>NC_090990.1:119898177-121148177 GCF_041146395.1 Eulemur rufifrons | reverse complement strand
CCACACTAGAAATTATGTCTGATTTCTTCTGCCACTGTATGTATGTATGTGTGTAAATATATATGACCAGACACATTCTTTCAATTGGATTGGTTTGTTTTTTAAAATATGAAGATTTGGCCGGGCGCGGTGGCTCACGCCTGTAATCCTAGCACTCTGGGAGGCCGAGGCGGGTGGATCGCTCAAGGTCAGGAGTTCGAGACCAGCCTGAGCGAGACCCCGTCTCTACTAAAAATAGAAAGACATTATATGGACACCTAAAAATCTATATAGAAAAAATTAGCCGGGCATAGTGGCGCATGCCTGTAGTCCCAGCTACTCGGGAGGCTGAGGCAGTAGGATCGCTTAAGCCCAGGAGTTTGAGGTTGCTGTGAGCTAAGCTGACACCACGGCACTCACTCTAGCCTGGGCAACAAAGTGAGACTCTGTCTCAACAAAAAAAAAAAAAAAAAAAATATGAAGATTTATTTACTTATTTTTTCAGGGACCATGTGGCTTTCTACTTCACATAATTAGAATATCTCTGCTTCGACATTGTTTTAAACTGAAATTAACTGTTGTGGTCCAGGTGATAAATATTCTCTCTTCTTGGGGGGTGCTTAGTAAGTAGTTAATTGACAAACTTGGTGGAATGGACAAAACTACCCAGTTCTTGAGACAAAAAGCATAAAAGAGTTCACTTCATTCTTTGTGGCACTGGGCTCTCTACTAAATGAACAGGGAGCCAAGGGCTGCTAATAATCTAGGAAAACATTTATGAAATGTAAGAACTATTTTCAATATTTTATAGAGTCATGTCAATGAGCTCATCTAGTAACCATATCATTAAATAAGAAAGTTGAATATCAATTTTATTGCTGTCTGATATTTGTATGATGTTGCTTGCTAGATTTTGTGTTTTAGATTAGTTAAAATAAAAATGAATGTTAATTAATGTAGTTTATTCGACAGTCACATTTTTCAAACTTTGTGGTCCCTGAGGGAAAGTTATAAAAAAGGGTCTGTGATGTTAAATATATACATATATATAATTATAAATCAAGTCCTAAAGTTTAAGAGCACCATAGAAATATTATCCAAGGTACAGTAAGTAGAATGAAAAGGATGAATTCATGTCCACTTAGATTAACACTCTTGGTCCAAAATATCATTTCAACAACTTCTGTATTGGAGGAGGTTGCATGTGGGGAGTTATATGTGGATTAGAAAAAACAAACAAACGGTGTTTTGAAAGAGCTGAGGAGAGTGTGGAATTACCCAACTGCAGTAGAAATTATTTCCAGCTAAGTAAACTCAGACAGGATAGATATAGAAGTAAAGTTCATTTCTAAATTTGAGCAAAGCCCAAAAGCTTTCTCTGTTAATCATTCAAAAACATATCTCACACAATGTAAGGTTCAAGGAGTTTACTAGCTAGACCCACCCTATTGCCTCTCCTTGCATTTAGTAGAGTCCACTTGTACTTAGCAGATGCCCAGTCTCAGCATGCAATGCCTTTGTGCTCAGGCTTATTGCGACATGCTAAGAATAAAAGAGTGACTTGATTCTCAGGATCTGGACTGGTTCATCTATAACAAATGGACTTCTGCCAAAGAAAGTCAAAGCTCTCTACAGACCAGTCTTGTATGCTTCGTTAACAGAAAATCTTTAACCAGATATTTTATGAGGTAATCAAATATGCATCTGGATACTTCTTTGTAACTTCCAAAGTAACGTGGATACGGAGGACACTATGTAATTCTTGGTTTGAGATTTTCTTATTTGGTGGAGACATCATCTGGCAAGCTATGTAACTAATATGAGCATTGAACTAAAGCTATTTCTTGATTAGAAAAGAATAAAATACAACAGCAGAATTTCTTTATGTCAGTAATGTTTACGTATTGTACATTGACCATAAACTCCAGAACTTGATTTATAAGAGCAGAGCATTATGAAAGAGGTATTTAAATCCCATGTCAAATAAATAACTTTTACCTTGTCTAGTCTTAATCACGCCTATGTTATTTTTGACTTAAAGATTATGTGGCTAAAAGGATGCATTTTTTCTACAAGTAAAACAGATCATTTCCTTCCCTCGAAAATGCTAATACTCTGCTAAAAAGTTTAGAGATTATTCCTATGCCTCCTTACAGAATTATCAGCAAATATTTATTGAGTAATTTTTCTTTGCCAGGTAGTTTACTAGGCATTGGGAGATACAGAATGTAGAGTGAACATAATAAAGATTACTTTTGTCCTCATGGAAGAAAAGTCTAGCAAGAGACATTCAATTACACATGCAATGATAACAAAACATGAAAAGTCCAATAATTAGTGAAATGCCAGGGATTGTGAGTACCCAGAAGGACATACAAGCTAGTCTGGGAAGGTAATGAAGGATCCTGGCAAGATATAACATTTAAGCTGAGACCTGAAGAATGACTAGGGGTCCGTCACACGTGGCGGTTGAAAATGTGTTGATAGAGAAAGCACATAGGGGAAAGAGCGTTGCAGGAGCAGGAACAAACAGCATCTCACAACAGCCCCATGGTAAGAGAGTACAAGGCACACACAGCAGGGACTTAGTGTGTGAAGGAAATAGTGGCAAAACCTGAGACTGGAGAAATAGGGAGGGCCCCACATGAAGGGCCTCAATAGCCATGGACTGTATCCTATGACACAAGAAATTCATAGGAGATTTTAAGCAGAGCAAAATGATTTCAGATTTATACTTCAGAAAAAAATCCCTTTGGCAATAATGTGGACAATGGGTTGGAGAGAAGCAAGAGCTACAGGCATGGAACCTACACGGTTGATGGTTAGCAGACCAGGTATAAATGAAAAGGTGTGGACCTTGCCTGACGAGGAGTAAGGAGCTGAGATTCCAGCCCCTGTGTTGCCTTCAGGTGAACGTTATTTCCTTCTGTTTAATTTTGTTAAATTCTCTTGGAAATCCTGCGATGACTACAGTGGAGGCTTAGGTGTGGTGATTTCCCACATTGCCTTGAGGCTGAGATAACTGAATGCAACACTTTGTATTTTGGGCTCTCTTTTTAACATTTTAAGCACATTTGTAAAATAATCTTTAAATTGTTTTTGTAAGCCATTCAAATTTTATTTTAAATGTTCACATTTATTCACTGACGTTTTCTTTATTAGAAATTGATGAATCATTTTTTTTTCCAAATGCTCCTCTTCCCAGTTCGTTTCCCATTCCAGAAAATCATTTCTTTACCTTGAAACAACACTTGTCTATGGTTACTGAGCTGCCTTCCCAGCCATGTCACCTCATGTCAACAACTGAAGGATTACTTCGAAATGGACATACGATCCCTTCTTATCCAATTCATGGCTACTTGCTTTTTTGCATTTAAGTTGCATACTACTCCCATGGTGACTTCAATTGAATAATTAGTTCATGGATGCACTGGCAGAGTTTGTAAACTCAGACCAGATGGAACCATGCATTTTAGGAGGCAAGAACTACAGTCCATAAGCCCATGTCACATGCTTGACCGCTTGCACAGTGGTGACTATTTAAGTAGGTTTCTTGAGTAGATGAGAGCAGTTGATGGCAATTCTACATAGTGGAGAAATTGTTTTGGTTTGTTTTGATCATTGCTGTTTCACGTTTGGTCCCTGGGTGACTTCCTTTTCCCTAGCCTCTGACTTTCTCCGTTACCAAAAATGATTCCCCTCCCCCCTAGCCAAGCAATAATTGGCCCTCATGTATTTAAAAATAAAATTTATTTTCACTAGCATAGCCAATCGAGTTGGCTGTAGTTACCAGACTACTAACTTCAAGCCACCAAATAGTAACACAGTGATCTAAAAATCAGGAAACTTTTTAATCAAGCACTGAGGGCCCAAATGTGCTTAACTTATTAAAGAACACTTTGCACTTAGAAAACAGGCACTGGTTTCCTGATAATTAGGTACTTTATGACTTATTTGCAAAACATCAGCATTCAGTTTTCATTGAAACTACTTAAACATGCAACTTAGGCAAATGACAATTTTCTACTCACTTAGCTTTTTCATGCAGTCACGAAGTCTGGTTTCCAAGCTCAGCACCCTTTGATGCAGTTCCTCATAGTCATAGGCACCGATTTCTTCCTGAATCCCAGTGAGGACGGCCGACAGATTCCGGATTTCCTCCTTGAACTGGGTGATTAACTTGGCGTCTGTTTTGTACTGTTCCAGCACAGGGATCAAGGGCAGCAGCTCGTCCATCTTCTCTTTCAATTCCTGTGAAAAGCAGCCAATCGTTCCTGAGAGTCATTTAAAACAGATTAAGCAGCAATGTTCTTTTTATTATGATACTTAAAAGAGATTATTAAAACTGCTTTGGAATTCCTTATTGATTTTTGGTTGAAATTAGGTGTTCTGTGAAAATACAAGTGGCCACATGATCATCAGTCGTAGAGCCACTTATTTCAGCTTTTCCATACAAGACTCTCCCTTTAGATGGTTACAGGCTTTTTAAATAAAACAAATTGGTCTTTAACATAATTAGAAAAACTTCCTATGGTAGTAATTTTGGGTATTATCTCACCTTCTGGTAGCATTTCATCAAGTGAACAATGCATTATTTAGTTAGGAAATACAAGCAGGGTTCATCTTCTAATTATGAATTATGAAAGTGATTGAAAATAGATCAACTACCCTATGACTGTTGAGTTAATTCTAATTACCCACCTACTAAATGTCTATGTGATAGGGGTGCATTCAGGAAATTTTCGAGTCTGGATCAGCTTTTTCCTAACACTCAAAATTTTTCCAATCATGGTCATCCACCGCTTTGTTTTTCCATTGTGCTCAGGTATTCCTAGCTCTTTTCAATATCCATCTTAGCACTACTTCATTAGCAAAGTAACTTCAGTAAGCATCATAAATCATGCAAAGCTTCCCAAAGCTCAAAGAAATGCATGTTGATGTTTACCATTCTGAATTATTACCTATTCTCTGACTCCATTTGTTTTAGCCTAGATAATTTAGAGGTCATTATGTAAGGCAGAATTGCTTACTCGTTTAGTGAATTAACTCTTTAAGAAGCCAATGTGCATAGTTTATGTAACAGATGAGCCAGTTGCACAGTTGTTTGAAACGGAAATGTTGATTTTAGTCAAGAGAATAAGAAGTAAATGTTGTCAAGCAGCATTCCTTATTCCTTACTCAACTCAGGACTTAGCCACACCTGCAGTTTCACCTGCAGTTTCTGGACGTGCCACCTTTACTTCTTTCCCTCTAACTTAGTGGTAGTGGCCAACAAAGGTATTCCAGGACTTTGATTCAATTGTGAATTTACTGCAGATGATATCATTTGTGGGAAGAGCTGTCCCTCTCATGATTATTTGAGAATAATCCATAGCTGTTGTCAGAAACCATGTTGTACACTAACTTAAGGAGCTGAAAGTTGTATTTTTAAATTACATTCAGAAGATGTTATTATAATTGCATTAAAATAGCAGGAGCTCTCATTGCTGTCCTTATTAATGGGCTTGTGTTTCTTGCGGGGAAATTTCTACTTGCTCTGTGAGTTCGGAAATCTTTGAATTTGTCCACATGTGCATGTAGAGTGGGAGGCTACAGAGAGTCTTAATAATGAGAAACATTCATAAATAAATATCACAGTCAAAAAGCAGAATCTCAGAGCTTTGCTCATTGTGGGGGGCTTATTTTGAAATAAATTTATTAGTTTGAGCATCTTTTGGCATCCCTAAAGGAAGACACAATTGTTTCATTAGCGTTTTAATGAGAAGAGTTCCGTTGGTATCATTTGCTACATATTAATATTATATCAAATGTAACAATGAAAGGTTTTATATTTTACTATGGGCATATTTAAAAGAGAACAATTCAATGTCAAAATTTTGGTAGATTTTTTTCCCCTCAATTAAAAATTAGGGTTTTTTTTTAATCTTTTCAACAGTTCATTATTTATTATTGGCAATCAATTTTGAAACTCTAGAAACTTGTCAGAGAGCAGTAGAAAGTCCAACCAATGAGCAGATAAAATACCTAAAAGGTTAAAGTAGGAGAGCATGATCTGTGTTTGTTAATCCCTTCTATGATTTCACCTTGTACTATGTTGCTCTTACAAAAGTAGCAGCTAGAATATCTTGCCCAACAACAATCTCTTCATATAAGAATGACAGCCTCAAATATGATAGCTAGCATAAACTTTCCATCTGAAAGAGTGTTGAGGACAAAACCTAATTAGTGTTTCTGATTAGATGAAAACTGTGTATCAGAAATTTTAAGGTATTCTTCAATGTTCAATTTTGGAGTGTTCCATTTTTTCTTCTCAAATATGGTACCTCAGCACCTAGAGTAAAATCTGACTCATAGTAGGACTTGATAAATAAATAAATTCAACAAATATATGTTGAGCAGATAATTATTATTGTTATTTTTAATTCAGAGAGCTTAAATCCACCTGGATAGGCAGTGTAGCATTGGCAATGGGAGGTGTAAATCTGGAGCTGGACTTTGTGGGTTTGAATCTTGTTTCCCATACATATTAGATATATGACCCTGGACAAATCACTCAACCTCTTTCTGCATCAGTTTCCTTATCTGCAAAATGGGGATAAAAGTAGTGCCTACCTCACACTATTTTGAGGGTTAAATTAGTTAAGGTATTTAAAGTCCTCAGACCTGGGCCTTGGATATGTGTAACTGTTCAGAAAAATATTTTTACTATCATTATTGTTATTTGGATTTTGACAGACAACTTCCGCATATACTTGGATTACATGAACTAGGAAAATCAAATCATTATATCACATGATATTGCCTGAAAATTAATTTTTCTTTATCAGGTAGCCTGGCTGCTACTAGGCAATTTACAGTCTAGGCAAATTATTTCTTTTGGTTTCTCTCAGCTTTGTATGAGGTTTGTTTCCTGATCTTCTCCCAAGAGTTCCCAAACATGCACAGGCTTCATCATACATCCCCAGCCCTGCCAACCCTGGCACGCTCAAGCTGTCCTTTGGCTTCACAGAATTCTTACTACCTCATCCATCTGCACCAGGCAGCCCGAGCTCCTCTCCTCCTCTGCCTGTTCCTTCTGGGAACGCTTTCCCTGCACCTGAAGTACCAGCTTACCACATCCTACTTTGCTGATGACCTCAGCATTGGGTTCGCATTATTGCTTTACCATCTACCCTGACCCTGAGCACTGAAAACTGACATTGAAAATCTTTTGGTTATCTTGATTCTCCCCCGCCCCACCCGTAATTCAGGACTGAGGAGGGTCCTAGTTCAAAACTGCTTTCTTAAACAGTGCTGAATCTCATAACTATTCCCTTGGTATTTTTCAACAAAATTAATCACTCCTCCCTTTGTGCTCTCTTAAGTAATGCTTATGCCTCTATTCATCAATTTCGCTTGCCTGTTAGCTGTCTTTCACATAAGAGAGATTACATAGTATGCATCTAGCTACATAGTATGCATCTAGCGCTACTTTGTGCATGGTAGGTGCTCAATAAATACCGGTTAAAATTAATTCTTTTGCTCCTCTGCCTTATATGCTTTTTTTTTTTGTTTACCATTTCCCCATAAAGTCTCTATTTATACAGTTCATTCATTCTCCCATTTCCAATATTCTTCATATTTATTGTATCTTCCAGGTCTTGCTCTAATTAGTTTTAATTTTTGTACCTCCTGGCTTTGGTTACCTCTCTCTTTAACTTAATGCTCATGATTCTTCACTTCTGTCCCTTCTCTTGTCAATACCCTAAACTTTCTTGCCCTTTTTCCTTCTGTTGTGACCTTCTGGTAAAATTTTAATGGGTTAAGCGCTTTATTTGCTTCTAGACCTTGCTACTCAGTCTCCTGAACACCATTAAAAAAAATTACAAAACCATGAAGCTTTCTGCCACGTTAAAATGTGTTATGCAGAGACCCTGCTGTGTGTTCCTGGCCAGCTCCCCACCTGTCACCATTATGTACACAAAGCACTTCTTTCCTTGACCAAGTGCCTGAATTCAGGTCCACTCCCGCAACCTTAGCAGTGAATCTCGCTTCCTAATTTTCAGGGAAAACAGAGGCTGAGTGGGCAACCACAATGTGCTTTATAAATTGTGTGCTGTGCCTCTGAAATGCAGATAATTTACTTTTAATTAAGAGGCTCAAATGGCATTATCAGCCCAAGATTTTTTCTTAAAATTCATAACTTTTTCATCCATAGTTAATGAAATTCAACATTAGCATGCTTTTTCCCTCCATTTCCAGTGTTTCTAGATAATTGCCCATGAAACACATAAACTCTAGAAAAAGGTTTTATTTGTATAGAATTATGAAGCAACTCTCTTTACATGCTCTTATTAGTGGTATTTTTGCCTCTTTTAATAATTCATATCTTCTACGTTTCTCCTCATATTAGCAGGGCATAAAATCATCAGAGAAACTTTGATACTTTAATTATTAATTTTCTTCAGGAGTTCCCTTTGTCTTAGACATTGAAGTACCTGTAAAACTATCCTAAAATTCTACCTAGTCCTAGGAGGATGAGACTCTTTATAGGAAGGCTTCTATGCATTCCTGCCAGCTAATGGTCAGTTTCAGTGGAGAGATGATTAAATCCCCCATGAGTCTTTAACCTTGCACATATGGGCCAATGCACAGTTATTTCTAGCTGAGTGCCCTTCTGGCTGTCCATCCCACTCAGTGTCTCATTTGGATTGACAAAATTGCAGAAGTCAGACCTACTTGAAAATGTTTGGTCATTAGCGTCTTCCGATCATCTTCAATCTGCCGAAACTTGGCCTTCAGCCCTTTCATCTGAGTTTCCATTTTTAAAACATATTGGAAATCTCTCTGAGTCCTCAAGTTTAAGACTTCAATAGACTGGGACATGTTCTGAACCTGTTAAACAAGACCATTGGCTATACATTACTGTCTGTTTACAGCTATATGCAATCAGTACAGAAGTAGCAAAAATAGCATTAACATAAAGAACCAGAAGTGCAAATCCAAAATTTCATTTGTGCACAGAACATTTTCAGAAGAACAATTCTTCGTGATGAACATTCAAAGAATTCAGCAAGTGAAAATTATACCTGGGCAGGAAATTTTAAAAATGGGCCTTTTAGCATTGGAAATGACTGAATACAAATGAGTTTGATACGTTAGAAAAATAAATTTTATAAATAGAATTTTCATTTCAAGGCTTTGTAAGATTATAACACTCCATGCTGTAAAATGCCAAAAGAAGTTGCCTCTGTAAGTACTGATTCTGACTTCTTAAAGATCTGGGATGCTTAGCAATTGTGGATAGTAGTGAAGTGCCCAATAGACCTAGAATGCATTCTTTCCAGTACAGTTACTTCACGATGAGTCTAAAGTACTCCCAGGGGTGAGACAGAATTGACCAAGATAAGTGGCTGGAACACCTCTGAAATTGAACAGCCTACTGTTTAAGGGACCTGGAAAAGGGCAACTGCGTCAAATACCTGGTAGGCCACAAACACACGTTAAGTTCACGGCACTATCCCAGGTTCATTGAACCCTGGGCTATTTAGAAGTTGAAAAGAGGTTACTCTACAAAGCATGCAAAAACAAGAGGAAAAAAAGGCTGCTTTAATTTTTGTGGCAGCAAAAATCTGAAAACAAAGTGAAAGCTTCTAATAATGGGGGAGCTGTGAAATGAATTGAGGAATGGGATATGAATGAGCCATTATAAAGAATAAGATAAATCTCTATACCATTGGTACTCAAAGTATTGTCTTTAAGCAACAACTCTGGCATCCCCTTGGAGCTGGTCAGAAATGCACAATCTCAGGACCCACCCAGAGCTACTGATTCAAAATCTGCATTTTATCAAGATCCCCGAGTGATTCCTATGTCTTTTAAAGTTTGAGAAGCACTGCTCAACATGGAAAGATTTCCATGAGAGAAGCAAACACAAAGATCTTTATATAATTTGATCCTTTTAGTCTAAATCAAATACAGACACAGCACACACATATAAAAGAACCTAGAGTATATAAGCAAAAAATCATGAAGAAAGCTATGGAAGGATCAGAGGAATACATATTAGGTTGTTAATATTAGTTTTCTAGGGAGAGGTAAGAAATAAATATTACAGAAAAAGATTCCCGGATATATGTATACATACATAGTATATGTATAAATCCATTTGCATAGAATTACATATTTTATTTGCATAAATGAATATATGAAAGCATGAACACAAAAAATGATGGTAGAATTTCAGGTGAGTTTTATTTTGTTTCATATATTTTAATGTTATTCTATTTATTTTTTAATGAACGTATTTATGGAATCAGTAAAAAGTTATTTTCATTGAAAAAAATTGTGAATTACAAAGGGATGATTTGTTCAGAGACATGTTTTTGTCATCAGCTAAAGTCACAAAACTTAGTGAACCAGCAGCTGCAAAGAACCCGTGATCAATACATTCCTTAGAACAGTAACATTCAGCAAAGGGAGGTGCCTCAGTCTGCTTAAGTTCTTCCACTTTTTTTTGCCAGACAAGGTCAATTTCCCTTTTTCTTTCCTCTGCTGTCACGATCCATAGACCTGCCCTCCATGAATCCCACCTTGTTGGGACATGTCACAGTCTGGTTTACCTTAAAACTAACTGTGTAATGAGGGTTCGAGGTAGGAGCAGGGAAGTGGTTGTCCCTCTGTAAGCTCCATGGGGTTAGAAGCTGTGTAGCTATGTCTTACTCACATCTTTCATTTCTAAGACCATACACAGAACCAGGCACAGAATAAGAGCTCAATAAATATTTTTATTGAGTAAAATTATCATGGGTTTCTATTAGTATAATGAGTAAACAGAACTTTAATATTTTACAAAGAGTTTTCCTTCTCCTGTTACTGGTTAAGCTATAGCATATATGACAATCAAATGTGTTTTAATTTGCTATCATTCTGACATTCAGAAAGCTTCCTTTTTTTTTTTTTTTTGAGACAGAGTCTCACTGTGTCTCCCGGGCTAGAGTGCCATGGTGTCAGCCTACCTCACAGCAACCTCAAACTCCTGGGCTCAAGCGATCCTTCTGCCTCAGCCTCCTGAGTAGCTGGGACTACAGGCATGCACCACCACGCCCGGCTAATTTTTTCTATATATATTTTTAGTTGTCCAGATAATTTCTTTCTATTTTTCAGTAGAGATGGGGTCTTGCTCTTGCTCAGGCTGGTCTCAAACTCCTGAGCTCAAAGGATCCTCCCGCCTCAGCCTCCCAGAGTGCTAGGATTACAGGCGTGAGCCACCATGCCCAGCCAAGCTTCCTTTTTTTAATCTTTAGTGCAGCCCAAAATTACTGAGACAACTTTGAAAGCATGATAACTCCATCATAGATAAATGCAATGCTTTCAAAATAATTGTCTAACTTCATTTATGGTTAAGCATGAATAAAGAAAAGCCATTTGTGTTAAGGAAACCATCATTAGCATGGGCGATAGCCTCCTAATAATTCCACGTGCCTAGGCAGAGTTCATACAATTAGAAAATGATGGGTGGGAGAAGGTATTCTGGATAAAGTTAAAATAGCCTCTCTCTTATTTTTGTCTCTGACTCACCTTATCAAGATAATTTTCAACTTCATCTGTGCTGTGGGAAAATGCACCAAGAGAATTTTTGCTGAGACTTCATTGTGAGCTTCCATATCACAGAATCATGTGTGACTATCAGAGTTACGTTTGGGGTAGTGGCTAGAGATAGAGCTAATTGGACTCTGGGTTGTCTTAGCTTTTCCTGTTGGCTGTAGCCAGGATTGTTTAGTTTCCCACTGGTGATAGAGACCCACTGAGCAACAGTTTCCTGATGCTATGTGAGATTGGATACCCATTGTTAACACTTGTAGAAGGAGACCTGTCATCTGTGATTTCCCTTCTAATCTGCTTGTCTCTGACGTTCTGCAATTCAGCTTTCCATACCTGTCCCTGTGCTTAGACCCTCTCTGCCTAGTTTGGCAAACTTGTCCCCTTCACTGATAATTCTTTTGAACTCTTTATGTATCCTGGTTCTTTGTACAAATAAAATACCTGAGGCCTTTCTGAACTTAAACACAAATTAGCTTAGATTTTCACTCTCATTCATAATCACTGTGAAGGATACTTGAAAAAAAGTTCTATGGTTCAATATGTTTAGATAGCCTTGGTTTAACAAAAATAAACAGATTTCTTGACTGGGGGAGTCCACAGAACCTTTAGTATTAAATTACATGTTAAAAATTTTCACGAGTGAAGTATCATGTATGGTGTTTCTTTTAAACGTGTTTTATTGGTGAGGATGTTGCCAGTTTGCATTCCAAACATCATACTTTAGGAAGTACTCACCTAGGCAATGAAGGACATCTTCAACTGTACAGAGAAGTTATATAGTTAACAGATACGTTTTCAGGTGAACAATTTTAGTTTTGGCGTACTAAGACCTGAAATACTGTGAAACCAACTGTATTTTTTTTCTAATGTTCAGTAATATAAATCCTTGTGAAGAGTTTTGGACAGAGCATCACTTATGTAAGTGTGGGTACCGCCAGTGGCATTTTGTATGACACTGGTATGGTGTCGAGAAAATGCAAACCGGTCTGATGATATAGCCCACAACTTACTGGATGAGTGACATTAGAAAGTTTTTAACCTCAAAAAGCACCAGTGTACTTTTGTGCAAACTCAGATAACTATCTCTTCTGTAAGGAATGACTGGAATAGATAAAAATGTAATATAAAATATAATAATCGAAATTATTATTATTAATGTTTTTATTAATATTTCCTTATATATGAATAAATCAATTCTTTTGATTAACAGTGAATGGGCTATTTAAAAGTCACACCCCTGCTTGCCCTCTGGTACCCTGGATACACGTGGAACTCTAGAGAAGTCAGCAAGGGCCTGGGTCAGTCTGAAACAGAATGCTGGTTTCAGGTGTCTTTTCTTTGCATCAGTGTAGCAAACCAGGGCTACTTACCTCCCTCGGGCCACTGTAAAATAGTGCACCCAATTTACTACTCCTCTGTTGGCATAAAACTATCACATGGTAAATTTAATAAATCTAACTTGTGGTGACCTCAGTTTTGTTGATAAATTTTGTTTTTTTGTCATTTAAGTATTAATGCATTTTTAATGGTGTGATATTTTAGAACATCTTCAAACATTCAGACAAATTACATATTGGATGGAGTGGTCATATTAATTTCTATGATTGCTTTCAACTAACATCATGTTCATGTTTTTTTTTTTTGCCTATTCATCCCTCACTAATTCCTAATTTTATCAAATCTCTGAAATATGTTTTACTTTGAACCTGTAGAGGGAGTTAGCCACTTCCTGACATTTATACTTTATTTGAATTTTTTCAACTGAGTTTTGAAGAAATGTTTGAATCTCTGTGTGTGCATGCAATACTATATTGAAAAAGATAAAGTTATGGTGTCTAAGAAAGTATTTCTCACCATAGTTGATGCAGAAAAAAATTTTTTTTTAGAAAAAAATTGAATTGAAAATAGAAAATTGAATTGAGAATAGAAAAATTGATGCAGAATGTCAATAATATGAGAGGAAATAAAATTTAATAGGACAAGCAAAATTGGATATAAAAAAAATTTGTTTTTTGACCCAAGGTCTCATTCTGTTGCCCAGGTTAGAGTGCAGTGGCATAATCATAGCTCACAGCAACCTCAAACTCCTGGGCTCAAGCAATCCTCCTGCTTCAGCCTCCTGAGCAGCTGGGACTACAGGCTTGTACCACCATGCCCGATTAATTTTTCTATTTTTTGTAGAGATGGGTTCTTGCTATGTTGCTTAGGATGGTCTCCAATTCCTGGGCTCAAGTAGTCTTCCTGCCTTGGCCTCTCAAAGTGCTAGGATTACAGGCATGAGCCACCATGCTGGGCTGGATGCAAAATATTAAAACATTTTACTAACATAATTAATTTTCCCAGTAATCAAATAAAATTAAACGATGTATTTGAACTTTTTATAGGAATAAAGGAAATCAAGATTGAAAACATTACCCCAAAATAAACATAATTCATATGTCATGACTTCTAATAGGTAAGAGGCCCATTAACTAGATCCATTAATTTGAATTAAAGTGACATATGCTCTTGTCTGGATGACAGATATTGAGGGAGCAGGGAGGATGGGATCTTACCATAAAAGGAGGCTTAAGAAGAGAGAGCCAATAGGTGATGATGGCTCCAAAGAGAGGGTAAGGAGAAACAGACTAAGCTTTGTAGAAAAACATGAAAAAAAAAAACTTCTTGCAATCTTAGAACATCAATATATTTCCAAACAATGTACACAGAAGAAACTGATTTTCATTATATGGCAGTGGAAGAAAGTTGTCATGGCAGACTTGAAAATGTGTGAAGTAGGAGTGTCTATATTAACAAACTTGATGTTTTCATGTTTCTAGCTTCTCCTAATTTTCTGTTAGAAATTTTCTATTCAATGCCATAGATGTGTGGGTGATCATGGGAATGATATTGCACAAAGTGAATTGTTGAGCATGAAGTCCTCTAAAACAAATACTACCTAATTTATCTTATTATCCCTGATGATATTTAAAATTCAAACATGTTGTCATCCTTCCATCAGTCTGGCCACCCCAGCTGTCCTCCTCCATTCAGAACCCAGCACAGTGAAAGTCTGAATGAGGATAATTGAAAGAACCATTCATTGGTTCCCCCCTACCCCTGTATGCCACCCCCCTCCCCCGCCAAGTAAACATAAATAAGCTTTCATGGGCTGACTTTTATCTGTAAAAGAGAATAAATTAAGAGCATTCTGCGTTTAATTGTTATGAATCCAGCTCATGTAAATTATGGAGAAAATGATACTGAATGAAATTGAAGAGCTTAATGTTCAAAGGAATGACTTTGAGAATGATGATAAATACTTCAAATTATTTATTATCTGTCCAGATAGCTTTCACATTGTATGTCATTATTTCAACTTCCTTGCAAGGTTGTTAATGGATTCCAAAAGTAGGAGCTCAAAGAGCCTAATGTGATCCTGAGGGTTGAGGCTGAATTTCTGGCATCAGAATAAGACTTGTTTTTGTTTTGTTTTTTTTCCTTAAGGAGAGATTGACTAGATATTAGGATATATGGTGGAGAGTGAGCCAGTCTTAAGAAGGCAAAATTGGGAAAAATAAAAAAGTCATAGAAATTAGACAATATAGCTGGAAGCTTGAGGTATTGCCTCTCAAGGAGCAGGAAAAAGCTTATTTGAGAAGGGGCACAAAATCAGAAAGGCCCTCTTCACTGTTATCTGCTCTACTGTATTTCCTTTTCAAAGAAGGGTCGATTTTGTAAAAATATGCGCAGGGGGCACAGAGCACTTACCTTTTCCAGCAGTTGACGAAGCTGCCTGCTTTTGGCATCCCGGGAACACAGGTTTTGTTCTGGGGCAACCACGGTGCAGATGCACCTCCCATCAGGGTCCTGCGCCGAGCTGTACACTTGCCACCCTTCCTTGGGACTAATCTGAGTCTGAAAAAATCAACGGCAAACACACAAAACACAGACCACGTTACAGGATAAAGAGAATGTGGGTTGTAGCATTTTACATGAAACGTGTTCTTGGATAATTCAAGTTTGTGTTTTCATTCTTTAAAGTTAGCAGAGATTAAACAATTTATACAGGCAGCACAGCTTCATTCAATTACACCTTCCTCATCAGTGTCCAAGAGGAGATCCTCTTTCTTCTTTAGATGTCGTATTATTGTCGATCTCATACCACTTCCTAATGCTTTTTGTCCTATTTTGATGTTTTAATTCAACTTTAGAAGCATCTAAAAACCACATAATCACATATGACTAGACTTTCTACATGAGATCTGCTAGCTAGTCCTCAACAGGAAATGGCAATTGCTAGTATATTCTTTTCTGATTATTTTTCATGTGGGACATTATGAAACAAATCCTTGTCCCAAGGAGGTTTCCATGTATTGAAGGCCCAATTATTAATAAAGTGAGAAAGATATCATTGATGATATAGGATAAAAATAATTAGGTCAGCACTGTTTTGCAGAGGAGGAACTAGAGTTTTTTGGCAGTGTCTGCCAAATTGATCTTCCCAAATAACTTCCGTGCACTTATCACCCTTCCTTCCTAGAAGTGGTGACATTCCTGCTCTACTGCAGTCTGCCTCCAATTTATGCTTCTAGATTTATCTCCTACCCTGTCCAACAGGAACTTTCATTCTAGCCAAATTGGTCTGTGTGTGCCATGCAAGCATGCCATGTTGATTCATATCTTTGTATTGCTCATTTTACTTCTGCTTGGAATGCCTCTTTTGTAAACCATCAATTTATTCAGCCCTTGTCATTTCTACCTGTTCTGAAAAATTGTCTGTACTATCCATCAGGCATTTACTATACATTATCTAGTTTTGTTATTGGCCTTTCATATGTCTTATTTCAACAATTTGCTTATATCCAGCTGTTAGAGGTGTGGATAATTTCTAACTGCCCTATCAAATACACTCTATCAAGTACAAAGATAAGCACCTTTATGTTTTGTCTAATTATTTTAAAGAAAGAATATCAATAGACTTCTAAATAACATACAAAGAGGAAATTTATTTTTATTATATGACTGTGGAAGAAAGTTACCATGGCTATATTTGAAATTGTGTAAACTAGAAGTGTCTGAATTAACAAACTTAATGCTTTCATGTTTCTAGTTTCCCTTAACTTTCCAGAAAACGTTTCTTACACCTATACAAACAGAAGTTGTTGTGGATGGCACTCATTCCTCCAGCTGTTGGGAATATTGGTGACTTGGTTCTGGGTTGAGTTTCTTTAGGGATTGCGATGGCTGCTGAATCCTGCCTCGCTCAAGTTCAGGCCCTATTGCAGGGGACGGCTCATGTCCATTGACTTGCTGATATAAGGGTCCAAAGAAGCTCTCTGAGAAGGAGGCGCTATTACTATTCCCATTTCACGGAAGAGAAGATTAGTTAACCTGCCTGAGAACATGCAGCTTGTAAATAACGAGAGGCACGTGTGTGATTTTAAATTTTCTAACCAGATTTTAAGAAATGAAAAGAAACAAGTGGAATTAATTTTAATAATATATTGTATTTAATACAATTCATCCACAATGCTATCATTTCAACATGTAATCAATATAAAAAATTACTCATGAGATACTTTACATTCTGGGCGAATTTTCTTTGGTACTAGATCTTTGAAACTGAGTGTGTGTTTTACACTTCTGACACATCTCAGTTTGCACTCGGCCACATCTCAAGTACTCAGTAGCCACATCTGGCTTCTGTTTTGGACAGTGCAAATCTGGAGTCAGGCTCTTAATTCCTATACTATGCCCATATCAATAGAATACAAAATATCCAGATAATTGATTTTAAAGATTAATAATATGGATATTGAAAAAACTACCTAGCAAACGTTACACAGCTAAACTATACATGTAAACTCTGAATTTGTTTTTCCTATGGAAATATGAGACGATTAAATCAGTGGGCCTCTCTCTGGCTCTCTGCTGAGCTTACTTCTCCAGCCGGGATCTGAATTCCTCAGCCTTCCTCTACCTTTCCTTCTATAATTTTCCGGGATTCAGCAGATAGGGAGGTATCTCTTGTATGATCAGGAGAAGAGGGAGATGAACTGAGAGTCTAGGAAAAAAGGTACAGTTTAAATATCCCTTATCCAAAATGTCTGGGACTAGAAGTGCTTTGGATGTTGGACTTCTTTTTTTTTTTTTTTTTTTCCAGATTTTGGAATATTGCATATACACGATGAGATTATCTTGGGGAGGGGACCCAAGTCTAAACATGAAATTCGTTTATGTTTCATATACAACTGATATATACAGCCTGAAGGTGATTTTATAGAATATTTTTAATCATTTTGTGTGTGTGAAACAAAGTTTTGACTCTGTTTTAACTGTAACCTGTCACATCTGACCTCATGTGACGGGTATGTGAAATTTTCCACTTGTGGCATCATGTCAGCACTCACAAAATTTCAGGTTTTGAAGCATTTTGGATTTCAGGTTTTTGGATTAGGAATGTTCAACGTGCATTTAATGAACAGGCTGGAGGGGGCTAAGTCAAGGATGGATGAGAGAAGGACTGAGTGTTAGGAGCTGGGATGGAGCCTGGAATGGGTTGGTGATAGAGGCCAGCATAGAACTACTTTGCAGAATTCTCAGTGTTACTGGGCTGATCTGTTTACCTGTAGACTAGAGAGCTTTGCTAGGTTGGGAGCAAATTATTAAAGGGACTGGACCTGGCCAACTTTTCTCTCCACAGATCTACCGTGGGGTCTTGTGTCTCCAGAATTCACAGCAGAACAGACACAACCTCCTGTTTATTGTGTGTCAGGCCCCAGCTCACCACGTACCATAAACCAACACACAAGTCTTTTTCTTTTGAGGCTTTGATGACAATCACTACAGGGTGCTATCAGGTATTGCAACAACAATTGTGAACAAACATTGGGGAAGCTAAATATTATAAACTCATAAAGATAACATATCCATTTTCCTTGGTCTATTATGAAAAGCAAATGATGCCAGACCTACCTTTTGAGTTTTCTGTTTTCTAACTCCTTTTTTAGAGTTCATATAAGTCTTCTAGGCTGCCTTTTATTTCTGGGAGTCAGACTCATTAACATTCCCCATACTCTTTCTTTCTAGCATTTATGCCTGAATATTCAGTTAGGCTAGAAAGATGTACTTAGAATTATACCTGATTAAAATCTGATAAGATTTTAAAGATTATTGGGTTATCCTTTTGGTATTCTAGAAAAAAATGCAGAGACTACCTACAGAATGGAGATAGAAACAGCTTAGTGGAGTGGTTTCGATGATATAATTAAAGGTTTAAGCTGAGTATTAGTATGTGATTAATATATCTGGACATAGGCCCTATGGTTTTAGCTAGGCTTCTCCTGACATTGGACACAAATCTCAAATATGTCAGAAAAATTAAACTTGTCACTAGAATAAATTTAGGTTTTGAATAAAAGAACCAGGGGCTGCCCAATTAAAATACTGAAATATTTTTGCAGCAGTCCAAACACTGATTATTAAACCCAGCAGCATTAATATTGATATGCACTTGCCAAGTGTCTGGCTAACTCGTGTGGAGCTTGTCATGGCGGGGCTAAGTGTCCGCTGCTCTCTAGAATGAGGAAAGTGGGAAAGGTGAATAGGGTTTAGCGTTCATTTAACATTCCCCCCGAAGTGTCGGGTTAATAAAAGCAAAGACTCCAGCCTTGTTTGTACTTCCAGTTGTCTTCTTGAAAGAACCATTGAAAAGAGTCATGACCTGCTCTACTACAGAGCTAGTTTGAATGATCTAAACTATAAAAAGTCACCTTTTTGACAAGAATAAAGGTAACTTGAAAGAGGAAAAACCTAATGTAAAGGAAGAGTGCATGACAGGCCTGTGGTTTTTGATAGAGACCTCTGTGTTGCGTTCAGTAAAAAATGGAGGAAACTTAATGAGCATTTCTAGTATTCTCTTTTAGGACACCCAGGCTGGCATTGAAAAGAGGATGCAGATAAAACCAAGACCTCAGGTGGAAGGACACAGATGTTTTGTGAATTCCCATGAGAAAAGACCTGCTCCAATTTTAACTAGTAAGAGCGATTATTCAGGTGTCAATGAAACTCAGACCATAGTAATAGCAATCATTTATGGAGCTCTGTGTAGTACTTGGCAGTTCATATGTGCTATTGTCTTTGAATGTCACAAATACCCCCGTAGCCTAAGTAATGTTATTTTGCCAAGTTTCTAGATGATGAAACTGACACTTAGAGACACACAGGGAGTAGTGAGCAGAACTATGATTTGTATGCACACAGTCTTATTTCAGAGCCAGGAGTTTAACCACCACACAGCACCACCAATTAGAATACTTTAAGGCCCTGTCATACGTGATGATGATAACCCTGGCAGCATTTTCTGAGCTACCATGAAGCCCAATACTTGGACCTGGAGTGTGTATGTAGTTTGTTACTATCCAAAGTGTTACTAATCGCAGTGATTACTGATTCAGCTCTTTTTGAACCTTTGGTGTTAATTAGAAGAACTAAATGAAGTATTTAGCAGTTTTTAATATTACAAAACTCATGAAATATTTAAGAATGTTCTAAATAGGAGAGTTAAAATGATAATTTTAACAATTGTTTTTCAAGCCTGGGTTCTTCGCTTATAAGTTAATTATAAGGCTATGCTTTATAAATATAAAGCTGCTCTATGAGAGTTTGCCTAAAAACTTTAGGGGGCTTTGCACCAGAAAAGAAGAATCCTGAGGCCTAAGAGGTAAAAGTAAAAATTAATCAGAATCCTTTTCATTTCAGTAAGTGTGCTGCTTATAAAATCCCTTCTCTTGTATTAGTCTCACTTCTTTTGAACCAGATACCCTTAGAAATAGACAATATCTTACTTTGTTTATGAAGATATTGAAACTAAAAAAAATAAGCATTTTTTTCCAAGTCACATATCTAGTTAATGTCACTTACGGGACTTACGGGAGCAGTTAGTGAAGACAGCAATACACAGCCAGATATTCTAGTGGAAGGCACTGCAGTCCTTAATAAGGGCCTAGATGGAAGGGCAGGCAAAGGGAGAGAATTCTGATCCTATGAATGGAAGAAAATCAACCAGTTGAACATAGCGAGATTTTATGTGTTATACTGATTTTCTGGGTAGTTCACAAAAGTACAGACTGAGGCAAAAAGGAATCTAGCTACTGAAAGTGGTGGAAAGGTGGGGGACGTAAGCAGAAAGAAATCTATTTATTAAAACCTATTTGATTTAGAATGGAGATACCTGAGTGAGGAAAACCCCTGACAAATATTCTGTCTGAGGATAGGTTTGGTCCCAGAGAGTGAAATATGGTTTAGCATGCTAATGGCTTAAGTTGCAGAGAGAAGAGAAATGTGAGGACAAGAATTAGAGAGATGTTGACAGACCACACTAAAAGAATCTGTGTTCTGGAGGATGTGTTAATAAAGATGTCACTGTGTAGCTGTTTTCTTGCTATTGCTTATAAGAATACTTGGGATTGAAATAAGAAATGCATATTCTTCGTTCAAGGAAACCATTGGGCTTTAAGAAAATACAATTATAAAAACAAACAACAAACAAAAGACTAAAGACATCATAAAATTTAGGTTGGTCACCTCTACTCATACCCTTTGGAAAACACAATGACTTAGAGTTGGGAAGGACCTTAGAAGTCAGAGTTAGTCCCATGTCTTTCCACTCAGTGAAACGCTATATATTCTCCTTGTGTTTCCATTGACCTCGGCATGGAAGGGATTTCACTGCTTCATAGGCAGCCCCTTCCCTTGATGAAGGTGGAGAGGCATCATCTGAATTCCTCTCCTTGTAATTTCCTCCCTTTGGCCCTACTTTTGCTTTAGGCACTTAAACAAGAATAAATCTACTTCTTATCCATGTGACAATTCTTTTGTAAAAGCACCAAATCATATTCTCTGTCATTCTCAAGGTTTGCCATTCCAATCAAACACCCCTATCAAAAAGTGGGCAAAGGACATGAACAGAAACTTTTCAAAAGAAGATAGACTGATGGCCAAGAAACATGAAAAAATGCTTAACATCTCTAATCATCAGGGAAATGCAAATCAAAACCACAATGAGATATCACTTATCTCCAGGGAGAATGGTCTCTGTCAAAAAGTCCCAAAAACACAAATGTTGGCATGGATGCAGAGAGACAGGAACACTCATATACTGCTGGTGGGACTGCAAACTAGTACAACCTCTATGGAAAGTAATATGGAGATCTCAAAGAACTAAAAGTAGAACTACCATTTGATCCAGCAATCCCATTATTACCAAAGGAAAAAAGATGTCTATAAAAAAGACATCTGCACTGGAATGTTTATAGCAGCACAATTCACAATTGCAAAGATGTGGAAACCACCCAAGTGCCCATCAATATGAGTGGATTAACAAAATATGGTGTATGTATACCATGGAGTACTACTCAGCTATAAGAAACAATGGTGATCTAGCACCTCTTGTATTATCCTGAATAGAGCTGGAGCCCATTCTACTAAGTGAAGTATCCCAAGAATGGAAAAACAAGCACCACATGTACTCACCATCAAATTGGTATTAACTGATCAACACTTAAGTTCCCATATAGTAGTAACATTTATTAGGTGTCAGGCAGATGGGATGGGGGAGGAGGGGATGGGTATATTCACACCTAATGAGTACGGTGCACACTGTCTGGGGGATGAACATTCTTAAAGCTCTGACTCTGGTGGGGAAAAGGCAATATATGTAACCTAAACGTTTGCACCCCCATAATATCCTGAAATAAAAAAAAAATTAAAAAAAAAAAAAAGAATTGTCATTCTGTTTTCTCACCCATCTCCCCTCCTTAATTTGTTCAGTTGCCGTATCACAAAAATGGACTTTGCCTAAAGATCTGGGGAAGAAAAAGTCACATACAGAAGAGTGAAGTCGAATATCTTCATCCAGAACTAAAAACACATTCGTTAGTTGAGGACAAGAAACCTAGAGGTTATTTACAGTTCATTTCAGAGTATTCTATTCATTTTACAGAACTTTAAATCGACTAACTCATCAAAGTAGTTATTTATGAGGAGAAGCCAGTCAGATGTTTGAAAATGTAGCAAACAAATGACTTATGCCCACAGGTCCCCTGGAGGCCTCTTCCCACCACAGCAGTAGGGCTGACTGCTGGAGAACAGCCCGGGTTGCTGGATGTCCTCTGCTCTTTCTAATTGCTCTTTTCCAGGTTCTTGCCAGTGTGAAGTCCACAGCATGGGGGACTTCTCAGAAGCTCAGCCTCAAGGGGAAGTTACTCTGCATCCTGAGAGAAGTGCCAGGGGGAGCCTGAGCCTTCTGAAAACTGAGGCTTCCTCTCCTCACACCGGTTTCTCCAAAACTGATGGGCCCAGTGGATAGATTAGGAGGGGGAAAAAAAAAGAAAGAAAACAGGGCCAACCGGGATAAAGCAATGTTTTAAGATTCTAAGAAAGACAGGAGCGAGCTCATTCTCCTAATAAGGAGCTGTACTTAACTGCTTACTGATAAGAATATCCTGGAAATTTATAAAACCTCGTTCAGGTTTTGAGCTAATCAAATGAACCCTGCTTATTTCACAGGCACCTTCTTCCAGAAACAGACTTAATTGATTTTTAATGACTTAAATCTTATCTTTCTTGCTTTTATTTTTGGTTCTGCAGGTCATTTGAAACTACCATTCTAAAGAAAGACAATGCTCATGTTTGTGTAAATCTGTGTTTATTTGCCATCTGCACGTTCCATGAACACTCACAAGACAAATTTTAACACCTACCTGTGTAGGTGTGTGTGTGTGTACACACAATTGCAGGCTCATCCCATTCATACTGTTTAGAGTGAGAACACAGGGCAATCAAATTGAGAAGAGCTGGCTTACTACTTTATAGCTATACCCCCTGGGCCAGTGAACGTTAACTCTTTCCTCTAAGGAAACAGTTTTGCCAGCCCTCTACGTGAAAGCAGCAGCAAGGGTCCCTTATGGAATTATTTAAGAGGCAGCAGGAAGAATCCCCTATCCGGAAAAACCTCCTTCACTGCTTGGCCATAATACCTAAAATGCCAACAGAGGAAGATTTTATTCTTCTTTATAAATGCAAAAACTTTGAGAATTGTTGTGGCCATTATATATAATTCAGTTTATAGCTTTTCGCTGACTCTGTGAGGGCAGGGGGAGGAGGAAAGATACTTTAAAGGATGGGGGTGTTGGTGTATAGGAGGGTAAAAGAGAGAAGAATCCAGAGACAAAAGGGACAATCTGAACAGGGCAGAGAGGACCTGGTGGGACTCCAGGGGCCAGGAGGGGTGGGCACTAATGAAGGAGGTGGTGGATGGGGCTGGTGGGTTGTGGTCACTTGGCTTTGTAATTAACCAGCTGGAGGAAATCTGATTTTTAGCCACTCATACTTTCCAGGTCAGCCATCCCACTTGCAGAATAAAGAGGGTGGATTAGGTCAGTCATGTTTCCAACTAAATTCTTGAGAGCTTTAAGGTTTATGTGGTGGTACAGATATCTTGACTGAGGCATGCGGCTGATTGTCTAGGGAGGGAGCAGATGGTGGAGGCCCAGTATATGCCTCTCCCCACCATTTATGATTTGACCTATGGCCTGCTTTACTTTGGATTTTCATTTCAAACTTTACTGAAAAAATCTTTATTCAGCACATACGATACAAGGTTTAATTTGTCATCAAAAGAATTTCTGCTGCTAAAAATAGCATGAACATAGCTAGCCGGATGGATTAAGATCCTTTCCATCTTTCCAGCATTAATACTTTATGATCCTAATCTAAGAACTACAGATTCATTCATTCTTCACCATGGGAATCCTAAGGTATGAGCAATCATCTTGAATAATTAGGGAAATGTCATAGACATTGTAATTCCATAAAGCATACCAAAAAAAAAAAAAAAAAAAAAGCAAGCTTTTGCCACCTGCAACCTCTTTATTCCAGAGAATATCACTTACTGATTTATTGTAATTAGCTACAGTGAAAACTTTCCTAAATTTTCTGGGTTTTTTTTCCCAAAAAGGAGACATCAAAAGTAAGAATTAACTGAGACAGAAGATACATGGACCTATAGCAATACTTTATATTTTTCAACCAACAAATTATTAATCAGAAAGTAAAGAGAATTAATTCACTTTAAACTTACAAGATAACTAGAAGTCCTAAAAGAATAATGCATAATTGTGGAAATTTGATCCTCCTCAATTAATAACAGTAGAAAATAATGAAATCAAATATGGACAAAAAAATATGCATCTCAAGACCAAGGTACTAAGTTTGAAATATAACTCTTTCATTAGTTACTTAGTGTAGATTCATTTTTCTCAGAGTTAATTCATTCACTGTGTTGTTGAAAACAATCAGGTACTTGGACATTGACAAAATTGGCCTAGTGAAAATTAAATAATGTAAATTTATTTGTTTTGTAATTGTTTATTGATGTCATGTATTGCTTTCTTCATAACTACAAATCTCTTCTACATCCCTCCTGCCAGGCCACATCATGCGTGTAGGGAAGAGAATCTCCCCAGTAATGGAGGAGCTGAGGTGCCATGAGTGACCCAAGGGGATGAGAGTGTAGAAGCAGGTCAAAGTGTGCCTCACACGTGCTCTGCTGGTGCCTTAAACACTGGGAGAATCTAGCAAATTATGTAATTAACTTGGCCAGACCACTCAGTTAATTGCACATTGATTGATAGATTATTACTAGTAACAGCAAACAACTCTTGAAAATGGAGGGCTACTTGTTTTCATAGCCGACTTTCTCTGATCCACTGGAGTAAAATCCATATAAAAGTAAAAATATACAGGTAAAAACTCCCTAATTGTTTTTGTACCTTTTATTTAATTACAGGGGAATTATTTTTCTGTGATATGCCTTTTATTTGAATCTGTAAATTTTTATTTTAAAAATCAAAAATTTTCATTCTTCTTTTGAAATGTTCCAGCTTGTTGCTAACTGAACTTTGCTTCAAACTATCAGAAAAGACTTGGATAGAATGTGTGGAGAATTAAAAAAGTCATTAATTGTAGGTTAATGAGGACTACATGAGATAGACTTATGAAAGAGTCTTTATAAAATATTAAACAATACAGGAAGCTATTTTTATCAAATAAGCTTTCTATTGTTCATGCTTCTTAGCTTTCTTAAATTTCTTTTTGGTAGGCTCTAAATTGCTGAGAATTTTTTATTCATTTATGTTTAAAAGATGTTGGTTTCTCTGGCTCAATTCATTGCAAACAGTCACAGGCATTGCATTCCAAGGAAGCACCTGCTGTCATAAAACTAGATTAGATAGAATATACCTTGTAACTTACTCTGCAGAAAAAAAATTATGGTGATTTTACAGACATTAAAAGAAATAAAATAATAAGAAACAAATTTCTTCAAGAAGTCTTCTAAACCTCAAATTAATATAGATAAATTAAAGCTTTTCATCCTTAAGGATTTAATGAGTCTAGTATTCTCTTTCATAGCTAATTTCTTAAGCAGCCTATTTTTTTTAGTGTAACTTTAAAGTGTTCGAAAATAAATATCCATGACTAAAGTTACCACACAGATATTACATCTTTGAAGCCGACCTGTACATGAAAAAGCAAAATTTCAGCCTTTGCAATTTACAAAACAAAGCCCACTCACTGGTTTAGTGCCCTCACTCACTTCCCGAGATGGCCAAACCCACAGGAGAAAGTAACTTACTAGGGTATCTGGCGTGGACAGCCTCGTGGTGGTGTTCAGTCCTACCAAGGATGGGAGGGTTTGGGACATCCAGTTGGAAATCATTGCCATGGTACTAAGCACAGCGCCAAGCTTCAGCAGTGGAGGACTCATTGCTGTGGAGCTAATGAGTTTTCATAGTGACTGATTAGGATCCCGGCGCTGGGCTGGCAGCGGGAGGCGTGACTGCAGCGCAGCACATCTAGAGCATGAAAAGAGATCAACTTCCCCAGCTCTGATCACCGGGGAAAGCTCACAGAACCTCCTCTCCCCACTCTCCTGGGAAGTGCCCTGCCCCTCCTGTTTCTCCCTTACCGGACACTCTGCTGGGTCATCAAACGAAATATTCTTGATAGAGCTTGGTTGGTAATTATCAGAGCAGAGGTTGCAGGGAGGGGGAAACACGAGCTTTCCCAGCTCCGCTATAGTCAGTTACCATCAACAGAGTCCATTTCCTCTGGGGGTTTGCCTAAGTATAATCAGCTGCTCTTTATCCTTCATTAAAAAATACACCTTTAAATGGAGGTCTGCCAGAGTGCTCATTTCAAACACCAGACCTAATATCTACAGATTTCTCTGGGCAAGGACAGAGTGCTTTTAGGAAAAGCATGAAAACAAAGAGTAGGAGATAAATTTTTTTTTTTTTCAACAGCAATCTAAAATTAGCATCGTTGCTTTAAAACTATAGTCAAAGATTAATAACTACTGCCTATGGCAAACATTACCTCTAGGCACCTTATACTTGAACAGACAGAAAAAGCAGCCTTGGAAAAAATCTTCTGGTATAGAAATTTTATGTTTCCAGTTTTGCTTTTGAGAATGAAGGCTTTGCTTCGTAGGTGTTTAATCACACAGGAAACTCAGTTAATTCTATTTTCACTTTGTGGGAATGGCAGACTGATACTGAAAGTCTATATCTTGAGAGTCTATATCCTGAGAGAATTAAAAAGGGCACAGGACTTGAACTCAGGAAGTCTGAGGGGTTAGTCCTTGTTTTCCTCTAGGTAGCTGTGTGACTGGCCAGTGGCTTAATATTCCTTATCTTCAGTTTTTTTCTATAATGTACGGGGGTTGGATTCCATGCTCTCCAAGGCCCTCCAGCACTCAGATTCAATGATCTGTTTATGAGAGCTCCATTAGCAAATGCGGTGTATAGAATCCAGGGCTTATGGGTAATTTTATTATACACTTTTTACAAATACTACAAACTGCCCACATCCAAATCTCAGGGCCCAAATGAAAGAAATCAGAAGACATTGTCTTGTACAATATTGTGTTTTAAAATAAAAATATAGACAGAAGACACAAAAGGAAATATAGCTGAAGGAAAATGAAATGAAAATAAATCAGCTATAAAAAGGAAAAATATTGCTTTGATTCCTTAGGAGAATTCTGGAATTCTTGGTACGTAGAATTTTCAGTCAAAGATACATACTTGTCTTAAGTAGTTTTGGCAGGAGAAGTAAAGACAATGTCTTTAATAAAATTGAAAAAAAATACATATTTATAGTCTGTGTGTACTTTGTTCTCAAAAAAAAACTTTAAACGGGTGGATGCTAAGAGACTTCTCTTTTTTGTATCTATTAGCTTGGAATCCAGGCTTTTTTTTTTTTTCTTTGAAAATACATCCACATGATTTCAGCTGACCCTTGCATTTTAACCACAGTACCCAGAAACAAAATATTATTAATGTTTTAGTCTTTTAAAAATCATGCTACGTGAGAAACCAATAAGGATAAAAGCACAATAGTTTATTCAGTAAACTTAGCAGTAATAGAGCATTCGTAGAAAGGATTGTGAAATTTTATATTAGTATTATGATATAATGTAGTAATGACAAGAAGCAAAGTGGATTTACAACTCTAAATACTTGAAAAATGCATCTGGAACCTTATCTGACTTTAATAAAGGAGCCTGGTGTCTCTTCAAGACCTTAACTTCCAAAATTGAAAATTAAAATACATACAATTACTGGATAATTTAAGAAACAATTATACTTATTAATGAACTACCAGTCAACAAAATAATAGCATCTCTAGAAGAATATAAGATTGACTGTCAGGGGAAAACAATGCTCTTATTTGCAAATTAAATAGAAAGGAAGAAATAAAGATAAACATACAAAGGAAATGCTTCTTGCAATTTCCTAGAGTTGCAAATTACTACACTAAAGAACTGAAATAGAACAGTGGTGAAAGTTTATGATTTGGTGATGTTTATAAACACATAAGCTTAATGTGTTGTTTTTAGAACAGGTTTAAATGGCACACATTAAAGTGGGAAAGCTCAAATTATAATGATTATTAGTTGTGGGAAACAAAAATAACTATACTTTGCAAAGAGCTAAATAGTTTGTAGCACTCTTACAATCCACTGAAGTGATTTCCGTTTTCAAAATTGAGTCCTAGTTTGCAAATAGGGGAAGGGATTATTCTATATAGGAACAGCAGGCTGTGTCCGGGGCGAGAGACCCACTAGTTGCAGAAGTTCCAGGAGCAGTGTGAGTGGTAATGGAATTACCACTGGCAATTAGATGAGGCTGCAAATACTGGCTGCTAGCAGCTCAAGGGCTTCAGGGCCACTCAGAAGTGCTTGGACTTTATTTTGTATATAATTCAAGGGTTTAAAGCAAAGCAGTGAGATCATCAGTTTATGTTATGGATTATTACTTTGGCATTTTTATGATGCAGGAGAGACAGAAGGGGTTGCAGGGAGAACAAAGCTTATTAGAACATAGAGAGGTATGTTCTCATGATTTGGGCAAGAGATGATGAGTGGGATTAAAAACAATGGATTCCTAAAGGTTTGCAGGAGAATTGGCAGCCCTTGGTGACTGAATAGATGTGAGAGGTGAGAGAGAGAAAGTTACTTGGGAGAACTTCCAGCTTTAGGGGGGCTTGGGTGATGAATGTCATTCATCAGGAAAAGAAATACAGGTAGGAGCATAACTTTAGGGAGAAAAGAGAATTTACTGTCATGTACTTGATGTGAGTGGCCTATGGTATAGAAGGTCACTGGATGATAATGTCCCCACACCTGGAGTTCAGAAAAGAGTGACTTCCCCCAGGCCACAAAGCCTTAATGGCCTGTAAAAATAACATACATACCTCATAGGACAAAATCAGTTAACTTAGCACAACAGTCTCAAAACTACCATAATTTTATTTAGACTTTAATTCAAAATAATCTTTAGATTTAATTACCTATGCAGTCTCTTTAAAAAAATAACAAATGTAAACAGTGACTATATTAGTAAATCTAGTCATCTCACAGAAAATGTGACCTGAGTGCACACTTACTTTCTTTTTGGGATCTCCTAGTGGATCAGTAACTCTAAAATCTACAATTGTGCATTATTGCTCATAGAATGCTGGAAGCTATTCATTAATATATTTATTCATTAGATTTTTTATGGTAGCCTGTCTTTTTTGTTGCCCAGAGTATTTCATGGTAGACTTATACACTAAATAATTAATAAGCAAATAAATGTTAAGTGAGAAAGACCTATAGGTAACTTTATATAATATTGGCATGTGCTGTCATTAGAATTTTATTTTTTTCTTTTACTTTGTAGCACAAAAGTTAAATGTTGCTTTGATGCTCCATATATACTTCGTATTTTGGGGGCTGTTTATGTTAGGTGTGTGTAGGCTTCTGGGGAACACAGCCTAGGTAGATTCGAAAAGTCAGATACAAGAGAAAAGCTGATAGTCACATAAAACATGGTAAAAAAAAAAAAAAAAAACAACCAGTTAATAAGGTAATTGTGGCCTAAAAGTTTTTTTTGTTTGTTTGTTTGTTTTTTGTTTTTTGCAAAATGAGAATAAAGATTAAGATTGCTTGTTAAACAACAGAAAATTTAAGAAGGAATAGTTAACATGCACTTTATTTTTATGACTTAAAGCACATTTTAAATTTGTGGATGGTTTCAGACAGAGAGAAAAATGGGTTATTAGATGTAGATGTAAAGATGTAACTATAGGGGCTGGAGAAATTACTGAAGGAGGAGGAGGAGGAAGAGGAGAAGAAAAACGAGAAGAGGACGAGGATAGCAATTGGGTAGAACCCCAAAGGATGAATTGTTTTGATTCTTTAAGGGAACAGATAAACCAGAGTGACCTCTAAAGAAAACAGTGAATTCTTGTCAGCAAGTTACATAGGAAAAATAGGAAAAGTAGCATAAAATAGAAGAAGGTGGGAGACGGAGTGCTTGTGTGGAAATCACTTTGGGAGCGCTGGATATCATGGATAGCGGTGTGGCGTGAGAATGACCAGGTAAATAAACAGCTCTCCACCTGCTATGGCACCTTAAAGGCAGTTTAACAGGGTAGTTGTCCAGGTTCTTCCACTTACTAGCAAGGTAATATTGACTAAGTTAATCTCTCTGAGTCTCCATTTATCATCTGTAAAATAGGAATAAAATTATCTATGTGGAATGGCTATTTAAAAGACTGAATGAGATCATATATTTGAAAGTGCCTATGGCACGTCAAATGTTGAATCAATCGCAGGCCTATTTTTGGTAAGAAATGCCATGTCTGGGACAAGCCAACGAGTAGATTAGCTCAAGGAACAATTAGGTCTAGAAGAGGTAGAAAGTTTTGCAACTTTGCAAAAGGGTAGCTGGGTGGAGGTTAGAGTATATGCTACTTGCAATTTAGTCAAATTCCATCACCCATCATGGGTGAAGAGAATAATACAATTTTGCTGCATGACACCATCACTCTGGGGCTCTGGGGTTAAGAGTCCAATTCAAAGCAGAGTAAAGGGCCTGATTTATATTTTTGCTTCCTTATTCATTGAGAAGTTGGAGCAATTACAGGAAGACTTCCATAAGGTCCCACTGCCATCTCTCCCTACTTCCTCATCTGTGCCCAAATATTCTACCTTCTCTCCTGTTATCATAGATAAATTGACTATGTTTCTAGGTAAGACTGATCTCACCTCTGTGCACTAGATCAGTACCTTCCAGATTATTTCGCGTAAGAATCACTGACAAGCTTCATAAGACCCAGGTCCTTAGGTTGAACCAAAGAATCTGATGTAGCACCAACATAGAACAAAATAATTTTCATTTCTAACAAGCTAACACCACTTCCTATCTCTATTTTAAGTACAAAACAACAAAACTTTCCTGATCCTACTTTCTCTCTGATCATTCCCCTATTTCTCACCTTCCCTTTATAGCATACTTTCTTGAAAGAGTTGTTTATATTTACCATCTTCAGTTTCTTCCTTCCTAATTAGGTTTTAGTCCACACTCCTCCACTCCACAAACACTGCTTTTATCAAGGCTGTCAATGACACCACACTGCTAAATCTAGCAGTCAATTCTCGGTACTCAATTTCCTTGACCTACAAGTGGCATTCATCAGTTTTACTTTCTCCTCCTTGACAAAGTTTCTTCACTGGGCTTCCAGGACACCACACTCACCTAGTTTTCCTCCAACTTTTTGACCTCTCTTTCTCAGTCTCTTTTGCTGATGCTTCTTCATCTATATGCTAATGACTCCCAAATTCATTTCTTCCTGGCAGACCTCTCCTATCAATTTAGACCTGCATATCCAATTATCTACTTGACATCTCCACTTCCATGTTTAATAGACATCTAAATTGAGCATGTTAAAAAATGAGCTCCTGATATGGTTCCCCACCTACAGCAAAGAAAAAACAAAACAAAACAAAAACTCAAACAAATAAACAAAAACACACACACATGCAGCCATTCCTGCAATCTTCCCCATTTCAGTTAATTGGCAACTCCATGGTTAAGTTGCTCAGACCAAAAAGTTGGGTTTCAACTTTAACAGCCCCCACACCATATCTCTTATCAATTTTCATCAGCAAGCCATCTAGTCTCTCCTTTCAAAATATATCCAGCATTCAACTATTTTGCACCACCCTCATTGCCACCATGTTATATTCAAGACACCATCATCTCTCATCTGGATTATTATAAAAGCCACCACTTAATTAATGACCTTTTGCCACGTCAGTACATTTTTAAGCCCCAATGGAAATGATCTTGTAAAACAGAAATCAGATTATGTTATTCCAGTGCTCAGATTCTCCTCTCACTCATGTAAAAGTCATTTAGCTTGCACTGTTCTACATAATCTGGCCTCCTCTTCTTATCTCTCTGATTTCATTTTTTCCAACTCTCCCCTTTCTTCACTCCACTGGAGCCACTCTGGCCTCCTGGTTGTTCCTCAGAGATGCAAATAATCTTCTACCTCAAGGCCTTTGCACTTGCTCTTCTCTAGTGGAAATCCAATTTCCTAAATATCTTCTCATTCTTTTTTTTAAATTCGAATATCATCTTCTCATAAGGTCTTTGATGACCACATCACCTAAGATTTCTATTCTTCTCATTTGGTTGCTTCATCTTGTCTTTTGCTGTGTTACTTTTTTTTTTTCTCCTTAGAACTAGTTAGCATGCTATATATTTTATGTATTCATCTTGTTCATTATCTGTTTTATTCACTAGAAATCAAGCTTCACAAGAGAGGAATGTTACCTGTTTTGTTCATTGGGATATTCTCAATGCGTAGAAGAGGGCCTAGAACATAGTAGTTTCACAATAAACATTTATTAAATGAATGAATATTGTATTAATTAGCTCCTGGTCTTCTCTCAATTTAAAAAGGAGACTATTTTTAATGTGAATTTACAGTAGATTCTGTTCTTACAAAACAAGCCAGTATAATATATTCAAATATTGCATTTTGCATGTATGTTTTACATGTGCATGAAAGATGTATATATGGGTAATCAATAGACAAAGTATTGAAATGTGCTTATGGTTACAAATTTTTTTCCTTCTAATTTTCAGACGTAGAATGCAAGCACTTTTGTTCTAAGCTGAGAAGTACTGGTTCCAACTCTGATTCTGTCTTCTCTTGATAAGCCTCAAAGGGTCATTGCAACTCTAAATAAATATGGAAGCAATCTTCTCTTTCTCTTGCCTTTGGCTAATCAAGTGTCTCTAATAGCATAGGGGAGAGACTGTAGGCTATGAAAAGAACAAGTTTTAAAAAACCATTTCACTACCCATATGTATATTAAATGTTATGTTGTACACCTTAAATTTGTATAATAAAAATTTTTAAAAACAGATTTTTAAAAAATGGATTAGAGAAGATAGAGATCTTAGTGTCCATTCACCCAACTTTCCTTCAATTTTGTTTTTGGCAATCAATTAGGGACCACTTGTAGCTCCTAGAATTCAGTGCTTTGCCACTCTTGCCTTAAGGCTTCAGCATTGTCTTAAAAGTGCTCACTAATGAAAGAATGAATTCAGAATGGAAAGTATTAGCAAAGTTCTTTAAAAAAGGGATTTCTGTCTTCTCATCTTTGCCTTCATCTGTGAAGCTGACTGATGCTCTATAAGCCCGGGGGATCCTCTGTTGGCAGCTGCTGTTGCTACTTCAAAGGAGGAAAAAATGGATGTGTGGGGGAGGAATGTATTCAGGGAGAACTTGTTTTTTTTTTCTCCTGGATTTCTACTCAAAATTGAAGATGTGGGAAAATGTAAATCCAGGTTTAGGCCAGAGGAAAGGGGAGGAGGCAGGGTGGTGTGACAGATACCGTCAGCTGAGTCACTGCCTTGCTCTGGGTCTTAGGTTCTTCAAGTGGGAAATGAAGATGCTAAACTGGATTTCCTATATAGTCCCTTCCAGAGTATAGCAACACTTAAGAACTCCATCTCTATCCCCGTAGTTTCACACAGGACTCATCACTCCCTGGACTGGCACTACTAGATGATTAGCTGTGTGACCTCCCAGAGCAGCTGTGTTTTCAAGTGTAAATTGAGCATCATAAGAAAACCTAACTCTTTTGGTATTTGTGAGGATAAAATAAACCGCTTCATATGATGCACTTATCCCAGGGCCTGGCACCTGCTCAGCTCTCGATCAGTGGCTGCCACTATTATGCCAGGGCAAAGGATATTTATGTATCTCTTCCCCATATTCATGGAAGGAAGAATAAGGACAGATTGTTGGTGATAAAGAAGTAAAGGTCATCAAACTTTGGGGTAAATAAACAATATAAAGTCTTACAGTTAAAGTTTTAAAAGTGTGACATGTTCCTCTTTCTAATAGGATTTGTTCATAGGGATTGAGTTCCAGTAGAATTCTAGAAAGTGTACAAAACGTGCTCTTCCCATAGGCTTGCCTTGACGAGGCGCTTCCTATTTAAGCCTGTCTGCCAGGCACTGTTCTAAGAAGTTTGTATGTATGAACTCCTCCGCACACAAACCGGATGAGGTAGGTATTGTTATTACAACCCGTTTATCGACAAGGGACTGAGGCATTGACAGGTTAAATACCGAAGCTGAGGTCACACAGTTAATAAATGGCAAGGCCAATATAGGAACCCCTATTGTCACATTCTAGGTGGTGTGTTCTTAGTGACACTGTCTCACTGGCTCCCCCACACACATTCACACTCTCACTCCCACACAATAACAGTATTACAACTAATATTGGCTTCAAACATTGTCTTTTTTAAATAATTGGAATTATTTGGGTGAAATATTACAGTTTAGTCATTTGCATGCTCTTCTTACATGAGTACTTAAAGCCGAACACAAAACAATTAAAATCAACTTGTCTTTACTTATTGGGTTCATCTTTGAATGTCACGGAGCAAAGCTCTCACCGGGGAGACACTGACGCTCAGCTAAGGGTTTTGGTCCCTGCTTCATCTTCATTGGAATCTATTTTCAGATTTTTCTAATTCACCCAACTCACCAGGGCAGACAGAAGTGCTAAATTATTGCCAAAGCTTTTCTGGAAGAAATTGTCGAGGGAGAGAAATCTCAAAGAGGTTGGGAAATTGCCTGGTGATCAGAAAGGAGACTGTTTCCGTGGTAGCGTGAAAGGACAAAATTGGATCTTCCAATGTGCCATCTTCTGAAAAGTTGTTACAAGTTGTTTCATAAAGCTTGTCTCCCTCATAGAATTAGACATGTATGTTTAGCAGGTACCAGAAATGTGGTGGTAGTAAACAACCCCGAGCAACAAGTATAAAACCAGATTACGTTTGTAGCCTGCTTTTTAACCAATTCACATCAACAGCAGGAGATATGCAGAGTGAGTCTTCATGTAGTCACGTTAGCTATACTGTTTCTCATCATTGTCCTTCATCAAGTAGTCAAGGTTGTTTTGTGATTTGAAAGCTCTGGGCAGACAAACACAGTTAAACATACACATCGAAAGATCTGGACTTGAAACAAGTTAGACACACTTTGTCATTGAAAATGTCATGAGAGTTACACGGGTTTATAAAAGGAGTTCACAAAAGCAGTTAAGGCTGGATCATTAAAATAACCACCGCATAGATGAAGCTGTCCAAGCTCTTTACCTCATTAAATTGCCCCTTTTTTGGCTCAAGGCAATTAGAAACCATTAACCTTATAAAAACGGTTTTAGGAAGGCTTTAGTAACTTGACTTAGCAACAACTCCCTTTGTGAATACTCATCGAAATGGTATTCACATTGCACTCCAGCCTGGGCGACAGAGCAAGACTGCATCTCTTAGAAGGTGCCCAGTGACATGTAGAAGTCTGAAGTGAACAGTAGATAAGTAAAGGAAAAGCTGTTGACAAATGTTCCCTCTTGCTTTTGAAATTGAATAGTTGATTATTTTTTCGGTTTAATTCTTTTGTCCTCTTCACATTTTGCAGCTTAAGTATGTATTATTTTCTGTTCTCAGAGAAGAATAAGCAGGAATCTGTTATCATTCTCCTATTGACCTTTAAAGGCACCGATCTATTAAACATTTAGTAAGTGCACTCTTTGGGCCAGGAACTGTACTGTATTGAAAATTACAAGATTAATATGATACGGGTTCTTCTTTTGAGTAATTTTCCAATTGAAAATGTAACAGACTACAAGTAATTATGTTCATTAGAGCTAACTACTTCCAAACTTGCAAGTACCTATAGGGATACATCACAGGACTAAGAGAAGTGGGCATCACTGCCATGTGGTGAAATGGTCAGGAAAGACTTCAGGGCAAAATATAATGCTTGAGCTAGTTTTAAAAGTTCAGCTCTTAATTCCGAATTCACTCAGGGAAACTGACAGTCAAATTTACTACATGAGCCTTTGGTAAGATAAAATGTAAGTCATACGGAATTTGGTCCTATGCTACAAATAGTAGAGGTTGATCTACTATATGCTAGCCCCTTCTTTGTCAATATACGTCTTTTGCCCTCATACTTTACATTTTGAGCTCTCTTTTCACAAATAAAATAAAATTGTGATATTTACCTAGGCCATAATGTAGGAATGCTGAGTGTAGAGAGACTATGAAAAGCAAGTCATCATTGCTATGAAAACAGTATTTTCCTTGAGAAGTATGGCAGACAGATAGGGATATCTGAGCTTGGGACAGGAGTCAGCTACCCTGTAGGCAGTTAGGGCAAGGGTCAGAAGAAGAAGGCCAACAGGATAAGAAAGTCCCAAAAATGTGAATCTGCTTAGCTAAGATAAATGTAACCAATAGGGACCCTTTAGTTATTTTACTTTAGCCACAACATCTTTATCCAAGGTAACAGGAGAAGTTCCTTTAATTGGGGTGTGTTTCAATATAAGCCATTATTGAAAGTGGATCGACTTTGTAAAGCACAGTTGAGGTGACAGTGTTCCTAAATGACTACCTCATTAACCAAGGAAAAATCCCACCCACCAGTGCCATGACAGTTTACAAATGCCACGGCAACTCCCAGAAGTTACACTGTAAGGTCAAGAAAGGGGAGGGTTCCTTGCAGAAAGTCTACACCCCTTTCCCAGAAAACTCATAAATATTCCATTCCCAATTTAGCATATTGTTAGGGATTAGCATCAAAGGACAGACCCTAACCCTGGGGTGGCCCTGTTCCTCCTTGGATCACTCCACCCTTTTTCCTTTTCTTAAGAGTGTACTCTGCTTTCATTAAACCTCTCTGCTTTTGCTCATATCTCTGATCTCTCTTCTCTCACTGGTGTCCCTGTGCTTGAATTGCTTTCTGCATGGAAGGCAAGAACCCCCTCCTCCAGTGCAGGAGGTAGGCTGCGCCGGTATCAAGCTCTTGGAGGGCCTTGAATTACCAAGAAAATAGTTTCAAAATTCTATTCAGACATCAACAAAGAGTAGTTTGAATTTTAACATTTATCCATAATGAGTCATAAGGTACAATGCCAAAACTTTAATTCTAGTATAGAAGCTTCTTGTCAGTTCTCTGCAAAAAGATATATAGACAGATTGTAACATGAGGAGTAACATGAGAGATATTTGCCATTCTTGAAAATGGATTGACTTTGCAAAGCATCCCCTCACCAAGCTCTCCTCTCTTCCCCCTCATCTCTTCCTTCCTGTCTTCTCTTACACCAAGGGTGGGGACCCTTTTCGTGTTGGAAGGCCGCATTAATTTAGCTGTAATCAGATAAGCCTGCATTCAAGAAACTTCAATTAGATATACTTAAAAATGTACATTATTTTGTAAAAATCTAACTACCATGTAATTAATAATTTCAAAAAATGAAAACTATTTGTTAATTTTAAACTTGACCAACTTTTTAATGACTTTGTTGTGTCTGCTTTTTGTTGGAAAGTATTTGAATATTTGGTTGCAGCGTGGAGGTTCGCAGTTTCAGTTGATCTTCTAGATGGGTATCTTGTCACTTGTGACCTTGAGAGAATCTTGATTTGGGTCAGGTAGGACGATGTAAATTCGCAGCAATAAGTGGAAAAGCAAGAAAGCATTTTTTGGGCATGTTGCCAAAGGCGTGGATATTCTGCATTTTTCCTTATTCCAATCAGATCTTTCTTAGCATCAAACAATGACTTTAAAATGTCATCTACTGAGGGCTCAATCAATTCCATCTGTAGTTCTTAAGGTGCCTTGGTGAGATCAACTAGGTGAGGCTGAAATGCTAATCTGAGTGTTATGTCATGATTCTCAAAGTCAGTGAACCTTTCATTGTATTCTCCAATTAATACCTCTATAATAGCTGCGCATTCTTCAAATGATTGGCATATATCATCCTGCTCATCAGTGACCTTTGCTAACTAGGGAAAATGTTCATCTGAAATTTCCTTTTGAAGAAGTATTTTGAAAAAAAATAGTTGTTTTCAAAATGCTTGGACTTTTTGCCACATATTATATATAGACTTAGTTTTACCTTGAAAAGAAATATTCAAATCATTTTAACTTGATGTGATGTCACAGAAATGCTGCATTCCCATAGAAATCTTTCACTAATTCACATTGCTGATTCTGTTCTTCATAAACGTTAACTATCTGTTCTCACAGACATAAAATTTTGGCTAACATTTGCCCTGCGATAGCCAATGCACTTTGGAATGAAATGCCAAATCCACACCAAATACCTCATTGTTCAACTTTAGCATGTTATGAAACTGACAATGGCATGTTGCATTTGCACAAATATAATTAATAATACTTATAACTTGTTGCAAAGTGTCACTTAAAATAGTAGCATCAGCACAGAGATTTTGCCAATGGAAGTTACAATGAAAAGAATGAGAGCATCTGGATGCGTTAATACTTTTTTTTTATTTGTGCAATAAAGCCTTCATGTGTTCATGTCATGGAAGGTGCCTCATCTGTACATACACTCACTAAATTTACCAAATTCAGTCCAATTTCGTGACATTTATCTTGAAAGTTGTGCTCTGTTCGCAAGAGTACCAAAAGTGGGTAACTGTTCGTAGCAAAGAAAATCTTTTGTTCTGACCTGAATGAAGTATAAAACTTGCACCAAGTCAGTAGTATCATTAGTCATCCAAAGCTATTGAATATCTCTCTTGAAGTATTGCATGAAGTTGTTCTGTTAAGTTGAAGGCCAATTCATGCTGTCAATCAGTTATGATTCTCCTTGAAAGAGGTAGTTTGTACTTTGAAATGCTATTGGGGTCTAAGCATCCTACAACTTCAACAATGCATTCTGTCACAATTTCCATATCACTGAATGGCTTCCCTTTTTTTGCACAAGTTAGCAGCTACTTTATAAGTTGCTTCAGTGGCATTATTTCCAGGTCTGATTGCTGCTTGAGAGAATTGTCTTTGCTTTTGCTTTTCATCTGCAATACAACCTTTCACACCTCTCTCTCTAATTTAAAGTATTTGTGGTCCTTATGAGTTTTATAATACTGATGAGCACTGAATTTCTTTAATATAGATATTGCTGTATCACAAAGCAAGAAAATCATCTTATCTTTAGCAGAACCAAGATAATATTGCAATTCCCAATCCTCATTAAAAAATCTGTTTTCCTCCTTCAGTGTTCTCTTGATCTTCTTTGACATCATGGGCTGTTAAGCGGACAGAATTAAAAAATACTGTCAAGCTGTGCAACTACTCACAAATTCCACTTCAAATAGAAACACAGCGCACCATTGTCAAAAGCTGATAACAGACTGATGTACTCGACCTCCATAAACTCTTGCCAACCAGCCTCCTGCAGTAGTCACTCTATTCAGGCCGCAGAAGTTAGAACTAAATCATGAGCATAGCAGCTGTCAATTTATCCCTTATGGCTTACTAACGTTCTAATTGTTCCAGTCAATCAGGGAAGATTATTTCATTGAAATTTATTTTATTCTTTGGTATTTTAAATAAGTTCATTAAAAAATATATATATATAAAAGATGACCAAAATGTATTAATAAAAATAAAAGGATTTGTTCTGTAAAATTTGGATTCAGTCAAAAGGCCACACTTAAGGACCTAGAAGGCCACATGTGGCCTTAAGATCACAGGTTCCCCACCCCTGTCTTACACCCTCCCCTTTCACACTTCTTTCCTTCTTTTCTTCCTGTCTCCTGGTCTTTTTTTTTTTCCCTTCCTTTTCTTCTTTTTCTCTTCACTTTCCCCAGATTTGCTGGGGTCTTTTCTAGATGTCCTGCACAGAAGTAGGATCTGAGTATGGTTTGCACGAGTTCCCCAAGTGATTGTGGTGTGTTCCTATTTTTAACTGTTGCCTACGCCATATGCTGCAATTTAAGCACAATTTGAATATATTGTACTTCATATCTGGAAGTTCTGTTTGACCTCTCCACTCATCCAACATTGTTTTAAAACAACATCAAACAAAAACAAACAAATCTTCCCTCATCTTAACATTGGAACATGCAGGCTTAGTTTGTAATTTACCTTTCACTGAAATCCATAAGGTTTTCAAAAGGTTATTAAATTTAAAACTGGGAGCTGCTTATAACTGCAATTCAATAATGGTGGTATACCATTCATGTGAACCTTTTTCTATTTCTATAGCTTTTTCTATTAGGGTTGTTTAATAAATGTAGCAGTGATAAAATAACCTTTCTTTCATATATTTTCTCTTTTAATAATATATGGATTAACAGTTATCAAAATACACAAAAAAGTTAGTCAATATTTTTCTGCAAACATTACATTTAGAATTATTTGAGGAGCAAGGTCTCTTTCATGGTGAATCATTTATACATTCAATAGGGATTTATTGATCATCCTTTATATATGCTAGACACTAAATGCCAGAGATCAGAGATTAATAAAATTCACTCTCATTCAAGATATCTCATTCTAATGGGGCACTGAAAGGAACAAGGGAAAACTATACCTGTAAAAGTAATTTCACTATAACGAGATGCATGATGTGTACAATGCGCAATGGGTCATAAACAGGTTAGCAATTTAATTCTGTTTGGGTGGGATAGAAGAAGATTCAGAGGGACAGTGGGTTTGGGTGAATTCAGTAAATTTTTCTAAGTAGATTGGGAAGGAAAGGCCATTCATCATTGGTGACAGTATGTGAGCATTCACTACTGAGGTGTGAAAGATCCCGTTTAGGAGATCTGAGTAGCCTGGAGTAGGGGCAGTGAAGAGTGAATGATGAGATCAGGGGAGGGAGGAGATAGGGTTGGAGAGGTAGCAGGAACCAGAGGTAGCAGGAACCAGGAGGAATATGCGGCTTTCCGAGGAGATCAGATATCGATGCACCAATGTCTTTTTTTTTTTTCCTGAGACAGAGTCTCACTTTGTTGCCCGGGCTAGAGTGAGTGCCGTGGCGTCAGCCTAGCTCACAGCAACCTCAAACTCCTGGGCTCAAGCGATCCTTCTGCCTCAGCCTCCCGGGTAGCTGGGACTACAGGCAAGTGCCACCATGCCTGGCTAATTTTTTCTATATATATTTTTAGTTGTCCAGATAATTTCTTTCTATTTTTAGTAGAGACGGAGTCTTGCTCTTGCTCAGGCTGGTCTCGAACTCCTGACCTTGAGCGATCCACCCGCCTCGGCCTCCCAGAGTGCTAGGATTACAGGCGTGAGTCACCGCTCCCGGCCAATGCACCAAATGTCTTTGAAGGGTTTCAGGAAGAAACTGATGATATTAGACTAGTTTGTTATTTAGAGGAAGGTCATATTTGGAAAAATTGCAAAAAATATTGATGGATGGGTGACGAGTGAGAATGACAGCTGGGAGAGCAGTTAGGGGTGTATTTCAGTGCCGGGGTAAGAATTAAGAAAAAAAAACACTGGGAAAGGATAAGATTGGCTAAGCACATTGTACAGGAATTTGTACATTTGAATGATTAGATGTGGAGGCAAAAGAGATAAGACAAGAGTGTCCTCTAGATTTTGCAAAATACGGTACATGTTGAATATCCCTTATCTGAAATGCTTGGGACCAGAAGTGTCTTGTATTACAGATTTTTTTTTTTTTTTTTTTTTTTTACTTTTGGGACATTTACATTATTCTTACTGGTTGGGCATCTCTAATCCAAAAATCTGAAATCCAAAATGCTCCAGTGATCATTTTCTTTGAGTGTCATGTCGGTACTCCAAAAAGTTTTGGATTTGGGAGCATCCCGGATTTCAGATTAGGAATACTCAACCTGTATTGCAGAAAAAAAGTGTTTGAGAATTGTGTAGAGCAGTGCTTCTTAAGCATTAAGGTGCATATGAATCACTTGGAAATCTTGTGAAAATATAGAGTTTGGTTGAAAAGTCGGGCATAGAGTTTGAGATGCTACATTGTTAACAGTCTTGCAGGGGATGCTGAAGGAGCTGGCAAACAAAGCACATTTTAAGCAGAAGGATCCATGCAAGTCAGCTGGGAGAGTGTGGAATCAAGTGAAGTGCTAAGGTGTGCAGACGGGAAGAAGGAGGCACAACCAAAGTGAAGGGAGGGTGGTAGTGGGGGTGGGGGAGGCCAGCTCTACAGGAGAAGTGAGAGTGAGGATCGCCCAGACCTGTACATGCTTCTTACCAAGAAAGGAGTTTTGCAGTTTTTGTCATCCAGCAATAATTTTTAGCAGAAAACAGACATTTAATATAATAGTAATCCACTTCAAATGGGTACTAAAATTTCTTAGAAGAAAAGCTGTAGTTGAAATTTTATCTTGAAGAAAAGATGAATGAAAAAATAAATTATCTTAAACTTGAGAAGATATATTTGCAACTATGCATTAATTCAGCCTGGATAAAGAAGTATTAATTTGTATGTGTGTTTATGTAACTCTTATTTTTAAAACCACATCATTCGGTTTCATACCACAATAATAAAGAAATTAGTTTTTACAAAACTCTTCAAGGACTTCCTTATTTTTTTTTTTTTTAGAGCCACTTTTATTCCTTTGATATTCAACTCACTGTCTTTGGAAGAGCCCTTCCTATAAGTTCTTTAATTGTTAAAGGACACGAATCTGCCAGCTACTCTTTAGTAATTTCTTTGCATTTGGTCAGACCAGTTCTCTTAGAAAACTTTCGTGAATTTCATAAAATTGTATGTCTTTTACATGGTATTAACTTCCATTGTATTTGTAATGAATGGCATGAGATAGTTACAATACCCAAAAATCAGTGGCTCAAGATAGATTCCACTGTAAAACAGTGAGGACTATTTTAGTGGGATTTAGAGTGATTCATTAAATAAGTGACCATATAATTAGTGAATATTTCTATGGTTTTATGGCTCCTGCTCCCTCACACAGTTTCAGAAAGGCAGGACTTTGGTAATGCATACTTGGATAACTATAACTATAATGCAGGGTCAGCTAGAGGTTTAAACAGAAAAGACAGTCACCACGTACTCTGATTTTTGCATATGGACAGAAAAGAGAGAGAAAGATGATGCTTTCACATAATTCACTCATTTTAGGAAAGAATTCTATTAACTATATGTACAAGGGTTAATGCATCGTGTTCTCAGCAGCTACAGAAATTTGAAATGCATTAGTTTGATTTAATTATACTCCCATCTGTCAGGAAGAAGATAATCAGGAAATATCTGTATTGCCGGGTGCTGCCTAGAGGTTACTGATACTAGAGTCTCAGTGAAGGCTCTGGGTATTCAGAAAGCCTCATGAACAAACCGAGTCTACAGAAGGTTCTGGAAGAAGGGAAAGCCTGCAAAATTGTGATTGGCAGTTGGACAAACACAAAGCTATGTCCATGTGATGGTGGGTGGGGAGGTCAGGCTACCTGAATTCTAGTCCTAATTTTCCATTTAAAGTTAGCAGCATGGCATGCGTCAGTTTCCTTTAAAACTTCAACGTTCTCTCAAGATTTTATTTGTACAAATCATTCTCTGACTGTGTGCGTAGTGTTAAGAGCATGGGCTTTGAAATTATGTAGAGCTGGGTTGGAATCCCAGTTTTGTCATTTACTGTGTGATCCTAAGTAAGTATCTTTCTGAACCTCATGTTACTGATCTTTAAATTAGGGAATAAACTATCTACTGATGAAGCCCATCTGATAAGGATCAGTAAGGACATACCTACAGTTAAACGAAGTTAGGTTTATGAACTTGTATCAAGCAAGATTGCATAGCAGCATCTTATCAAGCAAAAGAAGAAACAGGGTTGAAAATAGGATGAGAGAAAGATGGAGTTTAGATAATATTTGAATAAAGCAGAATCTTGATAGTGCCAAAAAAGAGCAATGCACTATGTAAAGAGGTTAACATCAGGCCTGAGTTGAGAAGTAGACTCTGGATTCTGTTTCCTTGGAAACTACAAAGTTAAGACAGATGTTGAATATTGTGTCTGAAAAACCCTTATCTGAAGCTCTGCACCTGGGTTGAAAATTGAGGCTGCTTCTCAGTGTCAGTGACTGAAATCCTCCAGGCGAGAGAAAGTAGTTCCATTTTTTACTGATCTGATTTTAAACGGCAAAGTTTTTAATAGTCTATGATTTTAAAGAACAAAGTGTCTCAGTGTTTGGTAAAGTAACAAAAGCAGTATTTAGAGGATGACCTCTTAGGCTTGTACAAATAAAATGAGGCAATGGATTAATATATGAATTGCTAAGCACAGTGTCTGTCTTATAAGCAATAGTTACTATTATTATTATTGCTTAGCTTTCCTTTCACGAATAAACCGCCCATAATAAAATTTGCTGCTAACTTGAAGTGTCCAATCTTTAATCACTGGAAAGCACTATTTCAAAAACGAAACCAGCCAGTAAACGGATGGCCTTAGGCGCCCCACGCTTTGAACAGTGGTCTGGATGCAGCACAATCACCTGTAGTTTTTGTTAATACAGATTTTCAGGCTCCACTTCACCAGAAGTGCTATTTAATAAATAGACGTGGGGAGGGAACACGTTTATCCTTTTCTAAAGCTTCTGATTTTGATGTGCAACCAAAATTTAGAAATGCTCATATAGCGAAATGAGCATGGGGAAATATCGCAGTATATATGTTGTTCCCAAATGATTACGAGTAAAGGTTTAGAGCAGCGGTCCCCAAACTTTTTGGCACCAGGGATTGGTTTCATGGAAGACAATTTTTCCACAAGTGGAGGTGGGGATTTGGTGGGGGGCGGGGGGAGTGGAGCTCAGATGGTGATGTGAGGTTGGGGAGCGGCTGGAAATACAGATGAAGCTTTGAAGCTTCATTCACTGGCCTGCCGCTCACCTCCTGCTGTGCTGCCCAGTTCCTAAGTTTCATGCAAAACAATTTTTCCCTGGGCCGGGGTTGTGGGGATGGCAGAGCTCAGGTAACCGTGCAGCCTGGTTCCTAACAGACCTGGACAAGGATGGGGGCTGGGGACTGCAGATTTAGAGTCCGTCAAAGAATATGGCTCAAATGTTATCTAGTTCAGATTTCACTCAGCGTTGGAATGTCCATTGCAGCATCCCTGATACATTGATTTTTCCACTTGAAGACTTTGTTGATACTTGAATACAGTGCTGATAAAAATCAATCCTATGCAACTAGATGCTTTGCTATTGGACATTTCCAATCACGAGTAAGTTCCTGTGACACTTATGCTTCACTCACCGTCCTAGTTCTGCTTTTTGATGTATCAATCAAGAAGTCTACTTCTCTCTGTTACTTAATGGCCCTTCAAATATTAAGCTCCTTAAACTTGTCTGTTTCTGTGAAGAACGTGCCCAGACTTTTGATCATTTCTGTTATGAAATGCTTTCAGTGCCTCCACCCTGCTGGGTTGCTCATCTGAACACACACTTGTGGATCGATATTATCATGCTCAGAACAGAATGAAATACCTCGAAACATTCCAAGTTGGTATGATAATCTTAGATCAGGGAAGTAAAGAGGCTCATTTATAAAAATATTAATAGCAATATACTTTTTTCCCTTATGGGATTAATGAAAATTATCACAATTTAAATATGTTATTCTTTCCACAAAGAATTGTGATTATAACTGACACAAAGAAAACAGTTCTTTTCCAATCCAACAAATGCTATCTGTAAATGAGGTCCAGTGGCAGAGAACACGGTAATTTTGCACTTATATATCTCAGTGATAAATTGGGTTAAAAATTTTCTCATCGCCACACAGGGTGATTTAAGGTACGTTGTACTTTTAAATCGCACTGAAGATTCACTATGCCAGGGTTTCCCAAATGGCTATCGGCATCCAGAGAATTTCAGTCTTCTGGTATTAGGGTCTCTGAGCAACTTGCTGCTTCAGAAGTGGGTAAGACTTAGTGGGAAGAACAGCTTAAAGGCCACCAGTGTCTCTTCTGTTCCTCCTTAGGGCTTTGAACTTTAGTTTCAAATTTAGCCCTCTCCCCCTTCTCCTTATGCTCCTAACAACGTCAAGCATATTGAATTAGCTCATATGCAATTGGTTAATTGGGGGAATGGTGTCAGCATAATGCGAATTTACATGGGTTCATACACCATTTTTTTTCCAAGTCATTAATATTTTATACCCCAAACAGCAGAAACAACATGTATTATTATAGCTGAACACAGCACGCTGCGGTGCATTCTCACAATCTACCTGTAGTTATGTTCCTGACCTGATCTGGACATGCATTTTGTCTATTTTGCTTGTGGTCCTCCCTGACTGTGCCTTTGCTCTTGTCTCTGTAGCTCAGGACCTCAATCTATCCTTCCATCTCCTTCCATCCAGTGTTCTTCAACTTTTCTTGAAAGTGAAAACCCTACACAGTATTTACTGAAGAATTTTCTCATTTATGAGAAATCTAAGATTTTTTAAATCTCTGCTAGCATGCCAACACAGTTATTGATTTTATTTTCTAACCACATTAGATAAGTTTGAACGGTCTGCCATAACCCATTTTCTTATAACCCTTCTTGTTTTTAGTGCATGATTTTAAAAAATAATGAGGTTTTCTTCAAGAATGCATATTTTGCATTTTATTTGCAGGGTGATGAGGATTCTCTCAACCCAAACAGACCGAGAGACAGTGTGGTTGAGAAAGCTTTGTGAGGCTGGGCTCCTCTGAAGCTCACTCCGCTTGATGCCTGTACCTCCGTTATCTCAAACATTTGTGGTCAACTTCAATATCCGTGCTAATATGTCTTGCTGAGTGTGAAAAATTAATGGCTGTATAGCTGACATTTTTATCTCCCAGGCCAGGACTTTTAAGTTACCTGAATCCATACACAGAGGCTGGCTCATGACAATAATTTCTCAGGATCCCCCCATTTCTGCTCCTATTTCAATGACCTCTATCCATTCCACTCACTTTCATCCAGTATGATTTTGCTTGATCTTAACTCTTTGGCTCCAGTTTCTTGGCTCAGATCCCCAAAGCTGATCAGTACTTCTGTCCCCTCCTTACGTGGAATTCACTTTGGCTCTCCTTGGGCATTTGCACCAGGGACTTTCTATGTGGTTTCTCATTTAGTCTATCTTCCTTGCTCCAGTTCTGAGCACTAGGGAGCCCCCTCCACCAGGCTGATTTCTCAGCAGTATCCCTCATCGGAACAGCCCTGGCCGATCCTTCAGATGAAGTAGATTTAATAAGACTGCCATGGGAGCACATAATGGCATTTTTGATTCTGCAAGCTTACTTTCAAAGTCACTTTACTTTCCAATAAAGCTATGCCTTTTCAATCTTCATATCTGCAAAAGCAATCTATCTATTAGCACAAGCCCAGAGTGGAATTCAATCTACACTGCAGACCTCTAGGTCTTTGCTTCTTTATTCATAATGTTTTTTTTAAATTTTATTTTATATTCTTGTAGCTTCTTCAAGTATGTGATATTACTCTGCACATGGGTGGATCCTGGTATAGAAAGTAAAGGAATGTTAATTCCTTCAAATCAGTGGCAGGTCATTCAGGAGTTTTTTGTGCCAATGAACTTCATAACAACTTCTTACTCTGTAATCATTAGTATTTATCCTAACATGTCCAACAGCCCCATAAAGTCACAGCTTGGACAAATCCTGGGAGACACTGGCTTTGGTGCCATCAGGCCAAGGCTGGTAATGCCCACATTGACTCAGAGTTGGCAAGTTCAAGGACTGCTAGGTTGAAATTATGTAACCAAGAAATTTTATAACATTTAACTCTATAGGATTTGTTTTACAAAAGAAAATAAACAGTTTTTATTAACATCTTTAAGAATTCACGGCCGGGCGCGGTGGCTCACGCCTGTAATCCTAGCACTCTGGGAGGCCGAGGCGGGTGGATCGCTCAAGGTCAGGAGTTCGAGACCAGCCTGAGCAAGAGCGAGACCCCGTCTCTACTAAAAACAGAAAAAAATTATATGGACAACTAAAAATATATATATAGAAAAATTAGCCGGGCATAGTGGCGCATGCCTGTAGTCCCAGCTACTCGGGAGGCTGAGGCAGGAGGATCGCTTGAGCCCAGGAGTTTGAGGTTGCTGTGAGCTAGACTGACGCCATGGCACTCACTCTAGCCTGGGCAACAAAGTGAGACTCTGTCTCCAAAAAAAAAAAAAAAAAAAAAAAAAAAAGAATTCACACAATATTTCTATTTGGCTGGGTGTTTATTTTTATTTGGTCAAAATCTTTCTCAAAGAGGAACTTAGTCCACTGATTTGCCATTATATGCAACAAAGCTGTTTGCCTTTCCAAATGCATACGAAAGAGAAAACAGCAATCATATTTCATCAGCTGAAGGAATATATCAGTATGTAGAGCACTAATGACCATTCATTTGTATATTTAAAATATAGCCAGAGGCAATAAAATGTCTCTAACTTCTAGAAAGTTGATTTTTCAGCCAAATGTATTTAAGGAAACACTATATTTGGTAAATATAAATAAAGACGATATAATTATTTTCACTTTAAAAATGGAATTGCTCTGTTGGAATTAGAAGATTTCTACTTTTAGTCAGTTGAATCATTTTTGATTAAAACATATTTTTGTGCTGGTACTAAATCAAATCAAACTGCTTTAAATGTATCTATTCTATTTACATTTTACCAAAATAAAAAAATACTTTCAATATTACTGCTCAAAGATTGTAATTTACATGTTGAATCAATAGATGATAAAAATAAAAAAATACAGAATGCCATATCTTTTTTAGCTCACAGTGATTAGTACCTTAATTGAAACGCTTGCCTTCATAAAATCATAAGTAGTTTGTTAAATGTCAGAGTATATTAGGAATGCAATCTGCATTTTAAAATCTGGTTAATGTTAACTTTAAAAATAGCTATAAAAGAACACTGAAAATTAAGGAACATTTAATAGTACTTAATGTAAACTCAGCAAATTATGTAAATAAACATCAATCTATTCATATTAATGCTTTTGTATATGTTTTCTGCATAATTTTTTTGCAAGTTAGGTACTACTTGAAGTGCAATATGTAATGATCACTTATCCTTCATTCAAATATTTGAAGTTTTTTAAAATAAATAATAAGCATGGTTCAGTAATGGAGTATAGCTTCTCTAATTTCAAGTTTTGTGTGTATATGATTTAAAATACTTATTTGATTTTAATACATGTTGTGCTCAGAGAAAACAATCAGAAATATTACATTTTAATGGAGGCAGAGGATAAAGCCATTCTTTAAAACTCAAGCACTCTGCTCATTGCTGGTGGACTTACTGGTCTGCATCTTCATGCAGTCAATGGGGACAACATATGACATTACATTTAAACAGTACTTTATAAATCTTTATGAGAAATTATATTGCCTGTACTTTAAACAAGCTTTTTGTTGTCAATTTATAGTATTTTACCTATTTTAATGATAAGTAACTGGCTCCCAAATTTGTTAGTCTGTTTTGCGCTATAATAAAGGAATAGCTGACGCAGGGTAACTTATAAAGAAAAGGGGTTCATTTGGCACATGGTTCTGCAGACTGTACAAGAAGCATCACACCAGCACCTGCTTTTGGTGAGGGCTTCTGGGAGCTCCCAATCAAGGTGGAAGGGGGAGGGGGAGCAGGCGTGTCACATGGTGAGAGAGGGAACCAGAGAGAGAACAGGTGGTGCCAACCTCCTTAAACAACCAGTGCTGGCATGAACTAATAAAGTGACAACACACTCACTATTACAGGGAGGGCACCAAGCCATTCACGAAGGATCTGCCCCTATGACCCAAACACCTACCTACCAGGCTCCACTTCCAGTATCGGAGATCGAATTTCAACATAAGATCTGGAGAAGCCAAGCATCCAAACCATATCACCAAGAAAGGTGAAAAATATGACCACTATTACATAGCAACATAAGCAGAAAAAGTTACTCTTTGATTGATCAAATCTAGAGATTATCATTACTGATATTCTTTATGATCTTCTAGGACTAAAACATTGTCACTATAAGAACCTCATCACTTAACTAGAAACCTCAAATAGAATAACAAAATGAATATTAATCTTTAGATCCAAATAGAGAAAACAGAGTCTAAGCGTTAAAGTTCAAATATTTTGTTTTGTAAGAAAGCCTCCAGGTAATCATCCACTTTTATTGTATATAATAAGGTTAGTCTTCTAGCATCCTCACTGTAAATTGAGTAAAAAAAATTGAGTGGTTTTGGTTGACATCTTATGTAGAAAGATGTACTATCCTCAGTAAGAATTGATAGACTGACAGGCTAACAATAGACACAAACCCTGAAATAGACAAAAATCCTAAAACAGTTGAAAACTTTAGTGTGTTTTAACAACAAACATCTCCATAGAGATGTCACTCAGGCACAACAGAAACAAAACAAGACAAAGGCGTATTCACAATCATTGTACATTGTATCAAAAAGGTTAAGTTGTTTATAATAGATTGAAATACATTGAAAATAGAATGCACAGGAATATGCATTGACGTACATTGACTACACATAGAACTTACATTAAAAATATTTAAAACATACATATTTTAGCTCTCTATGTGCTAGAACTTGAATAGAACACGAAGAAGTGACATAGGCATGTGTGCATAACATAAGGTAATAAATGTCATGGAAGAATGCAGCATTACTGTGGCATCACAAAGGGAGCTACTCACTTGGAGTTGAAGACTCATGAAATACATTAGAGAGATAATAACTGAGTTATGTCTTAAAGAATGGGTGGCAGTTTAACAGGGGTGAAAGCGGAAGCTCAAAAAGAGAGCTTGGAGTAATTGGGAGGAAGGTGAGATGTTCCATGTCCATCGCCCATGAAGCATAGGGCGATGAGGATTATAGATGATTTGGGAGGTGTAGAAAAGAGATGGAAAGACTCATAGACCGTTTTGAGGATAACTTAATCAACAGGATGGGCCACAGGGAGTTACAAAGGTTTTTTGTTGGTTTTTAATCAAGGTCGTGGTATGATCAGATTTGTTTGTTTGTTTTAGTCAGAGAACTCAAGTGGATGAGTGGATTTGGTAAAGTGACCAGTTTGGTGGTCATGGCAAGAATTCAAGAAAAGTATTTTTTTTTTTTTTGCGTCCCGCCTCCACCCCTTTTTTTTTTTTTTTAAGAAAAATATTTTTAAAGGTTTGAAAAAAGGCTAAAGAGAAATAATATACTAAAAAGATACTTAGGAATGATTGGATTGGAGAAAATTAAGAGATAAGTGGAAGTGCTGACAATGACTTCCTAACAGACGTAGGGAAATCAATACTAGGCACACGTTTGGGCAGAAAGTAACACGTGCAGCCTTGAGCATGGAAAGGGTGAATGAAACGACAGGGGACTTCTGAGTGGAAATGCTCCATGAGCAGAAGCCTGAGCCCCAGGTCTGGAAAGCTGTTGGAGCAGGAGATTCATATTTGATCACTGTCACTCATGAGAGTAGATGAGCACCACGGGAAAGAACATACAGAATAAAAACAAAAAAGATGATCACAGACAGAATTCTGGGAAATAGCATTACTTTATGGATGAGGAGAGAAATAGGTGAACAAAGGTGAAAAAGAAGTAACGCTGGAAAGGTCAGAAGAGGAATAGGGGAGAGTATTGTCCTGTGTGCCAAGGAGAGAGTGTCAAGGTATCAACAGTGTGACACGTTGAAGAGAAATGGAATAGAGAAATGATTATTCCATCAAAAAGTGTAGAAGCCCGGCATCGGTTTGATCTCCTTTGGAAGATTTGTATGGCCGGTCATCTATAATTTGTGCAGACTGACCAGCCAATTGGAGCGCTGGAATGTGAACAGCAGCTTCAAGTTTTTGTTTTTAATTTTCAGAAGTTTGGCCATGAAGGAAGTCATAGGAAAAGTGAGATGATGTTAAATTTTATATGGGATATTCTTTTGATAAATAACAGAGTTTTGAGTGATTCCAAAATGAGAGATTCTTCAACAAGTGTTGTTACCCTGGTAGTTCATTGAGTTTTAATACATATATGTCTGCCTGAAGTAAATGCTATACTTTGCCTTAGAGGGAATTTGGTTTTTTAAATAAAAAGCACAGCTTGTTTTTAACTTTTAAAAATAGTGTCTGTGAAAGCTATTTATCTCTTTTCCCTGGAAAGATCTCAATTGTTCTAGTTTAATCTCATTTCCTCAGAAGTTGGACTTTCCAAGTAAAATGATGATGAATGATAATTGTTCTGTAATGAAACCTCAACTTGGCATCAACAAGCAAGGCAGCATGCGATGGGGATAAAAATGTTGTATCTAATTACTATATTTTAGTAATGAAGATGAACATTTTGATACTTTTTAGAATCCAAAAACCTTGTTCTATCAGTTTTGCTTTTATGGCAACTCTACTGAAGATTGTTTCTCGCTCTATATCTTAATGACAGCAACATAAAAATTAAATGTTTCAGAGAAAAGTGGAAAAAGTATTGATTTTCAGAATCCCTTTTTTTTTTTTTTTAAAAAAGGCTAATTTTAATTACAAGAGAGCCATAAGTTTCACGGCTGAATGAGTATATGAGTTACATGCTGGTAGGACATTTAAAAGCTGATATCAGCTGTAAAGTTATGCTTCAGTGAATACTTAGAAAAATCAGAATATAAAATTTGGATTTTCACAAACTGAAAGAATTGCTAAAATTAAGATTGTTTCTCAAAACATTACCGTAAAATAGAGGTATCTTAGTATGAGTAAATGTGAAGAAGGACTGAATGGCTTCCTAGAATGTGATAATAAAAATATGAGCAAGAGAAGAGTGCCCCGTGTCCCTTGACATCCCATGCCGTTTCCCTTCAGTTGCTCTTCCTTCTGCAAATGTGTATTCATTTACAAGGACGCAAGCAGGACGAAACTGCCTCAAGAAAATTCCCAAAGTGACTTAACACCATAGTCCTGTTTTATATATAACAATTTAATTTGTATAGGGGAAATTGTCTTTTATATGTAAAGTTCTGGCTCATAAAACAATAGGCTAATAAAAATGCAAGCTTTTTTATTAAAAGTAAAAGAAAAATGTAAATATTATATTATAATCATGTGAGTCACTTGTGGAACTTGTATTCTGTATCACAGGAAGATATTTTAATGACGAATGCCAAACTGGAAGCTTTCCAAGCTTCTCTTTACATGTTCAAAAGGATTAATTCCTAGAGTCAACTGTATACACACACACACATAAACATACATATGTGTGAACAGATGCTACTCACAATAATTTTCTAGCCTGCTATGTGCTAAAAAATAGACACATGTCATACTGGCCCAAAAGAGAACCAGGAAAAGAGCTATAGCACCACATGGGGATCCTTGATTAAAAAATAGTAATTTTAATATCTTACATTTCTTCTTGCAGCTTTTAAGCCCTCTTGCTTAATCCTTGGAGTAAGCCTATAAGGTCTATAGGACCTTAATTTAAAGAAAGGTAAGTGGGTGGGGGTAGTGAGCATGCAACTTTTCAATGGTTATGAATAGTACATGGTAGATCTGAGTTTTAAATTCAATTCTTATTCCTAATGTATTTTTTTCTTCCCTACTTTGATGGAAGAGATGAGTGCAATATCTTCATAACCAGATGGCCTGGGTTCAATTGTTTCCACCATTTACTGGCTTAGTCAAGTTACTAGTAGATCTTCTTTCAGTTTTCTCTAATATAGAGTGAAGAAAATAATGGTAGTCAGAGAGCTACTGTTTGAATTAAATGATGTAATACTGGTTCAGTATTTAAATTTTGCCAGACCAATTAAACACTAACAAATATTATTATTCACAATTGACATTTTATTTATATCCTGACTATTAAAATGTCATGTATCTTCTTCCATATTTAGTTATGTCTTCTTCTCATTACATTGATCATTATGCGTAGGGTGGCTTAAGAGCAGGAATAATCACCATAGCTTTGCAGTGTTCTAATTCTGTAAATTGGAAAAATAGATTTGGAACTGTTTCCAGTATACCTTTGCTATCAATGGCAGTTTTTGAAAATGTCTTCTTTTTTGCCTGTTGACCTTGTGTTTTTTTTCAAGACATTATATTTTGAATGATGCCTCCAGAAATTCAGCATATTTACTGAAAAAGGAAAAAAAAATATATTCTGAATGATTCCACCATTAGATAGCAAATAGACACATGCCGAACTAACCCAGAGGGAAACCAGAAGAAATTCCAATGAATATTTGTTGAAATGAATGTTGTCCCCACCAACAATTTGCTAATTTACATTGGCTATACAGCTAGAACTATCCATGTCTGGGATGGTGGAAGGTCTGATATGTCTCTTGATCATTTTTGCCTAAATTGCAGTCAGTTCTTGCTATGGTTAATTTCTTTCTTGTATCCACACTATATAATAAAAATTCTAGTAATATAACAGTAGTGATGACCACAGTGACAAATATTTTTTGAGCATCTATTAAAGGCCAGGCACTCTGTAAAGAATTTTGATATATGCTAAGTAATTTGATCATTACAGAAATTAAGTGAGGCAAGTGTCAGCTTGCTATTGATATTTGATATTTTCAAATGAGGAATTTGAAGCTCAGGTACATTAAATCTCTCACCTAGGATCACCCAGTATAAATGATAATATTTTACCTCCAGTGTTAGAACTGTTGTCCTAACTGTGTTGTGATAATCTATGAGGTACTGAGTAGAAGGAGAAGGCAAATATTCTGCAAATCTAACTTTAGGAAATAGGGACAGAGACCTGGTCTCATCTTCCCCAACTGCCTAAGTAGTTTTCAACCGGCCAGTTGGAATTTTTTCGTGCTAATTTAAGTAATGAGCAGACGTTATACAGAAAATCATTGCAGATCTCTAAATCCCAACTTCTCTTATTTGTGGATTAGACTTTCTGAGTCACAATGGTTGTGAATTCCCTCATGACTAACCATTTCATTAAGTAGAATTATTTCTGACCTCAGAGTCCTGAGTAAAATCCATTTAAAGATATTAGTTTATGAAGAAAAGTAATTAAATTCACTATTAATGAAGAAAAATGGAATGACTCTTATACACCAGAATTTTAAAATAGATAATCTCCTCTAGACTGGAAGAAAAAATACTGAGATGACAATTAGTGAGCGATCAGGAAAAGGAATTAAAATACATATTCTACTGGAGCAATGAAATTGTTTTGTATGATACTGTAATGGTGGACACATGTCATTAAACATTTGTCAAAATCCATAGAATGTGTAATACATATAGCGAACTGTAATGTAAGCTATGGACTTTAGTTAATAATAATATATTAATATTGGCTCATGAATTGTAACAAATGTACCACATTAATGCAGATGTCAATAACAGGTCACACTATGTACACGTGTGTGGGGTGGAAGGAGTGTATGAGGCCACTGTACTTTCTGCTCAATTTTTCTGTAAACTTTAAACTTCTTTAAAAAATAAATTCTATTAATTAAAAAAATTAAAATACGCATTACAGAACACAGGGTGCGTTAAACAAACAAATATAATGGGTATAAAAGAAGTGGTCATCTGTAGTCCCTATACTGAATTTTATAAAAGAATATTTTTAAAATATTCTGTTTTGTCTGTCATCAGACCATTTGTCCCCATTCTGAAGCCATAACAAGAGTCCCCAAGATGTTTATATGGAATCACATTGGGAAATGTCAAGTCTTATACCTACTTCCAGTCATCTAGTCAGAATGGCTGTAGCAATTTTCAAACAACTAGAAGGAAAGACTTCAATGAAATAATTTAAGTGAGTGGCACAAACCAGATTTAACTTAAATAACAAAATGATTTACCTTTGCTTTTCAGTTTGCACAAAAATGAAGAACTACATAAATGACTGCTTTTCTCATGGTAAAAGAGAATTTATCAGAATTCTCTGGCAGATTCAGTTTTGCACTCTTAATTTATTTACCGTACTTCAGATTAAAGGATTTCACAACACAAGAATGTTGTAAATATTTAAAAGCTGATGGCTTAGATCAGCAATTCCTAAGGTTCTCTCTGTTTAAAATTTATTTTTCCCTTTTGCTTAAAATGAAGATTGAGATTGTTCATAAATATTCATTTCATGAATATCTTCCCACAACTCTCTTCCTACAGCAGGAGCCACCTGCTCTGAGCAGCCTTAGAGTGCAAAGTGTATTGGCGGGAATTGGCAAATGCCAGAAGGCAGTGGTGCCAAGTGCTGGACGGCTACTCAAGCTCCCTCCCTCCCCCACATGGCAAGTCCCAAAGCACCTGGGCAAGAACACTGAGAGAAATGATGGCCACTGGGCCACTCCCGGTTGCTGTGCTCCCTAAAATGCTTTCAGAAATTTACATTTACTAAAGCATTTTCTATATCTCTGGAAGGAAGAATGGCTAAAAAAATAAATGTTATATTCAGAAGTTTAGGGCTATCCATGAAATAGCTTTAGGTTTGTTGTTTTGTTTGTGTTTGCTTGTTTAGGATGAAAACAAGTTTAAGTCTGGCCAATATAAGAGATCGTTTTGACATTAAAATTCCAAATTAAATATTGTCATTCATCTAGTGTATTAAGCTTTTTCATATTTCAATTTTTCATTGTTTATAATAATCATCCTACCTTACTTCTGTATGTTAAAATACTTTAAGAGACTGTATGGTTTGTCCCAGGGTTTCAGTATAGGGTGTAACAAATCACTGTGTCACATAATTGTGTTCATATCACCTTGTAAACATCAGTGTCCTGAAGTGGGATGTACACAAGGTGTACAATCATCATATCTCAGTTACTTATCTAGCTCTGTCACCCTCTTAGGTGTATGATTGGGGTTAAAATTTCAGTTTGTCAACTAGACAAGGAGAGTACAACTTAGTAATACTACATCTAAAACATATTTGTTAGTCATTGGATCCTTCATTAAGCTGTTTTGAACAAATGATCTTACATATGAAAGTTTCTTTGTGAACAATAAAGTATTATAGTATGCAAAGATAAGTTATAAAATATTCAGAAAATTGTTATATTTTACTAGTAGTAAGTGATACAAACCATGGTTATTTCTAATTTGTTGATAATTTGAAAAAGCTTAGAATCGAGCTACAACCTTGAAAATTTCAACCCTCCTGTTCATTTAAGATAAACCTTTAAGAGTGACATCATCAGTACTCCATGGAGAAAACCAGATTCCCCTTTTTTCCATACTTCCTCCTCATTCCTGGCCCCTTGATCTCTATTTTATAAGCTGGAGATCAGGAAATCAAAATACAGAACACGTATTTTGTTTTGATTAAAGATGTTCCAATTTTATTGACACCATTATTACATATTAGAAATCAGTTTTTCAAAGAGCTATATTTCTAAAACAATATTACTCCATAATATAAACAGCATCATTAAAAGTTGCTTTTGTATATCTTAATATTTGTTAGGAAACATTGATGATCATTTTGAAATATGAGAAGGAGGAGGGAATGATAAATAGATAAAACTTATGCTGGGCTTTTAGTGTTCAGTGTTACTTTCAATGTCAACCTGTTTTTTTAAAATTAAATGCCCAAAATGATTTTTCATATGTACAATCTTACTAATACGTGATCTTAGGTTGAATATTTTACAGTAAATTACTTGGTAACATGGCATTTAAATATCTAGACTTCAATGGATTACATCTTTTCTCAGATTTAATTTACACAATAACTTTTTAAATTAAAGCTTATTTGTAACTTTAATTTCATTGTAATAAAGTCTTAGTACTGTTCTGATTCCCTCAGAGTTTTCTGGACAAGTTTTCTCTATTTGATAATTATGAAACTGGCTTAGGTTATGTAAGGCAGGTGGCATTGATTTAGAGGCAGCTCAGCAAGTGAGAGGACTTCATGAGCATACTCTTTTTTTCCTATTTATTTTTATATATTCATAGGGTACAAGCGCAATTTTGCAGTATTGATATATCAGGGCCTTCAGCGATGATCATGCTCTTGAGGTACAGTGGGAATTTAAATGTCTTGCCAAACTGCATGTCCCAGAGAAGCTAAAACTGGCACCAAAAATTTCATTCCAATACAAGACCACGAGGCTCTGGAAGTTGACAAGTTTTTGGAAAGACCTAAAGGTGAATTTTATGCCTTAGAAAGGGACATTCATCAGAGTTGAGGCACTATTTTTAGTTAAAGGGATGATGTGGAGAATTGTTTATTCTAAATTACTGTGCTAATGGTTACATGCTTCATTTTGGGGTAGTGGGTGGTAAGCAATGGTGGTACAACTCACCTGAGCGAACTTTTCCAGACTGTTCTGTATGAACCTCATCAGTGCCAGAGGAAGCAGATTACCACGTAAGTACCCACAAATTACCATGTAAACACCCACAAAGCACCTAGGCATTCATGTATGTTGGGACAACCTATTAAACTAATCACATCAGAGGGAAGGTGAGTTTTAAAAAGCAGATAAATTTGTGTCCTACATCAAGTACAATGATGACTAATAGTGCTGTCTGTAGCACTGAGGTTCTAACATGGCTAGAGATTGGTGGTTATAGGTAGAAGTGTGGGTGGGAATAAGAGAGGCAAGATTCCCATATACACCTGGGCTCAAGCCAAAAGCCTTTATCTGTGAGGTAGCAACATCCTTGGTAGCAATGCGTCTTCTGGGTCAATAGTTTGAACAATGGTAGTGGAGTTCTAAGAAACAAGCTCATGATGGTAGCAGAAGATCTTACTACAGAGTTTTAGAAAACAGGCTGGGCATGGTGGCTTATGCCTGTAATCCTGGCACTCTGGGGGGCCGAGGCAGGAGGATCATTTGAGGTCAGGAGTTCAAGACCAGCCTGAGCAAGAGCGAGACCCTGTCTCTACTAAAAATAGAAAGAAATTATCTGGACAACTAAAAATATATATAGAAAATATTAGCCGAGCATGGTGGCTCAGGCTTGTAGTCCCAGCTACTCTGGAGGCTGAGGCCGGAGGATCGCTTGAGCCCAGGAGTTTGAGGTTGCTGTGAGCTAGGCTGATGCCAGGGCACTCACTCTAGCCTGGGCAACAAAGCAAGACTCTGTCTCAAAAAAAAAAAAAAAAAAAGGAAAAGAAAAAAAAAAAGAAAGAAAAGAAAAAAAAAGAAAAGAAAACAAAGGCAACCATTGTCCCTTAAAACTGTTTCAGAATTAGCCTTTGTTCAAATTAACAGAAAGTAGTTATGGAAACAGCTTTTAGGTGGACCTCATCATGGACTTTAATCAATCATTGCCTCTCAGAGAAATCATATGAGCTGCAAATTATACACGACTGAACCATATTTGTTGACATATTAACCACCAACACTTGTGAAAGTTCTGAGAAATATTACTAAGGGAGGGAAGTGTGGAGAAGGGATAATTTGGAATGAGCTAAATTATCACCTCAGCCTTGAGATGCCAATAAAGTTAAGGGAGAACTGTGAAACTTCTTCAGAGGATGAAATGGGGTCTCAGTGGATTGTGTACCACCCTTTTGTCAAGGACTAATGAGAAAACGCAGAAAGTATGGCTTGCAGTTTATCTATTAATAACTACATTTTTCTTTCAATGTATGTTTTTATGGTATTATTTATGTGTGCTATGACTGCTTAACATAGTTTGAATGGTGAATTTTTAAATTTATTCATAATTCTTCCTACCTTGATGATATCTTTATCTTACATAAATGAGAAGCTATTCGTTAAAATAATAATCTTCTCTCAATTCAATATTTTATCTGTTTTGCTGCCTCTTAAATTATTTGATGCTGTGCTCTATATCATTTCATTTTTCTCTTTGTAAAATATTTTATTTGATATTTGTTAGATATTTTATGTCTCACCTGGATTTAATGGACTTTTTTGCTTTTTGATGCAATACATTAAGTCTGGGTCAAAAATCCTTTTTTTTTCTCTTTTATCATGGATAGAATCATACTAATTTACATAATAAAAGTGAGTTTATGTAGAAGCTTAGATTTAGCTATGGATTGATTGAATGCCATTTTGATAAATACAATTTTGAATAGCAAGTATCCAAATATCTTTTCTTCTGTATTCAGAAAATTTTAATTTACAGAAGGGTGATACAAAGATTACTTAGTAAATGCATTTTTTGAATTTCTTAAATATCCACAGAGTCAGCAGTCACTCCTCCATTTATTTATGAGGCCAAACAACTCCTAAAAATCAAGTTTCTCCTAAATTATATTCTTATTGTAAGGAAAAATAGTGTGTAGTAGATGAAAAAAACTCACAAAATGTTCTTCCTGCCCCCATCTCCTACAATCTTTGATTAAAAAATGAGCAGCTGATACAAGCATTCAGACCTTTTACTGTCAGAAATCTCATGTTTTTCTCTACTTTTGCCTAGGTATTTGATGTCATATCTAGCTTTCTGATAAAAACATGTAAAAATTACATATTTCTTAACTGTTTACAACTTCAGTCATGAACCTCAACAAAATTCATGCCACATAATATGGTTTCATTAGTTTTTACCTCATATACAGAGCATGGAAATTTAGTCATGAAATATATATATAAAATATATGATTTATTTATCATTTATTTGATTTTAAGATACCATTGAGTATAATATATAATGTGCAACATTAAGATTAATAGTGTTTTGGGAAACTACTGTATTAAGCATAATTGTTGATTGTATAATTATCCAATTTTTAGAAATGTTATATCCAAAAATATGTGTATGTTAACATCAACAAAAATAGCACCATATATTTCTACCCTTAGAATTGGTGCACATGTATATTTCTTTTCCGATTAGAGGAGCCAGTTTTGATATTGTTATTCAATCATACATATATTGAATTAGGGTAACTGAAAAATGCCAAGAAAGCCTTCCAACAAGTCCAAAGAGTAAAGGGATCAGAAGACTTTGCATGTCTATGAAAGTCCCAGGAAGTGCAGGCTCCCAATCCCGCAGCCATGACTGCCTATCAGGTAGGACTGATCTACACCATGAGAACTCCTGGCACCTGGAGAATTGCTCCATCTACCAGGACAACTCTGATGTAAATCTGGCAGGGCATGAGTAGGCAAAGTGCAGGATACTGGCTGTGAGTTTGATGTTTGCTTTGTTTTGTTGCAGAAGACAGCAATCTAGACCCTTTGGGCAGTGCTGAATGACACTGACCAAATATAGTTGCCAGTAGTGAGTACTGAAGGTCAGATTTATGAAGCTTTGACTAATCTCAACCAAGCAGGGGCAGCTGCCAGGATGGTGAAGTTCAGGAAAATATCTGTTGGTTTTATGAAGTCCAATCTCCGGTAAAGGAGTCTGATCACTCCTACAGCAACAACAGTGAGGATCATCACTACATAGATCAGCTATCCTTCTGTGAAAGATTCAATAGCCCCAATGCCCAATCTTGCCCTTTTGGAATGAGTAAATAGTTCACAGATAAAAAGGTGAACTGGGTACTGACTGTAGATTATGACAAAAGTCTTTAGGAAACTGTCGAATATCTGGAATGTCTCTCTGTAGAAACCATCATGGAGCTGAAATTACCTGCTGCCATACCAATTTTCTATAAACTGGACATGAAACTGAAATCCATCAAACCCATGCACTTCCTGGGGGACCAAGAGACTGTGGGTATGGCCAGGGTCACTGTAGCTGCTCAGGACAAAGTGAAAAAGTGAAGGGATCAGAAGAACAGTAATAAAAATTTCCTCTTACCCACTGCCCTTCACGTCTCTTCCTTTTGAGATCACATTGACCACACTGATGTGTAAGAATCTCAAGTCGTAGCTGCAGATGGGAGAGTAGAGGCTCACATTCTCATTTCTTTCCCATTTTGACAATTTTGTCTTTTCTGTCTACTTTCTTTAAAGCATCTATTCAGAATGCCTCTGGGCATGGTTCCCTAGTTCAAGACTTTTGGTAGTGGCTTGTTAACCAAATACTTTCTTGAGCGAAGATACTAAGGAACCAAGACAAGAACAATGAAGATCAAGTGAGCCTAAGGTTATTCCTAGCAGCCAGTCCTACGCTGCAGTAAGTGTTCCAGGTGGCTGTCATCATTCCAGTGGAACAGGAGATGAATGAAACTGTATTCCAATTAAAAATTTTAAAAAACCTGATCAATGGTTTTTCCTTAACCCCAGAGGAACCTAGCTGGGCTCAAACCTGAATGTTCACATGCTGTGTCTATTTTAGAGAAAAAATAAGATATATATATATATATATATAAAATCTATATACAAGTCACAGAAAAAGAAATTCTTTCAGATTTCTACTGCTAGTTAAAATATTATAGTCAAAAAAATGTTAAGCCATTTCTTACTCCACTGTGGTGTGTAAGCTCCTTGTCTAAGTGGTAGGAAGAGTACATCCTATTGTACATTTCAAAATTCCTTTCTCCCTTACTAGTGTGTGTCAGGGAAATACCCTTAATATCCTTGATAATGTCCAATTTTGTCTTTCACTGTGTCACTTTTCTAAGGCATGTTCTAGTTACTTGGCTTTTCTACCTAGGAATAACACCAGTTTTAGTATAACAACCTGCCCTTCTTTTCTTTTCTTACTTTTTTTTTTTTTTTTGCCAGAACAGTATGAATAAGTGATGTGCAATTAATATAATAATTATATTTGTAAATATATTTACATATATAATTGCTTGTTTGCATTCTTAAGAATGTACACTTTTAGAGTACAGGTTACAAGTGTGGGAGACAAAAATCTCAGAGTTAAATACATCCATGACATCAATAATATTTAGAAACAAAACATCAAAAGAGTAAAGGGAAGGGAGGAGGTTCTATTTGGCCTCCCCAAAATTGCAATCTTTTTTTTTTAATTTACCCTGATCTCCACTGCTGCTCCCCATCTTTGGAGCCACTATCACCAAGCACAGATAAGCAGAAAGTTTAGGTTTATTTATCAATGCATATTCACCGTGCCATCAATGATCTTCACGAATCTGCACTTTCCTTGACTTCTTAGATCTTTGGTTTCCTATGCCCACTCATGGACTTTCTGGATGCCCAAACCTCTTCCAAGATCCTTTCTTTTCTTCTGGTGCCCTTGAGATTTTCCTCTTTATTTATTTACTTTCTTCGTGTTTCTCTCCCTGTATATCAATGACGTTCTTTATGCTCTTTGTTTCTTGGGTAATTAGAAGAAGCAAATAATTTCCCTTCAATACAGTTGACCCTTAAGCAATACAGGTGTGAACTCTGTGGGTCCAGTTACAAACATATTTTTAAAAATAGATGTATTGGAAATATTTTTGGAGATTTAAAAAAAATTGAAAAAATTCATAGGTGAACCATGTAGCCTAGAAATATCGAAAAAATTAAAGACAGATTAGGTATGTCAGGAATGCACAAAATATATGTAGATACCACTCTATTTTTTCATTTAATACTATAAAATATGCACAAATCTATTATAAAAAATTAAAATTTATAAAAACTTACACATACACTTACAGACTGCACATAGTGCCATTTGCAGTTGACAGAAATGTAAATAAATGGAAAGATGCAGTGTTAAATTTTAACTACATAAAAGTAACTGCAGTAGATATTGTAGTACTTTAAAAATTTTATAGCCACCTCCTGTTGTTATTGTGGTGAGCTCAAGTGTTGTGAGTTTCCACTCTAAATGCCATGTGACCCTAATCATCTTTGAGTGAGCAGTTCTTCTCTCCAGTAAACTCGTATGGCAATAAAAAGTGATCTCTTGCGGTTCTCATGTATTTTTCATCGTGTTTAGTGCAACACTGTAAACCTCGAATAACACCATGGAACCCACATTAGGTGCCACTAGTGGTGGGGAAGTGGTTCCGAGGAGCAGAGAACAGTCATATATTACAAGAAAAAGTTGAATTGCGTGGTATGTACCATAGATTGAGGTCTGTGGCTGTGGTTACCCATCATTTCAAGATAAATGAATCCAGCATAAGGACCACTGTAAAAAAAGAAAAGTAAATTTGTGAAGTTGTCACTACAAGTATGCCAGCAAAGGCAAAAACCTTATGCTTTTTGCGAAATATCTTTTTTATCATATTGAAAGTGCAGCTTTTATGTGGGTGAAACAATTACTATAAGAAAGACATACCTATAGACTCTGATAGGATTTGAAAAAAAGTAAAGTCATTTTATGACAAATTAAAGCAAAAGGAAGGTGAAGGATTTAAAGCTGGAGTATTTATGCCAGTAAAGGATAGTTTGATAATTTTAGAAAGTGGTTTGACTTTAAAGATATCAAGATTACATGAGAAGTAGCTTCTGCCAACCAAGAGGCAGCAAACAAGTTCCTAGATACCATTAAGAAAATCATTGAGAAAAAGGATATCTCCTTACAAATGTTTTTAATGCAAAGTGTTCTATTCTGGAAAAAACATGTCACAATGGACATTTATTAGTACGGAAGAGAAGCAAACAGTAGGATTTAAGGCATGCAGAAATAGGCTAAATCTACTGTTTTGTGCAAATAAACTTGGCTTATGATCAGGACTTCCCTTATCTATAAAGCTGCTAACCTTCAAGCCTTGAAGGAAATAGCTAAACACCAGCTGTCAGTCTTTGGTTGTATAACAAGAAAGCCTGGACAATGAGAACACTTTCTCTGGAGTGGTGCCATTGATGCTTTGTCCCTGAAGTCAGGAAGTACCTTGCCAGTAAAAGACTGCCTTTTAAAGTCGTTTTGATTAAGGACAATGCCTGTGGCCACCCAGAACCCCATGAGTTCAACATCAAAGGTATCCAAGTGTTCTACTTACCCCCAAGCACATCTCTAATTTAGCCTCTGGGTTAGGAGGTCATGAGGACCTATAAGGCTCATAACATATGGTACTCTATGGAGAAAGGATCATCAATGCTATGGAAGAGAACCCTGATGGAAAGAACAGCATGAAAGTCTGGAAGAATTACACCATTGAAAATGCCAACATTGTTACAGAAAAAGCCATGAAAGCCGTCAAGCCTGAAACAATAAATTCCTGCTGGAGTAAACTGTGTCCAGATGTTGTGCATAACTTCACAGGATTTATGACAGAGGCAATCAAGAAAATTATGAAAGAGGTAGTGGATATGGCCAAAAAGGTGGTGGTGGTGGTGGTGAAGAGTTTCAAGATATCGATCTTGAAGAAATCAAGAACTAATAGACATCATTGGAAATCAAGCAAGTGGGAGGGGGGAGGAGAGGATGGGTTAATTCACACCTAACAATGTGAATGCACACTGTCTGGGTGAAGGCCACACCTACAACTCTGACTCAAACTGTACAAAAGCAAAATGCGTTTACCCCTGTAATGTTGTGAAATAAAAATGCAGAAGGACGAATGGACACCACACCAGAGGAATTAACAGAAGACCCCTTGATGGAGATGAGTGTTTCCCAACCAGTGCCAGATGATGAGGGAGATGTAGAAGCAGCAGCTCCAGAAAGCAAACTGACATTAGACCATCTGGCAGAAGGATTCTGATTATTAAGACGGCCTTTGACTTCTTTTATGACGTGGATCCTTCTGTGATACAAACAATGGAACTAAAGCAAATGGTCAAAGATGGATTGGTATTGTGTAGATACCATTCATTTTTAGAGAAATGGAAAAGTAAAAAGAAGAGAGAAATTACAATATATTTCCATAAAGTTAAACTGACTGTGCCTGCACCTTCTGTTGCCTCTTTCAGTTTCTCTTCCTTTTCCTCCTCTGTCGCCCCTGAGACAGCAAGACCAACCTCTCCCCTTTCTCCTCCTCAGCCTGCTCAACGTGAAGACAACGAGGATGAAGACCTTGTATGATGATCTCCTTCTGCATGATAGGTAATATATTATTTCTTCCTTATGATTTTCCTAATAATGTTTTCTTTTCTCTTGCTTATGTTATTGTAAGAATTTAGTATATAATACATATAACATACAAAATATGTATTAACTGACTGTTTATGCTATTGATAAGGCTTTTGGCCAACAGTATCTATTAGAAGTTACATTTTTGAGTAGTCAAAAGTTACATGTGAGGGAGTCAGCGCCCCTAATCTTCACATTGTTCCAGGGTCAATTGTAGTTTTAGTGTCAAAGAAAGAGGTTGTCTAAACACTCAATTAATTTCTTGTAATAAGTAATATGAAACCTTCAGTTGAATTTTTGAATGTTCAAACTGGAGCTTACTTTGGTATGTGGGCAAGAGAGAGTGTATACAAAAATGGGAAGATTTTTTAATTTTTTCCCTGAGATTTGGAATGTATCAGAGAAGAGGAGAGAGGTGAGGGAGAAGGAAAGACAAAAGGTATGGGAAAGAAAGGTAAAAGAAAAGGCTAACACATATTCAATTTTAAGTTGTGTGTTTTGTAAGCTTGCAACACAACTTTTGACTCAAACACTATGCTACGGCACATAAAAGTCTTGGGAAAGGAAAAGGCTGGACGGTATGTAGGTGGAAGGCGATAATTTTTCTATGTACATCAAATAAAGTGCTGTTGCTTTATATCTGGCTCAGTGCCAAGGCAAAGCAAAAAGTGAGTGAGACTGGAGAGGGAAGAACTGTGTTCCGGGGCGTGGCGTGTTGGCCTGGGGGAACCAGCCCCTGGCTGCTGCCACCATTCCGGATGCGACATTTGGCACGTGAATGGAGAAGCCAGTTCAGATGACTCCAGACGCCATCTGACTGCAACTGCATGAAAGATCCCAAATAAACCCGCTGTGAGAGACAATAAGAAATCACTGTGTGAAGCCACTACATTTTAGCATGGTTGGTTAAACAGTAATAAATAATTGGAACAAACTTCTTTACCAGATTACTAATGAGATCATATTTTCTCTTTGTTGCTTCTTTCCAAATTATTCAGCAAACATTTATTAATTGTCATATACTGTAACAGGCTCTGGGTATAATAAGGTAAATAAAATAACATATTTTCCTCCAATGAGTTATACACAATTTACCCTCAATTATATAATTTAGGCACTTAAGGAACCCTAAGAGTGTAAATTAACAAATATTTTAGCATTTCGTATTAGCACAATTAGCTACTATTCTGCAATGAGTTAACTTAGACTCTTTTTTTTTCAAATTATCTACAGAAAAGTTTAACTTTTTAAAAATAAACAATAGTGTTTTTAAAATATAGATATAGGTCAAATATTTGTATTTTTTCCTGGTGTCTGAGGCTTTAATAATCACAAAACTATGAACTATAAATCAAAAAATTTAAAGATTTGTCACCATAAAATGAAAAAAAAAACTTTATTGTGACAGAACACACAATAAACAGAATAAAACAACAAATGATACACTGAAAAAAGAAATGTACATCTATTACAAATGTTATAATCTTTAATATTTAAACAGCTCCTAGATTTTTTATAATAAAATTTCAAATAATCCAGTCAAAAATAGGCAAGAAATATGGAAATACCACTTATGGAATAAGAAATGAAAATTAGAAATAAACACATGATAACATATTTAAACTGACTAATAGGAAAAAGAAAATTTGAACAAAAATTCTTGTCTTATTAAAATAATAAGATCCAGAACATCTTTACATTAATTTAATTAGAGAAACTGGCAGTCTCTTATACAGCTTGAATTGTAAGGGATAGGGAGGAGGGAAAGCATATGAACTGCTAAAATCTTTTATAAATTCAGCAGTGTCTATTAAACTTCTACCAATTGCACAGTTCAGCCGATTATAGAAAAAAAAAAAACAGTATATAAGGGTATAGGTGTTATGTTTATTGCTGCATTGTTTGGAACAACATGAATGGCAATCAATAAATTATCACATATCTAAACTGTATGGGAGTATGCAGCTATTAACATGTGTGTGTTTTACCCATAATTATTGACTTGAAAAAATATTTATATTATTAAATGGGAAAAATTAGGCCAGGTACAGTGGCTCACATCTATAATCCCAATGCTTTGGGAGGCTGAGGCAGGAGGATTGCTTGAGCTCAGGAGTTTGAGGCTGTAGTGAGCTATGATCATGTCACTACAGCGCCGCCTGGGTGACAAAGTGAAATCCTGCCTTCCACCACCCACTAAAAAAGGGAAAAATTAAATTGTGAGGTCATTAATTATGGTATAAGTCATTTTTTGGTTAAAAATTGAAGAGAAATAAAGGAAAAGTATACGCATAATAAATCTGTAAGTTAAGATATACTGATCTAGGAAATTTATGTAAAAATATACATAAAATTGTTAGCATTAAGAGGTAAAAGATTAGGGGGAGTATAAGACAGGTATTTTTTTCTATATATATATCTGTGATAACTAAATATATTTTTCTAATTTTAAATATGTTAGTTTTTCAATATTATTTGAATCTACAATTCCACTTCTCAGAAACCATCTTAAGGAAATAATTGAAAAGCCAGAAAAAAAGTGTAGAGCAAATATTGTTATCCATATTACATAAGACAACTAAGTTGAAAAGATCCTAAAATTCAATCACAGGGGAACTGATTAAGTAAATTGTGTTGCAGTCCTAAATTTGATAGTCATGAATATTAAAATTGGGTCTTTCAAAGAGCTTTTAATTATCTTGAAAAATAGTTATGGTGTAGTATAAAGTGGAAAAAGGAGGATAGCAATTGCATACAAGTAATAATCTTAACAACCTTAAAACATACCCATCCTTATGCAATTATGCTCATAGACACACACACAAACATGCAGAAAGAAAAACATTGTAGAAGAAAACAATTATGATGAAATCTTGCTAGGATTATAAGTAATATTATTTTCATGTTACTTTTTAAACTTTTCTCTAATTTCTGCAATTTTTATAATAAGCATCTAGTGATTTCATAATTCTCCAAAAGAATATATCATAGCCAACCTGAAAATATTGGAATGAGTCAGGAATTTTGTAAATTATTTAAATGAGGATTTATTATCCTTCCAACCAAGGTAAAATTTTGTTACCTTGTAATAAAAGACTTAATTATTTCACATGCTCATTTACCCTGCCCATTAAACAGAAAACAAAATTAAACAAACAGAAACAATCCCATGAAGTTGTACTAAATATGGAGAAAATCCTGAATCATAAAACTCAGGGAAGAAAGAATTACTTGATTCACTGTTTCAATCATTATAAAATGCAATTCAAGAAATAATATGTCAAGATTTGAATTTCTGTACTAATAAAAAGAGGTAGCGTTTCATCAGATTCAAGACAACAGAACAGGTTAACATTTGTTAACCTTTAATTAATCTTCAAACAGCAGATATTTCCATTTTCCAGCTGATTTCATGGGTCTTTCAGGACTTGTCTAATATAGCCTAATTTTCGCCTAACCAAATATTTGAATAATCTTGGAATGTGATTTAATGAAACAGCCTCTCTTCCAATAAGTTATTAGTAACATTAGTTTCCACCGTGATGTAACAAATTTATCTTTCTAATTATTCTGGTTGAACTAATGTCAGCACCCTGCAGACAGCTCTTGGTGGGAGAGCATATTACTTCTCTGCAGGCCTCAGAGTTTCAAAGGATTTAGCTAGAGACTTTAAATTTATACTAGTTAACCCACCCATTAATCTAACTTAGTATGACAAACATGCAGTGGGTTGGGTAAAGCACAGCAATTTAAATCTTTTGCAGAGATTCAAAGAGGAAACTTAAAATGGTCATTAGTTTTGAAAGAAATATTAATAGCAGTATACCTTATCAAGCATTCCATACAAAGAATACAGATACTATATGACTAACAGGTTAGTTATTACTAGATGAATATTAAAATAAAAGTAATAAAATGTAAGCACCAGAGGAAAAAAGCAAAAATGATGAGCCACCTACTGCTATTACTCATATGGAGCACGGTTTTTTTTTTTTTTTTTTGTTTGTTTGTTTTTAACATTTGGACCAGTTTCTTGTATAGTATCTCATGTTAGATGGAAAGTCTTATTTTTTCACTTAGGTTCACAAGACCACTGAATTTTTCATGATGTGATAAACAGTAAAGACTAGTATTTATATGCCTTAGATCCTCTATAGTAATATCGATTTCATTTTTGTAAAGCCAACTCTGGTACTTAGCTATTAAAGAAAACAGGTGTTAGTAGCCAAATTTCCAATAAGTGTGTGCATTTAACAGTCATTACTAATGTTTAAAATTTCAGGTTTGGCATGGACATTATCTACCATGAAAATCATGAAATGTAGTTATATTTTACTGCGTATGTATTAGAATCATATGAAACTGCCATTTTTAAGAGATATAAATGTTAGATATGGCAGATTTGATATGGTTTAACCTAATAATTATTTCTCCCTAAATGTTAAATTTGCCTTTAAGTGAATTACAGATCAGAGAATTAGGCATACTTAGGACAATACTTCTTATTTTTTTAATGAGTAAATTTTAATCATGTAAACCTTGCAGCTCTTTATTATTTCAAGTCTTATATTTTCTATGGCCCCGCTGGACACAAATCAAACTCTGCCCTGTTTGACCCTATTAATTTTGATAATAAATGATTCTGCAATTTATGTTTACTACCTAAACTCTATACAGCTGTGCCAAGCAAGACATGTACTGCACAAGTTCTGGCCTCAGTTCTGCACCAGAATGCCTGGAACAGCCTTGGAGGAGATCAAAGTGTTTGCATCCTCCATAGGCCATTCTGATATTTAATAACAGGCTGGTGAACATGAGACTCAAGCAGATAACTGGTCAAACTTATGCTTCTGTTCAAAGACTTCATCTACAGAAGCTTCTGAGCAGCAACAACAAAACAGCAGATTTTCAACTGAAATTTGCACATTTCTCTAACAATCATTCCTTCCCCAATTTTGTTGTCAAAAATATAACCTTTGTAGAAACGAGTAGTCGCTCTTTAGAAAATCAGAAAATTTTACTTGGAAAAATTTGGTTTACAGCATGCTTTCTTTCCTCTTCTCTTCCCTGCCCTCCCCTGCCCTCCTAATTCTCACTCATCTCTCCCTCCCCTCCATTTTTCATTTTAATGTCCAAGATTATTGAAAGAAACCAAATAATTTTGTCTACTCACACTTTAAAAATGGTCAAAAAATTTACATTGGATGCAAAGTGTAGCCACCATTTTTACTAATGCCCAAACCTTCTTTTCTAACACCTATGAGTAGCTCCCACGATCACAGCCTCAGCCAAGAACCCACAGGAGCTGGTGAACTCTAAAAAAGAAAGTCTGTTTATAAACAAATATTTGTCTTTCCTATTCAAGTTTTTATTATTCAACAAATCAAAGGTAATTGTAGGCCGGGCGTGGTGGCTCACGCCTGTAATCCTAGCACTCTGGGAGGCCGAGGCGGGTGGATTGCTCAAGGTCAGGAGTTCGAGACCAGCCTGAGCAAGACCCCGTCTCTACTAAAAATGGAAAGACATTATATGGACAACTAGAAATCTATATAGAAAAAATTAGCCGGGCATAGTGGCGCATGCCTGTAGTCCCAGCTACTCGGGAGGCTGAGGCAGTAGGATCGCTTAAGCCGAGGAGTCTGAGGTTGCTGTGAGCTAAGCTGACGCCACGGCACTCACTCTAGCCTGGGCAACAAAGTGAGACTCTGTCTCAACAACAACAAAAAAAAGGTAATTGTAGTCATACTTTGCTATAATTTTTACTCTTAATATTTTTGGTGAAGGTTAAAAGAGAAATAGGATTTGAGTTTTTCCAAGTAGATTGTATGGTAAATTTTTCATTCCTTTATTCCTTCATTCTACTAATGAACTTCAATCCCTGCATCCTTGATCTCTCCTATAGGTGAAAGGATTCTTTTTTTGTTTTCTTAATTAAGCCTCTTTAAATGTAATTTCTTTTTTATAGATTTAGGGGGTACAAGGGCAGTTTTGTTATGTGAATATATCGTTAGTGGTAAAGTCTGGGCTTTTAGTATAACCATCACCTAAATAATGTACACTATACCTAAGAGGTAATTTCTCATCCCTCGCCCCCTCCCCACTCTCCCATCTTTCTGAGTCTCCAGTGTTTGTTATTCCACTCGGTAAAAGGATTCTTAAATGTCTGTGTGAGGCAATTTTTTGTCTCTAAGTAAACTGTCAAACTGACAAGGTTGAACATGGTCAACAAAGCTCTCTTCACTTTGGCATCAAATAGCTTTAAATTTGGTTTCCAGAGTAAGTTAATAGAGGATACATCACAGATAACCAGAAATATGAACTCAGTACTCTGTTAGTGAGATGTTAGGAGGGAAATGATTATTTCTAATTTGATATTTTGTAAAGCAATATCTTTTGAGGTATTATTAATAAATATATACTGGGACCCATAAAATGGTAGGTATATAAACTATCTCATTTATTAAATCACTGATTATATTTAGTACAGATAATTTAAACCCTAAGAATAAGTTTTCAGGTAGACTGGCTTTTATATGTATATTTTTGCTGTATAAACTCTAAGAGTATTGCACTTTCTCAGGCTGTCATTTATATTTTCAATTTTAAAGAGAAATAACATATATAGTATAATGAATGCCCATTTTAGTATTTGTTTGTATGTCATATGTGAATTTTCCACCTAAAATTTATTTTAAATGTGTTCCACAGTCCAGTGAATGGAACAATACTGCAAATTGTAACTGGCTTTCAACAATTTAAACTATTTGTTCCATAACAATGTAACTTCAAGCATCTTTAATGAAAATCATATATATTTTTCCCATTTAAAATTTTTCAGTTTTAATTATTATGTGTACATAATAGTTGTGTACACACATAGGTATATATGATGCTTTGATACAGGCATGCAATGTATATTAATTAAATCTGGGTAATTGGCATCACTTGAGGCATTTATCATTTCTTTGTTTAGGAACATCCAATTCCACTCTTTGTATTTTCCTGGATAGAGTTGGAACCCATTCTACTAAGTGAAGTATCCCAAGAATGGAAAAATAAGCACCACATGTACTCACCATCAAATTGGTTTCACTGATCATCACCTAAGAGCACATTTAGGAATAACATTGATCAGGTGTCGGGCAGATGTGGGTGGGGGAGGGGATGGGTGTATACATACATAATGAGTGCAATGCGCACCCTCTAGGGGATGGACACGTTTGAAGCTCTGACTGGGGAGGGGGGAAGGGCAATACACATAACCTAAACTTTTGTACCCCCACACTATGCTGAAATAATAATAAAAAAATAAAGTATACCGTATCTTATTGTCGATAATATTCACTTTGTTGTGTTATCAAATATTCTTCATTCTATCTAATTATATTTTTTCACCATTAACCACCCCACTTTATCCCACCCTCCCTGCCACCCTTTCCAGCCTACATCCCACTTTCAACATTGGACAGATCATCGAGACAGAACGCCGGCAAAGAGACATTGGACTTAATCTGTGCTATAGACCAAATGGATCTAACAGACATTGACAGGATGTTTCCTCTAACAGCTGCAGAATTCATGTCATTCTCCTCAGCTCATGGATCATTATCAAGCACAGACCATATATTAGGCCACAAAACAAGTACTAAAAAATTCAAAAAAATTGAAATCATATCAAGTATTTTCTCTCATCACAATGAAAAAAAACCTTAGAAATTAATAACAAGAAGAACATTGGAAACTATACAAACACATGGAAATTAAAAGATGTGTTCCTGGATGACCAGTGTGGGTCAATGAAGAGATTAAGAAAGAAATTAAAAAATTTTTCAAGACAAATGAAACTGAAAACACAATCTATCAAAACCTATGGGATATAGTAAAAGCAGTACTAAGAGGAAAGTTTATAGAAATAAGTGCTTACATCAAAAAAGTAGAAAAGTTTCAAATAAACAAACAATGCATCTCAAAGAACTGGAAAAATAAGAGCAAACCAAACCCCACATTAGTAGAATAAAAGAAATAATAAAGATCAGAACAGAAATAAATGAAATTGAAACAAAAAATATGAAAAATCAAAATGAAAAGTTGTTTTTTTGAAAGGATAAACAAAATTAACAAATCTTTAGCCAGACTAAGAGAAAAATCATATGTACTGAAAGGACAGGTGTCTTCTTTAAGCTTGCCATTAGCATATTTGGAAAGAAATGGAGCTGAAATAATTATATATAGTGTGGAAACACCTGAGAGACTTCTTTTTTTCATAGTACTCACAATACAGAGGACATGATGCCAGTATTGAACTGCTTACCTTGTGTAGAGAGAATAAATTTAATACCAATAGGTGTAAACACCCTATTTACTTTCAGTTCAGTTGGGGGTGGAGTGACTAAAGATGAATACCCTCAAGGGTTTAACATCTTTATTTTTAGAGCCTTTTCTGAAAAACATTATACCCTTGGACATGCTGTATAACCTTTATTTCTAACCTCAGTAGGATTTATTTCTTCATCAGTTTTACCATAGACCTGGACTAAATTCCTTTATTGATTTACAATTTATTGTCTTGTTTCTGTTGGATTTTACTAGAACCTCAAACTTCTAAGTCAGTCGTTAGAGATAAGTTATGCATATCAGCACATTCTTACAACATTACTCTTTATTCAAGCTAGGATTTTGATCTTGGACTTGTGCACTTTTCTAAGTTGGTAAATCTCAAGAAGATTTTGGGGGGCTTATATTAAATCACCCCCATATTACATGCTCCATTTTCCAAGAATCTTATATTAATCCCATGCATTAATTAGATCTTTTAACAATTTCCTTTTCTTCTATTGAAAATTCTATCTCCTCTTATTTGGCCTGTTTCTGGACCTTTGATCCATGTCAAGGTACCTCTTGATAGTTGAACAGTTTGGAAACGCACTTGAAGCAGTGGTTTAAAAATTGTGTGGTTTCACGATTACAAGGCTGTTAAATTAATTTAGTGGGTCATGAACAGATTTTGAAATTGAAATGAAATAGAATAGAATATATCAGATTAAATTTCATAATTTTACAGTACAATATAAATGTAAAACCTGTGAACTTTTCATTGTATGTGTGTATGTATATATTTGGCTTCTGGTAAATATATTACGTATATTATTTACTCTGGTTTGTGCAGGAAAGTTTTAAAGATATGAAACCCTCCTCATATAGCCATCTGATCTTTCACAAAGCAGACAAAAACATACACTGGGGAAAAGAAGCCCTATTCAATAAATGGTGCTGGGAAAATTGGATAGCAACATGTAGAAGACTGGAACAGAATCTTCACTTCTTTGTACTCACAAAATTAATTCAAGATGGATAACAGACTTAAACCTAGACTTGAAACTATAAGAATTCTAGAAAAAAAGGTTGGAAAAACTCTTCTAGGTACTGGCATAGGCAAATAATTTATGAAGAAGACCCCAAAGGCAATTACAGCAACAACAGAAATAAATAAATGGGACCTGATCAAATTAAAAAGCTTCTTCACAGTCAAAGACACAATCAGTAGAGCAAATAGACAACCTATAGAATGGGAGAAAATGTTTGCATGCTATACATCCTATAAAAGGCTAATAACCAGAACTTACAAAGAACTCAAGCAAATCAGCAAGAAAAAAATCAACCCCATTAAAAAGTGGGCAAAAGAGATGAACAGAAATTTTCGAATAAAGTTAGACTAAGGGCCAACAAATACATGAAAAAAATGCTCAACATCTCTAATTATCAGGGAAATGCAAATCAAAACCACAATGAGATATCACCTAACTCCAGTGAGAATGGCTATTATTAAAAAGTCCCAAAACAACAGATGCTGGCATGGATGCAAAGAGAAAGGAACACTTACACACTGTTGGTGGGACTGCAAACTAGTAAGTACAGCCTCTATGGAAAGTAGTAGGGAGATACCTCAAAGAACTAAAAGTAGACCTACCATTTGATTCAGCAATCCCACTACTAGGTATTTATCCAAAGGACAAAAAGACATTTTATAAAAAAGACACTTGTACTTGAATGTTTATTGCAGCATAATTCAAAATCACAAAGATGTGGAAACAACCCAAGTGCCCATTAATACATGAATGGATCAATAAAATGTGATATATGTATACTATGGAGTACTACTCAGCCATAAAAAGTGGTGATCTAGTATCTTTTGTAATAACCTGCATGGAACTGGATACCATTCTTCTAAGTGAAGTATAGCAAGAATGGAAAAACAAACACCACATGAACTCAATACTAAATTGGAATTAATCTATCAACACTTATGTGCACATATGGAAGTAAAACGCAATGAAAATCAAGCAGATGGGAGGAGGGAGGAGTGGACGGGTAAATTCACATCTAACAGGTACAATACACACTACTTGGTAAATGGCACACTTATAACTTTGACTCAAACTGTACAAAAGCAAATTATGTAACCAAAATTTGTGTATCCCTATAATATTCTGAAACAAAATTTAAAAAAAAAACCCATAAGACTCTATAAAAAATGAAAAGCTTTAAAGCCTAGAGCAGGTGCAAGAGTTATCAAATGACCCATTTGATATAGATAATATAGATAGATAATAATATATAGATAATAACGCATATATAGATAATAATAGTAATAAAATGTGAATAATATTGTTTACTTAGAATAATCTTGTAATAAAAGATATATTTACACACATATACAAATGTGTAAAAAGATTAGTAATAAAATTATTATTCATTTTACCTTATATAGCTAAAAAGCCAAATAATTATAAGTTAAATTTTAAAACTAAAATAATAAAATTTAAATTAATATAATTAATGTGGCATATGTACCTGCTTTCCTTAATTTAAACTGACCAGATTGGGTTTAATAATATAAAGATACATTAACATCTTTTAATTTTCAGTTGCTATTGATTTTATCTTTTAATTTTGAGAATGCTGTATCATCCTTTGAATCACCATCAAAGCCATTGTAGCTATTTTGCATACTTACCATGATACTCATCATTAAAGAACTGCTATAAGCTGGCATGTTGTAAGAGTGGGCACAGTTTGTGCACTCACAATTCACACATGATCCTGCAGTTGTGCAGGGATTTGTGTGCATGTGTGTGTGTGTGTGTGTGTGTGATTTAACATACTCCCACACTCTACTCCCATACAATGTCTCCATTCTCTGATCACTTTTTTAAATCTGAACTGATGCAAAACTTTTGTTTTATTTCATTCCTTGAATGCATTTGACCCTTACTGAGAGAAAATGCAGTAGAAAACAGTAACAAAGGTATATACCAGCAATAAAATCCTGGTCAATACTAGGACAAAAGACAGTCACAGAATGATCCAATACATGCTTGGATTAATTTCTTTTTAGCTTATCTTTGAAAGAAAGAATATAAAATTTAAAAACCTGTCATAGAACTTTCCAGAATGTATGCATGGAGCTCTGGAGGTCTATAGACCTCAATGTGGAAAATCTGCTGTAGAGAATTTCCCCAACTTCTGTTACCGCAGATGTGTGTGTGTGTGTGTGTGTGTGTTTCACATGCCCCAACCAACTACTGAAAAATAATCTGTGATAACAAAAGTATTGAAATAAACAAAATGTTAATACAGGAATTATCCATGTTCAAAATTTATACTATCTGTTACCTTAGAAATATATAAATGACTATAAAATATTAAAAAATAGACATCATTACCAACACAAAATAGCAATTATAATGTACTTATAACAAAATGTTCTTTCTAAAACTTATTAGAATTCCAATTATTTGTATTTACATATGTACACATGAGCTTTGTAAAATGGTTGAATATTAAATGCAGGAGAACACTAAATTATAATGCTAAGTAAACTCTACTCCCTAATTATAGTTTGAGAATGCCAAATTATAATAATCTCTATTTACTCTTTTAGCAAGTTACTAGTGTAGCCCTCAAGTGAAATTGAAAGTGAACACCAGTGGGAAGTTTATGGTACTAGAGTGTGTAGTTTTAAAAAATCAGTTTGCAACCACAGCAATCCATGTCGGTGGTGAGCAATACATTAGGAAACACAGCATTAAAAGTTTACATAATAATATTAGAAACAGTTGTATATTTACCAGCCTTTAGAGAAGTAAGAAAGATTATTGTATATTAAAATATTAAATTAAATCTATTGTTGATTAAGTCTGGAATATATAGCTGAGGATATCAATTAACATAATCCAGGCAACCCATCTGATGTTAGGTGGAAAATCATCACTTCTAGAGCAAATGCAACTTTTGTGATTTTGATTAAGAGTATGGTTTATAAGATCATAAAACAAGAGGGTTTTTTTTTTTACCCTCTTGTTTCTAAGGCCATTTTCTGAAATTTCTTATGTCACATTAACAATTAATGTTTCAAATGAGTATTGAATCTTAGCTTGAGAAACAATTATTTGTCTGAAGGCAAAATTTCTTTTTATTATCTTCTAGACTTTTATTTTTTTGTTTTAGGATAAGAACATTTTTGAAAGAAATGATTCACTCTCTCTTGATAGGTACTTATATTAGAAATGCCTTAGCTTACTAAAAAGTACAAAAATGTTTTGGAGAATTTATCACACATTTTCAGTTTTAGAAGGATAATTTTTAAATATTTCATATTTTTGAGCAACTATTTTTTTTTTTTTTTTTTTTGAGACAGAGTCTCACTCTGTTGCCCAGGCTAGAGTGAGTGCCGTGGCGTCAGCCTAGCTCACAGCAACCTCAAACTCCTGAGCTCAAGGGATCCTCCTGTCTCAGCCTCCCGAGTAGCTGGGACTACAGGCATGTGCCACCATGCCCGGCTAATTTTTTCTATATATATTTTTAGCTGTCCAGATCATTTCTTTCTATTTTTAGTAGAGATGGGGTCTCGCTCTTGCTCAGGCTGGTCTCGAACTCCTGAGCTCAAACGATCCGCCCACCTCGGCCTCCCAGCGTGTTGGGATTACAGGCGTGAGCCAACGCACCCAGCCTTTGAGCAACTATTATGTAGAAGATAATATTGGGTGAAATATCTCATTTCCTTCTTTGTTAGAGATTGTATTACTTCCTTCGTGTGATTTTACTTGGAGAAGAGCATTCCTACTTCACAAGTAGGATTGTCCCCTTATGTTTATAGTTTAGAAATAAAGAGCACTGGACCAAGATAAAAGCACTTCTTAACCAGGTAATATGTTTTTAGACTATTCCAGGATATAGGAAAAATCACAGAGGACCTAAAAAAATAGTTGCTGGGCATTTTCAAACTGTATCACAATTTCAAAATGACCCTTTAAAGAAAGAACTTGATGGTTAAGGACATTCCAGTTGGGGAAAATTAATAGCAATTCTGTGAGCTTTGGCATTTCTGCAAGCTAGACAAAAACAAATCTGTTTTCCTATTTCTTAAAGCTTCAGGGCCCATAAGCAAACAAACAAATAACACACTTACAAGGAATAAGTGTAAAATTTTTCATGACAATTTAACCTCTATATTCTAACCTAAGTTACAGACTCTTGAGTTGTGATTTTTTTTCAAATAGAAATTATATGACCTGGGTCAAATACACTTTAGAGTGCAACATAAATAGGAAAATTTACTCTAGGTTTCAGGGTTATGCAAAAAAGATTTTTTTTTCAGGATGTCTTTTTGGAGCCTAATTATAACAGCTACATTTTTGCTGACTTTTGGTCAAACACTGTGCCAATTGCTTTAAAATACTGTTGAATTTAATCTTCATAAAAACCTTCTGAGGTGGGTAATACAATCTCTTTTTGACAGATTAAGAAACTGAGGAAATTTAATTGGGTTGAGAATCTCACCAACATCCCATAACTAGTAAGTGGCAGATCCAGGATTTGATTTTTCACTGATTCCAAATACACGCCGCTTTATTTATGAAGTGATTAGAAGATTTGCAATTATAGTGGGTGATTAGATATATTTCTAAATGGTGTTCAGACTTGACTCCTCCATGTTTAGGTGATTCTATTTAATACTGAGCAATCTGGGAAACTAAGTTATAACAGCAAGTATGCATTTCCAATGAAATAAAAGACAGAATTGGATGATAACAGTATAAAACCCTGAAGATGTATTTAATTCACTCATTCAACAATTTCAGTCCTTCATTATACAGGTGCCATATTCAAATTTAAAAAAGGCAGTTATAGTATTCATTGTCATGTAACAAAGTACCTAAAATTTATTTGCTTTAAACAACATTTAGTATTAGGTTATTAAGTATGAAGTGTCTGATTTCCGTAAGTACTAAGCTTGACAGTTAATATCTGCGACATTTCACTTTGACACTTCTTGTATTATTTTTATTATGAAGGTACGTCCTCATTCTTTCAAACACACATTTTGACTTGTATCTTTCAAATTTTTTTATTAATAGAACAATTTTTGTATAACCATAGATAAGTCACAAATTCATATTATTTTCAAATATGAGTTCCATCATAAAACAAATACAATACAGACAGCTCAAAATATCAACAAAGTGTTTGGAAAGGATGTGACTAATGAACACATGGTACGTTGATGATTTAAAAAGTTCTGGTCTGATAACTTTAATCTTAAAAATGAGTCACATGGATGACCCGAGGCCAAGGTGGATAATGATAAACTAAAAACTGTGTGGAAGTGAATTCATCTCAACCTACACATAAATTAACAACAAGGTTTGACGTTACTATTCCAATAATATTAGACCATTTAAAACAAATTGACAAAAAAAAAATACATAAAACAATTTGACAAGGTAAAGAAGCTGGATAGATAGGTACTACATAAATTAAACAAACGTCAAAAGAAATCATTCCAAATCTTGCCTATCTTTGCTGTCACAACTTAATCGCGAATCATTTCTACACCATATTTTAAGTGTGATAAAAAATAGATTCTTTTTGACAATCACAAACGTTCAGCGCAAAGACTGGATAAAGATAAAGTGCTGAAACACAGTCCTGAACCAAATATTCATCAAAAAAACCTAATGATGTCTGGTGGTCCAGCAGTGGTATTATCCACTACAGCATCACAAAACCTAGTCAATCGATTACAGCGGATGTCTACTGCAACCAGCTGGATGAAATGATGAGGATGCTTGAGATTAAACAGCCGAGATTGGTCGAGAGACAGGCCAATCCTCTTTCAAGACAACACTTGACCACATATTGCACAAACAACGCTGCTCACACTACAGATACTGGACTTAGAAACACTTTGTCATCTACCATATTCACCAGACCTCCAACGACTGACTACCACTTCTTCCAGACTTTGCACCACTTCGTACAAGAAAAAATATTCAATTCTCAACAAGCTGTGTAAAATGCCTTTCACGATTTCTTCGCCACTGGCTCTCCAGGCTTCTTTGCTGATGGCATAAACAAGCTACCGTTAAGATGGCAATACCGTGTCGATAGTTTAGACACATACTTTGACTAATTGTACTGTTTCTTGTTTGAGAGATAATAAACTACATTTTTGATTCAAAATCGGACATTTCATATTTAATGACCTAATATGTCACAGTTTCTGTGTCAGAAATCTGGGTACAGCTCAGCTGAGTGCCTGGATCTCAAGGTCTCGCTACAGTCAAAACTGGGTTTGTGATCACATCTGAATATTCAAATGGGGGAAGATCTGCTTTTAAGCCCACTTATGTGGTTATTGGCAGGATTCAGGTCTTCACAAATTGTTGGACTGAAGGTGTCAATTTTTCACTGGCTATTGGCCAGAGATTGCCCTTAGTTCTTTGCTGTATAGACCTCTCCCTAGGGCAGCTTACAACATAATAGCTGGATTCCCTCCTGGCAAGCACGGGAGAGAACAAGAGTAGGTGAAAGAAAGAGAGGAAGGGCAAGACTGTAGCCAGTCTCTTTGTAACTCATATTGAAAGTGTAATCCTATCACTTTTGCATATTCTACTCATTAAAAGGGAGTCATTAGATGGGGCCCCATATTCAAGCAAGTAGGATTACACAACGGCATAAATAGCAGGAGGTAGGGATTTGGGGGGATAATGTAGAAACTGCCTACCCCAGCAATTATTGTTATAACAATAATGTGTTAGCTGCTGGTAAACATTTGACATATGAATTAAGACTCTTACAAAATTTAATCTATAGGAATCTCTTCTATAGAGGAAATAACTAGAAAGATGAAAAAGAAAATTTTCTAAACATACTTAGCCAAGAATAATTTTGAATTGTACAACAATGCAGAAACAATTTGAATTTTCAATAAAATTGATTGAATAAATATATTTATAGGTATAATATATAAATAAATAATTTAATTCTGGAAATTTATTTATATATTATATATTTAACATTTAATATAGCAATTTTTAAATTAATTTTATTCCAGTCTTTGTTCCAATATTACCTTCTTAGAGAAGATTTCTCTATGATCTCATGACCCTAGAATCATAGGTTAAGTCATAGAAATTGAATAGTCTCAAGAAATTTTAAAATCCTCATTTGAAATAGAATATTCCCTTACTTTACTTAATTTTTTTCTATCACTTATCATAGTCTGCTTTATACTATCCAAAAATTTACTTATATGTCTGATGTTTCCCTCACTAGTATGTAAGTTTCAAGATGGCAGGAAGTTTGTTTATTTATGCTTTTGTATCAATCATCCCACATCTATGGACATAGATTTAAGAAATATGATACTTACTGAAGAAATGAATGAAATGCATGTGCATTTCTTACAGGAATATAGAAGAAATGTAGCTAACCATCCTGCAAGCCCTTGGCCTGTTTGATTAGGAAAATTTCCCCAGAGGAAGTAGTGCTTGAGTTAAAACAAGATGGAGTTAGAGAAAGGGAAGGCTTCCCTAAAACAATAGAGATATAAGTCTGTACATATATTTGATGTTGCATAGCAGCTCATGATTTGAGTGGCATGGAAAAGGTATTCAGTGGCTTGCAATTTTGCTGCTGGAGATAAAAATGGTGGAAGCAAACTAATTGAGTGTAAAGGCAAGAAAGTGTCTGGCATGGGCAAATCATGGGGTCAAAGCTAGTTGCTGAAAGAAGTGAATCCAGGAAGAGGCTGATAATATGAAAGAAAATGATAGAGTCAGTAGATTGGAAAGCTCAAAAAAGTCAAAAGAATAGGTGAGAGAGAGTTGAATTTTGGATATTATGATTGAGATGTGGAGGATATTTGTGGTGACAAAGCCAGAATGGGACATGGATGTGGGTGGCTAAGGTGAGTTGGAGATGAAGGTTAACAGAATCTATTTTGGGAGCATTCTAAAATATTAACTTTATAGACTTAGTGAAAATTTAGGAATCCCTTTCAGAAGTGGATGCCTATATTTACATAAATTGTTAAACATATTTCAAAAACAATGTGAAATTCAATGATTGGTCATGACATTTTTGGGTTCTCTATGATCTTTACTTCTATTATCTTTGATTATATTTCTATCCATAAGTCCAATTCAACAATTCAATTTATTATTGTTCCTTATAGCCTATTTTCTGATATAAGGTATATAAAGATAAAAAATGAAATCTCTTCATTTAATAAACTGATTGAAACTACAGCTGGTTAAGACAGACAAGCAACATTATAAGAGATTTACATTGTTGGGGGCATGCAAAATAAACAGTTGTCACAATAGTTGGAAGAACCAGGGAAGACATCAGGATAAATTATACCCGGGTGGGATCTTGAAAAAAACATAGAATTTCACTAATCACATAGGATGAAGTAAAGTTTCAGAAGGACATAAAAACCTGAGAGAAAGCAGTAGAGACAATCAAATGAGTCAGGAATTTGGGAAAGAATGAGCAGTCTACATGGAGCACCGGATGTCCTTATATATGAGTTATAGATGTATAGACCTGAAAAAGTGGGATAGATAGAGAATCAGGCTATAGGAGTATGAATTTAGACTTAATAATTTTCTGAAAGTTTTCAAGATATCTAGTGACATTATCAGCCAAATTTGAAATGGATAAGGAAGCAGTGAGAACATTGCAACAGTCAGCAAAGACTAATAAGAATAATGAAAGCATGAGTGGAGGAGCATGTGGATATGAGAAATATATGGTGATTCGTAGACCTGATAGATGTTTGACCGTAGGGGCAATAGGAGAGGAGGACGTAAAAAATGACTCCCAGATTTCATCTGGGAGAATAGTGGTACTTTAACAGAAATATGAAAGTCAGTGGAAAAGTAATAGGCGATATGAATTTGATATTTTCCAATTTAATTTAAAATGCTACAGGTAAATCAGAGTGGGGAGGTACAATATTCAATTTGAATTTTGAGCTAGGAATTCAGAAATGAACCTACGATTAGCATTTCAGATTCAGGAGTCATCTGAATAGAGATGCCAGTCAAAACCTTCAGAGTGAATGAAATTACCAGTTGGCAAAGAGAAGAACAGAGCGGGCTAAAACAAAGAACACATCTTTGATAAGAGAGATTATTATTGAAAGGTTGAAGGAAGAATGGGAAACAGCCAAGGAATGGTTGGAAAGAAGAGAGGTAAATAACAATGGTACAACCTGGAAGCCAAATGGGGAAAGAGTAGAAGAAAGGCATGGTTGTTGATTAGGAGGTCAGTCAAAGTTTAGAGAGGATAATTTCAATATAATATTTAATAAACCTACTTGACAGAATAAGTTCACGTGGAATCCTGATTATAAGTGTTAAAATTGAGAAGTAATTCTGAGAAAGCGGTGACATCAAGATAGATCTATTTCCATAAGTTTGGCAGCAAGGCAGGGGAACAGATGGTGTGGAAGCTCGGAATAGTAGCATCACATGGAGGAAATGAAGCAATTGAGCATGTTTTCCACCCAAAAAAGAAGGAACTATGTAGTAGAGAGGGTGAGATTGAACACAGAAATGAAACTAAGAGGAACTAGAAAATTTAGAATAGGCAGGGGCCAAACGTACAGATGAAAAGAGAAATGTTTGCAAGAAAGAAGGTCTCAGTTATCAGCTATACAAAAATAGAAGCGGAAGTTCCGGAAATAATTGACGTGTTAAGGAAACTCCAGTTGGCTGGTTCTAATTGTAGTAACCAATTAAAAAATAGCTACTATTTGTTTAGGGGTTACTATTTTCTAGGAACAGTGCTTACTTGTTTACATGTACTCACTCATTTAATCTTTCCAACAGTTCTTTGAATACGTACTATAAATACTCTCGTTTTAAATGTAGGAAATTGAATTTTTAGATAATGTAACATGTTCAAGGCTCTCAGTGAGAGGTGGTTCTGTGAATCAAACCTAAGATTGACTCCAAAGCCTATACTCTTGACAACTTGCTAGGTAAGTGGGTTGAGAAGGTGAGGATGATGGAGATAGGGATTCACCACAGTGTGGAGGATGAAAGGAATTTCCAAGCAGCAGTAGTGATCTATCTGAGAGCATGGCTTTGTTATATCTTGTATTGAGTGTGGCTTTTGACTTCTTCCAGCAGAATTTGACAAAGAAGACAGTAAGTAGACAATTTCAGGAATTGCATACAAGTATTGCAAAAGGACAAGGGGAAGGAAATTTAAAGGTGAGAGTTGACGTATGTTTGAAATGACTGACATTGGAGCTCAGTCTGGGTGGAAAAGAAGGGAAGCTCAAAGACTGGCTAACCGAAAGTGCAGGGGATAAGTACTGATCTGGGCATCACAAGAAGAAAAGGGACAGAGTTATTAGGTTGACAGAATGGAAATTTGTGTTAAGAGAGGAATTGCATTCATTCAGAGATATATATGTGCCAAATAGGTACCACTGTGATAAGCCCAGGACATACAAAGTTTAATTAGACATAGTTCTGTCTGAAAGAAAAGATGTAACATGGCTGAAATCAAGTGGAAATGGGAGTTAATACAATCATAGAATTAAGGAACACCAGGCCAAAAATAGGCAAAAATTAGTCAGTGCATTATGTCAACTCTTGAGTTGGTAAGGCTGATAATATTGACATTAGAAAGGTTATACACTGTATATCTTTTACTTTTATTGTTTTGTACTTTATGATTAATAATACTTAAGAACTTTTTGCTTATGGTTTCTGCTTAAATCTATGACTTCTTGCATGCCCTATCATGGGAAAACAATCCTTAAAAAATCATTTGTGAACATGTAGTTTATATATTTCAATATATTTTATTCTCAAGGGAATTTGATATCCCAAAAACTCTTTGAAACAAAATATATTTTAAACAGATAAAAAGGGTTTTTTCATAATAATAACACTTATGCATTGCAATAAATTATTTTTAGTTGTTATTTTGAAATGACTTTGATGAGAATAATGAAATATTATATTGTATTTATTAATATGATGCTGGACATCTCCACACATTACTTCACTTTTGCTGGATTAAATTACTTTGTTATGCCGAGGGCTCTGGATACAGGAAGAAGATATCTCTTTATTGCAGCAGAATCAAACTTTTTCAAATCTTCCCCTTTCTAGAACAACCATTATTTACTAGAGAATATGGGAAATTGTGGGGAATTTTTTTCCTGTTGGCTCAGTCATCATAGTTTGCCAAGTTATAGTTCTTTGTATTGAATAGCCCACCATCACATACTTCCTTGAAGAAACTATTTAGGATCATCAAAAAATAAATGGAAGAAGTTAAAAGGAAATGTTCCTGAGTGATTGAAGATGGGAGAGGGTATGGTCAGGGCAAATTGGAACAGAATTTCAAAACTAATCATGTCAGGCAGGAGGAAAAAATATCTTGACTTTATTTTAGGAACTAGTCAGAAGTTATTTGTAACATTTAGCAGGGTGGAAGAAGAGAGGGAAGTTCCATTTTTCATTTCTGAAGATGCAGCTGCCAGTGCTGGCCTGACACATGGTCCATAGTTCTATAGAAAGAATGGATGGGAATGTGTTTGTCAATATCTAACTTTTAAGTAACTTGGAATATATTGTTTATCCTTTAATATGTGGAGGAAAGCTAAATCTGTTTTAGCACTTGAATAAATGGTTGATAAATACATGAAAACTGCAATACACCAAGCTGTGAACAGAATTGTAAAAAGCTGGTGGCCAGCAATACAATTCAATGATGACAAATGACTGTTTTCCAAAGAGATTTCCTTCCTGCAAGGTGAAAATTGATGGCAAACAAATCAAGGCAAGTAACTTTCTCCTTATCGCTGAAAATAACTCCTACAATTATGGAAAGCAGCCATCCAGAAAAAATAAAATTGCTGAGATCAATTCTCCTCCCACCTGTTTACCTCCACTCCTCACAATCACAACAATGCCCAGCTAATGTCTCAAATGCCTCCTTTTCAGCATGTAGTAGACAGACAAAACTTGTAATCTTTGGGTACAATAGAAAGCCAGAGGAAATATTTGTCAAAAATTCTTCTAGGGTAAGACAAAAGGAAGCTTTCCAAAGATTTCCAAAAGAAGGTTTTGGTAGTGAGGTTGTGACAACAAGGAATCTGATGTTGTGTTCTTGTCAGAATATATTTTTTGCATATTTCTGCATTTTTGTTTTTCTGCTAGTAAGCCTTCAATCAATTACTCTTACTCTCGTGTACATTCTTGTACTCTCCATACCAGGCTTCCTTCCATACCACAAAACTCTAATGCAACTGTGCAAGAAAGCATCTCCTCCAGTTTCAAAACAGTGAAAGTAACCTGAAGACAAGGAAACATTTATTGGATTGCAATTGACTCAACTAAACTTCCTAAAATATCAAAATCTCATTAGAAGCAGCCATTGAATAAGAATATCACTTAAGAGACACTCAAGGATGGACTCAGGCCAAATGTAATTTAATACTCTGTTTCCAGACTGGTTGTGAGAAACTGTTAACTCATGCTGGTGTTAGATTGCCAAAAGAGTTATTTTACTTTAGATCTATTTACTTCTTGGAGGAAGCCTACAATTTACTCTGTAAGGGTTCCCCTGCAGATTTAAGAAAGTTGTAAAGTAAATTTCTCAGTGGGGAGTGATCATCAAGCTAACAGCCGGTTTCCAGGGAGTAAATAAAGCCTCTGGAACTGAGATGACTACATTACAAGAAGGCACTGTAGAAACTGTGATCACTGGCTTTCAGAATTGCGATTGGCCGTTAATGGCTAAAATCACAGCTGCAGTCAGTGTTTTCAGGGCAGAGTTACTGGCAGCAGCAAGGAACTATGAGAACACACAAGGATTGGCCCAAATTTACCCTTAAGATTGAATGAATAATTCAAAACTAGAAATAATCTACCTCTGACTTAGAGCAGAGGACCACAATTCTCAGCAGTGCAACCAGAGAATGATCTACTCTCATCATACTAACTTTTTGTATGGGCATCTTTTACCTTTATTATCTGGTTAAATCAGTAGTAACCAGTGAGGCTCAGGGAAAACTCATCTTCTCACATTTCTGCCATTTTCTAAGCAGAGCAAGAATAGGGCTGAATTTTGAACAACTTCTCCTTTAAGAGCCAGGGGAGAAATAGCTATCTTTTCCCCCATAAATTGGAGGTGTTTCCTTGACTAGTAAATCAATTCCATAGAAACCAGGGTGTAGACTCTCTTACAGAAATGACTTTTATAGCCACAGTTCCTTAAATTCTTTGCTGTTAAATGTACTTATAAAATACATCCGATTTCTTATATCTCTGCTAAATTATTGAATTGAAACAAGCATTTATTTACAAACGACATGGGCCTAAGTTTAATTCAAAGCCTAGAATAGTGAGAAAATTCAAATATCTGAATATAAATGGTATGCCTCAACATTTCTCTGTGTGTATTGTCTGATAAATATCCTCATCTTTTATCTCATGTGTTTTATATTGCCAGAGATCAATTTAGAGATAATTTATTTTAATGTTGTCATTATACACATAAGAAAACTGAGGACCAATGAAGTTAAGCAGATTTCCATAATTAGAAAGACAAATGAAAAGCTGAGTCAAGGACTTAGGTTCTTTTGGTTCTAGCTTACTAAGTTTTTTTCATAATTATAAGAGAGTCATGCCATGTTTTAAAACAAAACAATAAACCATGTACAAACGTAAGACCTTCCAGGGCTCACAAAGCTAGAGCAAGAATAAATCTCTTATCCTAATCAATGACAGCTTGTACATGGAGATTACATAGTCCTCTTCACAAAAGCTAAGATTCTGAAAGATGAAATGGAAATCTACCGTAATCATTTGGAAATCTGACAGCTAGACTCATTCACTTGACTTCCAACAATCTCCATCATCATCAGTGAGCAGATTTTGAATATGATGTACATACATATTATGAATCATTTACATACATGTACTTAGAATATGACATATATGAAAACATATATGCACATGTGTGTATACATACATGCATGCATATATATTATTTTTAAACTAAACTAGGAGAAGTTTTGATTAGGATAGTATACATTATTTGTCACATGTTATATTTCAGTTTTCACATTTTATATTTTTCATATTTTAAGCCCTTAATTTTGAAATAAAAATGTTCAGTTTTCTAACTGTTCTCTGTGACAAATAAAAAAGGATTAAAATTGAGCTAAAACAGAAATGTTACTATCTGACGTGTGATCTTAGACCAGGTTCCCATTATACTAGCAATTGAAGATTTTTGACATGTCTTTTTTTTTTTTTTAATTTTGCTGTGGGATTCAGATACAATTAAATACTGATTGAGATATTTGGACAATCACTTAAATATCCTAAAATGAATCTTAAGTTTTCCATCTCTGCAGAGAATATAGTTAAAATACATCCAACCACATACACAAACATCAATTACTTATCAATTATTAGGATTATATTTATGTATGTCCTAAATGCAAAATCATCTTGGGGACAATGCTATTCTTTGCTCAGGTGGTATTAAATGCAGACAATGAGATGCTGGTTTAAAAAAATCTGTCTTACTCCTGCTAACTGGTTGCCTTTACTTTTTCTTATCTGTGTAGACTATATAGGAAAATAACCCAGGTCACTCTGACTTTGATAGTTGTTTCTGTGTTTTAATTAACGGAATTGCAGAAGTGACTCAGGCCACCAAGTAGAGTTAGCAAAGGAAGGTCTTCGTGTGGGTTCCAAATCACACATTTCTAAATATTCATTTTAAAGCATTTTTATATCACACATCACTGACATTACTGCAATGCCAAGCTCTGTTGGACATTGTCTGCGCTAAGGCTAACTTCTAATGCAAAGAGGCAAAAGTTCCTGATCAATCTGGGAGATTTTGTGGTTACCTCTTTTGAGTTCACAAGTTCTTTTTGCAAAAGGAGGACAGTACTTGGGATTTTTGGAAAGTTCTATTTTCCTTAGAAAATAAAAGTTAATGCAAGTAATAGTAAAATATTTATACTTTTTTTCCCAGTTCAGATTAAATTTTCTACATTCCTAGTAGCCTCCATTTACATATTGTTTTCTCTGTATACAACCCCAAATGCACTAAATTGTGAAAACGTGTTAGATGGGGACATAACATTTAATATTTGCAAAATAATCTAATTAGAATTTATTTGCCTTACCAAATATTTAGATCCTAACACTAAATGCAAAATCTAACACTCACATACAATTTATTTTTACATTTTGTTCTATTATACATGCTATAAACACATTTGCCTCTATAATTTCATTTAATCATAGCATATGCCTGTGAGGAAAAACTTTTATTCTTATTTTACTGTTGTGAAAAATGAGTCTTAGAGAGTTTAAATGATTAGACCAGAAAAATAGGTAGAATTAAATCCTTTCTTAATTGCCTTATTGTTCTTGATTATGTCATGTGTCAACACCAGAAAAATGTCTATAACTAAAACAATGAAGGCAAAGAATTATGAGGAACAGTCCAGACTAAATCAGTAAATAGTGGGAGAGAGTACATGATGTGTGCTAGAAGCCCTTTAATAGCTTTGCACCTTTTGTTAGAAGGAGAGGATGTAGACAGAAAAACTAGCTAGACCAGGTGGTCAATGAGGCAACACTGCACACATAGCTGCATTTTGAATATTTCAGGTGTGTTTTGGATCGTCACAATGAGGCATGACAGAGCCACAGCATGGGATGGAAATGAGCTGTGGTGGGTTGAATGGTGACCTCTGAAAAGGCATGTCCTTGTCCTAAACCCTACAACCTGTTAATGTTGCCTTGTTTGGAAAAAGGATCTTCGGATCCTATTTTGCATGGAATTAAGATAGAGATCTAGAGATGAGACCAACCCAGATTATCCAGATGGGCTCTAAATCCAATAATAAGAGTTCTTAGAAGAGACATAACAGAAGGAGACAGACACGCAGAGAGGAGGATGAGGCACTGTGACTGGAGGCAGAGATTGGAGTGATTTCGCCACAAGCCAAGGAATGCCTGGAGCTGGAACAGCCAAGAAATGAAGTTTGCCCCACAGGCCTCACAGGCTCTGCAATCTCCTGGATTGCAGACTTTCGGCCTCCAGAACTGTGAGAGATTCAATTTCTGTTATTTTAAGCCACCAGGTTTGTGGTAATTCATTACAGCAGCCATGGGAAACTAATATAGAAGTGGATCAGGCGATCCACTTTTTGAGTTCCCCCTTCCACATTGCTCAGATTCTTTCCTTGGCTGTTGCTATGAATTTGCTGCCTCCTCTCAGCTGGACACACGTTTCTGTCTTTGCCCTGGGGCCTCCCTGCTGCCCCCTGAGGTACATCTGTGAGAAACCACTCAGTCATTCTGGTAGCTTGGAGTGGCTCACCAACAGAGAGGACACGGCGGGTCTCGCAGATCTAAGGACGGTCCTAGATAATTAAAACACAAAAATCTCCTGGATCTCTCAAGACATTCAAGTGCTTTAATAGACATTCATATCAGCAAAAATCCTATTTGTAATGAATGATTCTAGAAATAACAGTATTTTTTTTATATGAATGAAAAGTATTTTGGCACGCTTAGAATATGCACTGAGTTTTCTAGGAATATATTCACCATGTAAATTGAAGGAAGATTGTGTTTTGTTTGGTCTGGAACTTAACCAAGACTAGTTAAACACTTTTAAAATTGCTCCCTAACTAATCAAGTGTGTTTTGTTGGCAACGATATGTAAATTACCCATGCCACACACTTGATTAATCTTCATTTGTAACTCTCACACTTAAGGTTCTTTCTACATGCAGGTACAAGCACCTAATTACTTAATTATGTCTTCTTAATATTGAAATACATATTATTTCATTATAATTACTTGTCTTGTATATTTCAATTATATTACAGTTAAGTAATTATATTGAGTTTTAAATATTAATGTTGATAGGTTATATTATTTTGGGTGTAGGCTGATAGGTTATATTTTAAAGAATTGCTTTGAGGGTGGTAAAATGTTTGTAATAAAAAGGGTATGTGTGTGCATATATATATATATATATAGAGAGAGAGAGAGAGAGAGAGAGATAGGTTTGAAAAATATTAATATTCCCTGAGTTGATAGATGTCTGTAAAGCAGACTTGATGTCCACATAAACAGTAGAAAATCATCCAGTAATGTTCTTTGCACCATGTAAGTATAACTAGACCACATCTGACCTTGATTTGTAATATCAAGTTTCTTCTTATTCCCCTTCTCCTTTTTCCTCCCCCTCACTTCCTCTTTTTCTTCTTCTTCTCTCTTATCTCAAAGAACCTTCAACTCTACAGTTAAATAATCTTCTTCGTCATCACCAGATGTTTATTGAGTGTATATCATGTATCATGTATAAAAGTACATTCTAAATGGACTAAAAAAGTATAAACTCAGCCTTCTGTCCTCAAAAATTTGTCAATAGCACACTGCAAAATATATACTATACACATAAGCTAGACTTAAAATCATGGTCAGCTGTGTCAATTTCCTGGCTTTCTTCTATGGTTAGTAGTTTGCATGTCTTTTTATATTTTTTCTTGCCAGTATTTTCTTAGATTGTGAAGTCCTAAGGGGTTGGGATCATATTTAAATAATTCTCTTTGTACAGACCCTAAAATAGCACAATGCAGAATTAGTACTTTAAAATTCTTTTTGATGAGGGAGTGAAGTTATGCCTAAATCCCTGATAGAAATCACTACTATTTCCAAATTACATAATGGTTATACTTAAAACTTCTGAAATAGAGCAATTAGTAAAAACTAAGATTTAGTCATGCCTTTGGGAAACTTAGAATTCCAAGCATTTTTTTTTTTTAGTCACAATCTAGAAAGGATGTTTACTCAATAGAGTTATTAGCATTGTAGTGTTAAAATATTTGAAAAGAAAACAGCACAATGGAGTAGTGACTCATAGGGTAATATTTTATGAATCTCGTTATTATTTCATGCATAGTTGCCCTCTGAGTAAAGGCATCATAAATCTAGTCAATGATTTACTGGGGAACTCAGTGGGTATTCTTTGAACAAAATGGAAGCAAATATCTGGTGAGGCAAAGACATAATCTCCTGCAAGATAAAGCCACGTAAAATAAATATGGTTATATTTGGAAAATGACAATAGAAGATAAAAGGAAAGGCTAGTAGGATATTAGAATGAGATTTTTAATATAAACTGAGAAAATTAATAATAATTTAAAAGGAGAGACAATAATAGAAGAGTAACATCCATACCTAGACTCTGAGTTGAGGCCCCATGGCAAATTCAGGCTCTGTGATAAAACAGATAAATGACTGGAATTGCATGGGCCACTTACTTGTTTTTGGTAGGTAGAAAAGGATTCTGGTGATATGTCCACCTATTTAGCTGTGATCCATTGGAAGAAAAATAAGTGAAATTAACATGCTTTGCATCTCCACTTTTACAATTTATCCAATTTTAACACAACATTCCTTTAAGGTTGTCAGGAAGACAACAAATACCAATTGAACAGTTATGGTAAAGAGACCGTGATGAGCTATACAGACACAGTTATTGTTTTAAGGAGCTGACACTTACTCAAAAAATGTAATTTCCCAGTTCTTAGAGAGAAAGAAATCCAGGTTAAGTCAGATTAAGAAGCCAAAACCAAACCTCCGGTTTGTGAGTTACAGAGGGAAGATTTTTCTTTTGTATCTAGACATTTATTTGAGTCTTCACTTTACCTTAAACTCATAAGATTTCAAATTACTTCTTTGAACTCTCACCCATATCTTGAATCTCTAACCTTACTTAACTAGATAATTCCAAAAGGTGCTTTAGTTAAAAGTTCAAGTTGTATTATAATTTTTATATTAATATGTAAGTTATTAATATTAAAAATATTGCAAGTAGTGAAGAATTGGCAATGAGATATGACGAACTCTCAGCCAGGAGGAGAAGGGGGTTTATCGAGCACCTCTTGCCTCTGCCTGACAGTTTCTTGGCCCACATGTTTACTCGAGTTACTCCTCTGGCAGTGTCCTGTGCAGGTATAACTTGATAGCACCTTTTCTTGGCTGTATCCCATGCCTTTTAGGGGTCTCTATAGCTATATTTTGGAATGTCTATGAGAATCCTCTTACACATATGGACTCATGTACCTGCAAATCTGGAAGTGTAAGGAGTGTAATGTTGCAAATCTCAGCCAGTGGGCGACCTAAGCCAAAGGATAAACACTGCCTTTCAATTTCTGGTGTAAGCAGTCTGAGCTGCATTCGACATGGCTTCTCAGAGGCGCTTCGGCAATACTGAGCCCCATTTGCCATCCATTGAACTTTTAAAACGTATCTAGGACATGAATTCTATTATTATCTCTACATTAAAGATGAGAGGCCAGGCGTGGTGGCTCATGCCTGTAATCCTAGCACTCTGGGAGGCTGAGGTGGGAGGATCGCTTGAGGTCAGGAGTTCAAGACCAGCCTGAGCAAGAGCGAGACCCCGTCTCTACTAAAAAATAGAAAGAAATGATCTGGACAGCTAAAAATATATAGAAAAAATTAGCCGGGCATGGTGGCGCATGCCTGTAGTCCCAGCTACTCGGGAGGCTGAGGCAGGAGGATCGCTTGAGCCCAGGAGTTTGAGGTTGCTGTGAGCTAGGCTGACACCACAGCACTTTAGTCCAGGCAACAGAGTGAGACTCTGTGTCAAAAAATAGAAAAAATAAAAAAATAAAGATGTGAAAACTGGCTGGGCGTGGTGGCTCACACCTGTAATCCTAGCACTCTGGGAGGCTGAGGTGGGAGGATCGCTTGAGCTCAGGAGTTTGAAATCACCCTGAGCAAGAGTGAAACCCCATCTCTACTAAAAAAAAAAAAATAAAAAGAAATTAGTTGAACAATTAAAAGTATATATATAAAAAATTAGCCGGGCATGGTGGTGCATGCCTGTAGTCCCAGCTACTCGGGAGGCTGAGGCAGGAGGATTGCTTGAGTTTGAGGTTGCTGTGAGCTAGGCTGATGCCACAGCACTCTAGCCCGGGCAACACAGTAAGAATCTGTCTCAAAAAAAAAAAAAAAAAAAAAAAAAAGATGAGAAAACTGAAGTTTATAGATGTAATGCAAAATGCTCAAAGTCACAGTTTCTTAATGGAGAAATTGAGGCTTGAGTTATACTTTTATTTACTGCAGAAATGCAATAGGGCTGACTCTGTTGGCTAAAGGTCTATAGGACAGAGGTAGAGAAAGTCACAGGGATGCCTGAAGGAAGAAAGAGAGAATCACACGCTTGTACATCAAATCTGGTGTCTTCCAATTTGGTATCGTTTGAAGAACATCCAGGGAATGCCTTCTACCCACAATTTTTAATTTGCCCCCATCCATGATAATCTAAATTTCCTCCATTAGATATTTATTAGCTCTTCAAGATCTATTCAAATGCAAGTACCTTTTGGAAAATCATGACAAATTAAATTCTAAAAAAGCTAGTGGTCAGCTATCTGATAGTAATAGTTTTGAAAGGGTAGAATCTGGTGCCAGGTTACCAAAAACACAAGAAGGAAATGAAACTAGAAGAGGTAAAGGAGCTACAAAGTCAAATTTCACTTTTATTTATTTTCCTTAAGGTTTGTCCTACTAGTGACCATAAGGAGAATGAAATTTCAAAGCAAAGAAGATTAATTAGTAGGAAAGCCTTCTTATTTGAACAATCTTGAAAGTGTTTAAGGAGGAAAGCAGTTTCTAAAGCAGTGCTCCAAGTTTAGCTTTCTAACTTTAGTTAGGATATAAAGAAATAATTATATATCTGGCTTAGTCATAATTGCACCATCTTCCCTCTCATGAAAGGCTACATACAGATTATGTAACTGCGGCTATTGATTTTCTGCATCAGACATTTTAATTGAAAGGTTAAGAGGAAGCTGGATCAGTGAAGTTTGAGGTTACTAATTCTGCATTAAATAATTTGAGACTTAAACTCCCTCAACAGAAGAGGCCAATAATTTTATAAGAAAGATTTCAATTCTTGGAAAAGGAGTATTACTATTACCAATCAACAGAAAATGTTTAAAGCCTTCACTGAAATAAAAGACATGAACCTCATATAACCTTAGCTTATGAATGAGAATGTTCTGCCATTATTTGTTTTTGCTGATAGTTTGTGATGTAGACTACACCAGACCCTGTTGCTACTTTACGGCTGACATTATTTTCACTGACATTGACATTGATACTGACATTTAGGATATTCAGGTGAAGAAGATGATGTCAGGATGATCATATAGTAATTATTGGCATCCAGAGGTAAAGAGTTCAATCCTTAATCTCAAAAGTCCTACAGAACAAAAGATCGATACTCACTATTCAATTGTCAAAAATACTGATATTCCAAGGCCATTAAGTAGCAATAAAAAGCAATAACTCCCATCACCACCAGGATTGGAAATCGTCTAAAAATTTATCAACTAAATAAAATTATTTAAATGCTTCAGGAGAAGAAATGAATTAGATAAGTAAATACGAAATATTAATATAAGGAAATAGGAAAAATCAATATATTACTACATATAGACTTTGCTCATAGAACTCATTGTGAAACTCCAAATATTAATACATTCCCTGTATATTGACTTAAATATTTGAGGCACAAAACTGAAAATCAAACATATAAAACTAAATATTTACAGTGAGACTTATAAAAAATTAATTATTTTTTGTCAATATTTTCCAAATAGGCTGTACATTACCTGTATCATTCTCTTTTCAGAATGAATTGGGATAATGTGTAATTAATTAAATAAAGCTTAAATTGCTTATTATATGTTATCGTGAACTAACATCAAATAGTTTTTAGTCAGCCTGCAAATATGCCTTGCTGACACATCATCTTGAAGTCATTCTGGAGCCTTTGTTTGAATTGAGTTCTCATCTCTTAGCTCCCATATCACGCTGTTGATATCCAGTTTCTTTGGATTTACCATATCTTTTTTGAAATTGTCTGTTTAAATGTCCTCCAGTAGACTGGGAGCATAACTGAGGGTAGTGATCATATTGTACACAACTTGGTAACACTCTGCTGTACCTGTATTGCTTACTAGATGGAGGTGTCTGGCATTCAACAATTGTTAAAAGGGACTGAGTCACAAGTTCAGAATTTAGCCTGACTGAGTCTCCACCCTGATTTCCCAATTTTTAGAATACTATTTCAATAGAATTAAACTAGCTCATTGCACTGGGCAATAGTCCCGTGTCCTGTGCCACCATAGGTATCACATCTAACCATGCTGTGATGCTGGAAATCGCTCAAGGACGAGAACATAATGAAATGGGGATCGAGTGGCAGGATTTAATACTAAGTTGGTATAGATGAAGAGGGAGAAGTCTGTGCGGCTTTCCTTCCAGCCTTTAATTTGCTCCCACGGTCAAAACAATAGAGTTTTTTCAGTGGTCTGAAGCAAAATCATTGAAGTTATATGCACGCATACTCATGGAGTCCAGCTATAAAAACATATTTCACAGAAAGAACAAGTTAGAAAATTTCTCTATAGAATGGCAATTTAAATGTTTGACAGTTTGGCTAAGGTTGTATTATTCATCACTTGGTACTTGATGAGGCTACATCTCTTTTTGTCTTCATTTCATTACTCACTTGGCCTATTAAAGTATATATATTTCAGGCCTGGCACGGTGGCTCATGCCTGTAATCCTAGCACTCTGGGAGTCCGAGTTGGGTGGATCGCTCGAGGTCAGGAGTTCGAGACCAGCCTGAGCAAGAGTGAGACCCTGTCTCTACTAAAAATAGAAAGAAATGATTTGGACAGCTAAAAATATATATAGAAAAAAAAATTAGCCGGGCATGGTGGCACATGCCTGTAGTCTCAGCTACTCGAGAGGCTGAGGCAGGAGGATCGCTTGAGCCCAGGAGTTTGAGGTTGCTGTGAGCTAAGCTGATGCCACGGCACTCACTCTAGCCCGGGCAACAAAGTGAGAATCTGTCTCAAAAAAAAAAAAAAAAGTATATATATTTCAAGTAAAATCAGCAAACATTAACAATTCCAAGATCTCCAAAAATTATGCAGGTACCAACATTATATAATTTAGGTTTATATACATTTTACATTGTGTACATTTAGTGTACACAAAAAAGTCAATAGCCAATTTTATTTTTAAGTAGCAAGATATGTAGACGAATATCAATATTTTATATACAATTTAACCACTATGCTATCAGGGCACAGAAAATATTTGAATTCTTTTGGTGTTTTTCATTTAACCAGCTTTAATTATTATTTTTAAAATGATGTCTCTTAGTTTTTTGAAAATTTGCTGTAAATAATTTTTAGACTATAATTCTATTATGATTTGATCTGGTCAAAGAAAACACTTTTAAAACAAGTAAAAGGCACTGACAAAGAAGGTTCTATTATTTTAAGATAAACGAAGAATCATGCCATTGAAACAATGAAGCACTTTATCTTACAATTCATGCTTATTTTTAACAGCTTGATTCTCTACTCTTGAAGATCTTAAAGATAATGATAATCATTCGCTAGAGCTAAAAATACAATAACTTTCTTCTCTTAGTAGAAATAGTTCAAAACTTCTAGAAAATAATTTGGCAAATACTCAAAATATGGAGAAATTGATGAATGTTAAAATAAAGTAATAATCATCTTTGCAAGGTAGAATGGTTTCACGTCCTACAGCTGAAAATGGCACTGAATTGAGGATATTCCAGCTTTGGCATCCTTTCAGAAGTCTCTTTCTATATACTTGCCAATTCACTGGGAACTTTCTATCCTGAAAATAGATCATTGTAATGTCCTCAGTTAGAAGGCCTATTGTTGAATTAATGCCAGATTTATCTGTGCTGTTAAAATTATTGTGAGTATTAGCACAGCTATTAATAACACCACATTGTAATTTTCAAAGAGCTTTTATTTGTCTTGCTTTATTTTATTCTTTCAGCACCTCTGAGAAGTATAAAGGACTGGTATTATCATCCTCATTGTATATGTGGGAAACTGAGTCAAAAAGACTATACTGGAAACTGTGATACATAGATCAAGAATCTTTCCAATAAAAAGGGGGGGGGGAGGGCAAGGGCAATATACGTAACCTAAACTTTTGTACACCCACAATATGCTGAAATACGAATAAAAAAACAAGTACCAGAAATATTTATTAAACATTTATTATGGGCAATCACTCTCTCCTCTTAATAATAGTTATTGTGTACTGTATATTTACTTTGTGTCAGATAATTTAACATTATCTTTAAAAATCCAAATAAACTTTCAAAAACAGACATTGTCATCCTCCTCTTCTAGGTGAGGATACAACAGCCCAGAGAGGTGACGTGATGAATTTTATTATTATTATTTTTTTTTTTAATATTTTTTGAGACAGAGTCTCACTTTGTTGCCCAGGCTAGAGTGAGTGCCATGGCATCAGCCTAGCTCACAGCAACCTCAAATTCCTGGGCTCAAGCGATCCTACTGCCTCAGCCTCCCGAGTAGCTGGGACTACAGGCACGCGCCACCATGCCCGGCTAATTTTTTCTATATATATATTTTAGTTGTCCAGATAATTTCTTTCTATTTTTAGTAGAGACGGGGTCTCACTCTTGCTCAGGCTGGTCTCGAACTCCTGACCTTGAGCGATCCACCCGCCTCGGCCTCCCAGAGTGCTAGGATTACAGGCGTGAGCCACCGCGCCCAGCCTACATGATGAATTTTAAACTCATGTCTATCTGACTTAGAAGTTCAAGCTTTTCCCTCTGAGATATTACTTCATTTAATTCTCACACTATCCCTATGAAGTAGTCTCTTCTCTTTTATAGTCTTCGAGATGATCACAGAGAGTTAATATTACAAGAAGAGACTCGCTGGAGAATCGGCATTCTGGCTGGCTGAATTTTCAATTTTCTTGATTGTTGACAATACTTTTAAAATATACAGTTAAATTTCCTGCCTTACCAAATAGAATATATCTAGAACAATTGGAGTTTTTGTTGAAGATGGCTATCTTTCAATTCCTAAGGTCTATTATTTTTATTCTTACTTTACAAAATTTTTGTGTAGATATTGAAGGTAGTAGATTGACTTGAATCTGTACTGACTGTCGTACATGATTGAATATTGTTTTTAAAAATAAATCGTTAATGTTGAAGAGTTTTTATGATTTTTTGAGAGATCTAGATAATTGGTTTATTATTATGCACCTATTACGATCCAGATACTAACCCATATACTGCATATACCTATAGCAAAGGGGATAGGCACATGAGCAAACAAAACATATACATTAGATGTTATGATACTGGGAGCATCAGAGTTCTGAACAAAATCAAATTAGATCTTTAATACATTTTAAGCTCAGTATGAGGAAAAATCCTTCGCTAAGCTAAAAATAATTTAATATTCCGTCATGTGTATAAAGGAATCACAAATAGGAGAGCAGCTCAATACATTTACATTCTTTGTTAAATATAAAATAATCATTTGGACAATTTTATTTTGGGCTATTTATGTTATTTATTATTTGAGAGTATAATATTTTGTTTTGTGTGCTGAGAGGAAAAGTTAGCCTATTTTAGAGTTGAATCAAGAGTTAAGATGTCAATATTTTTAATACTATTCCTAAATTGCAGTATCATCTGTTGTAGTGAATGTTGAAATGGAATAGGGCATGGTTTATGAAAATAGCTACAAATTATGTTTTTTGTAGAATAAATAAGTTGTGTTCAGAAAAAACTAATTTTTATATTTTTATATATATTGTTTTATATATTTATATATTTTATATAAATTATTATTACTCTTCTTGTTTTGGGCATCATACCAAAAATAGAAAATAATAAATATATCATGTTTTAAAAATCATAATCACTATTGTTGAAGTTTTAAAAAATAATGAATTACCTTATTATTCTCTCTTGGTTAAAAATATATAAATCCTAGAATGCAATTATATTACAAACTTGTAGAAATAATGTATTTCTTCTAATGTTCAGGCATTATAGTAGCATTCTCCTGAGAAGAAAAGGGTACATAATTTCTAATTACCCAAGATATCTTTTATTTATGTTGATAAATTCATTTATTCTGGAAAGAATGTTGATACTAAGTACCACATTTATCATTCTTCCCTTTAGGAATTCCTTCTGCACAGACATTTTTATCATTTCAGTTCTGGTTTTTATACAGTATTTAAATATTAATTAATTTATTCAAAGAAATTCAACAACCAGTTATTTTTTATTTTATTTTAATAGATTTAGGGGTACAAATGGTTGGCAATGCAAATTAAAACCAAAATGACACACTGCTTTGCCCCTGTCAGAATGGCCTTTATTGAAAAGTCAAAAAACAATAGATGTTGGGGCAGATGTGGTGAACAGGGAATGCTTATTCGCTGTTGGTGGGCATGTAAATTAGTACAACCCCACTGGAAAACAGTATAGAGATTCCTCAAGGAACTAAGAGTAGACCTACCAATAACCATTTTTTAGACAACTACTATAAGCGAGGTACTGTGGAGATCTACAGGAAATAAACAGATGATCAAAACCAGAACCTGTCTTCCAGGAGTTCAGTTTACTAAGGGATCTAGACAAACACAGCAATTATCTTAGTAAATAGTGTGTTAGTTTTCTATTGCTACTGTAACAAATCACCACAAATTTAGTGACTTAAAACAACACACATTTATTATCTCATATTTCTTTAGATCAGAAGTCTGAAATGGCACTCATGAGGCTAAAATCAAGGCCCTGACAGGGCTGTGTTCCTTTTGGAAGCTCTAGGGAAGGCTCCAGATCCTTGCCTCTTCCAGCTTCTAGAGGCTGCCTGCATTCCTTGGTCTGTGGCTCCTTCTGTCTTCAAAGCCAGCAATTGCATCACTCCCGCCTCTGTTTCCACCACCCATCTCTGACTCTGACTCTCCTGCTTCATTTTTTTTTTTTTTGGTTAATTTTTATTTATAAGGACCCTTGTGGTTACACTGGGCCCACTTAGATATTCGGGGAGAGTCTCACCATCGCAAATCCTTAACCTAATCATACCTGCAAAGTCTTTTTTTCCATATGAGATAATGTATTCACAGAATCTGAGAATTAGGGTGTAGAAATCACTTTTTTGGGAGGGCAACAGGGAGCATTATTTTCTGCCTATCACACTTGACTATGGTGAATAGATGAATACCTTATATTTTAGATGTAGACATCGATGTACTGCAAAATTCACCATGTAAGTTGCTTTAATCTATTCCTATTACAAACATTTAAATATTAACAGGAGAGATTACAAGGCCAAAAGTTTAACATATTCAATTAAGTAGGCAAGGAAAATTTGCTATCTCAGGTTTCAAAAGAAGGAAGCAAATCTGTTGCTAATGTACAGACTAAGTCTTAGCTAATGAATTTACATGTGTATTTTTAGTTGACTGTCACATGTCAACTACCTAAATTTATCTTAATTTTTATTTGCAAAATTTTATCATTAGAAAGCCCTTCAGAAATTCCTTGTGATGACTTGTAAAACAATGAAATACTAGATTTGAAAGAGACTTTAATGATTAAATCATTTAATGATAAATCTTTAAATAACTTTATAAAGATCTTTTGATTTCACATATCTGTCACCTCATTTCTCTGCTTTTATCAAAACCAAAATGCCCTGGATTTCTAAAGTTTCTATTTACAATTTCCCTCTTCCCATTCTACTTTTAACCCATTCCCCACTACTCCACAGAAACCGTTTTAATTAAAGTCACCAGTGATCACCACATTGCTAGATCAAAGAGCAAATCTCAGTCCTCATTTTATGGGATCTCTCAGCAGCATTCGAAGTGATGATCATTCTCTTCTTCTTGAAAGACTTTCTTAATTTGACATCCAGAATCCAAGCTCTCTTGATTTTCCCACTATCTCACCAACCAATCCTTAGCCACCTTTGCTCCTCCTAACCCCCCCACCCCGACCTCTGATGATGGCTTGGCTCAGGGTTAGTCTTTGGATTTTTATTTTTGTGTATCTCTTCTGCCTGTGCCTATGTGAGATTATCCAGCCTCGGGATTTTAATATTACCTACAAGTTGTCTATGCCTAAAATTTTATCTCCAGTCTAGATCTCTTCCCTGAGCTCCAAATTCATTTACCTAAACCACCATATTTAGTATCTCTAGTTGGATCTTCATAGGTATCACACACTCAACATATCCTAAATTGCATTTCTTATTTCTTATTCTCTCACAAAAACAAAACAAAATTGCTGAAGTAATCTTCTCCACTTGGTAAGTAGCAACTCTATCCTTGCAGACATTCAAGCTGAAAGCATCATAATCAATCTTGACTCCTTCCTTTTCCTCACACTTCACGTCCAGTCCATTAGCAAATCCTGCTACCTCTACGTTAGCCATAGTTTTCAGAATATGAACACTTCTCACCACATCCATTACCATCGTTTTTCTCTCACTTAGATAATTTTTGATCTAACTGTTTTCCCCATTTGTCTTGCTTCCTTACAGTGTGTCGTCAAACACAGCAGACAGAGTGGAGCCTTGAAAAATGGAAGTCAAATAATTTAATTGATCTGTGCACAGTCTTATAGAATTTTTCTAACTCATTCTGAGCAAAATCCAAAGTCATTATAGTGACCTATAAACTCGTGCATTTCTTGGCTCTCTGTTACCTACCCGAGCTCAACTCACAGCTTTTCATATACTTTTGCTTCTTCTGGAATGTTTTTCTCCTAGATATCTTCATGGCTCGGTCCCTCATATTTTTAAGGCCCTTGCTCAAATGTCAGTCTCAATATAAAATCTTCCCTGATAATCATGACCTTTCCCTCATGAATCCAGTATTTCCTATTCTTCTATGATTTAATTGTCTTCATAGCAATTAATACAACATAGTATTCTACATTTATTGCAATTATTTATTTTTTTGACTGGCCTTCTCTCTCTAGAAGGTAAACTCCATGAGGCAGGGGTATTTTTCAGTTTTATATTTTCAGTTTCAAGAATGGACTCTGGCACAGTAAAGATATTCAGTGAATGTTTATTAAATGGATGAACATAGCTAGTCCAAAACTTAATGTGAAGTAAAACGTATTCACTACTCACTCTTCTATTTAGAAAATCTGATGACAGCAAAAACACAGAGGGTTTATTTTTTCTGCTGTGTTCAGCATCTGATTCCAAGGGAGTTCATAGGCTGGGCAATGGTGGACAGCCAGTGATTGCCTGTACTTTTCCAATCAGGGTCTACTTGACAAGTGATGGAGGTACGGAGTTAAGTACATTTCCTCTCCTGCCAGAGCTCTCCCATCAGCCAACCCGCAGAGTTGCTCTGGTGCCTTAGTAAACAACAGAGACCCTTTCCCAGTTCTTTCTCACTGTCAGTCTGGCTGCTGCGAACAGCAACACAGCAACGGAGGTGGGTTCTCATTTGTGTTTGTTTGTTTGTTTGTTTGTTTGTTTTCTGTGTGTACTTAATTTCTTAAATATCTCAAAACCATTGCATTTTCTTTATGAGTTTTTCTCAGAGGTTTGCTTTCTTCTTTGTGTTTTCTTTACTTCTAGTATTATAGATACAATGCTCTATTAATCCGATTTTCCTGCTATTCACTTTCTACTCTCTCCATTAAGGATTCTCCATATGCCCGCATGGAAATGCCTTGATGGCTTTTCTCATTCCCACTATGTCACTCACTGTTTTAGAGATGCTCGGTGGTGAGCGGAAGTATAGGGTAAGAGTTGATAATAAAATATAGTAAAATGTCTTATAATCTTTTAAATTAGACACACTTTCATTAAATTATCAGATCGTTTATACTAACCTATTCTTAATAAATTAAATTCTATATATACAACATTATATACAAATATGTAAAATTATATAATTTATACTAATATTCCTTTTATTCCATCAGCATCTCCTAAGGCTGGTGGTCATGATGATCCCTTGATTGGAGCAAGGTTCTTACAGCTGAACAAGAGTAAAGGAGTCAAATGATTGACTTTGAGGTTTAAAATCTGATTTTGTAAATAGATGCAAAAGAAACATATTTGGAAGAACAGAGGCTGCTGCCAGTGTCTTCATCTCCTCCCAAAATTAAGCTTCCCTGGGCTGGAGAGAGAGGAACCTTAGTAGGGAACTGTAGTTAAAACTAGTATTTTTGAGAATAGGCTCACACTAGGCCCCTTGTGAGGAGGAGCGGTGCTAAAATCCCCAGGGATGCTTGGGCAATCTTGAACAGAGGACACCTGGGCTCTTTTCCATTTGGAACCAAGAGTTAGCAAGTCTTAGAGTTCTGTCATTCAACTACAGGGGGATAAATGCTCCATAATTAAATAATGTCACTATTTGTTGAGCATGATAAACGCATTAAAGATGTTATCTGATTTATTTCCATAACAACTCTGTATGAACTGATGAGGCAACTGAGATTGAGAGAATTTAAGAAACCTGCCTGAAATTGTACCATTTGAGGGGTGGTGGTCTCCAAGTCAGATTGCCTGCATGTTCATCCAGACTTCATTGCCTATCAGCTGTGTGCCTTGCAGAAGTTACTTAGTGTCTCTGTGCCTGTTTCTTCATTGCTAATGTTAACAATCATAGCTGTTTAATATGATTCTTATTAGAATTAAATGAGTTAATGCATGTAAAATGCTTGAATCAGTAAGTGCTGAATAAATTTTGGCTCTTAATTGATTAGGTAACAGACTTAGGAGTTAGACTGAGGCTCATCAGACTTCAGCTTATGCTTTGAACGCGAGTCCAGTCCCCAGTTGATCTCCTTATTGTAACGACTGGAGAGGAAGGAGAGAGCATCGACCTTCAAGAACAGCATCTCCGTGATTCTAGCTAAGCAGGGCTGGTTGAGGTTCAATGGCAGGTCAGTCTTCTCTGTCGTAAGGATTGTCTTCTGCTTGACTTTACCTCCTCATTTCTGCATCCTTTCTGTGGATGAAGCCACTTAGAACCAATTGTTCCTATGAACACCTACCAGAGATCTCTTGTATTTGTCTTCTCCGGAGTCAGATTTATTAAAATTCTTGTAAATGTGTTGTTACCTAGAATATTTTTACCGCAGAGGTATCAAATGTTTCTATGCATATGTAAACCAGTCTTTTAAATCAATACCTGTAAAAAGGTGAAGAGTAACTTGTGAAATTAACCAAAAATGATGGCTAACATATTCAGAATTTATGATGAGGGAGGAACTGTCCTAAACACATCACATTCAATAATTCATTTAGTCCTTACAGAAACCCTATAAAGTAGTTGCTATAATTTCTCCCAATTTACAGGTAATAAAACTGCAGCTCAGAAGGCAACTGGCCCAAACTAGCACAGTCGTAGAGTCTGAATATTATTCAGACAGTCTGACTACAGGGCCTCATGGCTTACCCGGGAACCTTAGAGGACTCTGCTCACATATTTTCTGGATGCCAGGTGGTCTTACGCTGCAGACAATGCCCTTTATTTCTTAGGCATATTTCTGTAGAATGACTGACTTTAACCTGATTGCCCCCGTGAGTGCTAATTTTTAAAATTTACACAAGGATGTATTCCTTCCTGTGTGCCTATTCCTTTGCTTTTGAATATTTGCTCCTGAATATAATATAAGGAGATATGGTAGAATTTATAAATATTTTAAGATTCTCCAGTGGCTGTGTCCTTTTAAATCAGTATATTTATAATCCCAATCCAATTGCTTATTTTTAACTTATATTTTTGCGTCAAATGCTACAGGGAAATTTCAAAACACTTCAGCATTTTTGAATTCTGAACAACCTGGAAATAGGGATGTCTCAAGTAGATTCTTAGTCTCATCTTGCCAGTGGAGTAATTAAAGCATGGGTAAAGTCTGTTGAAAGTTTCATGTAATTAGCACAGCTTGGGGGAAAAGTCCTATTTAAATCTAACAAATAAAATATATATTTTTTACTTATGCACAAACCATGAAAAGAAAAATTGAGTCAATTATCAGAAAGATCTAAGTTTCTTAAATTTCTTTACTTATCTGATCTTCTTGACTTATAATTCTCTGGTTAGTTTCCTTGATTTTCTAATTCAGTTTATGTATATCAGTACAGCACTTAGGCAGCTAGAGTTACAGTGGTTTCCTTTCAATGTAGGTTGGGATTGTGTTACCTGGTGGTTTTATTCTAAAATATCTCATCTCTTAACATTCCTCGAATTTGTCTTTTCCTTTTCTCCACTTAAAGATAAAACTATAATAATAGAAGTTTGAAAAATAATACTTGAGTTTAATTTACTGAGAATTGAAATTTGCCACTTCATCTCTTTAATGTTAACACTACCTGTGAGGCCGGAATATTGGCCCAAGTGCAGTAAACCATTGTTCAGAACTGAAAATTATTTCCATTAGTTAAGAAATGTTACCAGAGGTAAATCATAAACCTTCTGTCCACAATATTTAGTGAACGTGTTTTTATTATGTATATTTGGCTTAGAAAGTCAGTAAGCTTTGTTAAATTTAAACATAAAAAGACATGATTCTATCAAGTTTGCACTGATTATCAAAACGTTTATAGTAAAGTCTTTGCATAATAGTTAATACAGACTGGCTCTGTGGCCTTTTCAGCAGATACACATGGAAGCAAAAAGCCTACTACCAAAACCAGAGAGGAACTCACAATTCTTATAGCTTTACTTTTTATTCTTGATTCTAAGTAATCAAGTACATTACTTTTGTTTCAACATTCAATCAGTACTAACAAAGAAGTGATGAAGCAAGAGTGACATGGAACTTAATCTGAATCTAAGATGTATTATGGATGTTCAATGTAACATTACTGAAGTTTGGATTCCAGAAAATTAACCACATTGTACCAGATCCTATTTGTATATTACAATATTATATATTTTTTACAAAGGATACTTGTTTTTCTCATTAATTCTCATTTGTCTGACAATTCTTTGTAACACTGTCACTCAAAATAAGTCTAGTGAAATATTTCTGTTGCACCCATTAAGTCATACTTAAAAGCCTACTTTTTGAGACTCTAAATTTAATTCCCCTGATGATTAATTTTAAATCGTTGTATTTATTCACTTCATTATAGCTCTGTAAAGATAGTATCTCCAATCAAATCAAAGCTCTTCAAATGGGAGTCAATTATTACAAATTCAATGAATATTTATTTAGTTTCTGGTATAGATTAAAGAATGTGATAAGAAGCTGGGAATTCAAAGATGAATAAGATGCTCAAGAAATCTGGAGTCAATTTTTACACTGCTGTGTGAGAAACACTATAGTATGGATTTATACAGAGTGCTGTGGATCACAGGAAAATGAATAAACATCCTGGGATGGAATGAGGTTAAGAGATGTTAAATAGAGTTTGTAGCCCTGGCTTGGGCGAGGCAAACGCATTTCATGTAATCAAAATGTTTGTAGCCCCATAATGTCCTGAATTAAAAAAAAAGAGAGAGATGTTAAATAGAATATGAAACATTCAATTTGTGATTCAGTGGATTCATAGATTTATTCTGGTGCGTAAGGGTGAGGAAACAGGGCATAAGACCAGATTGTGGGTTATCACGGAACACGCCTGGGAAGGAGAGTAGAATGGTGGTGTATGGCTACAGAGTGCAGGAGAGGAAACGATGGAAGATAATGTTAGAAAGATGGAATGCAGTCAGACTGGGAAGGGCCTAAATATTTCTTTCAATTGTTTTCTTAGATATTTGTATTTACCTTGTAGGAAATGGATAGGTATTAATCTATATTAAATTGGAAGGTTTAAATAAAACTAAATATCACTTCCTTTAAAACTGAATATCACTTTCTTTAAGAAGCCTTACCATATTCTCCACCTTTAAATTAGGTACTATGTATTCCCATATCCCATAGTATGCTGTACTTAGTTCTACTATAGTACTTTTCAAAAATTTTTGTAATTGTATATATATGTCTGTAGTGTATGATAAACTATAAGCTTCTGGAGGACTCTGATACCCTTTATTCTCTGCTGTATTCTCCTCAGTAGCTAGCACTTGGCTTAGCTTATGGTGGATGCTTAGTAAATATTTAGTAAATATATTAATTACATTTTTAAAATAAGATGTCTGACATAAGTGTCAAGAATGCAGAAAAGTAAGGTGAGTCAGTGGTCAAGGAAGGTGGCAAAGTCTGGATTTGAACCTGAGAGATTATTTTAAAGTGCAGTGTCATCAATATGCTATGCTCTTGTTCATAATAAATAGCTCAATGTATAAACTCTTAGGTGAATAATAGAACTAGATCATTAAAATATTAAAATTTTCTGACTATAGGTTCAAGCCAACTAAGCAGTATTCAACCACATTAAATTATTTGGTCATAAATTTTTTTTCTATGGCAATAGAGATGGTACTAACATATGGATGATATTGAATTATGTCTAACAGGGTAGTCTGTATCACAGACAAGGTCATGTTTGTCGTGTCTTGTCATAAATCCCTTAGATTTGATTGTAAGATTCAGTGTCCTAAGTTATTTTTATTCGTTCAGGCTTTCGTTATATTCATGTAAGCCTTTGGTAGACCAAGGGTACAGGGAAGTCTAGTATAGCAGGAAGAACCCTGCATTGAGATAGAAGTCTTCAGCAAAAGTCTCAGCCTTGCAATTAAACTGGTTTGTGACTTTGGACAAGTCATCATAGTCTGGAGCTAATGGCTCTGATTTCAAGTTGGTTAATGGATTTAAGTGCATTAAAGTATGTATATAAAGCATCTAGTAAAGCAACTGACACATTGGAGGTGTTGGGCTCCTCCCTGGTCACCTCCCTGAGTTTCTTCACTTACTAAAGCAGGAGAGTTAGTTGTGATCATTTCTAACGTTGTCATGAGTGTAAAATTCTACAAACATGGATTATAAAACTAGTTGTTTACATTTCAGATATGGTAGATGATTATCTCTCAAATATGGCAGAACACAAAAATAAAAACTAAAGAAAGTTTTATAACAGATTTAAAAAAAGTTTGCTACTTTTAATGCATTTCTAAAGAGAATTTCTTTCATACTAGCATTGCCTTCTGAGAAAGAATAGCAACAATAAGAGAATTAGAAAAATAATGCAATCACTTTTGTCTATTGATAAATGAATGACACAACATACGTTGGAATTAAAAAAGCATTTGAGAGCCACACTAAATTTGAAATCTTTTAAAAATTACTTAGCCTTACTTCTAAGGAAGAGGAGTTTTCATTTTTTACATATAACCACTTTCGTTTTTTATAAAAATAGAGGAGACTGAAAGTTACAGTCTTCTATAACCCTATGGTGTAAAGGCCTAGAGGAGAATTGTGAGAAAATAAGTAAAAACTGACTGAAATGATTTGAAATAGAATGGCATTTTTTTCCAAAATGTTTCTGACTTGTCTTTCAATTTTTCTTGAATGAAATAGAAAAGAACCAGCTTTCTATTCATCTAGACTGCTTTTTTAATCCTTCTTTGAAAAATAGTCCATTCAAACATTTCTTGGCAATATGGAGGAAGGCTTGTCATGTCATGCGAAATTTTCTCTAAGAAGCCCTGTCTGATACAGTCAGTCAATCTTTTAAGATTTGGAGAATAATGAGTATCTGGCAAGAGGATAATCAGGTGAAAGCTAGTATAGCAGCGCTGTAGAAAATTTCCTTTCATGAGTCTATCAGGGCTATTTGGCTTTTCTAAAGCCTATGGTCTTGTTCCTAACACCCTTTATTTTAAATTAAGTTCATTTAGAGGCTGAAAACTTTATTAAAAGGAAATATATTGAGTAACTACTATGGCTGAGTCATTATGCTAAAAAACAATGATTTTTATAATATAACGTTTTTGCAAAAGCAATATATATATATGGAAAAACACACCAGAATAATGATGGTGGTGGTTTCACAGAGAATAGATGACATGACAGAGGAAGTTTTCTCTCTATGCGATATCCTTTGAATTTTGTGTGAGAATATACGTGTTTTCAGTAATTAGAAAAGATGTCATTAAAAATTAGGAGAGGTGAACATAAGAAGACAGTGAGATGTAAACGAGAGGGTGTAAACCCCATAAAGACAGGCTCTGCTTCTATCTTGTTCACTCTTGTGTTTCACAGGGCCCACCTCACAGAAGGCACTTAATAAATATTTCTTGCATGCATAAATGAAAACATTAAAAAAGCTGCCACAACTAATTTAGAAGCTGTCTTTAGAGACCACATGAAATCTTTGCTTCATAGGGGAACATTTACATTGTTAGACTAGAATAATACATCTTTGGCCATTGCCATGGGAAATAAATGCTTTCAAAATACTTACAGGTTGATGCCTTTGGAAATACAGTAATTCAGTGGGGAAAAAAATAAACAAACAAATAACACGTTCTCTATGTATGCTAGACTGGCTCTTTTAGCAGGAATACAGAGGTTTATTGTGCATGATTTAACACACATAAAATTTGGCAAGATCTACTGAATGAAAGGAATAGATCCTGTCTCCTCCTCATCTACGTGTCTCTTCCTTCTCTGGGAGAATATTTTACTGGCAAATCTACTCAGTAACACTTGCACAGGATACGTTTTCTTTTACTTAAATTCATCAGCGTTTTCCACTATCCAACAAGGAGAACTTGGAAAGTCCATTGAGTCTTAGAATTTCACAGTCATTCCTGGTGGTTTCTTCTGTCACAGAGACTCTAAAGGTATGATAAGGAGTGGCACTTTGCTTGGATATGTCTACAATAACGACAGAGGCAGCAGCAACTACTATGTTCTGAAGGCCTATTACATGCTTGGCACTATACACATTTTCTAATTTAATTCTTCTAAAAACACTGTAAGGTAGATATTATTCCACCCTGTTTTAGATAGTGAAACTGAAGCTCAGAAATATTAAATTTACTCACACAAGGCTTGTATGGAAAAGAGTCACCTGAGATTCAAATTCTGGTAGCTCTGCATCTAAAGATGTTTGTTGCTATTGTTGTTTTGTTTTGCAACTTTACTATAATCCATTATTCTTATGGTTTCACTTGCCAGCTGCCCCGTCTATGTAAAGAACGTGCGTACCCTGAGAAATTCCTATGGAAATTAGAGTACAATCCTGAAATGCCAGGATTTGGATTGCACTCAAGCTGTCACATGCTTTCTAGCTATGAAATATGGGCCCGAACTCATTAGTGATGGATTCCTAGCCACAGCAACTGCACAGGTAAAACTTCTTAACTAAGCAGATACTCAATCATTCTGGCACTGTAAAATGTCATAAGTGCTCCCAATGTAATCATCTTTTCGTTTCTTTGCTACATTTGGATGAGTAAAATCAGGAAGCGTTAAAATAATGCCAAGTCCTACCAAAAGTATAGGCCAAACACAGAGACATTTTGGGAAACCTGCCTCTTGTGTTACACTAAGCTTTCTTGGATCCTGGCTATTTAAAGCCCGAAGTGCTAGTTGAATTGCAGTCTTATTTATCTGAATGCAGAAGAGTAAAGAGACTCAGCTCTTGGGGGAAGTACCCCTATATTTCCTTTCTCCCCACTCCAGCAGTCCCCTATCCATCTCCACCCCTCAGGCCGAGGAGTTTGGAACTTTGCCACCCAGTCAGCTCTGAGACAGCACAATGAAAGTTAATGGACCTCCAATTCAGGTAATTCCCATGAATTAAAAATAACTTAGGAAACCATTTAGGGCTCTATAAAATCGAATTTAAAATACTACACGCAAAGGTCATAATAGCCCAGTCGAGGCTGGAGACATCCCAGATGGCCAACTGGAGGCATCACTTGTTGGACTGTACTAGCGGGAAGGCAGGATATGGGACAGAGGAGAGGGGAGAAGAGTCGCAGCTCAGGTGTGAATCACAGAGAGAGAAGTCAGAGATGTTTGGGACCCCACGGAGAAAACTGCAAAGCCGAGAAGGAAGAACATAAAGAGGAGACAATATTGGCAAGGATCAAACGCAGAGAGGCTCAGAGCTCACCGAAAGGCTAAGGGGGGGATTCCCTTCCCCCTCATAGGTGCCCTTGGCGAACAGTCGGACACTGAGTTTACTGAAGGCTTTCCCACCCTCCATGAGCCCAGGCATGGTGGCAAATATGGAACAGTGGGGCAAGCTAGCAAGTCCTAGGAGTTTGGGCTGTCCTTGAGGGGCACGCCCGGGGAGAGTGCCACGCGAGGCCAGAGTACCAGCTTTCTCCCATCCAGACTTGTACTCCCCTTGTGCTCGCTTGGGAAGCGCATTTACAGACTTTTCCTCCCCGGCACCTCCCTCATCCACTGCAACTGAGAAAGCACTTTGAGCTCAGGCTGACCGGGACCTTCACCCCCACCCCCACCCATTACAACTGCTAGCATAGTTTGAGCCCAGAAGTTTGCAAAAGGCCTCTTTTCTCCAGCAGGTAACATCCTGGGCTGAGGTATCCTCAGAGAGAGAGGGACTCACGCTTCTTCCCCTGGAGGACTTGTGGTGGAACAGGTGTGTGCAATTTGGGAAATTCCCACCCGCGGGCGTTTCATGGGGTGGCACGCCGGTGTTTCAGACAAGCATGCCGGTCCCAGTGCATCCCAGACGTGAGAGGGGTGTAGCGCGACGCAGGAGGAAAGTCTGGGAGCTGGACTCGGGGGCAAGGAAGCCTGCGTGGGCATACCCCACGGGAGAGGTGAAGAACAGGAATTGATAGTAGGAAAATGTGTGCTCTCTTTGATTCTAACTGATGCTATTCGCTTCTGTGACTGCTTGCTTTTAGTTGTTTAATAAATATAGTTAATCAGAATGAAAAACAGAGATAAGAACAAAGGTAACTCCATGATACGCTAGGCTTCCTGGATGTGAGAAGCCTAGTTCTGCTTCTGTATATATGGCTTGCTGGCTTGGTGCTTAGCGTATGGCAGGCTTCACTAAAGTAAAGGAAAACAAAGCCCCGGGGAGGTAACCACAAGTTACTTCCTGATAAAGGGCTGGAGAGTCCAGGGGTCTCCAACCAACTAAGCAGATAAGAAGAGCAAGACGTGATCAGCGCATGAACGGCTTGTGCAGGGCGTGTGTTCCCAGTATCGCTTGTAACCAAAAACTAGAAGGTATGCAACAACAGCCCCCCTCCCCCGTCGGAGACCCTCCTCTTCCCCTGGATGACGTTAACTACAACTGGCGCCAGTGCGAAAAGCCCGAAGCTTAGAGTCAACAAACCTGAAGCCAACGCGATCAGACACTTCTAAACAAAAAAGGACAAATAAACTGAAGGGGGATGAAGTGCAGACTAGTGTGTCCTGTGCAGACTAACGTGTTGTGTGCAGACTAACGTGTTGTGTGCAGACTAACGTGTTGTGTGCAGAATAACGTGTTGTGTGCAGACTAACGTGTTGTGTGAAAACTAGCATACAGAAAAGTATAAAAGCTTAACCTTTACGGCAGGGCAGGGTCCTAGTTCCTGGAGAGGCCACTGCCTTGGTGCTCTGGAATTTGGACCCTGGCCCGGGCTAGTCAATAAACTCCTTTGCCTTTTTGCAGCCTCAGTGACTCTGCCTCTCTGTTCCTGGGGCCAAGGGGAACCGGCTCTAACAGAGGGTAGTGGGGTGCTGAGGAAAGGGGATCTGGGAGCTTGCCCATCTCCCCCCTCTGGAGAACCTCCATCCAGGATAAGGGTGTGGCATGTGGAAAGGAAAAGCCTGACACCTGGTTCCATGGCCACTGGCTGCCTCTCATTCAGGCACTGCAGCTGACCAGGTGCTGCGGCCCCTCCCCCCCACTCATTACAACAGGGAGAGCAGATTGAGCCGAGAAGTTCTTGAGCAGCTGTTCCTCTCTGGTGGCGTGTGCTAGAGGCAGAGGTCCCCACAGATCCTGGGGCCCATCCCTCTTCCTCCAAGGCCTGGAAGTAGAACAGGGGTGAACAATTTTAGAACTCCCTGGCGGCCGGCGTTTTATGGGGATGCAGGCTAGTGGGTCAGACGCACAGACCAGGGGAGATTTGAGAACTGGGCTCAGGTTGTGAGGGAGCACACATGGACTGAATCCATGGGAGTGTGCTGTGGGGGTCCAAGGAGTGGCAATTTGGAGGAGTGCCCACTCCACCCCCAGAAAAACTGTGCTACTAGATGAAGGCAGAAAGATCCCAGGGCAGGGCCTTGACATTCAAGCATTTAGGCCCCTACCCTGTGAACAGCCTTCACAGTTTGCAGAGCTGTCCTGACCCTCATACCAGTGGTGCCTCCTAGTGGCTGGAAAAGAAACTTCCTGATCATCACCAAGGTTTTGCAAAGCCTTTCAGGCTCCTACAACCTAGCCACAAACTGCTTTGCTCCTCCCTCACCTCAGTGGTGGTGGAGATCAAGCAACCCCTTGACAGCTAGCTACATGGTCTCTCCTAAAGCTTGGGGCATTCAAGTACGCCACCTGGAGGACCAGAGTCTGCCATGGACACAAAAGAACATCTCAGCAGCTGGCTCTTCCATACAAACATCAGACAACAACAGGGAGAAAAACTCTATAGCTCATCATAGTGACACCCAACTCAAGCAAACAGCGTGTGGTTGATTCATAATTGCAAGTACCACCACCCATATTGGAGATTAAGCTAAGGGACCAAACACAATTCACACTGCTTGGAAGAGGTGAAGACAGGAGGACAGAGACAACCCAAGAGGATCATCAAACCTGTTTGAACATCCCATAGGTAACTCAGCACCAGGACTCTTCTCCTGGGCATGGTCAGGGATTGATCTTCGGGGACCTGAGTGCAGACCTGGAAGCCAGGCCCAGTATCTGCAGGACTGGATCAATAGGCCAGATGAGAAGGAATCAGTGAAAGAACTCCAGAAGTACGAAAAATCAGAGTGAAAGGTCACCTCTAAAAGGCAAAAACAACTGTTTATTAATGGATACCAACCAAAATGAAAATATCGAAATGACAGATAAAGAATTCCAAATATGGATTATAAGGAAGCTCAATAAAATGCAAGAGAAAATGGAAAAACCAACACAAAGAAACCACAAGAACAATACAGGAAATGAATGAAAAATTCACTAAAGAAATTGAATTATTAAAAAAAATTAAATAGAACTTCTGGAGATGAAAAATTCCTTTAAAGAAATACAAAACACAGTGGAAAGTTTTAAGAATAGACTAGACCAGGCAGAATAAAGGATCTCAGAGCTTGAAGACAATACTTTCAAATTAAACAAATCAGTCAAAGATAAACAACAGAGAAATAAGAGGCATGAACAAAGTCTACAACAAATATGGGATTATGTAAAGAGGTGAAACATAAGACTCACAGGCATCCCTGAGGGTGAAGGAAAAAAAAAAACAACTAAGGGCTGGAAAAACTATTTGAGGGAATAATTGAGGAAAGCTTCCCTGGTCTTGCTAGACATTTAGTTATCCAGGTACAAGAAGATTGATGAAGACCTGGGAGATCATTGTAAAAAGGCAATCACCATGACACATAGTCATTAGACTGGCCAAACTTAACATGAAGGAGGAACTCCTGTGAATCATAAGGCAAAAACATCAGGTGACTTACAAAGGAAAACCCATCAGGCTAACTGTAGACTTCTCAACTAAGACCTTGCTAGCTAGAAGGGATTGGGGTATTTTTCCCACTCTTAAACAAAATAATAGCCAGCCTAGAATTTTGTATACTAGAAAACTAAATTTCTTATATGAGGGAGAAATAAAGACTTTTTCAGATAAGCAAACACTGAGGGAATTTGTCAAGATCAGACCAGCCCTGCAGGAAGTACTCAGATATGCATTATCAGCATAATAGACACCCACCGGTGTAAAATCACCCAAAACAAAAGCTCAGAGACCATATATAATAATATCTCAAGAGGTAAAACAAAACAATAATGTTCTACCCAACAGAATGAACAGAAATGTATCCCACCTACCAATTCTTTCAATAAACGTGAACGGCTTGAATTCCCCACTGAAGAGACATAGGCTGGCTGAATGTATAAAAAAACAAGACAAGTATCTGCTGTCTGCAGGAAATCCATCTAAGCCACAAGGACTCATTTAGACTCAAGGTGAAGGGATGAAAATAAATATTCCACGCAAATGGAAATCAAAAGAAAGCAGGCGCAGCCATTCGCATATCAGATAACATAAGACTTCAAATCAACAATAGTAAAGAAAGACAAAGATGGTCATTATACAATGGTAAAGGGAGCAATTCAACAAGAAGACTTAACAATACTAAATAATTATGCATCTAACACTGGTGGGCCCAGATTCATAAAGTAAACTCTACTAGATCTAAACAAAGTGATAAACAACAGCAGTGTAATAGTTGGAGACATCAACACCCCACTGACAAAACTGAACATATTCTCTAGGCAGAAAATAAACAAAGAAACACTGGACTTAAATGGGACTCTAGAGCACATGGGCTTAGCATACATTTACAGAACATACTACCCAAAGTTTACAGAATATACATTCTTTTCATCAGCACATGGAACATTCTCTAAGATTGATCACATTAGGCCACAAAACATGTAACAACAAATTCAAAAAAATAGAAATTATACCATGTATCTTCTTAGACCACAGTGGAATACAATTAGAAATCAACTTCAACAGAAACACTTAATTCTACACAAAGTCATGGAAATTAGACAACCTACTGCCCAGCAATTATTGGGCAAGGAGGAAATTAAGATGGAAATTAAAAGATTCATTGAGCTAAATGAAAAAGAGGACACAAGCTATCAAAATCTATGGGATTCAAAAAAGCAGTCCAAAGGGGAAAATTCATAGCCTTAAATGCCTACATCAAAAAGATAGAAAGACCACAAACCAACAATCTAATGAATCATCTCAAGTAACAAGAAAAGGAAAAACAAACAAAACTGAAAAACAGCAGAAGAAAAGAAATAAATAAGGCCAGAGTAGAACTAAATGAAATTGAAAACAAAATAAAAAAATGCAGAAGATTAATGAAACAAAATGTTGGTTCTTTGAAAAGATAGACAAAATTGATAGATCTCTCATGAGATTAACCAGAAATAGAAAAGAAAGGAACTAAATAATCTCAATCAGAAATGAAAAAGGAGATAGTACAAGTGATACCAAAGAAATACAAAATATCATCTGTGAATACTATGAAAATCTCTGCACATAAACTCAAAAACGTTAATGAAATGGACAAATTCCTGGAAACACACGACCTCCCAAGGCTCCATCAGGAAGAAATAGGACTCCTGAGCTGACAATAATGAGGAACAAAGTTGAGGTAGTAATGAAAAATCTTGCAAAAACAAAAGTCCTGGAACAGATGGTTTCACAGCCAAATTTTATCAGACCTAAAGGAATAATTGGTAACCATACTATGGAAATTATTTCATAACATCAATAAGGAAGAAATCCTTTCTAACTCATTCTATGAAGCCAGTATCACCTTAATACCCAAATCAGGAAAGGACATAACAAAAAAAAAAAAACAAAAAACAAAACTATGGACCAATATCCCTTATGAATATAGATGCAAAAATTCTCAACAAAATTCTAGCAACCTAATTCAGCAGCACATCAAAAAAATAATCTACACAACCATATGAGCTTCATCCTAGGGATGCAAGGATGGTTGAACATTTGCAAATCCATTAATGTGATTCACCATATAAACAGAAACAAAAACAAAATCCATATGATCATCTCAATAGATGCAGCAAAGGCATTGGACAAAATTCAACACCCTTTTATGATAAAAAAACTCTTAACAACATAGGCATAGATGGAACTTACCTGAAAATTATAAAAGCCATACATGACAAACTCACATCCAATGTCATACTGAATAGGGAAAAGTTGAAAGCATTTTCACTTAGAATTGGAACAAGACAAGGATGCCCATTGTCACCACTTCTATTCAACATAGTGCTGAAAGTCCTAGCCAGAGCAATCAGACAAGAGAAGAAAATTAAGGATACCCAAATTGGAAAGAGGAGGTCAAACTATTGCTGTTTGCAGATGATACAATCTTATATCTGGAAAACCCCAAAGATTCTGAAAAGAGACTCCTGGAAGTGATAAATAAATTCAGCAAAGTCTCAGATTACAAAATCTATGTACACAATGCGTAGCATTCCTATATACCAACAATAGTCAAGCTAAGAACCCAATCAAAGACTCAATACCTTTCATAATAGCTACAAAGAAAATAAAATACCCAGCAATATATTTAACCAAGAAAGGGAAAGATCTCTATAAAGAGAACTACAAATTACTGATGAAGGAAATTGTAGATGATGTAAACAAATGGAAAAACATATTATGCTCATGGATTGGCAGAATCAACATTGTTAAATTGTCCACATTACTCAAAGTGATTTACAGATTCAATGAAATCCCCACCAATATACAAATGTCTTTTTTCACAGATCTAGAAAAAATAATTCTATGCTTCTTTTGGAACCTGAAAACAGCCTGAATAGCCAAAGCAACCTTAAATGAAAGGAACAAATCTGGAGGCATCACATTACCAGACTTTAAGCTATCCTGCAAGGCTGTAGTAACCAAAACAGGATGGTATAAGCACAAAAATAGATACATAGACCAATGGAATAGAACAGAGAACCCAGATATAAAACCATCCACATACTGCCATCTGATCTTTGACAAAGCAGACAACAATATACACTGGGGAAAAGAATCCCTTTGTAATAAATGGTGCTGGGAAAATTGGATAGCCACATGTAGAAGATTGAAACAGGATCCATATCTCTCACCTCTCACTAAAATTAAATCAAGACGGATAACAGACTTAAACCTAAGACATGAAACCATAAGAATGCTACAAGAAAATGTTGGAAAAACTATTCTAGATATTGGCCTAGGCAAGGAATTTATGAAGAAGACCAGAATGACAACCACAGCAACAACAAAAATAAATAAATGGGATCTGATCACTGTAAAAAGCTTCTGCACAGCCAAGGAAACTTTCATGAGAGTAAACAGACAACCTACAGAATGGGAGAAAATATTCACATGCTATACATCCAATAGAGGGCTAATAACCAGAATCTACAATGAATTTAAGCAAATCAGCAAGAAAAAAAATTAACCCTATTCAAAAGTGGGCGAAAGACATGAACAGAAGCAGATAGACTTATGGCCAATAACCATATGAAAAAATGCTCAACATCACTAATTCTCAGGGGAATGCAAACCAAAACCACACTGAGATATTACCAAACTTCAGTGAAAATGGCTTTTATCAAAATGTCCTAAAACAATAGATGCTGGTGTGGATGCGGAGAGAAAGGAACACTTAGACAGTGTTGGTGGGACTGCAAGCTAGTACAACCTCTATGGAAAGTAGTATGAAGATTCCTCAAAGAACCAAAAGTAGACCTCCCATTTGACCCAGGAATCCCACTACTGGGTATTTATTCAAAGGAAATAAAATCATTTTATCAAAGAAACACTTGCACTCAATTTTTTATTGCAGCACAATTCACAATTGCAAAGATGTGGAATCAACCCAAATGCCAATCAATTCATGAATGGACTAATAAAATGTGGTATATGTATACCACTACTCGGCCATAAAAAATGAATTAATTCCTTTTGTAAAAATCTGGATGGAACTGGAGGCTATTCTCCTTAGTGAAGTCTTGCAAGAATGGAAAAACAAACACCACCTATACTCACTATTAAATTGAAACTAACTAAGAGCACTCATGTGCATAGGTGGAAGTAAAACTCAGTGGAAATCAAGCAAGGGAGGAGGGAGGAGTGGATGAGTGGAAACATACCTAACCAGTACAATCTGGGTGATGCCTAACACTATTTGGGTGATGGGCACAATTATAACTTTGTCTCAAGCAGTACAAAAGCAATCCATGTAGCCAAAACCTTTGTATGCCCATAGTATTCTGAAATAAAAAAATAATCACCCAGTTCAAACTTTCTGCTATACAAAATAAATGTAATTTATTTGAAGTATCCAAAAATTAGCAGAAAGTTAGACAGGACAGATTTTTTTCAAGTCTTACAAAATAATTAATCCCAATAATGTTTTCTTATTTGGTTTGTTATAAATGTTCTAAGGTCTTAATTAAAGATTGCTTACATATTATCAAGTACATACTGAAAGACCTTTAGCATGTGATAAACTTATAAGAAATTACTTTATAATTTCTATTAATAATTCTATGAAAATGATGATTCAATATAGAATACAGACTATGGAGGAAAAAGAATGGTGCTAGTGCAGAAACCACAAACTCTATGATGGATGTAAGAGAATGAAAGGGACCATTTGCTGTCAAAGAAGCATAATCATCTTACTGCTGAAAATCATTTAATCCTTTCCTTTGCCACACATCGAGCTAGACTTAAACCAATCAAAGGGACTGACAGAGTCTCTTTAGAAGCTAAATTTTTTACTGCCACAAATATTTATTAAACGAGGCATTATGAATTCAAATATAAAGGTCAGTAATGTGTGGTCCTGTCCTTAAGGAATCTACAGTTCAGTTAATAGATGAGGTAAGTACTAGCATCTTACAGTGCAAGGAAGAGTATAATAGCGGCCGCAGGCAAAGCATAAAATGTTCTGTGAGTTTTCTGAAGGGAAACTACATCATGTTGAACCCTGCGTTGCAGAATGAGAAGATGTACAACTGAGGTATAAATCCTGGCTTTTCTACCTTCTATTATAGTTTTAAGTCCTAGGCAAATTATTTAAAGTTTCGTAGCTTTAGCTTCTTTTTCTATTAAATGGCGATAATGTACTGCATAAGTGTTTTGCACCAGATTCTCTCGTTCATCCAGTCATTAATTCCATACGCAAGAATATACTGAGTGTACACTGTTTACCTGGTTGTACAGCTATACAGTGTATACTATGGGTGAGTAGCAGAAAGTATGGTAAGTTGGTAAGTGCTATGATAAAAAGGACATGCAGGTTTTAGTAGGGCTTTAAAAAAAGTATAGTCAATATCACTCAAGGAAGATCCAGTATCTCACATAGAGGAGGCTGCCATTACAATCTTCTCTTTGCAGAGAAGAACATTTGATTAATTTTCCCAACTGTCCACTTATAGTTATTAGCAAGTGGCTGAGCCAGGAGCCAGGGCTCTAGCATTTTTATGTGAGGAAATCAATTCTGTGTTAGCTTTGAAAAGGATTATCAAAATAATGGGACCTAAAGGAATAATTTATATCGATGGGAATGTGTATATTGTAGTCTCACAGAAGATTTCAGATATAGTGATAATTTGTTTTGCAATTGCTCTTCATAATTAATGGTGAAATATACTCATTTAAATAACTGCCATGCAAATCAAGTTTTTAAATAGTATATGGAAGTATTTAAAGGCTCTTAGGTTTTAGGTTAATTTCGAAGAGTTTACATCTCCAGACCATCTCAGTGAAAATGAATAAACTCTCTCCAGTGTGTAAATAGTAAGCTCTCATGACTTCCATGAAATTCACACTTTTATCTTATGTTAAGGGACCATGATTTTATACAGATGTATAAGGCCAAAACAAAATTGTTCTTTTTTTTTTTTTTTTCCTCCATTGCTTAGGACATTCATACAAATCAATTCTCTCAGTGGGGAGAAATCTATCCTGTACCTTCTTCTCCCTCTGTCCTTTCTCATTGCTCTCACACAGTGTTGAAAATGCCGGTGACACTTTCCCCTGCCATTTGGAGGCAGCTACTAGCCTATGGCAGAGCTGCCGAGGAACCGCCAGAATTGATCTTACTGTAAGTGTTCCTTGTAAGTGCCTCTCTCATTGTCTTCCTCCCTTTGCTTCCATTGTCGATGTGATAATGGTTCATGCATTACCGTACTAGCAATCACAAGTAGAATGTACAATAGATTCCAAGTTAAGAGTTCACAGAGAAAATGAGATAAGGGTGCCCACAGCTCCATTGAGCAGTTGCCTGGTTTTTAATGAGAGGTGGGAAAAGATCAAAGTCTGCGCATGCTCACTAGAATCCACAGGTGCTTTGACTGGTGCCCTTAATATAGCTTGTGGGGAACTTAACAGTTGCATCTCCGAATAATAACTCTCAGTCCACTGGGATTACCTGAGTTTTCTGTCTCTGCAATGCAGGCACAAGAATATTTTTGTAGCTTTGTGGGCAGCCAGATAAATAGAATTAAAATACTTAGGGAAATTTATCTTTGCAAAAAAGCAACAGGGTAGCCTATCACCTTGGGCAAGCTTATCTTCTTGTTCTCACATGGTCAATTAATGGTGATTTACAATCATGGAACAATTGTTTTTCATAGGGCATGAATGTATTAAAGGACTTGGGGAATCTCATGGAAAGATCAGCATGGCTCTGAATTATTTTACTTATGATGAATATGAAAGATGCATAGAGTGATTTTTTCCCCTGCTGTAGTGTAAATCTTTAAAAAAAAAGCTTTATTTTTAATTTTTCTTTTTTGGAAATATTACATTCTCTCTATTTACTAGTTTCAGTGGTTTTCAAACTTTACTATGCACAAGAAACTCCTGGAATCATGCTTAAATTGAAGATTGATGGGTTCACCTTCAGACATCCTAATTCAGCAAGATTGTAGTGAGACCCAGAAGGATGCATTTTAAAATAGGATCTTGAGTCAGAAGACTCAGATTTGACTCCCAGTGTTGCTACCTATTAGCTGCATGTCCTTGAGTAAAACACTGAATTTCCATGAGGTTCAGTTTCTTCCTTATGAAGTTTCATTATATTAGCACCACATTTCACAGAATGATTGAAGAAAAATCAAAGAGTAATATAATATTAATAGTAGCCCACATTTAGTACTATGTTAAGTGATTAATGTGTTCCAGTCAAGTTGTGGGCACTTTATATGTTATATCTCCCTTATTTTCATCACAACGCTCTGATGTTGGCAACATCTTATCCCATTATGTACAGGAGGAAGCAAACACAAAGGGGTTAATTAATTCTTCCCAGGTCATAAGAACAGTAATTGGCAAAAAATTTGGATCCAAAGCCAGGTAATCAGACTCCAGAATTGGAGCTTGTATTTACTGTATCATATTGTCTACCATGAGAAAAATGGATGTGAATTTTATAGGAATAAAAAGAAAATTTAGTAAGCTTTTTAATTAATGAGTTAAAATATTTTCTGTATGGTTGTTGACAATTAGTAGTTCTCATATAGTTTTTATTTTCTGCTTCTTTGTTTCTTTAACCTTATCATCTAATATAACATATGGCACATTTATAAACATTTAGAAAATATTCCCTGAACTAAAATCTCTAAATCATTATTCAGTGACCTCCTCAAGAACAAGAGCTTTTATTTTTTTAGGTGACTTTTAATCTCTACTATCTAGAAATCATGAATAGATTTCCAACACATTTTAGCTCAGTTCACATTACTTCTTATTAACCTATGTTACCCATCCTTTGTTGGGTCTCAATGTTTTTTCTTTTATTTTGAACTAGTAAATTGTATGCTATTATTTATGACTCCTTGGTTGTATTTAATGTAACCATTTTTCACATTTTATTTTAATGGCCTCTCTAGAAGTTTCAAATGGTTGTACGGTTAAAACTAAGTGTATGATTCATTCTATTACTTCAGAGGTAAGAAAGCTATCATTTTTTCCCATGGAGTTGATAAACACTTTCTTCTATTTTATGTCAGTTTTTCCTCTGACTATATTTGTACGTTTAAGTCTCTCCTTGAAACATTTGCTCCATTTGATTTATAAGACATCACTCTCTCTTTGTTCTTCTACCTCATTGCGGCTTCTCAGTCATACAACTTCTGTGTCTGCCCGTACCACTCAGAGTAGTCACCAGCATCCTTACTGGGCCTGGAGGCGGCCTTGCTTTTCACCCCACCCACTCATACATTGCCAACTGCATTTCTTACTGATCTACCCCTGCGTCCATCCATTCCAGCTGAGATGGCCTCTTTGCTGTTCATAAAACAGCACAGAAATTCTCCCATGTTGAGTCTTTTTGTTTTTCCGTTATCTTTTCCTGAAATGCTGTATCTCAGAGATACCAAGGCTCACTTTCACACTTCCTTTATATCTCAAATATTTCCTCATGAAAGGTGCCTCCGACCACCTCCTACATACACAATTATCTGGTTCTCTCTGTTGGCATCAACTTTCTTATAAGCATTTATTAATATCTTACATATTATGTGTTTTGCTTATTTACTTTTTCATGGCTGCTTCTCCCTACTAGAACACACCCTCACCAGGGGCAGGATTTTATGAGCTCTATTTGCAGCTTTCTCCTGAGCTTTCTGAACACTGCTTGATACTTAGTAATTGCTCAATAAATATTTATTGTGTAAATGAACACTTATGGTTTTTTTTTCTTGGTTTCCATTGTGAGATGTAAAAATCTTGAATGTAGAAATTAGATATTTTTCATTGCAACTTGTTAACAAATTACTCAAACACTCTTCACTGATTCGTGCTTTGTGCTTTCTTTCCCCAGTATTTGTATAGCATCCTTTATCAAATTGAAATGATTCTTAAACAAATTGGGCCTATTGTGCCTTCTATTTCACTGAGCTCTCTATTAATATACAACCTATTGCTGCTTGTATTTTTCTTGGTACTAAGCCAACTCCAGCACAGTCCATGACTAGAATGACCAATGTAAACTAAAACAGTCCTTTACCTCTGAGTCTCTCTATCCAGCTGAATAACTGATGATCTACCAAGTTTTCCTATTCCTCTGAAATGTGAATCGTTAGGTGACCATTAACAACATATTTTCCCCTTTAGCCTTTCTGATGGTCTGCCTTGTAACCCAGCCTTTATCTGGCCACTAGGTGGTGACGTGATTATTGCTATTCCCATCAAGATCACCAGCACAAATGTTCCTTAATGTTATATGCACCACAACACAGGCTGCTTTTGCTAGAGAGGGAGAGAAGCTTTGGCCCACTTGTGTTAAAGGTTATTGGGGTCCCTGCTGAGTTTTGCCATTCACTCAGTTTTGTATATTGCTCCTTGGCATGTATTAGAGAAAAACTATTAATCCCACTCTCTTCGTTTCTTACAGCTGCCTCTCTCAAGGTATTTGTGACAAGTTCCCCTGAGGCTTGAGAGAATTGGAGTGTCTCTATCAAGTATTCACCCAAATCATCCTCCCCTGCTGAGAATCAACATATTTGTCAGGATAAATTCCAGATGGCTTGTCTCTCTCTATCTAGGCTAAATTTCTCACCCACCTGGAGTCCTCGTTCAGAGACTGGTACTGAAGTGAGAAGGTGGCTCTTTCTGTCCCTGTTTTGTTCCATAGTCCTAATTTCAATACCTCTTACAAATTATAATGCTAAGGTAGGCTTCGTTTTGTAAAATCCCTGCATTTCTTTGAAAAAAACAAACACAGAAAATCGTTTTTTAGAAAATATGCCATTTCACAACTATCACAAACACCATCCAGGGCTACAGTCAGGTAAAGAGAGAGATTGCAGCTCATGTATTAAATCTCATAATTTTTATTCCCAAGAAACTAACTTCACTTTTTTGGTTTGTTTACAGTCTTATCAGGAAACTAAAATTAGGTGAAGAAATGATAATATATAGAAAAGTAAATGGCTAAACATAACTCACATTAAAAAGATATTTTGAAAGGAGCTTTTTCCATTCATGTGTCCATCCAACAAATGTGTTCATTGCTCATTAGTGGTCAGACATGTTGGGTCTACAGAGATGAATATACACAGTCTGTGCCCTCGAGGACCCAAGTAGCAGATACGTGTTAATAAATCTAAATCACACATGTTAAAAGGCTTATTGACAAACGAGTGTATCTGTGCATCTTCTTGAATGTGACAATACTGCTGAGGCTGTTTGGAACAGTAGAGGGAGAAGATAAAAACTCAGGAGGCACGGAGTATCTGTCTGCAAGTATTTGAAAGGCTGTCATGTGGACAAAACAGTGGACTCGATGAGGGTGGCTTCAGAGGAAAAATTAAAAAGAGGCAGGGTAGAGACAACTGAGAAGAAGGTAAATCAAGTAGACTGTTTCGATAAGATGGGCTTCCTTCAGAAGGAAGCTCCCCAGTGGAAGTCTTCAAACAACGTTGTGATAGAAGTCTTTTGTTGTTTTGTTTTTGTATTGGTGAGGGGTTGTACTTAAATTACCTTTAGGGCATTTTAGATGACCAAATTTCATGATAATCAGATGTTATCACAGCCTCTATCCATATAGTGCTTATTTTCTGTTACATTATTTACATCTAGTTTGTAAATCAGTCATGAAAAAGAGCATTCATTCATAGTCTATGAAATTAGCAAGAATCAAGCAACAGAATCAGTGAAAAATGTATAATCTGCTTCACATTTTGATCCTAATTTTATTTAGGATGAAATAAGCATTTATTTACCCATAGGCATGGGAATTCATATGGGACAAATGAGTATGATGGAGTGCATCTGTGACAGGCAGTTGTGTGTATTCTCTGTCATCTTCTGAAACAAGAAGTTATAGAAATGTAACCAGCCAGTCACACAGAGCAGTGAGACCTGGGTCAATAAAAGACTGAATGAAAAACAAAATGTGGGACTTTGGGATTTTCTTTTGTTTCTTGGGTTTGACTCATTTGACAGAACTACAGTACAGCTGTACTATTCTCAGGATCTATGGTCTATGGATATGTCTTAGAACATTATTTTCTGATGCTGCTCGGGTCCTTCTCACATTCCTCTCTTCTTGAAGTTTGAAAAAAATTTTTATATTTAAAAAAGTTTTATCTATTTATAGACATCTATCTATCCATCTATTATCTGTCTGATCTATCTATATCTGGCATCCACCTATATATTACATATCCATCCATCCATTATCTACCTACTTTTGTGCTGCAGCAAGTCCTAGCTAATGGAAGCCAATGAAGGATTGGTAGGTGGGAGGAGTCAGGGGGCACACATCCCTTGACATTCCCCAAACACCAGTAACTACCTAGATATGTTTATGGTTATGGATTTGCATATGTATATGTATAGCTATAGCTATAGCTATCTATATAGCTATGTCCATATCCTTATCTATACTCCTGCCTAATCTTCTCTCTTTTATCTAAATCTACCTATTTCACTATCCCAGCCTAAGAAATTGGCAGTCAAAAGTGGTGTTTGGGGTTACAACCCAGTATCTGTTTTCTGAATCTGTTCTTTCTATTGTTCTTACTCTGCGGAACAATAGGCGGTAAGTCAAGTGCAAAGAGTTGCCTTGTTAAATTGTGCAGCACTATGAGGCTCAAGGAGCCCTTCTGTGGAATATCATAATAGAAAGAAATGTGCTGTTTCCCATTTCACTTCACAGAAAACTGTGAAGGATGAAGGCACCAGCATGTTGAGAGCTCAGGTCCCTATGAGTTTGACTGGTGTCTCCCTCAGAGCAGAGCAATGAAGATCAACCACAGCAACAGCAGAGTTGTTGGCAGAATGGTGGCTGTGGGGGGCAAGACAAGGCCCTGATCACAGCGTCGAGGCAGGGAGACTAAAAATGGATATTCATATCCACAGGAGCCTGATATGGACAAATAGTGGCCCGGGGTGTGGTTCAGCAGGGAGGGGTAGAGCAGTTGGCCTTCCACGTGGAAATGCTGAATGTGAGAATCGCACTGAGGTCTCCTGGCTATTGCCAGCAGAGAGGGAATTTTAAAGATAGAGCTGAGAGATTGTAGTCATATTGTTTGGGGATAACAGCTTCATGAATGTGACCTCATTCGTGGCCATAACTGAGGCTGATAAGGCCAGTGTGAATTTAAGTTATCTCTGTTACCTCATTTATGCTGTTACTTAATAATGAGGTAATAAAAGGAAGGAAACGCCATTTTAAAAAGCATATGACATTTCAGAAGTTATAATCTACTAAGAGGGGTAAAGAAATGCCTAAGTCGAAACAGAAGTAACATTTGCTAAAACTGAGGCACAGCCTCAGTGCAAACAAGTGAAGCGTTGATATCAGCTGCTTCCACAAGGAAGCTGCATGGTATTTCCAGGCTGTTAGAAAGAGTTCTCAGATAGAAGACCAGTTCTATGCTCCTTTACCCTTAAAAATATACCAGTAAAACTAATTTATGTAAAACACTTCATAATCTACAAACTTCATTCATCATCTCATTTATTATTCACAATAGCCCTTTTCAGAAAATATTTTTACCCCAATTTTGTAGATGAGAAAGTAAGGTTCAGAGAGATAAAAATGCACCCTAGGACACAGGGACTTTGAACTTAATTATTTGGATTCCGGTTACAACTGCCTAGCTATGAGTATGTAAGCCCAAAGTACATCTTAATCATTTTAGGGTAATGGAGTATCTGAGCATCTAAACAAAATGGTAAGCCCTCTCCCCAGAAAACAATACAGATATGCACATATGCAAAATTGTAATATTCTTTTAGAAACACTTCTGAAACATAGGGGATACCTTACATGCCTAACGACTCCAGGGCAAAAAACTCCGGCTGAATGCTAGTGGTATATTGGGATGCTAAACAGTTAGGTTAAATAAGCGGGGAGTTTATGTGAAAAAGCAAAACAAACTCACGACATTTAATTTTGTAACTGTAGTCTCATATCTTGAGTTCCATGGTGATGTTACTGAATGTTTCTTTCTAATGTAATTTATATATTCATACTGGGGAAAGGGATTTTCCTTTTATATATGTTAGAGTTCTTATTTCCCTTCTATGTGTCCCTGAGATACTTTTTTGTATTTCTCTGTTCCTATAGCAGTAATCCACATCATTGCTACATAGAACCACACTTCATAGTTCCATTATTTTATGTACCTGCTATGGTTTTTCCAATTACTACTAGACAACTGCCCGTCATAATTGGTAGCCATAGGGCGAACTGATCTTTGATGCATGTGGTACAATATAAGGACTCTTAAATTATTTTCCTCCCACAGTTAATGAATAAGTTACTGGAGAGTGATCTTTGAATAATAGCACTACATTAAGAGAAGCCAAATTTCCATTCTTGCTTTGTTCTTACAAAAACAGAGGAGAAAAATTAAGAATGACCTTTACCCTTTGAGCAATTAGATCATAATTTCCTCTTTGGCTAAGAATTGTGACTGCTGAGAGCAGCTATTTATAACTTTGACTCTTTTCTATTACCTTAGGGTTGAATGATCGGTGGATGTCTGAGCTCAGACATACAGGACTGACAAAACCCTTGGCTTTCTGGTCTCTTGTCCCAATGACAGGACACTGGAGCATTGTGATGGTCTTTCAGTTGTGTCAACTTGGCTAGGTGACTGTCCTCAGTTAGTTATTCGAACATGAATCTAGATGTTACTGTGAAGGTATTTTGTAGATGTGATGAAAGCTCAAAATCAATCGACGTTTAGTAAAGGACACTATCTTAGAAAATATGGATGAACTGAATCAATTGATTGAAAAACCTTAAAAGTCACAGAAGAAGGTTCCCTGAAGAAGAGGAAATTCCCCCTGTGGATAGTACCTTCAGCCCGAGCTGTGCGTTTCAGCCTCCCCTTCCTGACAGCCTGTCTTACACATTTTGAACTTGCCTAGCCAGCCCTACATTTTTATAAGGCAATTATTGGCAATAAATCTTTTATAGACCTCCTATTGGTTCTCCTTCTCTGGTTGAACATTTATTGAGAAGATCATATATACAAATATCAATTGAGGCAAAGCAATACTTTTAGGTATCTGTTTACTTCTCAAAAAATTTATAAGCTCAACATAAGAAGTGACCTTGAGTTAGATAAAAATGTGATAATATTCTTGAAGAATTCAAAGTATTGAATGGGTTTGAATCTGAAAGTTGTTATTCTAGATATACTGTTATCTCTTATTCTAACTTAATTTGCCAATATATTGTCTGTCTTAGTTGGAATGATTTCTTAAGTAAAAATATATAGAGGTATGCATCTATATATTTATATATCATCTATCATATTTCTATATTTATATCTAATGCCTTAAACATGTATTTGTACGGGGATATCCAAAGAAGAATCACTAATATTATTGAATATTGGTATATTTAATAACCCCATATCTGGCTAAATTCATAAAACCTTAGAAATACAATCCATTTGCCTCATATTACTGTTCTGAGTTTTCTGATTGAGAAAATTTTTTTCCCACAACATTGCTTAATAATTTCTGTTAAAGTACCCCAATTAATATTTTTTTAAAAGTTATATCCCCACTACTTTTATTATTAATAATATGACAGTGACTAGATTACTGACGTATCAGTAACTTTAAATAATCTGTGGATACTTTTATTTTATATTTTATTATTGCATATGAATTATATTTAATTGTTGCCATACCTAGAAAAATGCACTCTGAAAATTAAGCATTAAGGTCAACTTATCATGGATCTGAAAATATACTCAAAAATTAACACATTAAGGCTATTATTTCTGCAAGAATTGCACACACTTTTCTTGTATTAGTAATCCAAAGGAAGGATGTGGAAAATGAACGGAGGAGGTGGTGATGGTTGGTCAAGAGAGATAAAGGAAGGAACCTAGAGAAATTCAGGCAGTGCCTGCTCAAGTGTTGTTTAGAGAAGGAGCCTAATTCATGGAGAAAAACATTTCTAACCTAGATGTGGATAAATCTAATTCCATTTATTTTGATTCAACATGTGTATCTGTCCATCTTCCTCCATCTCTCCTCCTGAGACTTCCCAATCTACCATTAATAGTATCTGGGACATGTGCTGTTGATGATCATGTATTAAAATACGTGCTAGTTGATTGTTAGCTATGTTCTGGTCATTGTGCAAAGCACTGTGTATGAATGTCAAATTTAAAGTTCATTCCACCGTGAGATAAATATTATTGTCTTAAATTCACAATTAAAATAGAGATTCAGAGAAGTTACTTGCTTAAGATCACATAGCTGATAGGTTATCTGGCATTTGAAACTTTGTCTAAATCCAGTGCTGATAGTAAAAAGGTATAAATGCACATAATAATGCAAGTCCTATTGTGATATAGGATCTAATAGATATATAAAAAGTGAACCATAAGACCATACAAGGGAAATTCTGCTTCTGATCAAGTTGGAATCCTAGGAAACAGATTAACTCTCTTCTGAAAAGTTTTAAAATTGAACAAAATATGATATTGGGCACTAAGCAGTAAAACACTATAATCCCAGAGGAAGAGAGGAAACAATCAAGATGAAGCCTCAAATTGCCCCAGCTTATTGCCTTGAAAAGTTTCCAGACTGCAGTGAACTCCCTGAGCTGAGTAAACTGAGAGTCATGGAAGACCAGAGTTATTAGGGCAGATGACAGAAAGGAGAGAGCCGCACAGAGAGAGACATCTGGAGAGCTGCAATGTGTGTCTCTCAAGTACTAACCAGATGTGGATCAGCACACTCATGGGAGGAAATTACCAGAGGCCAGATAAGATGCTCAGTATCATTTGTCATTGGGAAGACCAAATTAAAAACACAATAAGATACCACTGTACACCTAGTAGAATGCATGAAATTACAAAGATTGACAAAACCAAGTATTTGTAAGAATATGAAAAACATGGACAATTATACGCTGCTGGTAAAAATGTAAATGGTGCAACTTTGGAAACAGTTTGGCAGTTTCTGACAAAAATAAACATATACATACCATATTATCTGGCCATTACTCATAGGTATTTATTTAAGAGAAATGAAAGCATAAGTCCAATACAAAGACATGTACATGAATGTTCATAACAGCTTTATTTGTAATGGCTAATAACTGGAAACAATACAGCTGTTCATCACAAAGTAAATGGATAAACAAATGTGTGTCCATGCAATGGAGTATTACTCAGCAATACAAAGGAATGAACTATTGATACACAAACATGAGTGAATCTCAAAATAATAATGCTGAGTAAAGAAAGCCAGACAAAATGAGTATATACAGTATGATTCCATTTATATAAGATTTTAGAAAATTCACACTAATCTATATTTACAGGAAGCAGATCAGTGTTTTTTGTGGAGGGAGGATGAGGAGGAAGGTATGGAGGGAGGAATTATAAAGAGGCTCTAGGAAATTTGGGGGGGATGATAGATGTATTCTTTATCTTGATTGTGGTGATAGTTTTAGGAGTTAATACACGTCAAAATTTATACAACTTATAAAACTGTACATTTGAAAATATGTAATTGTATGTCAACTATATCCCAATAAAATTCTTTTGAAAAGAAAACCATAAACACAGTAGCAACAAATAAAAAAGAAGAGCATAAAGAAATATTGATCAGGATTATAATGGAGGGAATGTATTTCCTGTTGATAACATTGAGGCAAGGACATGGCAAGAGTCTGAATGTTATTAAAATAGAATCATGTGCCAAAAATTTTGTCTTCTGGGAGTGACATTACTGATACTATCCTTTTTTCAGAAAACTCTTGAGGCCAGTGTATTCCTGGGACTACCATCAAATCTCAACTTGGTGTCTTGGTCAACACCATTCTTAAACTTTGCAGACCACTGATAAATACTGCAGAAGGTAGAAGAGAAAATCAGTGCATGAATGTCTGCTTAGACAGTCTCTTAATTATAACCCAATTTGATTCAACATTTATCAGATGCCTACCATGAAAAGTAATGAATTAATTTTCTCTGCAAATGTGAAGATGTTCATGATACAAATAATACTTATGTGTTGGACGTGATTTTTTGATTCTCACAAGAATCTTTTGAGAAAAATAGTACAATTCTAACACAATTTGACAGATGAGGAAACAGAGGGGCACAAAAGTTAGGTAACTTGTCCGTAGTCCCAAAGCTAATAAGGACTGAGAATTGGACTTAGATGGTCCACATCCATATTCATCATTCTTAATTACTAAGGTTTTTGTTTTCTGGTGGATACAAGTTAATCAAATTGGTATTGTTATTTTGAGCATCCAATTATCTTCCAAAAGAAGAAAAGAAAAAGGTGGATGTGAGGATGTCATTCCTCTGTGAAATATATGTATGTGTTATAAAGAAGGAATTTGGTGAATGTGATGAACATAAGAGAGATAGAAAGATGCACACATTTTCTGAGAACCCCAGAGATTAAGAGATGTAACTTGTATAAATAACAGAAGTTTGCAAAGTTGTTAAGCAAGTCAGTAATGTTAGGACTTTATTTATTTCCATATCTTTAAATAAACAAGCAGGTAAGTACATACATAATTTAAAACTTATTTTCATAATTACTTGGTAGTGTCATTCAACTTATATTCTTATAGTAGCTATAATTGGAAAAGCAAAGTTACAAAGATCACAAGTAGCAATTCTCTATGCAATTAATTATGTATTCTTATTCCGCCATTTAGGTATTAATTCAACAACCATTATACTGAATATTTGCTATTAAATATTATGTCAAGCAGTGCTAGGAAGAACTGAGATTGCAGATGGTTCTATTGAAACTTACAGACTTTATTTGGTAGGTAAAGTGTAATCTATAATATATAAATAAGCCAATAAGCTCTATTGCATCATATTGTAGTGACATATACTCATATAATGATTGAACAACTAAAATGTAAGTACATAGCACAGAGTGAAATTAAAAATGCAATTCTTGTTTATTGGACATAGTGAAATGAAAAACGACAAATGATTACAGGAAGATAAATTAAATGTTTTCCTTAATGTTAAATAACTGATTTTTAAGTGAGAAAGTCATGGCTAATTGAATATTCAGAAACTGAACAATTGCATGGTTTCATTTTTCCTTGAAATGATTTGCTAATTTTTTGATATACTTTCCTAAGAGTCTCTATTTCAGTTTTAAGCATATTCTCAAAGATGGAAAATTATAATTCTTATGAACCATGGTAAAAAAATGTTTAGATCATTCATTCTATTGCCTTAGAAGGCTTTGCTAGTTTAATATAACTTTAAAATTTTGTTATATGATTTGAATTTTACCAGGAGAAAACCAACTTGAATATGAAAATAATTGCATTCCCTTTTTGCAGTGGTATCAAGTCTTCACTATAAACATAGCATTCACCATATCCAAAGTCAAAGAGTATACATAAGCAAAGTTTAAATTATGACATGGTTTGTAAAAGTCCATATTTCAATTGGGGAGATAAAAAAGTAACATTTTATACATAAAATTGTTTCTAAAAGTAAAGATAAGATATAGTATAGAATTAAGTTTCAATAGAAGTGGCAAAGGTATAAAATTGCTTAGAGATTTCTAGTAATTGCTCAAAGTGAGATGATGTGGTCAAGAGCTGGGTTCATATCCCGGCGCTGTCACTTAATAGGTGTGTGATGGGGTGAGAAATTTAACCACTCCATGTCTCTTTACATAGAATACAGATAATAACAGTCTGATAATAGTTGCTAGCACATAGCATCGTCTAGGGGATTAAATAGATTTCTGTATAAAAGTTATTAATATTTAGAACAGTCCCTGGCACAAGTAAGTGCTCCCTGTTATCAATGAGCTATTTGGTGGGAAAGAAGTTGACAGAGCCAAGGTTTGCCACCTGTGTGTTTGGGGAATCGTAGGGGCACACGAGTTATCACAATGGATCTGAAAATTCAACTGCAAAGCAAATAACTGAAGTCTAAAGATTATGAGCAAAATTATTAAAATATGGCATATGCAAGCCTTTTAAACATTGAGACAAGGTTCTGATACTTGAAAAAACATATATTTATTAGTAAAACAGAAAGAATTTAGAATTAAGTTGTCCTGATTTGAATTTCAGTTCTGCCCTTTTTTATCTGTGAGGTTGATAATAAATGATTTAAATCGTTTCAGCCTGTTTTTTTAACCTATGAAATTATGTTATACTGATTAAATGGAAAATGTATAAAAAGACTTTTATAAAGTAAGTTTTCTTTCCATTCTTTCTTTCTCTCTCTCTCTCTCTCTTTTCAGGTATACTCACTGCCCAATGCCTTTTATTTGTTTGTTATTATTATTTCAGAATATTACAGGGGTACAAATGTTTAGGTTACATATATTGCCTTTGCCCTGCCGGAATCAGAGCTACAAGCCTGTCTCTAACGAGAAACACCACTAGCCAGAGTGTCTTTGCAAGAAGGAGAAATTTCAGATACCCATTCTCTCTTCATTCCTTTTCTTACTGTATCATTATCAGTGGAGACTTCAGGGAATAGGTTGCACTTTGTTTTTATTCTGAAAACCTGTGTTAAGACTTGTGTGAGGTTTTTTATGTTTTTTTTTTTCTTTTTTTAAACTTAAGACTTGAGTCATATTTTTTAAGGTAGTTTTTTGGTCAATTAGTTCTCAGTTTAGTGCTAGATAAATGTTACTTGATTCCTCACATTATTTATGATTCCTCTTAACTTTTCAACGTTCACATTTCACTTTAGAATTTTCTAATCTTTTGTGTAAATAAGTTTCACTGAAATACATTTGCATGCACACACCTCCATTCTCTGTTCCATCAATTCGGGTACTGAAAGAACTTGATGTCAAAACATTCAGGGTTTTCTTTTTTTCCCCCCACGTCTGCATAAATATTGATTTCATATCTCTAGTTATCTTTAGTATGAAGGAAATGAGTCTTTTAGCAGTCTGTGAATATATATAAAAATAATAAAACTAACAACAACAATAAAAGCATGCCTGACATTTTAACACAAACTATGCAGGAAATTAGGATATAAAAAAGTGACAAAAGAAAATTCTCTCTTTTATTTTGGCTGTGTTTAATTTTATAAAATATAATAATATATATAATGATATAATAATGTAACACATAATTTTATAATATATAATAACACTATTATAATCACATCTGGATCAATAATTTTATGGTAAAAATTCAGAACTTAGTCTTTCTAAAATACTTTTGTTTCATTGTTTCCAAGACACACCACCCTTTTTGTTCCTGCTTACTTTACTGCCCACTCATCCACAGCCTTCTTTGCTGGTTCTTTTCATCTTCTTGACTTCTGAATGTTGTAGCCCTCAGTCCTTAGGCCACAAAAGGCAGGTAGATGTTTCCCACCTGCCTATACTCACTCCTGACATGAGTTCATTCAGCCCTATCATGTAAATATCATGTACATGCTAAGGTTTCACAAAATTATCTCACACACCTCATCCCATGATAGGTCACAAATGATATTGGTGCCACATTCAAAATCAGAATCCTTTTTACACTTTGATTTCTATCCATTTGGATGAATCTACATTTATATACATTTCTATTTTTTGACTCCCTACATCTCAAACATAACTCTATTCTCTACAGAGTAGCAAGAGTAATCTTTTTACAGCAAAAGTTTAGAGCAAGTCACACTTTCCTGGTTCACCATGAAGCCCTTTTACCCTTTTCTATCCTGGAACACTCTCTTGCTTCCTTCACATTTCTGTTCAAATGTCATTTGAACAGAGAGGCCAGGCATGACCTCCATGTGTAAAATCACAGGCCAGATCAACCCTTTACCCTTTATCCCTTCATGCAGATGGATTGCTCACCTTACTACATCCATATTGCTAGTGATATTTTTATTTGTATTTTTTAAAGAATGCACCATGTCTACTAGTATCCTTTATTAGAACAAGGGCTTTGTCTGTCTTGTTCCTTGCTATAGTCCTTAGAATGGTGCCAACCTCACAAAAGGAATTCAATAAATATTTATTGATTGAACAAATACATGAATTCCAGATCTTCCACTTACTAAAAACATGAGCAAGTTATGTAAACTCTCCATGTCCCAGTTTCTTTATTTGCCTAGCAAAAAGAAAGAAAATCTAACTTACAGAATCTATTTAAGGTTAAATGGCGCTATATGCTATGGGGGTTACTTGAGCATATAGTAAATCTTAACAAATAAGTTATATTGCTACGACAGTCTAGCCAGGAACTATTTGGATTAGCACGGTGTTTTAGCACCTGAGTTTTCCTATTGTAATTTGCTTATGAGTCAATTTCACCTGCAAAAATTAATAATGACCACCACAAACATATATTTGGAAAGATCAAATGGGACAAGTGAAAACTTGTTGAATTAGTGATTGTGAATGCCCTCTGAGAATTGATAACATGTTTTTCACTTAAGTTTGTTTATACCATGGGATACATAAGGAAATCTGAGGCATTAATCTACATTTATGGCAAATATTTTAAGTAAAACACAGGAGTCTTCTTCCTATCTCAATATCCCAGATGTATGAAGCTTACACCTCATTATAAACTAAAGACTGACTTAATGAATCATTCATGATTAGTTTGAACTAATCATCAGAATGATCAGATGTTGGCAGGTGTTCCTGCAATAAAAGGAAATGATCTACTGTCTGTAAGTGCCTCCGAATTCTGAAGGTTCTTAGGTTCTTTTCTTTTTTGCCTCCCACCCCCTTAGTCATTCTTTGTAGCCATTTATCTTGAATGAGCCAAAAAAAAGGAAAGGTCAGCCAGATTCAAGATTTCAAAGATGTCATTTCTTCAGCAAACATGCTCTATTCTTGAGAGATTTTGAAATGTTTTACGTCTATAAAGGTTTCATCAGGATTGTAAATTATAAGATCTTCCAATCTTTAATCATATTTTGAACTTGAGTCAGCAAAACCATTCAAACTCAACTTACTTTGTCTCAAATAGTAAAAGGGCTGCCACTGCTGAAATGGATATAGAAATTTTATGGAGATAGTAATTTCCCTTTTTTCCATCCTTATAGAGAAGACAGATTGTAAGTTGAGAGATGTTGATTTGGATAATTGTTTCTTTTAAGTAAAACTAAAATATGTAAATATTTGAAGTTCTTAAAATGACCTGAAAAGACTCTAAATTCCCAATATTTAGCTAGTTTATAGTTACTTTTTTTTTCTCTTTTACTTTCTCCCTAGCACTCTTGATCAGAAGTCAGTGTTTATAAACAGTATCCTGGCTTCGCTGTTTACCACCATAAAAAGATTGGTCTGCCTAAGAGACATTTATCTAACCTTCAGGACTTAGCTCAAGAAAGACTGCCTCTCTGAAGAAAATGTGATTTCTTCTTTCCTCCTTTGCTAGACTGTCTTGTTTACACATTGGTCTTCTTGGCTAATTTATAGAATCCTTGAGTTATTTCATCTCTTGTCTTAGTTACCTACTACTTAACACAGTTCTATATTAGGGTTTAATGATTTCTTTTAAAGCAACACAAACATTTTTTTGTGAGTACATGGTAAATATAATGATGAATACATTCAATACTACTCAAAAAATAATTTTTGAGCATCTCTATGGAATGAAATAGGGAAAAGAGTATAAAGGAGATGTAGAATTACAAATATATGCAAGACAGAGCCCCTTTCCTTAAAAAATTCTTCTAAAAATAATGAAAATATCAAGCTAAATTAAATATATATAGCGGGAGATGATAACCACTTACCAATTAGCATTTGTTTTATTGTTCATTCACTCATTTATTTATTCATACTTTAGGTTAGGCTTTTAGGGCTTTGAATAACAAGATCTTCTCAGGCTATCTTTAAAATATAATGCAACTAAAAATCATAGGGACTACTCTCATAATCTCTTTTATGCTCTGGAGCTACATAGTTCAATATTATAGCCACTAGTCATTGGTGGCTATTCAGCATTTGAAAAGCGTCTAGTCTAAATTGAGTGGTGCTGTTAAGTATAAAACAGACACCAGGTTTCCAAGACTTATTATTAAAAAAGAATGTATAATTATTTTATCTAGATCTCTGAAATATGATGTTGGTAATTCACAGATCTAGAAAAAATAATTCTGCATTCTGTTTGGAAACAGAAAAGAGCCCAAATAGCTAAAGCAATCTAAAACAAAAAAGAACAAATCCGGAGGCAACACATTACAAGACTTTAAACTATACTATAAGGCTATAGTGACCCAAACAGCCTGATACTGTCACAAAAATAGAGACAAAGACCAGTGGAACAGAGAACTCAATTATAAAACCATCCACATACAGCCAACTGATCTTTGACAAAGCAGACAACAATATACACTGGGGAAAAGAAGCCCTGTTCAGCAAATGGTGCTGGGAGAATTGGATAGCCACATGCAGAAGAATGGAACGGAAGTCATATCTCTCACCTTTCACAAAAATTAATTCAAGATGGATGAAAAAGTTAAATGTAAGGCAGGAAACCATAAGAATGCTGAAAGAAAATGTTGGAAAAACTCTTTTAGATATTGGCTTAGGCAAAGAATTTCTGAAAAAGACACCAATGGCAATCACAGCAACAACAAAAATAAAAAAACAGGACTTGATTAGGTTAAACACTTCTGCATAGCTAAGAAAATAGCCAACAGAGCAAATAGACAACCTATGGAATGGGAGAAGGGCTAATAACCAGAATCTACAAAGAACTCAAGCAAATCAGCAAGAATAAAAACAAACAACCCAATTAAAAAGTGGGGAAAAGACATGAACAGAATCTTTACAAAAGAAGACAGATAAATGGCCAATGAACATATGAAAAAATGGTCAATGTCATTCATCATCAGGGAAATGCAAATTAAAACCACAATGAGATATCACCTTACCTAAGTTAGAATGTCTTTCATTAAAAAGTCCAAAAACAATAGATACTGCATGGTTACAGAAAGTAATGCTTATACATTATTGGTGGGACTGAAAATTAGTACAACCTGTATGGAAAACAGTAAAAAGATACCTCAAAGAATGAAAAGTAGACCTACCATTTGATCTAGCTATCCTACTACTGGGTATTTACCTAAAGAACATGAAGTTATTTTATCAAAAAGATACCTGCACTTGAATGTGTATTGAAGCACAACTCACAGTTGCAAAGATGAGGAATTAACCCAAATGCCCATCAATTCATGAGTGGAGTGGGATATGTATACTGTGGAATACTACTCAGTCATGAAGGATGAATTAAGGCCTTTTGCAACAATTTGGATGGAACTGGAGACCATTATCCTAAATGAAGGAAAACAAACACCACATACACTTGCTATTAAGTTGGAACTAACCGTTGAGCACACCTGTGCACAGAGGGAAGTAAAACTCAGCGGAAATCAAGCAGGTGGGAGTGGGAGGAGGGAGTAGGTGAAAACCTACCTAATCAGTACAATGAACACTATCTGGATGATGGGCACACTTACAGCCCTGACTCAAGCATAGCAAAGCAATCCATGTAAACCAAAAACATTTGTACCCCAGAATATTTTGAAATTAAAAAAAAAGAATGTATATCTTCTCAATATTTTTTTTATTAATGACACATTGAAATGATAGAATTTTGGACACATTGGGTTAAATAAAATATACTAATAAAATTAATTTCACTTGCTTCTCCTATCTTTTTAATGTTGCTACTAGAATGTTAAATTATACCTGTGGCTCACATCATATTTCTAATGGACAGCAGTACTCTGGAGATAAAGATTGGCAAACTATGGCTCGTGGGCCAAATTTGGCCTATCACTTGTTTTTGCAAATAAAATGTCATTGGAATATAGCCACACTCATTTGTTTACATATTGTTCATGCCTGATTTTTTGCTATAATTACATAGTTGAGTAGCTGTTACAGATACTATATGGCCCACAAAGGCTAAAATTTTTACCATCTGGCCCTTTCCAGAAAAATTTTGAGATCCCTGCTCTAGATGGTTGTTTTTCATGATATCTCTGTTTCTCCTTATGTGCCCATTATTCCCCTTCTTGCTATGAATATATAATTTCTCAATTCTTTGTTTTTCTAAATTCTAGAAGAGAATAGACCTTTTGGTTTATCCAATTACCATTAATCCTATTTTGTCAGAGTATTTTTGGCCAGGCCATTTTATCCAACCTACAGATCAAATACTCAGTTCAGTCCAACAAATGTCTAACCCTGGGTAAAAAAAGCAACCTAATATTTTTACCCTTCACAGATTTCTGTGAGCAGACAGAACAGGATGCCAGACCCGGCAGGTTCTGTGACTTATGTGCCCAATACATTTAGCCCTATGTTAGTCCCTGGGTAAAAAGGTAATAAAGAGAGTGACAAATATAGATACGTATAATAGGAATCAACTAGCTCAGAATCTGGGTTATGGAGGAGAGTCTTTAATAGAAAGTTTTGAGGCAAGAGGGAGGATTGGTCGACAGATAAGAAAGCAGGGGAAATTATTCAGCTTTCTGACTTCTTTCTACTTTGATCTTCATAAATTGTAGTGCTGATATTTCATTTAAAATGGGGTTTATTCCTAGGATACATTCATATTTGAGTGTAAGTATTAAAATATGCATTCTAACATAAATTTTAAATGACCTTTAGATTATCTATTTAAAATTATTTTAATGATACCACCAGTTCTTTTCTAATTAAGAACTAGCCCATTCATTTGAATAGAATTGTAGCCTTAAAGCAAATTGCTTTTCTATCTTCTGTTACAGAATTACATAAATTAACTTGTCAACTTTCATTGTAAGAATACTTATTTCAAATTTAGATATAGGAATGTATCATTTCTTCTACCTATAAGTTTTATTTTAGAAATAACATGAGTAAATGTGCAAAATTTGATAGTACAGACGAATATATATAACTATTGTGAAATCAAAGTGAATTCCATTCTATTTCTGGAGACATGACACACTGTTTCTTGCTTGTAATGAACATGTACCCTACAGTGTTTTAATTTAGGCTTAAAACATCCCTTGATTATTTTACGGCTTTCCTAAGATGAGTTTCTTACCTTGAATGCCAAAAATGATTTCATTAAAGCATCGACTCTACTTTCAGCATTTCAAACTAAATGTGTCACCTAAACATGAAGATAAATCAAATTAAAAGGTAAATAATATTGTTTCTAAAGTTTTATCAATAAATTCCTTTTCTCAACAAGGAAGTGAATCTTCTTTCATTCTATCATAAAGGAAAAGGAGTGGTTATCTGGGTTTGGCCAAATTTAAAACATTTTATTGGCTACTGTGCTAACAAGTGACATATTCAGGTGATCTCAGACAGCTAAGTATGACTATATTCAAGGTTGTTCCCTTATGCAAGTTGCCGTCCTCCCAGTCATGCTTTGGGTCAAAATACACCACATCATAGAGATGCATAACTTTTCTGCATACCAAACTGAGTGTCAACAGTTTGAGTGCTGGGGTGGGGAAGGCTGAGCCGATCATATCTCCTGTTTCATTGTGAGACTATTTCAGTAGATCAAGTATTATATAAAGTAAGTTCTCCATATGGTTCATTTTGGCATGCTAAAATTCTACATTGCAATCTTAGCTTATACGATCTAAAATGTTAAATAGTTTTTCTGCTGTGGTACCTATATCTCTGCTGGGATCCAAAGGGGAAAAGAAGAGATTGGATTTAAGGCAGGATTCAGGCATCCCTAGGTTTGTCGAACATCATCATGATGTCACTTCAGCTGTTCTGGAATTGGGAGATAGATGCTAACCTAATTTATAAAATAATCTTTCTTATCCCAAACCCTTTCACTCTGGGCTATTTATTACTAAAATTATGATACTATATCCTTAGTTCCTTGTACAAATAAGATTCTAATAGATTGTCACACCTATTTGACATTTATTCTCTAACCTTTCTCTGCTGCTTTATGGAAACACTTTGAAGTTTCTCACAGACTCAGGATTACCATATTTGATAACTTTCAGCACTCCTTGACATCTATGTACAATTTTTACTACTATTGCTCGTTCCTTATTTTTTAAATTTTTTTTCGCTTGTGGTTTCTACGACAATTCTCTCTTCTGACTTTTTTCTTATTTCTCTGGCCCTTAGTGCTCAGTTCCCTTAGCTGAAGTCTTCTCCTTACCCATTAGAGTTCCGCAGGCTTGGGTTCTTTATTTTTCACTTTTAATTGTGTATATTTTGGGATAATCTTATTTACCCAATGTTTTCAACTACCTTCAATGTGTCAATGTTTCTCAGATTGATTTCTTCAGGCTTGAACTCTCTGTACATATATATCTAATTGTTCTTGAACATACCTCAGGTTCCTCAAATATTATAGGTACCAAAGTAAAATTTCATGATTTCCCACTGCCTCCACCTCCAAAGTCTATTCCTATTCTGGTATTCTTTATCTCAGTTAATGGTCTCACCATCCACCATCAAGCTACAAATCACACACTTATTAATCTTTTATATTTCTCAGTTTACATATACCAGTCACCAACTTCTGTCAATTTTACTTCATGCTTCTTTTTATATCTGCCATCTCTCAATTCAACATGATCACAGTTTTACAAACATACCCTTTCAGGATTTTCTTAGAATTTTCTCTCTTTTCTGTTACGGATCTTTTTCCATTCCAATCTAAAGTTTACAGTGCTACCATAGCAATCTCACTAAAAACAAAATCTGTTTAAAAGTCTCTTTTAGCTCTTTGATTATAAGATGAAATTAAAACTCTCTAATAGCCATATGAAGACCTTTATATTATAATCTTGTCCTGATTTACTCAGTCAGTCAATCCCATCTTTCATTATTTGCTCTGGTCCCTAGAGCCATTTGTCTTTGGTCCCATCTACACCACACTTTCCACTGAACCCTCAAACATCACCTGTTTAAAAAGCCATTCCTTTTCCCATTCTATATTGTTGCTGGTGATCCTCTACCCTCTATTTCTCATCTTAGGAAATGTCTATTTACCTTTCAATATCCAAGCATCATTTTTTGCACACTCTTGCCAGAGCTCTATTTTCTATGGGCTAGTGAATCCATTAACATTAAATATAAATTTGGCTTTGAAAATTTGGAGTCGACAGGTAGTAGCTTATTTATTCTACCCAGACTAATGTCAATGGAAAGCCCAGATACTTTGGCCCTTAGTAGTTTTTCAAATGCCTATTTTGATGATTTAGGAAAAATAAAATGTATCTGCAAATGGACAGATTTTCCCAGACACAATCTATAGGAAATGGAGGGAAGAGAGAAGGCATTTTGGGATATGTTTGATCTTTGACTATCTTAACTCCTTGTGCATACATAATCCTATGATGTGGTATAATAGCTAATGCTTTATGTCTCTGTCTTCTCCATGGGATGGAGATCTCCACTAGAGATTATCATTCCGGTTCCTCTAACAATGGGACATGTGGCCGTGGCTCAAACTGCAGGTAAGAGAACTTGATAATATTAAAGGAGAATCATTAGAAGAAAAACTCAGGAGTGCTAAAATCTCAACCCTTCTTTTAGTTAAATAAAATCTCTCCTACCATGATGCATATAGGCATCTTTCTCCCTCTCTAAACAATAATACATTCTATGATTGGTATTCAATGTTCTTTGAGAGGCTAAATAAAGCCAATTGCACAACTGTCATTCTGAAGATATCATTTGGTAGGGGCTATGATGAGGGATATAGTTTTGGAGGCCAGTCTCATATCTTTATAAGGTAATGCTAATGGGTGAGGATTCTGTGATTGTTTAACATATTGTCTTTTTGGAGGGTTTCTTTTTCTCTTTTGATTAGCAAAAATCCTTCATCTATTTATATTCCACTTATCTTTTAATTATTACCTTTAGCTCACCATCCCTAAACACACTTGTGGTGGTGCTTTGGATTATAATGGGGTAGTAAAAATGGGGAAAAACTAGAAATACTCAAGACATTTAGTAGGTAAAATAAAGAGAAATGGAAATGAAATGGAAAGGGAGATGGTAAAGGAGAAGGTGTCAAGAGTGACTTCAGGGATTCTGTTTTGTACCACTGGATAGATGGTAATACTCACTGAAACAGAAAATATTAGGCTAAATACATGTTAATGTTGGGGACTGGATGTCCATGAGTTTATTTTTAGACATAATAAATACGAGATACTTTTGATATATCTACAAGGAGATGTCAATAATGTAAATGTTGGTTTAGAGTTCAGAGTAGGTTCGGCAAATATAACTAATTAATTAGCTAGATAGCTAGCTAATCAAAAATAGGATTATGACATTTGAATTAATTTATTGATAAATGATTTATATTGATAATTTGTGAAACTTTGCCAGTGTTGAAGGTACAAAGATAGCTAACACAATCCTATCTTTCTAAGAGCACATGACCTATTCAGAGAGACAGGTGTATATAATACAAAATATACAAGTATTTCTTAGCCATATCATAAGTGCCATACTAGAGGGAGAAGCCAAATGCCATGAGGCCATACAGAAGGAAGCAAATAATTCTGTTTAGTGAATGATTTTTGAATATAAGGATGATAAAATGTAACAGAAATTATGAAATTTTTGCTGGGTCTTATAGGAATATTGAGCAATGTCATTCATAATTGAACAGAATGAGTTAATTCTCAGAGGCAGCAAACTTCATAGCATACTTGAAATCAGCAAATGGTCCTTTGTGAGAGGAATATAGTCAGGTGAGTGATGCTTTCCCTGCATCTCTTATTTCTGGGAAGAGGAATCTTTGAAAGCACTACTCATAAATTCTTCTTTTTCCGATAATCATGATTTTGTAATTCAACCAATTCTCTCATGATAACAAAATTAGGTTGATAAACTTCTAGACTCAATTATATCCTTTCATGCCTGTGCTATGTCTTTGTGAATATTCTGTGGTTTTAGGCAGCTTGATTGCATCCAATACAAATGCTTATGTAGTGCTTTGGGAGGCTTGTTATCACAGTGCATGATTTTCAGTAGGGAATCCATGTACTTCCAATAATATAAAATATGTAGGTGTGCATTCAAAGAATGGTTCCAGAACTAATTGCTGCCTGATAAGAACAAAGTAATTTTATTGCTGCTGTGCCAGACTTGGGGATTATCTCTAAGTTACTACTCAAAGTACAGTGAGCAAAGCCTTTTACTTGGTGTTTTGATTTGGGAAAAATGGAAGACATTTCAAGAACACTGAGGCTGAATGCTCATGTAATGTACTCCAACAGAGTGCCCTAGACAATGAAGATCAGAAAGAAAGTAGATTAAGAAACACCAAAAGGACAGTATGAAAGCTATATAGCAAACTGAATACAAATTATAAACATCTTCACCTTCATAGTAAAGCACCTGGAGGAATTCAGATTAAAAATAAAAAAATCCAGCAAAATGATCTGTTAAAACATAACCTGAAAATCTGATTGTTACTAATTTTGTTGACAAATTATGGCTGAAATGATAATGTTTATTATTGGTTATTGCACCAAAGAATGGTTACAGGAATTAAATAATGGGTAATAAGTTACATGCACTTTGTTTTTCTTCCTTGAAATTTAAGAAAATTATAAAAACTAAATGTCACATCAATGAGGTCTCTCTGGGAAGAAACTGAATAATTAGGAAGTAAAAGGATAACACTGTGGGTTTTTAAAAGATTAGAGACTTTTAAAATTGACAAATCACCAGTTCCAAACATCATTTATCAAGGAATAGTAAGGAAGTGAGAATGGAAATTAGAGAAACTTTAGACTGTATTTTCTTTCTAAGTGTATTTAATTCAGAAAATATCCCAAAGGATAGGGAGAATGGTAACATAATACTTGCATTTAACTGGCAACCAGAGAAAAACCTATGAGTACAACAGGAAGGGATGCCATAATTAGGGGACTGTACAATGATTTATGTGGCTAAATGAATGAACTGTTCAGGTGCTATTGCATTCTGGAGAAGGCATCGGCAGGTGAATGGTTTAGCTGTCCTATTCTGCCTCTGATTTCTGAGCCTGCAGTAGACAACCTGATTTCCCTGAAACCTCACAACTTTTCAAAGTATGATGAAAAAAAAAAAAAACTTGTATGCTTTACTTAATTCTGACAGTTTGAATTATATATTAATTGTATCCATTGTTTTCATTAGCGTGGAAGGTTTTATTAAATTTCCACGTCTAAAAATAGTTGCAATTTTAGAGTGTTACAGACCTTTCATTTATGTAGCCCATCATAAATTTTTCAACTAAGTCATTTAGTAGTTATTTTGAGGTGGTAGGCGTGGCTGATGTTATTGGTCCCTTTTTACTGGGAGAATATAGATTCAGAGATGTCTAATGGTTTTCCCAATTCATGCAATTCATTAGTGTTCAAGTCCAGATTATTTCACCAATTGAGAATTCTTTCTGCAATACTACATTGTAGATTTGGGGGCTAGCAGAGCATAAAGATAAGCTGCATCTTAAGTTTTCTTCAGGACAGGTAGGATTTTTATCATCATAATTGTAGAGTGTGCCTGTGTTTGCTATCTCCAAACAGAAGATGAAGAGGGGATTTGGCGAAGACACAGGAAGGATATCTTGGATAAAATGTCTGAGCATGAAAGTGGATTCTCAAGGTAAAGTGGTATTTTTCTCCTAGGATAAAGTGCCATAGTCTTTTAAGTGACTTCATTTTTTAAAATTTATTTATTTTTAATTGAAAAATACATATTGTATATATTTATGGGGTCCAATGTGATGTTTGCATATATGTATACCTGATTAAATCAAAGTAAATTGACATGTCTGTCACCTCATATATTTATCCTATTTTTGTGGTGAGAACATTTAAAATCTACTTTCTTAGCAATCCTCAAGGATTCAATGTATTATTAACTACAGTTGCCACACTGTACAATAGATCTCCAGAACTTATTCCTCCTAACTGAAACTTTGTGCCCTTTGACCAACATCTCCCCATTTCCCCCACCCCTCAGCCCCAGCCCCTGGTATTAGCCTGCAATTTTAGATAATATAGTTATAAAGCTTTCTACCAACGAGATGGCCTCCAGAGGTGCTCTGGACCACCTCAGAATTACATCTGAGGCTATAATGCATATAGGCATATAATTTCTACTGCTTTCTTCTTTAGTGATACTACAGAATATTTTTTTTTTTACTGTTAAATATTCTAAAGGTGAGAAATATAAAGCTGAACTAGATAGGTTTCAGACTTCAAAACAAAATACTTCTAAAATCCCATTACGTTCTTCCTTCCCTCTCCCTGCCTTTTTTTTTTTTTTCTTTTACTTTTTAAAATCTCTGTTGAATTTGGAGGCATAAGGGTGGAAGAGGACTGGCACAACCTGGGCACATTGCTCACCATGAATAATAATAATAATGATAATAATGGTCATACTTCATTGAGCACTTATACATGACATGCATTGTGCTAGGCTTATAGAACATTCACAACAAACCGATGCAATAGGTATATGAATGTTATCATTTCTTAATGCAGTAAATTAGTCTTAGAGATGTTAACTGATTTATCCAGAGTTGGAGTTTGAATAAAGATCTGTCTCCATTGTGTTGCAATACAAAAATTAGACATTTAAAATTGTTATACAGCAAGATAAAAAGGTGGCTCCATCAGAATGAGGCTAGGTAGCTGCTGAGTCAAGATCGAACAAGGTGTCATTAATCTCTGTTAGTTCCTTCAAGGTCAGTATCTGTTAGTGATTGGACTTGACTGAACTGTGGGTTGCTGATACATGTCAACCAAACTGATAAGAGATTGACATACATAATAAAAATTCAAATTTATAATTCCCCCTGAGAATTATGACAAGTTGCTTGGATGTTTTCATTAGACTAACTCATAATTATCAGAAAAGAAAATCTCTGTGAGAAGACTTAGTCATAAAAGTCAAATAACACCAATGTCCGTACCCTTACATCTCTCTACAGAGGGTACACGTGTTTCTGTTGAAACACAACATTTGCACTTTGGAAAACCCTGTATTCTGCAAAACTGTGTAATAATAAAATAACAGGGCTTATGGGGGAAATATGGTGAGGGCAAACTGCTCAATACCTATATAATTGCATACCCAGAGCACTAACAAAAACAATTATTGGCACCTCAAGAGATTACTTGAATAACTTGGGGAGTCAGCTCACGATAATTTTGCACCATGAAATATCATAAATGCTGAAAGCAACTGAGTGGAAACACCGATTTTGGGGTTCTGGGACAATGCAGAAAGAAGCAGAACTCCGAGTCATTGTGGCTGCTTTTTAGATGGACACAGAAGTAAGCGTAACATGCCACAACCCTAGAGCAAGGCTGGGAGCATGTCTTACTGGAAAGGACGATTTAAGTCAGTGGTTCATTATCATTTTATTCTCACTCTTCTAGCTTCACTTACATAGAAGAAATATCTGTAAACTTCCATGATGTTTCTTCTTTGTTAGCATTACTACCGTGTTTGCCAACCATGTGAGTTACTTACAGAGGAAATGTAACAGAGCAGTCTTGTCTGCGTTGGCCTCATGGAGCACCCTTCACTACAGGTAGTTCTTGGGTGAGCATTGCCCAATTGCCTGAGTGATTCTCCTTCTGTATTTATATAGACTGAACAACTCACCCTTTTGATTGACACATTCTTAAGCTATGTAATAATATCTTCAATCAGGGTATCTCATTGTCATCCTATACAGAGGGAAAGGATTACAGCTAACCAGAACCTTATAGCTCTGCTAGTCCGACTGAGGAAACCCCACCATGGCATCCATAGTCCATGTTAACCAGTTTTTGCTTGAATTCTTACAGAGATGGGGGAGTTCATTGACCCTAAGTTGGTCCGTTTTTCCATCTTCTTATAAAAACACATATGATCATGATATTTCTAATATTTTGAGTGTTTGAAGAAGGCATCATCTATTTAAAAAAGTCTTAAGTTTAAGAATAAATTGAACAGAAAGAAAATTGTGATTCTAATTATTAGGATACTATGATGAGATTATTTGTATAATACACATAGCAAGTTCAATGGCTATAGGAGACATCCTATACATTTCGGATGTGGCAGCTTATCATAGGAAGACCTATAGATACAACTGACAAAGAAGGCAATGAAGACAATAAAAATTTCTCTGCAGTGTATTTTTAAAGGATTAATGTATTTTGTAAATTTCTCAAGCAGTTAATGATAGATTTTACATAAAGAATCTAGAAGAGAAACTAATTTATAATCATATATAATTTTACATATAACTTGCAAATGGGGGAATTAAATCCAGTAAACCAAATGATCTAAGTCTTTTGTAAATTATAGTAACATATTTAAGATGAATATTGTATTTAGCAATCTATTAAATTTTGTATTTTATGCTTTATTCCTAGAACTGATTGTATACCCACTGCCAAGCCTTCTTTGTTAATCAAAAAGAACAGAGCTTATAAGAAATCATTTTTCTTAAAATTAGACAATAGCTTTGCTAAAAAAGAAATTTTTAAAAATTTTTAAGTCCAAAATTAAAATTAGAGATAGAAGAAAATACCTATAGAAATCCTTTTCTTAATGATACTGATCCCTGACAGACTAAAGGACTATGTAATAAAAAGTCATTAATGTTGTTGATCTGATTTATAATCTTGCAGTGTTTCACAATAGAGGAGATAGAGATTTACTGAAGACAGTGAGGGGAGACCACGCGTTAGTAAAAAGCAAATTCCCATAATAGGCTGCAGCGTAACCAATATATTTTCAGGACTGAAAGAAATAACTTATAAAGTGATCCAGGACACTGGGCATGAAGTTCAGACAAGAGGTGAGTTTTCTAGAGCTAATATGTTTAAAAAAATCTAAAGAAAGAAAACTATATAGCAATGGGTATATTGAGGGGTATGGGGAACTCTGAGAGGATCTTGGGGTTCAACGTCTCAGCTTCCTTTCCTCTCTTTTCTTGACTTCTTTTCTAACACCCACAACAGCTTCACTTTCACTGATTAACAACCCTGTCAACATTTTTCATTTTATTCACTAAGGTTATGATATTATCCACTTTTGTCAAGCACTATTTTTGCCTTGTCTGTAATATTATAGGTGTAGAAGTGTTTAGTGACCCTAAATAAAAAGTTTACTCTTCATGCCTCATCGATCATCAGCATATTCTTTTTTTTTTTTTTTTAAAGCAGGGTTCATTGTTACAAAGGGAAGGAAGTTTATAGTTTGTTGAAGTTGTAGTTTGCAGTTGCTGTTTGAATCTATAATTCAATGTCATAAACCTGTGTGGAGCTTTGACCGGATATTATACATCCCGACCCCTTTTGGTCTGGAGTATCTAGCAAAACACCTTTTTTTCTAGAAGGGACTTTGACAAATGATGCATTAATACAAATATTAATTAATAAAATAGGCTCTTTTGTTTCCTTTATTATTTTAAATACAGAAACACTAAATAAAATTAAAAAATCATCTGTAATTATTTTAGAATAAATTGGGTTTTATTTTCTAACTGCTGTGTTGAGCATAAATGATGCATAGATTATGACCAAATGCAACTTTCTTCTTGGCTTTTATTGATCCTTGATACTTTATCCAATGGGGTGAGTTTCTCTGGCCCTAAATGAAAGTTCTTGCAGTTCCTAGGGCAAAAAGCCCTACATTTTGACAAAAGTAAACAAAACATCTCTAAAGTTACTTCAAGTAACAAATATAGTCTTTTTTTTTTTTTTTTTGCTTTTCTTTTTTTCACCATTAAGAAGGACGAAACAAGCATAGTCTTGATTCAGAAATTTTCATGTCCCTTACAATGATCAAAGAACAGAAGCTGTTCTGTGTTAAATATTCTTCCATCTCCCATCTCAATCTGGATTCAAACTGGAATCCTGTAGCACGGCTAATAGCTTTTCTTAAACCTTTCAACCTGCTTCCCTCCACTCTTCCTCAATAGTTAACTTACTGCCAAAGTCGAAGGTTGGGGGTCATGCACAGACAGGGAGCAGAGGTAGGGAAAAGCTAGTGCTTACTTACTTGAGTAGTAGTATTCTCATTGGGGTGCTAGTTAAATTTAGTACCCCTATGTGGAGTTGCAGTTGACTGAAGCTGACGGTCTCATTGTGTAACTTTTCGGGATCTTCACAAGTAGTCTGTTTCTTGCAGTTCAGTTGATATTAGTGGATGCATCATGTGCAGAGGGGAGATAGCTCCTTTCTCAGCCCTGGGCAGCTGGCAGTACACTTTCAGACTCTTTCTGCTAAGGGCTCTTCAGTGCTTCTGGGACACCCTATTGGGCAGGACCCAAGAACCACAATGCATTTCTTTCCCATCACCACATATAGTATGTGGGAAATTCTCAAATATTCCTTCTCCTGAAAAACTCTAGGAGTATAGGCAAATTCTGTTATCATTCTTCTCATTCTACTTCCAAAGCAGATAATTAGCTTTGTCTTTGTTCTTTAAATTCTTTTTAGGTGAGAGGCCAACCCCAGTCCACAGTCAACTACACCGGGGTCCAGTGTCAGTTTTATATGTCTAACTGCAGGATATCCATTTCACAGTTCTGCAAGAGGTCCTTTTGAAACGCTCTTCATCAGGATTTGTATTAGAAAGTAGCATCACGGACATATGGGGAGGGAGGGAGGCTGAAGATCACAGCCCGGCTTGCCTCTCAGGAGAAATATCTCTACCAGTTTCCTTTTCTCATTGCTATTTTGCTTTTTTTGTTTTAAAAAATTCCCTCTCAGACTCTTTCTATGTCCTTGAGTTTAATGAGAGGTCCAAAAGATGCAAACAAGTTTTTTTTCACTCCTTTGTGAATTCTTTTATATTCTTTTGTGATCCTCAATTTTGGTAAGGGTACCAAGAGCTGAGAGGAGATTTTAATTCATCACTTTTGTAAATTCTGCATATGAGATTAGAGGTCTACCCTGTCATCTGTCTTGCTGCTTTCTCAGTTGAAAGTGAGAAAATAGAGTTTCATTTGAGCGTGCTTTTACATGATCAACATAACATTTATTAAATGTGTTGTAAATATTGATTTATAAATAAATTTATTCCACTGAGGATAACCATGTCCTGTAGGGTATGGGCTCTTACTCATGTTTATATTACCAGTAACTAGTACAGTGCCTGGAGCACACGGATACTCAATAAACAGTAGTAAAAACAAAATTTATGCTTCTATTGCATGGCTTTTGCTTTCATTAATACAAGTTTGATCATTGTTTGTCTTCTCAGTTCAGTTAACACTGAGCAAGACTTTATATAATAGAAGGGATTCCTAAATTAGTCTTGAGCAGATTGTAGGTGGTAGTGGTGGTTGTAAATATATGTGCAAGAAAGTTTTGGGGAAGCATGGCCAAGAGAACAGCAAGTGCTAAAACATGGGGGTGTGAGGAAGAGCATGTTGGGAAACCTTGAATTTTGCTGGAATGTATGGTAGAATGAGAAAGGCAAGAGATTAGATTAGAAAACAGCATAGGGATTTTATATACCACATGAAAGGGTTTGCATTTTATCTTTAGGATAATGAAGGACTTGTGAAGTATTATAGTAGAAAACACATTAATTGAGAATAGAATATGTTTTTTTATGAATTGAAATATAAAAACTGAAAGTAGAAAATTTATTAATTGAAAATACAATGTGTTTTGAAACATTCATCAATAAAGCGTCATGTTTCTGTTGATTAGGTATGTAAAACTTTAAATCACCTTCACCATTATCAAGCAGTTGTAGATTTCTGACTTCCATTTTTAGAAAAAAAAGTAGTTGCTTAAACTATGGAAGTTATTGCTGTTTTCACCTCACAACCATGAAGGGAAGGATCTGGGAACTGTGCTCTTTACTCCTTGCAAACTAATTCTTTCCACAAGCACTCTCTTAATACTGAGCGAAAAGAAGTAAAACTCAATACAGGAACATCAGCATGCAAGTATACAGGAGAAATTCATTTTTATTTTAAACAAGTTGGTAGAAAACAAGGCAGAAAAGTAGAATCTTCATAAGATAAAAGGCAAAACTGCAAGGTGACCGGCATTTTGCTATATTCCCTCTCATGTCTGTGAGGGTGTGCCCTGTGGTGTGGGTTAGGTATAAAGTAGCATTTTGGAGACAGCAAATTAGTCAGTGCAAGAGAATCAAATCTATGTTCTGGCTCAAAGTGGGAAGATCATTCAAAGCTCTTTAAATTGTGATGAAGTTTAAAAGCTGTGAAAATTACACCAACAGCAACTCTTTTAGGAGAGAGCAGCAATTGTTTACAGGCCACTAAAGGACCTTAGGAAAATACAGAAGTAGTAATTGGAATTTCCTCAGTACTTAGGAAATGGTACTTTTGTTATTTATGGCAAAAATTATCTTCAAGTCCCCTGAATGAATGCACAGTAGTACACTAACATGCAGGCTAATGGGGACTATCACTTTGGGGCAATAAAGGATCAAAAGAAGAATGAATGTTGTAGAATTAAAATGTGGGCTGCTGAACAGGGCAAATATTTTGAAGACAGGGGAAAAAAGTGGTATTTCTGGAGAATTAGCTATTAAATCAGGCACATTTATTATAGCCAGACTTGGCAGTACAACTGCTGGTAAAGCATGTCAGAGGTTTCAATATAAAACTCCTATTAGAAGCAGTTATTGTGTAAATTTAGCCATCCAGATCTTTGAGCATCCCACACCATCTGGCAGACACATACAAGCCCAGATGTCCTATGTCTTTATGCATAGTTTAGAGTCACTGGATATCATACCAAGAACCATAAATATATCATTCTGGGGAAAAGCTAAGATATTGTTCATAGGTTAAAGTCACTCTTTATCATGAGTTCAAATAACACAACATGTTTATTTATAGTAGTCACTCCACTATAATCAAACTGGAGAAGTCATATATTTTCTGAATATATACTAAAGAAAAATATATTTGTAATTTGCATCTCCATATCCTCTCTCTACCCTTTACCTCCTGCACTGTGTTTGGGAGGAAGGGGACTGATGGTTGGCTTTTGGTTGGATTTGGCCAATGGGAGTTACTGGCAGGACATGGAGCAAAATGAAGTTCATATGCTTATTCCCTTGACTCTCCACCTTTACCAAAAGCCCAAGTTTATTTTGGGTGAGCTTCTCCTACAGGTATGTGTCTCATCGGTTTAGGAAGCTGCCAATTCCCCTTCTCTCTCTAGGCTGAGGGCAGTAGTGGTTCTCTTCTGCTACCAGCATCGAGATATTGTATCATTTCGCATTGATTTTCCTTAACCTTCTCATACTTGGGAAATGAATCTTTCATTAAAGTTCCTTGTTTGAATTGGCCATTTGTTCCCTTCCAGGACATTGATTGATAGGCATCCACTTACTGAAAGGTAAAAGGCTGAGCTTGTGGGGAAATATTTTCATGTGATGTGCTGATCTGTGTGGGGAAAACGTACAAGATGACAGAAAACCAATTGGTCAGAGCAAGGGAACAGAGCGTTAAGTCCTGACATTGTATTTTATGCTTTCCAAAGCATCTGGAGAGGTTTTGACTGAGATATTGGCTTGACTTCCTCCTATTTCTAGTTAATTCTTTCATATGAAAGCTTAATTTTGGAAGGTACATTTCTGAAATTTGGGGTGACTATGTATATTGCAAATACTTTTCCTTAGCCTAGTGTGAATTTACTACATTTCTTATACCAGATAATTGCATAAAATTCACATATTTTAAAAAAAGGGTAAAATGTAAGTTCCCCAAAGGGAACTACTTTGAATGTCTACTATGAAAATTAGGGTAATTGTGGTTATTTCAGCAGCACTTTATTCTCTACCTCTCCGTCTTTCCCTTGTCTGTCATGTCTGCTCATTAACCTCCACCAGCTGCTATTCGCATGAAAGTTCCTCCCGGCTACACACTGACCTCCACCTTTTTGCCTTCTATACTACCTACCTCCTTGGGATTTAACACATATCCAGGGTTTCAATAATTACCCGTATTCAAATCATTCAGTAATTTGAATTTCTTTGTTATATCTCTGAGTTGCCGTCCATTTGTACACTGGTGTCTACTCCTAAATGTCTTCCCTATTTAAAACTCTGACAATTTCTCATTTCATTTTGGCAAAAAAAAAAAAAAAAAAAAAACCACACACACAAATACCATGGCCTTTATGGTGATACATAATTTGCCTTCTGCTTTCCTGTGTTGGGGTACAGGCTAGGCCACGGTAGCAAAAAGATAAAAATAAATAAATAAATAAATAAAATAAAATAAAATAATAAAACACTGTCTTAAGCAAGACAGAAGTTTATCCCTGCTTTATGTAGCAGTCAAAAGATTAATGATTCAGGGTTGGTGACAGGGCTTTGCTAACTCCTCACACACTGCTTCCATCTGGGGACCCAAGGTGGCTGTGCAAGGTCTTGCCTTCTCATTTGCATCCTAGTCAATTTAAAAAAAAAAAAAAAAGAAATGAAAGGACAAGAGCAGTGCACACTAACCATTTTAAGGACGTGGCCCTGAAATGGGATAGCTTAACAATAGAAAAGGAAGGTGCCTGGGAAGTGTGTGATACAGTTATACTAATGAAGGTACAGACCCCCTTTCCACCCTGGGCTGCCTTTCTTCATTCTGATATATCCTGAGAAACGAGATTAATGTAAGTCTAACTCTTTTTCCTTTAGAGAAGTTTGGGGGAGGCTGTGTAGAAGTCACTTTTCAGAATAGTCTTCAGTGATCAGGGTCTGCTTTCAGCGTTTGCCCTTTTACCACAGTTTCTTTTCATTAAAGGTTGGTTGCCTGATCCCTTTGGGTTAAGGATGTTAAGAAAGCCCTTAACTTCGCCTCTCGCATGTTTCAAGTTTCGGGAAGCCAATGAGTCAGTTGGTTTATCTTGCTCATGTGACAGGAGTCTCACGGTGCCTTGGTTTTAACAAGGTGGCAGAGGCAACAGCAAGTGGCTTGCCATCCTCCCTACTCCCTAGGAGCCTGCGTACTGGAAACGATGACACATAACTCTGTGTGATTCCACATATTTTTAAAACCTCCTATTCCTGTGAGTTCTCTACCTACATTACACATTTGGCACTCATTTCAATGGTCTCATAACATTCTTTCGGCAATTTCTTTCCTCATCTAGAGGAAAACTCCTCATCATGAAGAATTATGTTTCAAGAGATCCAAGTTAGTGGCTTGGAACTCAGGGAACATAGCTTTCATAGAAATAATGTTCCAAAGAGAGCTTAGGTTTTCCCGTCAACCCACAGAATCTCATATAATCAGTAGCATAGATAACTTGTAGCACTCATTTCAATTCTGGATTTTAGTAATAGGGTATCATTGAGTAAAAGGAACTTTGAGAAGAAAGAATACTTCTTTTCTTTTTGCTCAAGGAAAAAACAATGTCTGCAATACCCCTTTCTCATCTCCACATATATCCCAGAGGTATTCCATATACTCATGCTGTTTTATGGCCACTTATATGGAAAAGGAAAAAGAAAACTAATTCCTACCCCACTACTGAGTTTTCACATTCCCCTCAAATTAGCTACTCCTGCTGTATCAAATTGCCATAATCTCTCAACGACTTCAGTTTGATAGAATGTTACGTGATTGAATAACCTACACTAATGTGTAAAGAAAAAGCAATAGCTCCTTAACATTCTTAGAGATAATTGTAGTTTGTAAAAGGATGATGCTTTTGTCACAAATTTCTTTTTTTTTTTTTTTTAATTTCAGCTTATTATGGGGGTACAAAAGTTCAGGTTATATATATTGACCATGCCCCCGCCGCCCCAGTCAGAGATTGAAGCGTGTCCATTCCCCAGACAGTGCGCATCGCACTCATTATGTAGGTATACACCCATCCCCTCCCCCCACCTCCCACATCTGCCGACACCCAATTGATATTATTCCTAAATGTGCACTTAGGTGATGATCAGGGAAACAAAGACATCTGCACTTGAATGTTTATAGCAGCACAATTCACAATCGCAAAGATGTGGAAACAACCCAAATGCCCATCAATACATGAGTGGATTAGTAAAATGTCACAAATTTCTCCATGAATAGAATTTCAGTAAGGATAACAAAGAAGTCTAGTGAAATCAGGAAACACAGAGACCAGAAATTAAGAGTGGGAATATTCCTGCTTGATATATGCTCACCGGGCTTTTCCTGCCTTTTTATGCTTTTCCTGTCCCTACTTCAGTGTTTCCAGATTCTCTGAGTTTTTCAATTCCTTTATGAGCAATGGCATTAGTGAGCCAGAGTGAACGGCCTTTGCATGGCAGAACTATTTGTATTATTATCTTACTTAGCTGGATTGCAAAGTAGCTAAACAATGTCTTATATTTACTTTTATTTTCATAAAGGGCCAAGGCATGATGTCCTATCTAAGGATATACTCAATAAGGGTTTATGGAATAATTGTGTCAAAGTATATGGGCTTTTTTCTTCATTTAAATGATCCATTTCCTTCCCATGTTATTCAGTCTTCAGTAATATGCAGCCAATTTTAACATGTTGGGTAGAATTTTCTATTTCTAGGTATGGCAATATTTAGTATCATCCTTGAGCACAAATCTTTTCTGGATTTGCTTTCTTATTGAATTTTTTTCTGCTTTGGGCTGTTTTTTTCTCCATACCATCACTAGGATATATTTGTGAAGATGTCAAAGAAAGGGGTGTCAGTCTCAGAATGGTGGTGAGAATAAGTGAGTCAGAGCTATGGGAAGGTATAGACTAGGCTAAAGAAGGTGGCATTTCTGAATGGAGATTTGAATAAAAAGGGGAGCCTTTTATCTTTACCTGCAAGTCAAGGGGTTGGGGGGATTTGAAGTGATTAGTTGGTGGGTGAGTTTTTCGGTTTTCTCTGGGTCCTCTCATGCACCCTTCAGGCTACAGGTTGCCCTTTTGTGATGAGAGTCTTCTCTTATTTTCATTTTGTAATTATCCTTGGTGTTTATTTGCTTCAGATGTCAACATGGAAAAAGATTTGGAGGTCAAGTTGAGGAGAAGTGTGAAGAAGACAAAGTGATTTATCTAAACACTACTCTCTGTTAAAGAATTACTTTTTTCTTTCTCCCTTTTACCTATTCCTCCTTTCTCTCCTCTTTGCTCTCTCTTTTTCTCCGTTTTTTCCTTACTCCTTTAACAAATGTGTACCAAGTACCTACTTCCTGTCAGGCATTCTGCCAGGCTCTGGGAATCTAGACAATAAAGACAGGGATTTGATTCATGTCTTTAAGGTGCTCACATTCTAGTGGGGAGACAAACACAAACGTAATTAGGAAAATCATAATAAAATTAGCTTTTACAATGATTTTCCCAAATCGAAAGGGAGAAAAGGAACCCCCCAAATTTTCTGCTGGAGTAAGTTTCACACAAGAGGAAGAGTTTGTGCTAAAGCATGAGGAGTTTACAATGCAGATGAACACAGAGAGGAGGATATTCCCATCCTAAGGAATAGCACCCACATAATATAAGGTGGCATAACAAAAATTATGTTTTGAATTTTAAAGCACATTACTGCTGTGCGTAAAGTGTAGAGTAGCTGAGTGATGGGAGGTGAGCGATATAGACCCAGTTTATGAAGCTTTTGCATGCATGTAAAGGAATTTAGATTTTGTTATGAGATAATGAAAATGTTTTGAAGGCTTTTGGGTGGGATTCTGAAAGAATTACGCTTTTAGCCCCTGTTCGAAAGCAAGCAGTGTTCATGACATAGTATGAAAATATAGTATAGGACACAAGTAAACATCAGTTATGCTGGCCTGGTGAGAGTTGAGGTTCTGAGCCAGAGCAGTGACAATTGAATTGGAGTGGAAGGACAGATTTAACTCAGATTATTGGTGCAGATACAGGGACTGGTGACTGCTTGAATATGGGTTTAGGGAGAGAGAGGGATTTGGAATAACTCTTGCTTTAGGAATTAGGATGGCCCGAGGCTTCTCATTTCAGCTCTTTTCTACCAAATGTGAAATTACGGTTTATACAGAAAATTTTGTGAGGACTTCAGAATGCTAGAATTGCATTTTCAACTCTTTTGGTTAAATCGTTTTCTTGTTGCAAATTAGAGAACAGCCCCCCCTGTTGACAGATCTTTTGATGGCCAGACTGCATTTTTAATGGTTTACAAAGATTCAAAAATCCCAAAATGAAGTTTAGAAAAACACGTGGAATTGAAATAAATAAGTGATTTAATTGGAGTATATGGTATTGTTTTCAATATTAAAGTTATTTTTGGGGGCCCAATCACGGCAGCCTTTAGCAACCTGAAGATGTCCAAAATGATGCAATAGTTCAAGAACCAGAGCTGACAGAAAATCTCAATTTGGTCAGATAATTTTTTATTTATATTTTTTGATTTATTATCAAGCAAATTGTCAGGATTATGTGGAGTATTCCAAAGAAAAATAAAGGAATATCTTTTTGTGTGTGTGTACTTTATGTAACAATAGGTTGATAATATAATTTAATTTTGCTGTAAGCATTTTAGGATGTGTATATGTGTGTGTGTTTATATATTTTATGTATATTATATATAAGTATATGCTATATATAAATATAAACTTGACTTTACGATAACTTTTTTAAAAGTCAACTTTTGAGGTTATAGTTCAATAAAATTTTTTTTCAGATTTATTTTTCTCTCTTTGCAGATCCATAACTGTGACATAATCAGTGTTTTTTAAAGTTTATTATTCAATTTGTTTCATGTCTCTGACATTTGATTTTACAGCTTTCATCTTTCTTTGAGAAAGTCATGATGGTGTGTCACCTACCGCTCCTTGGGCAGATGGTTGGTTTCTATCCCATTAGAGGACAGCTTTGTGATATTTCCAGAAGGATATGAAAAATCTCTCTTTATGTTAGAAATTGTGCCTTTGTGAATGCCTTTATGATAATCCTGTGTGCTCTGCTATTCTTTATACATTTTAGTAGCAAAAAACTGAAAATTAGTACATTGATCTTGACATTAAAAATGCATCCATTTTTGGCTATTTGATCAATAGTATTTTCCAGTGGATTATCTTGTCAGGATGAAATGCCTGATATCTTTCATTGGTTAATTCTTGAGATTAGACTTCAGAATGTTGGTCTAGAAAGCATTTTAGAGATGATTATGCCTAACCCCTTCAATTTCCAAATGAAGACATTGAAGTCCTGAGAGCTCCATGGCAATAAATGTCTTAGACAACATGGTGGGCCTAGAGCTTGAACTTCAGTGCTCTGAAGCACAATCCAGCACTTTTCTCAGGTTGGGTCCTTGCTATGTTAATAAAAGATTCAGAACTATAAGAAACAAGGCTTTGTTTATTTGCTTGGCAGGTCTACATTCTACTTTATAAATGTAATTATTTTCTAAATCCATCTCTATGGTCAAAAGCTTAGACCCCTCTCACTTGTAGAGGAAGCTGCATGGTGTATTAAATATAGACTGTAAGTATCACAGAAAATGAGCTTACAGATCTATCTGTCTCAATTCCTTTAACAACCAATTATTGAGTAGCTACAGTGTGCCTCCCCTGGGGCAATTGCAAAAATAAAGAGGATTGAATTTCTGGTCTTGAGAAGTTCATGAGGGAACTGGACACATACACAAATGACCCTAAAAGATCAGGCTGTTGAAATGTTACAGCAGAAATAAAAGTGAAATGCTACGTGGCTGTATGAGTCAGTGTTCTTTAGAAAAACAGAACAAAAAGATATATTTAGATATATAAGAGGGGATTTATTATGAGAATTGGCTCACATGATTATGGAAGCCCAAACATCTCATGACACATCATCTGCAATTGGAGAACCAGGAAAGCCAGGGGTGTAATTCTGTTGGGAGCCGAAGACCTGAGAGTCAGGAGCTTAGATGTTCAATGTGCCATGTCCAAGGGCAGGAGAAGATGGATGTCCCAGCTCAAGAAGAGAGAGTGAATTCACCCTTTCTCCACTTTTTTGTGCTATTGGGACCTTCAAAAGGTTGGATGAGGCCCACCCACACTGGTGAGGGCAGATCTTCCCCACCCAGTCTACTGCTTCAAATGTTAATCTCTTCCAGAAACACTCACAGACACACTGAGAAATAATGTTTTACCAGCTATCTAAGTATCCCTCTGTCTAGTCAAGGTGACACATAAAATTAACCATCATAGGGACGGGGGAAGGAAAAGCTAACTCTGTCTGGGAGAGGAAGAAATAGTTGACTGAAACCATGAAAGATCAGTAGGCTTTGAGAGTTTAAGAGTAGAAAGATTGGTCTTCTAGGCAAAATAAATATGATAAAGCAAAGGAATGGAAACTCCAAGAGCACAGATGTGGGAATAGTATATCTTTTAATAGGGCTATAGTAATAAGTGTCAAGAAAGACTAAAAAGATGAGGTCACAGTGTGAAGGATTTTACATGGAATGCCACCTTTTTCCCCAAAGGATATTTCTGGTTATTAAAAGTTTTTATAAAAGAAGGACATGGAAAATAAACTTGATTTGATTTACTATTTTCCAAGGAATTTTGAAATCATATAGCTTGGACCATCCACCCTAATAAAAGATCACTATGGTCCAAGAGTTTTTATTCACTTGCCAAATTTCTTTTTGTTCAGTTTCAAGACCCAGTTTATGTTGCATATATATAATGTTCTTCTTGATCCTCTAATAGACAGCTTTACTCATTCCATAACTTGTAGGGGTTCTATACCACTAACAAAGAATTTGGCGGCTGGAACATAGTCGGTGTACCAAAAGTATTTGACAAATTCAACAATTATTGCTGCGATATTTTCACTCACTGCTGGGTCTGTGTTTCTTTGCGAATGACTACCATTTTACTCATTCATATTGTGGGATAAATTAGTGCATAAATGCATGGTTTAATAAGTGGGTAAATTGGTTTTCTAGGCTTTTGAGTATTTTCATACAAAGTGTACTATTGGAAATCAACCTGCTTATAGCTATTTTTAGGAGCCATAACTAGACTATAAATATCTTGGTATCATTCCCCAGATCTTTAATTTCATAGTTACCAAGATGGTGCCTCAGGGTTCAGACAATTCAATTGTACCAGTGTACCCTTACTTTCTTTAGTGTTGGAAATTCCAACAGTGGCTCTTCTTTCATAATTTTATATCACTGTGGAGATGCTATAAAGTCCCTCTTACCTAGGTGATAAGAACCTATAATGATGCAGGGCAACATTATAATCTAATTCGGACAGGGTTGACTAATGCCACATAATCCTACAGCCTAGTGATGCTTGTGCTCTGAATCAGTATCTTGACAATTTGCAAATGCTATGTTGTTTTGCTATTTGTCTACCTTTTATTTGGTCCTGGGCCCACAACTAGATTATAAGACCTCTGAAGCATGTTCATGACATGTTTTTGAACCATATTCTCTAGAACAAAGTGTAGGTTAAATAGGAAGTGTAAAACAAAACTCCTTTTGCTCTTCAGGGTCCCTCATTCTAGCTTTCATACAAGAGAAGATTCAGGGGAACGTCATGTTTTTGTTATTGTGTGGCTAATGCCACTGTTGGTGATGTCAGAAAAGCTCTCACTGTCACCCTTCACCATGGAACTCGTCTTCTGAGTTGACTACGACCTTAACTCAATCAATGGGAAGCCAAGATGAAGTCATCAACATGTGCTCTGAGGAGGGATGTGCTTTACAGATAAAAGTGAATCATGTAATTCTCCCTGCTCCACAGGAAGCAACTTATTTCAATTATCTAAAATTAACTTTATATCCTGGCGTCTCCCTGGCAAACGATTGCATTTTGGGGACCGTGGTGTGGCTATTGTCAGAAAATATTTAGATTAGCACTTAAAGTGACACAGCAACATACCTACATAATTCTGTGAATAGAAAGTAATTATCTGGCTAAGTCACACACATGCTTTTAGTTTTAAAAATGAAATGAAGCTTATTACTTGTGTACTAATGCTTTTACCTCTACGGAAATACAAGCAACATCCTGTAGATATTAAAGAATTAATGGTAAAAACATTAAACAAAGGTTTTCAGCCTCTGAAATTTATTGCTGTCATTTTTTGCTGCAGGTAAAGAAATCTGCAAAACATATGACATAATTTGCTGTGTTTTCTAAGGGAAAAAGATTTTTGGCGGCTTTCTGATTTACAGCCAGTTTTTTTCTGCCAAAATATCAATGTTTTCTTGAGGATAAAAATAGTCTCATTCCAGCCAGCAAAATGTCATTTGGAACTGCAAGTGACCACTGCCACAGAAAATGTAAGCCACTTATTATTAATGCTTGCAACACAAGTAGTACAATGATTTCAAAAGAAATTGTTACTTCCATGCAGCTCAAAGTTATAATGAAGAGATAGCAAAAGTAAGAGGAAGACAGCAGAATGTAATTCATTGCCTAGAGAGTGCTATCTTCAGGAAAGAATATTCAGGAGATGCAAGCAGTAGAGGCAGTGGAATACACACGCAGAGATGCTTGAAAAGAGCAGGACAACAAAGAATATGTAAAAATGAGAGAAAAAGCATAAAAGCAGAGCTAAGTAAGAAAGAAAGGGCAGGAGGACAAAAGAAGCAAAGTTTAAAGGATTTTCTATAAATCCTTTGTAGTTAAGTGGACATTATTAAATTCCAATGGGATATTTTAAACTCTTTGAAAAATTAATAAGGCAAGGACAGAAAAGAACATGAGATTAAGACACAGATGTCCTCAAAACACTATGATAAAATACAGTCACGTTATAATTAGTGACTTGTGTTTTTTTAATTATTACTTTAAGATAAATTTACCTAATATATGATTAGATAATTTCCAATTACTTTATTTTGTGTTTAAGTCCCACTGAAGGAACTTTGACCTGGTATTATTTGCAGGAGAATTGCATGTATCCAGGTGGACTATAGTGACCATCTGGTCACTGGACAGATGCCCAGGACTGGACAGACCATTGCTAATTTTTAGCTGCACCCATGCCTTTCCTACCAAATGGAGAGGACTTACATAATTTGTAACCTAAAAAGAGACAATTGCACACAGATACAAATACTAATACCAATAACAGAATTAGCTATCAGGCTATATTATCAGTATCAGTGTTTTTAGTTTTCTCTGTCTTGCTGTGTTTCAGGACCCGCCAGAAAATATTCTCTCATATACTACCCATAATAATCTTATGAGGCATGCTTCATTTTCTCCCGAATTTATACATAAGTAAACTGAGGCTTGTAAACTGATCATCACCTAAGAACATGTTTAGGAATGACATTACTCGGGTGTCGGGTAGATGTGGGGTGGGGAGGGGATGGGTGTACACATACATAATGAGTGTGATGTGCACCGTCTGGGGGATGGACACGCTTGAAGCTCTGATTGGATCGGGGAGGGCAAGGGCAATATATGTAACCTAAACTTTTGTACCCCCATAATATGCTGGGAAAAAAAAGTCTAAACAGGGAAAAAAAAAGAAGTTAATAATTTCTCAAGGTTCTACTGCTAATAAGTAAACACTGAATAAAATTCAAATTCCCTATCATGAATTTTTAACCACTATGATATATTCTCTAAATTAAAAAAAAAAAAAAAAAATGAAGCCTTTACCAATTGTTGGACTCTAAGAAAGATAACTTTTCCAGTCTTCCCTCCTTATTGAGGATCTGAATTTTTTTTTACACATTCATTTGTAGCTTTAGTTGGCATGATAGTAAAGTATATTTTTGTAGGAACAACACAATGTGGAAGGGTGAGCTATGGCAGTCTATCTCCCCCTAGCTTGTGGACAATCTGGCTTGAGATAGTAGTATATTCAATAACTTCCCCGAATAATTTGTTCTAAATAATTTTTCAATAAAAATTGGATAAGAGCAAATTAGAAATTTTACTCTTTGGAAATCTCAATGGTAGTTATAAAAACTGTGTGTTTTAACAATTTGTACAAGGGGTAGAATTAACATTCTTTATGAAAGTAGAAGAGTCTAAACATATTTATAATTAAGTAAAATTCATTTTGGGGTTACAATCATCCCTTTTCTCATTCTCAACATTTTCACTGTGACAGTTGGAAAAAATTCTCAGCTGATCCAGTAACTGATTTTATGCTATTCTGGTCATTTTTAATTAATTTTTGAATTCATTGAGGGATTCTACTTTGCTTAATAATGGGACCAAAGTCAAATGAAATTTAGATCTGTTTGCATTTCTTTTTCCCTTGAACACTTGCTATGATTCTGAATAAATATCAAATGGGGCATGAGTACAAAAAAGGCATGGAGAACTGAAACAAACTGAAATCACAGCATCCTGGAGAACTGAGCTGAACATGTACTCAGCAAAGATTTGAGAAATTGAAATACATTTCAGAATTGAGGGGCACATTAGGGGTCATTTGTTAATCCAATTCTATTCTACTTTATGCAAAAGAATTTTTAACACCAGAAGCGAACAATGCTCAAGGGATCAGAGATGATCTGTGTGTGAAGAAAGAACAGTTAAAATTGCCTCCTTTCTCCTTCATTTGTCAATCTCATGGCAAATCATTGGTTGTTGTCTGTTTTTTTTTTCTTTTCATAGTTGTTTTCTTGATTTATTCCCATACTTATAGACTTTTCTGTTTAGAAGGATCTTTGTGGCTTCTTTTCTCTCTTTTGGTGTTGTGAATATAAATATTTTAACATCATTGTCTTATAAAATAATCTGAAAGCATCAAACTTTATAAGGAGGACTAGGAACAGGTAGAGAGTATTTGACAGGAAAATAGATCTTTGTCCTTGTCTCCCAACATATACTAGAAATCATGTAAAGCTGGACAAGAAAAACTGAATGAGTAATGTCAGGTTACAGATTTAGTATATTAATTAAGAAGTAGAACATACAGCACAAGCAGTATTTTTTGAATACTAATTTACTAAAAAATAAGCTACTAGCACTTAACTAGATGCCAGGCAGCGGACTCAGTGCTTTAAAACATTATCTTATTTAATGTTCACATAGTCCCACGATATTTTCCTCATTGTATTACTGAGAAATGTGTGATTTGGAGAGAAGACACACACTTCATGCAAGACAAATTATTTGTTTCAATTTCAAACAAGAAAAGTTATTTATTGCAATTTCCTATAATTTGAAACATATAATAACTGTAACAGAGGTTAAAGATAACATTTTCTTTTCATGAAAGGAAAAAAGGAAGCAAAGAAGGAAAGGTATGAGCTTAGTCTAAACAGAATTTTCACTAGGACTTTAAATAATATGAGAAAATAATTTTAAATTACCTATGTTTATTTAATTTATAGTATAACTTGAAAGTCATCTCTTTTAGTTTTACAATTAGCTCTGAAGATCTCTAGTAAGCAACAGCTCAAATGAAATTTGTAGGATTAATTTAGGATATTATGAGATTTGGAAATAATAAAGCTGCATTTAAAAAATATTTTGTAATTTGTGTTGTTAACTTACTTCTTCTACAATTAATGTAATTAGTTTCAATTGTTGAGGTTTTTCTCTCTAGTAGTTACCTGATCAAACTCTTGCTCTTTTACACCAAACATATATAAAAACACACAGACAGGCAAACACCTCAATCTTTCCATTTCCAGATTCCCGGTTCAATAACATTATATGAGCTTATGCACTACTTTTACTATATTATAATGTTATCTCATAGCAAGGGAGATGAGAAGAATGTCACATGGATCTTTTTTTTTTCTTGTTTTAGTCACATAAAACTAAGCTTAACATCTTTCTTCTTTTATGTTTGTTGGATAATTAGAACGACATTGTATAATAGATTAAGAGCCATATGTGAGCCATGTCTCCTTAGGCATATGCTAGAGCAGAAATAAACTGCTAAATGTAACAAACTCCAAATTTATTTCTATTAATATAGTATGTTGAAATTAGTTTTTGTTTTTTTGTCTCAGGATTTATGGCAGAAACAAAAGTGAACCCAATTCTCCTGTCTGTGTTTGGTGAGGCTGAAATGATATGTACTCTTGGACGTGGGGTAATCACTGTTTGGAGTTGATAGCCCCCACATCACTCAGCAACACAACTTTCTTCTATTGCTTTAAAAATGTTCCAAGGAAATTTTCAGAGCAGAGTTTTAATTCAACGTAGCTAAAATGTACAGTCCAACCTGCTGTCAGCTCTACCCTTCTTTCTTAGTTATACAGTATCATTTTCACTTCCAAGACTTAATAAATGAGTCTTCCCTTGAGTACGATATGACCATCTAGAATAAATCTGGCCTAGAGAGGAGGGGGAAAAAGTAATACATTTTCCCACTTTGTGTTATAATTTGTGTTGGATGCCCTCCAACTAGTCTATGGCTTTGTACATTTTCCACATCAGATGAGAATTGGGCTAGCTAAACCTTTTCATAGGGTCAGTGAAAAAATAACTAGTTCCTGGGGAAAACTTAGACTTGTCTTTCAATGTACATGAATGATTCATTATCGATTTAATGCAGACTGCAACATGTGAGAAACTCACAATCAATCATTGGTGACATTCCCTAATGTCTACTCACTTCTCTGAAACACTATTTCATCTTTTTACTTTTATTGAACTCTGGTTCTCCTCTGAACACGCAGCTACCCCTAAAGCACTCTCCAGCCTTTTGCCACACTCCTCTATTCCCAAGCATGGCAGCGTGAATCCTGTCCTCCTTGCTCCTAAGAGCAGCTTTCAGGATATTATCCTTTTCTTCTCTCTACTGATAACTCATCTTCCCTCTCAGCTGCTGACCACGCTTCCCATATCACTGAGAAAATGAAAGCAATTACAAGAGAGCTTCCATGTGCTCACACTCCCTTCTCTAAACCGCTAGCAGCATTTTCACCATATACTTTATCATTTCACCTGTTTCCATGGAGCAAGTCTCTGTGTTCTCATTTAAAACTAGTCTTTCATAGATCATTCCAATCAGCCACATTGCACAGTGTTATTTCTTCCATTTTAAGCATCAACAAACACAAACGTGTCTGATGCTATATGTTCCTCTAGGTATACTCCATTTCTTTTCTCTTTACAGCAAAACTCGGATTTCTCCAGTTTCATGGGTTTAAAGACTTCCTGCATATTCAAGATTCCCAAGATGATATATGCAGTTCAGAACTCTCCCCTGAATTTCACGTACAAACTGCCTACTCTACACTTCACTTGGTTGTCTGACAAACATTTCAAACTTACACGTCCAAAATCAAACTCCTGATCTTCTCTTTCCTCTACCAGCGTTTCTTATCATAGGAAACATATTTCCTTCCAGTTGCTCAAGCCAAAAACTTGGAGTCATCCATGACTCCTCTCTGTTAGCAAACATCAGTATTAATCTTGTTATTTTATTCTACCTGGTCTCTTTATTTCTTCCCTTAAAATCAAAAGTAAACACGTCACACAGCACAAAAAATGGTTCTTTTAAGACATAAATCATATTATGTCACATCTGTGCTCAACACCTAGTGGTATCTTCCCATCTCACTCAGAATCCTTAAAACCACCTACAGGGATTCACATGACCTGGCCTCCTGCTAAATCAGTGATCTCATTTCCTGCTAATCTTTTTCCTGCCCATGCCAGTGGAAGTTCACTAGCCTCCTTTTCTTTTCTCAAACGTACCATATATACCCTTGTTTGAATTTATACTTAAAATTTTCTGTGCTTAGAACTTTCTTCTCCCAAATATATATGTAACACTCCCTCATCTTGTTTATGTCTTTGCTCAAGTAGCATCCTTACCACGAGGCCTATTCTGACCATTTGCCCCTATCCTACAACATGGCTCTATCTCACTCTTCTGTACTTTGTTTTCTCTCCATATCACGTATTATCATCTTACGTATATATTGCTTATTTATTATTTGTTTTCAACTAGTCTGTAAGCTTTATAGGGACGGACATTTGTGTCTTATTTATCACTACTTTATCCTTAGATAGTGCCAGGTGCATGACAATACATTAAAAAATTTTTTTACCATAAGCCCCTGGTAACACAATTATCATGTAATTGGTGATTGGCTCCAAATTTCTATAGCAGGGTTACCCTAGTCGTTTTGTTATTTTTTTCTGTAATATCAATCCATTTTGCATGATTTGAGCTTTTGAGCCTCATTTTTAACATTATGATGGAATTTTATTGTATATTTGAATGAATAGAAGAAAGAAAGGAAGTGAAGAAGGAAGGAAGGAAGAAAGGAAGGAAGGAAGGGAAGAGAAGAATAAGAAAGACAAAATAAAGAAATTCCTCTTGGCCCAAGACAAATAAACTTGGAATCATGAGAAAACAGTGGTCAATAGAAACTGAAATGATGCAACTTACTAAAAGTTTTAGGTGATAGGAAATTGAAAGCCAATGTAATCAGGGCAGAATTATCTTGTAACCAAATGAGAATATAGTCGAATATTCTTTCTTTGGGAGAAATAACCCCAACAACAGACTTGTTATAGAAGGATTTATGATAACTTTAATAACCGAGTAAGACAGTAACTTTTATGTATGGTGGTGCTGATGAAATCCACAATGCAGAGAACCTTCATAAGACTACCCTGGGGCCCAGTGAGCCCCATGAACAAGACAGAGACAAACAATCACAATGAAATCATAGAGATCTTACGGAAAGATATGTGTTAACAGTCTTCTCAATAATTTTTGTTTTGATGATTAAAATAAATAGATGGTCACAAAGCTAACTAGATAGGTAGATATAGATAGCTGAGAGATAAAGATTGATAATATAGAGACACTTAGATATATAGCTATTAGATAAATTACCACTACTGTGGTAGTTAATTTTATGTGTCCACTTTAGTGGGTCATGGAGTTCCCAGATATTTGGACAAACAATACCCTGGGTGTCTGTGAGGGTATTTGTGGATCAGATTAAAATTTTAATCAGTAGATGGAGTAAAACAGATTGACCTGCCTAATATGAGTGGGCCTTATCCAATCTGGTGAAGGCCTGAATAGAACAAAAATGCTAATAGAGAATTGCTCCTTTCTGACTGCTTTTGAGCTAGGCTATCAGTTTTTTCCTGTGTTCATACTTGAACTGAAACATTGGTTCTTCCTGGGTCTCAATCCTGCAGAGTTTTGGACTAGACTAGTGAACACACACACACACACTTTATAAATTGGTTTTGTTTCTATGGAGAAACCTGAATAGTACAACTAAATTGTGTTTTGGTTATTTGATTTATCCTTTTGTTGTTTGGCATTAAGATAACTAAATTCCAGAAATATTTTTAATATGGTATAGGTCAAGTCTTGGATCCTTTAGGTAATAATTTTTCTACCATTTTAATGCCACCAATTGCTCTCATTTTCATCTGCATCAGCTTCTCCTGCTTCTCATATAATTAGGAATAAAAGAACTCAAGTCACATAAAAAAAAATCTCTGCAGGGCTCCGTATGCTATTTTGCATCTCTGTGACTTCATACATGCTGTTGCCATTTAATAGAGTATTTTTTCTTCCTTTCATTGTCTAGCTAATCTTTCTTTAAGTATCCCCTATCTCAGGGAATTTTCTCTTATGCTCCATTCTGCTGTAGATGGCAACCCCCATCCTTTCCTTGTGTTCTATACAAGTCTCTGCTATAGGATAAATCATACAGAACTACAATGATTAATAAACCTCTATGTGTCCTTCAGTAGATAATGTTAAGGACTGTTTAAATGTAGAAACTGTACCTTTTAAAAAATATTTTATGTCTAACTTCTAGAATAATGCCAGTCATGAGTATTTGTTGAAAAACTGGTTATAATATGAATGCCAATGGTCTACTCTATCCCATGTGATGATTAAGATTATTGAGAATCTTTCATTTCTGGACAAATTATTTTCTTCACTTTAGAAATTTTCTTAAAGCTAAATGCACATCTCAATTATTTAAAATTAAATAAGCAAACTCAACATCATAAAATTTTTTCTTAACTGCACATAGAAGAGGAAATTGTGCTTATATTTTATGGAATGTCACTAAGCAATCTTCATATAACTGACTATTCTTAATTTTGTAATACGCATTGGTTTTCTAAACAAAATGCTTTCGTCTGAAGACATGCCAGTACCTTTGGTAGATCAAATTTTTGACTGACGAAAATGAAGGAAAAGAAAAGGTCATAATCATCACTGTACTGAATCATAGGTAGCCTATTTATTTGTATTTTCTGTGCCAAAGAAGGTAGATTACAAAACCAATAAAAAGAATTCGTCATCAAGTGCTTTTAAAAGTCTTACGATAGCAAAGAAGTGAATCAAACAAGAGTCATTTTATTCTCTGTCTGAGTGTAGGATTCAACCTGTAAAGAGTAGAGCATGTCTGTATCCCTACGTAAATAATAAATATAATAAAAAGTCTTTAGTGTTTCTTGAGCCAAATAATATTTCAGTTTGTTTTGTACTACAATGATATGTACTAAGATCTATTCATTATGCCACAAAACATATGCAGGTATAAAAATACTCATGTATGTACTGATTCCAGATAAACAATTCCCTATGCAGCCACAGACATAGATCATTCCCAGAAGTGATGGTATTCTTTGTAAGCCAATATTTCACCAGTGACATTTTGGTGCCAGTGAATCAACATTTCCAATACCGATTCTCTGTTTGAAGAAATCCTGCCATCTGGAATTGGTCCCTCTAGTAATGCTATTTAAATCACCATGGGATTAATGCTTCTTAATCACCTTCAACTTAGTTGGAAAAATTAAAAGGATTGTCTATTCAATTTATACCCTTCCTTTGGGGTTATCTAGATAGCTGTTTATTTGTGTTGTTTAACAATTTTATTACTGACTTTTTTCCAGAGTATTTTAACCTAAAAAGGTTAATTATGAAAATATTTAATTTCTGATAATATCTAGATGTTACAATTCAGATAAATATAACTCCACTATACCTATATGTTCTTTTAATCATTAAAAGTTATTCTGTATGGTGGTGCTGTACTCATATAGTAATGCAGGAGAAATATGGAGGTAATAAGGCTTTTCTTTATATGATAGTGTACCATTGTAAGAATATATAACAAGAGAATAAATTTCAACAGAATATTTTAGATCCTTAAAAAATAGTACAGTCCTTAGAAAGAGATGGAGAAATATAGGTAATATACTAATTTATCAAATAAAGCTAAGACATTGTGCAAATAATCAAAATATTATGCACACATGAATACAATGTTTAGACTTATAAGCCCATGCAAATGAAATAGCCACTTTGGGATAAGAGGATATATTAACCAAGGAATAAGAAGATATACTAACTTTGCCACCAAGCATCATGAAACATAGCAAATAATTCACAGAATTATTATGGTTGTAGCATCCCAGAGAGCTACCACAAGTCAATAATAGTACTAAAGGTAGTGGTATAAGGCAGAGAATTAATAAGAAATTTAAAGAAACATAATTTTTTAGCATTAGTCAAGATAAATAGCCTGATATGAGTTCTCAGCCCTTCAAGGTTTTTAAAATCATTCTTAGTTTCCTGCTCCTGGTATCTTGTCTAAGGGAAGAATGGAGCAAAACCACAGATTATATTCATGCATCATTTAACCAGAGATTTAAAGTTTATTAAGTGTTCCTTGACTTATTTATTCTTCATATACTTACTTCTACATTCAAAAAATACTTCTACATCTGACAAACGACTAATATCCAGATTCTACAAGGAACTCAAACCAAATGGCAAAAAATCCAACAAATAACCTCATTAAAAAGTGGGCAAAAAATATAGACAGATTCTTTTTTTTCAAAAGGAGATATACAAATGGCCAAGAAACATGAAAAAATGCTCAACATCACTAATCATCAGGGAAATGCAAATTAAAACCACAATGAGATGTTACCTTACCCCTGTCAAAAATGGCCATTATTACGAAGTCAAAAAACAACAGATGTTAGTATGGATGTGGTGAAAAAGGAATGCTTATACACTGTTGATGGGAATGTAAATTAGTAGACCCTCTATGGAAAACAATATGGTGATTCCTCAAGGAACTAAAAGTAGACTACCATTCAATTCAGCAACCCCACTATTAGGTATCTACCCAGAGGAAAAGAAGTAATTATCTGAAAAAGATACCTACACTTTTATGTTTATTGCAGCACAACTCTCTCTCTCTCTCTCTCTCTCTACACACACACACACCATGGAATAATACTCAGCCATAAAAAAGAATAAAATAATGTCTTTTGCAGCAACTTGGATGGAACTGTAGACCATTAACCTAAGTGAAGTATCTCTATAATGGAAAAACAAATACCACATCTTCTCACTTGTAAGTGGGAGCTAGACAATGGGTATACATGGTCATACCAAGTGGTACAGTGGACATTGGAGAATCAGTAAGGGAAAGGGTGCATCGGGGTGGCGGTGAGGAATCAAAAATTACCTACTGGGTACAACATACACCATTTGGGGTATTGATACGCTCACTAAAAGCCCCAGCTTCACCACTATACAATTCATACATGTAACAAAATCACTTGTACCCCCTAAATCTATTGGAATAAAAAAGTATCAGACTTTGTTCTCTTAAAAAAAGAAAAGTAAAAAAAACAAAACACCAAAATACTTATTAAATGACTTACTAAATATTTTATCTGAATAAGGCACTGTACTAGTTGCTAGATAGGAAACATTAAGATAATGACCAAAAACAAAGAATGCACACTTATAATTTATTAGAAGAGATGAAATACAATAAATACCTTCCAATTTAGTAAGGTAGATACAATAAAATAAATACCAATATAAAAGAAAGTACAATAGCGTGAGAAAAGTGTACAATAAATACCAATTTAAAAAAAAGAGTGGTTAGAAATTACTTGTTCTGCTGTCTCCAAGAAACCCACCTAACGAGCAAAGATGCATTTAGACTGAAAGTAAAAGGATGGAAATCGGTATTTCAAGCAAACGGTAACGAAAAGAAAGCTGGTGTGGCAATCTTAATTTCCAATAACTTAACTTTCAAACCAACAAAAATAATAAAAGACAAAAATGGCTACTACATACTGGTCAAGGGCACAATTCAACAAGAAGCCATGACTATACTCAATATATATGCACCCAACCTAGGTGCACCTAGATTCATAAAGCAAACCCTACTAGATCTGAACCAGATGATAGATAATAATACTGTAATAGCTGGAGACTTTAACACCCCACTGACAGTACAGGACAGATCCTCTAAACAGAAAATAAACAAAGACATAATGGACCTAAATAGAATGCTAGAACAAATGGGCATGGCTGACATCTATAGGACATTCTACCCAAAGTCCACAGAATATACATTCTTCTCATCAGCTCACAGGACATTCTCTAAGATTGACCATGTCCTAGGACATAAATCATGTCTTCAAAAATTCAAAAAAATAGAAATTATACCATGCATCTTCTCAGATCACAGCGGAATAAAAGTAACAATGATCACAAACAGAAACCCTCACTCTTACTCAAAGTCATGGAAGCTAAATAACCTTCTCCTGAATAATTATTCTATAAAAGAAGAAATCAAGATGGAAATCAAAAATTTCTTTGAATTAAATGATAATGGAGATACAACTTATCAAAATCTATGGGATGCAGCTAAAGCAGTCCTGAGAGGAAAATTCATATCCATAAATGCCTATATCAAAAAGACAGAAAACATGCAAATAGACAACCTAACGAATAGACTCAAAGAGCTGGAGAAAGAAGAACAGAACGATCCCAAACCCAGCAGAAGGCGAGAAATTACTAAGATCAAATCAGAACTAAATGAAAAGGACAACAAAGAAACTATAAGGGAAATTAATAAAACAAAAAGTTGGTTCTTTGAAAAGATAAACAAAATAGACACACCTCTGGCTAGACTAACCAAGAGCACAAAAGTAAAATCTCTAATAACCTCCATTAGGAACATGAAAGGAGAAATCACAACCGATGCTACAGAGATACAAGATATCATCTATGAATTCTACAAAAATCTTTATGCACACAAACTGGAGAACATGGAGGAAATGGACAAATTTTTAGAGACACATAGTCTTCCCAGGCTCAACCAGGAAGAAATAGAGTACCTGAACAGACCAATATCAAGAACTGAAATCGAAACAGCAATAAAAAACCTTCCCAAAAAGAAAAGCCCTGGTCCAGATGGGTTCACACCTGAATTTTACCATACATACAAAGAAGAACTGGTGCCCATCCTACATAAACTATTCTCCAATATTGAGAAGGATGGAGTTCTCCCCAACACGTTCTACCAAGCCAATATAACATTAATACCAAAGCCTGGAAAGGACTCAACAAAAATAGAGAACTACAGACCAATTTCCCTCATGAATATAGATGCAAAAATTTTCAATAAAATACTAGCAAATCGAATCCAAGTACTTATCAAAAAAGTAATCCACCACGACCAAGTGGGCTTCATCCCCGAGATGCAGGGGTGGTTCAACATACGTAAATCTATAAATGTAATTCACCACATAAATAGAAGCAAAAACAAAAATCATATGATACTCTCATTAGATGCAGAAAAAGCATTTGACAAAATTCAACACCCTTTTATGATAAAAACGCTTAACAAAATAGGCATTGATGGAACCTACCTAAAAATGATACAAGCCATATATGACAAACCCACAGCCAACATCATACTGAATGGGGAAAAGCTGAAAGCACTCCCACTTAGAACTGGAACCAGACAGGGCTGCCCATTGTCTCCGTTACTTTTCAACATAGTATTGGAAGTCCTTGCGAGAGCTATCAGGCAAGAGAGCAAAATCAAGGGAGTCCAAATAGGGAAGGAAGAGATCAAACTCTCACTTTTTGCTGATGATATGATGTTATATCTGGAAAACCCCCAGGATTCAACCAAGAGACTCCTGGAATTGATTAACGAATACAGCAAAGTCTCAGGCTACAAAATTAATATACACAAATCAGAGGCATTTATATATGCCAATGACAGTCAATTGGAAAACCAAATTAAAGACTCAATACCCTTCAAAATAGCAACAAAGAAAATAAAATATCTAGGTATATATCTAACTAAAGAGGTAAAGGACCTCTATAAGGAAAACTATGAAACACTGAGAAAAGAAATAGCAGAACTTGCAAATAGATGGAAAAATATACCATGCTCGTGGATCGGAAGAATCAACATTGTTAAAATGTCTATACTACCCAAAGTGATCTACAAATTCAATGCAATCCCTATTAAATTACCAACATCATTCTTTACAGACATAGAGAAAATAATTATACAATTTGTATGGAATCAAAGAAGACCCCGTATAGCAAAAGCAATTTTAAGCAATAAAAACAAAATGGGAGGTATTAATTTGCCAGACCTCAAACTATACTACAAGGCCGTGGTTCTTAAAACAGCCTGGTATTGGCACAAGTGCAGGGACACAGACCAGTGGAACACAACAGAAAATCCAAATATAGAACCATCCTCATATAGTCACCTAATTTTTGACAAAGCGGGAAAGAATATACTCCGGGGACAAGAATCCCTATTCAACAAATGGTGCTGGGAGAATTGGTTAGCCACTTGCAGAAGACTGAAACAGGACCCACAGCTTTCACCTCTCACAAAAATCAAATCACGGTGGATAACAGACTTAAACCTTAGGCGTGATACAATCAGAATTCTAGAAGAAAATGTAGGAAAGACTCTTACAGACATTGGCCTAGGCAGAGAATTTATGAAGAAGACCCCCAAGGCAATCACAGCAGCAACAAAAATAAATGAATGGGACATGATTAAACTAAAAAGCTTCTGCACAGCCAAAGAAACAGTCCAGAGAATAAACAGATCACCTACAGAATGGGAAAAAATTTTTGCATACTACACATCAGATAAAGGACTGATAACAAGAATCTATTTAGAACTCAGGAAAATCAGCAAGAAAAAATCAAGCAACCCTATCAAAAAGTGGGCAAAGGACATGAATAGAAATTTTTCAAAAGAAGATATAAAAATGGCTAACAAACATATGAAAAAGTGTTCAACATCTCTAATCATCAGGGAAATGCAAATCAAAACCACAATGAGATATCACTTAACCCCAGTGAGAATGGCCTTTATCAAAAAAACCCAAAACAACACATGTTGGCGTGGGTGTGGAGAGACAGGAACACTAATACACTGCTGGTGGGACTGCAAACTAGTGCAACCCCTGTGGAAAGCATTATGGAGGTATCTTAAACAGATTCAAGTAGACCTGCCATTTGACCCAGCAATCCCATTACTGGGCATATACCCAAAGGAAAAAAGGTCATTCTATAACAAAGGCACGTGTACCCAAATGTTTATAGCAGCACAATTCACAATAGCAAAGATGTGGAAACAACCCAAATGCCCATCAATACATGATTGGATTAGTAAGTTGTGGTATATGTATACCATGGAATATTACTCAGCTATAAGGAATGATGAAGATACGACATCTCTGTGGTTCTCCTGGAGAGAGTTGGAACCCATTATATTAAGTGAAGTATCCCAAGAATGGAAAAACAAGCATCACATGTACTCACCAGAAAATTGGTTTCCCTGATCATCACCTAAATACAAATCTGGGAATGACACCAATTGGACATCAGACTGAGGTGGGGGGTGGGGGAGGGGATGGGGGTATGCCTACACGACGAGTGCATTCCACACCGTTGGGGGAGTGGTAACACTTGAAGGTGCTGACTCGGGAAAGGGGGGGTGGGGAAAAAAATATGAAACTATTGTTTTTAACTTGCACTGTTCACTTAATAATTTATCATGAATATTTCCCATATTATTTCATATCATTGTACAAGAAATAATGTATACATTATGAGGACATACTGTATCTAACAAGATATACTGTTAGACTCTTTGATTCTGTAAAACTAAATTGAAAAAATATATATATATAATAAAAAAAAAAAAAAAATAAGATAATGACCAAAAACAAAGAATGCACACTTATAATTTATTAGAAGAGATGAAATACAATAAATACCTTCCAATTTAGTAAGGTAGATACAATAAAATAAATACCAATATAAAAGAAAGTACAATAGCGTGAGAAAAGTGTACAATAAATACCAATTTAAAAAAAAGAGTGGTTAGAAATTACTTGTTTTGCAAATATGGGGAAGAAAAAAATCCAATTTAACCTGTGTTCATGAACAACTATTATGTGTCAGATACACTACCTTTACCTGAAGATGCAAAGGTAAATAAACATGATTCTTTTCTTCTAGGAGTTTTTAGTTTATCAGGATTATCTCCTCTTGGAGTGTGAAGAATGTCAGAGAAGATTTTATGGAAGAAGTGACACTTGAGTTGCATCTTGAAATATAGGTAAAATTTCGCCATAAGGATAAAAGGAAAGGAGCTTTCCAGGGACAGACAAAACCATGAATACAACAGCATCTGCAGTCGTCTCTCTGAACTTATTTATATTCTTCTGAAGCAAACTTTGGTATGAGAATGACAGAAGGCATAGCTCTGTGATACAGGCTTTACAGTACCCTATTTTTAAAGCAAAAAAAAAAAATCAATATTCTTAGAAAACTCTATTTTTTATTATTTCAACATTTTTGAATATTTATATTAGTGCCATTCAGATTACTTGGCACTGTAGATAGAAACCGTCTTATGCTATTCCTGTATCTTGTGTTCCCCCAAAGAATCTGCAAACTCTTATAGTAAGTAACAGAGACAAGTTAAATTTCATTATGGTATAATGTGCAAGTATTTTAGAACTAATATGTTTTTAAAATATTAGTTGTTCATGAGTAGAGTCTATCCTAGACAGTACACACTTGCTTTCATGTATTTTTTACCCTTCACATTATCCACATGTGTAGAATTGAGAAACAAGTCAACTCATGAGCTACTCAGGTAGATTTGCTACTGGATGAGCAACATCAACAGAAAGATTACAGTGGCTAACTGAGGGTCAGAGTCTTTTCGAGGACTTTGTAGAAGTTTCTGTTGAGAAGAGCAGGGAAACCAGTATAAGCAGAGGGGCTGAAAGAGCAATCCAAGAGAAAAGAACAGAAAAATTATGTTCCTAAATGTGGTCCTTTCTCCGTGACCCTCTGCCCTGAACATTTTTAGATTGAGTACCTTGAGAAAACACCTTTCCTTACCTTCTTTCTTTAATATTATTTCTCAATCTTTGAGAGAATTTAAACTACTTTCTCATTAGCATATTTTGCAAAGACACAAGAAGCTCATACTTTGCATGCTGGGGAAAAAAGCAATTTTATCTGTTGGTAGACTCTTTGTTTAAATATAACCATCCCTTCTGATCTCTTTTCCATGATTAGTTTAAAAGCTCTTTTCTTGATGTGGTTTGGCTTTGAAATTATAGAACCAATTTTTGTGTCTTACGTTTTTTCCTAAGAAACTTGTAAGAAGTATCTTTTTTTCAGGTAAGTATGATGTAAATTTGTAAGGTGATAAATTAGAGCTTTGACCAAAATTATAAGCTGGTTCTCGGGGGTTATGTTGATAACCTTATACAGCATCCACTTATTACAAAGCAGAGAAGAGGGAACGGCAAAAGTAAAGGAACATGAAAGGCCCTTTTTGTTATCATGAATCTTTAACATATGGTCCATAATAGACTTTAGATTTGGTTATAGGTTGATTGATGTAAGTGGAATATTTGCATAGAATTCTATGATTAAAATTTTACATATATTAATATCATCAATAATTATGTAAGTTTAGGCCGGGCGCGGTGGCTCACGCCTGTAATCCTAGCACTCTGGGAGGCCGAGGTGGGCGGATCGTTTGAGCTCAGGAGTTCGAGACCAGCCTGAGCAAGAGTGAGACCCATCTCTACTAAAAATAGAAAGAAATTATATGCACAGCTAAAAATATATATAGGAAAAATTAGCCGGGCATGGTGGCGCATGCCTGTAGTCCCAGCTACTCGGGAGGCTGAGACAGGAGGATCGCTTGAGCTCAGGAGTTTGAGGTTGCTGTGAGCTAGGCTAACGCCACGGCACTCACTCTAGCCTGGGCAATAGAGTGAGACTCTGTCTCAAAAAAAAAATAAAATAAAATAAATAATTATGTAAGTTTCATCGCTATCATATTATTCAACAGTTATGAAAACGGAGCTTCAGAAGATTAACTGACTATTGAAAAGTCGTACTGTTAGGACTTAAAGCCAGTTCTTATGACTGTATGTCTAGTCTTTGCTTTTACACTGGTTAGAAAGTATAATTTTAAAAATTGTATTTAAAATGTTGTTATGATAGTGTTAGCTTTATAAAAATTCAAGAGAAGTGATATAGATTGAATAGATTGATGATGACCAGTATGAGGTGGACTAAAATGTTCAAAGATCACCATTTCCACATCATATTTTAGATTTAAACTAGAGTATTGAGTGTTTAAATAGCTCTGATATTACCCTAATACTTTAATGACAGCAGAAAATAATTTGATTTACATATATGCAAATGCACAGATAATCCCAATAAGTCATTGTAATTTTACCTAACCTACCAAGACAACAGTCTGGTTTTGTATGTCCTTCCTTACTTTCACTACCGCCAATTAAATTTTGTTTTGTTTTTAAGTAAAATTATGGTTAATTGATACTAAAGTAAATCAGATGTCGAGTCTTATTTTCTAAGCTGCATCTTTATCCAGTCATCCTTTTTTCTTTATACATTTCTGTAGTATGAAAATTGAAGTTTTAAAAATAATTGCCAATCTAAAATTTTTAAGGATGTGCCTGCTTAGAAGAGTCCGCAACAGAATACGTGCTCTAAGTAGCCCTTCCAAATACCTCTCACATCTCTTCAGTATACCCAGCAATTCCTTTTATAGGGGAAATAAGTTTTCACTCTACTTTTCACTAGAGCACTTTTCATTAAATAAAATATTTATGGCTGAAGTAGGAAACATGTTGGCTTTTGGTCCCATTAGATCGATAAATGATCTTTTTAGAGGAGCAAATTATGATAGGAGAATGGATAGATGCTTGAACACGTGGAACATGTATTTGGATACAAGAGAGAAGAAGAGTGGTGTAGCAGAAAGTAGGACATTGAAGGCTCTGAATGCCAAACCCAGAAGATGAAAACTTCGTAATATTACCTAGGGAGGCTCATTCTCAGATCTCACAAAGTTTATGATCTTACTAACTAGGCCCTACAAAAGAATTGGTTATTTTTGATGTATGATCAAATATTATTAAAAAGAGTCATTCTAGAGTTTAACAAAGAAGTTTTAACAATATCTAGGCTCTTCATTTTTATAGGTATGGGCATTGAAATCACAGCTTCTCCAAAGTCATAGATAGACAGATAGATAGATAATCAGTAGCAAAGTAGGGACTAGAATTGAGGGAGCCCAAATTCTGTGCCCTGTGTTTCTCACTCTACTGCTTTCCCTCATCACAGTAGTCACTTTTTAAAGAGAATAGTTGCAGAGTTATAAGGAATAAGAATTTTAAAAGAAAAAATGGAGAAAAGCAGTATCATTTTAACCTTTTCAAGTTGCCAGGAGAAAAAGTGAGAAAGAATATTTACTTTTTCCAAAATATAATAAAAGTTTAATTAGGTTAAGGAGGATGAGAAAAGATGAGGGCAGGAAGCTATTTGCTCTTTCAAAATATAGCTGGGCTGCCTTGAACTCTTTAGTTTTTACCTTATCAGGGTTTACTAGTGCATAATTATAGGTTCTTGCCAAATGTCATTGATCCATACTTTTTGTTCTAATTTGAGTTGATCTTATAGTGTAGAGGATGTCTTTAGCACACAGGAGAAACAGGAGAAGACAGATTTTTAAGATAGGTTTCAGCTCAAATTGATAGTAACCTGAGTTTATTTTGCTTACTGTTTTTGCTTTTATCTCAATTTTGTTTATAATAATAATAACAAGAACTTAATAAGATTTATGTGCAAAAGCTGCTTTTAGGCAATTTAGGTCTCTGATTATTTTCTTTAGCAATGCCAAAACATCAAGGCACAGAATTTAACACTGGAAACATTCAACATTATAATTATTGAAATATTCCTGGTTTCCATCAGATTTCATGGCTTTAAAGCAATTGTCTTATTGAGAGCAGGGGTTCTAAATGACTGGGTTGTTTTGGACAGAAAGAACAGTTTGGTGCTGGAGATTATTGCTGAGTCATTGTTATATTTGATGTTTGTAGTGTTAGCAAATATCATGGTGACAAGTTTAATATATTTCTAGGTAAGAAGATACTGAATGCTTCCTTAATCTAAGCATGATTCTCCTGCTAGGGCATTTGTTGATATATTTATCATACAAGTATGACTCTTTTAAAGTTGAGTAGTCAGTGGGATATGTGGATATGGCCATGTTACCTCGTTTTACTGTTCCCCAAGTGTCTGGCTACTGTGTAAACATGCTGTTTGAAACCTGCACAGCCATATTTATATCCTCCTATCTTTAGAGTTCAGTATTGCAAAGCAGAGAAATTCATGGTTCTGATTCACAGGGTTTACTGTTTTGTTATAATGTTCAAATAAAGATCTGCTAAAAAATTGTCTTGTAAAAGATAAAAGTCCACGTTCATACTATCAAGGTCATTACTGAACTCAATGCCTTCCGTATAAAAGCACAGAGATGCCATCTAGCAGCAGCCCTCAGAAATTTCCCACACGGAAATAGTCCTTTCCCTGTAAAACTGAACAATAATTGCCTTCCTACAAGCTTTCAGTTTTTAAGATTTTACTTACTGAATGTTATTTGGCTTATTGTCTATAATCCAGACACTCCATTACAAATGAAATTAATTGATATCTCTTAAAATAGGCAAAGTGATATATCCCTGAGTTTTTCTAAAAGGAACTGTGAACTTGTTAAATATACTTTAATTAAGAAAGCATAATCCAAATAATTTTCCTGAGAGGAAAACTGGCAATCTGTCTATATAAAAATGTAAATAATTAATTAGCAGAGAATTCTCTTCCTTTGTTCTAAAAAAAAAATACTGTTTTCCAATTTTCTGATATAGTAAATGAGAGAAAAGAAAGTATATGCATGCTAAAAGTAAGTTCACCCTATTGACAATGAAGCTCCCACTTTTTTTTTTAAATTTAAAAACAAAATTGGCTTTCAAGTAACTTATCTTACCATAAGATGGCGATACTTAAGCATTTTACAAAATGTCATATAAAATCTAGAAGCCTCAGTCATAGGAAAAAAAAAGCCATTATAAACATAAACATTAATGCTCTTCCATGAAATAGAATTGGCACTGTTAGAAAATCTTTTTGTCTTCAGGTAAATTAATACACAAGAAGTGCTCTCTAAGATTTAGATACCCAATATTTGAAATATGTGAAATTCTATACCTTAAAAAAAAAAAATTCAATTTTAAGAGCTCTCCTATTTTCCCAGTTTCTGTGTATCCATGTGTGATTATATATATATATACATATATATATTTGCAATAAACATAAAGGAACAATATAGAATATTTCAATAAATTTAATTAGAAATTTGATTATGACATATATCAATCATAACATTAGTATGTAAAAAAAAAGGTTAGAATTTCTATTCAAGTGTCATCACTTAAATTACTACTTATTTTTCCAAAAACTGTGTTTTTTGTGCTATATTATTAAAGTTTTAATTTCAATTTCACCAGACATATTTTGCTTTATGAATTCTGATTTTTTTAAACTCTAAACCCTAAATTCATTGTTTGTAACCTAACTGACAATTATTTTGAGAAAACATTGATGCCATTTATAATATTCTGAGTGATCAAAAATAGTTTGATAAAATATACAAAAGTAGCTTCTATTCACCTTTTTAAAAGCAATATTTTGTCTACAAGTCCAAAAACGTTTTACAATGTTAAAATTACTTGCTCTAAACATTTTAACATTCCCTATAATATCATCTGTGGTAAAAAACAAAATATCATCTTTTGAAAAAAAAAAAATCTTTTGTTCTTTTCACACTGTATTGCAGTATCTAGAAGCTGAGATGGACAGTTTGAAAGTTAATGCATGCCCTCCCTGGATCATTCAGCTCTATGGTACGTCCACAGTTCATTCTGAAGCAAGTCGAAAGTTTCATAGCATTGAATATAGAGAAATGAACTCATCAAAACTAGAAAAGATCATATTGACCAAACATAGGTTGTTTATTTGGGAAATTTATCTCTATATTTAACAAAAGATTATTTATGTATTTAATTTTGAAAGGCGTACAATCAAGATATTTATGCATTAAAGATATCAGACCAATCACATCAACATACAATTGTTAGTGAAGCTCTACATTTCTGAATTCATTTTAAAGAATGACAGATAAAACTCACTTTAAGTCAAGTGACTTTTTCTGTAGTAATTCAGTGATTAGCTTCGCTTTTTAAAAATGTTTTACTAAAAATATTTCAAATGAGATATATGATAGAACGTGTTCGAAACTTTTAACCAACATCACATAATGAGAGTGGCAATGGATATAATATATCACTACAGAGTGCAGAGGCAAAAAGAAAAACAAAAGATTTTAAAAATATAAAAACAAAATCAACACTTTTACTTAGGTTTAAAATGCTTTAAAGCTACCCCTTAGTATATAAAATATGACATTAAGATCATTAAGATGGCATTCATACACTGTGTGAGGCTTTCACAATCACAGTATCAGTACAACCATAGCCTTAAAATAAAATGATTTTTTTTTTCCTATCAGGTCTCCCTAAGTATGAAAGTGTATAGAAATAATTACAAGCATGTATGACATGATTGTAAGTTTTCACTGTATGCTATGTTAGGCCCATAAATATCACAACCACAGTATTATATTATGCTTGGTTACATCTTAGTTCTATTTAATTATGAAAGGAAACTTAATTTCTCTATACTACATAGATGATGTAAAGCTTTAAAAATAACTTTATGATATTTTTTAAATACAGTTTTTATGGGTCTGATAGCATGGTATCATTTCCCTATAGTGTCAGATTGCTGTTGACCAATTCAATGAGTAAAACAATAAATAAATAAATTGTATCTCTTACTCTTTTTGACCAGATGCCTTATCTCTTACCCCCTATAATGATGATTTTCTTAGAATGATGAAGCTCTCAGATTACCTCTCTTTGTCATCACTACTTTTCCCATACCTCAATAAAAATATTTCTCCCTAGTCTCCTGTCTCTTTTTATCAGAGGAGCTTAGCAGTCACTTTAATTGACAGTGCTGGCTAATCTTGAGAGTTCAACAGCTATGAGATAACTCATCCTTCCTAATGCCCTCCTTAGTTCGATGGGGTTCTAACTTCCTGTTTCTTAACACTATTAATGAGAACTTCCTCGGTGCCCCCTAATTTCCGTAACAAAAAGAAAGAAGAAAACACAAGCCCCTTTCGCCGACGCCTCTCAGCCATGGCAGAAAGTCCCGCTCTGCCGTGTGTGTTAACAAGCAGCATCCCAAATGTTTTGGACACAAACCGCAGCACGTCTGCGATGGGAGCATTATTGACCGGGATCGGCTGGAAAACGCTCCCCTGCCTTCCACAAAGAAACGGTGCCCCGTCTCCTAGCACATGCTTATCAATTGCATCCTTTCAGCTGCAAACTCCTTTGCATTACCCGTCCGACTTCTAAAGAGCACGCGAAGCAGCCGGACAACGGCATCAGACACATTCCCCCGAGAGCCGCATTGCCCGCTGCCCGAACCCATTATATTTTCTCCCGGGCCCTCCCCCGTGCCCCCAGGACTCTACCTGGAGGAGCAATGCCTAGGTAGTTCACCTTGTTGTCTTCCGAACGGCGGGGGATACGCCAGGCACCTGAAAGAGCTGTCTCTCCCCGTGCCGTTTTGGGCATATCTATTTGCATTTTTTTTTGGGGGGGGGGGTCGGTTTGTTCCATAGCGCACATGGATGTCAAACAAGAGTCAGCATAGCGTACGTACCTTGGAAGGATCTAATCCGGCGAGCAACGACAGCAGCAGGAGGTTGAGAAGGTGGGATGTAGCCTGCATTCTGATCTGGGTTGCGGCCCCGTCTTTACTCTCTGTTGTGTGGCCGCTCCGCTCTCACTGCAGAGATGTTTCCTTCCCTCGTCGGTTGCACTTTCCGCCTGCCACTCACAGGCGGCGGCGGCAGCAGCGGCGGTGGCAGCAGCGGCAGTAGTGGCAGCAGCGGCAGTAGTGGCAGCAGCGGCAGCCGCCCTGGGGGGCGATCATTCCGCAGGCGTCCTCGGAGCCGGGAGCCCGGGAGCTCCCGCGCGGGGGCCGCGCTGCGGTGGGCGCTGGCCAAGGTGCTGAAGCGCCTCCGCCCCGCGCGCCCCGGTCGGCCGTCTCCCCCGCGGCTGCAGAGCCAGCCCTCCTCAAAAGTTTGGACCTAAGAAGAAGATAAAAGGAGTAACTGCTCAGAGGGGTGTGGAGCCCTGGACAACGGATATGACATCACTACAGCTCCTGGGGGGTTCGGGGGTGGTGGGTGGGAGGGGTGGTGATATTTTGCGGGGAATTTGTTCACCAAACAAAGAGTGACTCTCGTGTTCCAGTTCGGCGTTTGCTGGCAACTTGAGCTGCAGAGAAGTAACGAGTCAGCCAGATACAGGGTTATGAAACAAACAGTGCACTGGAACCTTCTGCTGTCATTGACAGAGGATTTGATGGCGTGCGGAGTGTTTTAGACAAAGTTTGCCGCACGGAGTATCAGCGTATGGTCCCTATCCAAGGCACACAATTTTTAGCCGCGATAGATGTTTAGGGTAATGAATAGATGTTTATGGCCATTTAGGAATAGCCTATTGAAATATATATATATATATATATATATATATATATATTTGGTTAAGCATTAATGGGCATTTACCCATCTAAGGCCGTTGGCCATCTGAAAATACTGTGCATAAATAAATGAAGAGGCTTATTTTTTCCTTTAGTTATAAATAGTATAATCCAATAGTGCTCCCCCAACTGAAATATCTCCCCTCATAAACACGGCCATACCCAGAAATGTAGTTTTCCTGTCAGTCTGACTTGTGTTTACACTTGAGGAAGAATCCAGTGATAGATGGACAATGGGATGGAAAAAGTGGTAATTGCTAAGCTTTCAAATACTTCTGTATTCTAGAGCTCAAAAAAAGAGGCAGAACAGTTGCTTCACAAGTGCAAAGAAAGGGTAAATGGCAAACTCTCTCATTCACCCTGCCTCATTTAATTATACTTGAGCAAAGTCATTTTTTTGAAGCTAGAAAATAGCAAGTGTTCTCAATAACATAAAAAGGTGGGAAGGAGTTGGCAACCACTCTGAAACACCCCTCTCACACAATTATGCCTTTAATGCTCCCATCTTCTGTTGATGTTTCTAGAAATGATGTTTCCTACAGATAAAAATATGCAAACTGGAGCTATGGACACTGCTTCCTTTTACTTCCACATTAAAAAGATGAATTGTTTGAGATATCAGACACATGCTGTTGTATAAAATCTCCACCAATCTTTCACTAAAATACCCCATTTATTTAATATAAGAAAATATCAGTTCATATTTAAATACTTTTGTAAGTTATAGTCCCCAAGAATTTACATCATATTGCATCTGTTTGTATTCTGATTTTATAAAGATGTATGCAAGTATGTATGATTACTTGAGGTCCTTTTTTTCTACAAAACATAAATGACATGAAGTAAACTAATTCTGAAAATTTTTGAAGGGATAGATTATGCATAAAAAAGAGATTGCAGGATAATATAAAGAAAGTGGAATTACTTAGCATGATGTTAATTTAATGATATCCCTAGCAACCATAGTTACCTTTAGAAATTCCATTATTTTCTAGCAGAAATAGAAAATAAAAATTCCTTTTCAGGTAAAAGATAAAACCACAGAGCTGTGCCTGACACTCTTTGGAATAACTTCCTAGAGGATATTTGTAACTAACTTTCTTTTCCCCCCTTTTTACATTTGTTTCTTAACCTGAACTTTTTCTGTCTATATCCATCTGTTTATCTATCAGTGTAGGATAAAATCAGCATAATTTTTCAATGATTCCTAAATAAAAATTTTATTCAGTTCCCATTTTTTAAATCTTTCATACGACTACACAGTGTGAAAATGAAGTTGCATGTGGTAGCTGAATATAATCTTTATACACAATAGTGTATTTTTATTATCCATTCTCTAAATACAACATTAAAAAAATTATTTGTATTCCCACTGATTTTTTCTCTTCCCAAGTTATTTTCTACCATCCTGTTTATACCTCCACCTCTTAACAGGCAGTACAGCATACTTGTTTGAGTGGAAGGAAGCTGTATTAACAGACACAAAAAGTAATATGAAAATACAATCATATCAATTTTATCACTTCAAGGTCAACAGATATTGTTATGATGGAATAATGTGGCTTTTTTGGAAACAAAATTATTCTGATCTCAAAGATGTTCCACAATATTAGTGATTGGAATAAAACTCTTATGTGGGCACATTTTTTTCTTTAACTCTCCATTTTTCTATATTTTATGGCATTGGAATATCATGTATAACAAGAAGTTAATAAGAAGACAAATTCTATGAAACCTTGCCAGAAAAAAATGTGATGGAAGAGGATGACAATATTTAGAGATCTAAAGTAAGTAATGTATGGTAATTATGTTACAAATGAAAATGGACGATCTTAGCATACTTACAACATACTTGCCATAAGAGAAGCTTAGTCATTTGTAGAGAACAATCAAGTTCAGTAATAAATCAAAGCTATATTAAACTGAAGGTGTAAATTAAACAACACAAATCCACCAATATTCTACTACTTCTTCTATCTCTCTTTGAAAAATAGAACAATAAAATTGCAAAGTTTCTTTTAAATATGATTATGACTATTGCTTTTAGTCATTTATTTTGTAGTAAAGCCCTCTTGTGATGTATTTCTATGCAATCAATTTGACAAAATTGTAGGTCATATTATATATTACTGTGCATAGCAGTCAATAGAGCATTTCTCCTTGCAAGGAAGAAAGTCCATGAAGTTCTTTGTATCTTGTATCTTACACTGGCTAGTCAGAAGAGTTCTACTAAAGGTAAGAAATGGTGTATCTATTTGCTTTTGTTTTCACTGTAACTTCAAATTGGTAACTGTAACTTATAACAAAATTATGAAGTGTGATTCATAGCATAGATTTAGAAATCTTGCATTCTTCAATGCAAGCATGAGAAAATATTTGACATTTATGTGTCTAGTCAAAGTTAGCTTCTATGTTAGTATTACTATGAATTTTATAAGGCATTATAAAAATTTTAGCCAGTATTATCTACAGAGGTATGCATAAAAATAAGCTTAAAAGGACTTGTATACATGTACAACACATAGAACAAATAATGCAAATTTTTAAAAAACATTTACGTGAAATATTACAAAAGTAAAGTCTTAATTATATAGCGGATTATATTCTTAGCCGAATGTTTTATGTGTTTTAGTCTTTTTTAAACAAGAGACTGAATGATATATGTTTGACCCTTGAACAATGTGAAGGCCGCTGTGTAGTTGAAAATACACATATAACTTTTTTTTGATCAAGAGAGAAGTCAAGAAACACGTATAACTTTTAACACCCTCAGAACTTAACTACCAATAGCCTACTGTTCACAGGAAGCCTTGCCAATAACATAAACTGTTGATTAACACATATTTTGTATGTTATATGCATTGTATACTATATTCTTCCAATAAAGTAAGGTAGAGAAAAGAAAATGTTATTAAGAAAATCATAAAGAAGAGAAAATACACTTACTATTCACTAAGTGAAAGTGGATTATCATAAGGGTTTTCGTGCTCGTCATCTTCATGTTGAGTAGACTGAGGAGGAAGAGGAAGAGGAGTGTGTCATGGGTAGCAAAGATGGAAAAGATGGAGGAGATGGAAAGGAAGGCAAGAGAGGCAGGTAGTCTCGGTATAACTTGACAGAAATACATTGCAATTTCTGTCTGACATTTTTGCTTTTTCATTTCACTAAAAATGTCTCCATATAATACTAACCTTTTTTATATTGTTTGCTTTAGTTAGTTCAGTGCTCTTATCATAGAAAGATTCATGTTATAAAAGAAATCAAAACCAATCCTGAATAATTGAAACACTTTTCCCAGTTTGCTTAATGTCAATTTGCCTTCTGGCACTGCTTCTTCCACATACTCTTCCTCATGATCTGGCACTGGTTTGGAAGCAGTCATCTTCATCAAGCCAACCTACGTTAATTTCTCTGATGTGGTGCCTATTGGGTCTTGAATTTCTCCTAGACCCATGACTTCAAATCCTCACCCACTACTTTTTTTTGCCATGTTCACAATCTCTTTCATGCTTTTCTTTATTCTCTCTGCTGTAAATCCTGTGAAGCCATACACAACATCTGGACACAGTTTGTTCCAGCAGAAATTTATTGTTTTGGGCTTGAAATCTTTCATAGATTTTCTATAATAATGATGGTGTAATCCTTCTAGACTTTCATGAAATTCTCCCTATCAGAGTTCTCTTCCATAGTGGTGATAATCCTTTCTATAGAGTATTGTGTATAATGAGGCTTAAAAGTCTGTATGATCCCCTGAACTAGGGGCTGAATTAGAGACACTGTGTTTGGGGGCAAGTAAACCACTTGCATGCCTTTTGGTGTTGAACTCATGGAGATCTATGTAACCAAGGGCATTGCTCAATATCAAAAGAACTTTAAAAGACAGTCATTTACTAGCAAGGTACTTCCTGACTTCAGGGAAAAAGTATTGATGGACTCTGTCCAGATAAAGGGTTCTCATTGTCCAGGCCCTCTTGTTGTACAAGCAGAAGACTGGCAGCTGGTGTTTACCTTTTCCCTTCAAGACTCAGGAGTCAGCAGCCTGATGGATAAGGTCAGTCCTGATCATGAATCCAGCTGCATTTGCACAAAACAGTAGAGTTAGCCTATTCCTACCTGCCTTATACCCTGGTACTCACTCCTCTTCCTTACTAATAAATGTCCTTTGTGGCATTTTGCCCCCCAGAATAGAGAATAGGGCATTTTTGTCTGCATTAAAACTTGGTTCAGGAAGCTATACTTCCTTTCTTCTCAATGATTTTCTTAATGGTGTCTGGGAACCTGTCTTCTGCCTCTTGGTGAGCATAAGCTGCTTCTTCTGTTATCGTGATATTTTTAAGTCAAACCTCTTTCTAAAATTATCAAACCATCCTTTGCTGGCATAAATTCTCCAGCTTTAAATCCTTCACATTCCTTTTTGTTTTACATCATCATATAATGACTTTGCTTTTTCTCAAATCATGTTAGGGTCTATAGGTTTGCCTGTCTCATAGCAATCCTGCACCCACATAAAAGCTGCATTTTCAATATAAGATAAAAAAGGTATTTTGCAAAAATTTCAAGGCTTTCCCACCAGCTAGTGTAGCTATAATGATGGCTTCATGAATTTTCTTTTCCTTTTTCACAGTGGTGCTCATTCTAGGTTCATTTATCTTGAAATGGCTGGCACCCACAGATACCTCAATCTCTGGAACATATCAAACAATTCAAATTTTTCTTGTAATGTTATGAATTTTCTCTACTTCTTAAGATAGTTTACAGCGTCTCTAGTGGCACTTCATATGGGTCCCATGGTGACATTTTAGGTTTATGATACTGCACTAACCATGATGAATAATAATGTGAGAACCATGAGAAATAACTTCTTACTGTGATACAAAATTTGCTGGAGAGGCATAATGGCTCATGCAGAGATGATTAGTGTCAAGTAGATACTCCCAACTCTTGAGCTCACTGCAATAGCAATAAGAGGTAGCTACAAAAATATCACAGTATGTACTACAGTTAATTTTATGCAGTTTATGATTTAATACTGCATCTTTATGTTGTTTACATTTCTCTCGACCGCAGATGGTGCCATGAAGAGTCTGTGTTTGTGTGTGTAAGTTTTGATAAATTTTAACATTTTATAATAGATATGTGTATATTTTATGGTAGTAAATGACAAGATAGGTTAGTATTGACATATATTTTATGAATTCATGGCATATTTCACTTTTTCTTAATTTTTTGGTATTTCTAGGCTACATGGCTGGTCTGTGAATTTTTTCAAATTGTCACAAATTTTCCAATATATTTATTGAAAAAAATCTGCACATAAGATTTGTTTAAACTTGTGTTGCTCAAGGCTCAATTATACTTTTTTCATATATTTTACCCATCCTCAGCATTTTAGAGATGTTCCATTATGCTAAAAAGTGCAGTTACATACTTTGGTTTCATCTATTATTTAACATTTGAGACTTATTTATTTTAGAATAAAAATAAGAATAATTCAGCAGCTAATACAAACCCGTGGGCAATTTTTCACCTTTTGCTGTATAAATAAATATTGCTTTGATTCATTTCCTAATGTCCTTGACCTGTCAGACTACTTTCACACTTTGATTTTTTAACCTGTTGCTCTTTACTTTATTGGGGTAACTTTTCTTCCTTGCTTGCTTTTAAGTCATTTCCATCTAGATCTCCTACCTCTCCTAACTGCCCTGTCTAAAAATAACAACCCAATAATTCTATACTTAATATCTGTTTTCTATGGTATTTATTTACTGTCTGTCTCCCTTAAAGAATATATTCTGTAAAGGGTCTTCTTCTGTTTGGTGTTTTACTCTAATTCAAGCACCTAGAAGAGTGCCCAGGGCATAGCAGTCACTTAATAATGATTTAATCAATAAATGAATGAATGAGTGAATTTTCCCACCTTAAGTCTTTCATGCATATTTACATACCCAAAGTATGAGTATTTAAAGGACAGATTATTAGACTTCATCTCTCAATGTAAAGCATAGCATGTGCATACAGGGAGGGAAAAAATTGATGACAGCCATATTTGAAATTATTTTGAATAACAAAAGGAATTATTTTGCACACTTATTTAAAAATGCCCTTGGTGCCTCTACCAATCACTAATCTATCTGAGTTGGGTTTTCAATGTAAATTTTGATTTGCATATAATTTGGCAGGTGTAAATGAAACAATTTCAGTAAGGAAGAATTTCATATTTACAAATAAATGCCAATATTACAAAAAAACTTGTGCTTTTAGTAATGCAAGACTAGGTAATTTGGACCAAGTCTTTAACTGACAGTGACTGGAAGAGCCAGAAAAATCATAACCCACAACTACCTGAAGGCATCAGAGCACAGCACTGGCAATGATGAAATATGGAATCAAGATCTGGGAGAGTAAGGGAATAGAGAGAAGACAGCCGGGCAGGTAGGACCACTTTTTTATTAAGATCATCTGCCATCTTCAGAAGAGGCTATCTGAAGGCTGAGAAACTTATCAGAGCTCCTGACAACCTCACAGAGCTAAGGGAACACAAATTAGAATTCCAGGTTTTGCTGCCAAGGTAGGAACCCTGCTCTCATCCTACTTTGGATTGAAATGTTGAAGTGCTAAATGCCAATAAGAGTGAACTCAAAATAGAACAGTCTTCACAGGGACTTTTATGACCAGCTTCTGATCACCTTTATCTCTGAAACTGTATTAAGATGATCTGAGATTACTAGTACCCCTAGACTTCTTACAGAGGTAATCTATTTTGGGTTCCCATTCTCAATATAGGTATTTCTTTCTTTCTATACATATTTTAAGAATGACTCAGCAGAACTTTGTGCCTGACTGGTGGTGGATAATTGTAGGATAACTGAGTTTTCAATCTTAGGAGCAAAATGATGTATAAGCAATAAAAACAAAATCATAAGGCAAATCTTTTGTGTTGTATTTTTTTTTCTCTTTGAGAGAGCAGGCACAATATTTATTGTCTTTAATTAGGTTGAATTTGAGTTAAGAGAAGGACAGAGAATTAGAAATATCTGTGTTATGATTTAAAATGTAAAATTTGACTATGAAAAAATAACAAGATATAAATTATGTACATATAGAGAAAAATTCTATAGTCCATGGCTTAGAACAATCAATTTTTACAGCCTAAAGTATCCCACCTTCTGATCATAGTTTCCATTTTCATGATTTAAAATCTCTCCCAAAATACTTAATATCAATTAGTACTTAATATTAATTATATAGCTTTTTCCCCCCATGGGGCAGCAGAAACATTTTATTTTATTATATGCTCTGCTAAAACAATAAAAATTAAAATATATGAAAAGATATTCAACCTCACTAATAACAGAGAAATGAAAATTAAAACAAAAATGAGAGGAAATTTTATATTTCTAAATTTGAAAAAGTCTGAAAGGTTGAATAGGATGTGGAATAATGTGGTGCTCATATACTGCCAATGGGAATGCAATCTGAAAAATCAACTGGGAAAATAATTAAGCAATATAAAGTTGAAAATGTACATAGCCTGTGACATCCAACTTCTATTTTCCAGATACTATGCAGCAGTTCCCAACCTTTTTGGCACCAGGGGCCAGTTTCATGGAAGACAATTTTTCCACTGATGGGGGGGGGGGGCGGGTGGAGGGGTTGGGAGGGTGCTGATGCAGAGCTCAGGAGGTGATGTGAGCACCTCCTGCTGTGTGTCTCTGTTCATAACAGGCTGTGGACCTGTACCAGCCAGCCCAGGAGTTGGGGACCACAGCTATAGAGAATCTGTAACACGTGTGCATAAGAAGAACTGCTCAGATGCCCTATGTATAATCGTTGGTAACAGGAAAATTAGAGAAATTGCCTAAATGCCTCTCAACAAAAAAGAAAGAAAATATCATATATCCATTTCTTAAATAAATAAACTTGATTTAAATATATCAACATAATATAGATAAAACTGTTGAATCATATGTCAAGTATGATACAATTTATGTAAATGAAATATACAAAATATTACTATAATTTTAGACACTAATAAATATAAATATATATTAAGTTTTTTGGAAAGTAGCAAACTATAATCATGATTTTGCCCTGGGAATAGAGGGGAAAAAATAAGGATTTCAACATGATTAGTAATGTTTCTTTTATATATGTTAGATGTGTATACCAACTTTAAACAAATATTATAATACATCAAAATGTCAGTATTAGATGTATTATTTTCTGTACCACTCTGCATATTTTGAAAACATTTTTAAAATAAGTGTGTGGAGAAAATAGACATAAAAATTGTATGAATTAAATAAAAATAAGTGTCAAAAGCATTAGGGCATGATCTTCTTAAACAATAATCTTATAAATTTTTATAACTACCACCAGAAAAATTACATAACAATCCTATAACTTTTGAGTAACCAAAACATTCAAACATCATGGTTTTCAGTTTTCCATTTACAAATATTTTTATATTTGTTAGAATCTCAGGTCATCCGAGGTTGCTGAAGGAGAAGACTCTGCGAATAGCAATATAATAAGCCACCATACACAAATATATACCAAAGGTAAAGTGTTTCCTAAGCTCACTTTTTGTACTCTGAAGACCTATCATCAGGTGTCAATGGGAAGGAGAATGTTTCCACCTCTCAGTCCAGCCATAGAACTTTAACCATCAGGCAGCTGCTCCTTTGTCTAGGACCCTTTATGTTGTATTAATATTTGCATTTCAGTCCAATAGTTCAACAACTGATGGGCCCTACCTACCAGTATACTTGTTGCTCATTACCTAGCTGAATGTTAATTAGTTCAGCTCATTCCATTTCTTTGCATTTCTACAAAGGAGGACTTTCCTGCAGAAATATGACTATTCCTTCTGACTCTGCTTATTCACTTATCTCTATGGAAGGAAGAATGAATTATCTGAATTTTGAGTTTGGGATATGTCACTATGCATGATTATTTAGCCCCTTTCTTCTCATCTCTTTAAGATCTGCCTTACTCTTCTACTGATCTCTTATTTGGATCAAAACTCAGATGCTTTAAAGACTCAAGCACCAAAAGGATCAACTGAGGAACATATACAGTTCCCTATAGAGTGTGCCGATGTAATTATGGGGTTTTGCAGTAATAGAAATATTAATATTTAATAGAGTTACATGACTTGGCTCAAAGAAAAAAAAATACTTTTAGCCCTATCTTCATTGAGAAGACAATCTTCCCACACTAAAGCCACATATGTGGCAGGGCAGAGGGCGCAGTGAGAATGGCAATAAGATATAGGGGGATGCAGTTACATAGGGGCGATTTTCTACATAATAGTTAACAACGGTATTTAAAAGCTTGTATTGTGTTGGGGCTTAGAAAACAGTACTCCAAAATGAAGGCCTCAGCAGCAAAAGTTTTTCTTTGAACTTCTCCTACCTTCCTTTCTCTCAGTGCCATTCTCTCTTGAGGCTTGTCATAGAAACTAGAATCCCTCTTCACGCAGGCCTGTCAAGGAGAAGAACCTCTTTTCTCAAAAGCCAACCATGAAACCTAAACGTACTCTATGTAAAAACTGGCCTTAAAATAATTCTCTGACCTACCTTGTTTGACTGCAGGTCGTAATACCCACACTCCAGAGAGGGCCCTGCCCCACACCTAGAAGGAAGAAATACATGATCAGAGAAGCCAAGAAGAATCTAGGCAGATAGGCCTTGCTGCGTTTCCCTAACTCATTGTGTTAGCATTAGATCAAATCCTTCTCATCCAATCGTATTTCTATGTGCTGTCTATACTTTTGTGAAGGCTAAGCATAAAAATAAACATTTCCCCTGTATCTTTGGGGTCTTCACTCTGAAGGCTTCCATGTATACATGTTAAATAAATTTGCATGCCTTTTCTCCAATTAATCTTCATCTTGTCAGTGATTTTTTTTCAATGAAACTTCGGAGGGTCAAAGAGAACTTTGGTCCTTACAGTTGGAAGAAAGCAATAATAAAAGTCTCTGACTTTTAAAATTCAAACAGAATAAATTTTGAAACACTGAGAATAATTTGAAATTAGCTCTACCTGAAAAAAGAACATCTCAGAGTGTATTCGCACATGGAATTAGAACTTCAGGGGACACAATGAAGATGATCTGCAGAACCTGTGTAGAAAATAAGAGAAGAAAATCAATTCAAATCAGCTGCTTTTAAGTACTTCCTGCATATCCTGCACAATGCTAAACGCTTTGGAAGGATTATCTCATATCATCCTCACAAAACCCATTGAAAGAGATGCTATTCTGTTTTCTATTTGACAAATGAGGGATCCAAGCGGCAGAGAAAGTTTTTGGCTTAATGACAGTCACACATTTAGTGAGTCAACATTGAAGCCAGCTGACTCCATAGACTGTCAGTTCTCAGTGGACTTAATAGAATAGTGACAGTTCTCTTTTTTCAATGTTTCTCAAAGTTTTTCCTCAGTGTACTGGCACCAGAATTATCCAAGACACTTTAAAAGAGCAAATTCCTCAGGTCAGGACTTGGAATCTCTCCTTTTGACAAGTTCTCCACATATTAATCATGGATACTAATGATTGAGAAACACTTAAGTGAATTCTGATTAAGGATTCTAATATTAATGTATCCAAAAGCTAGTATTAGATTTCTAATGCACATTAGTAATATTTTAGGTAATAATTATGCTTAAGTATACCAAACAGAATAGTGCTAGCATGGAATTGAGTTCAGGCACTTTTATGTAATCTTATTTTGTTTTTATAAAACCCAAGATAGAGAAATACACATGTTGTAGACAAATATTTGGGTTCCACATAACGACAGAAATATTTTGGAATTTTAGTAAAAAATCCAAACAAAAGTTTTTTTAGTGTTAACATAGCAAGACTTTTTGCTGTCTGATTTTGCTGCATTTTATCCGAATACACACACACACATGCACACACACACAATTCTTTTGAAGTCTTTTACATCATCTTGCTGTAAATTTTCCAAAGGGACATAGAGTAAGAGTAAAAATTTGCCCTACTCGTACCAACAGACTTCTCCCATTTTTCTTTGATCCTACAGGGAAAGAAAAAATTACACTGGATTTTGATGGGTTGTCTTTTTACACAGAGGTCATATGTGAAAGTTATCTGTATTTTAGGAGAAAAATAGATTAGGCCAAATATTTTATCACAAATGTTGAGTTGAGGTAAGAAATAATTTGGAAATTCTGCTGGAAAAGGACTAATGGTACAGAAGATGTGAAATCCAATTCTAATTAGGCATTGCTAGTATTGACATTCTCTGCTTGGCCAAAATTTAGTCGGGCTTCTGAAACTTCTAGACCCATCTGAATACTTCCTTGTAAAATCCCATTTTAGCAAAGAATCCTGCTAAATCACTTTAGCAGGAAGCCCTCCACCCTTGAGATATGATCGACTTTGGTATCCGATCAGGTTCCTCATCCTTCACCGTCCCCCACGTGATGGCCAAACACTCTCACCTGTCTCCAGCAAGAATCCTGTCAGGTCAGTTTAACACGAACTTTCTTCCCCTTGATGTTTCCGCTTAGTAATTTTCCATCCACTGACCCCTGCCCTGCTCCTTGGCTGTAAATTCCCATGTGCACACGTTGTATTTGGAGTTGAGACCAATCTCTCTCCCCCACTGCAAAATCTCACTTCAGTGATCTCTGTACCTATCACAATGGTCCTGAATAAAGTCTGCCTTACTGTGCTTTAATAAGTATCATCGGATATTTTTTTCTTTAACAGTAACTGACCCTCTCCCTTTTGAGAATCTTTCTAGAATATCATTAGAATTTCTCTCTTGTTTCTTTTCTTATAGCTATGGCCTTTACTATGAAAGGTTCTACCATCTCTATCAGCCTCACTACAAGAAAAGGGATGGAATGAATTAAGTGGGGGAAACCATAACAAGCATCAACTAGCAGAAGGTTAAGAGAAAAGAGAATGAAGGGAAAAAATTCTCTACCATTATAGGGCTACCAGTCATATTTTAGTGTTCATTCATATGCAAAGGAAATAAAGGGGGACAAAAATTCAGGAAACACCTGTAGTTACTTGTGGAAGGGGGCAGGGGCTGTCAGGCATCATCTAGCAGTTGGTGAGCTGCAATTGTTTTAATATTGCTTATCTGGAGGCCGGTCCTTGTTTAGCTGCTAGGGAAAGAGAAAAAACCTTGTGACAGTTAGAACATAGTTTTCTTTCAGTCATCAGCATCGTAACACCTAATTCAGGGTTTAAAAAATATCTGGGGTCCACTAACACATTCCAACAATGAAACTTATTTAAATTAAATAGTATAAGTAAGTGTATGGGATCAGACATTGGAATTTGGTGAATGAATGTGCAAAATTCCTTGGATTGAATAAGAAGAACCTGAGTATAGGCAGTCCTTGCTTTGCTAGGTAGTGTGTAATGGTAAAAACGATATGCAAGCTAAATCTGTTCAGGGCAATCTAACAGTCAATGGAGAAAATTATAATTATTATGTCACCTTTAAACATTTTTGTCAAAACATTGAAACTTTCTTATTGCTGGCTGTAAATGTATAGTGGAATTTAAAAAACAGTAAAACTAATATGTATTTAGTATGCTGTAATTTAAAATAAAAATAATGAGAATTGAAATGATTTGTTTGTAAGGAATTTATCAAAAGTGCTTGAAACAGTGCTTCCTTTCTTCTTGTGGTATAACATGATAGAGCGGGAGCATCTTTTTTATGGCTTGGGGTATTCTCACACTACATTCTAACTTTGAAACAGCTTTCAGAATTTTTTTGGTCTTGGCACTTTCAGTATCCTGAAATATCTTTCAGAGTTCCTTTAATGTGAAGGTTTTTGCTTTTTGTTTTTGATGTTGTCACTTCCTTTTCATCACAATCACTCTCTTTGTTTATGTCAATAAGTTTACTTTCACTGAGTTCCTCTGGCTGTTTTTTCTAGAGTCTCTTGAACTGTGATAATGCTTGCAATCCAAAAGTCTTCTAGCATTCGCTTTGCACTGGATTCGAATTTCACTTCCAGGATTATCACTTTTTATTTCTTTGCTGCACTTTCATCTTCACTGACCAATTCCCTCTGTTGTGTATCCATTCTTTAAAGTTTGTCATTAGGAGAAAAGGAGGCAATACAATCATGTTCTTTGCTGTGAACCGAATAACAAACGCACAGCGACCCATAATTGATAGACTTTGAAAGAAATGATGTGATTGATCGCTGATCACAGTGTGCATCTATTATTTGCAAAGTGATTTGTGGACTGAAGAGCCAGAATGGACTTGTTGTTTATAAAATTACTTAGAGCTATCACAACATGGTAACTGAAATTTGAACCGTGTTGTTGGGAGACTAGTGTTATTTAGCTAAAGCACAGTAATTGAAATTTGTGCACATAGAACTGTGCAAAGAGAGGATCTGTACTGTACATATTCCTTGAGAAACGAAATTCATAAATAAACATGCTATAAAAATGATTAAACAGGCCGGGCGCGGTGGCTCACGCCTGTAATCCTAGCACTCTGGGAGGCCGAGGCGGGTGGATCGCTCGAGGTCAGGAGTTCGAGACCAGCCTGAGCAAGAGCGAGACCCCGTCTCTACTAAAAATAGAAAGACATTATACAGACAACTAAAAATCTATATAGAAAAAATTAGCCGGGCATAGTGGCGCATGCCTGTAGTCCCAGCTACTCGGGAGGCTGAGGCAGTAGGATCGCTTAAGCCGAGGAGTCTGAGGTTGCTGTGAGCTAAGCTGACGCCACGGCACTCACTCTAGCCTGGGCAACAAAGTGAGACTCTGTCTCAACAAAAAAAAAAAAATAAAAAAATAAAAAAATAAAATAAAAATGATTAAACATATAAATGTTTAAAAATATACCCTGAGAAAATTAAAACATGATGATGATAAAGGACAGCACTTTTCTTTATTTATACCCTCCCTTTCCCACCCTTCCCTCTATCAAGTTGAGGTGAGAGTCCTTTATAAATAAGATAAAGAGGGGAAGACTTTGTTAACATAAGTGTGTGTCAAATTTAAGCAGTGTGATAAAGTTTATTGTCCTCCTATGCACTCCACTTTTAAGAGAAGTTACAGCCTTGCCTCCTGAAATTGGAACTTCCAGCAACCTTAGAAAACGTATATAGCCTGCATTCTCAATAGAGCTAATATTGCCCTAGAGGGGAAAAACTTGATTTTGGAGGGAAGAAAAAATTATAGACATTGCAATATTTTGTGGCCTTACAAACTCAACATTAGCCAATAAAATCTTATTCCTTCATATCACAATTACATTAAGGAGAATTTAAATTTAACCTAATTTTTCTTCTGGGGAGGAGCAACAATAAAGACGTTGAGAAACACTTGTTTATAGTTAAGCTCAAAACCCTAAAGGGTCTTGTAGGCTTTTCAGGGATAGAGCTGGACAGAGGGCAAAGTGAATTTTTAAAGTACTTGTTAAAACAGAGATCATGAGACTGACAGAACGGACTCTTTGTGGCCATCAGACGCTCAACACTAAACGAGATCCAAGGCCATGCTAGGCAAGGGTTAAGTCATGCACTCTTACACTTAAAGAATAAACGATGTTCTGACTGTCACAAGGTTTTTTCTCTTTCCCTGGCAGCTAAACAAGCACGGGGCTCCAGATAAGCAATATTAAAACAATTGCAGCTCACCGACTGCCAGATGCTGCCTGACGGCCCCTGCCCCCTTCCACAAGCCATAGCTACAGCTTTACTTTGGCAAGAGACTGAGTTCAGTAACTTTCTCCTGATAAGAGACCACCGACCGTGGACTGGTTCTGGCCTGTTGACAGAGGCTGCACACGGCGTCCCTTCCTGTCCTCTGCTTCACCTTTTTTTTTTTTTTTTTTTTTTTTTTTTTGAGACAGAGTCTCACTTTGTTGCCCAGGCTAGAGTGAGTGCCGTGGTGTCAGCCTAGCTCACAGCAACCTCAAACTCCTGGGCTCAAGCGATCCTCCTGCCTCAGCCTCCCGAGTAGCTGGGACTACAGGCATGCGCCACTATGCCCGGCTAATTTTTCTATATATATATTTTTAGTTGTCCATATAATTTCTTTCTATTTTTAGTAGAGACGGGGTCTCGCTCTTGCTCAGGCTGGTCTCGAACTCCTGACCTTGAGCGATCCACCCGCCTCGGCCTCCCAGAGTGCTAGGATTACAGGCGTGAGCCACCGCGCCCGGCCTGCTTCACCTTTTGACATACAGACCCTAATCTCACTGCATTTAATGTTAAGTTTCCACCCCAAAGTGAACATGAGACACATGTAACATGCATGTTTGCTTGCTACACGTGAACAGCCCCCATAATGAATATTCATAGCTCCACTTATAACCTGTTGAATTTGTATACTTAGCCTGTCCAGCATACATTCATATCTCATTTTTCTCCTCCTTAGAAGTGCCTACTTTCAGTATCTGCTAGAGGATATGCTTCCCAGCCTATCAGATGGCCAGGCTGCAGGCTGCAACCTCTTATAAGAAATAAAGTTCTTCTCTCCAGATTTATGAACCTCATGATTCTTTGTTGACAAACTAAACTAGACTAAGAAAAGCAAGCCAAAAAGGAATCCTTGGTCAACTGAGTTCCACTCTATATAAACTTGAATGGAAGAGTAAAAAAGGGTTGGTACAATTTTTTGAACCCTGAGTATTTCTGTGATGAGTTAATACAAAGATTTTTTTTTCTGATATGAATTTACTTGTGTGCTTTTTCAGACATTGTGGGTATTGATTAATTCAGGGAATCAAATCACTGTTTATTTAAATTCCTATTCTGTATAAAGTCTTATGTTGTGGATAATACAAACATCCCAATATTTAGGGAATAAAGACTCATGTTGAGAAAACAAGGATTAATATATGATATATATGTATGATAAAAATATGAAAACTGGCATTAATATATGAAAAATTAAATAACATACAAAACCAAATATATCCAGTGCTTTATAAGATCAATTATTGAATACATTGTTGGCTCATAAGAGTTCTGAATTCAGAGGAATAAAAATTTTTTAAATTGATTTTGAAAAGACTTGGTCTGACCTTTAGAAGATGTATGGTATATGGATAAGAATTAGAAAATGCCAGGCTGGGTGCAGTGGCTCATGCCTGTAATCCTAGCTCTTTGAGAGGCCAAGTTGGGAGGATCACTTGAGGCCAGGAATTTGAGATCAGCCTGAGGAAGAGCAAGATCCGTCTCTACAAAAAATAGGAAAATTAGCTGAGGTGGTGGCATGTGCCTGTAGTCCCAGCTCCTCAGGAAGCTGAGGCAAGAGGATCACTTGAACCCAGGAGTTTGAGGTTGCAGTGAGCTATGATGATGCCATGGCACTCTAGCCTGGGTGACAGAGTAAGACCCTGTCAAAAAAAAAAAAAAAAAAAGCTATAGAGAAAACATTAAAACATTAAAGTAAATTGATTATATTGATTATATAAATTGATATATTTTATGAATTAAGAATACATACTCCCAGATATGTCCAGTGACAGGCAATACTTAACAACTGGTAGATAGTACTTTAGACACCAAATGGATTAACTGGACATGGAATCCCAAATGCCAAGTCCCAAGAATAATTGAACAATTAAGAACTCAAGAAAATTTATTTACAGCTTTTAAGTATATAAGAATTCCAATAAGCTGAAATTATTCTCCTCTTCTAACAATATGTGGTTGTACAAGGCTACTATGCGATTTTTCTCTAGGCAAAACTATTTGGAGATAACATTATAAGCACAGGCAAAAACTACAAAAATGATTAATTAAACTTCATCAAAATTTAAAATGTTTGTCTTTCAAAGTACCCTATCAAGAGAGTGAAAAGGCAATATTTTTAAATCATAAATCTTACAAGAGATATTTAGAAATAAGAAGAACTACAAGTCAACAACAACAAACAACTCTATTTAAAATAGGCAAAAGATTTGAATAACATTTCTGCAAAGAAGACATACAAATGGCCAATAAAAAGATGGAAAGGTGCTCAACAGCACTAATCATTAGGGACATAAAAATTAAAACCATGATGAAATACCACTTTACACCCATTAAGATGGCTGTTATCACACAAAACAAAATAAAACAGAAAGTAACAAGTGTGCAAGGATGTGGAAAAATTGGAACACTGATGCACTGCTGTGGGAATGTAAAATGGTGTAGACATCATGGAAACAGTACGGTAGTTCCTCAAAAAGTTAAACATAGAATTACCATTTGATCCAGCAATTCTACTTTTAGGTATGTATCCACAAGAACTGAAATCAAGGACTCAGATACTTGCACACCAATGTTCATAGCAGCACTATTCACAGTAGCCAAAAGATGGAAACAACCCAAATATTCATCAACACATTAATGGATAAACAAAAATGTAGTAATACATAAAATGGAATATTATTAAGACTTAAAAAGGAATGAAATTCTGTTACATGCTACAACATCTATAAACCTTGAAAGCATGCTATGTGAAATAAACCAGACACAAAAGGAAAAATATTTGAGCCCACTTTTGTGAGGTACCTAGGATAGGCAAATTCATAGAAACAGAAATTATAATAGAGGTAACCAGGACTAAGGAAAACAGGAATGTTTGATGAGCATATAGCTTCTGTTTGGTACAATGAAAATATTCTGAAAATTAATAGTGGTGATAGTACATTGTGAATGTACTTAATGCCACTAAAATGTACACTTAAAAATGGTTAAAATGGTAAAATTTTGTTATGTTTATTTTACAATTTAAAAAATGAATGAAAAACTATTTGAGGAAAATTAACAGCCTGATGAAGTTTCTTTAAGTATAACACTCCTGAATATTAACATACCATCAATTGGGAATGTCTTCTCAAGAGAGACTACACTGACCATTCTTAAAGCACACACACACACACACACACACACAGCCATTTCTTTCTCTATCACTTAGATAGAAAAATTACAGTTTTTTCTTTCAATGTTCTACTTGCTATTTTTTAAGTGCTATCTTTAGATTTTGAGATCAAGTCAAATGGAAAAATTTATATTTGGAGCCCTTAGACAAAGGTAAACTGATACATTCTGTTAATAATAGGACAAATATTTCTATGTAGACATTAGAATTTATCTTTTTATAGATTCTACTGGCTATTTTATTGGTATCCTCAGATTGTGTTAAATACTTGGGGTTTATAATCTCTTAAGTATATTTGATCTTAGAAAGGGAGCAGTAGGAAATCTGGGTACTGTGTAATATAGCTTAATGCGTTAGTTTAACTATAAGTAAAATGGAAAAAAAAATTAAAAGAAGATAGTTTTTGTATTTTAACCAAATTCTGCTATTTAATGGTAGCAAAGTTTGAAATGCATTTTTTTATGATATCTAGCAATTCTATAAATACTTTCTAAAAACCTTGGCATGGCATGTTGATTTGAAATTATTTTCCATGTTTGGTTGTTATATAATGTGACCCAAATGTTTATATAATTTTATTAAATCTAGACATTTTTAGAACAAGGGCTTTTTTCAACAAAGTAGTTTTACCAAAAACAAATGCACAAAGAAACAAGAACAGCAAACATTTATTTTCATGGAAGTTTTAAAAAAATGTCCTTCAGACAAATCAAGAATAAGATAATTTGAGGTATGCGGTGGTGGTTGGTGAGAAAACTGATGTCAGAAGATACTCGGATAGGAAGGTTAGTAATACTTTATTTGTATGTGTTAATTTTATCAAATAAAATTCAACGGGTATCAAGTAACCAGATCTGAGCCAGTCTGACCTTAGAAGCGTTCATTTGTAGGGCCAGGAAGGGGGTGCTCCCTTTTCTCGCCTTCATAAAAGTCATGGCTGACACCCTAATAACAAAGACAGGTTAACAAGAGAAAGGCATAAAAAATTTATTTGATCATAGTTTTACATGACATGGGAAAAATATAGGAAACACTTCATTTTTATGCTTAGGTTCAGTGAAGTATGGACAGCTGTGTAGAAATAGGATTGGACAAAAAGAGTATGATCTAATGCTAATAGACTATATGGAGAAATCTAGCAAAGTCCGTCTGTTCAGATTTTTCTTGGCCTTTCTGTGCGGTAGTCCTTCCTCTGGGTACAGGATAGGACCTCTCTGGAATGAGGGTTTTAATTTCTTTATGGCCAGCTGGTATACAGAAAGGTAGGGGAAGGTTAGAGTAATATTCTTAGGTTTTATGGCTGGCTTTGGGGAAAATGGGTTCTTGTTTCTACGACCTGCCTTGGTGAAGAGGGATTCTAGTTTCTACAGCTTGCCTCGGGGTAGCATGAGGAGTGAAAGTAGATGGGCAGGAGGTCAGAGAGAGATTTTGCCACTGAGGCTGCTTCTCAGGCCTTCCCTTTAGAGTATCATTTTCTGAGCCCCAAAACATTCTTAATGGAGAAATTCCTCCTCTAAAATAATCTGAGTCCTTTCATTTATAGGAACTGTAATATGCATTTCAAGGTCTTTAAATTCTGTTGCTATTACCTTCGAGCATTAATTGAAAATTATTATAATACCTCCCCACTTCAAACAAGAAAGAGATAAAACTAATACATATTATTTTCCTTTTTTGAGACAGAGTCTCGCTCTGTTGCCCTGGCTAGAGTCCCATGGCATCAGCCTAGCTCACAGCAACCTCAAATTCCTGGGCTCAAGCGATCCTCCTGCCTCAGCTTCCTGAGTAGCTGGGACTACAGGCATGTGCCACCATGCCTGGCTAATTTTTTCTATATATATTTTTAGCTGTCCAGATAATTTCTTTCTATTTTTAGTAGAGACGGGGGTCTCGCTCTTATTCAGGCTGGTCTCGAACTCCTGACCTCGAGCAATCCTCCCGCCTTGGCCTCCCAGAGTGCTAGGATTACAGACGTGAGCCACCGCACCTGGCCCTATTTTCCTTTTTAGAATGAGCTTCTTAAAACTTTTGAAGTCACAGAACTGTCATTTTCCATGTGATACCTAGAAAAATATAAGAATGAACAATCAATCAACTTTGACAAGACCTTGATGATCACAGGCATCAGATAATATTCAACATTGTGTACAGAGAAAATCTTGTAAAGCCAATAAAACTTTTATCTTAAGGCAGGATGCTGGACCTATTAAAGCAAGTAAAATAAAATCTTGATTTCTGGAAGGATTTTAATTTGGGCTTGGATGACAAAGTCATCAATTTAGAAAAGATAATCCAGGTTAGGCATACTGCAGAAAAATCTATGAACCCACCAAAAAACTTACTTTTTATCTACCCACTTTGCTCTATTCAACGTTTATATCTTCTTCCAACCTATGGTAGCCTCTTGATATAGATTTTTGTAAAGAAACTCACAGCTTGATATTTTGGACGTACTAAAAGAAGATAAAATGTGCTGAAGTTTGGTATAGATCACGTAGCTTGCCATAGGGATGGCATGAGAATCCATTGATTTTTAATGGTTCATGGAGTTTAATGCCCAGTCCTTTAGTATTTAGTCAAACATGACAGAAATGTGACTGGTAAATTTTTAGGCTAATGTGGCTATGCCAGGGGTTCTTTCTCTAATTAACTTTAATCTTTGCAAATCCATGAATTCAGGTTCAGCAAAGAGATTATCATTTATATAATCAGGACTGAGCATTTAACAAGAATGTGAAGATCCTCCCAAAATGCAAATCTTATTCTTCTGAAAATCCTTCAGTGGTTCCCCATCGACTTCATGACAAAAATATAAATCCCTTAGCATGGCACAAAAGCGTTTTGGCATTTGGACCCAACCCTCTCTAGAATCAGTTCTCCTAATTGTTAGGTGCTAATAGTGTAGTTATATTGATTTACTTGTAACTCTTCCAAAATACCACGCACTTTCGTGCAACAGGCCTTTACGCAACCAGCTCCTTCTACCTTCAATTTCTTTTCCTAACTTCTGTATTTGGTTTAACATCTCCATTTTTTCTTTGCTGTCCCCTTCAGGCTGTTTTAGGCGGCCTTTTTCGAGTTTTCTATTACATCCTAAGCTTGTTTCTGCCATGACATTTATCACATTGAGTTGTAATCCTGTGTCTGTGTCTTTGTTTTTCTCACTGGACACCGAACACTTTCAGACCTGGAATTGTGTCTGTTACATCTCTTCCCACAACATTCAATGTAGAGCTTGAAGTAGGCACTGAATAAAGGACAAATGATTGCGTGATTTTGCCTTTAGACCTTATAATAATCCTTCAGAGCAGGTAGTCTTTTTTTTTTTTTTTTGAGACAGAGTCTCACCCTGTTGCCCAGGCTAGAGTGAGTGCCGTGGCGTCAGCCTAGCTCACAGCAACCTCAAACTCCTGAGCTCAAGCGATCCTCCTGTCTCAGCCTCCCGAGTAGCTGGGACTACAGGCATGCGCCACCATGCCCGGATAATTTTTACTCTATATATTTTTAGCTGTCCATATAATTTCTTTCTATTTTTAGTAGAGGTGGGGTCTCGCTCTTGCTCAGGCTGGTCTCGAACTCCTGAGCTCAAACGATCCGCCCACCTCGGCCTCCCAGAGTGCTAGGATTACAGGCGTGAGTCACCGCGCCCGGCCAAGAGCAGGTAGTCTTAAAACTTATTTTACATTTGAGGAAAGAGAGATTCAAAACCAAGGAGTACTCTCCTTTTGTCACTTAAGGTAACATAGCCAATGATTGGCAAAACTAAATTTCAATAAAGCTCTCTGATTTTAAATAAGGCTACCACACAAATATTCCTTTTCAATGCATGCCCAAGTGAAATAAATCTATGTAAATTTCTCATCACCCAGTTTTTGCCATTGAAAGAACATTGACTTTGAAAGAATAGCAATACTATTGTTTGGTAAGCAAAAACCATTATTTGAAAAAAATGGTTTATAAATTACAAATATCACTGACATCAATCGTATCTCATACAGTGGCTTCACAATTATATATTATTAATAATTACTTTTCTCTTCACTTGTATATAGGTATCTCAAAAAAGACTATTTTAAATACTGGCTTTCATTTGACCAGTTGTTAAAAAAACAAAAAACAATGGGAGAAAAAGAGTTTTTTTCTTTGGGATATTACTAGGTCTTTTGATTAAGAAAGATAAGGTCCAATGTGGATTGTGATGGGAGAGAGTCACAGTTATAATTCTACATCAAATAGAAAGAGAAATTTTCAGTTTTTACCCAGTGGCTCACAGGGAAGATATCCATCAGAGGTGGGGGTAAGGGAGAGGCAAACTTAAGAATGAGAGAAGATAAAAAAATTAAGACTTTATTTAGAAAGATTGAAGAAGATTCCAGCAACATGTCATAAGGACAAAAACTAAGACATTAAGAACATAGGGGAGGATTGTATGGGATCGAAGGTGAATGGACTCAGTGAGCATGATGTATAATATTAAATTTAAAGTGTTTCGCATATGCCTATATACATATATATGTATTCATGGAGAAGAAATTAAATTATAATCATGAAGAAGAGATTAAAAATGAATATATGTATTCACTAAAAAAGAAATTAAATGTTTTTTTCTTCTTCAGGAAACTTCAAAATATATATGTGTATACACACTCATGCAAACATACACACTAATATTTTGTTGTTTTTGCGCATGTTTATGATGATATGAAGACAGAAGATGGAATTTTACTTTTATTCTTGTTGTAATCCATATAAAAATAAAGCAACATGCAGCCTATGGAAAAAAAAAGAAATTAAATGTTATGATTTCACTCTATCGTATCTTAAACATCAGTAAAATATCTGTAACATTCTACAACATTTTGTTGGTGAGATTTTGGTACTGAAGAATTAATTTTTGTGTATTGTATTTTCTTTTAATGTTTTTGGCCAAAAGTTGACCAGAGGAAACATCAGGCATAATCATGGGCAGTTAACAATAGAAGACAGAAAATGAGCCAAGAGAGTAGGGATTTAAAGAGATTACAGGTAGACATAAGGAGAATGAAAGCAGTGTCCTTCATTGCATTTCACACCTAGTGATTTGTGGAAATATTGAGAAGAGTACTGCACCTTTTGGAATTTTGTTTGGGTGGAGAAGAGTGGAGAAGTGATTTTCTTATTGTATTGAGAAACAGCTTTTAGGTAGGATGAAGGTATTTATAGTAGACAAATGGCCCCATTGAGAACATTTAGAAAGTTTTGATAAACTACAAAAGTCAACAGTTTAAATATATCTGAGAGTCATATTTAAAGACTAGTTGATAATCTATAACTCTTTTTTCCTTGGTGATGTTTGCCAGTTGTGAGAACTAAGAATTGGGTTTGGACAGACATGATGCTAGAACAGACTGCAAAAAGTAGAGCTTTTTGCAGTTACATGGAGTTGGAATGACAGAAGTGAATTGAGTAGAATCAAGAAAGGGCTGATTTCCTCTTCCAGACATTTGCCCATTTCAGAACTTCTACAAGGTGGTAGGATAATCAGATAAGCTGAAGACTTCTGAAAAGCAGAATAGAACATCTTATGGTCTAATAGTGCTCAGGAAACCAGTTGAAAGTATGAAGGGCAATATCTAAGAACAGGGGAAAAGTAGGAGTATTTTTTGTTTTAGCAAAGTTGCAGACCGGATTTAATTCATCTCAGTCTCTATTTAGAATAGGATGCAATTAGCTTATCAATTTATCTGCTTAGAAGAAGAAAGGTGAACTCATTTTGATGGACGATAGCATGTAGAACCTGTAAAGCCTGTATACACTATGTCGAGTAGTCAATCAAAAATTATTAGACATGCCAAGAGAAAAAATATATAATAGAAACAGATGCACATGATTATGTTATTAGAAATACCAGGGACTTTAGCTTTTATTTGTTTAACAAAATAGAGGAAAAAAAGATGTACAAATGAATTTAATAATATAAGATATCAATAATAAAATACAATCTATAAAAAATCAAATGGAAATTCTCAAATTTCGAAATTACTGTGCCCAAAATTATGATCTCATTATATGGGATTAACGATAGACTGGAAAGAGCAAAAATCATGTTAATAAATTCAAAGGCAGTTTAATAGAAAATGTATATTTTGGGGTAGAAAAACAAAAAATAAAAAGGATAGGAAGAAAAGAGATCTTAAGACACATGTAGAACATGGTCAACTATGCATGTATTTGGAATCCTTAACATATATGATATTGGAGTCCAAGAGGAGTAGGCAAGAAAAAAGGTGACAAATGAAATATTTGAAGTAACAAAAAATTATATCAAACTGAAAGATGATATCAACCAATGGACTTTAGAATCTTAGTGAATCTAAAGCACATAGTAGTAAAACTGCTGATAACCAAAGCCAAAGAGAAGAATCTTTAACCAAAAGGAGGAAATTACTTTCAAAGGAGCAACAGTATTTCTCAACACTAAAAATAGGAGCCATATGATAATAAAATGACGTTTCTAAAATGCTTCAAGATGATTCATATCAAACTACAACTCTAAATCCAGAGAAAAGACATAGAAAAGTTGAAAGTAAAAGAATAATTTTTAAAAAGTTACCATGTAAACCTTGATCACAAGAAGGCTTATGCAGATGTACTGCTATTAGATAAAGTAAAATGTAAGTTAAGATATACCACTACAAATTCACAGGACTTTTTAAATGTATTAAACAATCAATTTGCTAGAAAGATAAAGCAATTTAAATCTATATTACCCAGCAGCACAGTTTTAAATAAAGCAAAATCTGACAACTAAAAACAGCAATGGACAAAACCATAATCAGAATGGGGAAATTTAACATGTCTTTATCATTTGCTGACAGAATAAAATGACAAAATCAGTGGCTTTTTGAAAAACCTGAAATACACAATTTATAAACTAACCAAATTGACAAATTTAGAAACTGAATCCAACAATGACAAAAGCCATATTATTTTAAAGACTGTGTCACTTTTATCAAAATTGATTATATACTGAATTATAAAGGGCACTTCAAGAGTTCAGAGTACATCTGTGACCTTCTTTAAATTAGCTAAGAATTAAGAATGAAGTCCCTAACTTCTTGGAATTTAAGCAATACACTTCTAAATAACCCAAGGGTCAAAAGAGTGTAACAATGGAGATTAGAAAATATTTTTAACCTAATTGTAAGAAGATATATATCAAACTCAGGTACATAGATAAAACATTTTTAAGAATGAAATGAACATATTATAAAAAAAAAAATTTAAAGACCAATGATCTCTATTTCCAACCCCAGAAGCTAGAAAAAGCATGGCAAATCAAATGCAAAGAAAGTAAAATAAAGGAATAACAAAAGAAAAGCAGAAATTAATGCCACAAAAATGAATGTCTAATAGAGAAATAGAGAATATCTTCAAGCCCAAATTATATTCATTGAAACAATTACTAAATTTATAAATTATTGAAAGAATGATAAAAAAAAGCACAAATTTTAATAGTGGGAATAAAATGAAAATACTACTATAATGTCAATAATTGTTAAAAAGCTGAGGTAATATGAACAAATTTGCAACAATAAATTTTGCAATTTAAATGAAATAAACAAATTCCTCAAAATTCAAAATTTTCCAAAACTAATACAAGAAATAAAAAGTATGATTAACCTCGTATCTATGAAAGAAATAGAAAGTCTTAATAAAAATATTCACAAAAATAAAATTCCAGGTCCAGATGCTTTCTCCAGTGAATTCTTCTAAATGTTTAAGAGAGAAATAACAGCAATCTTACACAAACTCTTTCTTATAATATAAAATAGAGAAAAAAAATTTCTAAGTCATTATGAAATCCAACAATATATAGAAAGTAATATATAATGAACAAGAAGACTTTATTTCAGTAATGCAAGGATGTTTTTCCATTAAAAAAAATTAGTCAAATAGAATTCAGAACAATAGTAAAGAAAAGGTGACTTCAGACTGTTTATTAATTTGAAAATATTCAGATTATTCATAGAAAATGTCCAAAACTCACCCTCAAGTCATTCAAACTCATTTAAGCACATAAGTTATTATCAATATGATGATAAATGCTATTAGGTAGTGACATGAACAAAGAGCCGTGGATGCTCATATTTCTTGGAGAAATCAGAGAAGACCTTATCAGAGAACAGCATTAAAGTCATGATGCCATTTCTTTATTCATCCAATAATTATTTATTGAGCACTTTCTATGATTCAGGCATTCCCTAGGCAATAGGGCAGCAGAGATAAATGAGAACAAGATTTATTGTAATTATCTTTAGCTATAATTATCACACACTTAATATTCCATGGACTACGAACTTTGTTGGAAGAGAAATTTTTCTAACTTGCTCACTGACTGCTGTGGTTTGAATGTCCCATCCAAAACTCATGTTAAAACTGACACATCTCTAATACCTACTTTAGTATCTAGCTTATTAAAGAAAACCCTTATGATAATGTTATACTCCAATAAATAGGTGTGTGCCCATAGTATGGTGGGCCACATGACTAGGGCTTGGGGATAGAATATATGAAATATTTTATATATGATATAGTGACTGAAAATTCTAAGCTAGGGTTAAATGTATAGAGGGGGTGGGGAAAAGAGAAAGCTGAGGAAAATTTATTCTAGGCAGAAGGAGTTTAGAAAGCTAAATGAGGGGAGTGAGAAACACCTCTGCTGCTTATTGGTTTTACTTCTTTGTTTTATGCTTTAATGGTTGCTAGACTTACAATATATACCTTTATTTACGAGAAGGTATTATAGCATTATATATAATTAAACAATCCTGTAGAATATACTTTCATTTCCATTTTTTGTCCTTTGTGCTATTATTGTCATACATTTTACTTTTCTACAAGTTTAAAACAATATAGTGTTATCAATTTTGCTTTAAATAGTCCATTATTTGAAAGAAATTAAAAATCAAAAATTAATTATTCTCATATTTACCATGTTATAAATCATTCAGCCTGAAAATTTTTCTTTAGCTCATGTCATGTTGCTCTGCTCATTCAAAATTCTCTCATCTTTTACTTATCTGGAAATGTATAGTCATTAAATACAACAGCTTGTTTATCTGGGAGCAAAACTTTATGGATAGTTGCAAAGGATGAGAAGCTTATCTAATCATGACGTTTTGGACAGTTATAATTCAACAAACTAACTGAATTTTTAATATTTTCTTTCCTAAGTTAATACTCATAATGCCATTGAAAGCTCCCAGAAATATTGCCGGCAATGAGGGTTTATCAGTTATGAAAACCAACACTAATTTAGAAAGCAAAGCAAAGAATAAACTATCTGCTGATTAAAATTATTTCTAAGACAATATCAGCACACATTTACTACTCCCTCCCTCTGATAACCCTTTTATTCAAATAGTACGGTAAGCATCACAATGTTTTTATATTCAGATTTATTACCCTTTGCCAAAAGATTGCCTACCTAATTAGTCACTGAATACAAGTTTATCCCCGACAAAGAGATTGGCTAAATTTTTTCTTTGTTATAACATGAAAATCAATTAAAAGAAACTACTGATGATGATTAAGAGTTTCATTTTATGCTGCTGAAAATATTAAAAAAATTCAAAAGAATTATAGTTTTGGATAGAAAATAATATGAATTTATATAGGAAAATAAAATAAAAGCATCAATAACATTTCAGCATTGTAATAGCTTTTAATATTGTAACAGCATTAGTTGGAATAATTTTTTATTTTGTTTTCTCTTTTTTGAGCATAAGGGGCTTTTCCTTCTTTAAGTAGACTCAGACAAATTGATTTTTTTATTAATTCAAACTTTTCATCCAATTACAGTAATTATTATTTAAATCCCTCTTACTGTTCCAAATTTGGCCAGTAAGATCCTATTTATTTGGGCTCCTATGTCCTTTTGACATGACCCAATTAGCCTTTGAAAAGCCTCCTCTTACTGGCACAAGATATTCTTGGCTCTCTTTTTCCATTCTGCCCGTGTTCTGGAATCAGCGATTACTTCAAGGAGCCCAAATTGCTTTAAGCAGATATTCATGTGAAATCTGTTTCTTATTTTTCAAAAATATTAATGCTATTAGCAAAAAATGGGAAGGAAGACGGTTATGCTCACTGCCCTCCCTAGGTCTCAGGAGGATAAATGAAAAGATTCAATACTAATCTGTCGTCAGGCTTTTCATAGAACCCTCAACATTTACAGTCAAAAGAGATGTCACATCATGAAGCCATTGAGAAATCCAACGTCTAGAATGTATAGAGATCATATAGGTCAGAATAATAAAATATTTTGAAGGCCATCAAAAGCCATAAGTACACAAATATCAAAGAGTAAAGCAAGGGAGATGGGCAAAGATACAGAGAAGTAGGAAGGACCCACGAACAATCAAAGCAAACGAGACAGACACACACACAGTTGTGAGGCACCAGTGCCAAGATCTAGAATCTGAAGATAATTCTTTTCCTGAAAATATCTCATTTACATGCATGCTACTAAGGTTATATTACATCCTAGGGTTTTACAGTCACCCTATAAATAAAAGAAAAATAATCATCTAGACAAAGGAACTAATAATTAAACCTTCACAGTTTTTGAACTCTCCTCAAAAGGCATGAGCTGATTCACAAGTAAATCAACTAATTGCCTGAACAAAATTTAACGTTCTTAATAGGAAAGCCATATAATCCAGATAATCAACAACATAACATACAAAATGTCTAACATCTAATAAAAACTATAAGCCATGTGAGGAAGCAAGAAAATATGATCCATAAATAGGAGAAAACAATATAAACAGACTAAAAAATGGCAAAGAAGATGGAATAAGTAGTCAAGCACTTTAAAAGGACTATTTTGACATATTTAACTACTTAAAGAAAAGCATAACATAATAAAGAGACTTATGGAAACTTAAAAAATGGAACTTCCGGAGCCTAAAATATACAATACTTGCAATGAAATAAACACAGTATAGGTTTATGTGAAAATTAGACAAGGATGAAAAAGGATTGGTGAAGTTGAAGACAGAGGATAGAATTACGTAAAATGAAGCACAAGAGCAAAAATAGGCTAGAAAAAACAAATAGTCCTTCAGTTTTCCATTGAGTAATATCCAGAAGTCTGACGTATGTGGTAATCAGAGGTAACAGGCAAAGAAAAAAATGATAGGATAGGAACACAATTAAGAAATAACACAAATTGCTCATCAGAATATAATTCAGAAGACAATGTAACATCTTTAAAGTACTGAACAAAATTTTTTAAAAAAGAGATTTTCAATCTAGATGCTATATCCAACAAAGCATCCATGAAAAATAAAGGTAAAGATAAGCTTAATTTTGAGAAGGACTTACACATTCTTGAAGGGAACAGATATATCTCTTTTTGCCAAAACAAAGCTCAGTAGTAACATAAAATCTTACACCTCTCATTTATACAATTCTGTTATCTTTGCTAATCTATAAAGAAATAGTAAATTTACTCTTCCACTTGTTCAGTCAAGCTTTCACATTGTGAAATAATTCATAGACAGAAGAAAATAGCTGCTCTGAGACCTTATAGTTACAATGAAAGCCTTTTCTACAGAGAAGAAAAAATATTTCAACTCTTCAAATATTAAGTAAAGCTAGCATTTAAAAAAATCCCACACACTATAAACCTCTCACAAAATGCAATTTAACTTTCTATAAGACTATATAAAATTTTTCATTGTATTTTTGTTATATGAACAAATTTTAGGATGCATCATGTATTCGTATTTCTCAAATTAAACAAACAATGTGATATCATTGCCTTAAAGTGTCTTCACCATAGTTACATTGAAAACTGGTGCTATATTCTGTAGTTTCTTTTCTTTTGTGTTTATACACACCACAAAATACAATATATTCTGTAAAATTTTAAAGAAACAATAGAGAACCACCAATTTCCTATTGTAATTTAATTTAAGTTGAAGCATACAATCAAATTCAATAATGCAGTAATTTCAAATTTCAATTAAATTATAATGTCCGTGTTCAATATGTAAGCCAACACAATTTTGGTGTAAAGAAATGTGTTGTGGTGAATATAAAGAAGCTGAACATGTTGTCTTCAAGAAGCAACAGCTATACTGAAGGTAACACAGTATACATTTGTTAATGTACACACATTTGGGAGATATAAAGGTTTTAGCAATTCAGATATGATAAAACCTGTGTTATTGGTATGAATAGGGCTTTTCAGGGTGAGAACAATCAAATAGGTAGAAAAATTCGGGGAGAACAATTCATGGTGGTATTGTAGGTAACAATAACAAAAGCCATAATAAAACAAACCCAGACATTTTAAAGGTGTTTTGAAGTGAAAAATAAACCTAGTGTGTCACAAAAGTCATACCAGCAAAAAGATACATATGTGTAGGGAGAAGTTGGTGAAAAGAGTGAAATATTGTCAGCCATACTCCCCCACCTGTCTCTATTGTGGCAGAGAATAAGGATTGGGCAAAGGTCACCAACTGAGAGGGAGGTCAATTTGCACACCCTTTACAGAATTTACTGATTCAATTATACAGGGTGTGTGGGGGAGTCCAAGAAATGGCAATTTTGGGAAGAACAACTGTACAGCTCATCATAGTGCCTTTTGACTCAAGCTAACAGGGTGTGACTGATTCATACTCACAAGTACCACCTGCCATATCAGAGATTAAGCAGGGAAACCAACACAATTCACTTTGCTGGGAAGAGGTGAAGACAACAGGAGAGAGTCAAAACAAGAGGATCATCAAACCTGCTTGAACCCCCCATAGGCAACTCAGGACCAGCACTTTTCTCTCTGGCACTGTAAAGGATTGATCTTTGGGCTCCCGGGAACAGGCCTGCAAGCCAGACCCAGTACCCTCAGGACTCGATTGAGAGGCCAGATGAGAAGGAATCAGCAAAAGAACTCCAGAAATATGAAAAATCAGAGCAAAAGGACACCCCCAAAAGGAAACAACAACTCTTTACCCATAGATACCAACCAAAATGAAAATACCGAAATGACAGATAAAAAATTCCAAATTTGTATTATGAGGAAACTCAATAAAATACAAGAAAAAATGGAAAATCAACTCAAAGAAACCACAAAAACAATACAATAAATGAATGAAAAATTCACTAAAGAAATTGAATTATTAAAAAAAAATCATTTAGAACTTCTGGAAATGAAAATTCATTCAAGAAAATACAAAACACAGCACAAAGTTTTAACAATAGACTAGACTAGGCAGAAGAAAGAATCTCAGAGCTTGGGCCGGGCGCGGTGGCTCACGCCTGTAATCCTAGCACTCTGGGAGGCCGAGGTGGGCGGATCGTTTGAGCTCAGGAGTTCGAGACCAGCCTGAGCAAGAGCGAGACCCCATCTCTACTAAAAATAGAAAGAAATTATATGGACAGCTAAAAATATATATATAGAAAAAATTAGCCGGGCATGGTGGTGCATGCCTGTAGTCCCAACTACTCAGGAGGCTGAGACAGGAGGATCCCTTGAGCTCAGGAGTTTGAGGTTGCTGTGAGCTAGGCAGACGCCACGGCACTCACTCTAGCCTGGGCAACAAAGTGAGACTCTGTCTCAAAAAAAAAAAAAAAAAAAGAATCTCAGAGCTTGAAGACAACATCTTTGAATTAAACAAGTCAAAGATAAAGAACAGAAAAATATGAGGAATAAACACAGCCTACAATAAATATGGGATTATGTAAAGAGGCCAAACATAAGAATTATAGGCATCATTGAGTGTGAAGGAGAAAACACACAAGGGTTGGAAAACCTATTTGAGGGAATATTAGAAAAAACTTCTGTGGTCTTGCTAAAAATTTAGATATTCAGGTACAAGGAACTCAATGAATACCCGAGAGATTCATTGCAAACAGGCAAACAGCAACATATGTCATCAGACTGGCCAAAGTTAGCACAAAGGAGGAACTCCTGTGAGCTGTAAGACAAAAACAACAGGTAACTTACAAAGGAAATCCTATCAGGCTAACTGCAGACTTCTCAAATGAGACTTTATAAGCCAGAAGGGATTAGAGCCCATCCTCAGTCTTCTTAAAAAGATTCATGGCCAGCCTATAATTTTGTATCCTGAAAAACTAAGTTTCTTTTGTTAGGGAGAAGAAAAGACTTTTTCAGATAAGCAAACACCGAGGGAATTTGTCAAGACCAGACTGGCCCTATAGGAAGTGCTCAGATCCTAATTATATATACATCGATCACCACAATAGACACCTACCAGTGTGAAGTCACCCAGAAGCTAAAGCTCAGCACCAATGTATAATAAAAGCACAGGAGGTAAAACAAAGCAATAAGGCCATGCTCTCTCTAGTTGGTTAAAGTAATAAAGATTTACATTTTGCAAATTCTTATTGACCATATTTCTTTTTTTTTGTCTTTCTTTCTTCTTTAGGTCACATTTCTTTGTCATGTGGAGAAAGCTGGCCTGCGGAAAAGAAAAATGAAGCCAGGAAGAAGAAACCAGCTATGCCAGATGGAGTGAGTTTGATGTGTTCTAGTCTTTGTTTTATTTTTTTTAGTTGTTTTATTGTTTTTGTGGTTCTTTTTTTTTTTTTAGACAGGATCTCACTCTGTCACCCAGGCTGGAGTGCAAGGGCACTATTATAGCTCATTGCAGTCTCAAACTCCTGGGCTCAAGCCATCCTCATGCTTCAGCTTTCCAAGTAGGTGAAACTACAGTCGTGAGCCTTCATGTCTGGCTAATTTTTTAAATTTGTTTCAGAGATGGGATCTCGTCCAGGCTGGACTCGAACTCCTAGACTCAAATGATCCTCCTGCTTCAGCCTCCCAAAGTGCTGGGATTACAGGAGTGAGCCACTGTGCCCAAACTTGATGTGTTCTAGTTTTGGGCTTGTCATTATTTAACTCCAATTTGGACTTTGGGTTCAATGCAACAGCCTGATATTCTTATAATGATTTATTTGGGTGTCTGTTATGAATAACTAAAAGAACAAAGGTTTCTATAAAAATTTTAGCAGTTTCTTGAATACAGTAGACCATTTTATATTTGTGCCCTTTCTTTTTTTTTTTTAATAAATTTCTCTACTTAAAATAACCACTTTTCAAGCTATTATTCAATTATTTAAATATCAGCTGAGATGGAAATCATATTTAGCATATTTATACAGGTAAGTTTATATATTAATATTCTTATTCTTTGACACTTGGAAATCTATGATTGGTGAATGTAAGATATCATTATAAACCAGACTATTAGATTATATAATAAACTAAATTTAATAATCAAGCCCAAACAAATTGCTATGTGTTCAAAAGATTACTGGTCACAAAACTTAAAATCACTTTAAAATATAATGTTTTTTAACCTTTTATAATATTTCCTATGTGCCAGGTTTTCTTCTAAGTGCTTTACAAATAATATATTGTAAATCTTTGAAATAATCCTGTGAAGTACATACTCATTTTGTGTAATTTCCTGCATTTTACATATAAATAAAATGAGGCATATGGAAGTTAAATAATGTGCCCAAAGTCACAGTACTCATAAATGATAGAGTCAGGATTGTTGCTCTTAACCAGGATGTTATTTGCTACCATTAAAGCACTTAGCCTGAAATATGTAAAGCATAAAGATCACTCAGCAATATTTTTTAAAGCATAAAAAAAAGGTAACCACATGTGGAAAAACAAATGACCTTAATGACCAGCTAGTGAGTGCTGAATTTAGGACAGAGATGAATTTCTGACTTCAGATGAAATATGTTAGTAAATCGGTTTTTTAATGGATTGTATTATATTCATAGCCGTCTTCTGTTTCAATAAGAAAATTGTGATTCAGTTTATTTTAAAGATATGATATAAATAATTTAAGATATGCAATATAATGTTTTAATCTATATAGATACTGAGGAACACATTCAGAATTTCAATTGTGGAAATATGGATATTTCGCTATTGAACCTTTACTCTTGACAGAGGTAAATTTTTATCTGATAAGGGGGACTTCATAGGGAAGAAAAAGAATCAAGTGTCTTAAAATTTTATTTATTTCACTTAGAAGGCATTCTCAAATGTCTGATCATAAAAATTGGGAATATCTTTTTGTAAATGTAATCTGGGAAACAACAAAGTCATTTGAAATTTTACTGACAAAGTCACCAGCATCTTAATTACTTAATGATTTAGTATTTGATATCATTACCTTTCCATCACCATCATGTGGAACTTGGTCTCCTATGGCATAAAAATGTAATTAACAAAAGAATTAAAATGGGAGAAATGCAGTCTTTCTTCTCTCTTTTGGGAGAAAACTAGTTGAGATACTGCTTGCAAATAAAAGTAAGGTCTAAGGCATCTTTGAGTTCTGCTAGAGTTTGGTGTAATTCACATTAATCGACTAATTGGAAGCAAATAATCCAAAATGTGTTGATAGAGTTAAAAAGGTAAACTACATGTAGACATGTTATATTGAAAAATTTTATTTTAACATATATCAAGACTAACAGAATTATATTGGTTTGTCTTTCAAAATTGCCCTATTTCAATTCAGTATTTCTTAGGACAAATGTCTTCTTTAGAACTGGGGTATTGAAAAGTGTTCATAGGATCATTTTGTAGGATATTACTTTTTTTCTTATCTTCTCATTGATGGTTTACCTATTACATACTGTTATCTTTGGCCAACTTAAGCCATAATCTTCTTGCAATGATACCACTTGCCTGTGGATATGTTATCATACATGGCAAACGTCACTTTGCAGTTGGAGTTAAGGTTCTAATAAACTAATTTTAAATAGGGAGATTATTCTGGATTATTACATGGACTTTTAAAACTGGAAGAAGACATCAGAAGAGTCAGTCAGAGAAGACGTATCAAAAGATTAGAAGACAGGAGAGATGAGGTTTGGAAAGATTTGAACGGCTGTGGCTGATTTGAAGAGAAAGGGGCCATGAGACAAGGAAAGCAGAAAGTCTATAGATATGAAGAATGATCAGACCTATAACAGCAAGTTATCAGGGACATCACTCCTGCGGTTGTATGGACTGGAATTCTGCCAACGACCTGTGTGAACCTAGACATGAATTCTTCCCCAGAGTCTCCAGCAAGAAGCACAGTCCTCTAGACACCTTAACGTTAGCCCAGTGAGCTCCATGTTGAACTTTTGACCTTAAGAACTGTGACATAGTAAATTTGTGTTATTTAAATCTACAGTCTGTGATAATTTATTATCGGATCAATAGAAAATGAATCCAATTACCAACTTCATTGCAGGTATTTTATCTGAACTTCTACAATTATCTTCAGGAGGTTTCATATGGAAATAAAGCTTAAATTTTCTGGAGCCATTTCAAAAATGTAGAGATTATAAGGAGGCCTTAAAGATAAATTAATCTGCATAGTTATTATTATTTGATTGTTGTGACAGGGCAGGACTATTGAGGATACCTGGCAGATGCAGAGAAACTGAAAAAGAACAGGGAGGTCGAATGAATGCAGAACTTTTGTATAAACTGAAATGTTTATGATGTATCATAAATTTATTAGTCACCATGCAATTTGGCAATCTTGTTACCATACAAACACCCTGGGATTTTCCATTAGAGTAAGCAAACATTTATCAAGCAATATACCATATTATATATAAATAACACTTACAAAGTTTATTTACTACTTTTCTACATCTTGTTTAATTTGATCCTCACAACAATCCAAATAAGTATATATTCTCATTGTGATACAGCTATAAAAATATCATCAGAACTTGAATTCAGGTCTTAAAACTCAAAATATGCATTTTAATAAATACCATAGCATTGTGCCTATTCTATTACCACTACTCCTAAGGAGACCCTGGGTTGGGGATGGGGGCTATATACAACATTATTTTAATTTGAATTCAAATATTAAAAAGGAAGATACTTGATTATTGATTACAAAATTTCCATGGAAATAGTTTGACTAGACCCAGATATGAATAACCTCAGTATCAAAGGCCTCAGTTTTTTATTAGAAAGTACAATAATGAAAAGTTTAAAATTAATTTAAAAAACAAAGAGAACAAAATCCTATTTTAATATCATCTCCAATACAAATATATTTACATTTTTGTTAGGGCATGATTTCAATTCAAGTCTTGCTTGGTGTAACTAACTTTCCTGTGAGATTTGCTACATGTTCAGATCCAAAGCAACCCAGCTGAAATGTAGCTCCTTCACTGAAAATGAATATAGAATGTCATCTCTTTGTCAGCTAGAACCTGTTCTGGTCATTTATAAATCTTAAGCTACTATGTGCTTATGTACACTTGGTTTATATATTTTCTTACTCTCCCTTAGTTGGTAAAGATCAAGTTTTTCTCACAAGTCATCATAGTCAGGTAGATACTCTTCATCCAAAACTAAGAAATAAATGATCTGAAACATTGATTTAAGAAACTAGAACAAACTGCTCTTGATGTCTCTTATTTGGAGGTAAGCTACCTAGCAGAAAGCAATCACTAAAACTTGCTGCTCTTTGTGGTCAATTCTCCACAGTCTAATAAAGAATAAAAGGAGATAATTTAAAACAGCTAATTATGTAAAACCAGTTTATTTGTATTTAGTATTTTTTCCTGTGTGTGTGTGTGTGTGTGTGTGTATGTTTACATTGGAAAACAATTACAGAAATCTAGTTCAAGATGGCAGACTGAACATGTGTTTATAGCTTTTCATTTTTCCCTCTCGTGTTCCTCTTAAACCTACAGGGTATGAATTTTTAAGAATATTGTATTTAAAAGGGGAGCAGGAATGTCAAAGGAGATTAGGTCTTAATAAAATTGTACAAGATAAGAATTTTTAAAAAGTGTGCTAATAATGGAAAACAGGAGAGAAAACCACAGCCTAGAAGAGAGGGAACCAGAAACATTCTTACGTTGGCAGAGGAAGGCCGTCCTACTGTTGGAACTCCAGCAGTGGGCGAGGACAGGGGATTAATTAAAGATCTATATAGAGAACCGCCTGCTTCCTATTCCTCTCACGTATCCCTGGCCCACTGAGCAAAGAAGCCCGATGATTACCCTCAGGACAAAAACAAACAAAAAAAGGATGCTCTCTTAAACATCAAAAAAGCTTCTTGAAAGAAAGAGGTGAGTTAATACAACGACTATCGGCAGAGCAAGTACAGCCTCCTCGCTTCAGCCCTGCCCATCCCTCAGCTACCCCGACCACACGGTCACCCCAGAATTCAGCTCCCCACGTTCTCACTCAAGGGGCTATTACTTATACATGAAACGCCTACTTTTCCCATTTCCTTCTTATTTTTCAAAATGACTTTGTCTTAACGGAATATTTGATATATAGGAATGCAAAATAACATAAGGTAAATACACAGAGTTACATAGGACATTAGGGTCTGTGCTTTTTTTTTATATATCCTCCTCCTCTCTACTCCAAGGGTCATGAAAATTCCGAATTTTGGCTTGTTATATTTCTATTTTTCACAATTGTTTTGCTATTTTAGTAGTAAAACAAACGTATAAGGCATTTTTCTTGCCTTTCTTTATGTCACTGTCATCTTGCTGCCCATATGCTTTTGTTATTGTCTTCTTCATTCACCATTTTTTGTATTTTTGAGATTCAGCCATTACTGATGAGTGGTTCTGTAATAACTCATTTTATTTCATTTATAGTATTTCATTACATAAATATGTCACAGGTTATCATTCACCTATGATGGACACTTGTATCTTTTTTTGTTATTGCGATGCTTCTAGTGAATGCTTTTGTACATGTTTGCTGGTGTATTTGTGCAAGTACAGGATACATAAAGTTTTTGGGTCATGTGAAATGAGCATTGTCAACAATACTATATAACATAAAAATGTACTGATATATGTTTCATTTATTTATTCATATGTTAAATTAATATTTATCAGCCATAAATTACATGCCAACCACTATTCCAGAAACTTGGAAAAAATTAGTGAACAAAACAAACTAAAATATTTATGCCTTTGCAGAGCTTACAATCTGTTGTTCAACAGTAGTGTATATAAGTTTTTATTATTATGGTAGTGTCTGTTTTTTATTTTGACAAGGTGGTTAGCATAAATTGGAATATTATTTTGTGTTTTTAAACAGAAGAATATATTGTGTTTTTAAAAAGCGTAGTCTTGCTCTTTCACTCAGGTTAGGGTGCAGTAGCCTGATTATAGCTCACTGTAGCCTCGCACTCCGGGGCTTAGTCTCCTGAGTAGCTGGGACTACAGGTGTGCAGTACCATGCTGGCTACTTTTTAAATTTTTTGTAGAGACAGGATCTTGCTATTTTGCTTAGGCTAGTCTTGAACTCCTGGACTCAAGCGATTCTCCCACCTCAGCCTCCCAAAGTTCTGGGATTACAGACGTAAGCCACCACATCCAGCCTAAAATGTTTTTTTAAAATAGGTTTATTCAGAAACAATTCATATGCATTTAATCACACATATTTAAAATGTACAATCTGATAAGTTTTGACAGAAATATACACCCATGACACCATCACTACAAACAGGATAATGAGCATATACATCACCCTTAAAATTTACCTTCTGAATCTTTGTGATCCATCGGGCCAGTTATCACCATTCTCCCGTGATTCCACACGTAGCTATTGATAAGCTTCACTATATAATGATTTACATATCCTAGTGTGTTATGCAAATGGAATTATAGAATGTGTGCTCTTTTTTGTAATCTTTCACTCAGCATAATTATTTTGAGATTTATCCATGTTGTAGCATGTTTCAATAGTGCATTCCTTCTTATTGCTGAACAATATTCTATTGTATGGATATAACACTTTCTTTATTCATTTACCTGCTGATGGACATTTGAGCTGTTAACCAGATTTTATTTATTACCAGTAAAACTACTTTCAACATTTGTGTACAAGTCTATGTATAGACATATGCTTTCCTTTTTTCTTAGTAAATACATAGAAGCAGATAATCTGGAGAAGTTACATAATATGGCATATTAATGTCTAAGAAAGTGCCAATTTTTTTCCAAAATGGTTGTATCATTTTCCATTCTCAGCAGTAGTGTATAAAAGTGCAAGTTCCTCCATGTTCTCACAAACACTTGGTATGGTTAGATATTTTAAATTTTAGATATTCTATTAAATATGCAGTGATATTATTGTGATTTTAATTTGTATTTCCCTAATGACTCATGATGCTAAGAATCTGTTTATGTACTTGTTTATAACTGCATATTTTTGGTAATGCTGTGAATCTTTTATCTATTTTTAAATTGAGTTGGTTATTATCTTATTATTGAAATTTGAGTATTCTTTATATATTCTAGATACTTTTTTAAATTGGATGTGTCTTAGTAACATTTTCTTCTAATTTTTAGCTTGTCTTATCATTTCCCTAACAGTGTCCATAACAGAGTGGATTTTTAAGTTTTGATAAAATGTAATGCATGTATTTGTTCTTTTAATGATCATACTTTTAGTATTAAGATATGTTTACCCATATTCCCCTATATTTACTTTTAGAAATTTTTATCATTTTATATTTTATATTTAAGCCTATGAATTATGTTGAATTAATTTTTGAATTAACTGTGTGGTAGGAATCACAGTTTCTTTCCCTCCCTTCCTCCTTCTCTCTCTCTTTTCTTTCTTTCTTTCTTTTCTTTCTTTCTTTCTCTCTTTCTTTCTATTTTTTCTTTTTTCTTTCTGTGTGTATGTAGATGTGCAATTATTCCAGCACCATTTGTTTGAAAGACTTCATTCTTTCTCCACTGAACCACTTTTGCACTTGTGTCAAAAATCAGTTGTATGTGCATGTGTATGTATGTGTGTGTGTATATATATATTATATATATTTAGCAACTCTTTTCTGTTCTACTGATCTATTTTCTACTTATCTGTCTTCAACCATTTACCATACTACCTTGATTACTGAAGCTATAAAATAAGTCTTGAGAGCAAATAGTGGCTCCTTTGTATTTCCACGTAAATTTTAGAATTTTCTTGTAAATTTCTGCAAAAAAAAAGTTGCTGTGATTTTGATTGGGATGCATTGCATAGGTAGAGAAATTTGGAAAGAAATGAAGTTTTAGGAATATTGTATCTTCAGATGCATATCTTTCCATTTATTTGGATCTTTAAATCTCTCAGTAACAGTTTGTAAATACTAGTGTATACTTCTTTGACATCATTTGTCAGATATATTTATAAGTAGTTCATATTTTTGAGGTGTTTTAAATGCTATTTTTTTTCTAATTTTCAATGTACAATTTCCCATTACCAGTGCATATATATAATTGATGTTTATTCATTGGCATTTTATTCAACAACTTTGCTATGTTCAGTTATTAGTTCTAGTAGCTTTTTTGAAAAGTTCATTGCAATTTTTTATAGATGACCATGTCATTTAGGAATAAAGACAATTTTAATTCTTCTGTTCCAATCTGGATGCCTTTTATTTCTTTATCTTGCCTGATTGCCCTGACTTGAACCTTCAGTATAGTGTTACACAGAAGGGGCAGAGCAGATAATTTTGACTTACTTTTGATTTTAGGAGGAAAGAATTCATCCATTCACTATTAAATATGATTGTATCTCTAAGATATTCATAAATGCCTTTTTAAGTTTATTTCTAGTTTCACTTTGTTGAAGGTTTTTATCAAAAATGGATCATAAAATATGATCACCTCTTTTACTTTGTTAATAGAGTGAATTACATTGATTAATTTTCAAATGTTAAACCAAACTTCCATTTTACTTAGTGAGGATATATTATAGTTTTTATTATATTGTTTGGCTCCATTTGTTGAAATTCTATTTCCATTTTTTTTGCTTCGATGGTCATGAAGTATATTGCTCAGTGTTTTTTTTTTTTTTTTTCTTTTAATGTCTTTGGTTTTGATATCTGAGCCTCAAAGAATGAATTAGGAAATATTCTTTCATTTTCAATTTTTCTGGAAGTGTTTGTATAGGTTTGGTATAATTTCTTTCTTAAGTGTTTGGCAAACTTTCAATGAAGCCATCAGAGCCTAGTGTTTTCTTTATGGGAAGGTTTTTGACTCTAAGTTCAATTTAAAAAAAAAAAATTGGAGGGCTATCCATGTTATCTGTTTAATTTTGAGTTAGTGTGATAGAATTTTTAAATGTCCAACCCAAGATTCCCATAATAATCACTGAGACTATGATTATGAGGAAATACCATATCCCTGAGTAGGGTATGCCAAAATAGATTTTGCAAATGTAATTAAGACTTTGAATTAATTAAAAGAGCACAGATCTAAACTAACCACATGATCCTTTTCAAGGTAGATAGTTTTTTCAGTTGGTAGTGCAAGGGAAAATCAGAGAGATTAAAGCATGAGTAGGATTCAAAGTGCCACTGCTGGACTGAAGATGAAGGGGGCCATGTATAAGGACCCACTTTCTGGTTCATGCATATCACCTGCTTCCTGTGTCCTCACAAAATGAAAGGAACAAGCAAGTTTTGGGGGGACTCTTTTATGAGGGCACTAATCCCATTCATGAAGGCTGCATTCTCATGACCTAATCAACTCCCAAAGGCCTCATCTCTTAATATTATCACACTGGGGATTAGGTTTCAAAGTATGAATTTTGGGGGGATGCAAACATGTAGATCATAGGAGGTAATTTGTGTCTTTCAAAAAATTTGTACTTTTCTCCTAAGTTGTTAAATATATTGGCATAAATTTTTTCACAATATTTTCTTATTATCATTTTCTTTTTTCTTTTTTCTTTTTTTTTTTTTTGAGACAGAGTCACATGGTCTAGAGTGCCATGATGTCAGCCTATCTCACAGCAACCTCAAACTCCTGGGCTCAAGCAATCCTCCTGACTCAGCCTCCTGAGTAGCTGGGACTTTAGGCATGCACCACCATGCCTGGCTAATTTTTTCTATTTTTATTGCAGATGGGATCTCACTCTTGTTCAGGCTGGTCTCAGCTCCTGACCTCAAGCAATCCTCCTGCCTCAGCCTCCCAGAGTGCCAGGATTACAGACGTGAGCCACTGTACCCAGCCATCATTTTATTTCTATAAAATGGTAGTTTCTCATTTATGATATTGGTAATTGTGGATACTCTCATTTTTTGCTGTTCCAGTTAGATGTGGTAGAGTGCCCCTAATATAGCCCCATTGACCAATACCTCCTTGTATGTATGCCTTTGTGTAAATTTCTCCCACTGAGTGTGCACTGGGCTTAATGGGGTCTTTCTAATGAATAGAGTATAGCAAGTGTTATGAGAGGTCATTTCTAAAATTAGGATACAAAAAGACTCTGGCTTCCATCTGGCTCTCCCTCTCTTGCCATTTCTCTCTCTCTCTCTCTCTCTCTCTCGCTCCTGCTCTATTATGCATCATTCTAAAGGAAGGAAAATGACATGTTTGAGTAGCCCTATGAAGGATCCAAGGCCTGCTAACAGCCATATTAGTTAGCACACTCTACATACAAATCTTGGAAAGACTGTAGTTCCAGCCAGCATGAAGATTGTAACTTCATGACAAACTTTGAGCCAGAGAACTTTTGTTAAGCTATGCCTGGATTCCTAACTCACAAAAACTATGTGATAATAAATACTTATTATTTCAAGCCACTAAATTTTGGAAAAATTTTTATAGGTAAGTAATATAGATTTTGGCACTAGGAGTGGGATGACACTCTAACAAATACCTAAGTGTGTCGGGGTAGCTTAGGAAGCAGGCAGTGGGTGAAGCCTGGAAGGAATTTCAAGTGAGTGTTAGAGAAATTCTAAGTTGTCTTGAAAGACTGTTAGTAAAAATCTAGAGTTTGAGGACCTTTTCAGGGAGGGCTCCACAGGAAATAACTTGCATGGTACTGGAAACTGTAGGAAAGGACATACTTGTTACAGAGAGGCAGAGAGCTGAGCGACAGTATAGTATCTACTTCAGGAAGATAAACAATAGGAACTGTGTCTAACTGGGTATATGTCTAAAGATATTTTAAAGCAAAGTGTTTAAGATGGGCTTTGGGGGTCTTTAGATTCACCCTCAAGTTTGATATTTCATGAGAAGGACTCACAGGAATCAGGGAAAGCTATTATATTTACCGTTACAGTTTATTACAGTGAAAGGATACAGATTAATATCAGCAAAGAGAAAATGAGTCTAGTCAAAGGAAAGGCAAAGTCCAAGAGAAACCATGTGCAAACTTGTATGTGTCTTCTCCTTATGGTGTGATGTGGACATGCTAACTATACCTGAGGCCAAGGAGCTTCATTCATATACTTGAATCTGCTTTAGGTGATGAGATTTTGGTTTTGAGCTGATGCTAGAATAGGATGAGATTTGAGGGTTTATGGAGAGTTAGTATAGTTTATATAGGGAGGAATTAAATAGTTAAAAGAGAGAAAGAGGACTGTGGTAGACAACCTACAAAATGGCCTCAATGATCTTAATTTGCTGGTATTCACTGTCTTGTGTAATCCTTTTCCCAAATGTATGAGCTGGGCCTAGTGACTCAATGCTAGTAAATAAAATGTGGCAAAAGTGGTGGAGTGTTGCTTTAGAGACCCAGGTCTAAAACAGACTCTGGCTTCCTTCTTCCTCTTCTGCTATCATACTGTTTCTTTCTTTCTCTGGACCCTTGCTAGGAGAAACAACAATATGATAAATATAATTCAGAAGTATCAGTTGCTAAATAAGAACAATCGTGGGGCCACCAATTCTATAATATGGGGTTTCTCAAATTCAGTACTATTTACATTATGGGTACCAGCGGGCAAGAATAAGTTATTCCTTAGTCAAGCTTTGAACCCAAGTAGTGGTTCTCTAAAACAATCTCTGTTGGAGTAAGAATTAATCCTAAAGTTTAGATAATTGATGATCTGACGGTAGAAGGAAAAAATAAACACACTAAAAAAATAGTATTAAGTCTGGTGAGATTGTTGTCCGTATATGTGATATTCAAGAGTAGGATCATCCAAGGCAAACATTTATGAAATCAAATCTTTACTAGATCATTTACCATCAGAGTAACTATGAATGAGGTCATCATTTCATTTCACTGGAATTCAGTTTCTTGAGTTCCTTATCATCTAATTATAATATTCCTGTTTCAGTTTCTGACATTATTACCCTAGTTTCTTGCTTCTGCTGTTGTTTCTAGTATCACTACCTGTTTTGTCTTTCTTTTATTTTTAAATGTATTTATTTTCTTACTGTTCCTATAGCCCATTGTGTTCTGCTTGCCATTCAGCCCCACGTCTCCTGGCTGGACGCTTTACCAGTGTACAACTCCTGTGTGTAGTGCTTCTTTTTTGTGTTCACGGGGGTCGGGTTCCACGCTTCCTGTAAACTTCCAGATACTCACTGAATTCCAATTCGTTATCCCAGATTTGCTTTCATGTTTTGTTTGCTTTTGTTCCATAGCTGTCTTCTGTCTGTGACCTTGGTGTTGGACTCTTAGGAATTTCTCCCCTTTCTGTCCCACAGTGTGCCAAGGATTCACTTCAACTGTGGTGATAGTCATACACAAAAGGGAGGTAAATAAGGATCTTTAGAAACAAAAAACAAAATGACTATATTTATCTCAAAACAGGTCCACACTGAGAAGCAGAACACTTAAAAGAGTAAACAATGTCGCCAATTCACCAACTAATCTTCAATTTTGAAAAATACGTTCTGTCAGGTGAGTGGAGTGTCGTATAGTGCACCAGGAGTTGTGGGGAACTTAACGAGACTGCAGGCACATGAAAGGCAGTGTGTCCCCTGCTACTGGGCAAACTTAACCAGTGTCAATTATCACTCCTAGGATCTTACGACTTTCACTAATTCTAATTCTTAGCAGCATTAAGCATTGTTTTGGGTGTGTATGTTTTTTTCAGGGTAGAATTTGATATCTTTACATCAGTTACATTAAAATAAAAACAAAATAATGTACCACATGTAATAAATGCTATTCGGTTTGCATGGTGAAATGACTTTTTACAGCTTAACATTCTGAAAATGATGTGCTATTATAAATCTTTTTGCCCAGGCCAGTTAAAGTTGCAATTGGTGCTGAAATCATAAGGATTACTTATTAACACTGGATAGGGTAATTGCAAGTGAACAGTCTTGCTGTGGGCCAATTAAGTTGGAAACCCTAGAGACAGTTGCAGTTAAGACTCTCAAAAATGACATTAGAAATAGACATAAAATGACAAAGACCAAGAAAGAAGAAATTCATTGCAAAATAGCAAAGGGAATGTCAAAACATAGAATTATTAAATGTTAACAAGTTATTTTGCACTTGAATTCTTCTTTCATTTATACTGATTAGTTCTGAAATGTAGTCTTTGAACAATGGCAATTGGGATATTATATGACTAGCCATATGGACACTGTGCACTTTTAGTCAGATGAGAGAGAGAGAAAGAAATACCTATTAACCTAGTTGAGAAAACCTGAGAATATTAAATTGTATCTTTATTTTTGAAGTATACTAACATCTTACGAATTATGATTAACATAACGTATAATTCTAATTTGTGGTTTGGTTGAGCAATACAGAATTAAACAATTAATATTTTCCTGGTGACACAGTGCTGCTAATTTAGAAGTAGAGATTGGCTACAAAAATTTTCTGAGATATTTATTTTTTATTTAACCATAAATGATGATGGAAATTTATTTATTTTTCTCAGGAAAAAAGCAATAAATGTAGAAAATCTAGCAAAAGTCCTATGAAGAGAGAACAAAAGCTTATCATCAAAATTTACTACTTTTAACATATTAATGCAATTTATATGTCTGATTTCTAAGTATTTGTCACATTTCACACAGATTTAGGTATCTTTATTTTCTATAAATAATAATATAATATGAGCTAATATTACTGAATGATTAAGACATGCTGCAATCACTTCATGTGCATTATGGCATTCATTGTTCACAACCCAATGAAATAGATCATATTATTTTCATCATTTTACAGATAAGGAACATGAGATATAAAGAGATTGAGTAACCCAACCACCCAACAGCATCTAGCTAATTAGTGGTTAATTGGGATTAAGATCCTGCTCCAGGGCCTTTGTGGAGCTGCCATTTAAATTACATTATAGGCCGGGCGCGGTGGCTCACGCCTGTAATCCTAGCACTCTGGGAGGCCGAGGTGGGCGGATCGTTTGAGCTCAGGAGTTCGAGACCAGCCTGAGCAAGAGCGAGACCCCACCTCTACTAAAAATAGAAAGAAATTATATGGACAGCTAAAAATATATATAGAAAAAATCAGCCGGGCATGGTGGCGCATGCCTGTAGTCCCAGCTACTCGGGAGGCTGAGACAGGAGGATCGCTTGAGCTCAGGAGTTTGAGGTTGCTGTGAGCTAGGCTGACGCCACGGCACTCACTCTAGCCTGGGCAACAGAGTGAGACTCTGTCTCAAAAAAAAAAAAAAAAAAAAAAAAAAATAAATTACATTATATTCTCTTGTTTAAACGATTTTTTTTTATTTTTTTTACTTAAATAGATTTAGGGTGTACAAGCATTTTTGTTTATGTGGTTGAATTGTATAATGCTGAATTCAGGGTGTTTAGTGTACTTGTCACCAGAATAGTATACACATCACTAAAATAGTGTACGTTCTATCCAATAGGTAAACAATTTTTAAATCCTTTTCTAACTAAATTTGATGTATTTAGTGTAATTTAATTCATTAATGTAAGTATGTCACAGTTTGCCTAACCATAATTTTATTACTGAATATTTAGTCTATTTTCAATTTGCCACTATTATGCATAATATTTCAACAAAAATATAGGGCAAAAAGTTTTGCCAGCATTTTGTATTATATTTTAGAATAAATTAATAGAAGTAGATTTAATGTGTCAAAAGCTATAAACATGCTTAAAGTTTTTAAATATATTGCTGAATTGCTTTCCAAATGTATTCCATGTCCCTGCTTTAGCAGTACTTTTCAGTGCAATGTGAAGAAAGCTAGAGATTTTTTTGTTTCTGCTATGCAATGAGAAGGCTTGGGTTTCTTTTCTGTTTCCTACATTTTCTTTTGCCTACAAAAAACTTAGAGAATAAAGAACACGCAAAGTACTTGGGTAGGAGCACTTTCTATTTAGAGCAATGTGAACTGGATAGGGGGAAAAGTCAATTTTATAAAATAAAGTCTGATTTGCAGAAAATAGAGATTCATGTTAATTGGTGCTGATCCCACAATACTCATTTCTCTTTGATATATATTGTGAGATTAGCAAGGGAAATTAGTAGTTAGTGATGAAGTCATTGCTTTAGGAAGATTACTGTCTCTGGCACACCTTTCCCTGTGGAAATGTTGACTGAATTGTGCAAAAAGTAGTAATGCTGAAAAGACTATGATGAGAGGCAATCACAATGAGTAACTTTTGTGTTTATTCAGAAGTTGAGATTTGCTTGCCTTGCAATAAGGCAGTTTGGATCTCCCACAGCTCCTGAACTATTAGGTTCAGAAGACTAAACAATCTTGACCCTCCAGCCATCTCCCCCAAGCCCTCCCACCACTCTCCTAAAGATTACTCAGGAATTATGAAGCATGGACTTGGGGGTTCCAGCTCCGACACATCTAGTGCTGTTTGCACTTATGAATGTATCATAAAGATTCAGCTATTTTTGAGGATGTTACAAGCTACTACTCAGTTTTCTCTTGAGTGGTTTTCTCATTACAAAACATTTGGACTAAAGATTGAATTTTTAAATTTTTTTAAAAAAGAAGAGTAATGAAAATAAATTATGAAATATCTCATGAAATAATATTTGTTGGAAATTGTTAGCACAAGTAGGAACCAGCTTGGTGGGGACTTAGTGCCAATCACCCCACCAAATGTCTTATGTATATCATCTCATATTATTGCAACAAGCTGGTAGATATTACACATATTTAACATGTAGAAACAGAGATTCAGAATAGTGAGTGACTGGCAAGAGGTCACATGGCTAGCAAGTGGCGCAGTGGAGGTTTAAATCCTACTTTTTTTTACACTTCAAATATCTAGATATTCAAATTCCCATAAGAGAAGACATCATTTACAAAATTACTGTCTATATTTAACCTTTAATAGTTCTTATATTTTCAATTTGCATTGGGGATGGAATAAATGTACTTTTTAAAATACATCTTTTGAGGGGTGAGTTGAATGATACCATGAGCTGGCATACAAGTCCAGTAGTTAAACTTCCAAAAGCTCTAAAAAGCAAGAAAAATTAACTGTCTTTTCCAATATATTTCTTCCTTTGTTTAAATAGTTTATATGTCCTTTTAATTTTATGTGCAATATTTTATAACTTCAAGCATCTGATTTCAAGTAGATAATGTTTTTATTGTTTTTTAAAAAATCATTTTCAATCCCAAGCAAATCACATTTTGTCCAAAATTGAATGCATGGGAGACTTGTGGTTTTACTAGTAGTAGCATTGCTTATTTATATCTCTTTAAGTCAATAATCAAAGATTCTTCTTTGAAGAGCAATTTTCCTTTTGCCTTTCTTCAAAATGATGTTTAAGTTGTCACTTTTTATTAAAAATAGCACAACATGAAAATGTTAACTATATATTTTTAACTTTCTGATGACCTCTCTTTGTTGTCCCTTTTCTAGTATATCAGTCTTCGATTATATTCACTTAATTAAACAGGTAATCTTTATCTTTCACATTTTCATTTAAGTTATTTAAAATTCGATCTAAATATAACTATGTTTGCACATCAAAGCAATGACAGAAATTAGGTTTTTATAATAACTACATTGATTATTTTAGATGCTATATGGAGTCAAAGTAGATCATTCAAAAAAACCAAGAATATGATTATTTTTTGCAAAATATAAACACTCACAAATTTTACTTTGTATTACACTCCAATAAAATTATACTTTTCTTCTTGAATAGTAATATATTGAAGAAGCTCTCATATGTTTGAGATGCTAACTATCATAAAGTATACAGGAATTTCCTCTCCTTAAGAGTTATCCATTTATGCAGTTTGTTTAGTTCTGGTTTGTTTATATGTTGTTTTTAATTAGATAAAGTCATAGTTTTTTACCAAAAAAAAAAAAAAAAAAGAAAAAAGAGTTATCTTTTGTTTATTTTTAAATACATCTTTTGATGGATGGGTTTTTTAAAAATATAGACATATTTAGAGATAATATTGTTTACAATGATTTATTAAAGGAATTAGCAAGTTGAAATTTGTTGAATTGAATGTAATCAGTGGACAAAACCGCATTTGTAGCACTCTGTTTCCAGCATGGATTTAAAGGGATACCTCCTGAGATGTGTTTAAAGTAAAGGGCTGCTAGCTTATGTACTTGTCTGAAAATCAAATACAAAATACTATGGAAAGATGTAAAAGACATATATTTGGAACTCTTTTTGAAAGTTAGCTTGTGGCTTGTTTACTCAACTGGTCATCATAACATACCTCCCTTGGCAAAAAGTCCTGATATTGAATCTTTGTGGAGCTGCTGATTTCATTCTTTCTCTATCTATGAAGGATCATTTTACTAGTGAGGAGATATTGAATAAACAGTGCAAATCAGTCACTATAAAATCTAGAAAAATATGTAGGCTACATGTGTTACAGATTGAATAGTTTTGCGTAAAAAGTATACTAGTTATTTGGAATTAGGTAAAACAACACATGCATTCAATATTCCTGGAAGAATGATTGTAAACTGATTTTTTGCTAGTAGCTTCTATTTTTATAAATATATTAAGATATTTATATACTATGCTTTATGCATATATTATTATAGATACTTATATTTATAGTATATAAAATTTTTAGGCACAAAAATCTTACTTTTTGATTTTATAGCAGCCCTTAATGATTTGCAATCTTTTGTCTTTATTGCTATAGTCTAGTCTGAGATTGAACTATATTTAAATATGGTGATATATGTCACTGTGTATAGTCAGCGTAGCAGTTTGTGGTATTCTGGTGCCCTTTCTAAAATGTTCTTTATTCACTATTCTTTATTTCTATGTCTGTGATGTTTGAGGTTTTGAAAGAAAAATGGAGTTGTGGTTGAGATTTGACAAGTTATAAAGCTGTAATCTAGAGAATTTAACCAGAAAGAAATACATTCATAAATTATAAACTAGAAGAGAAAAAGCATGGTCAGTAACTTCTTTGGAACTGCTTTGTTTATCATTCATTTGGCAGACTCATAAGCGTGCATGAGTTTTGAAGCCTCAGGACCTCAAAAACCATCTGACCCAACTTTTAATTTCTTTTGACAGTCAGTGGCAAAGAAAAACTTATTCCAAGTGTTCTTTCTTACTTCCAATAGATCAGGATTTTTTCTTTTTCTTATTTCTTTATTTTCTTTTCCCTTTTCTCTCTTTGCAGGACACTAATGAAAGCAATGAGGACAACGTGAGGACATTTCATGAACTGATAAACTGTAATATCTATCTGGAAGTCATTGTTTTTGACTTTCTTCCAAATATGTTCTCTCTAGCTTCTTCTTCATGTCTCCACTTCCTGTTTACCCTTCAGATGGTCTCACATCTGTACCTCCCACAGGAAATTGTAGCCAAAGCATTTAGGTGCATTAAGGGTAAGATGATGCCAAATCAATAATTCAGACATACAACTGACCATGTCTTTACCACCAATTATTACAGTAAAACAGGAACATCACAAATATTTTGTACTATTATATTGTGTAAAACACTATGATAGGAATTTCTACTTCAGGCTCTGATGAGATTTGAAAAACAATAGTTCTCAGATACTGGGCAGGTGGCAGCTCAGGACTATGCTCAATAAAGAAAGGGAGACAAACAAGGTAAGTCTATGATTACTCCAAATTCCTGCCTAGATGAAGTTTTCAGTCAGTGGTACAGGGAGTGGGGACATAAGTAAGTCTTGAGGACCCCTTGAAAACTGAGTACAAAGAAGGAGGAGTTACAGAGAGAACTCCGAAGATCTGCAGAAAGTTCCACTGTAATCTTGGGATATAAGTGTAATCTTGGGATGTGAGATTCACTGTAATCTTGTGAGTGGATACTAATCAAGGATGGGTAAGGAACCACCAGAAAACAGTAGGCTACAAAATCCCCAAGGCTCTCATAAGACGGGGGATAGTTTGTTTTCCCACCCCCCAGGGTGTAAATACCTTGTAATACCAGGGCCTCATGTGGAATCTTCAGAAGGCGATTGCCGGTGTATTGGGGGTCAAAATAAGACACAGAATAAAAGCCTCTTTAGGCATAATCTAATAAAATTTAAAATCAAGCCTGAAAAGGACCCAAATTGATTTAAAGTAACCAAACTGAGGTCCAGGGAAAAAAAGCAATATTTAAAAGAATACAGCACTGCGTCCAGCAATGTTAAATTTGTAACATATGGCAACCAAATACAAATTACCAGGCATAGGAAGAAGCGGCAAAATATGATCCACACCTAAGGTGAAAACAGTCAATAGAAACAGACCCAGAAGTAAAAGAGATGATGGAATTAGCAGACAAGGATGTTAAAACAGGTATTGTAAATACGTTCTGTGAGTTAGATTAATCAAAGGTGAAGGAACACATGAATAAGATGATGAAGAAAAGACATAAAAAAGAGGCAAGTGAAGTTTCTAGGGAAGAACAAATAAAATATCTGAAATTCAAAATACACTGGGTGAGATTAAAGTAGATTAGATGTGGCAGACAAAAAAAAAGATCAGTGAATTTAAAGATATAGCAGTAGAAATTATTCAAAGTCAAACATAGAGATGAAAAAGACTGAAAAAAGTAAATATCAGTAAATTGTAGGACAGCATGATTGGTAAAAGTAGTCAGAGAAAAGCACTGAGTTAGGCATCGGACTCCTACTAAACGCATCAGTAGGATCTGCATCAACATCAGCATTTGTTAGAAACGGATGGGAGCCATGAGCAGAAGCAGTACGAGCAGCAGGAAAGAGAACACGCAAAGGCACAGACGAGAGAAGAGATGGAATCACCTACATTGCAACCGTCTGTAAGAAATATAGATGTGCCATAGAATATCATCTCTTTTTGCCTGCATAAAAACACAACTGAAAATTATTTCTTCCCGTTTTCATCGACACTCCAACTGAGAAAAGTCATAGTTAGAAAATATTTTTTAGATGTATTCAATTGAATCCATCGAGGTATTCTTTTATCAATACGATCACTAGGGGGCTACATGCACCAACCACATTCACTTGGCTCCTAACACAATTTTTTTTTTATGCTTGTGCTCTTTGGGTATTATTTTCTATAGGCGTAGCTGTTGGGTAGGCTGTTATTTTCTTGTCCCCATGCATTCCTCCAGAAAGCTTCCACAGCCACTCAGAATTGAAGCAATAGTTTTGAAGTAACAAGATTTGCCAGTTTCCTCTGCCTCTTTGTACTCACTCCTCCACATAGGGGCGGTTATCAGATTAATAAATTGAAGAATCTGCCATTTTTTATTACAAGTTCTTATTTTAGGCAGGGCGATGAAGAGCAGTCCTCTTATGTATTCTTCCATTCTTTTTTTTCCTTCAAACCAGCCTATAAGTCTTCTTTCCTTCATGATCAAACTCAACGGGCCAGGCTATGCTCCTGGAGGGAATGCCAATAGTTTTTGAACTGCCTGTGAAGTGTCTGTATGGAAAATAAAATCACTCCAAAATAGTACAGGAAGATTATCCAAGATTCCTGATTCCATCTGAAGGTAGCATCCTCCTTAAGCTCCCAATTATAGTTATATACAATTCACTATCACATTTGCTGTAAAAGTGTTGCGTGGTATGGCATGCATGCCTGTAGTTCCAGTTACACAGGAACCTTAGGCAGGAGGACTGCTTGAGCCCAGTAGTTCCAAACCAGCCTGGGCAACATAGCAAGACCCCATTTCTAAAAAAATCAAAACAAAAACAAAAATGTGGAGGACACTGTTCATCAATCATATCATTCAACCAAAATCTCCTCTATAATGCTGTTTTTGAGATTGGTTTAGAATTCCATACTGAGAAAGCAAATATGTCTCATGAGCAGACCACATGCGGCTTCTTCTGCTTTATAAACAAACAATATAGTGTAAAAACTGAGTTTCTCTTCTTGTTCCCTCAAAATAATAGACCCATATTTGAAACTCACCACAGCAACTGTGTTGATATGTATTTTAATGCTGCAGTATCCTCCTTTCCCATAGTTCTGTTTTTATATTTCTATTTTGTCATTTCATTGCTTATACTTTTGTTGTAAGTTACCTCAAATTCTTTGTGGAAAGAGGCAGGATGGACATAAATGTGATTACAATTCAAATTATGTCAAGTCAGAGCCCACATGGTATGAGCCATTGTCCTGGCCCTTGGGGAATCAAAATGCAGAAAATATTGATTTCATGCAACTCTTAGTTCAATGAGGAAGGCGGGTATGGAAAATTAATAATCATAAGACATTATACTAGGATTATGTACAATGTCCTGTGAGGGGGAAATGAATGTAATTTATTGCTTGGGAAAGTTTTCCTAGGAGTAATGACATTTTAATCAGCATAGGATAAGAAGTTGTTTTGCAGGTAAAGAAAGTTGAGAAATGTATCTCTTAAAAGCCTGTGTAAAGAAGGATAGATTTATTTATTGAAAGTATGTGGAGATTTGAGGAAAATGCATATAATTTTAAGTCTCTATATTGTAGGTTGGAGTAGGATGGTGTTGCAAAATACAATCTGCAGTCCAAATCTGGTCTGTGACCCATTTTTATAGGCTCTTGAGCTAAGATTGTTTTTAAGGTTGTAAAACAAACAAACAAACAAATAAGAATATGTGACAGAGAGCACATATGATTCACAAATCCTGAAGTATTTAATGTTTAATATTTAATATTTATAGAAAAAAAAATTTAGCCTCTGGTGGAGGACATAGTTTGGTAGGGATATAAAAGTTGGAGAAAAAGAGGCCAGAAAATTTTTTAAAAGCCTCATATGCTAAAGAGTTTGAACATCAGCTTAAGATAGTAGTAAGTCATATCCAGTGGCTAAGCCAAAATATATAACCCAAAATTTCCTTCTGCATATATTTCCAATTAGAGTGGGCCATAACATAAGTGAGAATTCTGTGCAAGATTTAGAGGAAAGAAGTGAAGCATCAGGCCTTTTCTCGCACACACGTGTTCTTGTCAATCTGCTGGCTCACTTCATCCATTTGGGGCAACAGCCAGTCTTCTAACTGTTCAATCTTTCCTTGAATCCTTTTTCAGCTTCTCCGACTCCTATGATGAAGTGTGACAGTTTCTGTAAGGACACTTATACAAACCAGGCCAGAAGAAATGAGACCTGACACAGTGTCTAGCATCCATGTGTGTTCCAGCTTATGCTCCTAGGTGCTAAATTGTTCCTACTTTCTCCCCATCGCCACTTCAGGCTTATCTGTTCTGCAGACTTGAAGCTCTAGCATCACATGCAAAGATAGCAGTCTCTTTACAGGGGTTGCATAAGTAGCTCCCACAATTGTGTGTGTGTGTGTGTGTGTGTGTGTGTGTGTGTATCTACAGATTTGATTAAACCTTGACTGATCCACCATATGAGGTAGCCTAAGGAGAGTCAGAAACATATCTCAGGACATGTATTTTACTTATCTTGTTGAATACTCCTTAGAGGTAGGAGAGATTGAAGATTGGATTATCAGTTAGAAAAGAATTAATATAATCCAAGTGAAAATAATGAAAATCTGAATGAAGGGAGTGGCTAAAGAAAGAGAAATGAGAGGACTACTGAGCGGGGGACTTTGTTAACTTTGAATGAGTAAGTTGATGTCTTGGGGGACAAATACATGTTTACATCTCTTTATTAATGCAGAACTTCAGTATTTCAGACTTTTGTTTCTGAACTTATATTAAAACTGAAAATGAAAGTATAGAGAATATTATTATGACCTAGGGCTGGGGTTTGAATGTGTCCCCTCCAAAACTCAAATGTAGGCAATATAACAATATGAAAAGGCCCCCATAGGGCCTTTTTGAGGTAGTTAGGCCATGAGGGCTCCTCTTTCATGAATGGGGTTAAGGCCTTTATTAAAGATACTTCCCACAGAATTGAGAGCTTGGCCTTCTTCCATGTGTGGACACAGCATTCCTCTCCTCTGGAGGAGGCAGCATTGAGGTACCATCTTGGAAACAGAGAGCAGCCCTCACCAGACAACAGAACCTGCCAGTGCCATGATCTTGGACTTCCCAGCCTCTAGAACTATAAGAAAATAAATTTCTGTTCTTTATAAATTACTCAGTCTAAGGTATTTTTTTATAGCAGCACAAAATGGACTCAGATATCTAAGAACAGGTACACAGAAATGTCCCCCTCTGATGATGAAAAATATAAACTTCAGATCATGCTTTTCTTAAGAAAATTTATGACAAGTTCTTGAAATAATAAAGTTACCATTCTTCATAACCATGGTCAGACATATTTCAAGTGACAAGAATGACGAATGCAGACTCAGAGGAAAGAGCTAGTTTTCCATGTGTGTTCTATTAATATAAAAACGATGCTATTTTAAATGGTACGAAAGAGTTGAACAAAATAACAGATATGTAGGATGAACAAATTGAGAGATCTAATGTACAACATGAGGAGTAAAATTAATAAAATTGCACCGTATTAGGGATTTTTGTTAAATAAGTAGATTTTAGTTGTTCTTGTCAGAAAAATTGTAAAAAGCAACTATGTGAGATGATGACTGTGTTGATATGCTTCATGATTATAACCACCTTACTATCGATATGTATCCATAACATCATGTTGCAAACCTTAAATATACATGATCAAATTTATTTTATTTTATTTTTTTAAAAGGGTCAAACATTTGACAAAGCCATTTGGAGAAAGATGGTTTTGGCTTTTGATTATCTAATTGACACTATAAACATACACACAAACACAAACACATACACACAATTATGCTACAAACTTAGGAATTCATGCAACTGAACATTCTTCAATCAACACTTTGAAGACAAAAATTACAAAATAAAATAGATTGATATCTTTTTTAAGACATCAAGTTTTAGTTCCCATTGTAGTAGCTAAACTTTTAATACTATATACAACACCATTTTCAGCTGAACCATTATGTAATACTCCACTGGAGTGCATGAGAATAACTAACAACTTAATAAAGACAATGAATCAAAAAGTAAGAGCTATATTATGTTATTTGAACTCCTTTTAAAATTCTTTATTTGGATTTCCTTTAATAAAGGAAATGTATAGTGGATTTTACCATGATTTCACCTCAATGTCTCAGGTGAGTCATTAATGAAGGACTTTGCATTGCCAAGATTTTACTTTATACTTTACTTAATTACTTAATTCACTTTTAGTCACTGGATACCAAGTCATTAGCTTTGTAGAATGGTACCTGTCCTTTTCATAGCTGGAAGTAGAATTTCTGCTGAAATACTTTATGATTTCATCTACATCTCTTTAATGGCACATGACAATTTAATTCTAGAATTTTAATTTGATATTAATCCATGTTCTATTTTCACATTTGCATTTCTGTCCTGCCATCAGTTTCATCTGTGGAATTCTTAAAGTTACAGAATCATAAACCCAAAGGAAAGATATTTACCATTCTCCATCTCTACAGATTCTCAGTGTGGAGCTAGCCAGATTTTCCTATAATTCTTACCCTTACGGATGTCGATGCAAGGTTAGAATTCCCTTGGAGATCAGTGGGAGCCTTGTGTCTAGGTGAATTTAATGAGAAAAGGTAGACTGTACAATCTCCAGGGATCTATTTTTCAAACAATGGGATTGCTTTTTTCCTACTTTCCTGCCAGACCAATAAATTGAATGGTGGTACTCCCAGAGTAGCTCTCCTTTCTTTCAAGATGATTGCTCATTAAGGTGCCATCTTTCATTAAAGGATAATGTCTGTTGGTTAAAGTATGAAGCATGAGGCATTCACTTCTTCTTTTGATGGATCAACGTGACTCTCAGCATCATGGACCTGACAACTACAGCATCTTCAGGACTCTGGTGCCTATTGAGATGGCCTTTGGTTTAGAAAATTTGGATTGTGAAGATGGTCACTTAATTCACAGTCCTTAGGCTTTCATGCTTCAAGTCTCATAACTTCAAAATAATTATGAGGCCTCCATACCCCCACTAAAATTGAAATCACTTAATCTATACTTTACAATTCTATATCTTCCCAAATCCTGCATTTAGGCAAGAGGGATGTAAAGGGCTCCAATTCAAGCTATGAGACTCAGAATAGCTGCTTTGATCACGTTTTCAGACCTGACATTTAAAATAAATTTTTTTTTTTTTTTTTTTTTTTTTTTTTTGAGATAGAGTCTCGCCTTGTTGCCTGGGCTGGAGTGAGTGCCGTGGCGTCAGCCTAGCTCACAGCAACCTCAAACTCCTGGGCTTAAGCGATCCTACCGCCTCAGCCTCCCGAGTAGCTGGGACTACAGGCATGTGCCACCATGCCCGGCTAATTTTTTCTATATATATTTTAGTTGGCCAGATAATTTCTTTCTATTTTTAGTAGAGACGGGGTCTCGCTCTTGCTCAGGCTGGTCTCGAACTCCTGACCTTGAGCGATCCACCTGCCTCGGCCTCCCAGAGTGCTAGGATTACAGGCGTGAGCCACCGCGCCCGGCCTAAAATAAAATTTTAATATAAGAGAGAAAACCATCTGGCTTTTTAAAAATGCCAGCTCTTACCCTTATTAGTTTGCCTAGTACATTTCACTTCGCCTCTTTTGAATTTGTTTCCTCATCTAGAAAATGGGAGTAATGACACCAATTGTGCAGGGAGTATATTATAATTAATACATCTTTTCTCCAGTTCAATTTTTTGAATTGTTCAAGCCCATAATCTTATACCTCACGTAAAATCTCTCAGAAAATTATGTTATGTCTACCTTCCAAATATATCCCTTATTTGACCACTTCTTACTACCTCCACTGCTACCATCTTGGTCTAAGACTTAATCTTCTCTTATTAGATTATGGTGATAGCCTCAGATATATTTCTCCATGTTAACTCTTTCCCTACATACAATCTGATCTGCAGACAGCAGACAAACTTAGGTCAGGACATACTGCAGCTCCTCCCAAAATTCTCCAAAGGCTACCTATCTCACTTAGAGCCCTCAAAGCCCTACATTATTTGACAACATTTTACCTTTCTGACATTCTCTAGTTATCCTATTTTATTTTATTTCATTTTTAATAAAAAGAAATGGGGTCTCGCTCATGCTCAGGCTGGTCTCGAACTCCTGAGCTGAAGGGATCCTCCTGCCTCGACCTCTCAGATTGCTAGGATTACAGGCGTGAGCTACCGCGCCCAGCCATATCCTATTTTAAATTGACTCATCCTACTCTGGTATTTCTATTCTCCTTTCTTGCTATATATTTGTCCATACATGTGTCACAATCTATCATACTGTATATTTTATTTGTTTATTTTGTTCACCTTTCCCCTGTACCAACCACTTCTTGTGTACCATTTCAGATTTGCTCAACCTCCCCCTGTCTTTCATTAAAGTCACTGCTGCAGTGGTTAGTTCTGTGTGGGCTACAAACAGCTTCATATGGTGACCATGTGGCAATTTCTTGTTTCAGGCCTCATTTCATTAACCTCTAGCTTCCTCCTCCCTGCATCTGCTGACACAGGCACAGGACTCTTAGATCTCACACATGTAAAATTGGGAAGTGGGAATTTAATACTCTATGGAATGACTAATGGAAGATGGGTGCATATTCCAATGGATGCATATTCTCTTTTCTTCATTATGATGTACTATTCTAAGAAACATTGTTAAGGCAAATCTACCTATCAAGTACAACGTACACTATTCTAGTGATGGGTACACTAAAAGCCCTGACTTCAGAATTATACAATTTATCTATATAACAAACAATTCTCGTACTCCCCAAATTTTTTGAAATAAAAAAATGACACTGTGAGATTGAGCAACAAGTTACCCATACCAGTGGCCTATTTACAGGGGCTTTCTTGTATTGTCTCTCTCTCTCTGTTTTGGTTTCTTTCCCCATCCCTCGCTTCTGCTTCCTGGATTTTACTCCTCAGTAAATTACTTATATATAAACTTCCGGTTTAGACTTTCATAAATCCCTGGATAAGACAATGCTACCCAAAGTTGCCTAGACAGTTGGAATTTTGGAGGTAGATCACTGATTTGCCTATATGGCAAAAAGAAACTATTGCTGGTGTTAAGCGTAGTGCTGAAAAACCCCAGTCTTCACATCAGTTTCGCCATTTCTATAATTCTTGTCTGTGCTGGATTGGGATGAAGTATACGTGTTATAGTAGGTAACGCATTATGCTATATTGTGGCTGTGATACTTGGGTGATATGGAGGCAATAAATATTACAAAGATTATAGAGAGGCTGGAGTTCAGATCCTCAAAAAATGAAAATTATATGCTAAATCATATAACAACCATCTGAAGATCCCTGTGTCTCTATTACTACATCTCCTATAGTGTCAAGACAGACTGTGTTGAATATCAGACCAAAATCTAAGTGCAAGGAAGGCAGAATTGCAAAGGTGAATCCATAGCCTTGACATGTGTTTTTTTGTTCTCCTTCTTCTTGGTCAAGGCTTTGGCAGGAAGAGTAAGATTCTGAGAATGGGATGGGGACACTTTGGTGGGTGATTCTGTGGAATTCAGACCACTAAATTTCCCTTAACTTTTTATTTGTTGAAGAAAAAATCCTCCTCCTGCTTTTTGACAGAGGAAAGGTATCTCTCCGTTCCTGGAGATCCTTTAAATACCTCAACTGAAGCAGTGCCTTGCAAATATAATGCTTGAACTTCACCCCTGCCATTCCTCATTATTCTAGGCCAGTCATCTAAATCATGTTTTATTAATAGCACAGTGATGGAGAAATACAGTCTGCATTCCAGGATTAAAATGATTACACATCAAATGCATTGCAGGGCCTATCTATTACTTGTCATCAGGACGAAGAAGAATGTGTGGGAGTGATACTTAAGATGGTAGACCAAGAAGGTAGGGCAGAAGAGTAGCCTCTATCTGGAATAATTTTTTGAGCTAGTGCCACTCACCCATATCACCAGGATTCAGTGTTCCAGGGAGGACATCTGGAGCTGGTGTTAACATTCTAGTGGGATGGCTCTTTCAATCTTGAATATGATCATGTCCTTTAGTAAGAAAAGTAAAATCACTGAAAATTCTGCAACACTGGAAAAGGGTAAGAAAACTTAGAAAAACAAAAGTTTAGATGAGATATATCACAGAAGACTAGAGGACAATCACAAGGCATATTCTGTAAAAGGGCCCAGGCAATACTACCTCCTCTAAGGCATAAAGTAATAAATGGATGAGTTATATCACAGCATCTTTGAGAAGCTCAGTAGTGGCTGTCTTCTAAAAGCTAGGATTGGCTGTGGGAGATGGCTATCATGCTACTGAGATCCCTAACATAAGTGGGAATGATAGAATTTTGTAAAGGCAGAGACTAAATAGCAGCATTTAACCTCAGAGATAAAGTGACATGATTACTGTAAAAAGTAAAAAGGTAAATGTGATAATCAGTCTAACTTGCCTGACAGGGATCTGAAGTAATAGAAGAATCACAGTACTCATTCTTAATGGCAAGATAGTTAGGATGCTGCTCAATTTGCATAACAAAAAATATTTTGAGTTGGCAAGCAGAAGTGTGACATCCACCATTGAAATGGGAAATCACAGGTGCTTCCCTGGTTTTGAGATATGATTAATTTCACAAGCCTGGAGCCAAATGACTGAAGAAGGATGACCTAGTAATAAGGTTACAAGTATTTGGGATAAACATTTCTCCAATCCTCCCCCTAAAGAACTTTCACACTAGGAAATGGGAAATACTGAAATTTTATGTGAACTGTTTGATAGGGGATCTAAGTTTAACGTAATACCAGGGTACACAAAAATTCCATTAAGATCTTCTAGTTAAAGCAGGGATTAATGGAAGAAAGGTGATAAATGTATTTCTGGCTTATGTCCATCTGTCAGTGAATACTATGGGAGTATGGAACAAATGTGTGGTGACTTCTACAGTTTCCAAATGTATAATTAAGATAGATGTACTTAGCACGTGGCAGAACACTTGTATAGGTTTCCCGACCTATTCTAATAAAATGAATTAACTAGGAGGTTTCACAGAAGAAGGTTCATTGCTTCCCAACCAGTCAAGATTATAAATCAGAAATCCTACCACATTCTGCCTCCATCAAAGATTAAAGGATTTAAAGAAGGTGGTCATCAGGTTCCCACTCTTACCTGTTTGTCACCTGTAAAAACAGATGGCTTTGGTTGGATTACTAGAAGTTTAATCAACTAGTACCACCTATACTTAATTTAGTATTTTTACTATAGCATATCAACACAGATCCTGGCACTTGTTTTGCCAATATTTATTTTGTCAAAGCATTTTTAATAACATCTGTCACCAAAGTGAATTAAAAGCTATTTACGTGCACATGGAAAATACAGCAGTGCATGTTCATTCTCTTGCTTCAGGCTTCTCGAAACAGTACAGTCCACCAGCCCTTGATCATCTTGACATGCCAGAGATCGAGATGCTAGTTTGACATCATATTAATTGGATATAGTGCAGGAAAATGCCATGTAGCTTAAGAGCCTTAGGAAGACACACGTACGAGTGCCCGAGCCCGCTTACCTGCCACATTTGTAAAGTTTATAGAAATCCAGTGGTCTGGAACATCCTCTGGGGTTTTCTAGGATAAAAAAAGAAAGTTATTTCACCTTGTGAAAAACTTGGTGGGCCTTTCTGGATCTTAGAGGCAACATATATGTTATTACTGTTCAATCCATTATCTTAGCGACTCTGAAGACTGTCAGTTTTAAGTGGGGCCCAGAGAAAGAGAGGGCACTGCAAGAGATCCGAGGTACAATCACAGGCAATGAGGCACAACTAGAGATATTTTCAGCGAACGAAAATAGAAGCTTTGTAGCATAGACCTTGAGGATTCTGGAGGAAAGTCATAACTTCTGTATTAGTATCACTGGAAAAATTAGCTGCTGTCATGCTGTGGGTACTGTAAAGACTGACTACTTAGTTATGGGATACAAAGTTATTATTTGACAAGATTTAGTTATCTTACTCATATCTGTAATTTGTTTCTTATAAATAACGGCTAATGAAAGGAAAAAAGTCATTGTAGTAGCCCACTATTTTAAGGCAGCAGATATAACTTAAATGCTAACAGACACACTGCATAAAACAGGAAACCCTCCCCTAAGGCTATGATGGGTAAATATTTAAGTTGCTAAAACCTAAAATTGGGTATATTTAGATCCATTATTTCATAAGATCAGGCAGATGTAACAACAATACATTCTACAATGAATACGGCGTATTCAATATTGGGCCCCAAAAGGTCCAGAAGAAACAAATTAATTAAATGCTCAGGTAGTCTACATTCACATTAAAGCTCCTCTTTTCAGATCGTTTTTAGGGCTGCATGAGACTTTGTGACCAACTGATGGAACGAGCAGTCTGGTTCCTAAATGAGAAGGCATGATATATTGACACGTATCACAGACCCTCTCGGGTGTACCTAAAGGAACAGTGGAAATTCTCCCATTTAGTAGAGCATCGGGCATCGTATTTTGTCCTTCACTTGGAGAATAAAACGCCGACTAAAGTATGGATTGATATGTGCAGACTTCTGCAAGGAGGCAAATGACTTGCCGGGTCAGTCAGAGTTCTGAAAGGAGTTAGATTAGAAGAAGATCAGGGAGAAGAAATTCTGGGAAGGGACACATGTGCCTATTTATTGGGATAGGCACAAACTGCCCATATCTTTGTGTCTCAAGTTAATGCCTCCAAAACAAAATCAGCTACCATATATAAGACCCCATGTAGTGGTAGGACGCCAATGTAGAGAGTATGACTCTGTCGTAGCCATGGCAATTAGCCTATTTTCTTAGTCACCGCAGTATCGGTGTGAGTGGCCATGAGAACAGAGTTGTGCCTCTCTCTCTCTCCAAGGCTGATATAACTACTGAATGTGCAAACTGCATTCTAGAGACTGATGTTGAGCTCTCACAACCTCAGTCCTCAAGGACACCGTCCTGCCATTAAATGGCAGATTGATCTCGTTAGATTCTTTCCTCCTTGACAGTGCTGATCATAATATTGAAAAACGCAGTTCCAAACTCCATGATCTCAAATGTTGACATTCTGAAACATCAAAATCACAGAAGATCAAAATCCTAAAGTCTAACATCCCTTAAAATCTGAATCTCCCAAAGAGAGAAACAAGTTTCTAGGAAGGACTGGATTGTATGAGATTGGGGACAATGTTTGCTCCAAGGTCTTATATATTGTATTGATGCCATCCATGCTCAGCAGTAAGCTGTTAGATCCATTGGGGGAAGTCTCCATAATTTCAATTTGTAAACTTTTTAAGACCTTTCTACATTGTTACATGTGTGACTTGAGTGATGTTATCAATATTTTTGTAAATATTTCCTATGTTGTTCTATTTAGATTAATTCCAACAGTTTTGTAGTTTAATAAAATGTTCTAAACATTGCAAAAAGAAAAAAAATCACAATTCCAAAATATTAAAATCCCAAATGTTGAAATTCTGAAAGCTGTATTCTGTGGCAGGGATTAGTGTATTTTTACACTGTGTGCAAAATAGTTGCATCATTTTTGGTGAAACTATCCCCTTGTTATTGCTTTTATCTACATTTAGTGGAATATTCAGATGAGTGGGTTGACCATGCAATACAGCAACCGCAAAAATCTTAGCTTAAAAATATGTCATTTGCCTGCATCAGTATTCCTTCTAGCTGATGAAATTCCAGGAGTATTTTGTGAATTAAAGCTGTATTTTCCTGAAGAAGCCAGAAAAATTACTGACTGGTTAAAAAAATAATTATGTGCACAAATAAAAAATCACTTATGCAATGATGTTGCTATATAATCACCAGTATTGTTTCTTGAAAATTTGTGGTCTTTATATGACTGTGTATGGAATGAATTTCTGCACCTAAAACGACATAGAAACATGGCACAAAAGATGGGAAAATTTAATAGGGAATGCTCATGTTGTTGTATGTAAAATTATAGAAGAATTTCAATAAAAGCTGTACAAGTAGAAAGTGAATGTGAATGTATTCTCCAAGGAGAGCCATGACTTAAAAGAAAAAAAAGCAGCTATGCATGGCAAATCAATACTTCAAAATATAGTTAATTATTGTCAAAGTCGGCCATCTCTTTTGGAGTACCTCTGTGCAATTGCCCATAATATATCACCATAATACACTTTTTCATATGCTGAATTTTTTTAGTTTTTATTCTTTTTCTGTTTTAGTTTTTTCTCAGTATTTTAAATTGTTAGCATTATCTTCTAAAATTCATTGTGCTATGTATTTCATCTGTGCATCATTTCCAACACTGGAAGTATAAATTATGTAAAGATTTTTAGAAAGCTTGAATTTATTTTATGAATTTTTTGCAAATTTGACTTCACCAAAGTGCATGATCACAATGCAACATTAATGTTGTGTGTAAGCTTTGTATGTGTACAGAAAAATGTTGAAACTTAGTAAATGAAGAGATGTCCTTTTTGTACATCTGCTTTCATGAAAGATAAAATTTCTCGAGATATCCATTCTTTGGGCTTCTGTATATATTGGGGTGATCCATGGCACTTTTTGATCTATTTCCTCAAAAGACTTAGGTTGTCTATCACACTATTTCAGATGACTATAGTTACATAGCTGTGTGCACAGCCATAGTGATATGCATTTGTACATTTTGCTTTTTGATCTATTTCTTTTTGACTACTATTTGTTCATAACTGTTATACTCATGTAACTGTCATACTCATGCAACTGTCATTAGTATATCTGAGTGTTTATGTTTACAAAAGCATGTATATTATTGTTGGCTATTTTATTGTGTAAAGTGACCTATGAAATGTTCTGTCTTGTTGTCATGTTTCTTAAATAAATCCTCTTTTTGAAATGTAAATAACTGTTTTTAAAAGAATTTAAAAAATATTTTTTCCAGGATTATATTCTCAGGATTTTGACCTTTTGGGGTTACTTTCAGGATTTTAGACTTTAGGGATGTCTATATTTCAGAATTTCAACATTTAGTGTATGATGTCTGTGATTTTTTTCTTTTGGGATTATGGCACAGATCTCACCCTAAAAGGGGCAGCAACTACAAATCTGACATCTACTTCAGATAGGAGTGTACCTGCCTTTACTGTAGTGCATCTTCTGTCTCTACCATGCCAGGCTCTGCTGTAGTCAAACCTCCTGGTTCCTGGGGATGGGGAGGATGCTTTTGTTTGGGGAAACACTATTTGTTCCATGGAAAATTAACACTATCACCTATTTACTTTGGTCTTTTCCTTCCAGTATATCAGCAAGCAAAGAAATGAATTACTATACTGTCAGCGGTAATTGACTCCAATTAAAACAAGGGATTAGAATTGCTATTAAACAATGTTAAAGGAATAGGCTGTAATCCAAGATAGTCTCTTCAGATTCTCTTGAGGCTTTGGGGGCTACTGATAAATTTAAATATACATTACAGCATCCAGAGGCTGACAAGGGCGATGCAATAAAGAACTTATTATACCTTTTGGGAGTATGAGTCTTGCAACAACTCAGAGCATCCAAATTGATGAACGAGGTGAAAGAACCTTAGAAGGATAATGAAAATTATAAAAGGTTAATGAATGAAGGTTAAGTCATGTTAAATATGATCTAAAGATCAGTGGCTGCATTTTTTTTCTTTTTTATGTTTTTAAAATTTCAAAATATTAATTAAGGGGGTACAAATGTTTTTGTTACATAGATATCTTGTATAATTCTTAAGTTGGGGCTTTTGGTATACACATCACCAAAATAGTTTTCATTACACCCAACAGGTCAGTTTTTATCCCACACCCACCCTCCCACACTCCCTCCTTCTTGGTTTCTCATGTCCTTTATATCACTTTGTGCTCTTGTGTGCCCATTTATTAGCTACCACTTATTAGTGAGAACATATGGCGTTGTGTTTTCCTTTCCTGAGATACTTCACTTAGGATAATGGTCTCCAGTTCCATCCAGTTGCTGCAAATGACATTATTTCCTTCCTTTTTTAAGGCTGAGTAATACTCCATGATATAGATACATACATATATATATATATATACACACACACACATACACACACACGCACACACATACACACACTACATTTATTTTTATCCATTCATGAATTGAAGGACACTTATGTTGATTGCACATCTTTGCAATTATGAATTGTGCTGTAATGAGCAGTCAAGTGCAGGTATCTTTTTGATAAAATGACTTCATTTCCACTGAGTAGATACCCAGCAGTGGGATTGCTGAATCAAATGGTGGGTCTACATTTATTTCTTGGGGGAATCTCTGTACTGTTTTCCATAGAGGTTGCACTAATCTGCCATCCAACCAACAGTGTACAAGCGTTCCATTCTCTCTGCATCCATGCTAGCATCTATTGTTTTTGACTTTTTTTTTTTTTTTTTTTTTTTTTTTTTTGTTGAGACAGAGTCTCACTTTGTTGCCCAGGCTAGAGTGAGTGCCATGGCGTCAGCTTAGCTCACAGCAACCTCAAACTCCTGGGCTTAAGCGATCCTACTGCCTCAGCCTCCCGAGTAGCTGGGACTACAGGCATGCACCACCATGCCCGGCTAATTTTTTCTATATAGATTTTTAGGTGTCCATATAATGTCTTTCTATTTTTAGTAGAGACGGGGTCTCGCTCAGGCTGGTCTCGAACTCCTGACCTTGAGCAATCCACCCGCCTCGGCCTCCCAGAGTGCTAGGATTACAGGCGTGAGCCACCGCGCCCGGCTGTTTTTGACTTTTTAATGACGGCCATCCTTAGAGGAATAAGGTAGTGTGTTATTGTAGCATTAATTTGCATTTCCCTGATGATTAGCAATGTTCAGCAGTTTTTCATGTTTGTTGCCCATTTTTCTATCTTCTTTCAAAAATCTGTTCACGTCTTTTGCTCACTTTTTTTTAAGTGGATATACTGCAGAACTGTCTTTATTTTAATTCAAATTGATTGAACATATAATTTTATATCTTTCCTATTTATTTATTCATTTATTCATGTATTTCAGGATATTATGGAGGTACAAACATTTTGGTTACATGTGATGACTTTGCCACACCCAAACCATGATTTGAGGCATGCCTTTTCTCCCCTACAACTGTCACCGCATCCATTAGTTGTGAGTTTACCCAACCAGAACACCCTAATCCCCAAAGAATATTACTACCATGTGAGCACCATAGTGTTGATCAGTTAGTGCCAATTTGATGTAGAGTACATGTGGAGCCTATTCTTCCATTCTTGTGATACCTCACTTCGGAGGATGGGCTCAAGTTCTATCCAGGAAAATATAAGAGGTGCTAGATTACTGTCTTTTCTTATACTTGAGTAATATTCCTTTGCATACATACACCAAATTTTATTAATCCACTCATGAATTTATGGGCACTTGGGTTGTTTCCACATCCTTGCAATAGTGAATTGTGCTGCCATAAAAATTCGAATGCAGATGTCTTTATTAGAGAATGTCTTTTGTTCTTTTGGATAGATGCCTAATAGTGCTATTGCTCGATCAAATGGTATTTCTATTTTTAGCTCTTTGAGGTATCTCCAAATTCTTTTCCACAGAGGTTGTACTAATTTGCAGTCCCACCAGCAGTGTAAGAGTGTTCCTATCTCTCCACATCTTCGCCAGCATTTGTTGTTTTGGGATTTTTTTGATAAAGGCCAATCCCCCTGGGGTTAGGTGATATCTCATTGTGGTTTTGATTTGCATTTCTCTAATGATTAGAGATGTTGAGTATTTTTTTTATATGTTTGCTGGCCATTATTCTATTCTGAAAAGTTTCTGTTCATGTCCTTTTCCCATTTATTGAGGGGGTTGTTTGATTTTTTCTTGTTGATTTTTTTAAGTTCTAGATAGATTCTTGTTATCAGCCCTTTATCGGATGTGTAGAGAGCAAATATTTTCTCCCATTCTGTAGGCTGTCTATTTGCTCTAATGATAGTTTCCATGGCTGTGCAAAAGCTTTTTAATTCGATCAGGTCCCATTTATTTATTTTTGTTGCTGCTGTGATTGTTAATCTTTGACAAAGCAGACAAAAATATAGATTGGGGAAAAGAATCTCTTTTCAATAAATGGTGCTGGGAAAACTGGATAACTACATGCAGAAGATTTTGCTCACTTTTTGATGGGGTTGTTTGTTTTCTTCTTGTGGATTTGTTTGAGTTCTTAGTAGATTCTGGATATCAGTCCTGTGCCTGATGTATAGTTTGCAAGTGTTTTCTCCCATTCTGTATGGTGTGTATACACTCTGTTAATTATTTCCTTTACTGTGTAGAAGATTTTTAATTTAATTCAGTCCCATTTATTTATTTTTGTTGTTACTATATTTGCCTTTGGGGTCTTAATCATAAATTCTTTGCTTGGCCAATGTCTAAAAGATTTTTTCCTATGTTTTCTTCTAGAATTTTTATGGTTTCATGCCTTACATTTAAGTCCTTAATGCATCTTGAATTAATTTTTGTATATGGTCAGAGATAGGGATCCTATTTCATTCTTCTGCATGTGGCCACCCAATTTTTCCAGCACCATTTATTGAATAGGGCTTCCTTGTGTATGTTGTTTGCTTTGTCAAAGATCACTTGTTTGCAGGTAGATTGTTTTATTTCTGGGTACTCTATTCTGTTCCATTAGTCTATGTCTCTACTTTTATACAAGAACCATGTTGACCATCTTTGTCTTTTTTTTTTTACCATTGTTAATTTAAAGTCTATTTTATCTGGTATGGGAATGTCTATACCTGCTCACTTTTGGTTTCCATTTGTGTGGAATATTTTTTTTCCATCCCATTACCTCAAGTCTGTGTGAGTCCTTGTGGTTTAGATGCATTTCTTGGATACAGAAAATACTTGGCTTGTGTTTTTTCATCCATTCAGCCAGTCTGTGTCTTTTAAGAGGGGCATTCAGACCATTCATGTTTAGTGTTAGTATTGATATGTCGGATGTCGTTCTGTTCACCATGCTGGGTGATACCTGATTGTTTTGTTTTGTTTATTCTGCTATTTTATAAGAGCTAGGAGCTCTAACTTTTGGGTGTTTTTACACCAGGTGGTATCTATTGTGCTGTTGCATGTATAATGAACTTTTCAGCATTTCCTATAGGGCAGGTCTAGTATTAGCAAATTCCCTTAGTGTTTGCTTGACTGAGAAAGACTTTATTTCTCCTTCATTTATGAAACTTAGTTTAGCAAGATACACAATGCTTGGCTGGTAGTTATTCTGTTCAAGCAGATTAAAGAGAGGACACTATTCCTTTCTGGCTTGTAAGGTTTCTCTTGAGAAGTCTGTTGTTAGTCTGATGGGTTTTACTTTGTAAGTTACTTGATATTTTCACCTCGTGGCTCGTGGGAGTTCCTCCTTCATGTTGACTTTGGACAGTCTGATGACTATGTTCCTTGATGATTCCTTTTTTTGTAATGAATATCTCAGGTGTTTGTTGAGCTTCTTGCATCTGGATGTCTAAATCTCTAGCAAGACCAGGGAAATATTCCTCAATTATTCCCTCAAATAGGTTTTCCAAGCCTGGTGCTTTTTCTTCTTAACCCTCAGGGATCCCTGTAATCCTTATATTTGGCCATTTTACATAATCTAATATTTCTTGTACCCTTGTCTCTCTTGATTCTTTATTCTTTATTTTTGACTGACTGGGTTAATTCAAAAGAGTTGTCTTCAAGCTCTGAAATTCTTTCTTCTGCTTAGTGTAGTCTATTCTTAAAACTTTCCACTGTGTTTTGTATTTCCCAAAATGAATTTTTCATTTCCAGAAGTTCTATTTGTTTTTAAAAATATATCTATAGTAAATTTTTTATTCATTTACTGAATTGTTTTCTAGTTTCTTTGAGTTGGTTTTGTATTTTCTCTTGGATATCATTGAGCTTCCTTACAATCCATATTTGAAGTTCTCTATCTGTAATTTCAGTATTTCATGTTGGTTTGGGTCCATTGTTGGAGAATTGGTGTGATCATTTGGGAGTTTTCTTTCATTCTGATTTTTCATACTTCCATAGTTGTTGTGCTGATTCCTTCTCATTTAGAGCAGCAGCCACTGCTTGTTTTTGGATTTTCTTTTGTTTGGATGGGGCTTTTTCTCCCCCCCTCACTTTTAAGAGTGTGTCTTTAGCATATGTTGAGTAAGGACCTTTGGCTTTGCTTGAGGGTATTTTAATGGAGGTCTAGAATCTGGATGGATACCTTGATTATAGATATCCTTAGTGTGTTAGTTTTCACAATTGCAAGTTATTTGTAGGCTGTAGCAGTGGTATATTATGTGCACGGGCAGATTCCCTGTCTCTTGTTGAGAAAGGAAGATGAAGGTCTTTAAAGTTATTTCACTTTCTCGAGGCTTGCCATCTTCTCAACAGTGTGAATTATATTGGGGCATTCAGTTTAATCTCTGGGACAGTAGGTGGGGCTTGTGGGTAAGAATCAGTCATCTCCTGTATGGTTGAGTCAGTAAATACTTTATTTTAATTTTTTTTTTTTTTTTTTGAGACAGAGTCTCACTCTGTTGCCCAGGCTAGAGTGAGTACCGTGGCATCAGCCTAGCTCACAGCAACCTCAAACTCCTGAGCTCAAGCAATCCTCCTGTCTCAGCCTCCCAAGTAGCTGGGACTACAGGCATGCACCACCATGCCCGGCTAATTTTTTCTATATATATTTCTAGCTGTCCATATAATTTCTTTCTATTTTTAGTAGAGATGGGGTCTCGCTCTTGCTCAGGCTGGTCTCGAACTCCTGAGCTCAAACGATCCGCCCACCTCGGCCTCCCAGAGTGCTAGGATTACAGGCGTGAGCCACCGCGCCCGGCCAGTAAATACTTTAATGGGCTGTACAAGTTGTACTTCCTGCCAGTAGGTAGTGCTTGCAGGGAAGAGTCAGATGCAGTGTTTTTTTTCATTTTGTTTTGTTTTGGTTTTGGTTTGGACCAGCTCTAGTCTCTCAGGAAAAGTACTCTGATGCCCCAGGTGGGGGACAGGGCCCTGGACCACCCAGGGGACTCCTTATTCTCTACCACAGCAGAGGTGGGTGGAGGAGAAAGACTGGGTGGGGCTGAGTTGGAGGAGCCTGGGTTCTGACTCCACAAAGGCAGGCATAAGAACTGTCTTGGCAGGGGTCAAGGGTCAGCTCCCAGGCTGCTGAGGAAAGCCACCAGGGAGGGCCCCCACAAAGTCAGAAAGTCTACTCATGAGGGAGAGCCCATCTACAATTTACAGACTGACTGTCGGGAGTGGGCTTCACTCTTTTCTCTCTTCACTTGCCACGTGGGTCTCATCCCAGTGTCTGGCCGCAATCAGCAGCCCAAAATAGCTGAGCTCACCAGCAATGACACTGTGGGCTGGGAGCTTCCCGGTCCGAGATCCAACCCCAGACCAAAAGTGTGACTTTCCTTTGGGAGGTGGCATGCTCTGTGAGTGTGCTGTGACTCAGACTCACACTGCACTCTTCTTTCAATTCTGCAAGCATGGGCTCCCTCACATCCCAAGATTAGTTAACAAATTTCCCCTCCCTGCCCCTGAGCAGTGCAATTGAGTCCTGGGCATACAGGTTCTGGCCTGTGGGCCTGTCCTTGGGGCCCCCAAGTTCAATCCTTGCCTATGCCAGGGAGAAGCATGCTGGTCCCAAGTTGCCCATGGAGTGCTCAAGCAGGTTTGATGTCCCTCTGCTTCAGGGTATACCCTGATCTGCTAGAGCAGCCAGGTGAGCAGCACCAGGTTGGGCTGGCAGGCAGGGAGACCACAGTGTGAGCACCCTTTGGTCCACTGCAGGTCTTTAAGAGGAAAAGTGTGAGCTCCATTCCCCGTGATAGCCTCAGTGAAGTGGGCACACCAACAGAGGGGAAGCAGCTGCTCCTGAGAGTCTCAGCTTGAACATCTCTTGGGGGACCTAGGTCTCTTGGCAGCAGTGAGCAGGGGAGAGGATGACAAGGAGAAAAGTCTGAATTGAGGAGAGCCATCCCCTTTGCCTCTCCCCAGAAGGCAGCCCCCCTGGAATGTCTAAGCTCTGAGATCATACAGTTCCCTTAGAACCCACCATCCCCCTGTGGCCACTGCAGTCTGGGATAAGAGTTGGGAAATGTTTATGTGGGGCCAGTAACATGAAAATTGAAGGACTGAAGCTCCCTGGAGAGGACAAAGGCACACAATGGGTGGAGAAGCAATATGGCACCCACTGCCTCCACACAGGTCTGTAGTGGTAGAGAGTGACCAAGACGGGGCTGGCCACCTGGTGCTCTGTTCTCAAGAAGCTCACTGGTGGCAGCAGCTTTGGGGCTCATGAGGGTAGAGAAGCTCTCTACCAGCTCAAAAGCCTGCTGACTTACAGAGGTGTGAGGGGAGGAAAAACAAGACCCCAACCTACCCTTTCAAGGTGCCCAAAGTTTCTCAGGGGTTGCTCTGTATTGAAATCTTGCTCCTTCCTATTCTACTCCACAACTTCTTTGTGTGGAATCTGTGGGAGGTTCTGGCACTTTTCCCTCAGAATTACACCTGAGCTATGCTTTTTTTTTTTTTTTCCCCATCTAAAACTTTTCTTTCTTTCTGAGATGACCTGGTGACCGATGCTTCTAGTCAGACATCTTGCCTCTGTCCCTACATTTCTTCTCTGCGTTGTTGATTGTGGTTTGCCTTTTTGCCACAAGAGTTTTCAGAAATTTCAGCAGACCATCACCTTCATAGTGACTCTGTGTTAGATTAGATTTAAGGGAGGAAACAAGGGGAATAGTGTGGTGCAAGGGGTGATCTGTACCAGATAACTCTTATGCGCAACTTCATATCCAGTTGCTCTCATTTGCTCCTTACTCTAGCTATAGCTGTGTGGATCAGCTCAGGATGTGCTTTGAGAGTATCTCACATCAGTCTTTTGTTGTGCTTATTAGTTTCCTGCCCTTTTCTGCTGTCATACTCAGGGACAACACAGTAGTGGCTGCCACAGCAGAAATGCTACAAGAAACATCTAGGCATAACCATAAACATTTTGATAGTGCAGTGTGATTATTGCCTTGTGGGATAAAATTTTGACCAATGGGTGTTGGAAGTCTATGGATAAATGCTTCACTTGCTTTTAATCCTCCAACAGATGATTCTAGGATGAATTTCACAGGGCTTTTCATGAGAACCTATGGGATTGATCAACCCCTTTTAGCAATTGCCAACTCAATAACATCTTGATATAGGCTTTTCTTTGTTATCAATTTGCTTCTTATGCTTCCTATATCATCTGTTCCAATAAATGCCTTTTATTTAAGTCTTAGTTTCTGACTCTGACTTATTGCAAAATCATGTGACCCTTTAGAATATAAGTTCTATAAGGAGAGTGATTTTTGTCTGTTTTTCAGATAACAAAAACTACATATAGGCCGGGCGCGGTGGCTCACGCCTGTAATCCTAGCACTCTGGGAGGCCGAGGTGGGCAGATCGTTTGAGCTCAGGAGTTCGAGACCAGCCTGAGCAAGAGCGAGACCCCACCTCTACTAAAAATAGAAAGAAATGATATGGACAGCTAAAAATATATATAGAAAAAATTAGCCGGGCATGGTGGCGCATGCCTGTAGTCCCAGCTACTCGGGAGGCTGAGACAGGAGGATCGCTTGAGCTCAGGAGTTTGAGGTTGCTGTGAGCTAGGCTGACGCCACGGCACTCACTCTAGCCTGAGCAACAGAGTGAGACTCTGTCTCAAAAAAAAAAAAAAAAAAAAAAAAAAACAAACTACATATAAATATATATTTACATATGTATGATATGTATATATATAATTTTCATTATCTTCTATTAGTAATCAGAATAATTATATTAATCAAGGCAAAGACAAAACTTCACAATAATTGTTTTATTAGGTAATAACATATTGTTTTACCACTTTATGATTTATGAAGTATACTCATATACTTTATTTCATTTTACCCTCATAACAACTAAGAATTTATTGTTATTAATAACTAATCAGAGGGAATTATAATGGAGTACACAACAGGTTATTTACTTAGAGACCTTTTGAAATAAGCCAAATATCTTTTTTTAACTTATTATAGAATGATCATATTTTACTCATGCTTCTAAGTTGATATAATACTTTCAAAATGCATCTCTCAATTGATCTTACAATAATCCTAGGGATATGTAAAATTAACTGAATTTTATAAATTGAAGAAGTGTAAGCTTGGAGGAAACTGATTTGAACAGTGTCAGTTGGGAAAAGAATATCAGCTGTGTGAAGCAGCTTTATTCTTTAGCTTTCAAATCTTGTACACATTCACCCTTTCACATAGGTCTTCATTTTCCTGGCAACAGTCAAATATTCACATATAAACATAAATGTAGTTATTATGTTTATAAATCCACAACATTATCAGCTACATATAATGGACTAGTCCAGTTCAGCAGAGGCATTTATATGCATATGACAAATTTATCTTATATTTATTTCAGTAATAGAGATAAATAATATTCATCTTCAGGATTATAATACTCTGCATTTTGTAAAGCATTTATTCTTTTACATCTTTTTATTATGAAAAACTTATCCATAAAAGCTGAAAGAAATTAGAAGTAAATATCTTGATTCTACAATTAACATTTCATCATACTTGTTTATTGTATATCTATCCATCTTTCCATTCTTCTATTAATCTATGAGTCCATCTTCCTTGAACAGTTATGATTGTAGTAATTCCAATGTTTGGTTCATCTTGGTGTTGGTCTTTCTATTACATTGATTCTTTTTTTCTCTTAAGAGTAGTTTATGGTCTTTTGTTTCTTTGTGTGACGTATAGTTTTGGATTGTATCTTAGACATTGGGATTCCATGTTGTAGAAAATTTGAATTATGTTAGGTTCTGCCACAGAGTAATTTTTTAAACTGCATTTAACTTTGATAAACTAAACTGCAATCTCTGGTTCCACTGCTGTGAGTTCAGGTTGAATTGCAATTCAGTTTTTTAGATTTAGCTGCCTACTTGGAGTCTGCGCTATGCATGTGTGGTTCAATGGTCAGTCAGATATTTGACTATTACTCTAATTTGAAGTTCTTTTTTCTGGCTTCCTCTTTTCAAGGATTTGTATCTTTTTCATTTTCTAGTGGCTAAGGTGCCTTGAACACTGTCCTTTAATTCTGCCAGCTAGCATGATCTTGTATTTTCCATCAGAGTTTTAGCCAACACATGATACAGACAGGGGCGGGGGCACCATTTGGGTAAAGGTGACAAAAATAGGAAACTCTCAAGCTCTATGCTCTTTATCCACGTCTCAACTTCTATCCAGTCCTGCTTGTATTAGTTTACTCTCTAGTGCCTTCAGGTAGCTGTTTTTTTTTTTCCCCTAGGTATTTTGTGTGGAGTTTATAGTTATTATCCACTGCATGGTTGTTCGGAGTTACTTGGCCAAACTACAAGCAGAACTCTCACGGTCACCTTTTGACTGACCACATTTCTTTGATTAAAATTTTTTGACTTTATGATATTTATATTAATAGATCTTTAATATCTATTTAAAACATGTAACTTATACATAAAAATTTTAACTGTTTGTATTTCTTTTAAACTAGATCTCTAATAAAACAAATTTGGCCTAAATGCATGTTAATCCAAAGGTACAATCAGGCACTATTTTCATATTTTATCTGCAGTCTATGGGAAATGCCCATTAAAGTATTCCTAGAAGTGCACAGGTAAAGGAAAGCTTACCTATCATCTAGCTAAAGTAAACATGGTACAAATGGACTGAGTTTTTGACAGTTCATTGATGGCTACAGCAAAAATGTCAGGAAAAAAAAAAAAAAAAGATTGTTGACTTTAACCTGGTGGCTTTTATTCCTATTTCACACTCTTTCTTGATGAAATTAAATGACATTAAATTTCCAACAGTCATGAGATCTTCAAGGAAGGCGATCATTTAAAACATTACAGTCAATTAAGTCAAAGAGGTCATTTATTGATTTCACATCTCATTCAGATAACTTCACTTATTGTTGCGATATCCATTGATATTGTGGTTATTATTTTAATTACAGCCACCTTTTCCACATTCAAAATACAGCTAAGGACCGGGCACGGTGGCTCATGCCTGTAATCCTAGAACTCTGGGAGGCTTAGGCAGGAGGATTGCTTGAGCTCAGGAGTTTGAGATCAGCTTGAGCATGAGTGATACCCCGTCTCTACTAAAAATAGAAAGAAATTAGCCAAACAACTAAAAATAGAAAAAATTAGCTGGGCATGGTGACGCTTGCCTGTAGTCCCAGCTACTCGGGAGGCTGAGAAAAGAAGGTCACTTGAGCCCACGAATTTGAGGTTGCTGTGAGCTAGGTTGATGCTACAGCACTCTAGCCTAGGCAACAGAGTGAGACTCTGTCTCAACAAAACAAAACAAAACAAACAAAACAACATACAGCTAAGCTTTAGAGCAATAGGAGTAATTAGTGAGACTGTTTCTATTGAATGTCCTTTATGCTAGTATTTTCTAGCCAGAATAAGAAAGCTACTTTGGCATGATTCTTTAAAATTAAGCAACCTATTCACTAAATCATATAGGAAGAATATATTTTAATCATTTCAATGCATGTATATTTACCATTCTTCATATAGTTTATTTCATAATAGAAGTCCAATATTTTAACACAAAATATTTGAAGAATTATAAAAAATGGAAGAAAGGTCTCTGCTGGCATATCAGGGAAAAAGATTGGTAGAGATTCTGCCTATGAATAGCAACAAGCTTTGCAGCAAAGCATTTCACAAGTGTGTCTTCATAGCTATTTGAAAACTAGTTCTCAGACATGTTTCTGATGATTACGAATCTTGGGCACAGGTTTACTTCAGCATATTCCAAGTGGCAACAGGTATACCACAGAAAACAATTTTTGTTGTCACCAGTTCACTAATCAAATGTCAGTCCCTTCTCAAGATCTTATGTCTGATCAACAAAGACCTAAATGAATTACAGTTGCAAATGCCCATCATAGTAAGCATCTGCTTGCCTCATTTCTATGTCTGACTAGCTTAGAGAGAAGCATGCCACTTTTGCTAAAAATCCAAGTGACATGAAGCATCTGATAAAAATTACTTAAGATGTTCCACATGAAAACAAAAATTTATATATCCACATTTTAATTAAAACAGTGATTGTAGTTTGTTATTCAGATCTAATACTACTATTGATAGTCATATTATCTTTTGGGAAAAATATGCATTATGTGCCAAAATTCTCTTGCCTTAAACTATGTTTTTCTCCCTAACCTTGGAAAGAAAATTAAATACCTTTAAACTCGGTTGATGCCTTGCACATATGAATATTATGGAAAGAAGTAAGGTTTTATGTTTGAATGACTCTTAATTCTTTTTTACACTTACATAAATTTAAGGGCTCAATTTCACTGAAAATTGACCATTTTACTGTATACAATAAAACATATATCTAAAAATTTTTAAACACCTTGAATTCTTGAAATGCATTTTCAAACAATGAATTTTTATGGGATACTTAAAATGTACATAAGCATGGACAGATTTTTTTTATCTGCATCAAGAGAATTTCTGGATAAAGCAAGTAAAATAATAAAGTAAAATACAAAGACACTTACCTTTGTATTAAACACAAACTTATTGTGTATTTCTTTGAATTGCTCAAAGTCTAAAAATGCTCTCCTTGGACATATAGAAACTTTATGTGTAAAATAAAAATAACAGTGTATAAAATACATTTTATCTTTTAAACATTATGATTAAAGTGTTACAAAATAGTACCTTGATCAAGTACTCATTTCTTGTGTAAGTTAATTAACCACATGGAAGTGGGTGCATCTTTTCCCCTCAACTTTTCTGTTACTACCAACTGAGAAAATATAGAAAATGTATTTCTATGTTGGTTAAAAGAAACAGAGGCAAGGAACTCAGAAGCTAGGTCATGCTGTGTTGATGTCAAGCAATGTCAGATGTCTGAATTAATATATATTCTATTTGGAAGCAATGTAGGTATAACAGTACATAATAATAGACCTCTCTACTTTTATATTTCATAGTTGATGTGGAATTTGCTGCAAACCATAGTAATTCTGTAGAGAAGGCGTTGTGCTCTTAAATCATATAAAATTTTTATTGCCTGTCTTGCCTAATATTTCTTTTGCTCTCCAAACACTATCAGCTTAAAAACAAGAAAAGAAGTCTTCTGCACATTTCTGCTACTGTTGAAATTAAACATGGTTTCAACTAACGGTTACAATCTTCTATATTCCAGAATAATTCCTTAGGCACCTATAATTGAAAGAAGTGAAATATGCAAAGAAAATCATTAAAAGGAAGCATCTTTCAAAGCTGTAATTAAATAGATTGGCTGTGAGGAATAAATTAAGGGCAAAGAAAATTAAAATCAGTGTAATATAGGGGAGACAAAACAGAATGAAAACCATGCAATCAAAAAGATAAATACTTTTGACCCTTTTGTTATATTAATATCACAATAATATGCATTTTTTTCTAATGATTTGCCCTTGGGACATTTCAACACATTGAAGAATACTAGATACTTTGGTCACATTCTACACAAGAGACTGAAGTGGACCGCAAGTTTTTAAACAATGCACCTAGTCCAGTTTCCTTATTGTCGAATGGCTGCCGAGGTGGAAAAACAGGAGTTCTGAGTTATTGTAAATTACTCCTTTAGACTAGAGATTGGTTTATCTTTGCTGTGACAAGTTTTATGCTATATTCAGCATTCTTATAGAGAGTGCTGAATATAGAATAAGAATGGAAATGAGAATGAAAAATAATGTCTTAAAGCTGTTTCTACACCAACATGCTTTTTAAAAACCTCACGCAGTGGTTTTGTTTTGTGTATAAAAGCATATTGTTTTAGATTAATCATCTATCCAGTCTAGTATTTTATCTTTTGCAATAATTACAACAAAATCTAACAAATGGGAAGGAACATTTGTTGATTTTTTTCTTCATTTTGTCAACCTTAGAAGTGGTACCTCTAAAGTTTCTATCCTCAATTAGCAAATGCTGGGACTATAATCAACACGTTGGCCTAAGTCCTACCTCCTTTTTGTGTAATGCAATAAATTCTGACAGTAGTATTAACTGTATTCACTATTATAGAAAGTTATTTTATTAAAAATAGATCAACAAACGTATGACAAGTGTTTATATTGTCTTCCAACAAAATTGTTATAAAGAACTTCTCTCATACCTTCTTATACTCTCATAAAGAGAAATTTCTGGGCTATTGAATTTTGGACTTGATTTATAATCCATGTTGTCCTTCCCTGTCTACATCATAAATTTATATATAACTTCATGTAACAGAGGTATGTCATAACTATCTGTGGCATGATTATAAATGATATCCTATTGCATTACTCATGTACAAATGTCATAGAATGATTCTGAAGTCATATTATACAAAACACATCAAAATTTTAGCAATTATGGAAACAATTTCAGCTTCATTATATGGATAGATATGGATTTAGATAATGTAAAAGCATATTTGGAGAAAGAATCTCCTTTTTATCTAATAATATCAAGCCTGCAAATTGAATATTGCAGAATATTTATTTATGTACAAAATTACATGATTCATCATTTGTTATTATCCATCCAGTGCCATAAAAGACCTGGTTCTATTGATAAAGGGCACCAATGGCCCTTAAAATGTTCTTTTAAAGGTGTTAATTCCAATCACCTGATATCGCAAGATGATTTTTATTTATCTCTCCATATAAAATATTTCTTATTGTGTAAACTTTTATAATTTTTAATTCAAAGGAAAAAGACATAGTTATCTTTAAAGAAGTGTACAATATACCAGAGTTGCATGATCATACTGTAAAACTATAATAGGTCAAATCGTGAATATACATTAAATTTATACTTTAGATTAAAATGGTTCATTTATTATAGGAAAATAATGAACATGACTCTGGTGATTAGGCACATCTATTTATTGCCTCAAAAATGACAGAGACATTTAGAATAAAATCACTGGTATTGGCTATAAAACACTCAATTAATTTATGTCCAAATGATGAATAATAGTCAACACACAATTGTGCTATTTATATTAAAAGCACATTACTGCAAAATGTGTAAAGCTATTTTGGTATTCATTGTTTGTCTTTCTACTGAAGTACTTTAGTTTTAAAATACTGTAGAGACTACCTGAAGAGAGTTCTTATTGCTCTCTTTAAAAATATTCAATGAAATATGCGTATGACACACATAATACCTGTCTAAGAGGAAAAGCTCAGTAATACTGTGTTTTAGTATCATTAAAAAGCCCCTTTCTCATTAATTCAATTTTCTTTGGTAAAAGTGTTCCCACTATTGCTAAAGCAATCAGCCTTTCGGATTTACGAGCTATTTTTATGTTAGTATTGGCCTAAAATATAAAACACCTTGATCAATTGCCTGGTAATTCTTCCCGCTTCCTTTCAACACCCCGTTAATCCAGCACATTAAATTATTTTTAATTAAGTAATCATATTACCATGAATCTCTATTTTATGAAATAAGGAAAAAATTATGGTATCTTCTAAAAGCACAGACATGGGAAACTATACAGGTAGGAAATACTGCAGAAATTGCTTCTATCAATTAAGAACGGCAACAAAAACAAGAAAAAGTAAAAAAGGAATTGTGAACTAATCTTCAAAAATGCCATCAATTTTTTCAATACAACTAAATCAATTTTGCAACTCCCTTAGGCACTACAGTAGTTTTGGGTATTAAAAAAATCCAAAGTTTGGGAATAAGGCCAAAAAGGCGAGCAGCATGACTGTCACATAGGGGAAAGGCTATAGAAGGAAAAGTACTGAGTTAATTTCTTTGTTACCATTGATCAAAAGTCTCCTATATAGAGTTACTTGTTACCTTGTAAATTGTTATCTGGTAGAGATGCAAATAATTTCTTCCCAGTCTTACAGACAGCTAAATATTTATGGCCTGTTGTACATTAAACGGTTTTATATCAAATTCAGCAGTCTTATCATAACATTTCTTTTTTCCATTGCCTCTAAATACTCTTAAATGTTTTGAATGAGTGACAACATCTTCTTGGTTCCTTTATTGAGTTGAATAAAAATTTTTACATGTTTCTTTTAAATTTGTCTGAGAGTCATGATTATAATGTTTTGAGAATTACACTTTAAATGAGTAATGGCATTTTTATCAAATAGAAAAATTTTAAGTAAGAATACTGAAACATCCAATATATCTTTATGAAATATCATATTCCTAATACAGACAGATTCCATATGGTTAGCTTGACAAAGAAAATATTTTTAAAAAGCCAAAATTAAGAAAAAAAGTAAATGTTTAATTCAAGAAATTTTAATTAAAAATACTGTAAGTTTTTTAAATATTTCTCATCTTTTTCCCTAAAAGAGTTATGTTTTAAGAACTCTTTCAGTAAGCATTAACAAATTTATAAGAGGACACGGCTCCAGGAAAGGAATGTCTAGGATCCAAAATAATTCAAACAAGTAATTCCTTAACTTAAGAGTATCTGAACACAAACTCAATTTCAATATATATAGCGGATTATTTTTTTTGTCTATAAAATGAAGACAATATTTTAAAAATTTAATAGGAAGAACTTTAAAACATTATATGACATTAAATTAATGATTTTAAAATCATTATAGTTGATTTTACTTGATTGGTAACATGTTATCAAATTTACATACTTCAAATATAGTTAAATACGTGAAAGCCTGCTATATCTAAGGGGAAATATTTTGGGGTAAAAACATGATCTTAAAATATCAGTCCACAAAGCTCACAAGTAAAATAATGGTCACAGTAACAAAAGATGCAAAGGTGTTTTAGAAATAATATTCCTTAAGAAAACCCAGAATTTAATTTTCCAAGCTTGCTCTATTATTCCAAAAAGTCAGTGCTTGAACAAAGCCTTTCCTAACGCTGTGTTCAACCAAACCAAAAGTGACAGAAACCCTAATTATTGCAGCTTTGCTAGACTGTTTCATTAAAATTCATTTTCCATAAAGCAAAACCATTAAAATGTAGAGGACTTTTTAAAAGTTCTATTATGGATGTATTTCTAAAGAAATATGGTCACTACAATTGTTGTTCTAACCTTCTGAAGCATTGAATGGACCAGTAATTTGAAAATAACCCTATTGCTTTCAGCTAAAAAGATGAAAAGATAAATTATTTTTGTAAGAGCAAAAAGTATTGAAGTTGAATTTCCCTCAGTGAAAGAAAATGTCTTTTAGGAATACAATTATTTTTTCTCTAGTATTTCTCTGATAAAGCCTTTGTATTTTTCCAAGTTTAAGTCAAATACTATGTCTTAGAGATTTATCTGATTTCTTCCCCCTCAAGAGCAGAAGGAAGAAATACATTATGGACATCCATATAATGAAATACTTGTAGCAGTTAAAAATAAATATCCTTGAGCTATTGGAATGAACTTGAATGAATTGTAAAATCATAAGTTGAGTTAAAGCAAAATATACAAAGAAATGTAAATATTATTTATATTAGATATTAACATATTTTATTTAACCTAGTATCTAAATGTTGTTTTCATTTAAAAGTCTGAATACATATTGTAAAATATGAAACCAGCATGATACTTTTCACCACAAATACATGATGTTAGTTACGTCTCAGGAGGGAGAAATGGGACTATAACTGAGGAGTTGGGACAGAATTGGAGGGGTTTCTACTACCCATGCAATGATTTTATTAACTATTAAATAAGATTGGAAGTTAATATGGCATAAAATTAGGACTTGAAAGTTGATTGATAAATACTATCCTATATGCATCACGTGTACTAGAAATATTTCTTATTTTATTCAAAGTACAATATAGTGAAGAGGTGTATGCTGCAGGAATATAAAAATACATCTTGGAAAATGAATAGGAAAACAACTTAATCAATAGATGCAAGTAATTCACCAGTATCAACCTATATTAAGAAACTGGTAATATTTAACAATTAATGTTACTATAAAAATATGTAAGTCAGGAAGCAATATTATTAATAAAGAAAGACCATTACGAAAAGAACATTGAAAATGGAATAAACACATGTGTTTCTTTTTATTACCATAATTTAAGTTTGTAGTCAAAGTTTTGGTCAGTGAAGTTTTATGAATTTTTATTATTAGCAATGTACTAGTAAAGAAAACATAACATTGTTTTATGCTTTAAATTTTTAATGAAATATATAATATTATATATAAGCATTAGAAAGCTAATTTTAATATTGTATATTTAAAATGCTTCTTATTGATGAATTTTGTTTATTTAAGCTTTTTCATTGAAGTTGATTATGCAATCAAATACCTAATCACATTGAATAATTAAATCTTAGGTTACTTATCTATTTTCTCTACAGAAGAACATTTACTTGTCTGTTTTTTTTTTTTTTTTTTAACCCTGGAACAAAGAGTGATAGAAGTTCCCCAATTTTACTCCTGACCTTGGCTATAAGTGCAAGAATTTCTCTATTTTGCTATTGTAAATAAACAGACTTTCTATGTCATGGGACACACGTGTTTCAATTTTGCTAGATGTATCCTAGTCATTTCTAAAGTGGATGTGCCAACTGATTCTCACTCTAGCTCTGCATGGGAGTTCCTCTCCCCACATACAAGCCAACACTGATTGTTATCAGCCTTAATAATTTCTGCAAATCTGATGACTGTGAATGATGTCTCACTATTTTGCTATGTACCCCACTGATTATTAGGAGGGAGGAATAGCTTTTCAAGTCTTTGTTTTCTTTCCATTTTTCCTGCTGTGCATTTATATTTTTAAAGAAATCATTCTCTAACACCAATATAATAAAAATATTTTCCAGAAGATGATACAGATATGTTCTTATATTTCCTGCCTGTATTTTGTTACTCAACCACTTAAAACCTGGATTGACCTTAGAAAAACCATCTAGGCCGGGCGCGGTGGCTCACGCCTGTAATCCTAGCACTCTGGGAGGCCGAGGTGGGCGGATCGTTTGAGCTCAGGAGTTCGAGACCAGCCTGAGCAAGAGCGAGACCCCATCTCTACTAAAAATAGAAAGAAATTATATGGACAGCTAAAAATATATATAGAAAAAAAAAATTAGCCGGGCATGGTGGTGCATGCCTGTAGTCCCAGCTACTCGGGAGGCTGAGACAGGAGGATCGCTTCAGCTCAGGAGTTTGAGGTTGCTGTGAGCTAGGCTGACGCCACGGCACTCACTCTAGCCTGGGCAACAGAGTGAGACTCTGTCTCAAAAAAAAATAAAAAAACAAACAAACAAACAAAAAAAAAACCATCTATTCTGAGCCTCAATCATTTCATCTCTAAAATGAGGATCATTGTATAATCTTGTAGATGAGAGTTGTTGTGAGAATTATATATGAAAAGGTTAATATACGAAAAGATCTTATAACAGTTATGATGATTTCAAGTTTTCTGCTTAAGTATTTTATGTTAAAGTTGGGACCATTTACTAAAATAAGTAACACACTCAGGTAAGACCAGGTTCCTGAAGAACAATTGATATTTTGGTTTTGCATGTCATAAGTGTGTGATACCTAATGGACTTTCATGTGAAGTTGTCCTGTAGACTGTTAGACTGGCATGCAAGTCTGGAATTGAGGGGATGGGGCTCTTAACTGGATAAAAATCTGAAAGTCATTATCAGTTAGTATTTAAAATCATGAGACGGACTGACTCACCTACCAAATGACTATAGATGGAGATGAGAGAAAAATTTAAAGGGAGCAGCATGGTAGTAAGAAATGCAGAAGGGTTTAATATCTCAGAAGTCAAATGAAAGAAATGTTTCCAACAATAGGCAGTGATTGTGATTAATTTATTCAAATGCTGCTGAGAGGAAGAATAATTGCATATTATAATAGATTTGGTAATGTGGAGGTTATTGGTGACATTGAGTGGGGCAGAGTGTTATGGATAAAGTCTTGATTGAAGTAGATTTTGAGAGAGAGAGAGAAAGAGAGAGAAAATGAGAAGTGATTTGTAGATAATTCTTTAGAGGTCTACAGAGTGATTCTGCTTGAAGGCACTGCCCCCTGTCTCTAACCTTAGCTCCTCTCCCTCTGGAAAACCCCTCTGAAATTTCTTGCTTTCAGAGAACAATCCTCATGATTTTAGGATGAAAAAAGTCTGTTGGTCCCCTTTGATTTTTTTCTTCATAGATGTCTTTGTAGATGTCCAAGAAAAAAAATCTGCTATTCTCTCTAACTTCAGCATTGCATCTAGATTTTGCCTAGAAAGGATCTTTCATTTTTTAAATATATTATTTGCAGCATCGTTACCTTGGGAAGAGTGGTTTCTTCTAGCAGCTATTTTACATCAGTTCTTGACCTTCTTAAACTATGTGTTATAGTATAGTTCTTATGGTTAATACATATAGATACAGATATATGGTTACTATGGTTACTGTGTATACAGTAATATAAAGTTACTATGTAATATAGTTCTTGACTTTCTTACACTGAAAAACCTCAAGACCCCCTTGTGCTCCTTTATTTGTTGGATCTGAGCCTGGGATTTTTCCTTTTAGCAATTTTCTTTTATGAGTGTTTTAGACTAAAAATTTTCCTGCATTTGTTTCTCCATCAATCCTACCATTCTGCTTTCTATACTCATAGAATTTATCAAAATTAATTCAATAAAACTCTCCTTTCTTGTTATTCTATTATTATTTCTATTTATATGATATTTTCTGATATTTTGGGGAATTTTGCTAGAAGGGAAAAAATACCAAAATTCACCTTTAAAAATGAGCATGGCATTCATACAATTTTGACTTAGAAAAATATATACAACACAATTATTTTAAATGATGAAAAGATTATACCTGAAGCTTTAATCCTAATCAAAAGCAATGTAAGGGAAATAGATGAATTCACTTAAGCTGAAAAAATATGCTTACTGATGCTAAACCACAGATTGTATTTAAATTGTTATGTAGAAGTCAATGGGCTCTGAATAGAATTATTTAATTGAATATGAGAAGCGATATTATAAGAGGCAATACTGATTATACAAATTATAATTACCATTGATGAGGAATAAAAAGGAATTTTTGTTAACTCCTTAATCAGGTCACTGTTAAAGCATATATCCAAAAAATATGTCACAAACAATTAGAATAGTGATTAATAGTCTAGAATTATTTTTAAAATTTTACAATATCTATTATTTATGCCAACACACAATATGAAAACATATATATATGTAACAGAGGCTGAAAAATATGCCTGTGTAAAAATGAAATAGAAAAGTGGCTTGGGGTAAAGTCTGTAATTTAATATATATATAAAAATAAGGGTAATTGTGTTTTCTATGAAGAACTATATTATATTCTTTAATTTTAATAATAATTCTTTGAGATGTATTATATAACTATTCTAATTCTTATAGTGGAGAGAACTAAGACATGGGGAGTCTAAGTGGCTTGTCCAAAGTCACAGAGCTGGTGGTAGAAATTTGAAGTATGGAAGTGTAGCTTCAGAGTCCACATCGTTGTGTCGGAGAATGTAGGAATAGTTAATTCAACTTTTTTGTATTATCTTTCAAAGCAATAAAATTTATCTCTAAATAGAAAAAATACAATAATTATCATTTAATTAAGTGATAAATAGTAGGGGAAGACCTAGTCATTTAAAATTTGTTCATGTGTCTAGACCCAGATGAACCATATGTCTCAGGACTGAAAGAGCTTTTCATTGTTACTACAGAACCACCAGTTATTTATCTTTGAAAGACTATGAAAAACAAGACAATTGTTATGAGACTGAAGATGAGTCAATGCCCTTTATCCCTATAAGGAAGAAAAAAGAAAATCAAAATTTGTAAACTACGAGCGTGAGAGAAATTCATCTATGCTTGCTATTGAAACTTTCAGCACTTAGGAAAGAACATAGCATTCATGTGGCCTCATGGTAAATTCACTAAGAAAACTTACACCAAACATTCTAATAAGATTTCTTCTGCATTCAGTACTATTGATAGGTGGACAAGAAAAGTATGTTACCTCAATAGTCATCGATCTTGAATTTTATAAAGTATTTAACAGAATCGTGTGTATGTGTGTGTGCTTTGGTCATAAGAAATGATGACCTGACTTGTTCAATATATTTGGATTTGATTGTACAATCATAATGAAAATAAATGATGGATGGGTAAGGGAAGTTTGTACTTAGACTCTTCCTTTTTCCACATTTTAGTAAATATCTTTGAGAACACTAAGTTCCATGATTGCTTAATTTGCATTTGACAAAAGTTGCTTGGTTGTTTTTTTGAACTCAAGAATCAGTGTTTTCAGAGAAGTGTATGTACAATAAAGGGGGTGGGATTGGAGAGTCTAAATCTCTCCCAGTGTATGACACAATCGGTGCTTATGTCTGTCCTTATCAATGGTATGAAAGGGAGAAGGGGATGGCAGTGAATGGCTGCTTAAAGCCAGATACTATTAGGGGACTCTGCTGTATGCAGTGGGAGGAAATGTAGTGAGACAAGAAAACCTCATTATCCAGGGTGCAGAGGTTCCATTGATGGTAGAGTCCATATGCAGGGGACAAGTCAGAGGGACAGAAAGTGATTGTTTTCACGCAGTAGAACGTAGGTAGAAATCACATTGTAATAGTGGAGAATGTATTAATGGGTGGTGATATTCATGAACTAAGTAAGTAATGGAGTAAAAATAAAGATGGCAGGTGTTCCTTATCCAAGAAATCTGGTAGCGCGTAGCAAGATCCAACTCTTGAATCAATTTCCTCCACATAAGCTGGTTTCTTCAGTTTCTAGTCATAGAGATTCAACTTAACTGTTTTCTTCTTTTTTGGGTAAAAGCAACCCATTTTCCCTTCTGGGGTTCTGTCTTCTTAACTATGACGTCAAATACATTTTCTTTGTAATCTCTTTTCTTAAAATTCCAGAAGATTAGAACATAGAATGATTCTCCTTTCAAATAATTTAATATTAATTATGATTATCCTGGCTGCAACACACTAACTTCATCACCTTAGATAAGTTATTTTACCTTGGGTTTCTTTTCTTTAAAGTGAACGTTGTGATAATAAAAACCTTTTACTTTTGTGGCATGGAGATAAACTGATTCATGTTAAGTGCTTGGAACAATGTGTATAAACTGGTTAACACCTTGATTTAAGCCTGGTGTGATCTATGTCAAATTCCTGACCTACAGGTGGTCTATAAGGCTGTAAGTTTGTATTGTAATAATCTGTTACAGCAACAGTGGAAAACTACTACAGCTATGTTCCCTATTACTAATTTGGAATAAGAGATTTACAAAAGTTGCAAATATTGGTGGTCTTAAAACTTTTTAAATTTTCACATAATTGTTCCTTGACCACTGCATGGAATGATCCTAGAGTAATACGATCATGGGTTTTGGAGTGATATCAGGCTGTGTGATTCTTATAGAGTGGATGGTTCTGAGCAATGCAGAATATCTCTGGGCCTTGTTTTCCCTGACTTTAATGTGCTAATAAAATATTTACCTGTACTGTAGTAAATATTTTAAAAAGTCCTTCACATTTACTAACGTGTAATAAGCATGCAATAAATTATAGCTACTGCTGTCTCTATATGTTGTTTTTATTACCCCTAGAAATTCTGGAACAGACCCTTGTCTTTATTTTCACATTATGCATTAGATCACTGACAGCTAATGTACTCCAATATATTTGTACTAACAGGGGTATATCCTTGTTATCAATTGTTCATTCCTAAAGCCATGAAGGTACAGATCAGTCTTCTCTCTCTCTTTCTCTCTCTCTCGCTTCTGAAGTCCTCATACCTGGCCGATACCTGCCCATCTCAGAGACTCACCTGAGGAGGGGAGGCTCTGTGAAGTGCTGTGTCAAACATGTTCTCTCGAAGGATGAATTTTTAACCCAAAGCAGCTCCAAATTGGTTTCATTCCTCAAACTCCCTTTCTATTTCCCTGAATGAATTTTCAAACCCATTTCCTTATATCTCACATTCCTATTTACTTGAGATTCTTTATTTAAAGGGAAACAATGGAGTAATAAACTTCCTAAAATTTCAACTCTGTGCTGAGTAGCTCTTGTTAATGCATGCCTAGTGGAAAAATCATGGAATTTGTTAGTCATTATATGATTTGTCATCATCCTAAAATGCCACCTAAATGACTCTTAGAATCTCTTTTAATTTTTTTTTTATCAGTTGAAATTAGTTCCTTTCTTGGAGAAACTCTGGATATAATTTAGATTAAATGCTTAAACAATGCAGGAGATTATATTTTTTTTGTGTTTCATTTCAGTCCCATTTGCTTTTGTTCATTTTTTAAATTTCAAATAAAGTATTCACATTTTTATACGTGAAAAGTTTTCTCATTTAATTAAGTACAGTGCTTTGTACCAGTATTTCACTATAATAATTATGTATTTCTGCTTATGAATTTTAGATGCCTTCCTCATTTCAGTTCTTAGTTAAGATAGAGATGCAGAGAATGTTCCAAAAAAGGATCATTAAGGCAACCAGAAGAAAATTTGAATCAACCCCAAAAAATCAAAGATCATTTTCTGCTACTCCATATTTCAACATTTACAAGAATACATACCTACACACACACATTCACATAGTTGAGTATATGTACATACACACACATTCAAGCTGATGTTCTCCATCATTTTTAATTGCTATGGCTGAGTTCTTCAATAATGCAGAAATCTTTTACTCCCAAATTGATTTAATCACCAAATCATTGCTTTTATTAACCCAAAATTCTTTCATTGTATCCATCACAAAGTAGCAGACAATGTTTCTATTAGAAAGAGATTTATTAAGCAATGCAAGGATGTAATGTTGACAATTTATTAGCCATCTACACTACCAGTCCAAATTTATTTGTTTGGTAGAAGAAACAACATCATTTTCATAAAAATGTCTATAGTAAGTTTGCTTAGATAACAAGTATAGGGTTGGACCTGCACTTGGTGTTTATCCATAAAGGTGTGTCAGACATTTGGAAAACATCCATCACGCTTATAGCACTGGGGAAAACATTGGGAAAATCTTCTCTGTAGCTTGTGAAATTTGTAAGAGAGCTTCATAGCGAATGTATAGGAGAATGGTAAAGTACAGTTTTTAAGTAACAACAACCAGACAAAATATCATAAATAAACAAAACAGAAACCAGCCAAAATCTCATAGAATTGGATTTCTTTGGAATTGTATTTCAACAAAGACTTACAGCTCCAATAACATGGTTAGTCACTGACTCACTTAGCCACTCTTGCCTATATCACTGCTAGGAATGAAATGTCTGTCCTAGCACCAATGTGGTTGGCACGTGGGTGGTGTGGTGGCTTAGAAGTCCAGTGCTTTAAAACACCAACGTGTTTTAAATCCCACCAACCATCTAACACTGGTGGGATGTTCCATTAGTTACTCATCTTCTCAAAGATTGCTTCCTTTATTTGAAAATTAGCATAGTAGTAGCCACACTGTATATTTATAAAACATGACATAGTGCCTGGTGTGCAATATATGTACAATAAATTATAGGTCCTCATTAAGCCACCTGCCATTTATGAACAGATTTTCCAGACACATATAACTCCCTTGATTTCTGAGTATTTTCTCTTCACATTTTTGCCACTATGCTCTGTCCAGCTACTGGGGCATTTTAATACAGAACGTTAAGTGAAACTGTGTAATTTCATCTGTTTTTCTTCATTTTAGCCATTCTATTTCTTGTTTCTAGGGAGTCCCTAAGTATACTACTACGGCCCCAGCAGGAAATAGTTACGCAAAGTCTCCTCAAAGGAAATAATACATTCCTAAATGGAAAAAGGGATTTTTAGGCCTGGAGGCCTCTGAATCTTTGGAAAATTATTAAACAATAAAAACAGTCTATGAAAGCTCTTCCCAGGATATTAATATGTATAGAAAAGTTGAACAATTATATTTCTATTATTTTTTGATTAAAAATGTTCAGCAAATTCTAAACTACTGCACAGATTACACTCAATTACTTCCTCTGCAAACAATCATTGACTATAATCAAGAAGGTCAGAAAGTATATTTTAAGCAAGTAATCAAGTTGGCTAAAGAAGTATAAAGAAAACCTTAATTTGAGTATTTTCTTTTTGAGATTTCCTTCTGGGGACATTAAATCTATATCACATACACTAAGTTCTACAATTAAATATACTTGACCTCATGAGAACATAAGAATGAATGAAAAGAGCAAACTTGACTTTTTAAACAATCATATATGTGGGACACAGAAAATATACAATTCAAAGATCAAATAATTAAGGTATGCTATTAATTTATTTTTTTCTTTGTGTAAAAAAAATTTAGTGAGAAAGCTTCAGGATACAAAATGAACATACAAAAATCAGTAGCATTTTTGTACACCAACAGTGAACAACCGAAAAAGAAATCAAGAAAGTAATCCCATTTGCAATAGCTACAAGTAAAATTAAATACCTAGGAATAAACTTAAAGAAGTGAAAGATCTGTACAAGGAAAACTATAAAACTTTTATGAAAGAAATTGAAGAGGAAACAAAAAATGGAAAGATATTCCATGTCCGTGGATTGGAAGATTCAATATTGTTAAAATGTCTATCCTACCGAAAGCAATCTACACATTTTATTATCCCAATCAAAAATACCAATGACATTCTTCACAGGAATAGAAAAAAAATAATCCTAAAATTTATATGAAACCACAAAAAGCCAAGAATAGCCAAGGTCATCCTGAGTAAAAAGAATGAAGCTGGAGGAATCACATTATCTGACTACAAAGCTATAGTAATCCAAACAGCATGGTACTGGCATAAAAACAGTCACATAGACCAATAGGAACGACTAGAGAACCCAGAAATAAATCCACATATTTACAGTCAACTCATTTTTGACAATGGTGCCAAGAACATATAGTGGGGAAAGGATAGGTTCTTCAATAAATTGTCCTGGAAAAACTGGGTGTCAATATGCAGAAGACTGAAACTAAAGTATGCTACTCAACTTATTCATTTTAAATTATAAACATGTAAGTTTTTAAAAAGTAATATAATTAGTCATTGCTTCTAGCACTAGTGGGCTATTTTAGAATTGTAATTGTGATGAGTTGTTCAATATTTTTTTATACTATGACTATCTATCATACACATAAGAGCCTACTAGAAAATAAAAATATGTTTTTTTTAAGTATCATAGACAATGTTTTCAAGAACATAGAAAGCTAAATAATACAATGCTACAGAGAAGAAATATCACAATTACCATAAAGGCTTTACTGTTGAGGTGAGCAAAATAAATTTTAAAGATGGGCAAGATTTATATTTGAAGCAGGAACAATTTTCTTGTTTGGGGATTGGGGTATATAAAATTAGAAATGAATATTCCTTTTTCAAGAATTCAGTAGTTTCTGCTTCCGTGGCAGGGTTTGAGAATCAGAGGTAGTAGTTTTAGCTTAAGAAAAAGATATAAAGTTATGCAATGTATCCATGGTCATATACCTAAAATGGTTTATTTTTTAAAGTGTCATTTGTCTTCCCCAATAGAATTAAGTTCCTTGGACAGAGGGTTGTTGGTCTATTTGATGTTTAAAACAAATAAATATGCCAGAAGTAAAAGAAATTTTTCAAATAGGGCAAGAATTAGAGGCTAGGAGAGAAGTTAGCAATAGCAGTAATCAAATTCTAAATTTGAATGGTTCTTAAAACTCTTGGAGCAATTTAACTGTTTATTCAACTACTGATAAAATGATTTTGCCCAAAATAATCCCAGACTTAATATATCATAAGGAAGTTAGAGCACAGTACACTGGTAAAATAAGCTTTTTCTTTCCATCACTTTTATTTGACATGAAGTTTTTACTTATTTTTGGATGCTAAAGATGTACCTATGTATTTATTTATTTATTATTTCAAAAAAATTAGAGGGCACAAATGTTTTTTATTATGTGGATAAATCATATGCTTCTGAAGTCAGAGTGCCTAGTGTACCTGTCATGAGAATAGAGTACATTGTACTCGATAGGTAGATTTTTATTCCTCACACTCCTTCCTGCCCTCCCACCTTCTTAGTTTCCATGTCCATGATTGATCTTTATGACCATACCCCCCTTCCTTTAGCCCCCATTGATAAGTGAGAACATGTGGCATCTGTTTTTCCTTTCTTGAGATACTCACTTAGGATAATATCATCTAGTTCCACCCAAGTCACTGCAAAGTATGTTATGCCATTCCTTTTTATGACTGTAGTACTCCATCGTATTAAAGATGTATTTATTTTTAAGGAGTTTCACATTCTTAAAATAACATTGGCTTAAATACTGGTCTAATAACAATAAATATTCATTGAATTAACTACTCAGACTTCAGTTATATCACAGTCTTGGCAGCTAGAAAGCATCTATCAGGGAGAGGGAAGACTTTCCACCTTCTGAAGGTTCTGTAATTGAATCTATGAAATAAACTGAAAGTAGATCGATTAATAGGAGAAAAGACATAATTTATTATGTGTATAAACATGGGAGTTCCACAGAACATGGGACTCGAAGAAGAAGAGCCAGATGATTTTTTTTTTTATTTCATCTTATTGTTATGGGGGATACAGAATTGCAGGTTAAATACGTTGCCCATGTACCGCCTTTCCCCCAAGAGTGTCTGTTCCCCAGGTAGTGTGCGTTGCACCCATCATGTAGGTATATGTCCCTCCCCCCTACCCCCCTTCCCGAGTCAGCACCTTCAAGTGTTACCACTCCCCAAACGGTGTGCAATGCACTCATTGTGTAGGCATACCCCCATCCCCTCCCCCACCCCCCACCTCAGTCTGATATCCGATTGGTGTCGTTCCTAGATGTGTATTTAGGTGATGTTCAGGGAAACCAATTTTCTGGTGAGTACATGTGATGCTTGTTTTTCCATTCTTGGGATACTTCACTTAATATAATGGGTTCCAACTCTCTCCAGGAGAACCATAGAGATGTCGTATCTTCATTATTCCTTATAGCTGAGTAATATTCCATGGTATACATATACCACAGCTTACTAATCCAATCATGTATTGATGGGCATTTGGGTTGTTTCCACATCTTTGCGATTGTGAATTGTGCTGCTATAAACATTCGGGTACATGTGTCTTTGTTACAGAATGACCTTTTTTCCTTTGGGTATATGCCCAGTAATGGGATTGCTGGGTCAAATGGCAGGTCTACTTGAATCTGTTTAAGATACCTCCATAATGCTTTCCACAGGGGTTGCACTAGTTTGCAGTCCCACCAGCAGTGTATGAGTGTTCCTGTCTCTCCACACCCACGCCAACATGTGTTGTTTTGGGTTTTTTTGATAAAGGCCATTCTCATTGGGGTTAAGTGATATCTCATTGTGGTTTTGATTTGCATTTCTCTGATGATTAGGGATGTTGAGCATTTTTTCATATGTTTGTTAGCCATTCTTATATCTTCTTTCGAGAAGTTTCTATTCATGTCATTTGCCCACTTTTTGATAGAGTTGGTTGATTTTTTCTTGCTGATTTTCCTGAGTTCTAAATAGATTCTTGTTATCAGTCCTTTATCTGATGTGTAGTATGCAAAAATTTTTTCCCATTCTGTAGGTGGTCTGTTTATTCTCTGGACTGTTTCTTTGGCTGTGCAGAAGCTTTTTAATTTAATCATGTCCCATTCATTTATTTTTGTTGCTGCTGTGATGGCCTTAGGGGTCTTCTTCATAAATTCTTTGCCTAGGCCAATGTCCGTAAGAATCTTTCCTACATTTTCTTCTAGAATTCTGATTGTATCACGCCTAAGGATTAAGTCTGTTATCCACCGTGATTTGATTTTTGTGAGAGGTGAAAGCTGTGGGTCCTGTTTCAGTCTTCTACAAGTGGCTAACCAATTCTCCCAGCACCATTTATTGAATAGGGATTCTTGTCCCCAGAGTATATTCTTTCCTGCTTTGTCAAAAATTAGGTGACTATATGAGGATGGTTCTATATTTGGATTTTCTGTTGTGTTCCACTGGTCTGTGTCCCTGCACTTGTGCCAATACCAGGCTGTTTTAAGAACCACAGCCTTGTAGTATAGTTTGAGGTCTGGCAAATTAATACCTCCCATTTTGTTTTTGTTGCTTAAAATTGCTTTTGCTATACAGGGTCTTCTTTGATTCCATACAAAATGTATAATTATTTTCTCTACGTCTGTAAAGAATGATGTTGGTAATTTAATAGGGATTGCATTGAATCTGTAGATCACTTTGGGTAGTATAGACATTTTAACAATGTTGATTCTTCCGATCCATGAGCATGGTATATTTTTCCATCTATTTGCAAGTTCTGCTATTTCTTTTCTCAGTGTTTCATAGTTTTCCTTATAGAGGTCCTTTACCTCTTTAGTTAGATATATACCTAGATATTTTATTTTCTTTGTTGCTATTTTGAAGGGTATTGAGTCTTTAATTTGGTTTTCTGATTGACTGTTATTGGCATATATAAATGCCTCTGATTTGTGTATATTAATTTTGTAGCCTCAGACTTTGCTATATTCGTTAATCAATTCCAGGAGTTTCATGGTTGAATCCTGGGGGTTTTCCAGATATAACATCATATCATCAGCAAAAAGTGAGAGTTTGATCTCTTCCTTCCCTATTTGGACTCCCTTGATTTTACTCTCTTGCCTGATAGCTCTCGCAAGGACTTCCAATACTATGTTGAAAAGTAATGGAGACAGTGGGCAGCCCTGTCTGGTTCCAGTTCTAAGTGGGAGTGCTTCAGTTTTTCCCCATTCAGAATGATGTTGGCTGTGGGTTTGTCATATATGGCTCGTATCATTTTTAGGTAGGTTCCATCAATGCCTATTTTGTTAAGTGTTTTTATCATAAAAGGGTGTTGAATTTTGTCAAATGCTTTTTCTGCATCTAATGAGAGTATCATATGATTTTTGTTTTTGCTTCTATTTATGTGGTGAATTACATTTATAGATTTACGTATGTTGAACCACCCCTGCATCTCTGGGATGAAGCCCACTTGGTCGTGGTGGATTATTTTTTTGATAAGTACTTGGATTCGATTTGCTAGTATTTTATTGAAAATTTTTGCATCTATATTCATGAGAGAAATTGGTCTGTAGTTCTCTATTTTTGTTGCGTTCTTTCCAGGTTTTGGTATCAATGTTATATTGGCTTAGTAGAACGTGTTGGGGAGAATTCCATCCTTCTCAATATTGGAGAATAGTTTATGTAGGATGGGCACCAGTTCTTCTTTGTATGTATGGTAAAATTTAGGTGTGAACCCATCTGGACCAGGGCTTTTCTTTTTGGGAAGGTTTTTTATTGCTGTTTCAATTTCGGTTCTTGATATTGGTCTGTTCAGGTACTCTATTTCTTCCTGGTTGAGCCTGGGAAGACTATGTGTTTCTAAAAATTTGTCCATTTCCTCCGCATTCTCCAGTTTGTGTGCATAAAGATTTTTGTAGAATTCATAGATGATATCTTGTATCTCTGTAGCATCGGTTGTGATTTCTCCTTTCATGTTCCTAATGGAGGTTATTAGAGATTTTAGTTTTGTGCTCTTGGTTAGTCTAGCCAGGGGTGTGTCTATTTTGTTTATCTTTTCAAAGAACCAACTTTTTGTTCTATTAATTTCCCTTATAGTTTCTTTGTTGTCCTTTTCATTTAATTCTGATTTGATCTTAGTAATTTCTCGCCTTCTGCTGGGTTTGGGATCGTTCTGTTCTTCTTTCTCCAGCTCTTTGAGTCAATTCGTTAGGTTGTCTATTTGCATGTTTTCTGTCTTTTTGGTATAGGCATTTATGGATATGAATTTTCCTCTCAGGACTGCTTTAGCTGCGTCCCATAGATTTTGATAAGTTGTATCTCCATTGTCATTTAATTCAAAGAAATTTTTGATTTCCATCTTGATTTCTTCCTTTATAGAATAATTATTCAGGAGAAAGTTATTTAGCTTCCATGACTTTGAGTAAGAGTGAGGGTTTCTGTTTGTGATCATTGTTACTTTTATTCCACTGTGATCTGAGAAGATGCATGGTATAATTTCTATTTTTTTGAATTTTTTAAGACATGCTTGATGTCCTAGGATATGGTCAATCTTAGAGAATGTCCCATGAGCTGATGAGAAGAATGTATATTCTGTCGACTTTGGATAGAATGTCCTATAGATGTCAGCCATGCCCATTTGTTCTAGTATTCTATTTAGGTCCATTATGTCTTTGTTTATTTTCTGTTTAGAGGATCTGTCCTGTACTGTCAGTGGGGTGTTAAAGTCTCCAGCTATTACAGTATTGTTATCTATCATTTGGTTCAGATCTAGTAGGGTTTGCTTTATGAATCTAGGTGCACCTAGATTGGGTGCATATATATTGAGTATAGTCATGGCTTTTTGATGAATTGTGCCTTTAATCAGTATGTAGTAGCCATCTTTGTCTTTTATTATTTTTGTTGGTTTGAAAGCTAAGTTATTGGATATTAAGATTGCCACACCAGCTTTCTTTTGGTTACCCCCATTTGCTTGAAATATCGATTTCCACCCTTTTATTTTCAGTCTAAATGCATCTTTGCAGGTTAGGTGAGTTTCTTGAAGACAGCAGATACTTGGATTGTGTTTTTTTATCCATTGGGCCAGTCTATGTCTCTTGAGCGGGGAGTTCAAGCCATTCACATTTATTGAGAAAACTGATAAGTTAGACAGTTTTTTGTTCAGCTTGTTGGGTAGAACTTCATTGTAATGTTTTCTCTCCTGGGCCATTGTGGTATCTGGAATTTGATCTTTAGCTCTTGAGTAGTTTTACATTCGTGGATCTTTCTTGTGCTGATCCATGTGTAATTCTCTTTTGAGTACTTCTTGGAGGGCTGGTCTTGTCTTGGTGAATTCCCTCAACCTTTGTTTATCTGAGAATGTCTTGATTTCTCCTTCGTATAGAAAACTTAGCTTAGCTGGGTACAAGATTCTAGGCTGGGCATTATTCTGTTTCAGAAGCATGAAAATGGGGCCCCAACCTCTTCTTGCTTGTAAGGTTTCAGCTGAGAAATCTGGCGTAATTCTGATGGGTTTTCCTTTGTAAGTTACTTGTGTCTTTCTCCTTATAGCTCGGAGAAGGGACTCTTTAGTGGATATTTTGGTCAGCCTGATGACTACGTGGCGTGGTGTTTTCCTATTTGCTATGAATCTCCCAGGGGTCCTTTGAGCTTCTTGAATCTGTATGTCTAGAGTATTGGCAAGGCCTGGAAAATTTTCCTCGATTATGTCTTCAAATAGCTTGTCCAACCCTTGCTTATTATCTTCTTCACCCTCAGGAATGCCAATAACTCTCAAGTTAGGTTTCTTCACATAATCCCACATTTCTTGAAGACTCTGATCATTTCTCTTACTTTTTTGATCTATCTCTGTGACTGACTTATTTAGTTGGAAGGAGTTATCTTCAATTTCTGAGATTCTTTCCTCTGTTTGATCTACCCTAAGAGCCAGATGATTGACGTTTATATAGTATCTCTGAGCTATAGAAAGGAATAGGAGCTTGGGGCTTCTAGAGGTGAGGTAGCAGTAAGTTATGGACGGGTGAGAGGAGGAAATGCATGGTGAGCAAAGGCTGTCTTGTTATGTAGACAATAAGCCTCTCAGATAATAAGAATTGTCTCAGAGTAGCCCATCAGAGGGATGAGGGCCACCCTACGAAAAAGTCTCTCTGGGCAAGACCTTCAGTCCCCTTTCTTATGATAAAATCATCCCTCGTTGATGAGATTTTTATGATGGTTGTTTCCCTTTATTGATGTAAATTTCTTTTACAAAAGGACAGCTTTTCAGAGCTACTCATGTGTCTGTAGTTTCTCAAAATAATCAGCTGGAAATATAACAAGCATATTCTGGTCTCCCACAGTCGTAGCTTGGGGTGCTGTATCCTGAGTCCCAACATATTATATATAATATTTTTATACAGTTGCCATATCAAAGTCGAATTTAGAAGAAATTGATTTAGTATTTTAATAGCTATTAAAAATGTTCTTAAACAAAAATAAAATCTTCCACTCACCTCCACCTCAGTTACTGTAATTCAGGGTTTAGGTCTTGAATCCTCCGTAGGCAACTTGTTACATGATATCAGATCTATTATTTAGTCTCTCTATTTTTCATTTTCTTTTTCTTTTCTTTTTTCCATTTGGCAAAATGGGGATGATAATCACATTTCCATCACTGGAAACACTGAAAGAATTAAGGAAGATAATGTTAAGTCATATAGACTAACACAATGTTATTGTCTATAGTAAACCTTAAGAAGATGTTAGCTATTTTCGTGTTTTCTTACAGACACTAGGTAATATTTAGAGTAAATATGTAAGAATTCTGTTTTTTAAAATAAATAAATGGCGAATGTTAAAAAATAAAAATCTAACACAAAATAATTATTATCACAAATACCTCCTTAATACTGGGATTTGGAAATGCCATTGAGATTCTTAAACCCTCTAGAATATGGGAACATAGAAAATAATGTAATCTGATACCTCCATTTTGCACTTGGAAGACCAGAATCAGAGAAAAATTACTTGGTTTGCCTAAGCCAGGTAACATGAATATTCAATGTTCTTTTCTGTAACATCCGCTATTTAAAAATGCTCAATTATTGTGGTGAGGTCAAATCAAATATTTAGAGATAAATATATCTGAAAATGACTTCACTGAATACTTGAAGATTACCAGGTTTACAATATGTTACATGTAGGCATGTGTTCCATCAAAAATGTTTGACAAAAATGTGATGCTAAAAGAAATATTTAAAGTATCTTATAGTCACTATAACCCTGGTTATCATAACTTGCATATGGCACACCAAACATTGGTCCTAAAATTTAGTTATAAGGCATTAAATAATGATATTAAATGTTATGAGATAAATGTAACCTGGGATTTCTGGAACTTATCAATGTCCATATAACTTTTTTTTAGTAAAGGTGGTATTTTAAATGTTGAACTAAGTGATACTTAAAATTTTTAGATCACTCTATCAATAAGTTCATAAATAAGTAAAAATGCTTTGTTAGGAGGCAGTTTACAAAGGAAAATCTGTTCTTATTGTATTGATTTTGACTTTCAATCTAGTATTTCAGAAAGATCAGAAAAATTGTATCTGGCATCAAATATATTAAAACATTAGATATAAATTAAAGACATTTAGAGAAAACATCCTGTTTATTTCCTTTTCAGGATTTAAGTAAAGAAAATTTAATGTGGGCATCTTGTTTAAATTCATGATTAGTTGTCCTCAACATTTCTCTGCTTGAATGTTAATTAGAGTGAACATTAAGGTATAATTGGGGGTGTTTGTGTTCAAAATTTACATTTAGAAACCTAAGCTCTGTGGGAGGATTGTTAGTATCTTGCTAACAATGTTTATTGCTTGAGGTAAATGTTGGCAATAATTATAATGAAATTATTGGAGCAGATTCTGATATATAAAGGAAAATTAAACCTCTTTCACCTAAACCTGATTGTTCCATTGTTCTCAACAACATAAAAATGTCTAAATTTTTAAAAATACATATTCAATTCATAGCTGGGATGTCGTTGTGTTTCTGAATTCAGACCTGTCAAAAGGGACAACCAGAAAGGTACAAAACTCTTGCTTTAGATTAAGTTTGTATCCGAGCTTCCTGGCTCTGTCACATAGGACAGGTCACTGGGCGCATATTATATCCTTATTAACAGCAGGTGACTTACACAGAGCTTCTCTTAGTGGTTAAATATAAATATTTATTGATAAGTAATAAAAATTTATAATCTCTATAAGAACATGATATGACTTGCAAAAGTTTACAACACAGAGAAAATTTAAGAAATAGAGTTCCACAGCATGAAATACATTTAAAGTTCATTTTAAAAGTTATTTTACTTTTTAATTAACATATTGGATGTCCTTATAATTGTAGATAAGTATAACATTGCAATACCAATGGTACTATGTCAAAAATAATATTTTAGTTTGGCATAGAGACAGAAAACTTTTGACACCAAAAGGATTAGGTGAAGCAGGCTATATAATTTATTCTCCAAATTGGGACAATTTGGAGACTAGAAGGGGAGCTATAAATAACAATGCCAAAACAACATGAGTTAAATGAGACTAGGCTAGAAAATAAATGTATTCTCATTTTCCTTTTCACAGATGATTCAAGAGCTCGAAAGAATTTCCGTGGTTTGTCATATGTCATGTGATGCACTAGTTGTAGAGCTAGAAATAAAACCCTGGTTTTCTAACCCAGAATTGAGTTTCTGGAAACCCATAGTAGCCACACTGAAGTGGTAAGAACTAAAAGGTGCCATATCAAAGAATCTTCAAAATATTTTCACCTACTTAAAAATTACATTATAGTCAAAGTTAAGTCATTTTCCCTATAAACATCATTAAGGAAAGTACAGATAGTACCTGTTTTGTGTGGTTCTGATATGCACAAATTTTTGTTATATTTTAGGTAAATAAATATTAGTCCTTCAACTACAAGGCTCAGATTTTTTTTCCCACAGTATAACTGCGAGTAAACGCATAAAATACAGACTTCAGTACTAGCTCTTTAGTCTACAAATTATAACAGATGCAGGCATGATCAATAACCAATCACTTTATTCAAAGGCTGTCAGTGATTGGTCACCGTATATTTCTCATTTACTTCATGTACAGAAAGCAAAACATGCAATTGTATCGCCTCCTTGTCTACCAACAATAAACCCATTTGACATTTGATAAAAATTGATAATCAAAAGAAGAAATTGGCCAATAAAAAGAAAGTGTAGCAAAGAAACAAAATAATGCAGGAAGTAAAGTTTGAATCAAATGTAAAAATGGAATCATGGAAGAGGTCCCTGTCACCATTTAAAAGACTCTATATATTCAGCCAAAAGAACTTAATGAGGTTGAAATAATAAACATAAATGAGGAAAGCAGTCATGATGAAATGATGATTTCCCAGTGGAAATGATGCCAGCAAAGATCTTTACATTAAGAAAACACTTGGAGATATTTCATGGCATTGAAAGTGCATACAAAGGATAAAATGTTGGAAGCTCATCCAAACTTAGAAAATAATATGACAACTTGCCAAGTCATAGAAAGAAAGGCAAACACCCTTCAAACTACTCTTGATAAGTTTTTACAAAGAAAACACATAGTTCTCAATGTTTCTAATGCTTTAAATTATACTGCATGAAATAAATATTAGTTTTACTTTTTTTTTCATTTGTGCATTTATGACAGACAATAAGAGAATTTTTAATGTTTTGGCAAAAATGTTTAAAGGTCATGGAACAATCACAATTTTTTCCATTGATTATTAAGATCTCTTTGCATGTCTTTATCTTGAATGATTTTAGGTCTTGCAATACTGTGCAAAGTGAGGATTGACTATAATATAAAACCTATTTAATCAGATTGGATTTTCTTTTAAAAAAAAAAGCATGGTTTGCTTCTATCACATTGGCAATTTTTGTACTTTTCTATTTTGATTTAATTTTAATTTTACAGAAAACTTGCAAGAATAGTAAAAGGAACTCCCAAACATCCTTCACCCATATTTAGCAGCTGTTTACACTTTGCTCCACTTTATCATTCTTTTCTCTGTGTCTCTCCCTCTGTCTCCCTCCCTTCATAGTCTTCTACCCCCTCCTCCTTTATCTTTCTTGACTTTGTCATTTTTGAATGTTACAAGCTAGTTTGTTTTGAAGAGGGTTTCTGAATTTGGGTTGGTCTGATGTTTCTTCATACTAATATTCAGCTTATATGTATTATTGGCAGGAACACTATGAAATTGAGACTGTGTGCTTTTTAATGAATCTTATAGTTTTGTCTCATTACTGGGATGTTTGTCTCATTACTGGGGATGCTAACTTCAATTACTTGGTTGGAGTGTCAGGTTTTTCTCTGTAAAATTACTACTTCGGTCTAACATATAAATTGGCAGACAGATATTTTGAGATTTTTAAAATACTCTATTTCTCATCAAAGGTTAATCTAGTTTTAGCAACCATCAATGATAGAATTTTTATTTTTTAAGTACAGACTTAGGAATAAAGGTAGTTGGACTATAAATTAGTGTCCTCTTTTTGTAGGGTTGTTGGGCAGCGAATAATAGAAGTTCAAACACCTAAATATCCAGTAATTCATTTTGTGGAAATTTGTTCCAAAGAAATAATCACTGATGTCTTTATCTCAATTGTATTTAAAATAGTGAATTTTTTGAAATAAACTAAGTAACTTACTGCTATTAGCCTTAAAGAATTCACCCTCCCCAAATTTCCATCCAAACCTCCTATAGAACGCACCCCTCTCCGCTTCCTAGGGGTGTATTTGGCATGTAGCCTTTGCCAGACCCCTAGGGAGATACAGGAATGAAAAGCAAAAGGGGAACTTACTTTCCTTCTCCCTCCTGGTTGTTTGAAAAGAATTTGTTTACTCATCCTAGGAAAACTCTCTGTACAACCCAAGGCTCTCCTCTTTTCTCTCCTGGAGGCCTTTTTTGGGGCCTCCACCTATCTGCATCAAGATGCTCAAAATAAACAGCCTTTTGCTACACATCAGGCTTGCACGAGTTCTCTCTTTCTCTCTCTCTCTCTCTTTCCCCTCAGGACCTAGCACTTACAAGAGAGGATTATTAATCAATACAATGAAATATTAGTCATCTAAAATTATGTTTTTGAGAAACATCTGATGGTTTAGAAAATTATCTAGTATATAATTAAAAATGAATCAAATTATAAAATAGCACTGAATTATATTTTTGCATAAATTTTTTAGAATAAAGAATGGAAGTATATTATATGAAAACAATGATTACTACCTTTAGATTAGTGCCATTTTATATAATATTTTGCTTTCTCTTTTGTTAAATTTTTATAATATTGTAGAAATTAAAAACAGATATTTTATGGTTTTAATGTACATTTTCTATTTTAAGCAAAGAAAACATAAGAATTTTCAGTAACATATTCATTAAAATTTTACAGTAGAATTTGATCTCATCTGAGCTAAGCAATCAGTTATTGGTAATATTTAATTCATTCTTTTGGGAGTGGGAGGAAATTCCAGCTCTTGATTCACAGTGACCTGTTGAAAACAAAGATAAAATAAATTATTTGCTTATTTGTAAGCACTTATTTGTCTATTTGCTTATAAATTCATAATGTGGAAATAAAAACACAAAAAATGCATTAAATCAATTTCCTTTTAACTTCTCTTCTAGGAAAAAGAAAAGTTTTATTCTTCCCTAATTCCAATTAGTACGGATGCTCCTTGAGTTACATGGGGTTATGTTCTGATAAATCCATCATAAGTTAAAAATATTGTGAGCCAACATTTAACACATCTAATCTACCAAACATCATAGCCTAACCTATCCTAGATATATACATTAGCCTACAGTTGGACAAAATCATCTAACACAAAACCAATTTTATTTTAAAAGAATGCTTAAAAATCCATATAATTGATTGCATATTGAACTGAAATTGAAAACCAAAATTGTTGTATGGGTACTTGATGTGCGATTTTGACTGAATGTAAATAGCTTTCACATAATGGTAATGTCAAAAAGTTAGTTGTGTCCAACCATTGTAAGTCAAGGATTATCTGTATATGTTTTTAGAACTTATCATTATTTCTCAAATACATTTTATTCATCTTTAATGCAGGTATTTTACATACAGGAAAAATTATATTAATTTTAAAAAATTTTTCATTTGAATGATTTAGCATTGTATTATTGTAAAATATCATATTTGTATATTTAACAAGGTCTTTCATAACACGTATCCTGGTTTCTCATTAAATTCTCATTTGCATGGCCATCATTTGTACTTCCATCTTCTACTGAATGTCTTTTCTTTCCATTTTTTTTTTTTGGCATTGTCATGACCTTGCTTATGCTTAAAACTCCTAATTCTCCCTCTAATTTCCATTCAAAAACATCCTCCCCTGGGAAACTCAGTTGACTGCCTTTGTTGGCTTCATTGTTTCATATCTTCATAGTCAACTATAGCATATGCACACCTTTATACACAATTTCCATATTGTATTGTAAATACTGCTTTGAATGTCTATCTCTAAGTATACCTGGAGGCTTTCAATACAAATACAGTCTGCTTTCTATCTCCTACAAGTTGCATAGAGATCTGTATATAACGGATGTAATTAAATTCTTGGAATATTAATTGGCAAAATATGATGAAAATTATTTACAAAGCTTACTCTTTGATCTCATCAAATGTATATAGCACCTATTCAAAATTAAATATGATTTAACTCTACTAATCATGCTAATGTAATAGATTCCTTATTGACAGCTTTCAGGAAGTTTTTTTATATTTTTATCCTATTTTATGCTAGATTTATACTAAACTGTTAGATTAGCACTCTTTCCTGAATCAGAATCTGCCTGTTTTAAACAAAAATGTATTAAGTACAATTACAATGTGCCTGGAAAATCTAGAGATGGAGTGATAAAAGAGGAAAATTTCCCTAACTTTTATAATATATCTCCCAGGATTATTTGCTCTCCAAAGCAATGCATAATTACTAATAGATAGAAAGGAAGTAGGGATAATGAAAGAGAGAAAAGAGATTGAGGTACTTCTCAAGGAAATTATAATTCTAGAACTCTGTAATTTTGCCAAGCATATGTACATCAAGAACTAACCTAGGGACCTTTTTATTTTATATTCCTGTTTTATTACTCATATCACCTTTCTAGAAGACAGGCAGAACAAAAATATTTATCTTGTCCCTGGAGCCCATTCAGAAACCTTAATAACCTTGTACAATGCAAGGTAATCCAGAATGTCTAAAAATAAGTGCAGGAAAAAGAGTTTTTGGTAGTTTAATCAGAGTTTAAAGGAATCTTTAATTGTCAAGATTAAAGAAAACAGGACAGATATTTCGGATATGTAATATTTTTTATTGTCTAACCATTTAATTCATATTTTTAAGAAAATATACTCAAAAATATGTAAATATCACAAGTTAACTGTATACAGTGGAATAAACAATATGTTTAAGGCCTAGAATGGAAAACCACGTTTCAGTTGATCTATTCTCAGAAAGGCCAATATCCTTCCAGTTACTAAGAAAATTCAATTTGCTCTAGGATTTGAGCAGATAAATAAGCTGTATCATGAATAGTCTCTAGTGAATAATGGCATAATGTTCCTTAAAAATATTTTTGAATGGTTTCTGTTTTAAAAATACATACATGGGAGTCCTCTGCTTTTGAAGATGACATTAGGGAAGATTTTTCTTTCTTTGTTTATTTTTTCCTAAAGTGTGGAGGTGGTTGGAAAGGCTAATTTAGGACAGGACATCTTGGTGTTCCAACCAGCTTACTTCCTGCAGCAGTCAGTCACTTTCTGTAGGCACCCCGGCTCTTTGAAGTCTATTATTTGACCTCACAGGCCATATTTCTGTATGACTTAAAATAGGAAGTACTTTATAAAATGATTGCACACTGGTTGACCTCCTTCCCCCAAGCCACTGTCACCTCCCAGAATCTTTCTATTGAGCCAATAAGGTCAACCATAGAAATGGATCTAAAGTATTTGAAAGCCCCTTGATTCCATTGTTCAATGGTTTCAATTTTTTAAGCAGCAAAACTCTTTCTACAAAAAAAAAAAAAAAATAGTAGGAAGTCAAATATATAAAAGTGTTAAAAGTGGAGCAGATCTATTTGAAAAAGAGGTGGGATTTCTACCTTCCCTCTTAGCATTTCTCCTATGGCTGTTTCTCAGGTACTTTCTCAGCATCTCCTTGTCTTTATCACGAACTGTTTGAAAACCATTGGAAAATTTTAGAAAGAATAAAACAGACAGCAGTCAATGGAAGGCAAAATGGCTACAGGCAGGCCTGTTTCCTTTACCAATACTTACAAAAAGGTTTCCATTTATTGAGGCTTACGTTTTCCTGGGTACTGAAGAATTTGCGATGGTAATTCCTAACTAAAGCTTCATTCTTTTTTTAACCATATAGAAACTTCTCAGTTCTCTTTTTGTATGTAAACTTGTTCTGTCCGAACTAAAGCATTTGCATAGTTGAAGCATCATTAGAAATTATCCAGAGTGGACTGGTTTCCAATACACTTTAATTTTAAAGAGACTGCATTTCTAATTCTAGGTTTACATTTAAAAACTGGTGACTAAGAGAAGACTGACGAACACCTCTGATCCTCAGTTTTTCTCATGTATAAAATAGAAATTCTAAGAATTTAGTGTCTGAACGTTTGTAAAATTTATCAAGCTTAGGACCTGGCCCATGCTTTTTCTTAATATTAATCTTGCCCTATCCTTTGCAAATAGAAAACTGCCTCCTATGATACATTTGCTACTGACTTGTTACAAAGAAAGACATGTATAATCTTAAAAAAAAATTCCCTGTTTTTTTGTAGAAGGTTATAATAACAAGAGACCAAGTCCAATTTATCTTACAAAAAGAAATATGCCTAAATTATTTGTCTCATCTCTTACTGACAAAAACATGTTAAATTAACCTCCTTTGATACACACAGATCCAGTAATTAATTAAATTAGAAGTCCAGGGCTATTTGCAGGTCTTTTTTGCCATTGTTCCTTATAGCGAGTGATAAGAATTATTTGTGATTATAAAATAAAAATGATATATTCTACTTCCAGCCATGACCAGCCTTGACTGGCACCCAGACTTGCTCTCCATTAAAAATATTCATAAATCTGGACAAAATAAATGGCTCAACTCTTTTCAGGTATTGAACAAGAAGCAGCACAACACTGGGAGTCTTAAAGAAAGGGAAATGCATAAGTTAAACAAAAGCTGAAACAATTGATTGAGAGAAGACATATTACAAAAAAAAATTAGTTCTTTAAAATAAAATAGCACTAGATAGAAATTCTTACTAAAGAGCGAATTTCTGTACATAGGCAGATATAAAGATAAATATAACAGATTTCCTTTTTTTTCTCCTTAAATTATATTGAAAGGAAATTGATTGTTTAAAACAAAACAAAGGTAGTAACACTATTATAGGATTTATTAGATGAAAAATAACACTAAGTCTAGAAGGCAAATGGAAGTTACTTGGAAAATGTTTAAATTTTTATGTGATATAATTGCACATTACAATTCCTAGAGTGGCCACTAAAAGTATAATAAAAAGATACATAAGCTGAAAAGCTAATAGAGGAATTAGAATATTAACACTATATGATTAAAAGAAGACTGGAAATGTTAACGAGTACAAGGACAACAAAAATGAAACAAATAGAAGTTGACTAGCTCAATGATAGACTTAAACCCAACCATATCAATAATTATATTAAAAATATAAGCAAAATACTCCACATAAAAGGCAGGGAATTTTAGACTGAATAAAATGACTCAGATATATACTTTCTATAATAAGCTTTAAATATATATATTTACCAAAATTTATATACATACACACATACACACAAATTTTTGAATACTGATGTAATGATTTTAATAGCAGACAAAGATTATGATAAAAGCAGTATCATCAGAGAAAAAGAGGGACATTTCATAATAATAAAACAGCTTATCAGGAAAACTTGACAACCATAAATGTGCATGCTCCAAGTAACAGACCTTCACATTTAATGAGGCTAAAAGTGACAGAATTAAACAAGTAATGGACAAAATAAGTGAATTTTACCATTCTCTTAGTAATTAATAGTAATTACTTAGTAATTAATAGAACAATTAGACAAAACGGTAAAAATATAGAATATCTAAATAACACTATCTACAACCTTGACCTAACTGATATACCCCACAACTCCATATTATACATTATTTCCAATTGCAGATGGAATACTTATCAGGATAAACCATACTCTGCATAATAAAATATGACCAATGTATTTTAAAAGATTTAAATCTTAGAGTATATTTTCTAATGCCAATCGAAATAAATTACATATCAATAATAAGATAGCATAAAGAATACAAATCTTTGAAAATTAAGAACACATTTCTAAATAATCCATAGATCAAAAGAAATCACAAATGAAATTAGAATATATTTTAAATTAATTGATAATGATTACATATCATGTCAAAATTTATGGATGCAGTTAAGTCTGTGCCCAGAGAGGAATTCAGAGATTTAAATAACTATATTAGAGCATTAAAAAGTCTTAAAATCAAGAATCCAACTTTATACATGAAGAGCAAATTAAACACAATGAGTTAGAAGAGATGAAATAAAAAAGTTATAAGAAGATATCAATAAAATAAAAAATAGATCATTGCATTAGCAAAATTAAAATTTGGTTCTTTTACAATAATAGAAATGATAAACCTGATTAAGGAAAAAAATAGAAATCATAAATTACCAACATGAGGAATAAAAGAACAGGTGTTACTACATATTTTCCAGACATAAAAGAAAAAGAATTGAGCACTATGAATAAGTTTATATCAATAAGTTTGACAAATTCCTTGGAAAACACAATGAGTCAAAGGCCACAAAAGAAATAGGAAACATACATAGCCTTATTACTATTAAATAAGTTGAATTGCTAATCATAATTTTACTAAAAATCAAAAAAACTCCAGGCCCAGATGATTGTACTAGTGAACTTTAGCAAACATTTAAAGAAGAAACGATAACAATCATGCAGAAAATTATTCAGAAGATAGAGGGAAGATCTCCCTACCAAGCCAGTTTAGAATTCTAAGAAACGCTGACAGCAAAACCCAAGAAAGATATATGAAAAAAAATTAATGTACACACCAATATGCCTCAGGATCTTAGATATAAAACTTCTTGATTAGCATATCAAATCTAGCAATATACATCTAGCAAAACACAATACATCATACTGAAGTGGAGTTTAGCTCAAAAAGGCAAAGCTTCACCATCAAAAGTAGTATAATTTATAGAATAGAAAAAAATATATGATTATCTCAATAAATGCAGGGATATCATTTGACAAAATTCAACAATCATATATGCTAAAACTCTAATCAAACTAGAAATAATGAAATGTTCCTTATTCTAATAAAGAAAACCTATGAAAAACCTAGAGTTAATGTCATAATTAATGGTGAAATATTGAATGCTTTTCCCATTAAAGTCAAAGGTAGGGCAAAGATGTTTGCTTTCACCATTCCTATTCATTAATATATAAGAAGCATTGAAAGTTTTAAACAGTATAACAAGGGAAGATAAATTAATAAAAGGCAAAAAGATTGTTAAAAAAGTAAATTCTGTCTTTATTGTTAGATAATTGTGTGTGTATATATATATATATATATATATAATCAAAAGGCATCTCCAAACTACTTCAACTAACAAGTGAGTTTATAAAGGTCATGAAATATAAAATTAATATGCAAAAATCAATTGTACTTCCAAGTAATAGGAGCAAACTTTGGAAATTGAAATTCCACCAACTCACTTACAGTACCATCAAAATAAGACATAAAATACATAGTTAACTTTAAAGTTTATAGGACAGTAAAGGGCCCAAATTATACACAACAATCTCCAAAAATAATGTTTGAAAATACACAGTACCTGATTTCATTATTTCTATAGTATTCAAGATCTATCCATAGGATATATAAATAGATCAATAGGCTACAACAGAGACAAAAATTAGGCCTACATGTATTTGAAACATTAATTTTCATTAATGTCATCAAAACAATTCAATAAGAAAAGTCTTTTCAACAAATGATGCTAGAGCAACTATATGAAAAAATTGAATCTTGACTCCTATTTTGTACTCTACAGGAATATTAGTTTGATCACAGTCCTAAACTTCAAGCTAAACTCTGAAGCTTAGAGAAGAAAACAAAGGAGATTACCTTCAAAGCCCTGGGAGAAGCAGTGTACTTACAGATGTCACACACAAAAAAATCACTAACTGTAAAGGAAAAAAAAAGAGATTCCCCATGCTTCATCAAACTTAAAAGTTTCTCGTCATGAAAAGAGATTTTAAAGAAAATGAAAAGTCAAGCACAGACTGATAGAAAATATTTTTAAGACATATTCTAAAAAATTTATATGTTGAAATGATAAATATCAATATATCAATAATAAAATATCAAAAATAAAAGACAATGTAATTAAAATAAGTAAAAGAATAGAAGAGACATATTACAACATCAAATATAGGGAAATTTAATGAGAAAAATACTAATCTCCAGTGGGATATCACTAGATACGTAAGAAAATGGCTAAACTTTACAAGACCAATAATGCCAAATGTTGGTGATAATATGGAGCTACTGGAACTCTTACACTTTGTGTAGGTGATAAAATTGCATATCCACTTTGAAAAAGTGTTTGACAGTTTCTTATAAAATTTAAAAATCTGCCTACTTGGGAACTCCAGTCTTATTTACTCAAGAGTAATGGAAACATATTCATGCAAAAAGACATAAAGAATATTTCTGGCAACTTGATTTATACTAACAAAAATCTGAAACAACTGATTATTTATAAACATGATAAACTGAATAAACAAATGGTGGTATAGTTATACAATGGAATACTTTTTAGTCATTAAACATTGGACTACTGATATTTGAAACATAATAGGTAACTCTTAAAAACATTATGTTGAGTAAAGTAATCCAGATAAAAATGTGTGCATACTGTACGATTCTATTTATATGAAGTTTTAGAACAGGTAAAGCTAATCCATGGTAGTGAAAATTGGAACAGGGCTTGCTCATAGGAGTTGGAAATTTATTTTAATGGGTCATGAGATAATTTTCTGGGATGATGGAAATATTCTATGTTTTTATTTAGGTAATGATTACGTAGGTGCATTCATTTGTCAAAGCTCCTCAGATAGTTCAATTAAAAGCTATGCATTTTACTGTGTAAATATTTTTCTTTAGTTAAAAACAGGATAAAATTTAAACAAGATCACATATTATTTATCAATTCAAGGAATACTGATTGGGATCTTTTTTTTTTTGAGGTTCTATATATAAATATCTTTATTGATAGTCTAATCATACTGACTGTGTAATTTATAAGTACTTTATATTTCTAGCATTCTGATACAGTTTCTTCTTGTTATAGCTAGTCAAATTTCATCTATTGATTAAACTGAAATCTCCATAAAATATTTGAAAACCATTCCCAATCTTTGCTTTTATTCTTCTCTTCAGCACTTACCTAATAGCAAAAATTCCATAAGTAATCCTTCCTTCAGGACCTAGATAATTACATTCTAAAAATAATAGGTTATATATTAAATGCTAGATAACAATTACTTGTAATTTGCCTTTCTGTAATATTTACTATTCTTATTTGATATCTTTATTGTTCTAGATTACTTTCTTCCATTTTTGAAAATAATGAAATATTAATTTTATTTAGATTAGGGAGAATAATAGGAAGGACATCTGTGTGTCTACCACCCAGATTTAACAAATGTGGGCTTTTATATTTGCTACATTTGTTGAATTTTTTAAAAATAAAACATTACAGAGACCATTGTAGTTGTCTCCATGTCCTGCCCCATAGAAAGTTCTTCTCCTGTCTTCTCAGAGGTATTTGTTATTTTACAGTTATTATGTATCCTTAAAAAATATTTTTGGATGTATCCCTTTGGCAATATACAGTATAATTTTTGAATATTTGAAAAATATATGTAAATGTACCTATTCTTTATCCTCTTCCTGATTTGTTTTATTTTTACATTAAATTATTATATTTTCCACTGTAAATGGGATAATAAAAATTAATTATAGAAAAACCAAATTTCCATTTATTTGATTGCTTACCCTGTTCTCTTCCATTAATTCCTTGATTTAGTATTTATATTCATAGTAAGGAAGAAAAGAAAGAATTACTGAACAGCTCTGTGCCACTCATTGTGCTAAGTGTTTGTTTACATTGTCTCATTGTATTTTGAATGCAATGCTATCAACGTCATTAAACACCATTAAGAGTAAAGATTCAAGTTATTGATGGTGTTACAATTTGCTATGAAATTTGATCTCAAGAGGCCCATAGTATAATTGGAATGAGAGAATATTGACATAAAACCACAAATAATACAAATTAGTATATGTAAGTGCTGAAAGAATGGTACTCAAAAAAAAAAAAAAAAAGAAAGAAAGATAGAAAAAACTACAGCAGGAATAAGAGTTCAAAGTTATAACCATTTACCAAGGTCAGAGAAGGATTCATAGATCCACGTAATGTTTTGCCTTAGTGCAGCAGTAAATTCTGTTTTCAGCCTGTCTCCAATTCCTCAAAGTTTTTTTGGAAATCCTTCCAAAAGTTCTTCTTTTGAACGAAGTATCTTTCCCCCTCAGGCATTATCTCACTTTTCACTCCTCCATTCTACTACCTATCTTCTTATGCCCAGTAAAAATCCAACTCACATGAAAACAGAGATCCCCTGTGATGAATTACCTATTCCTTTCACTCTGTAAAACATGTAGAGTTCGTAGTGTCCTTTCTTACCTCTTGGTTTCCAGCTTGGCCACGTGGCTTGCTTTGGCTATTGTGATGTTAAGAGTTATAAAGTAAGCAAAGGCTTGAGATGTACTTTCATATTTGGGCTTGCTTTTTTGCACTGTCATCTTTTGCCAGGAGGTTCACCTGCCTTGATTAGCCCCTGATTTAAAGCAGCTGAGGCAGATAAAGCAGACCCACATCCAATGTACATGTTGGAGCCAGTCCGAAGTAGGCACAGCTGTCAGTGAACTCTATCCATAGATGCAGGAGCCAAAAATAAATGCTATTATTGCAAACCACTAAAATCTTTGGGTCATCAGTGAAGCATTATTGTGACAATAGCCTGCAGATACAGCCTCCCCCCCTCCCCCCGCCATTTGTAAATTACAGTCATTTCTCAGTGTCCGTGGAAGATTGGTTCTCGGACCCCTGTAGATGCCAAAATTTGTGGATGCTTAAGTTCCTTATTTAAAATGGTGTAGTATTTGCAAATAACCTACACACATCCTCCCTTATACTTTAAATCATCTTTAGATTATTTACAATACCTAATACAACGTAAATGCTACGTAAATGTTTGTTACGTTATATTGTTTAGAAAATAATTATAAGAAAAAAGGTCTGTACATGTTCAGTACAGAAACAACCATTTTCGTCCTGAATATTTTAGAACCATGATTGGTTGAAACCATGGATGTGGAATCCACAGACAAGGAGGGCCAACTGTATTATGACCATGATTTTTCTTGATTCTACCTACATAAAATATACTGATGATGAGTTAAAAAAAGTGAATTGATCATCTCTTACCACCACCTCTGCCAATCATCTTCTTTTCAGTTTCCCCTCCCAGTTGATATCATTTCATCTACTGTCCAAACCACAACCAGGGAAGTTATCACTGACTCATTCATTCCTCCCTCCATTATCATTCCATTCAATTATTAACTAAGAGCTTTGATTCCTTTTCCTGAATGTCTTTTTAGTCTTCCTCATTTGTTCTCCCTACCTTATCTTAGACCCGACCCCTGCTATATAGTTTCTATCCTCTCTGTTTTTCAGCCCACTCTGTGTGACCCTCCATTTCTTTTTATTGTTGTTATAATCTTCTGAAAATATTAGCCTGATCATATAATTGTCTGTACTAAAAGCCTTGCTTCCTGCCACATTCTCTCATCATTGAAAATTCAGACACCTTAGAACGGCAAGATGGTAGTATTAATACTTAGGCAACTGAGCTTACTTTCATTACTTTATCTTCTACCATTCCTCCCTTCTTGCATTATATAATCAAGTAACCAGCCATTAAGAACTACTTACTGTACTTGACTTTTCTGTGCTCCTCTAATGACTTTGAGCTTTTACATATGCTCTGCCTACAACATGCTTCTCAGTAATTTTCCTTTTAGTCTGGTTAAATATTATCATTCTAAAATAAATTTTCCAATCTAATCTTATCAAAATTCCTTCTTTAGGAAGACTTCTCTAAGCAAACCCTTTCCTCTTTCTCCCTACTATCTTTACTATCTTTCATATACAGAATCAGAATTGAGAGAACTTTCTCTGTGTTTCCCTAATTGTTATTACCTCCCTCATTCTAATTATTGCACTATACTACATTTATATTTTTACTTTGCTCTAATATCATCGCACCCTGAATTTCCTCTTATTTTGATTCTTCAGCACTTACAATAATGATTGGTGTATAGTAGGTGCCATGAATGAATATAGAAATGGAAGCAAGATATTAGTAACATAAAAATAAATTGTCAGAATCTTCCCCAAATTAAATTGTAGTTGTTCACAGACATCTCATCTTGTTGTCCTCCTTACAATTGATTTGCCAGTGTATTGGAATAGAAAATGTAATTCATGTTGACCAATTCTGCCATTCTACCTAAATATAACCTATCTAATACTTAATAAAGTAAATTTTGATTCAGACATGAGATTGATGCAATGATATTGAAAATTCAAGGGCAGAAAGAGAAATAGTAGCTATGGAGTGTCTGTTACACATCAGAGAGTTTGCATGTGCTAAGCATGCATAACCCTTACAAATATATAACAGGTATGTCAGTCAAAGGCCAAGTTTAATATAAATGATTAGTCCATATAACAGGAGACTGGAATAACAAGGTATTATTTCATAAAAAGATAATAAGGATTCTAAACATGGTAATACCATATAATGAGCAGCCACTACCCCTAAGGCTAAGTGAGAGTACTCAGTGAAGAACCTTGCCTGCAGGGCTGATATCCAGATCTTTTTTTTTTTTTTTTTTTAATTTCAGCTTATTATGGGGGTACAAAAGTTCAGGTTATATATATTGCCCATGTACCGCCCATCCCCCCGAATCAGCATATTCAAGCGTGACCATTCCCCAGACGGTGCACAACGCACTCATCATGTAGGTATACACCCATCCCCTCCCCCCACCCCCCACCTCAGTCTGATACCCAATTGGTGTCATTCCCAAATGGCGTGGATGTGGAGAGACAGGAACACTCATACACTGCTGGTGGGACTGCAAACTAGTGCAACCCCTGTGGAAAGCATTATGGAGATTCCTTAAACAGATTCAAGTAGACCTACCATTCAATCCAGCAATCCCATTATTGGGCATATACCCAAAGGAACAAAAGTCATTCTATGACAAAGACACGTGTACCCGAATGTTTATAGCAGCACAATTCACAATTGCAAAGATGTAGAAACAACCCAAATGCCCATCAATCCATGAATGGATCAGTAAATTGTGGTATATGTATACCATGGAGTATTACTCAGCTATAAGAAATAACGGTGATATAGAATCCCTTTTGTTCTCCTGGAGAGAATTGGAACCCATTCTATTAAGTGCAGTATCCCAAGAATGATATCCAGATCTTTTGGGGGAGAGTTCTGCTCACTGAAAATCTGAAAAATTGCTGTAGTGTCAGGGTGATGGAACTTGCTGAAGATTTGTCCTTGAGGGTTCTAGGAAAGACTATTCAGGGGAGATGTCCTGCTGGAGACAATTTATGAAACTGCCTGAGGGGGTGCCATGGGAAGCTGCTGAGTGCTGCTGGCTGCCTTGCCCTGCAGGAACTGAGCGCTAGAGAAGGTGTAGGCTCTGCAGGAGCTGGGCGGTGAAGGAGCTATACTTGCTGCAGGAAGCTGCAGGGAAGCACACTAGAATTAGTAAGCAAAACCTGTTCCTTCTTCAATCTCTCTCCAGCATTCTTTACTGATAGTTGGCAAAGGAAAACTATTTAAAGGACCCCGTTACTTTTTCACATAAAAGAAAATGAAGAGTGAATTTAGAGCTGAGAGACAATAAATTGATATGTGTTAATATCTACTTTTTAGAGGAGAGGGCAATGAGTCTTAGGAAGGCACAGTAAAATCTCTAAGCTCATGCATCTTTGGAAGTAAGGAAAAATCAGGGTAGAAAGTGAGGGATCTAAGTTGAATAAAGGACATAGAAGTATGTTTTTTGAGATCTTTGGAATGATTTTCCAGCTAGGAAATGCAATGACTTCAATATAAAAGTTTATTTTTCAAGCAGGGGTAGCTTTTATATGTAGACATCACATTATTCTAATGTAAAATATATTGAGGAAAACCTTTTTCCTTTGATCAATAAATATCATCGAAAGTGTATACTAACCAGATTAAATTAATTCATTTGCTTATTTATTCAACAAAAATTGCTGAGTGATGGTTATGTGACATATGCTATTCTAGTATTTAGGATTTTATTTTAATGTTATTTGATAAAAATAGAATTATAAATGTAAATATTATATTTTCAACTTGAGTTCCAATTTTAAAAATCAATTTAACTTTCTGTATTAGGTATCATCATATTTTTTTCTTAGTGATAAAAACACAAAACAAAAACAGACCAGAAAAATAAAGAATCTTCACATTACTAGGGAAGCATCCAGTTTTAAAAGTTGAGGTAGAACCTATTTTGAGATTGCATGATAAATGGTTGGGGTTTTTCTGTTTTGTTTCTCTCAAAGTTTCACATTTAAGTCACTGATAATTAGTTTCTACTTTGAGATTGTCAATACATTTAGACTAAATGAAGAAAGTATCAAATAGAGTCTAAGAATATCACTAAATAAAATAAAACCCAGAGTACGGCAATATTCTAAGTTGATTTAAAAATAAAAAAATATCCATGGCCAGTATAAATTCTTTTACCTTAATGAGGAAGGTATTGGAAAGTAAAATAAATTTTTTCACAAGGGACCTATATATGCTTGATAGATTAGAATGCACTCAAGCTTCTTTGGCATGGGCTTTTTTTTCCTTTTTTTTTCATGACCAACATACATATTTCCTGCCACTTATAATTTTGGAGGTAAGATTAATTTTTCTTTCTTAAGCCACAGCTATTTCAGTCTCCCTTCTTGGAGGGTGCATCACTTGCCCAACTAAAAGTAACCATTTGTTGTGTCTGCACCTTTCAAAACAGGGAGACTGGTAACAAATATCCCCTTAAGTCAATCCTCTTGTTACTTGTCAATCTGTGAATAGGGTCACTATAGATCATCTGATTGAGATAGATTTATCATTTATATGTGGCACTTTCAAAAGCAATGAGAGCTTTTCTGTATTTTCCCTGTTCCTGGAACTTGTCAGTCTCTGGTCACATCATTTTGGCAAGTAAAATTTTGATGGCTTCAAGAATTTACACAGTAACCTGAGCCTACGGTATTTCTGTGCAATGTATCATTTAAGTTTTGTGCACTGTGTCATTTATACTACAGTACTTAAAATCCATATAAAAGGCATTGAAAACTGTAACTACTCTGAAAGTAGTCTTTTCTAGAAGTTAAATATCTTTTAAGTATCAACATTTATAGTAGAAGGTAGCATCTAACATTAAGGATCCTGTGACTTATTCTATTATTGGTATGATTGTAAAAATAGCATCTAATCTATATAAAACTTCACTAGAATCCTTAAATGTATCTTAAAAATTGGACTTTATAGTAAGTATCCATCAACCTTTATGAAAAGTGGTTTCCTAAGAAGCTGTATATTTCATTTATATTGTGGGTCGACAATATACATCAGATATATTTTTGAACCACTCTTATCGTTTAAAAGCTCTCTGTGTATCCTTTCTCCCTATATCCACTCTTTCCAGAGATGCAACAAAAATATTAGATATCTTCATTAAGAATGATCTTCAAATAGAACATTTTCATTATTTGAATATTCTTGTTCTATGTGCCTCTAATTATCAAAAATAATTTGTTTCAATTCTCAAGGTTTAAATTATTTCTATGTTTATTTTCCTACTTTATGAAATATTAAATTGTATGATTAAAATATTTATAATACTTAATGAATATTTTCACTATGCTGTATACACTTTTGTCACAGCAATTTATACAAAAGTTATTTAAGCATATATCTTTTCCAAATTGTGAAAATTGCTGGTGTAGGTGCTTCTATTAATTATATGTGTTCCCTAACATTTACACAGTATGTACGCTCAAAATAAGTTGTAATTATCTTATGGTCACTATCCACTGCCCAAATTGTACAAAATGCACCCCAGAACCTAGAGTAATTTTGAAAAATTGATGTAGTCTCTACGCTAACTGAAAGCCCATGCACTAAAACTCATACTCTTCACTTAGCAGAAAATCTATTCAGTGATTGCAATGAATATAATTTATTGCCTTATTCCATACCACAATAAAGTAAAAAAAGTGTAACTGTGGGAGGTGAATGGGGAACTATAGTTTAGAATCACAGAATGCTAAAGTCAGGAGATATCTTTAAAATTATCATCCCAAAAGAACCTCACTTTTCTGAGGAAGCTGAGGCCTATTTTGGGGTGTGTTCCCAGAGAAAGAGACTTTCAGATCAAGATTTGCATTTAGGAGGCTTATTGAGGAGTGTCTAGGGAAAAAATTTATGAGTGAATAAAGGAAGCAGGATTAGGCTGAGACAGGTTGGGCGGCTGAAATGCAGTGTTTTTGTCTCCTATAAATTCATGTGTTGGAAGCTTGATCCCCAATGCAACAGTTTTGGGAGGTGGGGCCTAATCGGGGAGTTCCATGTTTAGGGAGTTCAAAAGCATCCACTCTCATGACTAGATTAATGCCACTATAAAAAGGGCTTGCAGGAGCAGGTTTCCTCTCCTCTGCTTTTCTGCCACGTGAGGCACAGCATCGCTCCTCTTCAGAGGATATAGCATTCAAGGTGCCATCTCAGAAGCAGATAGCCTTGGGACCCAGACACAGACTTGTCACAGGGGCAGAGCATCCTCAGTAGGGTGACACAGAGAATCCCCACTAAGGTAATGTCTAGTGGAGCTGTGGGAGCAGAGCTGCCCCCCAAGACCACCGAAATGTAGAACTGCCGGCATGCAGCTTCAGCCTGGGAAAGCCACGGGCCTGTGACTCCAAACTGCAAGAGCCGTGGTGTGGGCTGTGCCCAGCAAAGCCGTGGGCTGGAGCCACCAGAAGCCTGAGCGCCCACCCTCTTCCCAAGTGTGTCCAAACAGCATGACGTGGAATCAAAGGAGTCTCAAGTCTTAAGAATTAATAATGTTTGCCCTGTTGAGTTTTAGACATACTTGGGACCTATTATCCTTCTCTTCTTGCCTATTTCTCTCTTTTGGAGTAGAAATGTCTATTCTATGCCGGTACCCCACTGTATTTTGGAAGCACATAATTTGTTTTGATTTCATAGGCTCACATATATAGGGGGATTTGCCTGAGGACAAAGTCTTTTTGAACATATGCTTTTAAGCTATGTCCTAAGAAGTCACAGACACAGTGACATTTAAAAATGCAGATAGTAAAAAAAAAATTTTGTAATCCAGGACTGTTCTTTTTACTAATTCTGGATCCCAGTGAGAAAAAGATTTTTTTAAAAATGGGGAATTATATTTCTAGATACATGCTTATTTATATAAAGTTCTATCATGCTCGATAATCATAATAATTAATAAGCATTTATTCAGCGCTACCATATATATGGTACTATTTAATTAGAAAGGCTGAATCATGAAAAATTCCCTTTGGACAGGGAATTGAAATAAAATCTATTTAAAACAACTTTCATCATACATCTATTTACGTTATTAAAGAAAGAAGACCATGTAGCAGAAGGAAGAGGAATGTGAGGAAGAAGAAAGGGAGAAAAAGGTCTTAGGAGTCACGAAGGGTAATAGAGGGAACCCTGTGAAAAGACACATGATTTATAAGCACCTAAAAGTATTTTGACAATAATTAAAATGCAAAATGAAAAGAAGGGTCAATTGTTCTTACTAATCAATTTTCACTTTAAGTGGAACACTAAAAATATAGTAAGAGAAAAAGACTTTTGGAGCTTTTGGAGAAAAATGTTAACTTCACTAGGATAGTTAACATCTAGGATAGGAAAAAACGTCTGCTAAAGTTGAAATTCCCTCTCACAGAGAATTTATGATGATTAAAGTTTCTTCAAAAGAGCAAATAGCCATAGGTGCAGCTGAGGAAACATCTTAAAACTGGGAAACACGTGGCATTTTGGTGAAAATATTTCCACTCCCAGGCTACCATGTTTCTTTGGAACATGGAGAAATATGTGTAACAAAACTCCTTCTTTTTTATTATTCTTTGGCCATGGCACTTCTAAAAAAACATGGCTGTGTCCATTGTTGTTTCCTAAAGGTTACTCAGGGGCAATGCAGGTGCTGAAAACTTTCTCCTAGGTGTCATTCATGCTGTCTCCGTGCTTATGTCTAGCCTTGGGAAATGTGGTAGGTTGGAATGCAGCTGTCTTACTCCACTTTGTGCTACTAGAAGAGAATACTTAAAATTGGGTTTAGTTTTGAACAGTTTTGGAGGCTGGGAAGTCCCAGCTCAGGGTGCCAGCATCTGGTGAAGGCCTTCTTGCTGTTTTATCACCTATCAGAAGGAGGAAGAGCAAAGAGTCAAAGGGGGATAAACTTGGCCTTTAACAATGGCATAAATCCCACCTACAGTAGCAGAGTACTCATAAGCCCTACCACCTCCCAAAGGTCCCACCTCCTAACACCACCACAAATTCAACAGCTCGTATTTCAACATGAGTTTTGGAGGGGGCAAACATTCAATCCATAGCATGCTGCTTCTGGCCCCTCAAAATCATGTTTTTCTCACATACAAAATGTATTCATTTCATCCCAATAGTCCCAAAAGTCTTAACTATTTCTAGCATCAACTCAAAAGTTCAAAGTCCAGAGTCTCATCTGAACATCCTGAGTAAGACTCAAGGTATGCATCTTTTCATACGCTCTCCTGTGTTACCCGTTATAACTGAGACCCTTTTCTTCTTCCTCACATTCCTCCTCCTCCTGCTACATGGTCTTCTTTCTTTAATAATGTAAATAGATATATGATGAAAGTTGTTTTTACTTTTAAATAGCTTTCATTTCAATTACTTATCAAAATGAATTTTTTATGATTCAGCTTTTCTAATCGAACAGTATCACAAACATTGTACCAGTTAATAAATACTTGTAGAGTATGGTAGCACTTCATATAAATAACTATGTATCTAGAAATATAATTCCCATTAAAAAAAAATCTTTGGCTCCTTGGGATTCAGAGTTAGCAAAAAGAACAGTCCTGGTTTATAGATACTTTTTTTTTTTTTACTTACTGATTGTTTTTTAATGTAACTGTGCCTGCAACATCTTAGGACATAGCTTAAAAGCATTCAAAAAGGCTTCATTTCTCCTACTGCATTGCAAAATTCTATGGTCGTCTCCAATTTTTATTTACTTATTTATTCATTTATTATTTTTTTTCTTCTGTGGATGCTCCAGAAGGTCTGGTACTTCAGATCCTCAAAGTAAAATTTCTTAATGTAGAACCCCAGAAAGTTTCCTTGGAATGCCCCCATTTTTTTCTTTTTTTAAATTCAGTAGTTTTAGGATGTACAAATGGATTTTTGGTACATGGATATATTGTATAATGGTGAAATCTGGGCTTTTAGTGCACTTATCACCTGAATAGCATACATTGTACTCAATAGGTAAGCTTTCATTCCTCACCCTTCTTCCAATCTCCCCCCTTTTGAGTTTCCAGTGGCCATTATTCTACTCAGTATGATCATTCATAACCATAGTTTAGCTCCTATTTATAAATAAGAACATGCAGTCGTTGATTTTCTGTTCCTGAGTTACTTCACTTAGGATAATGGCCTCCAGTTACATCCAGGTTGCTGCCAAAAAAAAAAAAAAAAAAGCCAGGATTTCATTCTTTTTCATGGCTGAGCAATGTTCCATTATATGTGTATATATATATATGTATATATGCACATACACACACACATACACACACACTCATATATACATATATAACAATTTCATTATCCACTCATAATTTGGTTCTATATCTTTGTGATTATGAATTGTGCTGCAATAAACATGAATACAGGAATGTTTTTGATATAATATATGTCAATATATTAATATATTAATATAATTATAATTATATAATGATATATAATTATAATTAATATAATTAATAATATATTAATATATATTAATATAACATCTTCTTTCCCTTTGAATAGGTACCCAGTAGTGAGATTGCTGGATTGAATGGTAAAACTGCTTTCAGTTTTTTGAAAAATCTCCTTACTGCTTTCCATAGACTTTGTACTAATTTACATTCCCACTAAATGTGTTAAGTGTTCCTTTTGACAGCATCAATGCCAACATCTTTTTTTTTTTTTTTTTTTACTTTGTAATAACGACCATTCTGACAGGGGTGAGGTGGTATCTCATTGTGGTTTTAATTTGCACTTCTGTCCACTGATAGCACTAGAACCGGCAGCAACCCTACTGAGACTGTTCCAAAAGATGGAGAAGGAAGAAATCCTCCCTAATTCATTGTATGAAGCCAGTATCACCCTGGCACTAAGGCTAGGAAGGGACACAACAAGAAAACTACAGCCCAATACCCCTGATGAACATCGATGCAAAAATTCTCAACCAAATACTAGCAAACTGAATCCAACAGCACATCAAAAAGAAAATGCACCATGATCAACTGGGTTTTATTATAGGAATGCAAAAGTGGTTCAACATACTAAATTAATAAATGTGATTAACCATATAAACTAAATTAAGGATGATCTATGTGATCATCTTAATAGATGTAGAAAAAGCATTTAATGAAATTCAGCATTGCTTCATTATAAAAATCCTCAACAAATTAGGCAAATTAGGAATATACTGCAAAACAATAAAAGCCACATATGAAAAATGTGTAGCTAACATCATTTTGAGAGGACAATTTTAAAGCATTCCACCTAAGAACTGAGAAGGATACTCACTTTCGTTACTTCTATTCAACATAGTACTGAATGTCCTAGCCAGAACAACCAGGCAAGAGAAAGAAACAAAGGGCATCCAAATTGGAAAAGAGGAAGTCAAATTATCTCTGTTTGCAGATGATATGATCTTATACCTAGAAAATCCTAAAGACTCCAAAAGACTCCCCGATTTGATAAATGAACTCAGTAATGTCTCAGGTTATAAAATCAATATATGCAAATCAATAGCATTTCTATACATCACTGATGACCAAGCTGAGAAACAGATCAAGAACTCAGCCCTGTTTATAATAGCTATAAAAATTATCTTGGGATACATTTGACCAAGGAAATGAAAGACTTCTGCAAGGAAAACTACAAAACACTGATGAAATAGTCATAGATCACACAAACAAATGGAAAAACATCCCATCCTCACAGATTAGCAGAACTGATGTTAAAATAACCATACTACCCACAGCTATCTATAGATTTAGTGAAATTCCTATCAAAATACCAATGTCGTTTTTCACATAACTAGAAAATATAATTCTGAAATTCATATGAAACCCAAAAGAGCCCCCAAATCCAAAGTAATCCTAAGGAAAAAAATAACTAGAAGTATCATATTACCTGACTTTAAATTATATTACAAAGCTATAGTAACCCAAATAGCAGGGTTCTGGTATAGAAATAGACACAGAGATCAACGAATAGAACAGAGAACCCAGAAATAAATCCATATACCTATAACCAACTGATCTTCAACAAAATAGAAAAAAACATATACTGGTGAAAGGAAACCTATTCAATCAATGATGGTGTGAAAATTGGATGGTCATATGTAGAAGAATAAAATTGGATCCCTATCTCTTACCATATATAGAAATTAACTACAGATGGATTAAAGACTTAAATGTAAGGCTTGAAATCATAAAAATTCTAGAAAAAAAAAAAACTAGGAAAAAGTCTTCTACACATTGGCCTAGGCAAAGAACTTATGTTAAGATACTGAAAGCAAATTAAACAAAAATAAAAATAAGCAAATGGGACTTAATTAAAATAAAAAGCTTCTGTACAGCAAAATAAATAAACAGAATAAATAGCCTACAAAATGGGAGAAACTATTTGCAAACCATGCATCTGATAAAGAACTACTGTCCAGGATCTATAAAGAACTCAAACAAATCACCCCATTAAATAAAAAATGGGCAAATGACCTAAACAAGAATTTTTCAAAAGAGACACGAATAACAAACAAACATATATAAAAAATGCTCAGCCTCACCACTTTTAGCCTTTTCCTATTACCAGAGCAGTCAGAGATACTCTCACATGATTGAATATGGATATCTTGACACATCAACTCTCATAACTAATTCTAAATTATTTGTCTGAGAAAATCTTGTTCTGTCTTCTGCTTATGAATTCTTATTATTTGGTAACATTTATGAACCAGTTAATTATCTTGGCACCAAAAATATCACTATGGTCACCCCACAGGTGCAACACTAACAAATTAAACAGTAGCAAGTTTGTATAGACTCAAAATAATCAACGAAAGGTAAATGTTCTAATGTAGGGAAAATACAGGTAAACATTGGAGGACCTCATTGAATAAGTTAGAGGATATGATGGCAGACATCTGTTATGTTACCTAAACTAAGATACAGGAAAAAAGGAAGACTTACAGAGCAGTTTGAACTTCAAATTCCATAAATGTATATGGAAATATAATTGATCACTGAATTTTAAATCTGGTCAACCTTGACAAATAGGGTTTTTGGGAATCCCAATTGTTTCCTCTGTAAGATATCAGATTATCTGATTATTTAGTAGACAGTTTTGATTGTAGGAACACTCTATAGGATTTTATATCACCTTAAAAAAGTATAAAACTATATGTAATATGTAAAAATTAAGATATAGTATTTAATTTGTCCTTATGATGAATGAATAAAGTATATTTTTGGTTATGCTTTTTCTAAAATTATAATCCATTAATACAAGCAAAATTTATGGAAACATTTTATTATAGTTAAATGCCATTAGAGATGAAAACTTTATCTTTTACCATTTGGTCACACTAATATGTGACCTTGGGTTTCCTAAATTTTATTTGCACACTCTGAAATAATGTTAAGAATTGTCACAAGTAAGGTTTTGCTTCTCTTTCTTAGCTGCAAAGGGCACTTTAAGCTCTGAATCAGAAATATTTCTGACCTTAATGCAAATATTTCTCTTGTGAGAGCACGAATTATAAAATAAGTGTGTAACTATAGGCATATATTAAAACATTCAAATTTTAATATTAAGTTTATGTTAACAGCTTATATCCTTTATAGACAACACTCCTATAATCATATTAAAAGTCTTATTCTTTGTTAGAGAGAGTACATACAAAATATGAAAATTTCATTCTGTAAGAGAAGATACAAAGAAATCATGATTATATTCATTTATAATAATAGAGCACTTTTCAATTTATTATGCCATTCATTATATACTCAGTGCCTTGTACAGTGCTTCACACAAAGTAGGCATTCAATAAATATTTTTTAATCAATGAATAAAAATATCTAAACATGTATTGAGTATCCAATGTATCCAGTAGAACTTTTTCAAAGTATTTTGAGAGAAAATTATTCCAGGGATTTTAATATTTGTGATAATAAAAGAGCTTTGTGGTCAAAAAAATGTAGAGCATATTTATTAAAATACAACAAAATAGGCTTCTTTTATTGAAGGATTTATATTAGAGCATGCAATATGCCAACATATATTTTCAATCTCTTAGAGAGATGCTATAATATATGATGTTTCACAAAATTTATTTTCAGGAATGCTTTGTTACAACTACTTAGTGATTTGACTAGTTTCCCACAAAATAGACATTAGGAAACACTGATTTGTTATATATATGAACAATTTGGTAATTTGGTCAGGATTTTAGAGAACTAGCTTAAAATGTAACCTGAGGTTCATTGATAATAATATTATACATTTAGTGTAATCAGTGATTTCTATAGACCCATTCAGTTAGCCTACCTGTTACCTCAAATAAACTAAGAGAAATTGATTGAAGTATAACCTATTGCCCAGAGCAATTAAATATATTTGCAAGAAGATATTAAAAATTTCAAGAGTAGAAATTATGTAAACTAATAACTAACAAAATCTTATTTTCTTCTTGACTCTACCCCTGCCAAAAAAAAAAAAAAAAAGAAAGCCAGAGTGGAAGAGAGCTCCTTAATCTAATGAATATTATAATTTTGATTGTGGTAAGCCATGAATAAAAGCTAATTTGCAATAGTTAGAGAATGTTACTCTACTTATTCAAATAACTTTTGCATTGCTACAATTCTAAGTGTTCTTATTTCCTCAAACATTATGTAAATCACATTTACATTAGCGAATTAATTCTCACAAATTTAAATTAATGCTTTGTATATAAAAAGTCTTATGAATAAAATTATTATTCACAGTCTTTTATGTCAAAACCCATCATTTAACATTAACTGAAGTTGGAAAAATATCCATGGTAATAATCTAAGGTACTGCATCAAACAAAAAGTGGACTTAAGATGGAACTATTTTTAAATGTATGGCACAAATATGTTTATTCATTCGTTCAAAAGTATTACGGTGTGATTAAAACCAGGTAGTCTTTGTTCTTCTAAGTGCTATTGTAGGGAACAAAACTGTCCTCTTTTTCTCATAGAGTTTTCTTTCTAGTGGAAAAGACAGACAATACAGTATTAAATACATATAATATATAGTACCTACAAATACTTGGGTGAAATAAAAATAGGAAAGAGATTTAGACAGTGTTTGGAGAGAGAGAGAGCCCTGTTTTGAGTCTGGGAGCTTTAGAATCATGATAGTAACCTTTAAATGCATTAATTAGCCTAAGTGTACCCCAGTACTTTCAAAATGGTTTCACTGAATAAATGAAGATGCTGAAGCAGAAAAGTTTCATTACCCAAGAAATCTTATTATAAAAGAAGAAAATAGGAGAAAATATGCAATTTAACACAAGAAAAAACAAATTAGATTTAAAAATACCTATGGGAATTTGATTCTGTAAATGTTTATAGTTTATTTTGAAGGTTAAAATATAGTTTGCTGTTAATAGAATAGACACATGATTGAGAAATTAATAACTATAAAAATGAATTATGAAAGTATAAATGGAGGAAAATAGGTTGTTAAGTTTCTCAACAAAGTTTCAAATTGACAATTAAATATTTTTACTTTTGTTCCTCAAATATATTTCAAAATACTAAGAAGTGCCAGGTTTTAATTGTTAAAGGAAATACAAAACCTTTTCTTTGTTTCAGATGGAAATGCCTATTCTTTAATTTATTTCCATACACTATGGAATATTTAGTTAAAGCAATCTTTGAAGAAGTCAGATAATGTAATTTCCCTTAGGTTGTAATTTTTATAGGCACACACCCATATCGTACGCACTCATGTGTAGATCAGGGAGCTTTGACTTTTGGCTTTGGATTGTCACTTTAGCTTTTCTAGCTACTTTTTTAAATAGAAAATTGTCTAAGACTTTTGTTTTGCAAATGATGGAAACTAGCTCTTCCCCTTCTTTCTTTCTTGCCCTAATTCCCAACAGTAGAAATTTTACAACATTCCTTCCTTGATTTCCTTCTTTTCACTCCTTGATTTCCTTCTTCTTTACTATTTCTATTATCTCACCTCTCTGCCTCTCTCTTTCTCTCTCTCTCCTCCCCACTTCCTTTCCTCCTTTCTCCCTCTGTTTTTCTCTCTCCAATCTTATCTATTCTGATAACTTAATCTCATGGAGACCACATATGTTCATGTGTGCACATATTTCAAAGACATAGTCATACAGAAAAAGAAAAGTGAAATAAATTCAAATAGTATATTAAGTCATAGTGATTATTTGGAAAAGGAAAATTAGAATGTAGAATGGAATTGGGTGGGATCCCAAATATCATGGTCATATTGACCATTTTGGAATAGACATTGGGAGGAGAAGAATGAGCTGGAAAATTTAAAGCTATAAGGCAGAATTGTACTTTCTGGGTAAGTTTTGGATGCAGGTTGTAGTTTTGCAGGAAGCAGATTCCGAGATGGAGGTAAGCAGCTAGAATGTTTATTAGGGAGAGGAAGGAAGTAGGGCTGGGCAGAGGGAGAAGTTGTGCTGGTAAGGTAGTCCCAGTGAAGGTTATGAAGGATCCAATGAGGAGCTTTCAAACTATGACCATCTAGCTGGGGTGAGGTCACTGAGACTTTTTATATCAACATCTCTAAGTTATTTATTGGATGAAGCCTGTTCTGGAAAGAGACATGAGTTTCGATGAGGTAATTTTCTTTCACTGAGGCAATCCCCAAAGAAGGTTGACAGATGGGCTGCAGGCCATCTTTCTGCAACCCTCCCAGCAATGGGGGCATAAGTCATTTCCTGAAGGGATAACTGGACAGTTTATCTCAGCATCCCATCTCAGCATCCACAACAGTGCACCCTTTGTGCTGCTCTTTAGATTGGCTTTGGAGAAACCCTGCAGGATTCCAGTGGACCTTTCTTCCTGGAGATAATTAGGAATGGAAAGTTAGTGGACTGAATTACAGCTCTCCCTGCTGGAGCTGATCTTAATGCTAGAATTGATAGTCATTGTTTCTTTCTTCCATCTACTCTAGTGTAACTTTAGTCTCACTTCGCATGTCTACTGGTCTTTTTGGCTTACCTGTTTGTGTAATTCAGATGCTCACTCCTCAGATATTTGAGTCCACACTCACCATGGCCTTCTCAGGCTAGAGTTGATGTTTTTGTCTATTCACTGTCAAAATTGGACAAAGAGTACTAAAGAGGACCCCAAGTTCATTGCTTGTGTATTAGAATTTTCCCTCTGTGCTCCTGTATAACAACATCCCTATCACCTTCTGATGGTCAGGATCTCTTACAGCTGCCAAGATGGTGAGTCCTCTTCTTCTCTGTTGTTCTTTTAGAACAAGGAGTGCAAAATGCCCAGGTGGCAGCTGTAACTATCACTGGTTGGGACTTTTGCTATATCCTCTGGCAGGAGGTTTTAATCCAGTGCTGCAGAGCCCAGACTTGTAGAGATAGTAAGTACAATTACCCAAAGTAATACACTGGGCATAATGGGAAGCAGGGCTCTTCTTGTTTCCATCATTTCATTCCCAGACCCATGTATTTTACCTACTAAGATTATATTAATAGAGCTATGCAAATAAGATTATTGATTTAAACTATTTATTATGCTCTACATGATTGTTCCTGGAAAAATACAAAGGGTCAGATTATCCAAATCAGATTAATAAGAATCCAAAATGTACCCAGTATCAAACTTTATAAATAATTACAAGACTACAAAGCTCAGGCAAAATGTGGAGAAGTCCAGTACCAGGACCTACTGCCAATGCTGCTCCCTAGATATTTCCTAGCTGCAGTAACTCCTACACTGGATGTAACATGGAGTTTCTAAGTAATGTATACAAGACATAACTTATACAGGAGCTATTTTGTTCACAAAATTCCGTAACCAAAGTGTGCATTTTATAGTTTGATAATTATATAGCTTATAGGACATTTTCCTAAGTGTTCCTCCATAAATCCAAACATCCCAATTTTAATTACAGTAAGAGACTTAGGTAGATCAGATATGCCTGGCTGAAAGGATCCCATTGATACAAACTATGTCTCTTATAAGTATCATTATAATAATTGACTGTCATTGGCCTATATATAAAAGCTTTTAACCAAGCCATCTCTTTCTTTGCAGGCCTACTGATAACTATTTTTCCCCCAGAATCATCTTAATTTGTTCTTTGTTTTAGAGGAAGTGTCCTTTCTGCCCAAGACCACTATATCTCTTTTTTTATACTCATGTGGTGGGTCCCTCAATTATCATATGGTTACCTTAAACCCTTTGGAGCACATGTATCTAAGGAAGCCTTCTAATTTACTAGTTTGTTCCTACTCATCTACTTTGATTGATATGATGTCACTCATATAGTAGTTTAGTAGAATAACCTGTGGTATTTTAGTAGGCTGAATGGTGGCCCAAAGATATGTCTACATACTAATCCCTAGTACCTGTGAATATTATCTTATATGGCAAAAGAATGAATATTAACTTACTGACTTAAGTGGAAAATATATTATATAAAATAATATTAACTTATTTAGAAATACCTATGATTAAGTTAAAGATTTTTGGATGAGGAATGTATTCTGGATTATTTGGTAGACCCTGAATACAATCATGTATACCATTATAAGAGAAGGGCAGAAGTGGATTCACCAACACAGAACAGAAGATAATGGGAAGATGGAGCAGAGAAAGAGATGTGGCCACAAGCCAATGAATGCTGACAGCTTCTAGAAGCTGGAAGAGATAAGGGACAGATTCCTAAATCCTTTGCAAAGAGTTTGGTCCTCCCTACATCTTGATTTTAGACTTCTGGCCTTCAGAACTAAGAGAGAATAAATTTCTGTTGTTTTGGCCACAAAATTTGTGAATAATCTGTTACAGCAGTCACAGGAAACTGGATATTGGGATATTCAGACAGTCCAGATCTCTTCAGACTATATTATGACTAAGGACAGGAGAGACAACATAGCCTTGTGCCAAAACTAAATGGATACAGTCTTTTATTCTAATTGCACAGACACCATTGCTAATCTTTTTTTTTCTTACAAGAATAAAAAAGAATGGGTTTTCCAGATGAATAGCTACATAATATATTAAGCTATTCTAGCAAAGACACCACATTTGGCATGGTAGCTACAACTGATGCTACTTCTTATTCAAGTGCAATAGGCCACTGGCATCTTCCAGGACCATCCTGGTCATTGTAAGAGAACAGGTGAATTCAATGGGTATAGAGGGACTGTATAAAATATTACGTTTTCTTTTCAGAGAAATTTTAAAGGTGTTTTAGAAGAGTTTTTAAATTACAGAAAAATTGAAGACTTAAATTCTATAGTTTTAACACATGCATACTGTCACATGTACACCATTAGAATATCAAACAAAATACTGCCCTAATCCCCCAACCATGTTTTGACTATTTAACCCCAAACCACTAGCAACCACTAATATTTTTACTGTATCAAATATCCCCTCAACAGTTGTACCTATTATTAATACCATACATTAGTATGGTAGATATGTTGCAAAGAATAAACCAAAACTGAAAGATTATTATTGATGAATGCCCATAATTTATTTTTATTTCTTTAGTTTTTATGTAAAGTCTTTTCCTGCCCCAGTATCCTGTCCAGGATACCTCCTGACATTTACTTAACATGTCTCTTGAAACTCCAATTAGCTGTTTTTCTCAGACTCTTTTTGTTTTTGATGACCTTGAAAAATTTGAGGAGTACTGCTCAAGTATTTTGTAGGACACTCTCTTTTGGGCTCTATCTGGTGTTTTCTCATGATTAGACTGGGTTTATGGGTTTGGAGAAGGCCGCATGACTAAGTGCCATTGTCATCCCATCATATCGAGAAGTTATACCAGAAACATGATTTATCACCTTTTATAATGACATTAGTTATCTTGCTGAGGGAGTGTCAGAGGTAGTGTCAGGTTTTCCCACTATAAAGTTAACCTTTTTTCCCCATTTCCATTCTGTACTCTTTGGAAAGAAGTTACTATGGACAGCCCACACATTATAAAGGTGGATTATTGCTTCTCGTCCTCGAGGGCATAATAGCTGTATCAACTATTTGGAATTTTTCTCCAAGAGAGCTTTGTCTCTTCTTCCCCATTTATTTATTTAATGGTTTATTTATGTTAGTATGTTTTCATGGATATGTATTTTATATTTTATATTATAATCCAAAATTATTTTATTCTTTTTTTTTTTTATTTTTGGCCTAAATCGTACCAGCTTTGGCCATTGGGAGCTATTTTAGTATCCCTCAGACCTTTGACATGCCCACACCGATATAAATTTTCTGTTCTTTTTTTGGTGGTTTTTTTTTTTTTTTAGACTTTTCTTACTTTCTAACACCACAAAATGCTCCAGCTTTATCTTGTATATTTTCTGCCCTAATCTAGAATCAGTCATTTCTCCAAGGACAACAGTTGCTTTTATCTGAAAACATGTTAGAAACGAAGACCTGGGTGCTAGGAGTGCTCACTGTTCCTAGAATATCATTGCTTTTAGGCATTTTCATCTGCTATGGCAAGAAAACATGTGTGAATGTGTGCTAATTTGTGCATGTATTCTTATCTATAAATGTTTCTATTTGTAGTCATCTGCATCTACAGTAAGCTAAGTGTTCATACGGATATCTCCAACTCGAATCCATTACCACACGGATCATTCTAGCCTTCTTCTTTTGCTTATCTGTAAATTCCCACTCCAATAGAGAGAAACTTGGCTCCTATCATCTTCAAGTCATTTAATTAATTGTTTAATTCCAGTATGTGTATATAATAGTATCAGAATTAATAGCCTGTGCCCCTGTGAGAAGCAACTTTATCAACTAGAATACAGGCTATGTGTAGTTCTTTTTGACTTCAGTGTTATAGACTCTATTCATTACCAAAGTTACTGAGGTCAGTACTTTTTCCCCAATTCACTTTACTGAGATTGCTTTTGTTAACACATCTGTAATACAGTTAGATATTTATGTCACATTGGGCATTTCTTCCTGGGATCCCCAACCTTCTTTATAATTTTTAAATTAGTATAGATTAAAGTTCATTTTTTTTTTTGGATTTCATGTCTTATATGGTATTTTTTTTATTTCAGCATATTAGGGAGGTACAAATGTTTAGGTTATGCATATTGCCCCTGCCTGCCCCCCCACCCCCGAGTCAGAGCTTTAAGTGTGTCCATCCCTCAGACGAAGCAAATCACACTTATTATGTATGTATACACCCATCCCCTCCCCCTCTCATCTGCCAGATACCTGAGATTAATGTTATTCCTGTATGTGCACTTAGGTGTTGATCAGTGAAACCAATTTGATGGTGAGTACATGTGGTGCTTGTTTTTTCATTCTTGTGATACTTCACTTAGTAGAATGGGCTCCAGCTCTATCCAGGAAAATACAAGAGGTGCTAGATCACCACTGTTTCATTTTTATAATGTAAATTCTATGGATTTTGACATGTGCATAATGTCAAGTGTATATCACTAGAGTATCAAACAAAATAATTTCACTGCCCTAAAAATCTCTTGTGTATTGTCTATTTAACCCTAATCCATTAGGAACCACTGATCTTTTTATTGTTTCTATAGTTGTGCCTTTTCTATAATTTTATATAATTGAAATTATATAATATATAACCTTTTCAAATGGACTTTTTTCACTTAGCAATATGCATTTAGGGTTCCTCCATGTTTTTTGTGAATTAATAGCTCATTTATTTTTATTAATGAACAATAGTCCACTATATAGATGTGCCAAATGTATGCATTCTCCTACTGAAGGATATTTTCCATGCCTAAGATTTTTAAAAAAAAAATTTATAACTTTAGAGAAGTTTAAATTACGCAGCAAAAGTGAGTGGATAGTACAGAGATTTCCCTGTCCCACATATGCATAGCCTCCAGCATTTCTATATCCTTCACCAGATATGTCATCATTGATGAACCTACATTGACACATCATTATTACCCAAAGACCATAGTTTGCATTAGGATTCACTCTTGCTGTTGTACATTTTATGAGTTTGGACAAATGTATATCCACAATTACAGTATCACGCAGAGTAATTTTATTGCCCTTTAAATCACCTAGGCTCTGTCTATTCATCCATCCCTCTCATGAACCCTGGCAACCACTGATTTTATTTAATGTCTCCAAAGTTTTGTCTTTTCCAGAATGTCATTTTTTTTTTTTTTGAAATCATGCAGTATGTAGCATTTTCAGATTGGCTTTTCACTTAGTAATATGCATTTAAGTTTCCCCCATGGAAACTTTTTATGGCTTGATAGCTCGTTTTTTTTAGTACTGAATAATAAATACTTCATTGTTGGGATGTACCACAGTTTATTTGTCTATCCACCTACTAAAGGACATTTTTTTTTTTTTTGAGACAGAGTCTCACTTTGTCACCCAGGCTAGAGTGCCGTGGCGTCAGCCTAGCTCACAGCAACCTCAAATTCCAGGGCTCAAGCGATCCTCCTGCCTCAGCCTCCCGAGTAGCTGGGACTACAGGCATGCGCCACCATGCCCGGCTAATTTTTCTATATATATTTTTAGCTGTCCATATAATTTCTTTCTATTTTTAGTAGAGACAGGGTCTTGCTCTTGCTCAGGCTGGTCTCAAACTCCTGAGCTCAAACAATCCTCCTGCCTCGGCCTCCCAGAGTGCTAGGATTACAGGCGTGAGCCACCACGCCCAGCCTAAAGGACATTTTGATTGCTTCCAAGATTTTGTGATTATGAATAAAGACGCTGTAAACATCTGTGTACAAGTTTTCATGTGGACATACATTTTCACCTCCCTTAGGTATATTCCAAGGAGTATGATTGCTGGATTATATGGTAAGAGTATGTTTAGTTTTTTTAAGTGGCCAAAATATTTTCCAAAGTGGTTGTACCATTTTATATTACCAACAGCAGTGAATGAGAGTCTCTATTATTCCACATCCTCACCAGCATTTGATCCTGTCAGTATCCTGGATTTTGGCCATTCTAATAGATGTATAGTGGTATCTCATTGTCATTTTTATTTGCATTTCCCTGATAACATATGATGTAGAGAGTCTTCTCATATGCTTTTCTGCCTTCTATATGTATTCTTTAGTGAGGTGTCAGTTAAGGTCTTTGGACCATTTTTAACTGTTTTTTTTTTTTTTTTTATTGTTGAGGTACATATATTTTGTATAACAATCCTTTATTTGATAACTTTTGGAAATGCTTTCTTTCAGTCTCTGGCTTGTCTTTTAATTCTTTTGATAGTGTCTTTTGCAGAGCAGAAATTTTTAATTTTAATGAATTCCAGTTTATCAATTTTTTCTTTCCTGAATTATGCTTTTGGTGTTGTATCCAAATAGTCATAGCCAAATTCAAGGTCCTCATGATTATCTCCTATGTTATCATCCAGGAGTTTTAGGCTTTTGCATTTTACATTTATTTCTGTGATCATCCATTTTGAGTTAATTTTTGTGAAAGTCTGTGTCTAGCTCCTTCCTTCCTTATATATTTTTATTTCAAAATATTATGGGGGTACAAATGTTTTTGGTTACATATATCAATTTTGTGAACCTTGAGTCAGGATTATAAGTGTGCCCATCACCCAGTTAGTGTTCATTGTAACTGCTAGATAGGTTTTCACTCATCCCCTCCTCCCTGCTCCCCACTGATTTTACTTCCCTCTGTGCACATGAGTGCTAATCATTTAGTTCCAGTTTAATAGCGAGTACATGTGGTGGTGGTTTTTCCATTCTTTACATACTTCCCTTAGGATAATGGTCTCCAGTTCTAACCAAATCATTGCAGAAGGCCTTAATTCAGCCTGTTTCATGGCTGACTAGTATTTCTTCGTAAAATGGGTACTTGGGTTGATTCCACATCTTTGCAATTGTGAATTTTGCTGCAATAAACATTCGAGTGCAGCTGTCTTTTTGATAAAATGACTTCTTTTCCTTTGGGCAAATACCCAGTAGTGGGATTGCTGGATCACATGCAAGGTCCACTTTTAGTTCTTTAAGGAATCTCCATACTATTTTCCATAGAAATTGTACTAATTTGCAGTCCCAGCAACAGTGTATAAGTGTTCCTTTCTCTCTGCATCCATACCAGAATCTATTGTTTTTTGACTTTTTAATAAAAGCCATTCTAACTGGGGTAAAGTGATAACTCATTGTGGTTTTAATTTACTTTTCCCTGATGGTTAGAGATATTGAGCAGTTTTTCATGTGTTTATTGGCCATTAGTCAATCTTCTTTTGAAAAGCTTCTGTTCATGTCCTTTGCCCACTTTTTAATGGGGGTTTTGTTTTGTCCTTGCTGCTTTGCTTGAGTTCTTTGCAGATTCTGGTTATTACCTCTTTATCTGATACATAGATATATAAGATTTTTGGATTTTATCCATTATAATGGTGGGCAGTGGTATTACATTATATTATTACTGTCTTTGTGTAATTTCTTAATGATGAATGATGTTGAGCATCTTTTCATATGTTTGTATGCCATTTGCATATCTTATTTGGTAATGCGTCTGTATGATTTTTGTCCATTTTTATTTAGGCTGTTTAATTTTTGTAAAATTTTAAGAGTGCTTTGTATATTTTGTATGGAAATCATCTATTTTATCTGTGTTCCACCTATTTACTGTCCATTTCCAGCTTTTCTTTTTATTCTATTGACAGTGTTTCTCATGGTGCAGAAGTTTTTTTTAAAAAAATATTATTTTAATAAAGTCTAACTTACCAATGTTTTCTTTCATATACAGTACTTATGGTGTTGTATATAAAATTGCTGTCAAAACAAAATACACTCTCTCTTAAAAAATCAATCCTGTGAATTTTTACACACTTTTATCCATATCTTTCAAAGAGATCTTAAGCTGTAGGGCTGGTTGGAATATATTTTTATTACCAATTCAATCTGAGAGTAATAATAATAGAGTTCTTACTTGGATTTAACCTTTATCTTCCAATTACTACCCATGAGATCTTAGGCAAATTACTCTATCTTTTTGTATCTCAACTTATTTGTGAGGGTGCGGGGAGGGGATGGGTGCATACCTACATGATGAGTGCGATGTGCACTGTCTAGGGAATGGACACGCTTGAAGCTCAGACTCGGGGGGATAGAGGGGCATATATATAACCTGAATATATATAACCTGAACTTTTGTACCCCCATAATGAGCTGAAATAAAAAAAAAACTTATTTGTAACATATGCATGACAATAGCACCTACCTCAAAGAGTTGTTGCAAGTCATAATAAGTTAATGCATATAAAGTGCTTACAACAATGCCTGGAATGTAGGAAGTGTTCAATACACGTGCACTATTAACTTTATTACTATAACTATTTTTATGATATCAATTGTTTTTACTAGCAGTACTATGAGTATTAGTGTTTGTATTCTGTTATTAGTTTTATATTTTTCCCCTGCTTTGGGCCTGATGAAATTGAATTAGGTTTATGGTTATGGGTCAGGTTTCTGTAACCAGTTTACAATTATCCTGTCAAGATGTCTTTCGTATTTTTCAGTGACTTAGTGCCTCTTTAGGAGTGGAACTGGTGTCTGTCTTTATTCTGGTCACATCTGCATTTTTAAGCACTAATTTCTGAGTTCCTGTTATTTTGATAGCGTTCTTCTGTAGCTTCCAGTGCTGGGATTTTTTCCAAATTTTCACAGATTTAATTTACTTTCGTTATGTTACTCATCAGTCAGTTAAATGAATTCAAAAATCAATTTTTACTCTTCTGGTCAGTAGAACAATGATAGTAATGATAAAAGGATTGAACATATTCTGTGTATGCTGTGCTAATATTAATAATTGCTTAATGACTCTCAAGTCTCACCTTTACCTTTTCTATTGTATATGTATATATTTAGACATTTTTATTGTGTTTATCAACTTATTGTCCCATTAATATCTTTGTTTCATATCTACTTTAGTGTTAGGGGAATGTAGAAGTAATATGTATTGAAAGTCACATATTCAAGGCATTTTATTGAACATCTCTAAATCTAAGCATATTGCTGGGCACACTGTTGAATGAAATGATTTGTTCCCTGACTCCATGAAGCTTGTTTTCTAGTGGGGAAAATGGGCATTATGTAAAGAAACAAATAAACCAATGCATACTTACAAAAGAGTTTTGTGAAGGAAACAGCAGATATTAGAAATAGAAAAAATATAAGAATTAAGTGAGGGCACCTGCATGCATGGGGTACTCGAGGAAGCATCTTTTTAGAGGTGACCCATTTTGTCATTCATTAATGCCAAAAGGAAAATTTAAAACAATGGCACTTTTCCTAGACACCTTTAACAATTATTTGAGTATAATGTAATATTAGTATATATTATTGAATTAATGACTAAAAATCTGTGTCCACTGTTGAAATGCTGAGGGAGAAACAAAAGACATAGGAGTAAATCCTGAGTTCCATAAGCCTATAATCTTTGTAAATTCTCCATTATTCATGTTCCGGTATAAAATTTGACAGAATTTTATGCACATGTAGATATCTGCTTATTCTCAAGTCTTGTATCTCACAGGTGTATTAGGTCCTGATTTTTTGCAAAGCTTTAGATTGGGAATAGATCTAATTCACAGCTGTACTGAATCATGGAAGTTTTTTTTTTTTTTTTTTTTTTAATTTACTCAATCCTTTTTCTTTCTCCTTTTTTTTTTGGTTTAATACTAAGAACCTAAAATCTAAACATGTTTTTTTTTTTTGTATGAGCTCAACCTTGCTAGAGTCCTGAAAGATAACAAGTCACCAAATCGCTATTTCTTCTTTCAGACATGCAGATTAGATAAAAATTTACTCTTCTGTGAAAAAGGGTTTTAATTTATATAATACAGTATACGTAATCTCCAAAATGTAATAAAGAAGTTGGATTCTACTTTTTTATATAAAGCATCTAGCAGAGTTTATGGCACATGGAAAGTGACCCATAAAGGTAGATATTCATTATGTAAATTCTTAAGGATGACAAGTAAAAGGCTTTTTATAATTTGGTATCATATGGCTTCTTGGTTCATCTCTTTACATTCTCCTATGCTTGTGCCTAGTGCTACAGTTATCTCATACTACTTGTAGGCATTTCTGTTTTTGCATACATAGTTTTCTCTTCCTGAAATTGTTTCCATTTTTTTTTAGTAACAAGTTATTTCTGCATGGACTTTGGAGTTAGCAGACCCACATTTGTAACCAAATTGTGGGGAGGCTGTGGGCAATTTATATAAATTACCTGTGTCTCAAATTTTCTGTCTGTATTATGTAAATAATGTCTAATTTATAGCAATAATATGAATATCAGCAATCATCTGCTGAATATCTTACACATAATAGGCAATCAATAAACAGTAGTTATTAATATTTACTATAAAGTGTAACATTTAATTTAATATTTAGTATAGTGAAAATATCACATGCTTTAAAGTCTTACAGTTTTGATTTCAAATTTCAGTTCTATTTCCTAAATTATTGAAGCCTAAATTTTCTTATCCAAAAATAGGTCTAATTATATTTGTTTCATAGATTTACAGTAAAGACTAAATGAGAAAATTGGCCGGGCGCGGTGGCTCACGCCTGTAATCCTAGCACTCTGGAAGGCCGAGGTGGGCGGATCGTTTGAGCTCAGGAGTTCGAGACCAGCCTGAGCAAGAGCGAGACCCCACCTCTACTAAAAATAGAAAGAAATTATATGGACAGCTAAAAATATATATAGAAAAAATTAGCCGGGCATGGTGGTGCATGCCTGTAGTCCCAGCTACTCGGGAGGCTGAGACAGGAGGATCACTTGAGCCCAGGAGTTTGAGGTTGCTGTGAGCTAGGCTGACGCCACGGCACTCACTCTAGCCCGGGCAACAGAGTGAGACTCTGTCTCAAAAAAAAAAAAAAAAAAAAAGACTAAATGAGAAAATGAATTTAAATTTAATAATAAATTGAAGCTATAAGTAATAAGTATTTAGTATTTATAGTGACAAAATTACAATACTGTTGTATTATTTAATTATTTTAAAATTTTGCCTGTTTCATACTTAATTTAGGCAGAATTGTCTTTATATAGGCAAGTTTATGTGATATTATTAGAGTAGGTAATATTAGTATGATATTTGACCAAGTGTGCCAGGGTTAAAAAAATCTTTTGAGCCGCTCCTTTCTGTTGAGAATCAGAGTTAATTCTATATCATAAGCAAAAGCTCCCTATTCTATTGTGGTAATTAATGCATTCTCCTAAACTGCCTAATCCCAGAGTCATAGGAGTATTTTTATTTTCTTTCACTGAGGTGGGAGGTAGGGCTGAGCAGAAAAAAATCTTTGTGCTTTTCCTCAATGATGCTTTGTAGATATCAATAAATGTTCACTAAACAGATGATTTTTAAAAAGTGGATCAAATCCTAATATTTAGAAGAGAGAAAGGAAGGTATGGCAAAGAAAGTGACCATTTGAGTCAGAGTTGCCATGCTAGTGAATAGCGTTAAGGTGATATCAAGAGAGATCATTTGTTCTAAGAAATTTCTTATTAGATTCTATTCAGTTAAGCCAGTTATACAACTATGAAAACAAAGAATAATCAGAAAAAGTAGGAAATGTTTGTAAGGGAGACCAATAACTGAAAAGACTTAACAAGTTGGAACAAAGTGAGTTTCAAAAATATAGAAATTTACAATGTCAGCTTAAAAATATGTCTTCTTGGTCTTTCGTGGCAGATTTGTTCTGGATATTGCTGTATGAACGCCTCATTTTGATTTTAAATTCCATGAGTCAGGAAATATTTCTTTAGTTGTTTTTTTTCTTTTCCTTTTTCTTTTTCTTTTTAACGTTCTAATATATAGCAGTGAAAATAGCCTACGCTATGAAGAATTTAATTGTGTTTTTGAGCAAGTGACTAAAACTTAATGGTTTAGTGGAGTCTTGTAGTAAAGAAAGAATTCATCAGGACAAAATGCTCAAGGCTTAGATTACTGAAGTTTGATAAAAATAACAACAAATGAATCATTTTCTTGACAATGTCTTACTAAATAAAAGTTGTTCTGTCCTCTCAAGTAACAAAAAAATGAATAACCAGTTTTTTTTCATTCTCTGTACTCCAAACATGCCGGTCATCTTCTTTCTGTTCCTCAAAAGTTCCATATTGTCCATTTTTAGTTGACTTTGTCAAAGAAAACCTGCACCAGATAGAATTAAACAGGCAAGGAAGACTTTATTTAAGACTGGCAATAGGGGAGATACATTGTTACAATGCCGGAGAGAGACTGAAGACAACTCAGCTGAAACAAAAGGAAGGAGGGTTTTCAAGGCTTGGATAAGCTAATGAAAAAGCACTAAAGGATTAGGTAGGATGCAGTCAATGTTACCAGTCCATTTGTGACTGCTGATTGTCCCTATATTAGTCTTCTATCCTCCTAGAGACTGGGAGCCAGGGATGCTATCTCCTTGGATGTTCTCATTTCAAAGGGATGGCTCCCAGATCCTTGAGAAAAAAAAAAAAAAAAATTCTTTGATTGCAAAACTGCCAAGAGGCTGGGAAGGGATTTACATGTCAAAGCGGCAGGGAAAGAATTTGCAATTACAAGGTTTCTAAAGTAAATCCCCTAAGGAACTGGTCAGGGGCCCAGAGTCAGAAGAAGCCTGTCTAAAGGGTAGTCAAGCTGAGGGGAATATTAAGGCCATCTTGGTCAGTTTTACATATTTTTTTATCCTTCAAATACATTTTTCCTACCTGTCACTCAGCTAACTGTCACTCATTTTCAGGTTTCAGTTTATATGTCCATTTCCCGGTTTCCTCTCCCAGATTTCTAAATCTCAGCTAGCTCCGATGAAAGTAGCAGATATCAGAATGAAATCGCTTTTGTCATACCCAGAAAAAAATAGGACTGGAAAGTCATGAAGAAGAAGGAGCTCATGTTTACATGTCTGAGGTAAGAACTGTTTCCAAGGACTATCTAAAAACCCCACAAGAAATCCCTATATGTTCTTCATGCATGTCCTTCTTTGCATGGCTTGCAGGTTTCATGGCTACACATGTATTTCTATGACCGGGTTTATCTCTAGACATTCTTTAGGACCACAGTAATTCAGATAAATCGCTCTCGAAAGGACACTTGCCTAGTAACAGCATCTCCACCAAGGAACAGACAGCTCTGGCTTTGAGCCTCTGGAATCAATGAACTTTGTTTCCGAGCAGCTTCTGTGAATCTCTTTTTCTTTTATCAATAAAAGCTTCCCTTTACCCTTCCCTCATGGGATGCTCTTGTGATTTGCCCTTCCATGCATCCTGATTGTAATCATTTTTCATTTCCAAATACATTCAATATATTCAGTGAGACATTTCCCTATTTTTTTTTTTTAGGATGACACCCTCCAATTTATACTTTCCCACTGTTAACTTAAACAATAAATGACTGAAAATGAGAGTTACACTCAGCTGAGGTTTATTAAGCCAAGATTGGAGGATGCATCCAGGAAAAGCACAACCCACAAAGTATCTTTGTGGACTGGAATCTCAGCAGAAGGGTTTGAGAATTTCTGGCCAGGTGCAGTAGCTCATGCCCATAATCCTCACATTTTGAGAGTCTGAGGCTCGCTTGAGGCCAGGGATTTGAGACCAGCCTAAGCAACACAGCAAGTCCCTGTCTCTATAAAGAATACAAAAATTAATCAGTGAGGTGGTGAGCACCTGTGGTTTCAGCTACTTGGGAGGCAGAGGCAGAAGGATCTTTTGAGCCCAGTAGTTTGAGGTTGCAGTCTGCATTCAAGCAAACAAAAAGAATTCTTTGAAAATTTTGCATTTAAAGGAAAAAGGGTTCACAGAGAAAAGGGGAGGGGTGAAGGAGGTAAGCAGTGAGGCAACTGTTGATATTCTTGTGAAATTTTATTCAGTGCTCAGCTCAGTAAATCTACGTAAAATAAGATGAACATTTAAAAAAGGGGAGTAGAGGAAATAGTCAATATTGTGATCTTCTCAGGGTGGATAGAAAAGTGATCATATTTCTTCCTTGGTTTGCATCTGTGGAAATAAACTTGTAATGGGCATTTAAGAGTTTATTTAGGCTACAGTCCTAAGGTTATAGTTGGCATGCATTCATTTTACAGGAGCTGTAATATCTTGAAGGGTTTTGTTTAGGGCTGAAGGAAATAAGAAATATTTTACCCCAAAATACGTTTCTTTGACATACGTTGAGATGGCTGAGGACAAACAGGAATAATGCTGCAAGGCTGTCTAGTTGGAGAGGCTGGGGGAGAAATTTGCATCTGAAGAGAATCTCAGTTAAATGCAGCCCGATCCTGCTTATTTGATCTGGGACAGGTTTGCTGAGAGTTTGACACCCCTAAATGTCTGAATAAAACCATTTCCCTGGGGGCTGTTGTGGAGAGGCTTGTATAACAAGACTACCTTGCCAGCCAGGCTTCTTTTCTCCTTCTCATACCCTATCCACAAAAAGAATTTCTTGTTTAGTTATTTTCCAAGCCCATCCATTTCTTAAAAGAGGACCCCTGTACCTCATTGGGAAGAGGATAGCAGTGCTTGTGTGACTCAGTTCTCAGGCTCAGTTCTCCCTGCAGACGTAAAAAGTTTGTAGGGGTGAGTCCTGAGATTTTTATTTTTCCTTTACACCATCATATTTTTCCATTTGTTGTGTAGCCCTCATCATACTTATAATTAATCAGTTGTTTCACCATTAGATAACAAGGTCCATGAAAGCAAAAATTATGTCTTTATATAGCCTGAGGGCCTGGTGAATTGCCTAGTATGTTGTAGTTATTCAAAGAAGCAATAAGTAAATGTATGCAAAAAAATGCATTCCCTGACTCTGGGACTAGGAACATAATCAACTCAGTTTGTCTGATTTATACCTGGTGTCCTGGGCATCTTGAAAGTTTAACATCTGCCACACTTTCTTTTACTTTTAAAAGGGTACCAGTGTGGGCAAAGAGGTTATATAGTTCTTCTAATATAGCTTTTGCCAAGTCCAAAATTTTCTGTGTGACAAAAAGCTGATATCCCCTCAAATCAATAATATACAATAATCTTCAACTGAGCCAATAACCGATAATGAATTAGGGATCTCCCTAATGTTTCTGCTCTTGGAGAAATCATGAGCCCGAGATATGCAAAGTCATTGCTAAGTGAAAATGAGCACCAATATCCATCTGAATATCAGGAGTATACTATCACTATTATTCTGGGGGCGTTCCCAGATAAGACACGCTGGTCATTCCAGGTAGGAAAGGGTAGGAAAAAATTAATTAGCTGTGGGTGCATGGGTGACAGTAGAGACTTCCAGTGGAAAAATATTCAAATGCAAGCTCAGGTGCATTTTGACTAATCACAGAAACCTAAAGTTGTCTAATATGGTAAGTAATGGCTGTGGAAAACGATGCTCTAAAAAACAGATAACATTTGGGTAAAAGATAACACAACGTGCTTTCAGACAATGTTTCCATTCTTTAGAAGGCTGCTGTGACTAGTGGTGACGGGAGCGAGACCTAACACTCCAGTGTAAGAGATTAGAAAGTACACGGCTGGGCATCTGTGCTGTTTCTAAGGGAATTGGGCTTAATGCCTGAGTTGCAGTGTTTCAGAACTAAATTTCTAGATAAGGAAAAGGAAGGAGAGATTGCAAGATAGGAAAGTAATTGTTTCTGTCTTGGGATTCCAATATATTATTTTGTAAGAGCATAGTAACTCAGGCAGCAAAAAATAAGAGCCTGTGCCTTGGGGAGCCAGGGCTCCCATCTGCCCCCAACTGTTCTCATCTGCCTCCCTGAAGGGGAGAAATGTTCCTGAAGTAGTGCCCAGCTAACCACCTTATAAACAAGAACTGTGAATATACGTTCTTCTAGGCTCTTTTCTGTATACAGAATATAAGTTACACTCTGTGTGCGTGTATGTGTGTACTTTTTTTTTTTTTTTAGCAAAAATGTGTCTTGTTGATCAGTGAAACAAGTTAATAAGGTAGGATTGCAAACATGTATGTATTTTATGATTGAGTAATTAATATAATTACTCAAATTAAAATTTAACTTTTCATTACCTAGAAGTTTATGTAACAGCATTGAAACCTGATGCTTTGACTCTTTCGGTGTGTCATACAAAGGTCTTGCACTTCCATTTGATAAAAGGGGCATGATGTCATTGAACATTAATAATATTCTAATTTCTAGATAAAAGAAGGATACATACATTAGAAAAATAATGGAGGCTATATTAAATATCACTCTAGACCTTGGAGCTATTACTCACCACATTCCACTTGTTCGAATATGACCTCCATGACTCTTTTATTGTACTGAATTCTGATCACCCATTATGCAAAGCATAATTGCAACTCAGGGAAGTAAAATAATATTAATCAGGGATAACATTGCAATGGACTTTGACCTGTAGGTATAAATCTAATAAATGTGTAGGTTTTTTTTCATAACATAATGAGTTCTTCCTTTATCATTACTCATGGGACCAATGTGAAATCATAATGGGAATATTTAAGGCAATTAATGAGACAGATAAGGAATGATTGTATAGTTTTAATTTCCTAATTATTTTAATGCCCCCAATTAAAGGTATACATCAAGACACATCCATTAAATCCTGTCAGTCTTATTCCTCCAGAATAATGTGATGAAAGAGTAAAAGTAGAGGGAGTCAGATAAAATTAAGTGAAGAAAATGGTAGGCTGACTATCAGAGAAGCAATATCCAAATGATTAAATCAGATGAATTGTGAAACAGTCTATTAAGTGAAGTGGTTAGAAGTACCATCTCTTGAGCCATAAAATTGACTGCACTAGGCATTTTACCAAAGGGAACCACTCTTCAGTGGCTTGACTAGGTAAACACAGGGCATCTAAATCTCTGAGTCCAAGCAACCCTATCACCTCTCTGTTTATTCTTTACTGGCATCCTGTCATCATTTATTCAGTGATCCCAACTCAGATCATTGCCAATGCACATTGCTCCTGCTTTGAATCAGTCAATTTTAGTACTATAAATACTGAAGTAATAATCTAAGCAGACCCACAAACTTACACAAATTTTTTTGGAGAAAATAATGCATTCAATCTACTTAATTGATAAAACATCAAATAAGCAATAAAATAATGAAAGAATTGATGAACAAGACCATGTTATCATTAAAAAACTATCTTTAAAATAGTTTTTGTCTCTCATACTGTTCTTATGTCATTAATCATTTTCAATAGCTCAATGTGTGACTTATTTTCTGCAGATTCAAGCAACTTATTAAAGCCTGATATGAAATAATTTTCTAAATATATTGTTGAGAAAAAAAGTGTAGATATCCAAGAACCTGAAAATTATAATTTTCTCTGGGGATCAGCACTGAGAATATTGAGTATGGCATGAATTGGGGCTTACACTTTATGATATATTCTCTTATGAAATTTGAAGACTATATCACATGCATATATTACCTTACAAATATATCAGAAAGAATATAGTCAAGAATAAAAAGTGCAAAAACGCCTTTAAAAAAATTAAATATTTTTTTAAAAAGATACACCCTCAAAGTCATAAGACAATTAAGAATTTAATCCCCAGATATAATGTAGAAACAAAATTAGTTGTGAACAATTTATTTGAAATTGAAAATCTTAGGGGACTTGGATTTTTCTAATAAAAATGCTTTTAACAGCAACAGCTGAAACAAAAACATCTAATGGCCGCTCCGGACCCAGCCGAGCAGAAGTGAAGGGGCAGAGCTGTGCTAAGGCGTAAAACAAACAAACAAACAAAAAAACATTGAGTCGCTGAATTATATACTTCAGATTTGTGTATCTTTCTGCCTTGCGGTGTGGTGAAGTGCTATGTAGTTTGTTTTTGTTCATTTTTATTGGCGTTTTTGGTGTTTTTTGGTTTGGCTTTTTGCGTTTCTTTTCTTTTTTTTTTTTTTTTCTTTTTCTTTCTTTCTTTTTCTTCTTTTTTTTCTTTTCTCTTTCGTTTTCTCCTCTTTCTTTTCTTTCTTTCCTTTTCTTTTTTCTTTTTCTTTTTCTTTTTTTTTTTTCTCTTCTCTTTCTCCTCTCTTTTCGCCTTCTAACTGGGGACCCACGGTGAGCTTCGGAACGGGCCAGGTCCCTGGCTCTGGTACATACCGGATCCTGAGTAGTCACCCCCAGGGCCGGAGATCTGCGGGCACGCAATTGCCACTCTAGGGCCCACAGCCAAGTCACTGCGGAGCAATAGGGTACCAAGAGGCTCCCTGGACGGCCCTCTCCCCTGGTCCACGGACCTTATATAGGATCCCTGCCCAAGTGTAAACACTGAATACTTCTCCAGAAGCGAGAGTGTGGAACCTGATCCCTGGGGACATTGGGCCAAGACAGACTTTTGCCCGTGGGAGCTACAGCAACTGGGGCGCTGAGCAAGCAAAGTCACCGTCCTCTCCCCATAGCTAGTATCTTGCCGGCAGATAGAGTCAGAAACCTCCCCTATAGAGGAAGAACCAAAGGGAAACAAACAAACAAACAAACAAAGAAAATTTCGGTCTACTATTAGTGTGGACCCTGCCTGCCTTCTGAAAGACCACAACACAGTGTCCTAACTCACCAAAGCGGTCCTGGATCACTCCAATCCTCTAGGATTGGACCCATCGGAAGCAGTCCCCCAACGGAAACAGAAAAATCTCTGAACAATACACAACAGTCTCCCCCTCTTGCCAAAAGAAGCAACATACCTAGACTGTTTCACAGCCTAAGAATAGAGCACAAAGAGTCCTGTTAACCAGACTAAACCTATAAGTAAAGATCCAACGACAAATCTAGATGGGAAGGGCCCAGCGAAAAAACACGGAGAGCAAAAACAATCAAATGGAAAGCTCATCCCCAAAGAGAAATACCAGCTCCCAACCATTTGACACAAACCAGACTCAAAACACCAACATGTCACAGGAAGAATTCCAATTATGGATTATAAACAAGCTGAATAATATACAAGAATCAATGGATAAACAACACAAGGAAAACACAAAAAAAATACAGGATTTGGAGGAAAAATTCACTAAAGAAATTGAAATATTGAAGAAAAACCAAACTGAACTCCTAGAAGTGAAGAATTCACTCAGAGAGCTACAAAACACTGTGGAAAGTCTCAAGAGCAGGGTAGATCAAACAGAGGAAAGAATCTCAGAAATTGAAGATAACTCCTTCCAACTAAATAAGTCAGTCACAGAGATAGATCGAAAAAGTAAGAGAAATGATCGGAGTCTTCAAGAAATGTGGGATTATGTGAAGAAACCTAACTTGAGAGTTATTGGCATTCCTGAGGGTGAAGAAGATAACAAGCAAGGGTTGGACAAGCTATTTGAAGACATAATCGAGGAAAATTTTCCAGGCCTTGCCAATACTCTAGACATACAGATTCAAGAAGCTCAAAGGACCCCTGGGAGATTCATAGCAAATAGGAAAACACCACGCCACGTAGTCATCAGGCTGACCAAATATCCACTAAAGAGTCACTTCTCCGAGCTGTAAGGAGAAAGAAACAAGTAACTTACAAAGGAAAACCCATCAGAATTACGCCAGATTTCTCAGCTGAAACCTTACAAGCAAGAAGAGGTTGGGGCCCCATTTTCACGCTTCTGAAACAGAATAATGCCCAGCCTAGAATCTTGTACCCAGCTAAGCTAAGTTTTCTATACGAAGGAGAAATCAAGACATTCTCAGATAAACAAAGGTTGAAGGAATTCACCAAGACAAGACCAGCCCTCCAAGAAGTACTCAAAAGAGAATTATACACGGATCAGCACAAGAAAGATCCACGAATGTAAAACTACTCAAGAGCTAAAGATCAAATTCCAGATACCACAATGGCCCAGGAGAGAAAACATCACAATGAAGTTCTACCCAACAAGCTGAACAAAAAACTGTCTCACCTATCAGTTTTCTCAATAAATGTGAATGGCTTGAACTCCCCGCTCAAGAGACATAGACTGGCCCAATGGATAAAAAAATACAATCCAAGTATCTGCTGTCTTCAAGAAACTCACCTAACCTGCAAAGATGCATTTAGACTGAAAATAAAAGGATGGAAATCGATATTTCAAGCAAATGGTAACCAAAAGAAAGCTGGTGTGGCAATCTTAATTTCCAATAACTTAGCTTTCAAACCAACAAAAATAATAAAAGACAAAGATGGCTACTACATACTGATTAAAGGCACAATTCATCAAGAAGCCATGACTATACTCAATATATATGCACCCAACCTAGGTGGACCTAGATTCATAAAGCAAACCCTACTAGATCTGAACCAAATGATAGATAACAATACTGTAATAGCTGGAGACTTTAACACCCCACTGACAGTACAGGACAGATCCTCTAAACAGAAAATAAACAAAGACATAATGGACCTCAATAGAATGCTAGAACAAATGGGCATGGCTGACATCTATAGGACATTCTACCCAAAGTCCACAGAATATACATTCTTCTCATCAGCTCACGGGACATTCTCTAAGATTGACCATGTCCTAGGACATAAATCATGTCTTCAAAAATTCAAAAAAATAGAAATTATACCATGCATCTTCTCAGATCACAGCGGAATAAAAGTAACAATGATCACAAACAGAAACCCTCACTCTTACTCAAAGTCATGGAAGCTAAATAACCTTCTCCTGAATAATTATTCTATAAAAGAAGAAATCAAGATGGAAATCAAAAATTTCTTTGAATTAAATGACAATGGAGATACAACTTATCAAAATCTATGGGATGCAGCTAAAGCAGTCCTGAGAGGAAAATTCATATCCATAAATGCCTATATCAAAAAGACAGAAAACATGCAAATAGACAACCTAATGAATAGACTCAAAGAACTGGAGAAAGAAGAACAGAACGATCCCAAACCCAGCAGAAGGCGAGAAATTACTAAGATCAAATCAGAACTAAATGAAAAGGACAACAAAGAAACTATAAGGGAAATTAATAAAACAAAAAGTTGGTTCTTTGAAAAGATAAACAAAATAGATACACCTCTGGCTAGACTAACCAAGAGCACAAAAGTAAAATCTCTAATAACCTCCATTAGGAACATGAAAGGAGAAATCACAACCGATGCTACAGAGATACAAGATATCATCTATGAATTCTACAAAAATCTTTATGCACACAAACTGGAGAACGTGGAGGAAATGGACAAATTTTTAGAAACACATAGTCTTCCCAGGCTCAACCAGGAAGAAATAGAGTACCTGAACAGACCAATATCAAGAACTGAAATCGAAACAGCAATAAAAAACCTTCCCAAAAAGAAAAGCCCTGGTCCAGATGGGTTCACACCTGAATTTTACCATACATACAAAGAAGAACTGTTGCCCATCCTACATAAACTATTCTCCAATATTGAGAAGGATGGAGTTCTCCCCAACACGTTCTACCAAGCCAATATAACATTAATACCAAAACCTGGAAAGGACACAACAAAAATAGAGAACTACAGACCAATTTCCCTCATGAATATAGATGCAAAAATTTTCAATAAAATACTAGCAAATCGAATCCAAGTACTTATCAAAAAAGTAATCCACCACGACCAAGTGGGCTTCATCCCCGAGATGCAGGGGTGGTTCAACATACGTAAATCTATAAATGTAATTCACTACATAAATAGAAGCAAAAACAAAAACCATATGATACTCTCATTAGATGCAGAAAAAGCATTTGACAAAATTCAACACCCTTTTATGATAAAAACGCTTAACAAAATAGGCATTGATGGAACCTACCTAAAAATGATACAAGCCATATATGACAAACCCACAGCCAACATCATAGTGAATGGGGAAAAACTGAAAGCACTCCCACTTAGAACTGGAACCAGACAGGGCTGCCCATTGTCTCCATTACTTTTCAACATAGTATTGGAAGTCCTTGCGAGAGCTATCAGGCAAGAGAGCAGAATCAAGGGAGTCCAAATAGGGAAGGAAGAGATCAAACTCTCACTTTTTGCTGATGATATGATGTTATATCTGGAAAACCCCCAGGATTCAACCATGAGACTCCTGGAATTGATTAACGAATATAGCAAAGTCTCAGGCTACAAAATTAATATACACAAATCAGAGGCATTTATATATGCCAATAACAGTCAATCGGAAAACCAAAGACTCAATGCCCTTCAAAATAGCAACAAAGAAAATAAAATATCTAGGTATATACCTAACTAAAGAGGTAAAGGACCTCTATAAGGAAAACTATGAAACACTGAGAAAAGAAATAGCAGAACTTGCAAATAGATGGAAAAATATACCATGCTCGTGGATCGGAAGAATCAACATTGTTAAAATGTCTATACTACCCAAAGTGATCTACAGATTCAATGCAATCCCTATTAAATTACCAACATCATTCTTTACAGACATAGAAAAAATAATTATACACTTTGTATGGAATCAAAGAAGACCCCATATAGCAAAAGCAATTTTAAGCAACAAAAACAAAATGGGAGGTATTAATTTGCCAGACCTCAAACTATACTACAAGGCCGTGGTTCTTAAAACAGCCTGGTATTGGCACAAGTGCAGGGACACAGACCAGTGGAACACAACAGAAAATCCAAATATAGAACCATCCTCATATAGTCACCTAATTTTTGACAAAGCGGGAAAGAATATACTCTGGGGACAAGAATCCCTATTCAATAAATGGTGCTGGGAGATTGGTTAGCCACTTGTAGAAGACTGAAACAGGACCCACAGCTTTCACCTCTCACAAAAATCAAACCACGGTGGATAACAGACTTAAACCTTAGGCGTGATACAATCAGAATTCTAGAAGAAAATGTAGGAAAGACTCTTACAGACATTGGCCTAGGCAAAGAATTTATGAAGACCCCCAAGGCAATCACAGCAGCAACAAAAATAAATGAATGGGACATGATTAAATTAAAAAGCTTCTGCACAGCCAAAGAAACAGTCCAGAGAATAAACAGACCACCTACAGAATGGGAAAAAATTTTTGCATACTACACATCAGATAAAGGACTGATAACAAGAATCTATTTAGTACTCAGGAAAATCAGCAAGAAAAAATCAAGCAACCCTATCAAAAAGTGGGCAAAGGACATGAATAGAAATTTTTCAAAAGAAGATATAAAAATGGCTAACAAACATATGAAAAAGTGTTCAACATCTCTAATCATCAGGGAAATGCAAATCAAAACCACAATGAGATATCATCTAACCCCAGTGAGAATGGCCTTTATCAAAAAAACCCAAAACAACACATGTTGGCGTGGGTGTGGAGAGACAGGAACACTAATACACTGCTGGTGGGACTGCAAACTAGTGCAACCTCTGTGGAAAGCATTATGGAGGTATCTTAAACAGATTCAAGTAGACCTGCCATTTGACCCAGCAATCCCATTACTGGGCATATACCCAAAGGAAAAAAGGTCATTCTGTAACAAAGGCACGTGTACCCAAATGTTTATAGCAGCACAATTCACAATAGCAAAGATGTGGAAACAACCCAAATGCCCATCAATACATGATTGGATTAGTAAACTGTGGTATATGTATACCATGGAATACTACTCAGCTATAAGGAATGATGAAGATACAACATCTCTATGGTTCTCCTGGAGAGAGTTGGAACCCATTATATTAAGTGAAGTATCCCAAGAATGGAAAAACAAGCATCACATGTACTCACCAGAAAATTGGTTTCCTTGATCATCACCTAAATACAAATCTGGAAACGACACCAATTGGACATCAGACTGAGGTGGAGGGTGGGGGAGGGGATGGGGGTATGCCTACACAATGAGTGCATTGCGCACAGTTTGGGGAGTGGTAACACTTGAAGGTGCTGACTCGGGAAAGGGGGGGTGGGGAAAAAATATGAAACTATTGTTTTTAACTTGCACTGTTCACTTAATAATTTATCATGAATATTTCCCATATTATTTCATATCATTGTACAAGAAATAATGTATACATTATGAGGACATACTGTATCTAACAAGATATACTGTTAGACTCTTTGATTCTGTAAAATTAAATAAAAAAAAAAGAAAAAAAAAAAAAAACAGCAACAGCTGTTACCAGTTTCTCACTAGTAATTCACTAAGCAGAACATCAATACCAAAAGCTAACTCTAATATTTTAAAGAATCTAAAAACTTACATTGTCTTTATAAATATTGTTGCTTACGTGTAACTCAGTTTCTCAGAATCATTTGCTCAAGTTTCTTTCCATGTGGCTATCGCGGATGTCTGTCAAAGTGTTTAGCATTTTTCCACTCAGCCCTCTTCATCATTATCAAGTCTCGGGGCCAGGCAATTTGACAAGCTAGTGTGTGGTCATATTCATAAAAGTTCTAGATACTTTAAGAACAATAAATGACTATCTCGGTCCATGACTACCACTATTCAGGTTCATTTCCCTTTTATTTTCTTGGACATGGTATTGACATATTTGGTTTTGCTCCTTCTAAATTTGCTTTCATTCTATTGTGTTTTGAGTGAGGGAAATCTTTAGATATATCTAGGATAGAAAAGCAAAAAATGGCTGGAGGCTTTGCGGGATATTTAGAAAGTACATTAAAAAGTATGACTGAAGAGGCGCTTTCGAGGATTACTTGCAGAGTATTTTGTTCATATTTCACCTGAAGCCATAGCACAACACCTCACATCTATTAGGTGCTTAATCTTTTTGAGCAACTGAATATGACTAAATTATTACATTACTCTAACAACATACTTACATAATGTCAGATAGCCAGTAAAGCCTTTAAGGCTGCAAGAAAATTGTTTTTGGTTGTTGTTCTGTTGTTTGTTGTTGTTGTCGTCATTACACGGTATGGACCAACAAAAAGAGGTAAGAGAAAGGAGAGACCAGATTCATGTACAATTGGGAAACCACACCAATGACTTTTCTTAAATTTGTCTCTCTAACACGTGAAAGAGTGCCCCTTTTATGGATACTCTACTCTCTTCAACGATGTTGACTTACTGACGTTTACTCTTGCCACATAATCACCTGCTATCAATCTCTACTCTCTGATCGCGACTTTTTCACCCAAAGCATTGAATGGAACCATCATCTATTCATGGAGATCTGGTACTGATCCATTCATTGCATGCTTAACCCCTACAATAAACAGTACCTAATTTTAATCTGCTAACATCTATCAATTCGGGTTTATGCCATATGGAAGATTTTGTTTTTCTCTTTTTGCCCCTTTCATTTCTGCCTTTAAATTATTGCCCCCCTTTTCCAAGACCTCAGTTTCTAACAAACTGTACAAAGGGAATTGATGTAAAATATAAGAGAGCAGGAACTATATATCTCTGAAATCTAGAAGATCCAGAATGTTTTAGCTGAATAGGTAAGCACTCATGGCAATTTTCTACGACCTTATCATTTTAGACTCCTCTCTCTGCAACTACAGGCACAAGGTGGCATACTCTGTATGTGGTTTATATGCTTAGAAACAGCTAGCTGTTCTCTGATTCCCATTAGAGATTTGATCTTCAAAATGTAAAAGAAAATCCCTGTACCTCCTTACCTTGTTACAAGTCTTCTGTGTATTATTCTCAGGGAAGGGCAATGACTGAAGGATGTCACTCTGTTTTTTGGCCTCCAGCTCTTCTAACACAATGGCTCCCTCCAGTGTTCAGCACTTAGCCCATTATTGGCAAGAGTTAGTAGAGTTCCTAGACCTGCACTTTTGATTGCCACAGACTGGTACTCGGTCTGCATCACTGTTTCTGCTGCTATCAGAAAAAAATAAAAATAAAAAATAAATAAATAAATAAATCCTTCCACTACTGGGTATTTACCCAAAGGAAAAAAAAAACATTCTATAAAAAAGACATCTCCACTCAGATATTCATAGCAGCACAATTCACAATTGCAAAGATGTGGAAACAACCCAAGTCTTCATTAATACATGAGTGGATTAATAAAATGTCATATATGTATACCATGGAGTACTACTCCCCCATAAAAAAATGATAAACCAATACCCCTTGTACTATCCTGGGTGGAGCTGGAACCCATTCTTTGAAGCCAAGTATCACAAGAAGGGAAAAACAAGCACCACAATGTACTCACCATTAAATTGCTACTAATTGATCAACATTTATTTGCACATATGGAAGTAATATTCATAGGGTGTTGGGCAGGTGAGAGGTATTTGCCAACGAATACTAGAAATGCTGAGTTCTCTTCCTGTACGTGCTGCTTAGAATGATAAATATCACCCTAAGATTATCTATCTATCATCTATCTATCATCTATCTTCTTTCATACTCGGCAGGAAGCCGAGAGAAATAATATAGGAGGATAATGAGGTCTTCAAATGGTATCAAACAGCTTGTTTTTTATTTTTCTGTACTTCAACATAGTAGTAGTTGACTAATGTGGTTAAGCATCATCTTCAGTACATAACGGGATTAAATAGCTAGTTGCAGAGTAACATCTGGCTCCTCTTCCAAAACCTGTCTACTGAACCGTGATATTCTACTACTCTAATATTCCAAAATGCTTACAAAGGCTATGGTTTAGAAAGTATTCAGGGGTTATAGGAGGAACTTTTCAGTAAAACATCGATATCTCTATCAAATCTCACTCTCTACATCAGCATTTTAGACTTAATAAACCTCAGTATGAAAATAGAGTAATGAAGTGCCTGTCACCTCCTCATCAGAATTGCTAAACTGAGTGAAAAATATCTCCTCACTGCAAGCTAATTAACATGACTGTTAGTTGGCAGGTGCAGTACAGGTATGCTTCCAGGGAGCTTGAAATACACTAAAAAATAACACTTCATTGTGTTTTCTTTCCTTTGGGGTCATTAACCATCAGGTCAACTCAGTGAGGATGAAAAGTTCAACTTTCTGACTTATTCAGGGCACCACCAAGAATGCCATATCTCTCATTACTGTATCCTAGAAAATTAATGAGGATTATTTAAGATATTGAACATAACTTACCAGGAGTTTGGTCATCTCTTATCTGAAACAATATCTTTAGATATCTGCTCTCTATGACAACTGATCTCTGGTCAAGAAATTTCTTGGGAGAGGTTGAAAGATTGTTACATTTAATTTGGCCTAAATAAATATGGAATTCCATAATGCAACATATATTCCATTAATATTTGGAGAATTATACAGGATGCGCTATGATTCTTGTTACTGCAGGTAACAGAAACTCAACTAGTGCCACCTATAAACCAACCAACCAATCAACCAACCAAAAGAAAGGTATTGCTTCACATCAGCCAGGCATGGTTAAATCCCAGAATTCGCATGGTGCTTCTCAGGATCTTCTGGCTCTACCTCATTTTATTTTCAAAAGTCTCCAAGAGATAGTCTTCCAGAAATAAATCATCTTTAGAATTTATGATACTTGAAGAAAAGCAATGTGAGCTTTCCTAACATTTGCATCAAAGCCTGAAAAAGAATGGTGATATGGCTTGTTTTGGTCATGGCCTCAGCCATGAGTAATCACAGTGTCTAAGAGGAAGAGGCTACCTGATTGGAAGCCTAGAACACAGGCATATCCCTGTAACAGGGGAACTGGACACCTTGATCAAGATAGGGTCATATTCCAAAAAGGTAGGGACAGACCACGAAGGAAGATACGTCATGTCCTATTCCAATCCAAACACAATATTTTTCTGGTGGTGGCAAATTACTTCCACTATTAATTGTCCATTATTTTAAAACCTTTTTTGTATTTGAAAGGATAGAGTTTTCGGTTTGTATTTTTCTTTTAGGCATCTCATCAAGACTCTGGTCTCACTTTTGTGTTATATCACCTCACTCTCAACAATGGAATGATTAGAAACAAGTAGACATTAGAATACCTCTACTCTTCCACTACTGACCACCAACAGATGATTCACCTGTCAATATTTTTTTTCTATAATTCCTGAAATTTCTCCACTAGAACATCTCTATTTATAACAAAGATAGCTTTTACCCCATGTCCCTTACCTTAGACTGTATGTACATAGCAATAATTATGGTGTCTTCTAAAGTGCTAAAGATCAATTTAATTGGAATAAAAATGTATTATATAACTCAGAAGTGAGGGATCAAGTGAAAGGAGTTTCCTGCTTTTAATTCAGAGAAAAGAAAAAAAGAAGTAATGATACCAACCCCTGTTAGAAGCTGAAGGAAACTTCTGGTACCATCCAATATAAATAAGTTGCCAATTCCATGGTCAACATTTATGTACTTTCTCCCCATGTTTAGTTGCTCTATATGCTCCCTGGTCCATTGTGGCCTCAGTCTACACCTATATGTTGTAATGTATTCTGTCCTGGGTTGCAGGACTCAGAGAAGTATGGCTTTTTGAAGTAGCATACTGATCCCCATAGTTGGTCTGTTGCCAAAGATACAGAGGTTTTCAAAGCAGAGCAGAGGTCACAAACTCAAGCCATAGGGGGTATTGTGTAATGAAATGAATAATGCAGACCTGATGTAATATAATAGGAAGGGGTGAGAATTGTATTAAACTTGAGACCACAGTCCATGTCTAAAAGGTTAGGTGTAGTTTGTTCCAACTAATTGATCACATGGAGAAATGCGGACCAAGTGTTGTCAAATAGCCTACTTGTCCAGATACAGATTTTTATGTAAAACATCCCCCAAATTAAAATGCTCTCGAGTCAAACCAAATATATCTGACAGTTGAATCCAGATTGGAGCTGCCATTTTGAGATTCTACCACTCTTTGGAAATCATTTAGAGTCTTTTAGAGCTTCCTTCTAGACAAAACTACAGAAATTCTACCATTGCCTTACCCAGATTTAGGGGAAATGGATTCTCTACTGACATTGTCTTTTGGAGGTCCACTCTCCACTATTCACCACTGAGCCCACCATCATATCTGAGTCCAGGGGCTACACTGAAAGCTTGTGTCAAGGCTTTCCTAAAGGTTTTCTGAGGCTTACTTTTACCTTCTCTCCTATCAGTTGTATTCAATTCTGACTCTGAGAATTGGCAACCTCTTTCCGCACTGTGTTCCCCTTTAAGGTACTTCCTCTGTTAATTGTTCTTGCATCACCCATCCTTCACAATCTACATTCAGCAACTGCAACCCTGGTGCTCTCAAAAGAAATAGACAGGAAACTTTGGGATTAATTCTCCCTCCATCCTGTCCTTTCATTGCAGCAAGGAGATAAGATATTGGCTTTGTGAAACAGTTTCTTCAGCTAATTTAGAAACTGGAGGTTAAGATTTAGTGTTTAAAAGACCAAAATACATAGTCTCGTGTCCAAAAGCCACATTGCCTCTAATGATTCTTTACCAATTTGATTTGATAGACAATTCAATAAACTTCTAATATTTCATTTTTAATTAATGTGAGGCTGGAGGACCCTACATACTGTTTATATATGGTCATTTAAAAATATTTTGTGAGGGGAAAAATGTAAAACTAGTTGGTGTAATAGCACCTATTTCTAGCGTTCAGCTAGGTTGTCATAACATTTACCATATTGGCTCAATTTCCCAGACTTCTCTGGTTCTCTGAAGCCAAGCTTTTTATCTCTGCAACTGGAAATCTCCAGATGATCTCCTTGTTTCAATAACTCACTCTCCTTGCCTTCCCCTTTTCCAGACTTAATTCTTCATTTATTTCTGTGAATGTACAGGTGAAAGAATGAGGTATTCATCAACAGCTTCAGCCCCGTGTAATATAAAATGATCCAACAAACTTATCCATCTTCTGTGCCATAGAAGGAGGTTAAGACTAAATTTCACTCTGAATTTTGTGAAACACATATTTTTGAGATAAATATATCACCTTTTGACATATATTTCCTCTCGACTTTTTATGAGCACTACATAATAAGAGTATTATTATCTCTATTTGAGTGTAAAGATACCACAAGTTATGGAAATAATGTAACTCTTCACTAAACTGACCTCTTCTTTCTGGGCACCCAGCTAACAAAATTTCCAGATTCCCTGCATTTAGGAATGGACATACAACTGAGATATAGCCAAAAGAATGTGACTAAAAGTGATGTTGCTGCTATCGACAGCCCATATCTTGGATGTGCCTTTCACACCACATACCGATTTACCCCATTACTATTCCTTATATACCCTGTACCCTATTCCTTGGATACTTACATACATATATGCCTTTGCAGACATCTAACTTAATTATTTTTCATCCTGCAGTTAATGTAAAATCATGAAAACCATTTTAGACTGTCTTAGAATGATAGATTAAATTAAATATTTCATGATAAATCTAAATGTGATATTATTTTTCTTTTGCCTTTAAAGGATTGTTTTAGCTTAAACTTCACTTAGTATTTTTTTTTTTTTTTTTTAGCAAGTGTAGTTCATCAAGGTAATCAGTATCTTCCATGTGTATTTTAGTAGGTGTGTCTCCAAAGAGTTTATGCTGATCACCTTTCTCTATGAATAATAAATGATCTCTATGAATAATAAGTGTTATTCATGTTAATTGACTTCAGAATATTGTACTTTTTTCTGTATGGAGTAAACATGAAAAATAATCATAGTATTATTGGAAGTTTGATTGTTCTCCATAGATTTCAGTGAGTTGTAAATATTGTTATTTACAAAGTCAGGCTCACTGAATTTTCAGTTTATCTGTCTTTGTGAGGAGTGCTGCAACTGACAGTAGATTTTTCTAGGAATTGATTTTAATATTAAATAAGGTGTGTTAGTGTAAGTGATTTAATAGATATAATGGAATTTTTTAAAGTTAAAATAATAGAGCAACATATTGGTATTTTTTCAAGTGAGTATTTCTCTATATTTTAGCACTTTTTCAGGCACTCCCCTCTAACAGGAATGAATATTACAACAGATTTTTCTCCCACTTTATTCTCAGATTAATTTTTCACATAGAAGTAAATTTATAGACAATTTTTTAAAGATCATCGAAAGGGTTTCAGACTATGAAATAAAGTTCCAAGAAGTTTATCGGAAAGATTGATATTGAAATTTAAAAAAATACAAGCCTCTGGAGATTTCTAACCTGAGGGATTTTTGAACAGGTAGTTGAATTCTTAAACTATTTTGACATCTAAGCAATTTAAGAAAGATTTTACTTAAAATCTTTACAATTTTCTCTACCAATGATTACCTAAAATAGCCTAGATATGCCTGTTTCCCATGATTACATTAAAATCTCAACATTGACTAACAGATTCAAAGATCACTAGGTTACTACACGAGGTAATCCATCATAACACTCTAGAGCTATGTTCTTATGTCCGCTTTATTGCTGTGAGAGCGCATGCTACTTGACGGGGCACTAAGTTTGTAGTCGATTTTCCTGTGCAGTAATCATTCTAAGGCATCCTTTGACATTTTTGAATGAAAGTAGAACTCATGGAGAAATCTCCCTTCTATAGTAACCCTAGAGAATTGTGGTTTCCAAACCACGAATCCAGTTTGGTTCTGAGCATCTGTAACTCTATTTTAAGTTTAAGCAAGTTAGGCAAAACTTATTGATGCGTACATTGTAAGATTGCCACAGAAAAATTCTGGTTCAGCCGTTTATTTCAGTGGGCCGACTGGAATCTGGGATCCAAAGATCTAACAGCACCAAACTCTCAGTAGGAGTCTTGCAGTTGCTATTTTGCAAGAATGTGTTAGTACTAGAAGCAAATGATATTGTCCATGGAAATCTTAATACTGATCTTTGGCGGTTGTCCTGGATGTTTTCTGAGATTCCCTAGCTCCTCTAGGTACTGGTTGGGTAAAGATTAATATTGAAATTTAAGGTTGGAGTGGGTGACTACAAGAATTAACAAAGAGGCAGGGTGAAGCCTGTATTTGTTATAATATAAAACGTTCTGAATACAGGTAGCAGTGATTGTTTTAGAGCGAATTCAGTTTTAGCTAGCATGTTAGCTAACTTGGTAGGCTAGGCATCTTTTTGAACTACATCTAGGATTTGGAATTATCATTTCTAAAACTGGAGGCAGAAGATAGGAACTTGAACTACTATAAATGAAGAGCATAGAACTAAAGAATTCATGGAATGGGAAGGATTCTTGAAGCAAATCAGGCTATGCTTGACTATTACAGATGAGAGGAGATACCAAAGCACAGATTGAAATGTGCCATTTTCATGATAATGTGTCCCTCCACTAGAAAATCTTGTAACCTTGAATAAAAGGACAGGGCAGGGATGCGTTCTAATAGCACTATGATCAGAAGGTTTGTGTCTCCCCCTAAATTTATGTACTGAAACCCAATCACCAATGTGATGGTTTTAGGAAGAGGGGCTTTTGGGGAGGTATTAGGTCATGAGGGCAGAGCTCTCATGAATGGAATTAGTGCCCCCATAAAAGATGTCTCGGAGAGCTGCCTTGCTTTCTGCCAGGTAAAGATGCAGTGAGGAGACACCTTATATGAAGCAGGAAGTGGGCCCTCACTAGACACAGAATCTGGCAGTTCTTGATCATGGACTTCTCAGCCACCAGGAGTGTGAGAAATAAATTTAATTTTTTTTAAATGAGCTACCCAATATATGGTATTTTGTTATAGCATCCCAAATGGACTAAGACGAATAAGTTGGCTAAAGAACAATGAGTGATTTTAAATAAAGGGTCAACTTCTTTCAAGCTAGTAATCTTAAGAGAATTATATAAATATCATCAGTGTCAGTTATTTCAAGTTGGCAAATAATATCAACTTCACACATGGGAGTAGAAATGGTAAATATCCAAAATTCTAGAATAAGCATGGTTTAAGTTGTTAAACTTCTCACTATTAGTTATTCAAATATGTAAGTCAAACAATGCTTTCAGAGTTTTTTCCTTTTTTCTTTTAGGGCATTTTTTTCACAGATTTCTACAACTTTAGAAAAGAAGAAAATTTACTTTAGGCAATCAGATAAAGAAGCTAATATATTACCTCACTTAAGTATTTTAATATTATTGTTTGCTTAAGGCTTTAGAGGTAAGAAGATTCTTTGAATTGTAGATTTGATTTACTTTATCTCATGAAATTTTTTAGTGTCTAAATACTATATGAAAATTAATTGTGTGACAAGTTTTTGTAAAATGATTCGAAACTAACGTTGCAAAATAATGGCTGTATATATTTCTTTAACTTTGGATTTTTAGCTTCATCTTTGAAATATCTAATTATGAGTTATCAATGGAGAATACATTTATTCACCAAATAACCAGATAAATGTTACCATACTCAACAGAGACATTTTTGTTGGGCTATGATTGATTTTGAGTTTAGTTAAGAAGCAACTACTACTGGGGGCTGGTAATTTACAACAAATAACACAAACTCTAAAAATCAGAGTTCCTGTTATTTTTAACTTTAGAAATGGGATTCTGGAGTTGTACGTGTCAATTTTTCATGATTGAAAAGAATAGAGTTCAAAAACAGTTGTTTAAACAAGTTACGTTACAATGCTTTTGTAGACAACTAATTTTATTTCTGCCATATCCATACTATCAAAATCTAAACCTCAGGTACTCACTTAACTTCAAGAAATGACAATATGCTTTTCCTCAGAGAAATTGTAGTAAGGCCTTTACGTATCAGAACCTTAGCAGACAGTCAAAAATCAACAAACTATGAAGAGAGGATTATGGGAGATCTCACGAACCATTATCACAAATATGCACAATGGGGAACTATATTGTCATTGGAAGATACTGTGTTCGGAACCCTTGATGAAAGTTGACCTTATTTTTATGGCTGGTTGTAAAGTCCATGGCACTTAACAGTAATTTGCTCTAAACGATGATCTACAAATCAATATAAAACAAGATAATTAATTTCTATATTAAAATACTACTGACAATTGGATCAGAATTGGAGGTTTTTTCTTGCTAGGAAGTGCTAACATAGTAAAATTAACACATGAAAGTATCAAATGCTTGCTGCAATTATGCACATATTGATTACCAAGTTTTCTTAAATAATATAAACTACTTTCAGAGGAAAATTTACTACACTTAGGTTCATTTATATTGATATATACATTTTTTTAAGTTGTTTGTTTGGTTTTTGTTTTTTGAGACAGGGTTTCACTCTGTTGCTCTGGGTAGAGTGCAGTGGTGTCATTGTAGCTCACTGAGCTCCAGTGATCCTCCTGCCTCGATCTTCCTAATAGCTGGGACTACAGACATGCACCATCAGGCCTGGCTAATTTTTCTATTTTTTGTAGAGACAGAGTCTCACTCTTGCTCAGGCTGGTCTCAGAATGCTTGGCCTCAAGCGATCCTCTTGCCTTGGCTTCTCAGAGTGTAGGGATTATAGGTATGAGCCACCGTGCCCGGCCCATTTCTTTAAGTTTTGAGAATATATGTTATCATATGGAAATGGTATCGTATATGTTATGACAATCAATATTTGTATACGTATGATGAAGATTACTTTTTTGAACTAAAATAAAATTAAACAAAGCTTATCCGACTGAATTAAGTTTGGTTTTAAATATTAATAAAATGTGAATAAAGATTGATCATCATCACTTGAATCATTTGTGCCATAGTAATCTTTATATGCCTTCCAAAACCTTTGTATTAAAATAGAAACCTAATGTGGTCATCAAAAGCCACAAATAAAAGAGTTGTGAAGGAAAGTTGATGAAAAAGGAAAGTGATGAAAAATTAGGTCTCAGCCACAATTATGAAGTTATCAAAGTAAAAAGGAGTAAAATTTTATTTCCCTTGACATGATATTAATACATAATATAGAGCGTGATACTGAATTCTAAAACTAGGATTATAAAGAGTTATTAAGCTCTAGAGTGGTTTCTGAAGAAATTGGTTACAAATTAAACTATGTTGTATTCCTTGTGGAAAAAAGGCAATAGATCTCCGAGGACTTTTTTTTTTATTGATAGGTGAATGAGTTATTTAGAAAATCTTCTCTACATGTATTTCTGTTTATCTCTGTATAGGTTTGTGATATATCTGAAAACATGTTAAGCATGGAGAGCCTTATATTGAGAATACCATACACAGTTAACTTAGAGCTGCATATAGTACTATTCTTCGTTCATGTATAACCAAATTTTCCCACTGAGAATTAGTGGGTAATTATCATGTGGGTAGGCATCATTCTATCCCTAGATCCTAACATGGAATTTGTTTCCTAATTGCTTGTAATTTATTGTAATTGCTTAAAAAATTCTTATCATTTGCTTTAATGGATTCTTTAGGTAAATCCAGGGAGAATAAAATGGATGTTTTTCTTTTCTTTTAAGCAAGTGTAGTTAATTTTAATAATGATTTGTTGTACAGAGAAATGTTATATTTTTATAATTTTATTTTAACCAAACCCTCATAAAACTATTCACATATTTATTTCAGGATAGTTTTGCTTTTTGAAAGTAATTGGTAGAATTTTTCTATAACCTCTCAAGCACACATACACGTCTTAAGAATACTGGTAATACTTTTATGTTTCGTGATACTACTGTTTTTATATTCTATGTGCTATAATTCATATTTTTAAGGATATTATTCTTATTGATATGTTAATGATTATTGTCTTCCAATTTGAGAATAAGGTTTCTGAAGAAACAGTTCTATTATCTACATTATTTGTATCATCTCTAATGGACTAATACAATGCTTATTTTTTTATGGAAATATGATTTCTTACCTGATTGATGATTTTGTCAAAATCGTTACAAATATTAATCCCTGTCTTTACCATAAATTACTTGAGCTTCTAATGTATATCAAACACTATCCTAGGTATGGACAAGCATAATGACTGAAAAGGAAGAATCCCCTTGTTGTATGGAAGACAAAGTGATACATACAATTTAAAATACATAAATTAGTAAATAGGTAATGAAATTGCTATGATAAAACAAAAAAGGTTGGAAGATAAAAGATTATGATGTTAAAATTCAAATTCTATTCATGATTATTTGAAATTGGTAGTTAGTACGAAAAAAAATATCTAAAGAAAGCTGGTAATACTTTTATGTTAAGATTCTAAATTTGCATGTGGATTATTTTTTGTTTTTTGTTTTTAATATTTTTCTTGAATAGTAGTAAATTTTTATGTGCAGATCATATATAATGTCTTAAAATTTTCCACAGCCTTCCATTTCCAATATAGTGACTAGGTAAATTTTTCGAAAACTCCTGTTGAAAATAGTTAAGCAATTCTGAATAAAATATTTTAAAATAACCACAAAAGTATCAAAGCATAATAGTGAAGAACTTTCAGAACAGCCTGTACCCAATTATGTGACTACAAAGAAGTTTTCCCTGATATTGAACAAAGAAAGAAAAATAAAATAAGCTGAAGAAAACAAAATTCTCCTCAAGAATTTGCAGCTTTGACCACAGAACTTCAACTGTGATCAGCTTAAACAATGAAACTGGTACCAAACCAGTTGTATCACTATATACCTGGCAGAAGTAAATAGAAATACTCTCAGGAAGGAAGAACTTTTATCCTAGGCATTTTAAAACCTCCATACATAATTTTCAGTCAAAGATAAACAGGCATATAATGAAATAAGTCACTATGAGTTAGATCTAGTAGATAAAAGCAGAGAGCAGAAAAATTTCTTTATACTTTATATATTGTAATTATTAGCCACATTTGAAAACATTCATGCTTACCCTGTTAAAATAAAAAAAAATTGAATAATATTTACAAGAACCAGAAAATTATAAAAGAGTCATAAAATATTTAAAAGTGAAAATTTCAGATTTATACATATAGTTAAAAATTCACAAAATGTTCATTGGAAGTATCTGGCAGTAGATTGGGTGGCGTAGAAAAAGAAAATTAGTTCTCTTATGTTACCAGGTAGGATGTATGAGTTTATTTTAGACCAATGTCCCCATGGAACCAAATGATGTAATTAGTCCTTCACTTTTCTTTGCCTGACAGAGTAAAGGGTAAATTCCTTTTGCTGGAAGATCTGGATTTTCTATTTTTTAAAAAATGAACACTGTTCAAAAACAACCAAGAATTACTAGACTTTCAGTTTGCAGGATGTAATTTTGACTTATTTCAGTCCAGCACAAATTATTACTTTATCTTGCCACTGCTATTATCTTGATTCTACTAGAATATTGAGATACAAGAAAGGATTAGGATGCTGAATCAGATTCATAAAATAAGATATATTATCACAAATTAAGATTTAATAATAATTTCAAGAATAAAACTAGTTTGGGTCATAATAGAAACATGGAGAGCCCCAGGACCCTATCTGGAAAATTGAATAAATAAAAGGAAAGAATCAAGAATTTATTTTACCTTTCCTATGTAAACCTAGCCACTAGGTAATCAAATTGTAGGTAGAAAAAATCATCTGTTTGTAAAATATTCTGGATAATGAATATAACCAAATTGATAGCATTTCACTATTTCATAACCCCCCAGGAATTGATCTATGATGAGTATGCAATCAACAAAAACCAAGATGGTGGACAATTCTGTGAATATTCTGAGAAAAATAGAATAGAATAAGAATTGTGGAAAAACTACAGAAGATGTAAATATTAATAAATAATGGGAATACCAGAAAGAGAAGAAAGAAAAAAAAGATACAGAAGAAATATTTGAAAAAATAATGACTGAGAATTTCTTTAATGTTAGACACCAAACCAAAAATCAAGGAATTTCAGAGAACACCAAGCAGAATAAGTAAAAAAAAGCAAGATGTAGGTATATCATTTTCAAAACAAAGCAAATCACAGATAAATTAAATATCCTGTAAGAAGCTGGGATGGGGGGACTTTACTTATAAAGGGACTATAAGAATTATATCTGACTTCTCAGAACAGAAACCATGTAGGCAAGATGAGAGTGAAATATTTAGCATTGAAAGAGAAAGAAAAAACAAAACATCACCTTACTGTACTCTGTGAAATAATCCTTCAAAACTGAATGAGAAATAAAAACTTTCTCAGACAAACAAAATTGAGAAATGTTGTTGCCAGTAGTCCTGCCTTCTGAGAAATGTTAAAGTTCTTTAGAGAGAAGGAAAATAATATAGATCAGATACTTTTATCTACATAATGAAAGGAAGTACACTGAAGGAGGAATAAAGGAAAGTAAAACAAAAAATTTATTTTTATTTATTTTTGTTCTTAACTAATCTAACAGATAGTAGTTTCCTTGGTGTGGTATTCCCAAAGGAAACAACAACTTCTGTAAAAGAAATTATAATGATTATGACTTCATGTATGCAAATAAGTCCTTTCCCCCAACATTCTTTTCTCAATTGGTTCTTGTCTGTCCTCAGTTCTACATATGTTATTGCTGCTCTTTAGTAAGTGAAAAAATTTTACTTTATTTGTCCTTTCCATTGTCTACTATCATTTTGTTCTATCCAACATATATTAAGAAAATTACTTTAAGTATTCTGAAAACAAAAATAAAACTAACTTCTGTATACTTATGCAGTTTAAGAAATAAAACATTATCAATACAAAAAATAATAGCGACAATGTGTTTGATTATGCATGCTTATATGTATATCTTTATGTTATATATATACACATATACATATATGCTTATGTATGTTTATATAAATGAATGAATGACAGCAATAATACAAGGATGGGAGGGAAAATTAAGTTTTTTATTATACTGTACTCATAATGAAGCAGTATAGTGTTATGTAAAAGTGGACTTGCATTAATTGGAAATATATATTATATACTTTAGGGCAACAAGTAAAAAAGAAGCATAATTGATAGGACAGGAGAAAAAATGGAATCATTTAAAATGCTCAATTAAAACTACAAGAGGGAGAAAAAGAGCAGAAGAAAAAATAGGAATAAAGAATAAGAGCCACAAACAGAAAACAAAAGTAAATCCGGTAGACATCAATCCTACTAATCAATGACCACTTTGAATGTCAATGCTCTAAATGCACCAGTAAAAGACGGATAGTCAGATTCAATCAAATACCAAGACCCAACCAAATATTGTCTACAAGAAACTGACTTTAAATATAAAGGTGCATATAGATTAAAAGTAAATGAATGGCTAAAAAACATACCATATTTATAATAATTTTTTTTAAAAAGAAAGTAGCTATATTAATTTTAGACAGAGAAGTCTTCCAAGTAAGAAAATTTATGAGGAATAAAGAAGAGCAGTATACAATGATAAAAGGGCCAATTCTCTGAGAAGAAATAAGAATCCATAACATGTATGCCCCCATCAACAGGGTATCAAATTATGTAAAGAAAAAACTGATATCACTACAAAGAGAAATAGATTGATTCACTATCATCATTGAAGACTTCAAAAGAAATCACAAATGGATAGATTTTCCAGGCAGAAAGTCAGTAAGGACATAATTAAACTCAACACCATCAATTAATGGCATATAATTGACACCTATAGACTACTTAATCCAACAACAGTGGAATGCATATTCTTCTCAAGCTCATGTGGAACACACACCAAGATAAGTAACATTCTGGGCCATAAAACATACCATAACACATTGAAAAGAATAAAATTATACAATGTCTAGTCTCAGGTCATAGTATGGAATTACAATAACTGAAAGATACCTGGAAAATCCCCCAATATGTGGAAATTTCACAACACACTTCTATACAATGCATGAATCAAAAAAGAAATTACAAGATAATTTTAAAATATTTTGAACTAAATGAAAATGAAAACACAATTTATCAATATTTGTGGGATGCACAGAAAGCAATTTTAGAGAAAAATGTGTAGTATTAAATGCAAATATTTAAAAAGAAGAAAGATGTAAAATTGATCATCTAAGCTTCCACCTTAGAAAACTAGAAAAATAAGAGTGCATTAAATCCAAATTAAGCATAAGAAAAGAAAGTTTAAGAATTTAGGGCAGAAATAAATAAAATTGAAAACAGGAAGCCAATTGAGAAAATCAATGAAACTAAAAAGGGTGTTCTGTGAAAAGATTAATAAAATCTATAATTTTGTAGCCAGACTAAGAACTAGAGAGAGAGGACAAAAATTACTAATACCAGCAGTGAAAGAGGGGATGTCATTGCACATCTCATGGACATTAAATGGATAATCAAGGAATATCATGAACAACTCTATTTCACAAATTTGATAGCCTTGAAATGGACCAATTTCTTGAAAGATACAATCTACTAAAAATCACAAAAGAAGACATAGACATTTTGAATTGACCTATATCTATTAAAGAAATTAAATTAATAATATCATTCCAAAACAGAAAGCACCAGACCCAGTTGAATTCACTAGTGAATTCTACAGAACATTTAAGGAACAAAAATAAAACACCAATTCTCCATGATCTCTTTCAGAAGGTAAAAAAAAAAAGAGGGAATATAACTCATTTTATGAGAACATCAGCTCCTTAATACCAAAAGCAGACAAAGACATTACAGGAAAAGAAAACTGCAGAACAAAATCCCTTATGAATGCTCTGAAGAAATCTTCAACAAAATATTAAATTACATGATCACCTTAATAGTTGCAGAAAAAGCATTTGGCAAAGTCCAACACCAATTCATGATAAAAACATTCAATAAACTAGGAATAAAGGAAATCTTCCTCACCTTGATAAGAATATATGCAAAACAACTATAGCTAACATACTTAATGGTGAGAAATTAGAAGGTTTTCCATTAAGATCATGGAAAAGGCAATAATGTCCTCTCTTACCATTCCTTTTGAACATTGTACTGAAAAGTATAGCTAATTAAATAAGATAAGAAAAGGAAATAAAATGAATAGTGATCAGCAAGGAAGGAATAAAACTCTCTTTGTTTGCAGATGACATGTTTGTCTAGGTCAAAAGTCCAAAAGAATCACACACACACACACACACACACACACACACACAAAGAAAAAGAAACACCTGAAACTAAGAAGCAATTATAGCAAGGTTGCAGGATAGAAGTAAAATACATAATAGACCCACAAAAATATAGTCAACTGATCTTGACAAAGGAGCAAAAGCAATGCAATAGAGAAAATATAGTCTTTTTAATCAATGGTCCTACAATAACTGGAAGTCCACATGACAGAAAAATGAAACTAGACACGGACTGACATCCTTCCAAAAACATTTACGGCACAAGGGTCACAAATCAAATGTAAAATGCAAAACTCTAAGACTCCTTGATGATAACATAGGAGAAAATCTAGATAACCTTGAGCTTAGTGAGGACTTTTTAGATAGGACACCAAAGGCATAGTCTATGAAAAAAAAATTGATAAGTTGGACTTTATTAAAATTAATAACATCTGCTCTGTGAAAGGGATTGTCAGGAAAATGAAGACACAAGTCACAGACTAAGAGAAAATATTTGCAAAAGAAATGTCTGATAAAGGACTATCATCAAAAATATACAAAGAACTCTTAAAGGTCTACAAGAAAAAAAACTATCCAGTTAAAAAAAATGGGTCAAAGACCTTCATAGACCTCATCAAAGAAGATATACAGATGCTAAATAACCATATGAAAACACAATTCACATCACATGTCTTCAGGAAAATGCAAATTAAAATGACAATGAGATACCACTACACACTTATTTTTATAATTGGCAAAATCTGAAACACTGACAGAATCAAATGCTGGTGAGGATGTTAAATAACAGGAAAACTCTCATCCATGGAAATGCAAAATGGTACAACCACTTTGGAAGACATTTTGGCAGTTTTTACAAACCTAAACATACTCTTACCATAATGATCCAGCAATCATATTCCTTGATATTTACCCAAAGGAGTTGAACACTCCTTTCCACAAACACAACCCCCCCCAACATAATTTATAGCAGCTTTATTCATAATTGCCAAAACTGAGAGGCAACCACAATGTCCTTCAGTAGGTAAATAAATAAATAAACTGTGGTACATCTAGATAATGGATGGAAAAGGAGGAAACTCAGTAAGCCAATATGAAAAGGATACATACTGCATGATTCCAACAAAATGAAATAATGGAAAAGGCAAAACTACGGAGACAGGAAAAAGATCAGTGTTTTCCAGGGGATAGGGATGGGAGTGGTGAATAGGCAGAACAGAGAGGATTTTTAGGGCCATAAAACTATTCTGTATGATACTAAAATGGAAGATACATGTCATTAACCATTTGTCCACACACATAGAGCATAGAACATCAGAATGAATCCTAATGTAAACTGTATACTCTGGATGATAATGATGTGTCAATGTAGGTTCAACAAATGTAACAAATGTATCACTCTGGTGGAGGATGTTGGCAATATAGGAGGCTATGCATGCATTGGGAGTGGAAGTATGTGAGAAATCTCTGTACCTTGCATAAAATTTTCTATGAACCTAAAATTGCTCTAAAAAATAAAGTCCAAAAAAAAAAAAAAAAAGAGAGAAAGTAATGAAGAAGAATTTGAGTGCTAATAAAAAGTTAAGAAACATATAAAATTAAAACAATGGCGAGACTATACTATTAATGCCCAATGATGCATACTTACAGAAATATAAAATTAAAGGAATGAATGGAAATGATTACTATAAAAGTTGGTGGTTATTACTTTTGGTGGGCAGCAGGGGTCTCTTATTAGGATAGGGCATGTGGAAAACTTGTGGGATGGCTGACAAAGTTCTACAAACCTTGCCAGGACATAACCTGGGTGGTACTTACAAGAGAATTTTTCTCATTTTAATTTATTATGTTATACATATGTTTTAAGTCATTTTCTGTGTTCTGCTAAACTAAAACCAAACCAAGATACAGAATTTAAAGTTTTGAGCAAATCAGAAAACTCAATCTTTATAATATTTCAATATCTTGGTGTCCAAATCACAGCTTTTGTCTACTTCTCAAGTGTTCCTAGTTGATGAACAAAGACTTTAAGATTTCAATTGGATCAAGACAAATGAAAACAAAAGCCAACCCTGCTCTTTCTTTCGAAAGAACCAATTGAGAGATGAATAGATGAGGAAGGTGGAGAAAAAGTGAACAAAATATTACCTTTATTTCTGGCAATCTGGAGAAAATGACTCTATTTGTTGACCAAATGAATTTACTAACCCTTCGTTGTGAATTGACAGTGGTATTCATCCCTGAATCCTGCAGGGGGATAGTCTGCAGGGTATGAGTTGATGACATGAAAGAGTAATGAATAGATACATTTGGAAGATGGGTTTGCCTTGTAAAGAGAAGATGGATTGATTGGATTGAACATGTCCTCTTTGAAACTGAATGGTCAGGGAGGGATGTACAAAGAGGTAGGGAAAGAGGGCACGCGAATTACTCAAACAGTTCCCTGTAATGGAAACAGGGGCTCAGGAGGAAAGATGTTCTGTGGAAGAAAGAGTGCAGTATCCTTTGCATGTGCAAACTGATTTATTTACTCATCCTGTTGTTTCCTTTGTTAGACATTTAAGCTTTTTCTTTTTTTTTTTACCAGAATAAATGACATTTTAGTCATGCTCATGTGCGTATACAATTTTGTGTCTACCTCTGATCGATTTGCTGCTTTATAGAGAAAATAAAAGAAATCATTAGTTTTAGAAACCACTGTCAATACAACATAACAGGGCACTGTTTTACATTTAAGATCTCATGCTGTGAAACATTTCATTTCAGTTCAGTCTTGTTTAGCAAGGAGTCATGTGTAAAATAACTTCAAGCAACATATTACGGAAAAATAAAGTAACCTGAGTATTTGATAGAGATTTTTTTTCTCACATAGCATATACTCAGGAAAGATTAAACAGTCAGTGCACACACTAAAGTGCAGAAATGGGATTAGGCTTGTCAGTTATCACAGTACTCTGAGTTCATCCTATGGCCTCACCAGTCAGTTCTCCAGTTGAACAAAGCTCTCTAGTTGCTTAGCTTTCTACTACAGCATCTCATCCTCTGATCAGTTTTTATTATCTTTTATATTCCTGCAGCACATAGTGCCACTAGACATATACCAGCATACTTTTCTTTTTCCTTTGTGAGTACAAATCCCTGTTGATGAAAAATACATTAGCATCAAAAAATATGTTCTCTTTTTATATCTATTTATCCAGTCATCTAACATTCCCGACAGAAGGAAGATTAAGGTGATCCGTAAAAGACAAAAAATGTAGGTTGTAAATGACCCTGATTGTTAGGGTGCCAATTTTCCCACTGACATTTCCGTGATAATGTCTGTTAACAACTGCGTGAAACTGGAGTAGTGGCTGTTTTATCTTTGTTCATAAATACAAATCTTTCTAATCCATTCTTTTTCAGCCCAAAGAATCTTCATGCAGTAAACATTTCTAGATTGGAGAAATTCTATAGGACAAGGAACATTTGAAGTTTGACCGCAATATTGGGATTACTCTAGCTTGGCTGCAGGTGGGGTGAAATAAACTGCAAAGGCTCAGTTGACTTGGAAACACTGCAGCCTACCTTTGAAAAAGAAATGCTTCCAGGCCCAAGTGGATTTCCTCGGGCCACTTAGAACTGGCGTGGTGTAACACAATTTTGCCATAAATGCCGCACGGAGTTCAAACAGAACTTCTGGTCCTGATTATAAGGGACTTCTTTTATTTTCATGTAGATATTTATTTCAGTCCTCTCTTCTTGAAGTAATCTAACTCATATTGATTATACTTTGTTCACAGGAATAATGTAAAGTCCATTAAGGGTTTTCAGGCAAGGCAGTGACTTGACAGTAAGTGTTTAGCTGCCTTTTGTCACCTACTTCTAAACTCTCTTTGGACAATGCTGTTCAGGCCCTGGACAATGTTGGCCTCAGATCCATTTCTCACACTTCTCGTATTTGACTACTTAATGTAAGGACTATGGCAGGGGATCCATTATTAATTAATTAATAATTCCTGTAAACTGTGCTATGCAGACTCTTGTTTCAACTTTTTCTAGCTAGGATCTGCCACCGGCAGCCATTAGTGAAGATTTGAGGCCACAGGAAATGCCAGGGCCTCTCCTGGGGGGGCTGTCTTTCCTGCAGCAACTGACATGTATGCTCACATTTGAGCTTCTGTCATCTATTAGGATTCTTATAACTTAGCACCTGTTGCAGATGGACTTTACTCACAATACAAGGAAGCCGCATGGTGTGCACATTGTTCCGGTAGCAATTCTTTGCAAAGATATAGGCAACCTAATGGATGGAAGAACTGAGCGCCTAATCTGGAAGATTATTTCTATTCATTCACTCAGTAGACAGTCACTGAGTACATAATATGTACCACAGTATACCTAAATGTTGAAATTACAAGAGCAAAAAACAACAATCCTTGCCTCTAAGTTTTTACACGCTTTTGGAAGAAGGCAGAAAATAATAAAATATATAGGTAAATTCTATAAGGTATTAGAAGGTAATAAGTTATATGGAGAAAAGCAAATGAGTCAAGGGGCACAGCAAGTCCTGCAGGGATTGCAATTTTAAATAGAATGGGTGGAGGAAGACTTTCTTAGAAGAAAACATTTGAGAAATACCTAAGGAAGATGAGGGCTGAGCCATGGATATGGCTGGGGCCTCGGACAACCAGGGGCAGGTGAAGAATAACAGTGTGAAGCTGATATGCTATATTGGACTACATGGGGAGAGAGCTGTAGGGTGTGAGGTTGGGGTGGCAATTAGGGACAGAGATTGTAGAGACTTTTAGGCAATGATAAGGGCTTAACTGTTACTTTGAGTAAGCTGAAAAATCATTGGAAGGGTGACCTGGTATAATTTGCATTTTAAAACACCATTCTTCTTGCTATGCTGGAGAAAGAGAAATATTTTAGGTTTTGTTGTAAATAGGAGTGGAGAAAAATGTTGTAACTGGAGAAAATATGAGATCAAAAGAAGTGTTATTCTTGCTCTTAGGTTGGAAGAGATACTAATACATTTGATAAATGCACAGAATGGGATAATTTAACACAGAGAGAGAAAATTGATTATGCTGGAGAGAGAAGGAAATAATCCTACATTACTATCTTTGGGTAAGTATGAGAAGCATCCACCGGGGTAAATATGATAGCTTTGCTCTTAGATGGGTACACAGAAAACTTATCTCTGGTATTGGGGGTGGGTGGCTGGGAGGGTAGACAGGGGTAAGGAGTCTGTTTCCGATGTGATGTAGGAGAAATGAGTGAGGCAAGAGAAGCTTGTGGAATGTCTTATTTCTTTAATTTTCTCAAAAAAAAATAACAAGCATGAGTAGAAAGTGAGAGTGAAATGGTATTGAAGATTTGTAGAGAAATGAGAATGAATAAAATAGAAAAAGTTTCCTGTCATAGGTATCATAGCTATGATTCTTGCTCTCTCAATTCTTTATCCAAAAATAAGATCCTACATCTTATATTTGGCCATTTACTGCCAGATTTTTGTTTCTCTCATAATCATTTTCTCTTCACTGTGATCATGGTGGAAAGTTCATAGACAATTAAACTAAAACCATGAACAAATCAAGAAATATTTCCAGGCCGGGAGCGGTGGCTCACGCCTGTAATCCTAGCACTATAGGAGGCCGAGGCGGGAGGATTGCTTGAGGTCAGGAGTTCAAGACCAGCCTGAGCAAGAGTAAGACCCTGTCTCTACTAAAAATAAATAAATAAATAAATAAATTAGCTGGACAACTAAAAATATATAGAACAAATTAGCTGGACATGGTGGCACATGCCTGTAGTCCCAGCTATTTGGGAGGCTGAGGCAGGAGGATTGCTTGAGCCCAGGAGTTTGAAGTTGCTGTGAGCTAGGCTGACACCATGGCACTCTAGCCCGGGCAACAGAGTGAGACTCTGTCTCAAAAAAAGAAATATTTCCTAATATAAAGAAAGAATTCAGAATGAAAACTTAAAAAAATACAAGAAAGTCCTTTAAACTTAATCAAGAGAATTATACTAAATTATATTTTCTTGGAATTTTTAAGATATAACAATAAAGAAAAAATATCCAAGAATACAAGTAACAAAAAATCAGTTTACAAATACAAGAACAAAATGTACATTTTCTTTTATTTCAGCATATTAAGGGGGTACAAATGTTTAGGGTATGTATATTGCCCTTATCCCCCCTGCCCCCCCCATCAGAGCTTCAAGCGTGTCCATCCCCCAGATGGTGCGCATCGCACTCATTATGTATGTATATACCCATCCCCTCCTCCTCCCTCCCATCTGCCCTATGCCTGATAAATGTTATTCTTGTATGTGAACCTAGGTGTTGATCAGTGAAACCAATTTGATGGTGAGAGGAGAATTTGCATTGTTTTAAAAGAGCAGAAGACAATAGAAGAGTAGAACTTGAGAGGTCTGAAGGAAAAAAGGTTATCATCCATAAATTCCAAATGCAAGCAAGTTTAGATCTTTGTTTGAAACTAACAAATTCTTAGATATACCAGGGCTCAAGTAGTATAATAATGTTATGGTATAAATTGCCACAGGATAAACACTTAACAGTTAAATGAAAAAAAATTATCAAAAATAAAAACATAAATTGTGACTGTAATGGCTAGATAAGAGTTGAGATCGGTAAAAATGTACGGCCAAATTGAAGGCAAGGTATTTTTCATCAAATTAGCTAAGCTAGTAAATTAATATTCCAAGTAGACACTTAACATTATTATATATATTGTTAAATCTTTATGTATTCAAAATAGTGAAGAATACCACTGGGATCTTTTCATGAAGAAAAGGTAGCATCGTTTTCATTTGTGGTTGTGTTATATTCAAGAAAATGTGTTACTTTTTTTCTAGCTATTGATGATTATGTTTTTTTAAACAACTTTGTTTAAAAATGGATTAAGAAAATATGATATATATATATGCACACTATGGAGCATTACTCAACAATAAGAAAAAATTAAATAATGTCTATTGCAATAACTTGGGCGGAACTGGAGGGCATTATCCTAAGTGAAGTAACTCATGAAGAGAAATCTAACAGCATTAGTCTACCTTTCTTTTTACTAATTTATTCTAATTTGATTCTAAAGAATGTACTGAACTTTTCATATTCTAAAGGATAGATAACAAAATCTGTTTCTAAGAACAAAAAGTCCACTTGGATTGTGCCCCTCAATACATGAGTGGATTAATAAAATGTGGTGTATGTATACCATGGAATACTACTCAGCCACAAAAAACAATGGTGATCTAGCATTTCTTATCTTATCCTGGATAGAGCTGTAGCCCATTTTACTAAGTGAAATATCACAAGAATGGAAAAACAAGCACCACATGTATTCACCATCAAATTGGTATTAACTGATCAACACTTATGTGCACATATAGTAGTAACATTCATCGGGTGTTGGGCAGGTGGGAGGAGGGAGAAGGGGATGGGCAGACTCACGCCTAATGGGTGTGGTGTGCACAGTATGGGGAATGGACATGCTTGAAGCTCTGACTTGGGAAGGGCAAAAGCAATATATGTAACCTAGACATGTGTACCCCCATAATATGCTGTAACAAAAATAAATAAATAAATGGTACATATTGATACTTACAAGTGGGAGTTAAACTATGACTACACAAAGGTATACAAAGTGATACAATGGACATTGGAGACTCAAAAGGGGGGAAGGCTGGTTGGGGGTGAGGGATGAAAAATTACCTATGGGATACAATGTACACTATTCAGGTAATGAGTATACCAAAAACCCAGACTCCACCACTATGCAATATATACATGTAACAGAATTCAACTTGTGTGCCTTAAATATATTAGGATATAAAAAGAAATTAAAACAAACAAATAAATTTTAAAAAATGGGTTAGTAATTTCTCAGATTGTACTCACCATATATATTTAGGCATATTTAGTATAAAAGGATTATACTTGATATAACTATGGCTATAAACTACTTTCCATTTTTGCTATGTAAAAGAGGTATATTATTATATATTATTCCCAGAGCCAAATTTTCAAAACAGAAAAGTAGAAAAATATTTAAACAATTTAATTTCTAAAATTCAGGTTATATTTTTGTTTTCTTAAACATTTACCTAAATGATTAGAATAGTGTAATAATGTTTACAAAAGAATGACATTGCTGTGCCCATTAGTGGAATTAAAGTAGAATGACTAACTTTGGATGCAGTTCTGAAGAGAGTTATAACTCAAAGACATTACTGAGAGTAGGGTCCAGCAATGAATATGTGAAGAAACAATAATTAAACAACAGGACAGAGACAAAATCAAACATAATAGTTGTAAGAGTATATGTAAATTAGTAAAATACCACGGTATAAGAAAAAACCAGAAAAACACAGAAACCTAAAAAGAAAATATTAGTAAACTTAGTTAAACAAAAGTGTAAAATATGTGTAGAAATAATGAATTAGGAGAAATATTTGCAATACAAGAGATATATACAGCTACTAAAAAATAATCATTTTTTAAAAAGAGTGTTAACTTAAAGGAATAGGTCTTAAAGAATGGAAACAGGCCACTAAAACATGAATATGATTCAACCAAACTAGTAATTAGGTATACAGACTAAAATAACATTCAGCTACAATACTGGAGAAATTTTAAAAGGCTGAAAATGTACAGCAGTTTGGAAAGTATGTTGCACCATATTGCTAATTGGACTGTGAACAACATAATGCTATTTGGGGGGAGGAGGAGCAATCTGGTGTTATTATTTATAAATAAAACTTCATTTATATTTTCATTAATCAATTTCATCTTTTAGAAATCTAGCTGATAGGCTAAAAACATCATAATATAAGAATTTATGTACAAAAATATGTATAATAGCATTAAAATATATATCTATTTTTGAATGAATAAGTATACCCATATTACAGAATATGATATATTAGTAGTTACTAAAAAAGTGAGATGGACTATGGGTACTGGTATGGATGAATGTCACTGATATACTGTTAAGTGAAAAAGATTATTCTAAAGCAATGTGTATGTTTTCGCCTTTCCACCCCATCACCCCTCAAAAAAGAGAAAAAGAAAACCACATGAATATTTTATGTTTGTGTGAGCATACTTAAGTGCAAAAACAAACATAAATTTGATCAATTTAGACAAATGAGTTTGAATCAAAGGATATATAATTATTTTCTTCTTTATACTGCTCACTATTATATAACTAAGTATATGGAGCATGTCTTTCTTTGTAATTAAAATTTCTTTAATTTAAGAAGGCTCCCTGACAGAATTTAAAGCATACATACTTTCAGAAGATATTAATTACAAAAATCATTCCCATAAGCAAATTTATACTACACAGATTATAATTCAAAGCTGTGAAAATTTTTGTCTCACAAAAGTTAAATACAGTAGTGGGATTATTAATACAAGAAAAATTGACAAGTGAAATATTTTTATAAAGGGCCAAAGACATTTTATGATAAAAAACATAATATTTATGATGCTTCATTTCAAAAAGCCTCAATATATTGGAAAAGCTGTTAGAAATGCAATAATTTATGGATGTGAAAAGGACAGAAGTGTATTGACTTAAAAGAGCAGTCTGTAACAAGAAAACAAAAAATATAGATATAGAAAAATTGGTTAAATTTTTTAATAGGTTAAAAAAGTCCTCCTTTTTTCAATGTGCATATAAATTCATATTTCTCATGCACAAAATATTGAAGAAACTTCAATAAATCAAAAACACCAAAATGTCACAGATTACATTCTCCAACACAAAGTCCATATAATAAGAGTTAATTATAAATGTTTGGACAACAACAGCAGTAACAGTAGTAAAAATTCAAATATCTGAAACTTTATAGCACTTCAAAGCTGAAATTGTGGAACATTTAAAAATCAATAAAAAAATGAAAATAATATATCACAACTCACAGGATGAATCTAAAGTTATAGACAAGTGCTAATCTCTATCTTATTTTTTACTACATTTTAAAATCATAGTTATTTTAGAACAATGAATGAAATAAACAAACTAATTAAGATACCGATTGATACTAACTTCTGTTATCAGAAAGCCCTGGTTTGAATGTTAGCTCTGGAACTATGTGGACAAATTATTTCATTTCACTGAGTCTCGTTTTCCTCAGATATGTGATTTATTGGCATCTAACTACTCTGAAATTCAATTTTCTGTAAGTGAAGATAATAATACCCACCTCATTTATTTTTATAAGTATTAAATTTATAATCCTTAGCTGAGTATCCTCAATAAATATCAGTTATCTATCTATTAACTCCATTAGTAATGGAATTATCATGAAGCAAGATTTTTTTCAAATTGTACCTCATTGATTACTTGCTAACCTTCCCTATAAATGACACTGGCCTTGCACATAAAATTTGGGTCCACAAAAGAGAACCTGCATGTCCTAAAGCACAAAAACTGGTGATTAGGACCTGGAAGTTGGCTGCAGGTCAAAGCACTGCCATCTCTTTGCTACGTGGGTTGGGTTACTCAGCTATAATCTATTAGTTATAACCCATTTGACATAGTTACTACAGACCATTCTACTAAGAAAATGTGCTAAAGAATTTTCTACATGTAGAAGCATTTTGCACATTACAACCATTAGTTTAAATGTAGGGCCAAGAGTTTCCTAGCATCCTCTGTTCTATGCAAAGCTCTCTTCTATTGAAGAATTACATGCTACATAGAAAAAGAAAGCATCATTCTCTAAAGTGGAATCTGGATACTCATTAAGACCTATTTTGGTTTATGATGAGATCTTACGGGACACTAATATTTGAACTAAGAGATTCTTTCAAATGAAGAATGTGGGAGGTGAGACCAAGAACTAAAAGGGCTGATAACTATAATCTATAAAGAACTCACACAAATCAGCAAGAAAAAAATCAAACCACCCCATTAAAAGTGAGCAAAAGACGTGACCAGAAACTTTTCAAAGGAAGATAGACTAATAGCCAACAAACATATGAAAAAATGTTCAGCGTCTCTAATCATCAGGGAAATGCAAATCAAAACCACAATGAGGTATTTCTTAACTCCAGTGAGAATGACTTTTATCAAAAAGTCCCAAAACAACAAATGTTGGCATGGAGGAGGAGAGATAGGAACACTCATACACTGCTGGTGGGACTGCAAACTAGTACAACCTCTGTGGAAAGTAATATGCAGATACCTCAAAGAACTAAAAGTAGAACTATCATTTGATCCAGCAACCCCCTAACTGGGCATCTACCTAAAGGAAAAAATGACATTCTATAAAAAAGACATCTGCACTCAAATATTTATAGCAGCACAATTCACAATTGTCTATTTTGTCAAAGATCAGTGACAATATGTGGATGGTCTTACATCTGGGTTCTCAGTTCCGTTCCATTGGTCTATCTCTATTTTTCTGCCAGTACCATGTAGTTTTGGTTACTATAGGCTTGTAATATAGCTTAAAGTCTGGTAAAGTGATGCCTCCAGATTTGTTCCTTTCCCTTAAAGTTGCTTTGGCTATTCGGGCTGTTTTCAGGTTCGAAAAAAAAAAAAAAAAGCGTAGAATTATTTTTTCTGTATCTGCAAAAAATGACGTTGGTATTTTGATGGGGATTGAATTGAATCTGTAAATCACTTTGGGTAGTATGGACCTTTTAACAATGTTGATTTTGCTGATCCATGAGCATGATAGGTTTTTCCATTTGTTTACATTATCTGCAATTTCCTTCTTCAGTTATTTATAGTTCTCTTTGTACAGATCTTTCACCTCCTTTGTTAAATATATTCCTAGGTCTTTTATTTTCTTTGTAGCTATTGTGAAAGTTATTGAGTCTTTGATTTGATTCTCAGCTTGACTGCTGTTGGTGTATGGGAATGCTACCAATTTGTGTACATTGATTTTTGTAGCCTGAGATTTTGTTGACTTTATTTGTCAATTCCAGGAATCTCTTTGCAGAATCTTTGAGAATACAGAACCCTAAATGTAGCATAACAGCGTAAATTTCCTATAATGTAATAGAAAAGGTGAGAAAGCTTTGCTTGATTAGAAGATACATCAGATGACAATGTCCTTATTTTATAAATGTAGCTGAAAGAATTACAGCAAGCCATTTTCATAACAAAAAAGAGCTATTATCATGTAAAAGCAACTATAGAAATTAAAAATAGAAATATTTTTAAAGTTCATGATCTGAGGTATTTTCATAAGTTCACAAATGTGTTTGTTTATTCATTCACTAAATCAATAAATAGTTTCTGCTTTCTTTAAGCAAATTGAGAGGTTTGACATTGTTGGGGAATTGGACAAGTAATCAAAAATTACAACGTGTGACATGCTATTTTTGGTATATGAATGGAAACCTCACACAGAGGAGGATCAAATATTCTTTGGCTGGAGAATGATGAAATAAAGCAAAACCATGCACTTTTCTCACAAGAAGCATATAATTTGTTTAGAAGTCCTAATGCAGGCACACAAAGCCACATGAAAAAAAGAAGGCTGTATATAATGCATAATCATGTTATGATTCTTAAGTGATATGGAAATTTAGGGAAGGAACACATCAGTCAACACAGAATCTCTGAGAAAAATTCCATAGGTATATTTTAAAGGTATACTTTACATAAAAGAAAAATGCAGATGATGAGTGGGGTGGTAGAAAATGACAATGGTAAATGCTTGAAGTAGTTTACTTTAATGGGCTTAATGGTTCTTAAAATTAACTTGACGCTTTAAAATGCTGCTTCCTAAACCATTGGAAACATCACTTTCATTATGGAATGGAATAAGGTGAAGATAACCGTGAATATAATACACAGCAAAGTGTCTTAGATGAAGCAAATAAATAAAACTAATTTTCAGAAAGAAAATAGCTTGTTATATTAAATACTGTGTAATTTAAACTTGCTGGTGAGAAGGACAAAGGCAGAGAACCATATGGAGTGTGGAAGAAAAAGAGAACACATTTAAAAAAGAAAAAAAGTGGGTGATTCTGTTTCTATGCTTACGAATTTATCTAAGGCAGAAAATAAAGCCATACAAAAAGTTTCAAGATCCAAAACCATATTATGTTTATCATAACCAATTTGGCCATCTTTCTAAAATTGATCAGGAATTGTCTATAGAAATGATTGAATAATAAAAAAAATCAGAGCACAGTTGTGATCTCTCTAAAAGATACTGTAGAAGAAACTATCAAATTCGTTGCAAGCTGTACTGTACATCAAATTAGACTAAGTTGCACACTGTGAAGGCACATTAAAGACTGCACTTTTAAAATTCTCAGTTTTTAATGAGTCTCCTGCACAAGGAGTCATCTCCAGGTTAGGTTATTTATATTCCTGACATGCAAGTTCTTTTCAAATTTGATTACTGCTTACCCCTTTCCTAGGGTTGCCAGATTTAGCAAATAATACAGGCATTCAGTTAAATTCTAATAAAAAATAAACAACCAATCACCTTTTAGTATTATTCGTTGTTTATCATAAAATCAAATCGGTCAACTGTATTTTATCCAGAAACCCTACAGTTAACAGAAAATTCTATACAACTCCTCCATGAAAAGCAATCATTGGACAGTGTGATGGAAAAATAAACTCTGGAAAAAAGATGGTCTTAGAATGACCTTCCTTGATTCAATTCCTGAGCCAGGATTGGAGCAGGTAGGCTATTTGGAGATGATAGGTGATCCTAGGAATCATGGGCTGGAGAATCAGGAAGAGAAACAAAGAAAGCAATTTGGCCAGTGAATGCTATGATCAGACAAGTTTTCTCTAGGGAAACTAAAGCTTAAACTTGTTGGTACTTCTAGGAGTCAGTATAGAACACTCTCCTCAGAGATGTCTCACCTGAGGAGTAAAGGGTATGGAATATCCTTCTCTGGTTGAGGTCAGGTATGAGGAGTAGTAATTCTACAAGGGACATTCATTCGGTCAGCAGAAAAACAGTTAGGGAGTTAGAATTCTAAAGATAGTAAGGCCTTACTGGGGAGGGTGCCAACTGTAAACTGTATTCCCACAGGCTTGGAGCCCACAGTCAGTCATCTTACCTATAGTTGAATCGTCAACTCTAAGTCCCTGGCATACTTCTACTTTCATCACAACAAGAGATCATCAAAATTCCTCATTATTCCCTCACTTAGCTTCATCTACTCCTATCATTTAGGTATGTTCCAATTTCATATGGAACCTCCAAACTATTTAAATATTGTTTTGTCTCTTCAACCAAATCAACCAATGAAATAAATTAAACAGATACTTTTGTCTTCTCTGTTCTTTTGCTCATGTCATTTTACTTCCCTATTCTTTTCTTTCTCTTTTTTTACTTGAATTCTTCCTTCAGATATCATCCCTTCGATGAAATAAATATATCTGATCTCATGCCTAACATGATAAAGTAGGAAGAGAGGATATATATGTTAGTATTTGTTCTGTTTGGGTTTTACAAATTTAAGTATCTAGAGGGAATCAGAAAATTTCATGACTACAGCTGAGTTGAAAGCTCAAAAAAGACTAATGTATTACAAATCAGAAATGAAATCTCTCACAGTTCTGGAAACCAGAGGTCCAAAATCAGTTTCAATGGGCCAAAATCAATGTGTGGACAGGCCATGCTCCCACAGGAGGCTCTAAAGGAGAATTTAGAGGTTCTTGCTTCTTGCTTCTGGTAACTTTGGCATTCTTTGGTTGGTGGCCTCATCACTTTAATGTCTGAGTTCATGTCATATTGTCTCTGTCATGTATAACTTATCTGTCTGCTGTCTTATAAGAACAGTTGTGATTGAATTTAGTGACTATAATTTAAGATATTCCCATCCCAAAATCATTAATAGAATGACCTCTGTAATAATACTTTTTCCATAAAAGGTAAAATTTGCTGTTTCAGTGATTAGAAACTGTATCTTTGAGGGCCATTATTCAGCCTACAACAATTATTGGATCAACTGAGCATGTGCCCTTCCTTTTACATTTTTATTTCTGCTACTTAAAACTTTCACACTGCATTTCATAATTTGTTTTTAAAATATTTGTCTCCTGCAATAGACAAAATAGATTTGTCCCCTGAAATGTCTCTTCAAAGAAGAGCCAGGGTCTCATCTCTGTGTTCTCAGTGTGTACTATTACACTGGCCACACGGAGAAATTCAATAGTTATTGTTGAATTAATGTGTCATTAATGTTTTTAATAAATGGTCATGATTGCCTCCACTTATTTTCTTTCTCTCTCACTCTTACTTCTTCTAGGAGTTTAAAAATAGCAATCCAGCATTTTACTTTCCTTAAAACAAAAGTAATATTGTAATTTGACTTATTTCGTTTACCAGTTCTACAGATTAGTCTTAATTTCCTCATTATGTGGTATACAACATGGTGGCTCATCAGGCATTGGCTTGTTTTCTACCATCATAAAAATGTTATATTTTACAGAGGTTCTGTAAATTCTTCTGTATGCTATAATCTACAAGCTGGTGTTCATGTCAGTAATTGGAGCCAGTCTTTCAGTCTTGAGGCAAGTTAAAAGGATGGGAGCAAGTTATTAAGCCTTCCTTTGCTTCAGTTTCTTTCTGGGTTTAATTGCTAAATAATATTCCAAGGATATTTGAGGGATCCAAATAAACTGCATTCTGTTAACAAAAAATTTTACAAATAGACTTACTACTACTATTACCTTTATCATTACTAATAATACCATCTGTAGTTCTGTCCCCTGGTCTACATAATGTCTTTTGGTATTTTAGTATTTTATACACTGTATGTATAGCCAGGTGAACTATGCAGACCATTCACATATTTGATTTTATAATCCTGGTTTATTATTACAACTGCTTACCATATGGATTCTCAGAGATTTACTTTTAAAAAAAATCCTTTGAGTTCTATCTGTAATGATAAGAAATAGCCATGGATGTAAAATTTCTCACATTTTATTCCTTGATAGAGTAGAAAATAGGAAATATTATTTTAAAAGTGAAGTAGATAGAGTCACAAGAAAGTTCTTACCTCAAAAATATTTTTTTCTGACATTTCACCAAATAGAACAGTATACTCCAACTCCAACATGCTGAGGGATAATTCACTTTTCTCTCGGTGACAACGTCTTACTAAGAACCTCCCTCATCCAATAAGGAGAAATTTTCTACTGGAAATTAACATTTGCCTTTTGAGAGGCAAATTTCTCTGGCCAGCGTGGCACAGGAGAAATGACTGATAAGGTCAGCCCTATGTCTAGTATCTATAAGGTTTCCTCAAATTTTGTTGAATAAATAAATTATCACAACCTAGTAAAAATCCAGGTAAGGAAAGAGGAAAATTTGGAAAGGATACTTTAATAGAAAATTTAGTCTGGTAGTGATAATGGTAACAGCTGAAGAAAAGAATAGCCTCAATATAGCATAAATGTCCCACATGCAAGACACAGTGTGGTTATGTAGTTAATTATTTCTTGCATAAATAAAAAGGAGTCAAAATTAAAGAGTTATTCAGAAATAAAAATATTTGACTAAATATAAAACTTTTTTTGTAATTTCACAAAATTAGTATAGAGGGGTTATTTAGAAACCTAAAATCATTAGCTTCTCTTATGCCCACCCAGTCTCTGAAACTTACGGTTACCTAGTTAAACAACTCATTTCAAACCCAGACCAAGCTATCCCATCTACTTAATTCATTGGGAGAAGTGAATTATGGAATAAAGCAAAACGTGTACAGATTCATATTCTTCAGCTCATTCTCAATGTGAAGCACCTACATCAGTTTTGTCATCTGTTAGAAGACGGAAATTTCTTAAAATTACACACAGAAAAGATCTGGTAAATTATTATTAATAGAACTAGCAATTAAATTTAGTAATAGTACTGGATATATGATCAATACACAAAAATCAATTATATTTCTAGGATTAGATATACGAAAGATATGCAAGAAATTGTTACTGAAAGCCAATTTGTATATGTGTACACATACATGTGTGTATGTATATGTACATATATATTCACAAATATGTTTAAAAAGACTTAAAAATGAAGAAACAATCCAATGTTAATGAATTGGGGTACAGATTACTATAAATATGTTAATATTCCCCAAATTGATTTATAGTATAACACAAATCATTAAAAATCCAAATAGTTGTGTGTGTAAATCAAAATCTTATTATAAAAACTATATGAAAGGCAAATGACCAAGTAGTTAGAAAACTAAAAGGATATGTATTTCCAGATATATATATACACACACAGGTATATATGCAATATGTATATATTGTATACATATATACAAGGAATATTAGACATGTAATAGACCTATTATGAATATATATGATGTACGTATGTGTGTAATAGGTATAAAAGTGAAGACACTGTGATACTACTCCAAGGATAGACACACTGAACAATGAAACAGAATAGAGAGTACAGAAAAAAGTATACACATGTATGATCATCTGATTTATGAAAGGGTGAAACTGCAATACTATGCTAAAAATTGTCTTTTTAACTAAAGGTACTAGATCAAGTGGATATCCAAATCTAGAAGATAATACACACAGACACACACACACACACCCCTGCACACACACATCATGACCTCAACTTCAAAACATACACAAAAGTCAATTGCAGGAGTATTGCATATCTAAATGTGAAAGGTAAATGAATAAAACTTTTAGAAGAAAATACAGTAAAACTTCTTCACTTTGGAGTAGGTGAAAATTGTTAAATCACTCACCCATACACACTCACATAAAATCACAAGTAACCATAAAGAAAGAAATTGGAGTAAGCTAGAAATAATCTGTGTCCATCAAAAGATCTAATCAAGAGAGTGGAAAGACTAGCTACAGAATGGGGATAAGGTATTTGCAGGACTCATTCCTTGCATATAGAATATATAAGAATAGCTAATTGATGTTTAATAAATCAATAGAAAAATAGGCAAAAGATTAAACAGGTACTTCACAAAAGAAAATATCAAGATGCCCAGTATATCTTTGAAAATGTGCTCAACTTCATGAATTAAAAAATAAATTAAGAAAGAAATATTAATTCAAACCACAATGCGACATTGCTACGCAGCCACTGGAATGGTTAAAATGAAAAAGAAAAACAAACAAATTCAGGGGAAGGTTGTGGAGCAATCAGTACTGTAATATGCAGCTGTTGAGTGTTAACTTCGATAAGACCTTTCCAGGAAACTATTTGGTAGTCTCTATTAAAGCTAAATGCAGTATGCCCTGTGACCTATCAAATCCACTCTTAGGTATGTATCCAATAGAAATGAATACATGGGTTGAACCAAATACATGTACAGTAATGTTCGTGTCCCAAAACTGGAGACACACACATTTGACCATAATGTTGAACTAAAGAATCCAGACATGAAAGAGTTCTCATTTTGTGATTCTATTTAAATAAATTTCAAAATAGGCAAACAAACCCATGGTGTTAAAAGTCAGGATGAAGGTTACTCTTTGCAGGGTAGTGACTGGAAAAACACAGGGGACCCTATGAGTTGCTCATTATGTTCTGTTTCTTTAATTAGAATCAGTGTGCTGATTACACAGGAATATTCACTTTGGAAAAGTCATTGACATGTATAAAGATGGGACGCATTTTTTCTTTATGTATGTTTAGTTCAGTTAAATGTTTTCTAAAAACAGACATTGGACTGTTTATCCTTCCGCAAGAAAAGAAAATTTGAATTTTTAATTCGTGTATTTATGTAAATAAGAATTTTCCAATGTATTTGTGGTTGTGATAACAGGAGGAAATAAACTGACTCTAGCTGACAGGTTCACTTTTACATGTTTTAGGAGCAAGGTCTAGCTAGTCAAGTGTCATGATTTGGAACAATTTTAAAATAGACTCTGGACTGTGATTCTTTTACATAAAACTAAATAATGATAAGGAGGAGGATTCATATTAAAATAATCCCTTAATAATCTTCAGGTACCTAAAATTTTTTTGTGATAAGGCTTAATTGCTAAATGTAATGATCTTTTCTGAATTTTTATCATACTCGATTTGTCTGCAGCTTTTATATTATAGCATTCTTATTTTCCTTTTGTTTATCTGATTCTTATTCTTAAGACTTTTCTTGCTACTGTTCCACCAGCCACTTCTTAGGTATTCCCAAGGGTTTGTCTTCAGCTGATATTCTTTTGTTACTTATGATCTCACTAGAGAATTTCATACCTTATCATAGCTTCATACTTAGATGATGCAGGAACTTGCATTGATCTCTCGGGATATGTCTATACACTTGAGACTTGTATATGTTACTGTCTGTTGAGCAACCTTGCATGGTATTCTCCCAGCAATTCAATAAAACATTTCCAAAGTTAAATTTATTCTCTACCTGCTTACTGTGTCAAAATCTTTTTGATGCTAAACTCTCCTTTATCATTCTTGTCAATTGCCAAATCATATTGATTCTAACTATGCCATGTCTTTCATATCAGCTCTCTCCTTTTTTATTCCCAATACTACTGTCCTAGTTTAGGATCTCATTGCCTTAATTCAATTCAAAACAGCTATCATCTATTAATTATTTACTGCATGATAGGAGCTGTGCGTAGTATGAGGGATATTGAGATGAAAACATAGGGCCTACACTATTTAGTTTCCTGCAGTGTTTTGTGGGAAAGCAAAAAAGTAATTACAACAATGTTTTAAATATAATTCAAAAGTCATAGTTGCTAGGTAAGCACAAGCTAGGGGATACCAATTTAATTAAAATATAGAATTTTTTCTCACCTTCAGCACTAATGACATTTCCATTCAGATAGTTCTTTTTCCATGGGGGTCTGTTCTATGCGTGTAGCACATTTTGCAGCATCCCTGGCCCCTATCCACTAGATGCCAGTAGCACCCCACACCCCTAGTTGTGACAACCCAAAATATCTCCAGACATCGCCACATGTCCCCTGGGGGAAGGGAATTGCCCCCACATATGAATCACTGCTATAATGCAATACCTGTTTTCTCCTACAAACCTCAGGACTTTCCAATCTATTCTTTTAAATATTCATAACATTTCTTCTCTGAAACCCACTAAACATGATCCACTACCTAATAAATAAAGAGCAAACCTCTGAGCATGACATTTAAGACTACCATTTCAACCCCAACATATCTTTCTTTTTTTTTTTTTTTTTTTTTGAGACAGAGTCTCACTTTGTTGCCCTGGCTAGAGGGAGTGCCGTGGCATCAGCCTAGCTCACAGCAACCTCAAACTCCCGGGCTTAAGCGATCCTCCTGCCTCAGCCTCCCGAGTAGCTGGGACTACAGGCATGTGCCACCGTGCCCGGCTAATTTTTCTCTATATATTCTGGCCAGATAATTCTGGCCAGATAACTTCTTTCTATTTTTAGTAGAGACGAGGTCTCGCTCTTGCTCAGGCTGGTCTTGAACTCCTGACCCCGAGCGATCCACCCACCTCGGCCTCCCAGAGTGCTAGGATTACAGGCGTGAGCCACCGCGCCCAGCCTCAACCCCAACATACCCTTCTGATCTCAACACCAAGTGCGTCCTTTTCTTCAATCAATGATGATGTTAGTCCTAGGTGTTTAGTGTTTCTAAACATGTCCCAAAGTCTCCACAGGCTACACAGTAGAAACCAATCCACTGAGGTGCTACACCATGGTGACCTTGAACTAGTTATTTTAGTTTTCAGTTATTCACATCTTCACTTTTATTATAGGAACGGTAGTGATAACAATTTCATCAGAGGTTGTGAAGATCATATGAAATAGTGCAATAAAGATAGTAATAAATATTGATAAATTATAGATAATATTACGATTCCTGTATTTTTCTGTTGATATTATCCTTAAAGGTTCATCTCACGCAGCACCTTCTTTGCCTCCCCTGAGCTGTTTCAATAAAATTAATCATTTATTTTGCATATAAATGATAATAACACACTTGATTTTTAAGCACTATAATGACTTTTCATTTCCTATCAGATTCTTGTTGTACATATTCTCCTTTATTTTATGAGGTCCTCCTAGGCCATATTTTGTTCAACTTTGCCATATCTTGGTTTCAATCTAAATGTCTGCACAGAATAAATATTAAAGTAACTTATTAAATTTAGTGTTATGAAAAATCACGCTATTAAAATATTTATGATTGTTAGAATTTTTTATTGATCACATAGTACTTGTACATATTTTGGGGTCACATGGGATATTTTGATACATGTACATGATGTGCAATGATCAAATCAGGATAATTGGGATATCCATCACCTCAAACATCTCCCTTTTCTTTATGTTGGGGACATTCCAACTCTTCTCATGCAGTTATTTTGAACTATACAATAAATTATTGTAAACTATAATCACCCTATTGTGGTATAGAACATAAGATCTTATTCATTCTGTCTAAATGTGTTTCTGTTCCCTTTAATCAACTTCTCTTCCTCCCCTCTTCCCCTACCCTTCCCATCATCTGGTAACCATGTTAAATGAAATAAGGCAGACACAGAAAGACAAATACCATATATTCTCACTTACATGTGGGAGCTAAAAAGTGGATTTCATGGAGGTAGAGAGTTAATTGTTAGCATTTTTTGAAGCACCTACAGTGTATTATATTGTCTGTTAACAATGGATTATCCTTGACAATCTATCAGGGCTAATATTTATATTACTAATTTACAGGCATAAAATCTAAACCTTAGTGAAAAAATCATGAGCTCAATTTCATTGCTAATAACTAACAAATTTATGATTCAAACCTATTTGTGGTCTGTTTCCAAATTTGTGATTTTCTGTTACATTGTGCTGTTCCTCAGCGTGAAATTTGTATATGCTGATGGTTGATTGGTTTAGAACATCACTATCCAATAAAAATATAATGTGAACCACATATATGATTTAAAATTTCCCAGTAGCCACATTAAAAAAGAAAAAAAGTGAAGTTAATTTTAATAATATATATTTTAACCCCAAATATCCAAAATGTTATCATTTCAACATGTGATAAGTATGAAATTATTACTAAGATATTTATATTCTTCTTTAAATATATAATCTTGCATCATAGTTAGGGGTGATCTGATGATAAGTTTTGACCAATGAGATGAAAATGGAATTCATTGTATGGAGCTTCTGAATAATAACTTAATGGTAGTTGATTGAGCTGGTATGAGAAATTTTGTCCTTTCCCTTACTTCCTTTATGTAACTAAAAGAGTAAAAGACAATTAAAACCAGAAATGAAGACAACAAAGAGAGAGCTCATCCATGACATCTCTGAACTGTTGCACAAATGTCAGTACCCGCCTGTCTTGAACTTGTCTGTATGTGGAAAAAAGCCCTATATTCGGTTCTGTCATTGCTACTGGAGATTATTGGTTTTGTTGTTGTCACATGTAGCTAAATTCAAACACTCAACAAAAAAAAAGGCAGCATAGGAGCAGAGAGAGCCGAATAAAGTGAGGGCACAAGACGAATTATGAGTGAAAAAATTATGGGTCGAAGTAACTGAAAGTGAAAAGACCTGAGAGTGGGAAGGAACTGGGTACAATGTACCCAAGCACAGTACTTACCGATGCCATAGGACAACCTTCCCCAAATGTTCATGGATTAAAAAATAACAATCACTTATTTTGTTCACTAATCTACAATATAAACAGCATTTAGTGAGGGTGGCTCATCTCTGCTTCATGAGGAATTGGCTAATGGCTAATTAAGGACTATTAACCTATTTTTAAGATGACACAACAACATGTTCAGGGAGCTCAACTGGGGCCATGGACCAGTGTGTCATTTCCTCAATGTGGGCTTTTCCATGCACTGTTTCAGGTACCTTGCAGTATGGTGGCTGACTCTAGGAGTGAACATTTCAAGAAAATCAGGGGAAAAAAAGTTATATTGCTTTCAATAAGTAGCCCTGGAGGTCACATATTGTTGCTTCTGCACTAGTCACAGTTCTCCCCAGATTTCAAAGAAAGGAAACATAAATTGCACCTTTGTAAGGAAGCCATGTCATTGACTTTGTGAGAAAAAGAAGTGGAATGGGAATGTTGTTGAATTAACATGCAATCTTCCATACAAGGTAGAAAAAGAAAATATAGGTGATGAGAACTGAATACAAGCTTTCATTAAGCTCATATCAAATGCTAGATAACTTTTTAAGTGCCAGTGATACAGAAATAAACAAAAAAAGACAAAAATAACTCCCTTCTTTAAGGGTTTTACATTCTAGAGAAATGAGTGGGAAGAAAAGTGATAAGAGATGAGGTTAAAAACAGACAGAGCCATGTAGGTAATGCTAAGATTTAAATTCTGTTTCTAAGTATGATAGCTTTTATGTAGGAAAGTTATATGATCATACTTATACTTTCAAAATATCACTCTGGTTGCTCTCTGGAGAAAAAACAGAAGAGTCAGGGGAAGAGGTGTAGAAATACCAAACACAGAGGAAAATCAAGCATTCTAAGCTGGGCGGTTTCTATGAGGATATAAGAAAAGTGGTTTGAAAATAGTAATGAGGACAAGAAGAAAAAAAATTATCTGAACCCACTGATATAAAGGGTTTGAGAAAGCAAACACCCACCATATGAGAGAATTTATAGGAAGAGCATATGAGAATTCACAGGAAATTCAGGCAAGTTAAAAGGAGAAGAAGTGAACGATCAGAGAAGGGGTTGAGAACATAAGTCATTGCATTGATGACATACTGTAACATTCCAAAGGGCAAGGGAAAAGGTTTTAAGTGTTGGGAGTGGTGGAAATTAGAATGGGGAGTATATAAAGCCTTATAGAAATTAAAGAGATAAGAGATAACCTGTGACACCCAGGTTTCTTTTGGGAAATGACAAAAATTTGGGGAAAAGCTTTATGAGATATTCCCATGGTAGATATTTGGGCTAAGTGGTCATTACTGGATGAAGATAGAGGGGTAGAGTCAGGTAGGGCAATGAAAGGGTGAGCTTATTCTGAGTCCAAGAAACTCCTGGTCGCTGGGATGGAGTAAGGAGGGTTGGGAGTGGGAAAGTTCTGGAAAACTGTGGCTCAGAATGTGTTTCCTCTTCTTTAAATGGGAATAATGCCAAACACCATGCATAGGATTAGTGTGAGAATTGCATGATCTGGTATAGGCTGATAACTTAGCAGGGTGCCTGGCGCATAGTGGTGCTGTATAAGTACTTGCTAATTTTGCATTTATGGTGAGAACACCACCAGCACCTTCTCTTGCCTTCATTATGATTAAATGTGCTTTTCATATCCAGCAGTCAGGGATTAAAAAGAAAAAGTCAGCACTTTGAAACTTTAATGAATGAAATAATTTTTTTAAATTACTGTACAGGTTTGTGGCCTAAGAGTAATAGGCTATACCATATAGCCTAGGTGTGTAGTAGGCGATACAATCTAGGTTTGCATAAGTATATACTCTAATGTTTGCACAATGACAAAATCAGCACATGATGCATTTCTCAGAACATATCTCCATTGTTAAGTGATGCCTGACTGTACTTATATTGTTTTCCATCATCTCATAGTTGTTAAAAAATGTTGCAACCTCTTTTTCTATTATTAAAGATTTAATACTTTATTCTACAGTTTTTCTTCATATTTCTCTCACCGTCTACTCAGAATAAAGTTAAATAGCCTTTCTTTATCTGGCAGCAAAGCTTCTTCCTTCGTTTACCATGCTACCTCTGTGAGTTTCATTCTTTCATTTCTAGTAGATCTTCATTGTGATATTATTTTGGAAATTATTTAAATGATCAGCTACTTCCAATAATTTCTTTGTCTGTTCTTAATTTTTAAACTGGAATTTTAATGAGCTGTGAAATTATTACCTGGCCAAGTTTATCTTTCAATATACTACTCCTAAACTCAAAGGTTTTATTCTCCATTTGTTCCATAAATTGCATTTAGCATCCACCATATGGCAATCTGTACATATTCTAATCCCTGCAGATAAAACCATGAGTAAAACAAAAAAAAAAATCTGTTCTTGTGGTACTGAAGGTTCAGTTGTGATGAAAGTGCTGTAAAAAAATAAATAAGTAAAATGTGTGGTGCACCAATAATGATAAATGCTATGGGAAAAACTAAAGCAGAGAAATTGATTAGAGATAATATTGATAGGGGTGAATTGGAGTGAAAATTTTTTATTTTAAATCAGGTGGTCAGAGAAGGCATCACTAACGGTGACAGATGGGCATAAATATGAGGATGTGTTGGAATTTGCTTTGGAGATATTTTTAAAGAAAATAATCAAATATTTCAGACAGATAACAAATAATGCAAAAGCCACGGATTGGAAGCAAGTGTGGCATGTTCAATGAACAGTTAAAAGACAGTATGGGTGAAACAGAGTGGATAAGGGGTGTGTGGAGCACAGGTAGACGCGAGGGTGGAGAGGAAGCAAGAAGATGAGGCCCAGTTTATTTAGGTTTTCATAGATGATATTAGGGAATTTTGCTTTGATTCTCAGTGATGTGACAAGCCTTCAGGCTGTTGTGAGTGAGGAATGATGTTATCTGACTTCTATCTTGAAATTATTTTGGCTACATCATTAAATCATATTTCCATCAATGGAAATGGCCTAAATTAGTGTGAGGATTTGGTGAGTTTGGATAGTTAATTGGAACTGAATCCAGGATGCCAGCTTATATTCTAATTGGCCATATCCTGCCACTATGTTTTCACACACAGGCGCACTCACTGATTCCAAGAAACAGAGTTTCCTTCCAGGATTCCTCCTACCTGTTTGTTCTCCTGAACCCTGATTGATATTCTTTTCATTTTCTGATAGTATTTCCAGAAAGAGTCTTGGCTCTCTGCTATAAAAGACAATGAAATTAGAACTAGACTAGCTTTCTAATAGAATGAAATTTCTTGTTTATCTCTGCTGCGTGCAACTGATTATGGAATACAGGTAGATTAGAATAATGTTTAGGGTTTTGTGCTCTTTGAATTAACAGAAAACTTCTCCTTCGAAGCTGTCACCATAAATCCAATGTTTATTACTGGTACTGACACATTGGATATAGTCAATAATCTTTTTTTTTTTTTTGAGTGATTAAATGAATGAGTGAATAAATGCATGAATAAATAAGCCAAGGCTATTTTTATTGCCTTTTGTGCCAATTATTTTTCAGTTGCCCTTGTAGATGTACTCCTCAAGTTCCTCATCTATGTTCTCTATCCTTGTTGGGTCGGTGGGGTAACCTGTATGCGTTTTGTCAGTTTCTGGTTCTAGTCTCCATTCAGACAATGGAAATTGGAGGAAGGGAACACAGTGAGGGAGGAGAGTTAGGGTGGGGTATTTATTGCAGTTGTTATATCCTTGAGAGGTAATCCTAGGCTGGTGTTTCTCTCCATAATGTGTCTTTTTCCTTTTGAGTCTCCTCTATAGGACTCCCTTTCATTTACAATTCCAGAATAAACTCTTCCCCCCACCATTCTTTTGGGCCTATAGGTGGTGGCTGCTCCATGGCTACTAGCCCAGATTCCTGCACATCCATCGTGGTTCCTCTACATCTTGCCCACACCTTGGTAATTAGTCTCTTTATTTACAAACCCCCTTCAAATTATCCTAATTTGCCTGAGCCATCTGTCTTCTGTTATGACTGTGACAGATAACACACACTCTCAATTCCACTGCTCCTCTGCAAATACAAACACAAGTGTTAACAGAAGGAGGAGGAGTAGGCTTCTTGTTATACATGATAATATTTTGCTTGTCTTATTGCACTTATTTTCCACTCTAATTGGCTGTGACTTCCATTTTAGGAGACTGAAAGACTGATGAGATATTAAAGCTTAAAACAACTACAGAGATCATCGAATCTGAGTCACTGATTTTCTGGATGGGGAAACTGGAATGGAGTTTGTTACCAACATCGTCTGCAATAGCAGGTCGGTATTTGATATGGCTGATTCAATCCAGGACTGTATGGCTCCTGTATTACAGCCATAGACTCGCAAATGGTGTTTTCCCTTACACATGTGTCCACCGTGAACTATACTCAACTTAGCAGGTAGAGTAAGATAACTTGCTTTGCTCAAAACTTTCCAATGGTTTCTGATTCATTCAGAGTTAAAACCAAAGTTCTTGGAATCGCTAGATGATCAAGCCTCTTGCTACCTTTGGGAACTCAGCAATCTTCTTATCCTCTCTCACTTTTCTCCCCCTACTTTGCCTTCTTTGTTCCTTGATAGGTCAAGAATATTCTTATGTGTGTTAAGGCCTTTGCACTGCAAAGCTCTCACCAGATATCTGCATGGATTACTCTACTAGTGAGATATCACCTATCAGTAAGGCCTTCCCTAACACTCGATTTAAAATAGCGGCTTTCTCTTTTGTTACATATTCTCTCCTCTTCTGCTGCTTTATTTTTTTTTAATTATCTCACTTGTCATCATGTTTTATACTACATAATGTATTTAATCATTTATTTATTTTCGCTTTTTCCCTATTTAAACGTCAGCTCAGCAAAAGTCAGGGATATTATTGTTTCTACTGTATTCATTTCAAATGCTTGGTGCCTACAATCTCTGGCAAATAGGACACACTCAGTAAGTATTGTTGAATGAATAAATGAAAGCATAAACAAATGGTACAAAGTTTTGTTTGTATGATGAGTTAGTCAGTGTTGATAAACAATTGTGTGATGTTACTAGGATGTTATAAAGATAGGAAGACTCAGAGAGTCCATTTCTAATCTATTAGGTTTTCTGTTATCATCAGGATCAATATTATTCTACTGCATGATAAATTTAGCAATGTATAATGTGAAAGAATGAAAAAATTTCCCCATTTTTCTAGAAGGTAGGTTTTTTTTATTTTTTTTTAAATCAGTCCAACTGAAATATAATCAAGCAAGAGAGTATACGGTGACATTGTCCAGTAACTTATCCAGAAATTATATCCAGATATATTGGCAAAAATACAGTAGGAATGTAGATTTATGCTGACTTTCTCATTGCATATATTTCCCACAGTTACTATTATTTGAATCTAATTAGGGTCTGAAGCTTTTATTATAGGGAGATGATAGGGAAAAGGAATATATTTTGTTCTCCAGGAGAAAAATATGGAAATTTATTTTCTATTTTTCATTACAGTCAGAGATTTATAGTACCACTTAGTGCATTTCATAGATTACAGTATCGGAAATCAGCTTCTGCTTCCTAAAGTTATGTTTCGTAGAACTAAGAAACTAGTAACTATTTTGTGCAAAATGGAATGTTCTGGTATTTATATATATATATTCATTTCCTTTATGCCCTTTAGGGTAGACTCTGGCAAGAAATCTATTATCTAAAAGTGCTTACAAGTTCTTTTCATAGAAATTGATTTTAACAAATTTTTAAAATTTCATAAAGAAACATTTGTTTTTATCTTCCTATGTAACTGATCAACAGAATCTTGCAATTTTAGGAAGTGGGGCTTTTGTTTTCACTTTTAATTTTTTGTTTTGATGTAATTTTAGACTGACAAAATGTTTCTAGAACAGCACAAAAAATTCTATGTAACCTTAAACTTTATTTCCTCCAAATTAACTATCATATTTGCTTTTATCTTTCTCTCTCTTTTTTTCTCTCTCTCTCAAGCTGTGTATCTATGTTTGTGCACATACACACACACACACACACACACACACATTATTTTCTGAATCTACCCAAGTTGTAGAAATGATTCTATAGGGTTTAAACCTTAAGTTGAGTATTTAATTTAGGTGGTGAGGCAGGATAAGAACCAAGAGTTAAAAAAAATATATTTTATTGTTGATTAGTCTAAAAAAGGAAAGTGCAATGCTGCTATTCTTTTATTTAAATGTATGTGAGAAAGACATTGAAATGGCATTTTTTAAAAAGAAGATAATCTTGAAGATAAATGTTCAATCATATCTCCTGACTATGTCCTTTATGCACCCTGCTCCCCAATTATACTGTAATATTACAGTTGGGGAAATTGTCCTTTTAGGTTCTTGCTGGATAATTGTCTATTTATAGTGAATATCTGAAAACCATGCTGTGCTTAACCATACATGAGAGACAAATCCCACCCATATGAACCCAAGTACATTACCAAGTACCATGTACAATTTCATGTCTTCCTTTATTTCTTGCTCTGTTTAATAAGTTTTACCTGGTGCCATAAATAAAAGACAGTACCTCTGGTTAGGACTACCAACTGTCCTTTGCTTAAATCTTATTTGCATCTTTGACATCTATGTGTGTGATTTTTATTAAGTGCTGGCGTATATCCCCAGAGAACTCCTAAAATAATGAGGGAAGACAGCCTATTTTGAGTTCTAAGTTTATTCTTAGTATTTCAATAACACATAGCAGTGATAGGCAAACAGTCAATTATTATTGTTAATGTTGAATAATTTTGCTGTATGTTAAAAAAATGCATTACATTTGAACTTAGCAGAACATCAAATTGGCCAGGATTTAAGACTGTACTACACTGATTTGAAATATCATTTATTTCCTTTAACCACTATTACTACATCCAAAATGCTACTTTCCATATTTACTTTATTTGCTCCATAGTCTAAAAATAGAGCTTACCTTTTTTGGAAAATATTATTTTTTTAAAATTATTTCAAAATATTTGTAACAGGAGATCAATATGTGTAGGAGGCCTCAATGATGAAGTTGAATTCTGATGAAAACAGAATATCTAGTTCAAACGTACTTGTTATGTATTTCATATATTTAAGAACCTCATATGTACTACACATGCCTCATAATGACAAAATAACTCCAAAATCTACAAACCCTGTGACAAAGAAGTTACAGACACCAAATGAAGCTCTTAGTCATAGCTTTGAAAACACAGTTTTTCAGTTTTCATTTCAGACAGTTATTATGTGTCTTCAGGAACATTTTTACATGTGGCCTTATAATCAAGATGATTGCTTTTTGTTGATCCCTAAATGATGTAAATCAGTAAAATGAGACACTATTAATGGAAAGTATTAAAGAAGGGTGATAATAATTATCACATTTAGGTACAGCAAATAAAAGAATACATATAATTATTGGACACTTTCCATTTAATATCAAATTAAAAGAAATCTGAGGGAAAAATAGTATCATAAGAAGACACTGTGAAATAATTTATTGAGTAAACATCTATAAATACTCAGGACTTGGATAGCCAAAGCAAGGAAAAATCAGTAAGTGGATACAGGAGCAACAAGTACACAGAATTTTAAAACAGGTCATATGCAAATAGAGGTTTTTAGATTGTTAACATAGGCTTATTGTCACATTTTTAAATGTGACATAATTCATTATATACTAGAATTGTCATCTAATATAGTAGACCTTAACTTCATGAGAAAAGATTAGTTCGTTAATACCTATTCCAAATAGTATTAACTAACCTTTTCTATGATATTAAAAATAAATGTAGATAGTAGGAAGTGGTAGAAGGAGTTACCAATAGCTTGAACTATATGACTAAAAATATATTTTAGGCAGGGCGCGGTGGCTCACGCCTGTAATCCTAGCACTCTGGGAGGCCGAGGTGGGCGGATCGTTTGAGCTCAGGAGTTCGAGACCAGCCTGAGCAAGAGCGAGACTCCATCTCTACTAAAAATAGAAAGAAATTATATGGACAGCTAAAAATATATATAGAAAAAATTAGCCGGGCATGGTGGTGCATGCCTGTAGTCCCAGCTACTCGGGAGGCTGAGACAGGAGGATCGCTTGAGCCCAGGAGTTTGAGGTTGCTGTGAGCTAGGCTAACGCCACAGCACTCACTCTAGCCTGGGCAACAGAGTGAGACTCTGTCTCAAAAAAAAAAAATATATATATATATATATTTTAGTAAAAGAATATTTATTTGGGTTATTGGTATAGTTTCCAGTTCTCAGTTCCCAGAGTGTTGGCATATGCACATTAGGTTGAATGGTGAACACGGCAGTTAAGGAAGAAAAATGAGGTTATAATGCAATACACTACGTGCGATTTTTTTATCTCCTTTTTGTCCTCATAATCCATTATCACTGCTCCATGTTCTTTCTCATTAGGAAGGGTCACTTCTCATAAAGATTCTAATTTTTAAGTCAACAAGTGTCCTGGTAGGCTCTGACTCACCACACTGCCATATTGATCTATAGACTAAAATACGTACCCTTACTTGTTCACAGTCTACCTCAAATTAATAGTCTTTCACTTTATGGACATTTTACTTATGAATGAATTAACACTGATAGATTTTCAAATTTTAAGCAAACCTTGCACTTCTGGGATAAACTTCATTTGATAATGATGTATTAGCCTATTTTATATTGCTGGATTCTGTTTGCTAATATTTTTTCATATGCATAATTTTCTTTACCTGTATTGTCCTTATAGGTAGATTGTGAAATAGGTAGACTGTGTCTCATGAAATAAGTCAGTGTTCTCAATTTTCTGGAAAAGAATCATCTTAGACTGGTATTACTTTGTTCATAAATGTTTAATAGAATTTACCAGTGAAACCAACTAGGCCAGGAGTTTTCTTTGTGGGAAGATTTTTATATAAACTTGAGGGCTTTGTATAAAATTGTGTTATTAATGTATAATTTATCCTGTAGTGATCATAAATTATACTCAGAATGATTTCAACCTTTTTAAAATAATTACATTTTTATAAGGTCCAGCACGGTCTCTATCTTTATGAATGTTCTAAATCAATTTATTAAAAATTATATTTGGCAACTGTTGGTACAAGGTTCTACACTGGTTATGATTATTCAAATGGTCTATATCCTTTATGTTTTTAGTAACTTTACTTGTTCTAAGTATCTCTTGTCTATAGCTTTTTAGCTATACCTCTTTTGAGAGAGGAAGCTATTGATCTATGGATTAAAATATGAACCCTTAGTTGTTCACAGTCTACCTTGAATTAATGGTACATCACTTCCTGGACACTGTAAAAACCTCACAACAGTATATTTTACCCACTCCCAATCCTTATGAATTTTTATCATATATTGTATTTAGACAGTTTTTATATACTACCTAAACAAATCTATCTTTGCTTTAAACCATAAATATCATTTCAGTAAATTTAATGATGTTTTTATATTTACCCACATGTATTACCATTTCTGTTACTTTCCATTACTTTCTGCAAATATAAGATTTATTCTATGATCACTTGCCTTTATCACGGAGTACTTTGTTTAATGTGTTTTGTATGAGTGACAACAAATTCTCTCAAATTTTGTTAGCTGAAAGTCACTTCATTAGACCTTCATATTTAAAGTATATTTTCACTGGATATAGAATACCAGATTGACACTGGATTTTTTCCCCCTATAAAATGTCCTTCCCTTGTTCTTTGCTTGGATTGCTTTCGGTGAGAATTTAGTCATTGCTTTTATTTTCATTCTCTGTTGTAATATGTATTTTTCTCTTCTGATTATTATACATTTTTCTCTTTAATCTTTGATTTTAAGAAGTTTGACTATGATGTGCTGATGTACCTAGGTTTGCTTTTTGTTTGTTTCTCCCGCTTGGAATTCAATGAGGTTATTGTCTATCTGGATATAGAAATATAACCTTGGGAAAATTGGACATTATTTACACAAATATAATTTTTCTCCCCATACCCTCATTTCTTCTGTTTATGCTTCAATTATGCTTATGTGTTTAATTGATTGACATTGTCTCACAGATTACTTATTTTCTATTCATTTTATTTTTAAAAATTGTTTTCTCTTGTGATTCAGTTTGTAGTTTCTACTGCTATGCTTATTTTACTGAAATTTTATTCTGTAGTGTCTAATTTTCTCTTGAGTCCATCTGGTGAATTTTTTCATGCATAATAATTTTCAGCTCAAGGATTTCCATATTTTATATATTCCAATTCTCCCTTCCAGTTTTCTTTTACAATCTTAATATTTTTTATAGCTCTGCTGATATCCTTATGTGTTAATTCCAGCACCTCTGTAATTTTTTGGTCTGTTTCTATTAACTGATTTAATTCTTCGTTATGTGTCACATTATTCTTCTCTTTACATATCAGTAAGTTCTGTTTTCATGCTTAACATCGTGATATTATGCATTGAATACCTAAATTATAATATGTTGTTTTATTTTAGAATGTATAATTTTTGGTTAACTTTAAATTTGTTAGTGTAGCATCTTGATCATTCCTAAGCTTGATTTTTAATTTTTTATTGTGATATTACCTAAATACAATAGACTTTACCCTTTTAAAGGGTAAAATTTAATGGATTTTAGTATATTTTAGTTATGTAACCATTGCTGGTATCTAATTCCAGAATATTTTTTTATCACCCCCCCAAAACAAGTTCCTGGCAAACACTAACTATTCTGTTTCTAGACACTTGCCTATTATGGATATTTCATATAAATGAAATCATACAATGTGTGGCCTTTTGTGTCAGACTTCCTTCATATAATGTTTTCAAAGGTCATCCATGTTATGGCATATATCATCAATTCATCTTTACATTTTTGTGGCTGAATATTATTACATTGTCTGGATAGACCAATTGTGCTTTTCCACTCATCAATTAATGGACACTTGGCTTGTTTTCATTTTTTAGTTATTATAAATAATGCTACTGTTAACATTTGTATACATGTTTTTGTATGAACAAAGATTTTCTATTCTCTTGGTAGTGCTATGGTTTGGATGTTGGGCCCCTCCAAATCTCATGTTGAAATATGATCCCCAGTGTTGAATGTGGGGCTTGGCGGGAGGGGTTTTGGTCATGGGAGTGTATCCCTCATGAATGGCTTGGTGCCCTCCCCGTGATAACCAGTGAGTTCTCACTTTATTAGTTCATGTCAGAACTAGGTTTTTAAAAGACCCCGGCACCACCTCTTCCCTCTTTTTGGTCATTCTCTGGCCATGTGACACGCCTGCTCCCCCTTCACCTTCCCTTTGATTAGAGGTTCCTTGAAGCCTTCACCAGAAGCAGATGCTGACACCACAATTTTTGTACAGTCCACAGAACTCTTTTCTCTGTAAATGATCCAGACTGTGGCATTTTCTTTATAGCAATGCAAAGATATTAACACAGGTTTATACCTAGGAGTGAACAGGCTGGGCCATATGCAAACTATGTTAACATTTTTAGGAAGAGCCAAAGTGCTTTCCGAACTGGCTTCACTATTTTTATTCCCACCAGCGATGTGTAAGAGTTATAGTTTCTTTCCATTCTAACAGTTGTTATTATCTTTTTGATCAGAGCCATACTAATGAGTGTGGAGTGGTATCTCATTTGATTTGCCTACCCCTTATAACTAATAATATTGTACATATTTCATGTTCATACTGGACATTTGTATATTTCTTTGAAGAAACCTCTATACAAATCTGTTGTCCATTTTCTTTTATATTGTTGACTTGTAAGAGTTTCTTATATATTATGGATAATAGTCTCTTAACAGTATATGATTTGCAAATACTTTCTTCCATTCTCTGAGTTTTCTTTTCAGTTTCTTAATGATGTCCTTTAAAAGACAAAAAAGAATTTAATTATGAAGAAGTCCAATTTATCTATTTTTTTCTTTTATCCTTTGTGTTTTTGGTAGCATATCTAAGAAACCATTGCTCAATATAAGGTTACAAAAATTTACATCTATTTTTAAGGGTTTTTATAGTTTTAGCTCTTACATTTTGGTCTTTGATCTGTTTTGAACTAACTTTTTATATGATATGAGGTAGAAATCTAGATCTTTATTCTGCATGTGGCTATCCAATTCTCTCCACATTGAATTGCCTGAGAAATTTTGTAATATTCATTTGATCTGTGAGGGTATATTTCTGGACTCTAAATTCTAACCAAATGATCAGTTTTCATATCGGTGCCACAGTGCCTTGACTGATGGAGACTTGGAGTGTGTTCTGAAATTAGGAAATGTGAACTTTCTAACTTTATTCTTCTCCAAGATTGTTTTGGCAAGTCTGAGTCCCTTGCATTTGCATATGAATTTTATTATTAGCTTGTAAATTTATATAAAAATACAGCTGGGATTTTGATAGGGATTTTGTTGAATTTTTGGAATATTACCATCTTAACAATATGAGTCTTTTTGATCCACGAGTGTGAGGTTTCTTCAAATACATTCCTAAGCATTTTATTCTTTTTAATGCTATTGTACATGGAATTGTTTCATTAATTCTATTTTCAATTTTTTTTGCTAGTCTATAGAAATACAATTGATTTATCTTGTATTCTGCCCCACTGTTATACTTTTCTTTTTCTAGGTATAAAAGATTAGGTTATCTGCAAATATTAAATAGATAGCTTTGCTTGTTCTTTTCTAATTTGGAGGCTTTTTATTTCATTTTCCTGCCTAATTTCCCTAGCTAGAAGCTCCTGTATAATGTTGAATAAAAGTGATGAGAGCAGTCATCCTTGTCTTGTTCCTAGTCTTAGGAGGGAAACTTTCAGTCTTTCAACATTAAGCATGATGTTAGCAGTGAGCTTTTCATAGATGCCCTTTATTTGGTTGAGGATGTTCCCTTGTATTCCTGTTGTGTAGGGTGTTTTTATGAGGAAAGAGTGGATAAATCCCTCTTGGTCATGGTGTATAATGCTTTTTATATGTTGCTCATATTTTGTTGATGATATTTGTGTCTATATTCTTACAGGGCAATGGTCTGTGATTTTCTTGCTTTTTTTTTGGTATCAAGAGAATACAAAATAAATTGATAAATAATCTCTTTTATTATTTGGGAGGGCTTGGGAAGGATTGGTATTTATTCTTCTTTAAATATTTGGTAGAATTCAATAGTCTATCCATCTAGGCCTGAGTTTTCTTTTGTTGGAAGTTTTTATATTACTAGCTGTTATGGTTTCAATATGACTTTGTCCTCACCAAAACCCTTGTTGAGGCTTGGTCCCCAATATAATGGTGTGGTGTTGAGAGGTGTGGGGACCCAGAGGCTTCTGGCTCATGAGTGATCTGCACTTATGAAGGGATTAATCCCATCTCAGGGGAGTGAGTAAGTTCCTGAACTCACAAATTGGATTAGTTACCATGAGACTGGGTGGTTAGAAAGTGAGGATGCCCTGTGTTTTGTCTTTTGCATGAGCCTGTTCACTGCTCTCATGCCCTTTAATCATGTGATGACATCGTCCATGTCAGGAAGCAGCATGAGGGCCTCAGCAGATGCAGCCACCCTATCTTGAACTTTCTAGCCTGTAAAACCACAAACTAAATAAACCTCTTTTCTTTATAAGTTACGCAGTATCAGGTATTCTGTTATAACAATAGAAAAGTACTAAGACATGAATTCTGTGTCTTCACTTTTAATATTAATAGTTTTATTAAGATTATCTTTTATTTGAGTCATTTCTGTAATTTGCATCATTTTCAGAATTTGTTCATTTAATTCAATTTATCTAGTTTGTTGGCATATATTTGTTCATAGGATTCCCTTATCATCCTTTTACTTCTGTAAAGTTGGTAGTAATTTTTCTTTATTTCTAATTTTAGTGATTTGTCTTCTCTCTTTTTCAGTCAGTATAGTAAAAGTCTCTTAACTTTGTTAATTTTTTCAAATAACCAACTTTTTGTTTTACTGATATTATTTAGTTTTTCTATTATGTATTCTATTTATTTCCACACACATATTTAGTATTTTCTTCCTTAAGTTGCTTTGTGTTTGGATTGCTCTTCTTTTTCACAGTTTCTTAGGGTGGAATGTTAGGCTATTGGAGATGAGATGCTCTAGCTGCACCCCATTTATGCTTATATATTTTTCTTTCATTTTCACTTATCTCAAAATATTCTCCAATTTCTCTTGTAATTTTTTTGCTCTCATTGTTTACCTAAGAGTATGTGTTTTAATTTCCACATATTTGTGAATTTCCAAATTTTCCTTTTCTTATTTCTAATTTCATTCCATTGTGGTTAGATAAGATATTTCGTTTGATTTCAATTCGTTTAAATTTAATGAGGCTTGTTTTATAGTCAAGCATGTGGTCTATCTGGACAATGTTTTGTGTGCATTTGAGAAAAATGAGGATTCTGCTGTTGTTTTATATATGTGTTTTCTGTGGAGTGTTCTGTATATATTTTGAGGTCCTAATGGTTTATAGTTTCATTCAAGTCTCTTATTTCCTTTTTGACCTTCTGTTTGTTGTTCTACCCATTATTGAAATCAAGATAGTGAAGTTTCCAAGTACTGTAGTTGAATTTCTGTTTCTAATTCTGTCAGTTTTGTGTCCTGTAATTTTGATCTCTGTTGTTAGATGTCGGGTTTATACTGTTATAACTTCTTGATGGACTGATCCTTTACCCTTTTATCATTATAAAAGTCTTTCTTTGTTTGTTTTTCTTGATACCTACTTTGTTTAATATTATTATAACCACTCCCACTCTCTTTTTGTTACCACTAATATGGCATATCTTCTTTTTATCCTTTTACTTTCAAGCTTTATGTTTCTTTGAATCTGAACTGTATTTCTTTTATACAGTATACAGTTATATAGTGGTGTTTTTGTATATCCATTGATTTTGTCAATCTCTGACTTTTTCTCTCTATTCCTCCATTACTAACTTTGTGGACTAAATTTTAACTCCTGGAGATTACAATTAACTTAATATGGTTATGTAGTTTGTATTAATATTAATACCAACTTAATTGCAATTTAATAGCTCAGAGACACTTACTATAGTTTCATCCTCTGTCCCTCCTTACTGATATTATTGAATAAATTCTATCTTTATACATTTTAGTATGGATCCAGATTTATAATAATTGCTTTAATTGGTTTTCTTTTTTGTTTTTTTTAATTTTTATCTTTATTTTTCAATAGTTTTTAGAGCAGATTTAGGTTCACAGTGAAACTGAATGAAAACTACAGAGATTTATAATTATTGCTTTATACAGTGATCTTTTAGACAAGGTAGCAGAGAAAAAGTAGTACCAACAAAAATATGCATCACAATGCCTGTTATATTTACCAATTAGTTACATTTACCTGTGCTTCTTATTTCTTTGTATGGATTGTAGATGCTGTCTAACGTCCTTTCATTTCAGCCTATTAGAATTTCTTTAGTATTTCTTGTTGGGCAGGTATGCTAGAGACAAATTCTCAGTTATTTTTTGATCTGGGAATATCTTAATGTTTCCTTAATTTTTGAAGAATAAGTTTGCTGGATGTAGAATTCTTGGACAACAGTTTCTTAAAATTAAAAGCTCTTTGAATAAATCATTACACTACCTTTTTGCATCCATAATTTCTAATGAGAAATTAGCAATTAACCTGAATTAGGATTTCTTTTATGTGTTGAGTTGCTTCTGTTTTGTGGCTTTCAAGATTCTCTCTGTCTTTGGATTTCAAAAGTTTGATTTTGGTGTATATAGCATGTATCTCTTTGATTTGGTACTAAAGTTTGTTGAGTTTCTGAGACATTTAATGTTTTTCTTATTTATTTATTTATTCAGGATATTATGGGGGCACAAACATTTTGGTTACATGTAATGCTGTTTGCCCCGCCCAAGCCAGGACTACAAGTGTGTCCCTCCCCCTTACAGTGCATTGCACTTCCCTTAGTTGTGAACTTACCGCCCCACCACCCTGACTGGCACCCAGTGAGTATTACTACCATGTGAACAACTTAGTGTTGGTCAGTTAATACCAATCTGATGGCGAGTACATGTGGTGCCTGGTTTTCCATCCTTGTGATACCTCACTTTGAAGGATGGGCTAAATCTCTATCCAGGATAATATAAGAGGTGCTAGATCACCATTGTTTTTTGTAGTTGAGTAGCACTCCGTGGTATACATATACCACATTTTATTAAAAAAAAGACATCTGCACTCAAATGTTTATAGCAGCACAATTCACAATTGCAAAGATGTGGAAACAACCCATCAACACATGAGTGGATTAATAAAATGTGTTATATGTATATCATGGAGTTCTACTCAACCACAAAAACAATGGTGATATAACACCTCTTGTATTATCCTAGATAGAGCTGGAACCCATTCTACTAAGTGAAGTATCATAAGAATGGAAAAACAAGCACCACATGTACTCACCATCAAATTGTTATTAACCGATTAACACTTAAGTGCATACATAGTTATAACATTCATCAGTGTTGGGCAGATGGGAGGGGGCAAGAGGGGATGGGTATATACACACCTAATGGGTGCGGTGCGCACCAGCTGGGGGATGGACATGCTTGAAGCTCTGACTTGGGTGGGGCAAAGGCAATATATGTAACCTAAACATTTGTACCCCCGTAATATGCTGAAATAAAGTTAAGAATAATAATAATGATAATATGCATGGCTATATACGCATGGCTAATATATGCATGGCTAAAGTTCTTACTATGGGAAAGTATGTAAGTTATATATCAGAGTATAACCCAATTTTTAATGGAGTCAAATTTATTGATTTTTTGATATTATGGCTTTGGGTTTATTGTAATTCAGAAAAAGTCTTTTCCAATAATGAGATTCTTAAAAATTACTTATTGGTTTCCTTTTTACTTTCATGGATCCATTGTCTTCAAGTAAATTTGTGAACTTTTAGGAATTTATAAGGTCTGAGGTTTTCATCTAACATTTTTCCAGTTAGATTAATGTTTTTCATCAAATGTGGAAAGTTTGCAGCCATTGTATTTTGAATTTGTTTTCTCTTTCCTCTCCTTATAGGGTGCACATCATATATATATATATATATATATATATATATATATAAAATACATATACACATACATACTTGATTTTATCCTACAGATCTCTGAAAAATCTGTTCATTTTTCTTCATTCTTTTTTTTCTTTATGTTCTTCAGACTAGATAATCTCTAAGGATATATTTTCAAATTTTCTGATCCTGTTTTTCTGCCAGCTTAAGTCTCTAGACTTGTTCCTAAGCACTGGTAGAGGATATATGGAGTATGAGGATATATGCCTTTGTTTTGGGTATGTTTAGCCTACTAGTAAGGTATGCCCTTTTTTATGTCTGTACCAACACTTTGAGCATTGTATAAAGCCTATTCTCCATTATCTGTCAAAACTCAACCATGTTTCAGCCCAATATAATATTTGAAAGTTTTCAGTTTATACTTCTCAAGTAGTTTTACCTGTCCAGTTTCTTGGAGTTTTTTGCCTATGATTATATAGCTTAGTATTCAGCAAAATAGTCAATAATATTTCTATAGATATTTCTATAGCTCTTATATTTAGGTCCCCCTTTTTTTTTTTTTAGAATTTAGCTCCCAAATTTCCAGCCACTTCATTTCTATGAAGTCTTATCTCTCTCTTCAACTACTATGATCTGTCTGTGATCTCTTCCACTGCAAAGGGTATAGAAATAATCTCTCAGGAGAAATTAGAACTAAGACAAGGATCTCCTTATTAGTTTTGCCTAAGTGATCACGATCCTGCACTATTGTTGTCCAATGCATAAAAATACTTGCTTTATATATTTAGTATGGCTTTTTAAATGTCTTTACACTAGAAAAGTGCTGTAAGAGAATATTATAGTAGACTCTGGAACTTTGTAAATTAGGTCCTGATTTAGTTATGTGTAGGAAACTGGGCTATGTAGAAAGTCTTCCCTGTGGAAATGACTTTGAGTTCAGATCTAAAATCTATGTAGGAGTTAATTAGAGGATAGAGACTAAAGAAATAGTTTATGAGCTGAAGGATCAGTGTGGGCAAGAATTTAAAGCTAGTGTGCATGGCTATATATAATATCAACCAATAGGAGAGTTTGGATAGCATGTAGAAGAACAGAAAAGTGTCATAACAGAAACTCACTTATAGGCAGGTGGAAGATCATCAGGGTTTTCATTCTATAAACAACTGCAGGCAATTTAAATAAGGCATGGCATGATAACACACTATATTTAGTTTTTTTCATGTTTTTAGTTTTTCAGTCACATATTTTCCTTTTTTTAAATCATGCACCTATATTTTATCCATCAAAAGTACATGCATATTGTAAGTAATGATAATTTGTTATTTTTACTAGCCTTCCCCTGACCTTGTGATTTTCCCTTGAAGAATTATTTCCTATATATTCGCCCATATAAACTTTTATTATAATCTGCAGTATTTTATTATTTTATTTGTTTACATATATGTACTTTTTCCATTCTAAAGTAAATGCCTGGAATTTAATGTCCAGTCTTAATAGTTCTCTGTTAGCCATTTTTATATCTTCTTTTGAAAAATTTCTATTCATGTCCTTTGCCCACTTTTTGATAGGGTTGCTTGATTTTTTCTTGCTGATTTAATACACAATGAGTGCATTGCGCACCGTTTGGGGAATGGTAACACTTGAAGGTGCTGACTCGGGAAAGGGGGGGTGGGGGAAAAAAATATGAAACTATTGTTTTTAACTTGCACTGTTCACTTAATAATTTATCATGAATATTTCCCATATTATTTCATATCATTGTACAAGAAATAATGTATACATTATGAGGACATACTGTATCTAACAAGATATACTGTTAGACTCTTTGATTCTGTAAAATAAAAAAAAATAATAATAAAAAAAAAAAAAAAAAAAAAAAAAAAAAAAAAAAAAAAAAAAAAAAAAAAAAAAAATAGTTCTCTGCATCCTATAGACTCAGAATAGCAAATTTTAAAATACCACATTTAAACTATTTTGTGCTTGCTGAATAAATCAATAAATTATTTTATGATATTTTCTTCCATAATTGATAATTTAGAAAATTTGAGTGGGTAAATGTGTTATTTACATGTTTGTCATGTGTAAAAATGTGTGGTTAAAATAAACCCTTTTAAATTATGAACAGAAAGAAGAAACATGGATAAACAAATACCATATGTAATAACCTTCAGGCATCTGTAGCAAGAAATCTATAGTAACTTATAATATTTATAAATGACTTTAGAATAAAATGATTTAAAAAGTCTTAGAAATAAAATAAATAACTTTGTTCATCTATCATGTAAGCCATTTATCAAAGTGTTTAAAGGGAGTAGGATAATATAAAATTGCAACTGTGATGTAATAAAGTAAACTCAAGATTGCTGGTGAGATTGGGATGGCCTATTTGATGTCATCAATTGCAATTAGTTGGGATTAATTATGTAACTTTTTGTAAAAAATCAATATGCTATTTCATAACCTTAAAATGAATACATTTTTAATGTAACTACTGCTTTAAGGTCAAAATTTAATTGAGGCGTTTAATTGGAAGTGCAGGAAAATGTACCTGGACACATTCGGTGCAATATTGATCTTAAACTCCTTAATGAGACATTTTTATGGCATAATATAATTATAAAACAGTATATCCTCCTAATTTTATCTGCTTTACTTTTTTTGCTTTCTCATTCTAAAATTAATTTTTCTCAGCCTTTCATTATCACATCTTGAAATATTAAAATATTTTTCCAAAGACACTAAAATTGATGATGCTTTAACATGAACCATGCAGTTGTATAGCTTTTCTAACTGTGTAAACTTTGGTTATAAATAAAGTGCTAAAATATACTCTCACATCTTAAATGTGTTTGACACATTTGTACCTGCTACATATCCACGTTTTTTACAATTACGTTGCTACCAAAAAGGATGATTATTTATTGGTATTGTTTGATAGTTTAAACATCCCCATTTTTTGAAGTCCAAGGGCTTCACCTGAAGGTCACAGTCCTGTTACAATTAGCCATCATGATATATGAACCTCCTCTCCTAAGGTAATGAATGAATGTGCTTCTAAGCACCTTATTCTCTTGCTGTCTACTCTCTGCTGCTTAGGCTCCATACCTTGGAATTCATCTTCATTTACCAGGTTCTTTTCCTGGTTTCCTGAGCATCTCTTATGCGAACTTTTTTCTCCTGGTGCATGATCTTCAGTTTTCCAGCTGTCGCCGTAGCTTCTAGTCATGTACAATGCCTACTTATCTCTTCAACCCATGTCTTCTGCTTACATGCAGAAGAATGAAATTGGTCCCTTATCACACAACATATACAAAAATTATCTCAAAATGGATAAGACTGGAATGTAAGACCTTAAACCATAAACCTCCTATAAGAAAATATGGAAAAAGCTCTTTGACATTGGTATTGACAATGATTTTTTTTTATATGACACTAAAAGCACAGGCAACAAAAGCAAAAATAAACAAGCTGGATTACATCAAAGTCAATAACTTCTGTACAGATAGCAAAGGAAAAAAATCAACTGAGTGAAAAGCAAACCTATGGAATGGAAAAAAATTGTAAACCATATATTTGATAAAGGTTAATACCTAAAATATGTAAGGAATTCATACAACTCAATAGAAAAAAAATAAAAAGAAAAAGAGAACGCACCCTGAGTAAAAAGTGGGTCAAGGGCTTGAATAAATATTTCTCAAAAAAGACAAATAAATGCATAAAATATATATGAAAAGATACTTAACATCCCTAATCATCAGAGAAATGAAAATCAAAACCACTATTACATAGCATCTCACACCCATTAACATGGCTATAATACAAAAAAATAAAAAGCCCACAAAAGATAACAGGTATTGGCAAGGATGTGGAGAAAAGGGAACCTTTGTACACTGTTGTAGGAAATGTAAATTGATACAGCCATTATGGAAAATAGTATGAATATTCCACAAACATTTAAATATAGAATTACCATATCATCCAGAAATTCTATTTCTGGGTATATGTTCAAAGGACACAAAGTCAGTAGTTTGAAGATATATGTGCATTCCTATGTTCATTGCTACATTATTCATAATAGACAATATATGAAAATAATTTATATGTCTATCAACAGATAAATGGATAAAGAAAATGTGGAATATACATACAATTAAATACTATTCAGCCTTAAAAAGAAGTAAATTCTGCCATTTGCAACTACATGGATGAAACTGGAGGACATTGTGTTAAGTAAAATTAAGCAAGACACAGGAAGACAAATACTATATGCTATGGTTTGAATATAGTCCCCCAAATTCATGTGTTGGAAATTTAATCCCTAATACAATAGCATTGAGAGATAGGACTTTTAAGATGTGATTATGTCACGAGGGCTGGGCCCTCGTGAATGGAATAATGATTGAACCAACCCGTTCCTTCATGAATGACATTGGGTTAGTTACCATAAGAGTGATTTCCTAATAACGTGATGAGTTTGGCCCCCTTCCACTTGCTCTCTCTCTTGCACATGCTCTCTTGCCCTTCCACTTTCCACCATGAGATGACATATCAAGAAGGCCCTCCGCAGATGTGTTCCAGCCTCTAGAACTTTAAGAAATAAATCTCTCTTTTTAATGTAGTACCTAGTCTCAGGTATTCTGTTAAAGCTGCAAAAAACAGAATAAGATAATCTATGGTATTACCTATATGTGGAATCTAAAATATTCAGACTCATAGAAGCAGAGAGTAGAGAGGTCCTTTGTCGTGGGTTGGGCGAGAGGATGATGGGGGAGTGATAGTTAAGGGCACAAAATTTCCAGTTCTCTGGAGACCTAATCTGGATACCTGGAGTGCCTATAGTTAAAAATACTGTATTGTATATTTAAAATTTGCTAAGAAGGACTATCTTAAGTTGTGTTCTTACCACACACACATAAAAATAACAATAATAATGGGCAGGAGGAAACTTTGGAAGATGATGGATATGTTTATGGTCTTGATGGTGGTGATGTTTTCAGGGGTGTATTACTTATCCCCAGATTCACATATACATTAAATATGTACAGTATTTGGCATATTGATAATACCATCAATGAAGTGGTTTAAAGAATAAAAGAAAAAGAAAAAGAAGAAAACTGGCTTCAAATCAGTAAAATACTTTGGCTCCTGCAAAGATTTTCTGGTTCAAAACTTCACGGCATTGACCGCCTCTGCTAGCATGTTCTTCCTTAGTTCTGGTCCCCTTTACGTATCCTCTTCGTAGGCTTTGATGAAACTCTCCTTGCTTCCTACCATCCTGTATCTTCTTAATGGGAAATACAACTGTGGAAATAGATTGCCACTATTTAAGACATATATATGACTCCCTATTCCCCCTCCAATCTCATAAACCCAAATCTCTTTCTCAGCTTCTCAACTAAATGTTTGCCCAAAGTTATAACTGTATTTCTCTTTCCTTAATTTCCATTTGTAATTTTTTCCAGATATATAACTGGCATGATGAGCTTATCAATGTTTATTAAGTAATAATAATAAACAGTTTGATTAGAACTGTGTCAGAACAGAAAGATGAAAAAAATAAAGTTTAAGGCATGCCACTAAACAAACGACGGATCAAGTGTATGATCAAGAGACCACAAAGAGTATATAATTTTCTTCACTGCATTTTTCCTTCTCATGGTTCCAAACAAAGTAAGTTTTACCAAAAATGTATGAAAGTAAGCCATACAAATATTAATATTTTAAAGTGGTGCAGATATTTACATGTTATAAGCTAGGAAACGTTGTTGAAGTTTACTATTTAAAATACAATAATATCTACCTGGGATTATAACCAAGGGTTTACCTTAGTGATTCAAGTTTTCTTATTTTATAATATCAGTTTATTAGGGATTACTAAATAATGATTTAAAATCATGCATTTCCTCTACAAAAGTTATGGGAACTTTATGAAGGTATGAATACATGAATAATATAAAGCATGCACATTAATTACAATTAATGTGGTTATTTTTAACAGTTCAATCATCAAAAAAGAGCAAGAGTGATAGATAAGCATATTTTAAGACACAGAATCTGTTTATGTTATATATTTTTCTATTTTAAAAGCATAAAAATACATAATGTGTTTCAGGCACAATTCTGCATGAATTACCTCATGCAGACTTTATTAGGTAGCTTTGATTAATATTTACATTTGATAAAGGAAGAAGCTAAATAGAGGTTAAATAAAAATGCTTTATAATATTTATGAATAAGTGGAGATTCTTAACTATGCTTGTTAGAAATGGAACTTAGTTTTAAGCAAATATTTTCTTGAACAAAACTGATGTATCTATTATATTTCACAGTCTGAATTGATCATTCAATAACTAAGTTAGGATTAGTACAGTTTTAAAACAGAACAGGATCATGTATATAATTTGATATTTTCTGAATCTGTGTTCATAATTCTTATTAAATCTATTATTTTGATCACAGAGGAAGTACTTTTCCATAAACTACAAAATAGAGAATAGATTTTTTTTTCTCATTTGGTTTAGGGCATGGCCATGAATTAGTAAACTCAAAACCTTTTCATTTCTATCAGGTAATATGTAATTTTTTTCAACATCTCCGTATGTATTATTGATTGTTTCCTTTTCTGATAATACATAAAGTCAATGTAAATTAACCCAAATTTTAACTATTTTGCATCTGAAATGTAAAGAAAGTGTAATAATTAATTTTGAAATTACATAGGCATGTATCTGTGCAGAGTAAAATAATTAGGATATGGATATGGGGTTTTTTAAATTTCTCTTTTAAGAGAAATTCCAACTTCAACATCTTATATCCCACAACTCATTTCCGTTTTCCATCAAATTTTAATATTTTTGCTTTGAATATTATTATTTAACATTTGTCTTGAAAGCTGTATCTTGCTAATCAAATATTTACCTTAGTTGTCTAAAACTATAACTATTAATATTATTAATTTAATTAGGTGACAGTGTTCTTAATCCTTTGCTGCCTGATGACAGAGACTTGTGTTCTGATTGATATTTTACAACATCCTTCATTATTATCTAGCATTCTGTTTATTCCAATATCAATTAGTTTTTTTTGTCTAGAACATTTTTTTTTTTTTAGACAGAGTCTCGCTCTGTTGCCCTGGGAAGAGTGCCGTAGTGGCGTCAGCCTAGCTTACAGCAACTTCAAACTCCTGTGCTCAAGCAATCCTTCTGCCTCAGTCTCCTGAGTAGCTGGGACTACAGACGTGCACCACCAAGCCTGGCTATTTTTTTTTATTTTTAGTAGAGATGGGGTCTTCCTCTTGTTCAGGCTGCTCTTGAACTCCTGACCTCAAGTGATCCTCCCATCTTGGCCTCCCAGAGTGCTAGGCTTACAGGCATGAGCCACCGTGCCTGGCCCAACACTATAATTTTTTAAAAATGTGTTTTTTGAATCATTTTCAGCTAGAATAAATTAATACAATGGACTGTGGCTTTAAATCATAATTTGCACAAAGAACAAGTACATTTTTATTTCCTACATAAGTAAATTAGAATATAAAAAAGTTTTCACTAAGATGGTGAAGTAAATGTTTCTTTCTCTTCAATTCTTCTCTCAGAAACCTGAAAAACTGTGACACAAAGAATGAAAAAGATAAAAGAATAAAAAATCTCAATGAAATTAGGAGACAGCCATGATTCTCAGCTATTAGAATACCATAAAAACATACTGAAAATAAATTGAAATTGGGACCAAATTGAGAGAGATACAAGATTTAAATTTACTTTTATAGATTCTGGATTGCAAGTAATAATTACAGAAAATGGGCAGCCTAACTTGACTGATCCAAAAGGTAATATTTATTTATTCATTTATTAATTCATCCATTGGGGGCATGGATGGCCATGGGAATGTCCGGCAGCACTGATGAGTATCAGAGGTGGTGAAGGAGGGAATGCTGAAATAGAAATAGAAATATGTAGAAGATTGCATTGAAATTAAACAGTGCTGGTAGGTGGCAGTCATCTCTGTAACAGCTGCCCAGGGCCAATTCATGTGAAATAAATGAAAACTCAAAGAAAGAAAATATAGGGAGTCCATAAGGTAAATATGTATTTCCGCCTGCTCTAAAGAAAGAAATAGGCAATGTAGGTGCACCATTTGTAAATATCTTTGCCTGTAACCTTATTATATTTCTGTTGTTTCTTCTTTTGTTTGATTTACCTGAGTACAATGTATTATCTGAAGGAATTTTTGTTTTATCTTAGATTTTCTTGGGTCTGTTAAATGCTTGAGGAAGAGTTTCCACAGAAATAAATGGAGACACAGGTCTTAAGAGGTTTTTGTCCCATATAAGCTGGTCTGAAGGCTACTGGTTGGATGCCTATTAGACTGGTGAACAATTAGTGAAAAGAAATTGGGCAAACTTTGATTCGAACCTTCATAAGAACACACCCTAACTAATTAATTCATTAAATAAGATCACATTGTTTTGTCCAAGTTTGGGGGTTAAAGATGGTTGCGCCACTGAAGCTAGAGTCCTTTCTTATCCCAAGGGGCAAGAGACCACATGACAGCATTTATAAACATCTATTTTTGACCATCTTGAGGCATTTGATGCCTTTGATCTGTTTTTCACGAGGTAGTCTATTTCAAAGCTGCTACCTCCTTCTAGAAGACCTTACACTTCCTCATACAAAATCTCACTGTAATCCTAAACTTATTTCGAGAAAATGTTCTAGATAAAATTTAGGCTAATATTGGCCATTATGGGAAACTCTAGGCATATCAAAATCAATAAATTAATAATTTTTGGAGAAATTTTATAAATTCAGTGAAATTATATTCAAAAATTAATAATCTACTTTTAAAATTGGAATGCTGAGGCCTTAAAACAAAATACTTACTACAAAGTAATGTTTCTCAAAGATCCTTGAATTTTCTAAGCATCCTATATTTTGCATGTGTCTCCTCTACTCAGCTCTGCTTTCACCAGCCAATTATGCCCCCTTTTTCCCCTCTGTTCCTTCTCAGGCCTCCTTAAAGAACAGTCCCCCTTTTCACGGTTTGTCTCAAGAAATCCACAATCACATTGCACAAAAATCTCCTTAACATTAAACTTTCTTCAAAACTCATACTAGGATTTTCTTTAACTCTGAAGTTAACACAAGAAGTTCAATCCTTATTGTCAAGTAAAACCACACACTACTTTTCACCTAGGTAATTAAGTAATCATAAAAGTTTGTTACTTCCTTCTTTTCATATTGTCATCTGCTGATGAAACACTTTCAATCCAGCAACCTTACCATTCTTACCTGTTCAAGGAAAACTTCATAATTATGTTTCTGTAGTTCAAGAAGTGTTCATGTCCAGAAAAAAATCTCTGGTACACATCAGTACCAAATCTTGTCTTACAAGAGTTTGTTGAAGGAATTTATGTTAAAAATGAAAACAGAGTATGTCATTAAAAACTATTTCATATTTTGTAGAGTGAATCTCTTACCAAAGCTAAATCAGCTAAAGTGGCTACCCAAAGAAATTGCTCTTACAAAGCTGTAAGGCATTATACAGAAGTTAGGTAAAATTATTTAACAAGTTACTGATGCTAAACAGGGTCCTTTGACTTAATCTCATATAAAGACTTCTTTCAGAGCAGAGAGAGGAATCCATGGAGATGTTTAAGGATTCCATTACAGATGAACAAAACTTGGCCCAATATACTGAAAAGAAATTTAAAAAACCTAAACAATTAGGATATAAGACCCAGGAGGCTAAGATTTGGTGATGTCAGGGTGGTTATTGTGTAAATGAATGTTTGCCAGAGTGCTCCACGAGATCATCCATCAAAGCAAGGGAAGATGTGCCACAATTTTTAGAAAAAGTTGCATATGATAGCAAAGGATATAGCCTATTTATGACTAACTTGAAGATAAATTTTTTGCTCTGATAATATAAATACCAATTTTTGTGTAATAAAGCATTATGATTAAAAGCAATTTTCTTACTAAAGTATGAAACCTAAAGAGCAGAAATATACTTGAATGGGGAATAATGTGTACATAATCTGTAATTACATCTAAATAAATTATAATGTCTACCAAAGAAACAAAGCCATATCTGTCAAAATTTACAAGCATGTATACCCAACTTATAAACATGTTAAAATAATTGAACTAAAATATTTTGGATGAAGCAGCGTTGAATATCAAATAGAAGAAACAACTTGAGTATGTCAGTATGCACTTTTTTAATGCTTTTACTTGCTCAGATATATCAGAATTTAGAAATATTTCAAATTTTGAGGAACTACTTTATATATCCACTGAAGTGTGTTGTAATGGTGTTAAAATTTTGGCACTATATCCCCTAAATTTTCATTGCATTGTTAATAAGGTATTGGATATCACTAAATAAAATATTAAATGAGTGGAGTACTAAAAGTATATAGAAAATGATAATTATTAAAAAAGTTTGAAAATAGGAAAATATTAATATTCAAAACCAAGATAGAAACTTAACAAATTAAACAATGAGGCTTCAAATATCATGAAAGATTTAATATTGAAATTCTGTAATTGCACTTTGGCAAGCTCATCTTATGGGAATAATATTTGGTTTGTAATTATATGGAATGTATTTTTTTGTGTTTGGTTTCTTTAGACTAGCTTGATGTTTTATGATATCTGCAGTCATTTTTATGTTAGTAACTTATTTGTATTGCTTATACACATGGATATACCACAATTTGTTTACCTATTCACCTGTTAAAGAACAGTGTGCTGTTTCCAATTTGGGGCTGATATAAAAAAGCTGCTATGAACATTTATGTACACATTTATGTATATATAAATTAATAAAAATAAATAATGAAGTCTCATTGTTTAATTTGTAAAGTTTCTATCTTGGTTGTGAATAGTAATATTTGTCTATTTTCAGGCATTATAAAAATATATACTATTTATATATGTTTTTAATATTTTACTCATTAAATGTTTCTTAATAATATTCTTTGTGTTGTCTCCAGTTTGGGGCTAATATTAAAAAACTTCCATGAACATTTTTTACTCATGTATTTGTAGACATATGTTTTCATTTCTCTTGAGTAACTACCTAGAAGTGGTAAGTATACGGTAAGTGTATGCATAACTTTGGAAGAGATTGTCAAACTGCATTTCAAAGTGGTTGTGCTCATTTTCCACGAGCAATGTGGAACAACCCCAAAGTGGAAAACTCTGATATGGCCACTAGCAATGTGTAAGAGCTTCAGTTACTCTACATACTCACCAATACTTAGAGGGTCGATATGTTTTCAACTTTAGACATTATAGAGGAGATAGGTTAGATAATATGTAAATTTTTAAAGTATAAAAACTATCATACAAAAGTTCACAAATAAACATCTAGGGAAAATATTTGCCAAACATGTCACACATGTCTAATTTTCTAAATATAAACAACATTTTACAAGTCAAAAACAAACAAAAAAAATCCCCAAAATTTACTCAATACTGGACAAAGTAAACATATAGACAACATAAGATAAAGAAAATACAAACTCCGTATCATAAATATATTATTTCTCAACCTAACTCATAATTAAGAAAATGAAAGCTAGAAAACACAATTTTTGAAATATCAAAACACAATCCTTAAAAATTTTATAGCATATAGTTCACGAGTTTGGAGAAAAATACATATTTGGTATAATGTTTGGTAGGGCAATTAAGCAATTTTTAAATATTTAATGATTCATATTATTTGAGGCAGGAGTTGCACTAAAACATCTGTCTCTTGAATGTATCAGTAGATATGTACAAAAGTATATGTATAAAAAGTTTCTTTGCAGGATGTTTATGGTAGCAAAGAACTATGCCCATAAATGAGGAACTAGCTAAATAAATCTTGGCAATGACATACAATAGAAAACTAGTCACTAATATAGTCATTAAAATATTTTCAAATAGCTGACATTCTTTGGGGTTTTTTTTTGTCATTTTATCATAGTTGTTTTTAAGATAGGCAATAAAATATAATATTATTTGTGAATAGTATTTCTTTGTGAATTGAAATGAACTGTAAGCCACCTTCTACTTTTCTTGAAAAATAATTCTGAGTCAAAAAAGAATCCCAGGACAATGACCCTCAATAAAAACATTCTTTGTACTTCTCACTCTGCTGCAAGTAAGCAAGAATTTTTTTAAGAAAATGTACTTATTGTTTACAAAATAAATGCTTTCTAAGACAGAACAAAACCATGGACTGACTTATACTCATAAGATGATAGTTTCTCACATATCAATGCCATCTTCTAGTTCAGAAAAATGCTTCTCTTAACATTAAATTTGAGGTTAGACGATTCAAATAAGTAATGTACTTGGCATTTTATGTACTTCAGCATTGATATGAATTACTTTCTTCAACAATAACATGTTATGTATCTCAGAGCTTATGTGACTTGTTTTATTTCTTAGGCAGAAAAAGATTATATTGCTAGGGATTGTGTAAGAAGAAAGCATGTACCTAAGATAACAGAAATAAAAGTGCTAGATAAGAATGCCACAGCAAATTCCATAAAACTTACTAACAGCAGAGACCTTTATGATCCATATAGCATAAATGTGGGTATAATGTACTCAAGAGTATATTTTAAATTGCCTAGAAAATAAAAATTAAAAATAGAAGAAACTTTTTTTGTAAATCTTTTATACTTCTAGACCATTTCTCGTGTTTAATGTGGTTTATTCTTTTGAATGGTAAACAAAATGACGTGGGCTGCTTATATTTTCCTATTTCTAAGTTATTTAATCCATTAACTATGCCAGTGTTATGTATTTTAATATCCTACTTTTTTTTAAAAAAAGCAGTCAAAATAGCATTTTTATCTCTACTTTTAAGCAAGGCAGGTATTTTTCAATATTTATTTTATATGGTTATACAATTTAATAAAAAAACTAAATATAAGTAATTTTTGTTGTTATATGGGTGAAAAAGGGTTAACAAAATGCTTTGAATAATTTCATCATGTTAAAATATACATGCTTTTAGTATTTAATTTTAACAGCATAACAGAACAAGTTCCATGGCTCTCCATTACAACCATGTAAAGCAGGTTAAGGTCTAAATTAGGCTTCACATGATATTCTCCCAATCTTTTTTAAAAGGTCTCCTAAGTATTTCCTTCCAGAATGTTTATTTACTGTCTGAATTCAGACTCTTTACTTCTAATATTTCCCTCCTGCATCTGATTAAAAATTCTTAAAAGAGCTAAACTAAATTGTGTACACATTTGTGTGTGGATGTGTATGTTTAGTGGTACATACTAGGAGAAAGTGTATTTTTGAAATTTTGAAAACTTAAAAAGTGCTTTTACACTCATGAGACAACTATAATAATGAGTAATGCTGTGATAATCACATATTTTGGGGGGATGCAAAAAATATTAGTGTTGAAATGTGTTTATGGGTCTTAGATTGTTATTTCAGGTTGAGAATCCTCTATACAAAATATTAGGACCAGAAAGGTTCTAGATTTTAGATTTTTTGAAAAATATTTCAGATTTTGAAATATTTGCATATACATATGAAATATCTTGGTGTTGTGACACAAGTCAAACATAAAATTTATTTATGTTTCATATGTACCTCATGCACATAGCCTGAAAGTAATTTTAGATAATAGTTTTAATAATTTTCAGCATGAAACCAAGTTTGTGTACATTGAAACATCAGAAAGCAAAGGTGTCATTATCTCAACCACCCATGTGGACAACCTATGGTTGTTTGACATCACCATCATTTCTGACTTTAAATGTATATGCTACCATAAGCAATCATTTTCTTACGCTTATTCACACATAAGTGTATAACAGTGAAAAATATGAAACAGCATTAATACAGGGAAAAAATAATGTGTTCAGCTTAATTAAGCAGCACAGTAGCATCACCAGATTACCTGTATCATCTGTTACACAAAAGCAACAACAAACGACTTATGGGCTTTCAGTCTCCACCTACAGTGCTGTGTGTTGATTTAAAGGTTACTGTACACTGTATTTTATTATTTTTTTAGGTGAGAAGAAACATCAGAAGCAGTGGAGGGAACAGGAAGTGGGTCCTCTGGTTAGGAGGAGGCATTCTGGTGAAAGGCTTTTGAAAATGTATTCTCTAGCGTCATCTGCCTATTAACAACAGTTTTTGTCTTAAAAGTCTCTCTTTGATTTTATAAAATGACATGATTTTTTGTCCTGTTAAGAATGCACACTGCTCTAGCCCTTCAGTGACCCCATCACACATTTTCACTGTCATCGATAGGCACTTTTTCTGCAGTGTTAATAATATCTTCATCATCCCTATTATTACAATCACCTTGATTCAGAACCATTTCACCTATTTCACCATCAATGAATAAACAACTGGAGTCTCCTAATCTATGTTAAAAACTTCTTCCATATCTACTTCCTGCAGCTTACTGACTGATATAGTTTGTATATTTTTCCCCTCCAAATCTCAGGTTGAAATTTGATCGCCAATGTTGAAGGTGGGGCCTAAAGAGAGGTGTTTTGCTTATGGGGGCAGATCCATCATGAATGGTTTGGTGCCACCTTGTGGTAATGAGTGAGTCCTTGATCTACTACTAGTTCCCATGTCAACTGATTGCTAGAAAGAGCCCGGCCCCCATCCCCTATCTCTCTTGCTCCTGCTCCCTTGCCATGTAATCTACACAACGGCTCCCCTTCACCTTCCACCACAAGTGAAAGCTTCCTGAAGTCCTCACCAGAAGCAGATGATGTCCTATGCTTCTTGTAGAGCCTGCAGAACTGTGAGCCAAATGAATCTTTTTTATTTATAAATTACCCAGCCTCAGGTATTCCATTACAGCAATACAGATGCACTAAAACATTGATGGACTCTGAAAACATATTCTTTGCATATGTAAAAAAGGTCAGATATCATTGTTTTCTCACTTGACGTACAGAATCGCCCAAAGTCAGCACCTTGTTCCTCATCACCACTGAGTATCCTCATAGGCCATACCAGGCATGCACAACTGTGTCATTAGTCACTGTGTTGCAAGCATTGGCAACACCACATATGACATCCTTCATTCTAAACTCCCTTTGGAAACCTTCCACATCTATGCCTCTGTTCACTGCCACCAGCATGTTGTTTGAGAAAGTTCTTTTATATTTACTCTTTATTGTTCTAAGGATAAATTAATAAAGTCTCAATTGGGGGAAAGTACATGGAATAAATATTTTTGAAGAGAATTTCAGGTGGAGGATGAGCAGAACAGTTGTCAAGGAATAACAAATTCTTGCAGCCATCATCAGGTTCAGCTTCCCTGCAGTAGGCATGAGCTGCTGGTACAAAGCGTTTGTGAAACCAATCAGAAAAGATGTCCTTGGTGATCCATGGTTTTTGTTAGCATAATTATGGTCCAATAAGTAATTGTCTCCTTGAAAACAGGAAAGATACAAGCTTTTGCCTATCACAGCACCTTTACAGGTATGCATGCCTCCTGCATTAGCACATCCCAGCGCAGCTATTTTGTCCTTGGTATCCTTAGTTCCTGCAGGACATGTCTCAACAGCCGTAGTCAGTGTCTTTCTGGGGCAATAATGCCAAAACAGTGATATTTCATCAGCATTGTAGACTTGTTCTGGCATCAGATTTTCACCAGCAATGACCTAATGTATTTCTCCACTGTTTTATGATCTGCAGATATTTTATCACCCTAAATATTTAAAAATTTGATGCCATATCTTTTCTTAAATTTTTGCATCCAGACTGTTGAATACTAACAGCTCTCTTCAAATTTTCAGTTCATTGTGATGGATCTTTGTTTGTTTAAAAATCAGCATTCCATGAAGTGCCATATGTTCACTGGAACATTGATGGATTCATTTGTTCAATACATGATTAATGTTTTCATTTTTTACCTTTATGCAATGTTTTACTATTTTACCCTAACTTCTGTTCGTCACTTTTAGTGTAGAACTTTATCAGTTTAACCTTCTGTTGCTTCATGTCATATATGGCAGTGATCCCAACATCACACAAGTCTGTAAGACATCTTATATCACTGTCCAGTTTTTTCAACTGTGACTTTCTTTGCTAGAGATAAACATAAATGCTTCTTTTTTTATCGCTGTTACACATAGTGGTATCTGCACATCTTTTTGGCATTTCCAACAGTATCTTTATATCACAGAGCAGAGAATAAGCAAAAAAATACAGTGAATAATGTACATAGGTCTTGTCTATGTGTAGGGCACCATGGGGAACTTGCATTGTCCTGAATGCATGCCATTTTTACCCTCTGTGGGTGTGCTGGCATAGGGGAAATTGGGCATGTGTGTAAAAGGTATATTGCAGCTGAAGGGGGCTGGGAGGGTATTTTTTCCCTTGGGGATGCTGAATAAACTGTGTGTCATTTGCCAGCATTTTGACTGAGACCTGTCACGTAAAGTCAGCTGTAGAATCTTCCGCTTGCAGGATCATGTCGGTGGTCAAAAAATTTTGGATTTGTATACCATGGAGTACTACTCAGCTATAAGAAACAATGGAGATCTAGCACCTCTTGTATTTGCCTGGAAAGAGTTGGAACCCATTCTACTAAGTGAAGTATCCCAAGAATGGAAAAATAAGCACCACATGTACTCACCATCAGATTGGTTTTACTGATCATCACCTAAGAGCACATTTAGGAATAACATTGATCGGGTTTCGGGCAGATGTGGGTAGGGGAGGGGATGGGTGTATACATACATAATGAGTGCGATGCGCACTGTCTAGGGGGTGGACACGTTTGAAGCTCTGACTCGGGCGGGCGGTGGGGGGGCAAGGGCAATATATGTAACCTAAACTTTTGTACCCCCACAATATGCTGAAATAAGAATAATAAAAAAAAAAGTTAAGATAAAAAAAAAAAAAACAACTGCTAAAAAAAAAAAGTTTGGATTTGGAGCATTTTGAATTTTGGGTTTTCAGATTAGCAAAGCTCAACCTGTACTAATTTATTTTAAAAGATTTTTAATGTAATGAGAGATTGAACAGCTCAAAATAACTTAACTTTAGCAAAGTACTACATGCCTCCAAATATGACATTGATGCAAATAAATACATTAATTAATAAAGCCAGACTGGAGGAAAATACAAATTTTATCTTAAAGAATTGTAGGCATATGCTATTAGCTAGATTTGATTTTTTCTGTGCATCAATTTAGTTTAAAACATTTAAATAAATATTTGGTAGTAAAATATCAAGTCTTTGTTCAATTACTAGATATAAGTAAAATACTGAGCATCTACCAATCTCTGTACAATGTTATGCAAACACATTTTGTAAGCTTTCATGAAAATATTTCTGTTATTGACATCCTAAGTTTGAGTTACAGACTTGATATCTAACTGGAGATATTAGTTGGAATACCTCAGGATTAGATGGAAGAGAATAATAGCTTCCATTATGTGTCAGATACTATTACATAATGCATTGATCTCACCATGTAAATCTCACCATGTAATCCTGGTAGATATTTTGATTTCATGTTTTCAGATATAACTATAATAGTGACAAATGTTTAATTAACAAACTGTTATCTCAAATGTTACTAATGAACTGTGTTAATATATTTCTACTCTCATTGCATAGAATTGGTTTTTATCATGATAAATTATTTTTTGTGTAAAATTGACAATGAAATTTTGTTTGTTGAATATTACTTTAATACAAATATTATTACTTATAGCTATAGCATCTATTTTATATGCTATATTATATTTATAGTATATTTGCTATAAAATGATGCCATAAACACTTTTTCTTAAAAACCAATGATGACATTTGTGCTTTTAAAAATGTTTCTATTAATTACATTTCTAGTTTGAAGACAGTGATATTTTTAATTCTATTGCTACCAGATTATAAACTCATTGTTTAGAAAAATAAAACAAACATAATACCACCATATGTGGGAACATTTCTTCAAACATAAACCATATAGTTTGAGTTATAGTTTATAGTTACTTTTAGTTTACCTTATAGTTTATAGTTTACTTTTAGTTTACCTTATAGTTTATAGTTACTTTTTAAAATTCTTTTTAGTTTTTTGTTTCCTTCAGATTTTTATTAGATATCCAAGAACTTTCTAAAGTTTATTGTTTTTGTAAGACAATTACTTGAATGATAATCCTATTGTTTTACCAATTTCTAATTTACCTAATCATGCTTTTAGGGTTCTTATTTCCCACTTGCTGGTTATTATTTTTTTGTGTGTGTTCTTTTTCTAAATATTGAATTGAATTTATTCTTAATCCTTCATGCTGTTTGATTCTTATTACTTTTTCCTCTCTCTCCATTTTCAAATGACAACATTTATGTTTATGGATCACCATGAAGCATAGAAAATGACTTAGTCTACAAGTTCTTACACATAACATTCAGCATTCCATTATATAGTAATTTATTTTCTATGATAGTTTCCATTTCTTCATTGACTCAATAGACATTTAATATTGTTTTTAAATTTATAAGTGATTTTTGTGTTATTGGTGGTGAAGTGGCAGGAATTGTTTAAATGTTTTTATTAATAGCTAGTATTATTGTACTGTAACGTGAAAATATAGCCTGTATAATTTTTGGTTTCAAAAATATGCTGAGTTTTTTAACTAGTTACATAATAATTAAAATGTCTTCATTGAGCACTTCAGAAAAATGTCTATTCTTTGTAGTTGGTAAAGCTCAATGTATTTGTCATTCTTTTTTTTTTTTTTTTTTTGTTGAGACAGAGTCTCACTTTGTTGCCCCGGCTAGAGTGAGTGCCGTGGCGTCAGCCTAGCTCACAGCAACCTCAGACTCCTCGGCTTAAGCGATCCTCCTGCCTCAGCCTCCCGAGTAGCTGGGACTACAGGCATGCGCCACCATGCCCGGCTAATTTTTTCTATATAGATTTTTAGTTGTCCATATAATGTCTTTCTATTTTTAGTAGAGACGGGGTCTCGCTCAGGCTGGTCTCGAACTCCTGACCTTGAGCGATCCACCCGCCTCGGCCTCCCAGAGTGCTAGGATTACAGGCGTGAGCCACCGCGCCCGGCCTGTCATTCATTTTTAATTCTTCATTGTCTGGTGGACTGCCTAGGACATAGGGAACAATTGATAATTATTGTTTGTGTGAAGTATGTTTTAAATAATACTGCTGTTTAAGCTTAGAACATATAATACTTTATTTTAAAAATTTATAACCTGGAATAATAGCTTCAAATAAAATCCTGCTAGACAGAATATGAAAAATAAACATTTACTAAATTTCATGAAAAACAAACACAAATAATGAACAATAATTCTACTCTCTCTTAGCTCAGTGGCGATATGAAGTTCACTTACAAGAAAAGTTAAAATTTTTGTGGAGTCAAATTGAAATTCACATCTTGATTGAATATTTTTCATGTAGAAGGCTTATCTAGAATTGTAAGCCTTCTACATGAAACTGTAATTAATTAATTTCTGTGACCTATCACCTATTTGCAAGCACTTGAAGGTTATCTATTAGTAAATCCAAAATATTATCATAAATTTCTCTACCAGTTTTTCATGGCAGCATTGTTCAATATGATTACTAATTTCAAGAACTATTTGTATTTAAACATGACTTCCCTTTCATGATAAGTACTTTTCACCTCTTTGATTGTTTATGAGGTCAATTCAACATTAATAATTTTTTTGAGATGACAGAATTTATCAGTGTTGACAGAATTAATAACTGAGGTCTTTGTCTATAGGACAAGAGGTTTTACTAGTGGTAATAGAAGTTTCTGATCTTCTGTTGAAATTTGTGACATTAAATTATTTTAATGTCACGTAGCAACACTGTGTTATCATAAACACAGAATAACTTCAACATAGGTATTATATACAGGAGCAAAAATATAAATAAAAATGAGAAGCATATTGTTAAGTTAAAGGCTATTTTTATAATTTCTTTTTTTATATGAGTAGGTTAAAATTAAGTATTTCTTCAACAATATATGACTATATAGACATATATATGTATGTATAAAATAAATAGATAATTACAAAATATAAAATGTTATACATCTAGAAAACATGCTTTCCAAAGGCAATATTATATATTAAAATTATCAATAAATGTTTTATTTGTGAATCGCATTATTCAAATTCATCTAATTTATAAAAGAAATTTGCTAACAAAATATTTAAAAATAAAAAAATGTAGGCAATTACATGGCTCTCTCATCCTCTATGAATCCTAGCTTCCCCATTGGCCCAATTTTCACCAATAATGGTGGGTGAAAACAAGATGAAGATGACCCAGGAGCCTAGTGTCATAGGGCAAGACTTGTTATTGTATAAAGAGGTGACTATGCTCAGAATGCATCTTACTCAAAGACACATCCAACACCAGAGTGTACAATGCAATTTCTGTCAGTACTTTCCTAGATCAAGTACTTAGGTCATTCCAGAAAAAATGTGTCCAAATTACTTTATAAAAAATATAGAAAAAATGAACATACTTCTCATTTGTAAAGAGCTTGGAACATATCAGCTCTGACATGTAAAAAGCTAGTAAGTTGTTACTATTATTCTTACAGCAAGAAAATCTGCCATGCTCTCCCCGGGCAGGTCGGCCCCCCCGGGGCGTTGCCTCTCTGCTGTAAAAAATCAAACAGAAAAAGGCTTAATAAACAACAATTTTTCTTGAACTCATCTGAGATTTGAAGTCACATAACAAACCATCATCCTGAAATCCGCAGAAACCGGAAAATACATAGAATCAGAGTTGAGATCAGCTTACCTGAACCAGAAGCCAGTGGAGCCATAAACTTGGTAGAAACTTAAACAGGAATACTGACAAATTGATGGAGGCTGTATGTGGACTACAGCAGGAGTGAGAATCTCTTCAAGCCCCAGTTTTATGGAGGGGTCTCACTCTGTGGGTTTTACCTTCCAGAACATCACAAGGATCTCACTATGAAGAGCCCAGACAAAAATAACATCATGTCTCTGGTAGGGAAGGAGAAAATTAACAATTATGAAATATATCAAGAGCATTCTTCATAGCATGGTCAGCTCTCTAGGTCAAATATCAACTTAACAGATTTTTTTCATCTGGGAGAAAGGCATTTACCTGACCCCAGCCCTCTCTAGCCTTCCTGTCTCTCCTAAAGCAGAAAAAAATATCAAAGAAACACTTATGGATGTAACAGTCCACGGACACAATCCAGCTAAAGACTGCAATTTAATCATAAGTTTATAGACGTTTTCCCCACCTTATTTTTTACCTCCACATTAACAGGACTCTGGTATAATTACGATGGATTATATCTGAAAGATCGACTAGGCTAAGCGTTTATTCAAGGAGTTCTTAGAAAAACAAAAAGACAAAAAGGGAAACAAAAACAAAGACACTAGAAGAATTTGAAACCCCTGGTACCTATAGCTTTATCAAATGTTAAACACAGGTCAACTGCTAGCTGAGTTAATAAACCTCACACTAAAGACCCACTTACCTCAGCTACTATTACATGACATATCATATTCTCCTTCCAACAGAAAATCACAAAGCAGACTAAAAGCAACTAAAAGGAAGACTCAAAGCAAGCACCACAACTGGACTCAGATATTTAAAATAACTGTGATATTAACATGTTAAGAGCTCTAAGTGGACAACATACAAGAAAAGGTGAGCAGTATAAGCAGAGAGATGGAAACTCTAAGAAAGAATCAAAAGGAAATGCAAGGAATAAAAAACACTGCATTAGAAAAACGAATGTCTATAATAAGTTCATCAGTAGACTAGACAATACTGAGGAAAAAAATCAGTGATCCTAAAAGCATGTCAAACTAAAATGCAAAGAAAAAGTGAATTTAAAAAAAAAAAAAAACAGAACAGAATATCCAAGAATAGTGGAACATTTCAAAAGGTCAACATGTATGTAATTGGAGTACCGAAATGAGAAGAAAAAGAGAGTGGTGAGGAATAAATATTGGATGTGAAGAAAATTGTGAACATCACAAAATTAATGGCACACACCAAACCAGAGGTTCAAGAAACTCAAAGAACACCAAGCATGATAAAAAAACAAATGTATGCAGCTAGTTAAACTGTAAATAAATAAATAAATAAACAACAAAAAGAGAATCATGAAAGAAGCCAGGTGGAGGTGGGGGTGGGAACACATTACCTGTATAGGAAAAAACATAAGACTTAAAGTAGACTTGTCAGAAATCATGCAAAAGAGTGGAATAAAATTGTAAAGAAATATAAGTTCTTTATAGAAAAGTAGATTCTTTAAAGAGAGAAGTAAATGAACATTCAATTATATTTAAGAGTACAAGAAAAATGCTTACTCAGACCAAAAGAGAGAAATATTTAGAAAATTATTGGCCAACATACTTGCCTGACAAAAAAATGGTAAAATAAGTTCTTCAAGGAGAAAGAAAATGGTGCAGACCTTGACTGAAAAAATGGTTAAAGATTATTTTCATGGAGAAAAAGTATGATATAGATAAAAGCCTGCACTTACATAAAAAATGAAAAAGCCTAGGAGAAAAAAATAAATAGAAAATAAAATATTTTCTTACTCTTATTTGATCTAATTGATAAATGTTTGTTTGAACTAATAAATCCAAAAATGTATAATGAAATTATAACACATGGATAAATGAAATAATTGATGGCAATTTTATGAGGAATGAAAGGGAAGAATTTGGAATATTTTGTTATAAGGCACTTGTAGTACCCATGAGGAGGTATAATGTTATTTTAATGTGAACTTAGACCCATGTAAATGCATATGTCAATCTCTAAAGCAATCAGAAAAGATTAACTGGGCAAGTATATTGATATGCATAGAGAGGAAAGAAAATGGAATCATATAAAATACTAAATTAAAAGCAGAAAAAGCAGAAAAAGGGGGAAGAGAGAAAACAAAAGATGCAAATAACAGAGCAAAAATTAGAAAACAATTGCAAATATAGAAGATGTTATCCAACTATATCAATAACCACTTCAAATGTTTATGGCCTAAATACAATTAAAAGACTTGTCAGAATGAGTCAAAAACAAAATAATAAGACCCTATACATTATCTTCAAGAAACCCACTTTAATTAGAAAAGAAAAAAGTTACATGAGTACAGAGCAATTGTATATAAAGATAGTTGTCAAAGATTTCAAGAAAGAAATTTTGGAGAGTTTTTAATATCATGAAAGACAAAAAACAAGAGCAATATAGATGAGAAGGCAGGCAAGGGTCTAAATATTTCTGAAGATGAATGTTTAATATTTCTTTCAGCTTCTACATGTTTGTGTTTGTGATGGTTGTCCAGATTTTTATAATGGTAGTGGTAGGTAAGTGTTTTCATCTTATGAGGTGTAGAGGAGAATTTTATTTCCCCGAGTAGGTTTCCATTACAACACTTGTAAGTATTGTCCACATCAATGGATGTGATACTAGAGATGACTATGATGTTGTGACAGATTATAAAATTTATTATACAACATGCTTAAATTTCCTGATCATATGTCTTTGAATATTAGGAGGAGAAAGTATTTTTAGTAAGTTGAAAGAGCACAGATTACTAAAAGAGTGAATGTAAAAAGTCAGAGAAGCTGGCAAAAGAAGGATAAAAAATTGATCACTTCTGCTATCTTGAGATGACTTACATGGGTATACTTCTGTTTCTTACATAGATAGTGATTATAAATTGAAAGATGGCCCAAAGATCTCCCACTTGAGTCATCCTCTTTGATACCATTTTTTTTCAGTGTGTTCTTTATATTACTCTTTATAATTCTAGGGTTGTTCCTGAGATTTTTCTGAAATATAGCTCCTCTAATGGTGGCTGCTATTATGTTGATAATGCCTTGAAGTGGGTGGGGAATGGAGGAAGAGCAGGGCTGAAAGCTCTCATTAAATGGAAACAGAATAGAGTTATGGAGGGCAAAGGGGCATGGGAGATGGTAATAATAGCATTTCATAATATCTATCAACTAATGTAGTCCTCTCACATTACATAAATTCTGTACATTATTAACTTTAAGCTATCCACTGGAATTATCTCTTCTTTCTCTCAATATACAATTAATATAATAATAAATGAAAAAAGCCAATAATTTAAAAATCAAGATCCTCAAGGTGTCTATCTTGCTAGCAAAACAGTTCATCGTTCTTTTCTAGGTAAATTAGTCTCAGCATTCCACAACATAAAGATCACCTTAAAATCAAGTTACCCTAAAGCAAAGAACACCAGATGAAATATCCCACACAAATTCACTAGACATATAAATAGCTTTCTGCATATATCCTAAAAACAAATATGCCACTAAGGATTTTGAAATATTTAAGGAAAAGTCTTGATTATGAAAGAGAAAACTCAAATTATAAGGAAAGAGAAAAATCGGGACTCTGGAGGAAATAAACATATTTGAAACACTAGAGTAGAAACTGGACAAAATAATTTTAATCAAAAAACCCTACTGTTTCAGAGACTGAAAAACAATAGTGGAACTGTTAAAAAATGGTACACTATGCTATGAAAAGAGAAAAGTCAGTGAATAAGAAAAGGTCCTGCAAATTAAGAGTATAGGGGCCAATTATAAAATTAAAAAAAAAATGGTTTAAATCTCCCATAAAAGAGAATTAAAAGATATGTCTTTAGTTTTGTGAGTGACCTCCATACTGTTTTCCACAATGGCTGTGCCCATTTACACTCCCACCAACAAGTATACAGACATTCCTTTTTCCTCATATTCACACCAGCATTTGTTATATTTTGTCTTTTCAATAAAAATCATTTTAACTGGAGTGAGATGATCTCTCATCATGGTTTTGACTTCAATTTCTATGATTAATGATTTTGAGCATTTTTTTCACATACCTCATTTGTATGTCTTCTTTTGAGAAATGTCTGTTCAGATCTTTTGCACATTTATTTATTTACTTTTCATTGAGGTAAATATACATGTATAACTTACCATCTTTGCCATTTTTAAGTGTACAGTTCAATTGTAATCAATACATTTCTGTACTTTTTTTTCATTTTTAAATCAGGTTATTTGTTTTTTTTTTTTTTTTTGGCTGTTTAGTTGTTTGAGTTCCATAACTATTTTGGTTACTGTGAGTTGAATAGTTTGCAAATATTTTCTTCCATTCTGTAGGTTGTCTCTTCATTTTTTTGATTGTTTTGTTCACTGTGAAGAAACTTTTTATCTTGATGTGATCCCATTTGTTTATTTTTGTTTGGTTGCCCATGCTTTTTAGATCTTACTCAAAAATATTTACCCACTATTCACAATAGCTAAGAAATGGAACCAACATAAGTGTCCATCAATGGATGAATGGAGTAAAAAAATGGAATACATATACAAAATGAAATATTATTCAGCCATAAACAGAATGAAATTCTGTCATTTGCAACAACATGGATGGAACTGAAGGACACCATGTTAAATGAAATAACCCTGCCACAGAAAAGACAGATATCACATATTCTCACTCATACATGACAGCTAAAAAAAAAAAAACTGATCTCATAGAAGTAGAGAGTAGAATCATGGTTACCAGAGGCTGGGAAGTGCAGTAGTGAGGGGACAGATAAAGAGGGATTGGCTAATGGGTATTAAAATTAAGTTAGATGGAATAAAATCTAGTGTTTGGTAGCACAATAGAGTGACTATAGTTAACAATAATTTATTTTATATTTGAATATAACTAGAGGAGTGGATTTGGAATATTCCCAACACAAAGAAATTATAAACATTTGAGGTGATGGATATCCCAATTACCCTGATTTGATGATTACACATTGTGTTATTATATCATAATATCACATGCATCCCCAAAATGTGTACAACTACTGTGTATCCATAAAAATTAAAAATAAAGTAAAAAATAATTTACTGAATATCAAAACAAAGACAAACTTAAGAAAAATGATTAAAAGACAAGAAAATCAAAGACTTGATTTAGTTGATCCAGGCAATCCAGCATTGTCTGACCCGGCAACTCACTGGTTCCAAAAAAAAAATACGTGGAAGAGAAAATGGTCACAATATATTCTTAAAGATATATTTTAAAATATAATGTCTTCATATTAAAGTCACCCCTGAGTACCTGTCAAAATACATTTTAAAAAACTGTCATAAAAACACATCAATGTACAATTTCAGAACATTATGTACTTAGGAAGAAATGAAAATAAAATTGCCTTAGAAATCAACAGCAAAACAGGTTCTAAAAGTAATAAAATTTTATCTTTAAACTATTTAGAGAGATTTATTTTTAATTTAAAATTCAATGCACAAATTTTCAATGATAATTGAAGATAGAATAGAGGCAAGAGAAAATGTATAAGAATTCAAATGACTTTTTAGGAAGTTAAATGAAAAGTTATTCCAGTTTAGCAAAAGAATAAACAAATAAAAGGAAGCTATAAAATTTAAGAACAGTAGACCCACTTTAGGAGAACAGAAAAAGGAAGTCCAGTGATGGTAATATGCAAAATCTAAGAGATCATTAGCTAAATGTGACCAAGAACAGGAGCCCACTTTTGTTTGTCTGGATCACAAGCCTTTTTGGGACAGGTGGTGCTTTCTCTTTCATATGCAGTCAGAGGGCCTGTATCTACCAATTTCCCACAAGACAAAATGTTTGTCTCCCTTCTACTGAAAGGAAGGATTGTTAGAATCTAGATGCTGGGCAGCTAGTATTCCTCAAAATTTCTACAAACAGCTGCCACTATAAATGTCAACTCCCTGATGCCTGCTGTATTTATTGCCCCATAGAAGAAGACTTATTTTCCATGAAAGAGTAGAATTACTGGGAAAAATAGGAGTTGGAAAATGTCCATCCACTGGAATGTATATACACACTGTGAGCCAAGCCAAATAACCTGTCCCTGATGCACATCTCTGGAAGATAATGGGTTGAAGAGGTGCCTTTCAAATTCTTTTCTCAAGCTGAAATTTTTCTCTTTTCTTCCATAGAGCTTTTTTTTTTTATCACCTTGTCATGGATGACTTTGCAAAATTTGTCCTAAACTTGCTGTTTTGGAGGTAATGACCTGAATGTGATCCACTTTGCACTACATAACAATTAACCCATATTGGAGAAAGAGTTCTAAAGTTTCTGAAGTATGTCCCAAGTAAAAGTAGGAAGTTAATAATACCAAATATCTTTAAGACAGCAGATAACTGAAAAAGACCTCAGGTATTTGATATGCATTATACTTCTTCTCAATGAACTTAGTTCCCTAATACTGTATAATGTCTCTTCTAATAGACTTTAAAATTAGAGTGGCCAGCTTCTTGTCTCTAGCTTGGAATGTAAGGAGCTTGAAAATTGTCTCTCCTTCTTAACAAGTAAAAACCTAAAAAATCCTGAAAAATCAATAACTTTTCTCAGGTCCATCAGAGAAATAAGGTCACAGAGCAAATCACTGTCCACAAAATTGGAGATAGACAAATACATAGAGAGAATCACAACTTACCAGAGCAGAAAATAACCAGCAGAAACCTCAGAAGGCATGAGTCCTGGAGTAGGAAAACCAAAATATATTAAAAATTGATAAATTGTCAGAGGCTTAGTGTAGACAAGACTGAGAAATAAATCTCCAGAGGGACCCAATCATGTGGGAGTCTCCATACTTTGGAGAATTTTCTCCAAATCCTTGACCAGGTTCTCAGAATGAATATATTGGAGAAAAATTCACTGTGTTTGGGATGAGACATTTTTAAATATGCCAGAGCATTCTTTGTTTTTTTTTTAATAAGGCTCTCCTCAAGGGGGTTGAGGGTTATGAGAGGACCTTATGCACTTCACAATGCAGGGATACAGGCTCACTAAAAGACTCAGACTCAGTCATGGAACTATCGAAAGATTCCCCTCATAACACCTTACCATCATGTTACTAAAATCTTTTTATCAAAACATAGTTTGAGGAGACAGACGAATGATCAAAACCAAATGTAGATGTAGCAGGAATATTAGAATTTTCAGACCAGGAATGTAAAACAACTATAATTGATATTCTATGGTTACTAATGGATAAGCTAGTCAATATGCAAAGCGTAAGGGCAATGTAAGCAGAGAGATTAAAATTCTAAGAAAAAATAAAAAAGAAATGCTAGAGATCAAAAACACTATTAGCAATAGAGACTTTCTGATAAGCATTTGATGGGCTTATTAATAGACTGGGTACAGATGAGAAGAGACTCTCTGATATTGAGCCTATCTCAAGAGAAATCTCCAAAATTGAAAAGCAAAGAGAACAATGACTGGGAAAAACAAAACTGAATGTCCAAGAACTGTATGACAACTAAAAAAGGTGTAATATTTGAGTAATGGAAATATCAGAAGGAGAAGGAAAAAGAGAAAGAAAAAAAGTAACATTTGAAATAATGACTGAGAATTTCCCCCAAAATTTATGTCAGACACCAAGCCACAGATTCTGGAAGCTCAGAAAACACCAAACAAGATCAATGCCAAAAAAATACATATTCTATTATTATACATCTATGCATATCATATTAAAACTGAAAAGCAGGCCGGGCGCGGTGGCTCACGCCTGTAATCCTAGCACTCTGGGAGGCCGAGGCGGGTGGATAGCTCGAGGTCAGGAGTTTGAGACCAACCTGAGCAAAAGTGAGACCCCCATCTCTACTAAAAATAGAAAGAAATTATCTGGCCAACTAAAACCATATACATAAAAATTAGCTGGGTATGGTGGTGCGTGCCTGTAGTCCCAGCTACTCAGGAGGCTGAGGCAGGAGGATTGCTTAAGCCCAGGAGTTTGAGGTTGCTGTGAGCTAGGCTGATGCCACGGCACTCACTCTAGCCCGGGTAACAGAGCGAGACTCTGTCTCAAAAAAAAAAAAAAAACAAAAAAAAAACAAAACCTGAAAAGCAGTCAAAGATAAAATAAGCCCAGGGTGAAGAGGAACCCCACTGAACTTACAGAGGACTTAAAGAATAGCAAAGAGAAGAATGATATTCAACTTCTCCTCAGAAACTATGCAAGCAAGGGTAGAATATAGGCAAATAATTATGGTATTGAAGGGGAATAAAAAAACCTCTCAGCAACTAGAATTCTGTACACTATTAAATTATCATTCAAAAGTGAAGAAGAAATAAAGACTTTCTCAGACAAACAAAAATTGAGGAAATTTTTCAGCAATAGACTTGCCTTGAAAGAAATGTTCAACTAACTTCTTCAGAAAAAGGAAAAATGATACAGGTCAGAAACTTGGATCTACATTAAAAAAGGAAAAGCACACACAAAAAAAAAAAGAAAGAAAGAAAGAAAGAAAAGCACAAAAGAAGAAATAACTGAAGGTAAAATAAAAAGTTTTATTTTTCTTATTCTTAATTGCTCAAGCAGATAAGGTTATTCAAAACAATAACAGCAGAAATTTATTCAATTAAGTATGCTTATGTATGTATGTGTATATACACACACAGTTAATCTGTGAACATGGGTTTGAACTGTATGCATGCCCTTATACTCAGATTTTCTTCTGCTTCCACCATCCGTAGGATAGCAAGACCAACTGCTTCTTTTCTTCCTTCTCAACCTACTCAATGTGAAGACAATAAGGGTGAAGATCTTTATAATAATCCACTTCTATTTAATGAACAGTAAACATATTTTCTTACCTTTATGATTTTCTTAATAACATTTTCTTTTCTATAGCTTTCTTTATTATAAAAATACAGTATATAATACATATAACATAAAAATATATGTTAAGGAACTTTATATGTTATCACCAATGCTTCCAGTCAATAGTAGGCTCTTAGCAATTAAGTTTTGGGAGAGTCTAAAGTTGTACTGATTTCTGACTCTACAGGGGCTCAGTGCCCCTAGACTCTACGTTGTTCAAGGGACAACTATATGCATGAGTGTGTGCATATATAGGCTTATATATAAGTGAAATGAATGACAGTAATGATATAAGGAAAGAGATAAAGGAATTAAAATTATTTTTTTATTATAAAATACTTGAACCACCTGTGAAATAATAGAGTTTTATTTGAAAATGGACTTGGATTAGTTGTAAATGTGCATTGCACATTCTATAACAGCCACTAAAAAAAAGTTAAAAAAGAAGTTAGTTTGGAATTCTATAACAGAAATACCATAGACTGGGTAGCTTAAACAACAGAAATGTATTCCTAACAGTTCTGGAGTCTGAGATCCAAGATCAAGATACCAGAATTTCCAGTGTCTGGTGAGCATCTGCTTCCTGATGTGAAGATGGCCATCGTCTTGTTGTATCCTTCCATGGTAGAAAGTAAAGAGGTACCTCCCTGACCTTCTTTTATAAAGGAAGTAATTCCATTCATGAGGGCACCACCCTTATAACCTAATTACCTCCCAAATTACTTGGGAGGTCAAACTCCAAGTTACAACACATTGGGGATTGTATTTCAACGTATAAATTTGGAGAAACACAAACATTCAGTTATAACAAACTGATATGATAAGACAGGAAAGAAAATGAAATCATATAAAATCCTCAATTAAAATCACAGAAGGCAAAAAAAGAGTAGAAGACAAAATTAGGGAAAGAATGGAGAATGAATGGAAATAATAACAGAGGTCGTATATATTCATTCAACTATATAAATAAATACTCACTTTACATGTTGATGGTCTCCATACACCAATTAAAAGGCAGAGATTGTCAGAGTGGATCAAAAAATAAGGCCTAACTATATGTTGTCTGTAATAAATCCACTTCAAATATAAAGACATATATTAAAAGCAAAGGATTGGAGAAATATATATATATGTATCAAACCAACACTAATCAAAAGAATGTAGTAGCAGCTATATTAATTTTAGACAGAGCAGATTTCAGATAAAGGGAATTCATCAAGGATAAAGAGGGGCATTGTATATTGATAAAATGATCAATTCCCCAAATAGACTTAACAATTTTTCATGTTCATTCACCTAACAGAGTGTCAAAATACATAAGGCAAAAACCAATAAAATTGAAAAGGGGAATAAATGAATCCACTATTATAGTTGGAGACGTCAACAGCCCTCTATCACAAATGAACAGATCCTTCACATAGCAAATCAGTAGGGACACAGCTGAACTCTATACCACCACCAATTAACTGTATATAATGTACATGCATGGACTATTCTATCTGACAATGGCAGAATACATATTCTTCTCGAGCTCACATGGAATATTCACCAATATACACCAAATTATGTGCCATAAAGCACACCTTACCCAATTTAAAGGAAAGCACATCATACAATGTCTGCTCTCAGACCACAATGGTATTAACTAGAAATCAATAATAGAAAGGTAACTGGAAAATCCCCGATTGCATGGTGAATAAACAACACACTACTAAATAACACGAGTCAAAGAAGAAATCAAAAAATATTTTGAACTAAATGAAAATGAAAATACAACACATCAAAATTTTGGGGACACTATATAGGCAGTATTTAAAGGAAAAATTTTAGACTACAAGAAAGATATAAAATCAATAATCTAACCTCCAACCTTAGGAAACTAGAAAAAGAAGAGCAAATTAAATCCACAACAAAGAGAAGAAAATAAATAATTGAGTAAAAATCAATGAAATTAAAAATAGAAAATCAATACAGAAAATAAATGAAACCAAAAGCTATTTTTTGTTTACAAAGTTCGATAAAACTGATAAGCTTCTAGCCAGGCTAAGACAAAAAGAAAGAAGACACATGTGACTAACAGCAAAAATGAAAGAGGGGAAATTACTACAGGTGTCCGGGAAATTAAAAGGGCAATAAAGAAATATTATAAAGAACTTTATGACCTCAAATTTGATAACCAGGAGAAATGGACTTATTCCTTGAAAGACACTATCCCAGTCAGCTTGGACCACCGTAACAAAATAGTACAGATTAGGTAGCTTAATCAACAGAAATTTATGTTCTCACAGTTCTGGAGACTGGATGTTCAAGATCAAGGTGCCAGCATGATCTGGTTCTGGTAACAGCTTTCTTTCAGGTTGGCAGATGGCTCTTTTCTGTATGTTCATATGGCAGAAGAGAGAACAAGTTCTCTAAGGTCTCTTTTTCAAAAGGACAGTAATTCTGTTGTATCAGGGCCCCACCTTATGGCCTCACTTAACCTTAATTACTTCTATAAAGGCCCTATATCCAAGTACAGTCACACTGTATTTGGGTTAAGTCTTCAACATATGAATTTTGGGGGAACAAAATCCAGTCCACAGTAGATGCAATCTACAAAACTGACACAAGAGGAAATAATAGACAATTTGAATAGGCCTATATCTATTTAAAAATTGGATTAGTTATAAATAACTTTCTCAAAGAGAAACACCAGGCCCAGATTGTTCACTGGTGAACTGTATCAAACAAATAATTATACCAAATCTCTATAGTCTCTTCCAAAAGATGCAGAAGGACTATTTACTAACTCATTCAGCATTATCCTAATACCAATGTCAGAGCAAGCCATTACAAGAAAAGGACACTACAGACCAATATCTCTCACACAAATAAATGCAAAAATTCTCAACAAAATTAAGCAAAATAAATCCAACAATGTATAAAAAGAACGTTATACCATGGCCAAGTAGGATTTATCCCAGGTATGCAAGGCTGATTCAATATTCTACTCAATTAATGTAATCTGGCACACCAACAGGCTAAAGAAGAAAAATCACATGATGATAACAACAAATGCATAAAAATCACTTGAAAAAAATCTAACATCCAGTTATTATTTAAAAAAAAAATCTCTTAGCAAATTTGAAATAGAAGAAAATTTCCTCAACTTGATAGAGCATGCCTAGAATCCATCCCCAATAGCATTATACTTAATGGTGAGAAACTAAAAGCTTTTCCACTAATATCAAGAGGAAGGCAAGGATTTTCCCTCTTATGACTTCTTTTCAACATTACACCAGAAGTCCTAGGTAATGTAAAAAGACAAAAAAGGAAATAAAAGCTGTATTGATTGGAAAAGAAGAAATAAAACTGTCCTCATTCACAGATAATATGGTTGTCTAAGTAGAAAATCTGAAAAAAGTTTCCAAATCTTCTGCAATTGCAGAGTTGCAGTATATAAAATTAATATATGAAAGTCTGTCATTTCCTTTATACCAGTTCTATAGAATGAATTGTGGCCCACCAAAAATTCATATGTTGAAGTCCTGATTTCCAATACGACTGTTTAAAGATGGGCCTTGGGAGATAATTTAAGGTTAAATGAGGTCATGACGATAGTGCCTTGATGATAGGATTAGCAATTTTATAAGAAGAGTGAGAACAAACTCTCTGTCATGTGAGCACACATCTGGTAGGTGACTGTCTGCAAGCCAGCACTCACCAGGAACTTAATTGGCTGCCAACTTGATCTTGGAAATCCCAGCTTCCAGAACTGTGAGAAATAAATGTCTGTTGTTTAAGCCACTCAGTCTATGGAATTTTGTGATAGTAGTCCACGTTGCCTAATACAACCAGCAATGAACAAGTAGAATATGAAACTAAAAACACAATATAACTTACATTAACACCCCCCAAATGAAATATTTAGGTATAAATTTAACAAAATATGCATAAGAACAATGTGAGGAAAGCCACAAAACTCTGATGAAAGATGTTGGTTCTTCTAATTTTATCTATATTTCAACACAATAAAAATTTCAGCAAGTTATTTTTTGATATCAATAAACCAATTCTAAAGGTTATATTGAGAATCAAAAGACCTAGAGTAGTCAACACAGTATTGAAGAAGAGCAGTTAGAGGACTGACACTCTTTGACTTCAAGACCTACTATAAAGATACAGATATCAAGACAGTGGATGGAAGAATGGACAGATCAATTAAACAGAGAGAGTGCCCAGAAATAGACCCACATAAATATTTCTAACTGATGAAAAAGGAACAAAAATAATACAATGAAGCAGTTAGTCTTTTCAATAAATGATGCTGGAACAACTGGATAGTCATATATCAAAAAAGTAAAACTAGACACAGACTTTATATCTTTCATAAAAACTAACTCAAAAGTGGCCATGCATGTAAATGTAAAATACAAAAGTTTAAAATTTCTAGAAGACAACATAGAAGAAATTTAGATTACCTTGTGAATGGCAATAATCTTTTAGATACAACACAAAAAGTATGATCCATGAAAGATAAAAGTGATAAACTAGACTTTATTAAGATTGAACTTTCTCCTATGAGAAAGACATTGTCAATAGAAGATGAAGATAAGTCACAGACCAGAAGAAAAAATTTGCAAAAGATGTATCTGATAGAGAACTGTTATCCAAAATATATAAAGAACTCTTAAAACTCAACAATAAGAAAATGAATAACCCAGTTAAAAAATTTGCAAAATACCTGAACAGACTCTTCATCAACTAAGATATACAAATGACAAATAACCATATGAAAAGATGCTTGCTGTCATATATTATGAAGTGAAAATTAAAATAACAATGAGATACCACTACATATATATTATAATGGCCCGAATCCAAAATACTGATAACAAAAGCTGAGGTATGGTTGTGAAGCTAAAGGAACTCTCATTCATTGCTGGTGGGAATGCAACATGGTGCAGCCACTTTGGAAGACAGTATAGTGGTTTCTTACAGAACTAAATATACTCTTACCATATAATTCAGCAATCGTGATTCTTGTTTTTTACCCAAATGAGCTGTAAACTTATGTGGACACCATCGTCTGTATATTTACAGCAGCTTTATTCACAATTGACAAAACTTGGGAACAATCAAGATATCCTTTAGGAGGTAAATGGACTGTGGTACATCTGGACAATTGAATGTTATTTAGTGTTAAAAAGAAATGAGCTATCAAGTCACGAAAAAACACAGACGAATTCTAAATGCATACTACTAAGTGAAAGAAGCCAGTATGAAAACACCACATACTGTGTGATTCCAGCACATTCTGGAAAAGGATAAGCTATAGAGACTATAAAAACAGCAATGGTTTCCAGGGCTTAGGAAGGAGGGAGGGATGAACACGCAAAGAATAGAGAAATTTTAGGGCAATGAAACTACTCCATGTGAAACTATAATAGTGGATATGTGTCAATACATATTTGTCGAAACTCATAGTATATACAACACTAAGAGTGAATCCTAATATAAAATATACTTTGGGTGATAATGGTATGTCAATATAGATTCATGGATTGCAACAAGTATAACACTCTGGTGAGGGATGTTGATAATAGAGAAGACTACATACATATGTAGGGGGAAATCTCTGTATCTTTCACACAATTTGGCCATGAACCTAAAACTTCTCTATAAAATAAAGTGTATTGTATAACATTTTTTAAAAATAGGGGGAAAAAAAAAACTAGGTGGTCAGATTATCCCAGTTACCACTAATACAAAAGTTACCTAAGGATTTTATTAAAGAACATATCACAAAAAGATAGTAAAATACAAATTTTAGTTACAATATTGAGTTATGAAAAAAATCCCAGTACCCAATTTGAAATTATAATGAACATAATCAAAACAATGGAAATAAGATTTATTGGTTTTGCTAACTAGTGATATGCCTGTTTTGAGCATCTCGGCAAGTAAAAGTGAATGTAGTTAAAAGATCTCTATTTTCAACTATTGATAGGACAAAGTCCATAGATAATATTTACATTAAACAATGTTAAATTGATTGAAAGATAATCATGTGATGTGGAGACGTATACAATGTTAATATTTACTTATGGGTTATAGACTGATGGGTAGAAATGATATGGTAGAAGAGTTGGCTTTTATCACAATCATTTTTATATATACATATATATTTATATATATTTATAGATACATACCAAGTTCATATAATCAATTTATACTTCACATGCATATATACAGTGATTAAAAATTAAAACATGCCTGCCATCATCGTGGGTATAGATATGACATTTCAAGTTCAGATGTACAGAGTAAAATTCCTGGGAAGTTTAAATGGGCTAAGTTTTTTTTTTTTTTTTTTCAACTCCTTTCCAAGTCACCTCCTTTCCATCACCATAACAAATAATATCCCACAAGAAATATTTAGGGTAATTTGCTAGAGACAGAAGGGAAAAGCTTTTGACATTTCTTGTTGGACAAGTCCCATCTGGTGCTCTCATCCTTTGTGTGGACTCTGAACATTTAATGAGATACAGCACCTGCCAATTTGCACTGTAAAATCCACAGATAGATTCTAGTATTTCATGCTTGTTGCTGCTAAGGATATGCTTTAAATTTATATATGCCCTTTTTACCAGCCAACATGTTTCCTTCAAAATAAAAAAAAGAACGATTACTTGAATCACATATATAACTGAAGGGGATGATTTCAACACTACTCTCTAAGATAATAGGACATACAATGTCCTGAGAAAAAGGAAAAGCTCAGTGGATGGCAAAAAATATGTTAAAGAAAGTGTTCTCTTTTACAAATAAGTTATCATATAATTTATCATCCAAACCGAGATGTTTTTGAGAGGGAAAGGGAATGCCATTAATTATTATGCCAAGATAATAGTCATAAACAGAGACTATTTGGCAGCCCTAATTTTAAAGTCCAGTAGAGAGGGTTTTATGCAATATTAAGGGACTAAGGCCAGTTACAAAAAGAAGCAGAGTGCATATCAAATACTTGAGGTCTCTATGGTTCTTCACTTTCTTCAAGATAGTTAGGATTATTAAATCCCATAAGCATGCTTGTAGTGAGCATCTATTTTTTGCTTCCCCAGCCGCCATGTGCTCTACTTCTATTTTATCCCTATGTTTTGTTTATTTAGTTGCTTCTCCCATATTTAAATCCACATGATCTGGTGGGGCTTCACCTCAAATTTTAATTGGCCGAAGTCATTTGCAATAATAGAAAACTTGTGCACCAACGTTATTTCTATTTCAATGTTTTGTTTGTTTATTTGTTGATACCTTGTTGGAACAATGTCAGAAAAAACATTTTGCTCAGTAATATGTGAATGAATAAGAAAAGGTCAGTAGGGAATTGTGAAGACATCTAATCCAATCTTTTACCCTTTCTACAGAGTCCCTCTCTACCGATCAGGCATTGATTCATTTATTGCCCACTATTCTGATGACATAGGATATAATTAGGAAAGTAAACCCCAATGTTCTCCTGTTTTCTTTAATTGAAGTATTAAGAACTTGACCTCTGTTATGTATGACCTTAACCACCAAGTTAGAGTAGACAAAGAAATAAGCATAAAGCTCATATCTAAATTATTGATGGTTTATATCAATTCTCTTTTCTAATACTTTTTATTAATATTACTTCTGATGTTCAACGAATTATCTTATTCAATATAGACTTGGTATAAATATTGCAGGAAAACATGAATAAGTTTTAAACACATAGTATTTTATGCATAAGTGAATTACTCCTTGACTACTAGACAGGAAGTTCAAGATTACATCAGTTGAATGGTAACATAAAATACACCCTAAATTCTTATTCCAGCATCTCTAACTTCCACTACTTAACAAAACTTGTGGTTATATTTTTAAAAAGTTTTAAAGTTACTATTTTTTATTTAGTTGTGAATGCTATTTTATCCTATGCATTTTACTACACTTATCCTTGTTAAAATGTAATACATAGATAGATGCATATAATTTGTACTTGTAAGATTTCTGATAGAATTGACTCAAAGATAGCTTCCATAAAGAATTATGAACTAAATCAAGACTGCTAAAAATACCATTTTTATTTTGAGGTTATGTATATACATGTCAAAACAACTGACTGAAAATGCGAAGTACTCAGGCAATCAACCAGCTATGTTGTCTGTATGATGCCAAACAGCCGCCTTGATTGATACTTGTTACCAATTGAATGAACTGACTCCATAGAACCACTGGCATTATCTTTATAACGAACAAAGTTGATAATGTCATAGCTATGCTTAAAAATCTGTTCATGATTTACAGGATAAAATCCAAAATCCTTAGCTTGACATAAAAGGCCTTTCAATAACTGTCTACAATTTGCTTTCCTGACTCCATTCTCTATCTTCCTCCCCAACTAGCCATAACAATGTGCTGTTGATGATTTTACTTTCCTCATGATGTTCCGGACACGTTCATGACTGTTTTCTGTGGGTTTTTCCTATGCCAGCATCCTCCCTCCCTTTCCTACGGTGCTCACGGACTTGCTTTGTAACATGGCCATTGCTTTATCACTGTCAGATATGCCTTACCTTGTCTCCTGCCTCTGTTCAGCCCCATTTGCTCCCATAAAATTTTCATTTGAGGCATAGTAAATAATATAATGAATTTGAGAATAAATAAGTGAAGAACTTGGTCAGTTATTTACTTTTAAAATCTGAGTCAACAGTCCTAAGATTAATTATGTACCTATTCAGCCCCTTATCCTTTAATTCAATTCACTTGCAAATGTGTTTATACATTTTTGTATAATGTATACATTCAGTTTTGCAAAAAACAAATTTGTGATTGAAGTGACACCCTCTTTACGTGAGGTCAGTAGTATTATAAAAAGTAATCTAGGAAAACCAGGCTTATTGTCACATTTATTATTTTTGCTAATGGTTATTTTTACTTAAGTTTTCATAAGCTTAGGGTATTGTAAAATTTTTTTCTACTTGATTCTTGTTTCAACATCCTCAATGTTCTTCCATGGTGATTCTGGTGCATAAATGCCATACAAAATCCCTGGTACAGATCAACGAATATTGTTGAAATTTTAGGGTATAAGAACACAGTAAATTTCTTCTCTTTTCTTGTGTTTTGAATTGATTATTTTCACTTGGACTTGAAGCACCACATTTTCCTGGCCTTCTCTATCTCATTGGCCACTCTTCTCAGTCTCCTTTGAGGCTTGCACCTGATTCCTTACACCTTGTCACACTAGTGTGACCTGGGACTTTGTCTTTGGATCTCTGTACCCCACACTGACTCTCTTGGATCACACTCAGTTTTATGGCATGATAAATAAAATGTTATATGCTTATAAACCCAAAATTTATGTTTGCAACTCATACCTCTCTCTAAACCCAGATATCCACTTTCTACACTATGTCACAATTTGTATAAACAGTAGATATTTAAATCTTATTCAAAACTGAATCTCTAATTATCCTCCCTTTGCAAAACCTGCGCTCTTTCCCACCTTAATTTGTAACAATTTCATTCACTTAGTTGCTTAGGAAAGGTAAATAAACAAGTAAGTAAGTAAATGAAAAGAAAGATAGATAGATATACCAGATAGAGTTGGAAACATCTTTCACACCTCTATGGTATATTCAATACGCAATTCACTAAAATACATGTAATATATTACCACTTTTTATCACAACTATATACGTCTTTACCCTGGGCATAAATATACCACCATCTCTTACCTGTCATCTTTCAACAGCCTTTTAATTGATTTCTGTATTTACATTTTTATACTTTTAAAGTCTATTCTCAACTTAGCTAAGTGATCCTTTGATCCTTTCAAAACAAAAAATCAGATCCTGTCATTCAGCTCAGATCCTTTAATAGCTATATAAATAAAAGATATCAATATGTTTCATCAGCAGATGGTACCAGAAAATAATTTATTTATTACTTTGATGTTGATCTGAGTGAATCACTCTAACATTTCCTAGTTTTTAAGCTAGTGTTCATGACTGTACACATTCATGTCAGTCTTTTCTAAAATTTATCTTGTATCATAGGCTATTTAATCAGAGCTCCATAATTAGAATCCAAAGTACCTTATAATTATATTTTTGGAAACCTGTTTAGCACAAAAGAAAAATCTTGGAAATCTCTAATATTTGATAGTCAAAATCAAAATCCAATATAACAAGTTAAGTTATTTCAATGACAGTATATACCTAAAGCATATGTCTACACATTAACGAGTAAAATGAACTTCTCTCAAGCTTTTACAGAAAGGTTAGAAGTTAGGGAGGCAAATAAAGAAAAGTAATTAAACATAGCAGAAGTCAATCAGTCAGAGTAAATTACTCATGTACCATCTTGGGAAATATTACAAATTAGGTATTCATATTCTACAAGACCCAAAAAGGATGAAGAAAAAAATAATAGTGTTGCTTTTTAGATATAAGGGCTTCTTAATAGCAGTATGTACCTTATTGTTGTTAATTTTAATTTTTAAGAAGAGCAAAAATTTCAAGGAAAGACTTTACATAGTCAGTAATGCATAAAATATGTTACTTGATTTAAATTAAGAAAAAAATTAATGATATCATATTAATTTAAACTTTTTTAAATTAAAGAAAAATAGTTTATAGAGCCCATTTATTTGTTTGAAGGTTGAATTCTGCTTTATTTTTATTTTAATTTGAAAACATTAAGGAAGTATAAATGTTTTAGGTTACATGGATCGTTTTGTAATGCTTGAGTCCCAGCTATAGGTGTGCCCATCATCCAATTAGTGTTCATTGTATCCATTAAGTAGGTTTTTGCCCCTCCCATTACTCATTCCAACCTGGTTGATTTCCACTGAGTTTTACTTATCTCTGTGCACATGTGTGCTCATCAGTTAATTCCAATTTAATAGTGAGTATATGTGGTGTTTGTTTCTTCATTCCTGAGATACTTCACTTGGGAGAATGGTCTCCAGTTCCATCCAAATTATTGCAAAAGGTATTAATTTATCTTTTTTATTGCTGAGTAGTACTCCATGGTATACATATACCACATTTTATTAATCCATTCATGAATTGATGAGCACTTGGGTTGATTCCACATCTTTGCAATTGTGAATTGTGCTGCAATAAACATTCGAGTGCAGGTGTCTCTTTGATAAAATGACTTTTTCCCCTTTGATTAAATATCTAGTAATGGCATTGCTGGATCAAATGGTAGGTCTAATTTTAGTTCTTCAAGGTTCTCAGGGAGGTTCTGCCAGCCCAGCAATAGTGGTGAAGACTCAGTGGTGGGGTCTTGGGATCTAGGGACAACTCCAATGGGAAACCTTATAAATAGTGAGACAACAGGTAAACTACTTAAAGGTATATTTCCTCCATGGTGCAAAATAATTAGCTCTAAAATAAATGGTGCTCTGGTTCTCCCTAGTAAAGGAAGAACTAAAAGCAAAATTCAGAAATCTCAAAATGTTTCCTAGTAACTTACTTGCAGCCCAGAACAAAACCCCAAAATAAATACAATAATGCAAAAATATACAGCACTCAAAAGGCAGAATTCATAATAGTTGCCATTCTATAAAATTTTACTAAGCATGAAAAGAAACAGGAAAATATGATCCTATAACTAGCAGAAAATAATTCAATAAAAAGAGACTCCAAACTGACAGAGATGTTAGAATTAGCAGTCAAGGATGTTAAAAAATTCTTATAAATACATTCCATATATTCAGAAAAGTAGAGGAAGCATTGAGGATGCTAAATAGAGACATGGAAGACATGGGTCTTTTTTAAAAGACCCAATTTCTAGAAATGAAACCAAATTTCTGCATTGACGATAATACTACATAGAAATAAAGGCAGGTTTAAACATTACAGGTAAAAGTAAGTAGTGAACTTGATAAAATAGCAACAGAAACTATTCAAGGCAAAACAGAGACATAAAAAGGCTGCACACAAAAACTCTACAGTGGCAGACTTAAGTGACTGTGAGCAGAAACAGTATGGTCCACAAAGTCTAAAATATTTACTATCTAACCTGCACATAGTTTACTGAGTCTTAGCTTAGAATATTGAAAATATTATTTTTTTATTATGTTTACCTCTCTTTCAAAAATTATACAAGCTCAAGAATTACAGAAAATATAAATTAGACAAAATTTCTTACCCTTGAAGTTATTTTGATTACTTGGCTATTGCTGGGAAGATTTCAAATAAAAATTATGTTGCTCTAAGCCAGTGGTTCTCAAACTTGGCTACATATTAGAACACCAGGAGAACTTTTAACAATTCCAATATCCAAGTCATACTTCACACTGAGAGAGAATGAATGGAGATGAGGAGACACCACAATCAGTAATATTTTTAGCGCTTCCATGATTTCAGTGTGCAGCCAAGATTAAGAAACACGTCTCTAGCTGGAATCTGACATTTTTGCTTCTCTGGTAATGTTCAGGTCAAGTAAAGTCATAGCTAAAAAATGAAGAAATTAGAAGACAAAATACTTCCAACAACTTCTACATTTGGAGATATTATATTTTAAATCACAATAAATAGAGACCAGAAGTAAAACTACTCGGAAAATCATGATAAAAAGTATTATAATTCTTTAAATTACATTGCTCGAGTCTGAAAAACAAACTCTGATTTAGTGAATATACTGAGTACAGGCAAATACATGGTTAATCTGTCCATGTTAATAAAGTTAAGTATATTTATTTAGCTAAGAATTCTCAACTAAATTATTACACTTTCAGCTTAATTTATTACCTTCAACTCTTAGTATTCACAATCTTTAAAAATCTATCTGAAATAGGAATTCACACGGAAATAAACAGTATTTTCCCACATGTAAAATTTTATTCTTTCCACTGAAGAGTATATTTAAACAAAGATACAAAAAGAGCAAACCTTGGATTACCAAGAAAAGGAGAAACTTTTCTTTACCCTTAATAAAGATAAAGTTACAAAGAGTTGTCTTTTTAAATACATAAAATCAGAGAAAGCAGAAAGTGTTAATTATAAAATTATATAAAGACAACTGATTAAAAATCAAGCAATAAATTTTTAATATAAAATTGCTTATGGATTCATTAATAAAGAGAATGCTTTATTGCCTCAACATAGTTTTCTTTAAAAAATAAACTGAAAACTGCAGAAAACATACAAAGATGCAGTTAAAACCACTACTCTTCTTTAAACAAGGGCTTTATGAAAGATATAATTATTATTAAAAAGTGGAAAAGTAGTAATTAACACCATGACTTCTTTTTCTGTACCAGAAGGAAAAATGAGATATTGCCAAACTGAATTTGTTCCAGAGGATAGGATAAAGAGAGGAAAGTAGAAATGATTATTCAAAATTTTTTCAAGCTACATTTTGATTATTTGATGGTACAATTTACATCTTTTTATATTTCATATCCCTTAAAAACTATTGTAGTGATTTTTTAATACTTTTGTCTTTTAACATTTATATTAAAATTTAAGTAATTTATACACCACCATTATAATATTAGAGTATTCTGAATTTGACCGTGAACTTACTTTTACAAGTAATTTTTATACTTTCAGATGCTTTCCTGTTACCAATTAGTGTCCTTTTATTTCAGCTTGAAGAGCTCTCATTAGCATTTCTTGGAAGACAGATTTGGTGGTGATAAAGTCCTTCAGCTTTTGTTTGTCTGGAGAAGTCTTTTTCTATTTCTGAAGGAGAGATTTGCTGGGTACAGTATTTTGCGTTGGCTGGGTTTGTTTTTCTTCCTCAGCACTTTCAACATATCCCACTTTCTCCGGACCTGTAAGGTTTCTACTGAGAAGTCTACTGCTAGGTGTATTGGAACTCTCTTACATGTTATTTCGTTATTTTCTCTTGCTGTTTTCAAAATCCTCTCTTCCTCTTTGATTTTTGACATTTTGATTATAATATGTCTCTGTATGTTCCTATGTAGACTGAACCTGATTAAAGGCCATTGACCTTCCTGTACTTTATGTATTTATATTTTTCTCCAGCTTTGAAAAGTTTTCTGCCATTATTTCTTTAAATAACTTTCTATTCCTTTGTCTCTCTCTTATCCTTTACTTATTTCTATGATTTAGATATTTATTCTTTTGATGCTGTCTCATAAATCTTGTAAGCTTTCTTCATTTCTTTTTCTTTCTTTCTTTCTTTCTTTTTTTTTTTTTTTTTGGCTTTTTCCTCCTATGACTGTATATTTTCAAATAACCTGTCTTTGGGTTCACATATTCCTTCTTCTGCTTCATCAGTACTGCTGCTAATGCTTTCTATTGCATTTTTTCAGCCAGTGGGTACTGGCCTGGAGTCAGAAGACATGGGAGTCTGCTCAATGCTGGGCTTCACTGAGGAAAGACTGATGTTAGGGTCAAAGCCAAAGTCCTATTCTTACCTCCCTCTTTCCTCCCGTTGGAAGATACCATTGTCCATGCTGAGCTTCCTGGAGCTGGGTTAAGAGTAATAATAGCACTTGTAAGGAGCTTACCATGTTCTAGGTATTGTCTTAAGCATGTGTATTAACTCATTTATTCCTCAATCTAATGAGGAAGTTCTATTATTAATCCATTGTACACTTGAAGAAACTGAGGCACAGAGAAGCTAAGTAACTTCCCCAAGGTCACACAGGTATTAAGTTGGAGAGCCAGGAGTTGAACCCAGATTGTTGGAGCCACATGGTTCTTAAGCACCATAACCTACTGTGCCTATTGTGGTGTGTAAATAATGAATAACAGTTTATTCAACAACATCTTTTCACCATGCCCTTTACCAAAGTTGTGCGGCAACTTTGACAAGGACTAAACAATTAATATTTCTGGAAGCTGCATTGTGAGTGTGCAACACGGATAATTCCTTTAACTAAGAAAAGCTTTCATTTTTCATCACAACTGGTCAATACCAAAACCTGCTGGGAAGGAATCTATTTATAGCGTTAGGGATTAATTGAAGGAAATTAACAGATTTCCCACAACATTTTAGAGATGTTGAGAATTTTCAAGGCAGAGTTAGAGTTGCTCTCTACAGGTCTTATAATTGCATATATCCAAAGCAAGAGATGTACATTTATTTGTCTCTCAGGAAAAAACCTGAAGCTCTAGTGTATATAATCAAGCAACTTATTCTAGAATAAACTGTACGTTTCTCTTAAAAAAAAAAAAAAAGAGTGACATGGGTAATGTAAAATTGTCCTTCCTATCCTTTTCAATGTGTCTTTTCTTATTATTGTGCTATAACCAAGTACTGGGATCTCTTACCTGGTTCCCTTAGCTCTTATGAAGGTATTTTTGAGTGTGCATAATTATTTTTCAAATTGATGTTCCTGCAGGGGGATGATTGCTAGGGAGTCCTATTCTGCCACCTTACTCCCTCTCTCTTCTGCACATGAATATCTATTGAAAATTAAATTATTTTGGACATCTACCAGGCCCTTTCTGTGGTATCTTCCTCTTGCTCATGTTTTTAATTTCTTTTTTTTACACATGTATCAAATATAATTAATTTATAATCTCACATCATTTCAATGCTCTCTTTTTTATTATTTGGGGTTTAATACTCCTGTTTACTTGTCTGTTACTTGAGCATCAATAATTCTATTCAGATGGAGGAGGTGACTTGTCTCAGAAAAATTAAAAAATTACAAAGATCATAGATGGAAGTGGGCATATCATTAAAGATCCTACAGCTGTTGAAAACATAACTGCTAATGAACCATTCTAAACCTTTAAATCTGATGACTTAGATGAAGTAGAAAAATTACTTAAAAGTCACAGTGTCAGAACTTACTAAAGATTATTTTTGCCACCCACCAATATCAAAAACTTAAACAACTTAAACAACACAAATTTATTATCTCACAGTTTTTGTGGGACAAGAGTCCAAGCACAGGTTAGTTCAGCCTCTGTTTAGAATCTCATAATGGGCAAATAAAGGTTCAGTCAGGGCTGTGGTTTCATTTAACATTCTAAAATATTTGCTAAATATCTGCTCATTGGGAATTATAAGGAGCATTTTCTTTACATTTAGGAAAAAGTAAATAAAAGCAAGGATGACCACTAACACTTTTCTAATCAAACTAGTGCTGAATGCCTCAATTAGCATAATGAAAGGAGACAATACAACAAGCTTTAAAATTGGAAATGAAGCGATATAGCTGCCATTATTGTCATATAACATGATTGCCTACATAGGAAACAAAAATTTGTCTATGGACAGACTAAGAATTATCTAAAAACTCTAAGAAATTGCTAGATATGAAAACTTCAATATATATTGCCTCTGCATCACCTGAATGTAACCTAAATGTTTGTACCTCCATAATATTGTGAAATTAAAAATAAATTTAAAAAATAAAAAATAGAAAAAACCCAAGATATGAAAAACTGAGGGGGAAGTTAAAGCGTTAAATTGAACTCTATTTACTGACCTAGATAAAAAAAACTTTGATGTATAACAAGAAATCACATTTTTATACCCTTGCAGTAGAAAATTAGAACATATAATTTCAAAAAGATATTATGTGCCAGAAAAACAAAGGAACAGAAAAAAATTATTAAATTATGTTAAAACATTCCTGGAAGGTGTTACTTGGATTGATGAACTTTTATAAGTCAAATGTTCTGTTCTGTTGTCTTTATGTCTGGAGACCTGGAACAAAGTAGCTCTGCACTTTCAGGGGCCATAGAAATGTGATTTATCTTATTATCTGACTCCATAAATTATTTAAATACTATAACATATTTTTTAATCATTAATAGATGAGTGCCACATATTTTCAATTACATTAAGGAGGATCTTAATTTTTTAATAAATTATTGTTATATTTTATTATTTATATATAATTACTATAAAATGATACATGCTTTTCTAAGCTTTGCAAATAGTTATGCTTTCTATATTAGGTTTCAAAATGATGAATACATTTAGTAATCATAGATAATTTTTTATGATTATAAGTGACAGATGTCTGTAGCTTGCAATCATTTTAACTTGACATTTTCAATTATTATAGCTATATTGATGAAAGAAGATTAAGAAGCTCTCAGACGCCAAATCCCATTATTTTAACTTTGTGTATAGCTGTCAAGGCCTAATAATTCCAAAGGGATATAACTGTTCTTGAATAAAAATGCATAGTGAAGGTCCTCTTAGCAATATGAAATGGAATATAATCTCTCAACTATAAATGATAAAAAAGAGTACGAATCTATTTTCTAACTTTCAGTTATCCTTGAAAAATGATACTTCAAACTTGAAGCAATAGTTAAGAAGTAAGGTCATATTGTATAGTAAATGTTAATAACCTATTTGCACTAAATTTTTTAATAAATGTAAAATTAGAGTATATAATCAAGGTTGGAGATACTAGGTTTTTGGAGTTGATAATCATTACTTTTCCATAGAGTATATTGTTTCTTTTTTATGTTATAACATTTCTCTCATCAATTTGTAGCCCAGTCTTTTTCAATTGAATTTTGGAAGGACAAGGATTCACAAACAGCATCATGTTTGGGTCCTTGATACTTGCACAGAAGCCTCTTTGTACCATAGACTATTTCTAACATACGGAATATTATATTGAATTGCTTCAGTGAAAAATTATAATAAAAAACTCTCAATTCATGTAGTTTTTCTTTTTTTCCTTAGGTGTCAAAATGTTATATTTTAAATAAGACAATAAATCTTAACTAAAAAATAAGGTTCTAGAATCTCTGTTCAATAATTGGTGCTGGGAAATTTGTATAGTCACATGTAGAAGACTGAAACAGAATCTGCACCTCTCACCACTCACAAAAATCGACTCACAATGGATAACAGACTTAAACCTAAGGCATGAAATTATAAGAATTCTAGAAGAAAATGTTGGAAAAAACTCTTATAGGCATTGGCCTAGGGAAATAATTTATGAAGAAGACCCCAAAGCCAATCACAGTAACAACAAAAATAGATAAATGGGACCTGATCAGATTAAAAAGCTTCTGCACAGCCAAGGAAACTATCATTAGAGTGAATAGACAACATATAGAATGGGAGAAAATATTCACATGCTATACATCTGATAAAGAGCTGATAACTAGAATCTGTAAAGAACTCAAGCAAAATATTAATAGCAAGAAAAAAAATCAAACAACCCCATTACAAAGTGGGCAAAGGACATGAACAGAAACTTTCCAAAAGAAGGTAGACTAATGGCCAAGAAACATATGACAAAATGCTCAACATCTCCAATCTTAAGGGAAATGCAAATCAAAACCACAATGAGATATCACTTAACTCCAGTGCGAATGGCTTTTATCAAAATGTCCCAAAACAACAAATGTTGATGTGAATCTAGAGAGATAGGAACACTCATGCACTGCTGGTGGAACTGCAAACTATTACAACCTCTGTGGAAAGTAATATGAAGATGTCTCAAAGAGCTAAAGGTAGAACTACCGCAATCCCATTACTGGGCATATACTTAGAGGAAAAAAAGACATTCTATAAAACAGACACCTGCACTTGAACATTTATAGCAGCACAATTCACAATTGCAAAGTTGTGGAAATAGCCCAAGTGCCCATCATCCCATGAGTGGATTAATAAAATGTGTTATATGTATACCATGGAGTACTACTCAGCCACAAAAAAACATGTTGAACTAGCACCTCCTGTGTTTCCTGGGTAGAGACATTCTACTAAGTGAAGTATCACAAGAATGGAAAAACAAAACATCACATGTGCTCACCATTACATTGGAATGAATTGATCAACACTTATATGCACATATGGAAATAATATTCATCAGAAATCTGGCAGGTGGGAGAGGGCAGAGGGGATGGGTAAACTCACACTGACTGAACAGGAACAATGCACACTATCTGGGTTGGGGCACAATTATAACTTTGACTTAAACAGTAGAGAGACAAGTTATATAATGCAAACGTTTATACCCCCATAATATTCTGAAATAAAAATAGGATTCTTCTGTTTATTACTGAACAGATTAAAAATTTCACATGTATAAACATTTTTTGAGTACTGAGTATAAAATGAGGTGGTTGTTGCAATCGTAGAGGTAGTAATGAGCTACATTTTTAAAATATTTGGAAGTATTTACATCATCTCCCAGTTTCTCTTTGATATCTTCCCTTTCCACCTAAACATTTTTCTGAAACTATGGTACTCACAAACTATTAAACTACTAGTCACTAACTGAGCCCTGTATTTTCCTCTCCATTCTTGACCTTCTTGCTCCATTTTTAAGACATATTTTTGAGATATAATTGATGTACAATAAGCTGTATCTGGTTAAAGTATAAAATTTGATAAATTTTAAATATGCATATATCAGTGAAATCATCACCATAATCAAGCTATTGAACATACCCATGAGCCCTCAAAAGTTGCTTGTGGCCCCTTCCTTATAATCCCAACACCTCATGCTTTTATCCTCTCCAAGTGATTCACTGACCTTGCTTTCTGTTTATGTATATTGGCATTCATTTCCTAGAATTTCCTATAAATGGAATTATACATAAAGTACTATTTTAGCCCAAGATGGTTAAACTGGTATGTATTAGTAATGAAGATACTAAAGACGGAGATTTTATTTGAATAATCAGGAAGGGCCTCATGGAAAATGGGATATTGAGGAAATATCTGGAATGATGAGGGAATGAGCCCTTTACACTACTGTGGAAAGAGTGGTGTGGACAGAGGTATAGCATATGCAACCACTCTGAGACAGGAGCACGCTTTATGTGTTCTTGGAGCAGCAAGGAGTCCAGCGTAGTTGTAACAAAGTGAATGATGTGGAGGATAGTGAGATAAAGTCAGATATATAACATGCTGTGTATAGTGCCTCAGTTTCTTAAGGCTGCCATAGCAAATTACCACTCACTGGGTGGTTTAAACAACAGAAATTTATGGTCTCACAGTTCTGGAGACAAGACATCCAGCATCAAGGTTTTAGCAGTTTGGTCCTTTTAAATACTCTGAGTGAAGAATCGGTTCCATGCCTTCACCTAGCTTTTGGTCATTTGCTCACAATCTTTGGTGTTTCTTGGCCTGTAAAAATGTCACCACAGTCTCTGCCTCCATTTTCGAATGGTGCTCTCCCTGTGTGTGTATCCGTGTCCAAATGTCCTCTTATAAGGACACCAGTCATGTTTGATTAGGGGTTCACCCTACTTCCATATCCACTCACCCAAATGTAACTTATTACATCTTCCAAGGCCCTATTTAAAAATAAGATCACATTCTAAGGTACTGTGGGCTAGGACTTCAATATGTGAATTTTGGGGGAACACAATTCAACCTAGAAGAGTAATTCAATCCATGAAATGGTACAAACGATCAAGCATTTAGAAGTGAAATAAGACCCAATATTAAATACATTTTTTTCAGAAAAGAGAGAAGGCAACAGTTCTCTATTTATTTTATTAGGTCATAATAAGCCTAATACCAAAATCAGACATTACCAGGAAAGAAAATTATTGACCAATATCTTCCACATATAGAAAATATTTAATCAAATTTTATCAAGTAGAATCTAGCCATATTTAGAAAGTATAGTATATCATAAGCAAGTTGAGTTTGCTTCAGGGTAGCAAGCTTGATTTGAAATAAATCATATTAATCAAATTAATAGAAAAAAGGGAAAATACGAACATGTCCATAAGTCATGTAAAACTTTGATAAAATTAAGCAAACATTTATGAAAATAATTATCAAATTAGGGCTTGACTAGAATTCCTGCATTCTGATAGAGGGCACTACTAAATGTCTACATATAATATCACTCTTAATAGTTAGACATTGCACACTGTCTTTCATAGAGATCAGAAATAAAGCAACAATGCACATTCTTAAATTTCAATTCACCAGTGTACTAGAATCAATCATTTTATTGAGTGACCTCAGATGACTCCTAGAGATGGTTCACAGTTTAGTCTCCCAATGCCCTCCAAAGTGGCGAGGTGGTAGGCAGCATTCTGTTCTTTAGAGTGATGTAAGATAACGTACTTAAAGGCATGACAACTTCTGAGAATAAAACCCTTGTTTTCTCCTTCAGAGACACACGCATACACACACACACACACACACACACAAACACTTAAGATGTGTTCTAATTCTCTTTGGTCTACACGTTTTTCCTTTATGTCACTAAAATAATTCTTTTCATTTTCACTTTGGCAGGGCGAGAAATTAGTAGCTTACCATCTTTCTTCCTGACGGTTACCTGACTTGTAGAAGTTCAACATCTGTTAACCACCGCTTTGCTCTATTTCATTCCTTGTGATCACTCCTTATTCCACTTAAATTTGTAGACAGCAAGTTTTCTGGAGTCTCGGTAATTTGTTGGTATGAGCTGTTGAAAGATATTTCCTGCTTTGTGTGTTCTAATGAGCCCAGGGGTTCATTCTGAGTGTCTGTGTCTGGTGAATATAATAAGCCTGGCAACTCTGGCAGTCACAGACAGGTTTGCAGGGAAGGGTGCCATGAGCTTCACGTTTAAAATAGATCTTCCCATTTGAAGCAAATAGGGTTTCAAACACTCAAACTGGATTTTCTTTCTTTTTATCTTTCTTTTTTTTTTTTTAAATATCCCTTAGCATTTTAAAATTATATAGAGATTTCAGAAGTCTATTAATATTTCATTTTAAAAATTACTTTTTGTTTCTTTCAGAAAAAAAAAAAAAGCAACAATGCATATCACCCTGTGAAATGAAGAATGCTAGCTCCAGGATCCTTCAAAAAAGTCAGTTTATTTTAAGTGTAGTCTGTGGAGACTTTTCCTAGTTAAAATCAATGGTTAGAAATTCAAATAGTTATACAGTAAGCAATAGAGAATTTTTCAAGATCCAATTTAACTATGTTGTAATACATAGTGGTTTTTAAAATTTGAGAACAAAAATATTTTAAATATTATTCTGGACAGTGTATTGGTCTCTGTGTGTGCGAGTGTGTGTGTGTGTGTGTGTGTGTGTGGTTTAATGACCTGAAAAAATCATTAGCTTGGTTAGAGTAAAAGTAATCTCTTGTGAGCATATAATTACGTTCTTAGAAAAACATATCTTCTAAAGTTAGTCTGTAACATTTTGGGCTGTTAATCTAAGTGACTGTTATATCAAATGCATTGTTTTCAATGCTGATCAGAAATATCTGTCATTTATAGGGATTTTATATTACAAATTTTATAATAATTTCAGTGTTAATTTCATGGCTGATAAATACTCAGTTACTTTGTTTTTATCAAATGTATGCTAAAGTGCTTCACATATATTCTTCTAATAACCTTAATAATAATTTAATACTAAGAAAAAGATACATTTTACGCTCAAGTGGATACAAATGGCAGGATATGATACAGGAGGCAATTCAGATCTGTCTGTATCCTTTTCCTGTACCGAGATGATAAATGTAAGCTGATGTTTAAATTAACATATGTATTTACTTATAATTAATAACTCTATAATTTTGAAGTTACAATCTTTTATATTATATTCTTAACAGTATATTTTGAACCTTAATTTTAGCAATTTACTTTGAATAACCTAATTAAATCACCAATTCAATTTAGTCCTTTATTAATTACTGCATATCATCAATTTAATCCTTTATTTGAACATCTTTCCAAAGATCTTTATTAGTTCATACAGTCTATGACAGTAATCTCCTAAATTTTGCTCATGCCCTTTAAAATAATTTTGAAATCTACAAATCTTCTTGCATATTGTAAATAAGCTTCAACTATTTTTATTATATTTAAATAAAAAATAAATCAAATAACACATATTTTGTGTGATTAGCAATTAAAACAGTAACATCAACTTTAAAGGATATTTAATGGAATGTAAATACCATAGTAGATTTATTCCCACTATCAACTATTTAAAAAATACATGAACTAACTATTTAAAAGAAATTTTTTATTGTTCCTTTTATTTTGGGAACTCACATTCACTTTGTATTTGCCCCATAAAATTTTATTATATGGTACTGACGAGACTGAAAAAAAATATATGAAGGAAAAAAATTATTATACTATATTTCTATTCTAGAAATCGATTTACTGATATTTTAATCATACTTTTCAATAATAAAAATATGACGATAAATTAAGTTCTTTTTTTTTGAGACAGGGTCTCATTCTGTTCCCTGGGCTAGAGTGAAGTTGCCTGATCATAGCACACTGCAACCTCAAAGTCCTGGGCTCAAGAGATCCTCCTGCCTCAGTCTCCCAAGTAGCTGGGACTGCAGGTGCATGCCGCCAGCCCTGGCTAATTTTTTTTTTTTTTTATTTTTTCGTAGAAACAGAGTCTTGCTTTTGCCCAGGCTCATCTTGAACTCCTGCCTCAAGTGATCTTCCTACCTTGCCCTCCCTAAGTATTAGGATTACAGACATAAGCCACTGTGCCCTGTCATGAATTTTTAATAATAATTTGCTGTGATTTCAAGACTTACTATTGACAGATTTTTTCCTGAGTTGAAGTAATACCACAATTATTGTTAGTACATAAATTTAATAAAATGCAAATACTATATAATTTTGGTAATCATTAAACATAAAAAGCAAAGTAATACCTGAAGTGCTTTTTCTTAATGAGATAACTAGGGTGGTTGTGGTTTTTTTAATTAGTGCATTTATTTGTAGGATAAATTATGGTTAGAATAAGACAATGTTGGGTATCAGTTCAATTCCTAATTTTTTACAACTGAAGATGTTAACTCTGATAAAATAATGTTCACAAAAATAAGTCGATGGGAATTATAGAAAATTTTCATAGCAATGGACCAATTTTTAAAACTCATGTTAGGTTACTTAATGAAAAGCCCTGACTTCAGTATTATATAATTCATTCAAGTAGCAAAAAACACTTGCATCTCCTAAATCTATGAAAATAAAAAGAGCACATAAAATAAATTTTAGTTTTTATTCGCAGGCAGTAGAAAGAAGAGTTTGAAAATACCTGCTTTGGAAAATATATGACCTTGTCATTGGAATCATTGACTTTAACAAATTCTGAGAAAGGGAAATACTCCAAAATTTCATGAATATAATAAAATTATTCCTAATTATACTTGTTTTTTTCTTTACTTTCAGGCATCTTTTTTTTTTCCTTTTTTCCTTTTCTTTTTTAATTTATTTTTTTTTTTTTAATTTTTATCCCTAGTCACGTGAAGCAGTGAAAGTGGAGAAGGAACAAAGAAATCTGTAACTGGTTGTGATTAGAGGTACTTTTTTACTTAACAAACTAAGAGTTACAAAATTGGAAATATATGAATTTTATTATGCCTTTGTCAATAAAGCATTTTTATATAATACTTTTAATAATCATCTGATTTAAACATTTTTGTCAAAAACATGGAACTACATATTTATCTCATCAACTTTATGAAAAATATTCAGCATATGACCTGTTTGGTAAAGGCAGTCTATGATTTCATTCTACTTGGTCAAAACCCACTTTGATGATATCTGATTTTTTTCAGTTCAAAATTATACAATGACATTTATTCAAAAGAAACCTAAAATAACTGAACTTTAATTCCAGGAAAGATAGATCAGTAAGAGATGTAACCTAGCTGCTAGTTTGTTGTCTGGACACAATAAGGCTAGGTGGACTCACTATTTCTTCTTAAAAATCTTTTTGCTTCGCTTTTCTGGTAACTCTTGTTTCAAGTGATGTATTCTTTGATGGGGATAGGTGAAGAAAGGCCCTTAAAGGAAAACTTTCCAGAATTTATCTCTTTGTTTGATACCTGGAAGATTGTCATGCTCCGAAGCAGTACTTCAGAGTAAGATTCTGGACCGCTGAGAGGCTTGCCTTTCTTCTCTAAAGCGGGAGAAAAGCAACCGTAAGGTGAGGTGAAAATGGAGATCCTGTGGGAAGGTAAGGATATGAAATTTAGTTGTCTGTATACCTCTGGGAAACATTTCATGTACCTCAGTGGTACTGTATCCCAATTTGAAGAGCAGCGATAGATGAGAAAATCTTAAGCTCCTTAACAAATATATTCAATAACCTTCATACTCTAGTCCCAAATTACTTATAATTTTTTTTTATTTTGGTAAAATATGCATAACATAGAAGGTACCGTTTTAACCATTTTTAAGTTTACAATTCACTGGCATTACGTACATGCACATTGCTGTGCACCATTCGACTATCTATCTTCAGAACTTTTTTATTATCCTAAAAATCTGTATCCATTAAAAAGTAACTCTCTTAACACCCCATTACTCCTTTCTCTAAGCTCTTGCTAACCACTATTCTACTTTCTGCCCCTTTGAATTTGACAATTCTAGGTACCTCACATAAGTAGAATCATACAATATGTTTCTCTTTTTTATCTAGATCATTTCATTCCGCATGTAGCATTTATCAGAATTTCATTCATTTTTAAAGTTGAGCAATATTCCATTGTATGTACACACCACATTTTATTTAGCCATTTGCTTATTAATGGACATTTGCATGTTTCTACCTTTTGGCTACGGTGAAATATACTGTTCTGTACATGGTTGTATAAATTCAAATTTCTTTTTGAATTCTTTCCTCCAATGCACCACAAGCCAAACTTATCTATCCACAACTGTCCTTTCATGCTAAGTTCCCAAATCTGCAATTTTCTTCCTTTATTCATATGCTTTCCCAACTTAATGGCTCTCTCTTGTTCCTCCATTTATATTATTTTTACAGTTACTATCTATTCTCCAAATCCCGTTTTAACTAAACAATTCTACATATAAACGTGTATATGTGAAATATAAGGGGTAACGTCATGTATATTTTATACATCTTATATTTTATCTTTTATAAATCATATATTTTACTTTATCCCCCTCAATATCTAGGATAATTTAACAAATGGTAGGTAATTTAAAAGTTATTTTAGGAAGCCATACCAGAAGTTGTTAAATCTGAAAAAATGTCAGGCAGGCTCCAGAAGAATTTACAAATGCTAAGTCTAATGAAAATGTTTATAGGGCATTTATTCTTTGCATTATTTATAAGAAATCTACTTATTAAGGAACAAAGCTTAATTAAACTCCAATATTATGTGATGTGACTTAAAATGCTGTTGAGGAGAAAACATAGCAATCTTGTGTTTTCCCTTTCATTTTTCATCTTTAGAATGAAATTAAGCAGTTTTGTTACATTTTCATTTGATGTAATACCATTTTCTTCTGAAGACTGGTATTTGAAAGAGTTTATTTTATTATCTTGTTTTAAATATTATGGAAATTTCTTCCTCAAATATCTTTTAAGAAACTCTAACAACTGTATTGCCACATCTCTAATCAGTCCAAATTGATGTATAACTACACATCAAATGGAAATTGAATTTGTGTTTGTATACTTACTAATTACTATTGGATATTCTAAGCATGGGAATTAAGCTCAAAATGCAAATTTTTAAACACAAATTACTCCAGAACATGTATAATGGGTTGTATAACAATTCAATGTACAAATTTATTAAGTAGTTAGTTAAAATAGGTTTAAGAAATAAAAATAAAAATTGATCAACAAGAAAAAATCAAACAACACCATTAAAAAGTGGGCAAAAGACATGAACAGAAACTTTTCAAAAGAAGACAGACAGCCAACAAATATATGAAAAAATGCTCAACATCTCTAATCATCAGAGAAATTCAAGTCAAACCTACAATGAGATATCATTTAACTCCAGTGAGAATGGCTTTTATCAAAAAGTTGCAAAATGACAAATGTTGGCGTGGATGCAGAGAGTTAAGAACACTCATGCACTGCTGGTGGGACTGCAAACTAGTACAACCTCTGTGGAAAGTAATATGGAGATACCTCAAAGAGCTACAACTAGAACTATCATTTGATCCAGCAATCCCATTATTGGACATCTACCCAAAGGAAGAAAAGACATTCTATAAAACAAAAAACACCTGCACTTGAATGTTTATAGCAGCACAATTCACAACTACAAAAATATAAAAACAACCCAAGTGCCCATCAATCCATGAGTGGATTAATAAAATGTGGTATATGTATACCAAGGAGTTCTACTCAGCCCCCCAAACCAGTGGTGATCTAGCACCTCTTGTATTATCCTGGATAGAGCTGGAGCCCATTCTACTAAGTGAAGTATCACAAGAATAGAAAAAAAACAAGCACCACACGTGCTCACCATCAAATTGGTATTAACTGATCAACACTTTTGTGCACATATAGTAGTAACATTCATCAGGTGTTAGGCAGGTGGGAGGGGGGATGAGAGAATGGGTATATTCACACCCATGGATGCGGTGTGCACCGTCTAGGGGATGGAAGTACTTTAGCTCCTACTTGGTGGGGCAAAGGCAATATATGTAATCTAAACATTTATACCTCCATAATATTCTGAAATAAAAAAAATGTGAAATGTTTTATGGACTTAAGAAATTAAATTTTCAAATAAGAAAGTCAACATTTCTGGATATGCATTTTGTGTGCATGTGTGTATGCCTCAAAAAGCCACCACCACATTGTTCACAAAATTGAAAGAGAAGAATAAACTTACTAGATTAAAAAAAAAATCTGAGGAAGACTTCTACTTCCATCTTACAGGAATTACCTTCCTTCTGTAAAGAAGTAGCAAACTAGAACAAATATGAGAAAGAATGGTTTTCAGACCAAAGATAACAGGCATCACAGGACTGGAATCTCTAAAATAAGTGAAACAAATGAAGTCAGCCTAATTCTCCCAGCTTGTGGCTTAGAGATAGTTATCAGGTAATAGCTAGGAAAACAAACATCAAAAACAGAACTTTGTGCTCTCAAATAGAGGAGAAACAGAAGAGAGTTCAGGAAGGTTCAGGTAGCTATATCTTGTAGTGGAGACTACCAGAGAGGAAGGCACTACATAAAGGAGAGTGCTTTGGAAATCTGCAGAAGCATCCTCTCAAGTCTTCTGTCTGAGTACTGATGGGTACAAACATTAGAAGAAATTGACCACAACTGGTGAAAGAACCATCAGATAGCAATGAGAAGATAAACAGAGATGAAAAATTCTCAATAAAATAATAGGAAACCAAATTTATTTTATTTTTTTAATTTGAGCATATTATGGGGTACAAATGTTTAGGTTACATATACTGCCTTTGCCCCACCCAAATCAGAGCTTCAAGCGTGTCCATCCCCCAGGTGGTGCGTACTGCACCCGTTAGGTGTGTATATACCCATCTCCTCCTCCCCCTCCCATCTGCCCGACACCCGATGAATGTTACTACTGTATGTGCACATAAATGTTGATCAGTTAATTTGATGGTGAGTACATGTGATGCTTGTTTTTCCATTCTTGTGATACTTCACTTAGCAGAATGGGCTCCAGCTCTATCCAGGGTAATACAAGAGGTGCTAGATGACCATTGCTTTTTGTGGCTGAGTAAAACTCCATGGTATACACATACCACATTTTGTTAATCCACTCATGGATTGATGGGCACTTGGGTTGTTTCCACATCTTTACAATTGTGAATTGTGCTGCTATCTACATTCGAGTGCAGATGTCTAAAAAAAAAAAAAAAAAAAAAGAACCTTGGAACAGAGGGCTGAGGGAGAGCCACTCCCCCACATAACAGTATCTGTGACAACATGGATGGCGTGCTTGCTGTGTGCCTTCCTCTAGGGAGCTTCACTTTTACCTGCTGAAAGTATGTAAGTAACAGATAAATAAATATCTGAGTAATAAATAAAACATTCCAATGGCACTTTTCACGGAAATAGAAACAACAATCCTAAAATTTGTATGAAACCACAAAAGACCTTGAATAGCCAAAGAAATCTTGACCAAAATGCACAAAGCTGAAGGCATCACACCATTTGATTTAGAAAACTACCTGAAAGCTATAGTAATCAAAACAGCATAGTGCTGACATAAAAACAGACACAGATCCCAGAAATAAAGTCATTAATTTATAGAGAACTGGTTTTTGATAAAGGTACCAAAAACACACAAAGGGGACAGAACAATCTCTTCAATAAATGGTGGTGGGGAAACTGGATGATCACATGCAGAAGAAAGAAGTTAGACTCTTATCTCACACCATATACGAATATCAACTCAAGTAGATTAAAAACTTAAACATAAGACCTGAAACTATAAAACTACTAGGAAAAAAAAACCATAAGAGAACAGCTCCATGACATTGGGCAAAGGTTTGTTGGAAATGACACCAAAAGCACAGGCAACAAAAGTCAAGGGTGTGAATCATCCCTTTGTCCAGCATATTCACCACTGTTTACTCACCGATTAGTCAGTAGCCACCTTATCTCTACTGTCTACTGTCGCAGTATCACAGTGCTTGTGTTCATGTAACCCTTATTTTACTTAATAATGTCCCCAAAGCACAGGGATAGTGATGTTGGCATATTGTTATAATTTTCCTCTTTATTGTTATTAATAGTGTTGTTAACCTCTTATTATGCCTAGCTTATGAATTAGACTCTATCATAGGCATTTATGGATAAAAGAAAACATAGTAAAATAGAGTTTGGTACAATGTGTGGTTTTAGACATCCACAGGAGTCTTGAAACATATTTCCTGCAGAAAAGGGGGAAACTACTGTATCTTCAGGAATATTCTCTAGTTTTATGAAATTCAAGTTTCTTTTGTGCTTACTTTCTTCCCCAACAAATAGTCTCATAGCATCCTGGTGCTGTGAGGTGTAGAGAATTATTAATAATTCCATGACCTTTGAAGGCAGAGGTGTGGTACTTGGTCAGTCCAACACCTCAATCTTGATCATGTGTTTTGCATCAATTTAATAAATACAAGTTGGAACAGATTTCCAGTTTGAATGAAAAATTTCCCAGAGAATTCTTTTACTCATTTATTTCATTAGTAAACCATTCACTTTTAGACTATTTCTCAGAAGATTGAATGTTGGTATTATGGGGCTTAAAATTGAATAAATACATAGTTTCTATCTTGGAAAAATATATATTCTAGGAGAGACCATAAGTGTGGAATTAATAAGTACTATAGAATCTTGTAGGCCCCATTATAATGGCATATACAGAGTACAATGTTGGCATTTCACAGAGACAGACAAACTCTATCTGTAAAGACCTACAGGCATGAGGGAAGCAGGGTTCAGATGAATTGAGTTCTGTATGTGTTGCTGAGAAGTATTCATCCAGGGTTTCTATATGGGAAGGAAAGTAATCTGATAAACATTAAATTAAAAAAATCCTGACTAGCAGTAGTATAGAAAATATATTGGAGGTGATAAGTTTTAACAAAGGCAGATCTTTCAGATTATAGCAATGATGCAAAAAAGAGATAACGAGGAACTAAATTTAGCAAAATGGTAATGTGAATTTTACAAAATAGTAGGCCAGCTTTGGAAAGATATTAATGTGGTAAAATTTATATGTCCACATGATCCATTCAATTGGAAATGGTATTAAGAAAAGCTTTGAAGATGACTTTCAGGCTTCTGATTCTCCTGGTATCACCATGGAGAAGGATAGAATTAATTAGATTTGTCAAGGAAAAAAGATTGCTTTTCACATTCTGAATGCGTCTTAAACATTGAAGTTTTAGTATTCATTGGCCTGTGAAAATCCAAATGCAAGCTTTTCCTTAATCAGGCCAGAACCCTGAAATCAATAAAAACTTTTCAGGGTTGTGTTAGATAAGAGAATATGTAAATGTTTTAAAAACTCTAAGTGGATATCTACATTTTTTTCCCCTTACATTTATAGCTAAACTCAGAAGAGTAACTGCTTTAACATTTATGTGTGACACATACAAAAGAGAAATTTATCTTTGGGCATAGTGGTATTTTATCACAAAATAATTTCACTTCCTCTAGCAGAAACTAAGTATACATTATGCTGGGCATTTACACTGATATTTTGCCTCAGTAGCATAATGATATTTGAGAAATAATGCAATATAATGAGGAAAATACATACATCTTCTGATAAAACTAAGGAAACTCCAGAAATATCATATGCCATAAAACCTATTTTAAGATTTTTTCTGTTGTGAATGGCATGTAAAAAATAATTTATTCTTTCCTAAAATTTATTCCAGATACTGTAAGTCACATATTTTTCAAAATGAAAGGAAAGAATTATTAGTTATGAAATAGATCAACTATGAAAATGGTTGTATAAAATAAAGCAGAGGTTTTTTAATAAGGAAAAAGAATAAGATGAAAATTATGAGATGGTAGGTTAAAGATACATTGCTTTGTATAACCAGGATTATGCAATTTGCATTGTAAATTCTACTTCAGTAGAAATAAAAGTAACATAGAAAACAATAAGTGAAAAAAAGTATTGTAGGCCAGAATTGAAATAGCCCTTCTCTATACTTGAATTTATAAATAAGAAAATATTGGGAGATAGCAAATAGGAGGTAAATTTATTTAAGCTCCTCAAGCATTTTTTTAAACTTACATATGTCTTTGAAATATTTATCCCACTTAAACCTGATATCAAATGAGAAATCAGTACAAATTTATGACATACAGCACATCTAGAGAAAGGCAAAGCCAGCACCAAACCCAGGCTTCTGACTCCAGTTCATATGTCAGTTCCAGAAAGATGACCATTCTGGTATTTACCAGTTGTTTCTATTCCATAGCCTGTCATTCCAGTGGGTTATGGGCCCCTGATTCCAGGACTCTTGCATCACCTTTTGCTATACTCTTATCTTTACCTATTGCAGGAAAAAACTTTCCCAGTTTTTGCCCATCTAATAGACATTTTATTATTTATTTTAATTCAGTTTTTAAAAATTTCAGAACATGAGCAGGGTACAAATGCTTTGGTTACATATATTGCCTCTGCACCTCCCAAGTCAGAGCTACAAGTGTGCCCAACCCCCAGATATCACGCACTGCATTCATTAGTTGTGAAATTACTCATCCCCTCCCACCTGCCCAACCTGCCTGACGCCCTATGATTGTTACCTCCACATATGCACATAAGTATTGATCGGTTAGTACCAATTTAACAGTGAGTACATGTGATGCTTGTTTTTCCATTTTGTTGATACTTCATTTGACCTGATCAAATTAAAAAGCTTCTGCACAGCCAAGGAGACTACCGTCAGAGCAAATGGACAATGTACAGAATGGTCGAAAATATTTGCATGCTACATATCCAATAAAGGGCTGATAAATAGAATCTATATAGAACTCAGGAAAATCAACAAGAAAAAAATGAACTTTTTACTTTTTGCCTATAAAAAGAGAGAAAAAAATCAAGGACATATTTTTAAAAATTAAAGATCTACAGACATGTTACAAAAGGAGTATTTATCTCACCTTAAATATAAAGGATGATTATAATGAACTGTCTTCTTTCATTGATTTTAATTTAATTTTAATGTACTTTCATCACTAGAGAGTGGTTTTCCTATAACAACTATTGCTTTCCATTATCATGGATTAGTCTTCTTGAAAGTATGTCTTATCCTGATTTTTCAAAAAAAAATTATCAAGGGTATCATATATTTTAGAGACAACTTAAAAACATGATAGACAAAATTGGCTATGTTTCAGTGGATTTAATAAACCTATTGTTGAATCTTGATTCCCCAAAATGTCATCAAGACACTGTTCACAGTGCAAAGCTGGGCTTGTTCTTGTCATGGTAAGAGAGAGCACCACCTCAACAAAGTCTTAGTAGCAGTGCAAAGAAAGAGGACAAGCTCATATTCATGAGTTTTTCATATCTGAATTATGGTGGGTCTTTCAATGCAAGGGCTTGATTAGGATTCCATAAGGATCTTGATATAATAGTTTAGGATTGGTGGACACAGCAAGGAGAGGATTTTGAGGTGAGGGATCTGAACACTTTTGTTGTATGACGTGTTGTTCTATAGCTAGCAAATCTTTCAGAAAGTTCTTAAAATGAACTATTATCTTTCTCAGAAAGAGTTTACAGGAATAGTAAAATTAATTTGACGAAGGCAGCGAAGTAGTATAAGGTAGACATACGGACGGATATGGATGGTTTTATTAATAGTTCTCATGCTTTCAAGCAGATAATATGTTCTTGAAAAAAAAATCTTCTTTATGTTTGGAATGAATGCCTTTTTCTATATTTATGAAATCACTGAGCAAGTGGAAAACCTCTTCCACAATGTGGTTCTCATCATTTTTTGTACATTAATACTATCCAAACCATTATGCCCTTAATACTATATCCAGAACCAGGGAGACAGCAAGAGTGTGTGTGTGTGTGTGTGTGTCTGTGTGTGTTATGGCCATAGGGAAGAAAAGGGCAATTTGGAAAATATAGTGTCTGTCAGCCGATGCATGTAACAGGTTTTTATATATATTTGGGCTATATGTTTTCTTATCCACCGATAATGTTCTTAATACTCACTTTTCAGATGCATAGTAGGTACTTGATAAAATTAATTGAACGAATGTATTGTTTACTCAGATAAGCCCCAGGCTCTGCTTTTAATAACTTGAGAAAACTAATACAAGTTACACAACCTCACCTCAGTTTCCTTATTTGTAAAAATATTGGTACAAATAATAAACAATAAAACCTAAATTAGCCAGGAGTGATGGCATGCACCTGTAATCCCAGCTACTTGGAAGGCTAAGGCAGGAGAGTTGTTTGAGCCCAAGAGTGTGAGGCTACAGTGTGCTATGATCATGCCTGTGAATAGCCACTGCACTCTAGTCTGGGCAACATAGTGAAACTCATTTTTTTTTAAGCAATATAAATGTTAGTTATAGCTATTCTATAAACCTTCAATATATGTTAGCTATTATCATGTTTAATACTATTTTTAAAGAGAATTACTGGAGAACATGAAATTTATCAGTCCTTAATATCTTTCATCTTTTGCATATTATCTGATAATAGTTAATTTTTATGATTTGTTCCCAAGAGTTGTTTTTCCTCTTCTTGGTGGACCAACAAGTTGTTTAGATCAAAGTCATAATATAGCTTTATTAATCGTGTAGTAAAATTTATAATCCTTTTGTTCTGATGAAATATTTCACATTATAGTGATGTCATCTGTCAGGTAAATAGTTCTCTATATATTAAAATAAGTTAGACATGATTTGTTTATATTGTCTTGTGTTTGGATATTTATAATTGAAGTTGGCTTAACTTCAGGTTACATTGGAGGATGTTTTAAAGGCTGTGAAAACCTAAAATTACAAGGTTCTGTAAAAGCCAGTGTTTTAAGTAGCATACAGTCTGTGATTAACTTGTATTTTCAATTATATATGTGCCCTGTCATTTGTCAAGGCTTCCCTTAATTTATAGCAATAACTACAATAATTATAACTGTCATAACAATAACAGTAGCAAGACCCATACTTGTTATATGTTATTTTGAGCCACCTGAGCCACTGAAATCTAGAAATATTCATCCTGAATTCCCTAATCCTAGAGCCTGAATAACCCAAATATCTGCAAGATTATTTTAAATTCCTGATAGCATTTAAATTTCCTGTGGTCCACTCTACTTTTGGACTCACATACTTCAACCTCTGAACATTGCGGATTTTTTTACCATGGCATGCCAAGCCTCAAAGCTTTCTCTGGCTCTTCTCTTCTACTTCTTGCTTTCCACTCTCAGGGAAACTGGAAAAAAGAAAACATACACAAACACCAAGATATTTAGTACAGTAGACATCTGGGATCTTTGGAGAGAAAACATTTACTTAGCTTGATGAGTAATGTTGTTAATTAAAATAGAACCGAAGTGTATGATGAAATCTAACCTTTCTTGAGAATGACTTTGGTGAAAACATAAGATATAAGGTCTGTGTAAACTCTGTACATTTTTACCCATACACAAATCTGGTGAACCATTAAGGTTAAACAGAATTAACTGATATACATTAATGCTTTTTAAAGTTAGGAATAGATTAGTCTAAAATTTATTAACAAATTTGATAAAACTAAGGGGAAACAAAGAGATTGAAGGATATTAAGTTATGTAAAAATAAGGAATATAAAGTTTAGTGCATTTCTTCATGATGGTTTAAAAATGAAGCCAGGCTGTTCCCATGGAAATCTTGTAAAGAAATAATAAATATAATAAAATTTCAATAATTTTAATCTAGGGGATATGGCACATTTTCTTTTAAATACAAATCTGCTGCTGTTCCAATCAAATTTGGAGCACGAAGTCACATCATAATGTCACTGCTGAATTTAGAGAACCTCTGAGGCTCACATGTCAGGAGAACTAAAAAGGCAGTGTGTGGATGTTGTGATTTAATGTCCTTTGCCATTGGGAATTCCTGGAACTCAAAGTAATAATGTCTTCCACATTAATGTGCTGTGAAGTGAATGCTGCATTAATCTTCATAGAAAGTTCAATTCTTTTAAAAGGATAAGGAGCTATTATCAACAGTATTAATACAAAAATTAGGTAACACTAGAACATATTTGATATATGTTTAACATCGTATATTTGTGATTTTTTACTATTTTACATTGCTATAAGCTAATTATTGATTGACCTTCAGATTGACATTTAAATTAAGTTGTCCTTTTTTGCAACCTAGAATATAAATATATGCTTATACTTTATTGGCAATTGTTTTTTAAAGTAATTCATTGGCACTTTATTTGTTTTGGTTTAATTTGTATTGATATTAAATGAGAGTGGAAAGATAAGTATTAATGCTTTACATTTTAAAATTGCTTTTATGCATCCTAAATTATAATTTAAATTTTAATGCGATTTTTTTAATAGTTTTAAGTAATGGATTTTCCCTTGTTGCAAATATCTCTGTTTCTTGGGGAAAGATTTCAGGTTAAAGCTTGCCATTTTAAAATGCACAATAAAAAAGAAATATAGGCATCAATACATACTCTATGATATCATTCTACTAAGCCGTTAAAACTATTGTGTGCTCCCATGTTTAAATCCTGAAGGTAAAGAAAAGACATTTGGCTCTGTGGTAAATGAAGTTGTAAGAAGTGTCTGTATTTAACCTTACCCTTAGAGAAGCTCACAGTTGGAATATTCTCTTATAAGAGAAGGTTTACAAATAGTTAATTTCTATGTAACAATTAAGTTCTGGAATAACCCTGTCTCAAACCTATAGCAGTTGCTTGAAATAAGATTTTGTTCTAGCTCAAAATTAATTATGGACAATTTTGCCTGGAAGTACAATAGTAAAAGCAAATAATTAGTTACCATCTTTCGAAAAATCTTATAAATATCTGGTTTTTGCTTTATTATTTTTATGTTGAGACAAATTAGAATCATCTTTAAATATCTTTAAAAATGTGAGGCACTGTTCTATTATCAGATATTTTTATATTTTATTTCAATCTTTTTCCTTTCCTTCCATATTTTTTCTATTTCCAAAACCTTTCTTATTTTATGTACACTGACTCAATACTAATCACAACATTTAAAAAATTTTAATTTTTTTTTATAATTTTATTAATTATCTACAAAGAGAATAATGCCCAATAATTCAAATGCAATTAAATCAATCCCATAAAAACAGCTTATAAATTCTAGAGACACTGCATGAAATTTTTAGTGATGTGCCCAAGATAGCATAATGCTATTTTGAATATGGATCTTGCCATTGCAAATGCTGTTCTTAAAATGTTACAAACTTACCGTAACTTGTCTCAATTTTGATTTTGAGTCTACAAGTTACTTCGGAAGAAAAACTATATTTCTCTTGAAAGAGACTTCAAATTAGCATTATTTTGTCATTCTATTATAAAATCTATTAATAATTTCCAGACTTATTCTTATGTAATAGAGAGGGAGAAATTGTATTTAATAAATATTTTAACAAAGCATTGGACGAGCATAATAATATTTTTAGAAATAAAAATAAGCATGAATGAATATTATGTAAAATGAATATTTCAATATTTTGAATTTGCATAAATAAATTACGATGGTTGAAGTAATCTGTAAATAATGCAAATATCTGGGGAAACAATAATAATCCCAAAATAAACTGTATCAACACAAAACAAAAGATAGCACTCCATCCCCACATCACCAATGATGAGAAAGATTTTAAAACAAAATGGAAAACTGTGTGCAAACAGGTGCTTTTTTTGGAGAAGAATATTGTATTTGTTTATTAATTCTTTTATATATTGACTGGCTGCTCTGCTCAGAGTCTTGCTGCCATGCAGCCTTCAGACCGTGTATCACCGCTTCTTCCCACAGCTACAGAGAGCTTATTAGACACCACAGCCCCTGCAGCTCCCTTGCCCTGCACATCCCTCTGAGATGGAAGCTTTGTTCAAGGTCCAGTGAAGAAAGATAGTGGAGGAAACAGTAAAATTTTTCAGGCCAGTGGAACAAAATAAAATACTTAGAAATCAAGACAGTTATGAGTTTGGCATGTCATAACTGTGACATTTCAGAAACCACAAATGTAAGATTGCTCCATAGGGATATTAAGATAACATGTTAACCATTAGTAAAAAAAAAAATTTAGATCTATGAGCTCCTAGAGTATACCAAAGTAATTTCCAGATTGATTAAAATGACACATAGGCAATCATCCTATTTTAAGTTATGATAGAAGAGGCTGTCTTAAATATAATATTGTAAATGTTTACACACAGATTATAGACTTATTAGGCACATAATATTTAAAAGTCATAAACATATAGAACATCTCAAACAAAATTAAAAGGCAAAGTTGACAACTAGAAAAAGATTACAGCAAATCTTAAAAAGCTTATTGTATAGACAGTACTTACTAATTAAGGAGAATAGGACAAAGATTACAATAAAAATTGGCACAGTTCTCAATTATAAAAGTCACAATAGAGATTATGCATGCAAAATATACTAATGAGATTATTGAATTTAGCCTGTTTTATTAATTATCTACTGTTCCATAACAAATTATTCCAGAACTAACCGGCTCAAAACTATACATTTCTTATCTCACAGTTGCTGTGGATCAAGAATTCAGCTTAATGTCTCAGGTTCTCTTATGGGGATGTAATAATGTCATTTGCTCACAAAATGGTTCACTTAATGTAGTTTAGTTTCTTAGGACTGCTGTCACAAAATGCCACAAACTGGGTGGCTTAGAACAACAGAAATCTATTGTCTCGCAGTTCTAGTGGTTAGAATCTAAAATCAAAGTGCCAGCAGGCTTGGTTCTGTCTGAGGGCTGCAAGGAAAGGATCTGTTTCTGGTCTTTGCTTACAGATGGTTCCTTTCCCTGTGTCTCTTCAATTGTTTTCTCTCTATCTGTGTGTCTCTGCGTTCAAATTTCTCCCTTTTTATATGAACATTAGTCGTATTGGATTACAGCTAACTCTAATGGCTTCATCTTAACTAGCGAAATCTGCAATAACCCTATTTCCAAATAAAGTCACATTCTTAGGTACTGGGCGTTAGGAAACCAACACATGATTTTTGAGGGGACACACTCACACAGCTTTTAGCAGTAGGTCTCAGTTCCTAAGTGTTGTTAGCAGGAAGCCTAATTCCTCACCTCATGGGCCTCCATATAGAATTGGTTAAGTGTCCTCAGCACATGGCACTGGCTTTCTCCAGAGCCAATGATCCAAGAGTGAGAGCAAGGAGGTCTGCGATGCCTTCTATGCCTGGGACATCTAAGACAGTCACTTCCACCGCATTCAATCCCTTTGAGTTATTCAGGTAGCACAAGTGGAAGGCAAAGAAAATCAGGCCCCAACTCGTGAAGGGAGGTGTATCAATGGATTTATGAATATATTCTGAAACACTACATTTGCTATTAAAGTAATGATAATGAAAACACTAATCAAAAATCACATTACCTCAAAAATTATGAAAATAGAAGAAAAATATCAATACTTAATGTCGACTAGGTATTGATGAAAATTGAAAATACTACCATTGTAGAAAAGAATTCATCAAAACCCTGAGGAATATTCTTATTCTAAGACAAAGCAATAAGGGGAGGGGAGGCTCAGTAATAAAACAGAAAGCAAAATCACAATATAGTAGGCATTTTGACATGAGGGCTAGGCTCCTAAATTCATGAGTGAGCTCATGAGTCAGAATAGCTCATCTACTCAACACAGGCTGCTAAGTAAAGGCAGAAACAATCTTCAGTGTTCTTGCTTGCTGTCATCTTTACAATAGCTTGTTCTTTTGCTCTAAATGTTATAAAACGGACACCATTGCCTGAGTAAGAATGTGAGAGAATTTGAAACTTTAAGGAGAGTAAAATTTAGTACTAGTTCTATGGCAAAATTGAGTGAAAATAAGCAATATATGAATTTCAGTATTCTGAACCATTCTGAGAATTTTTTTTTGCTAGTCTACTAGGTTTTGCATCCTGCTATGCATGTTATATTTTGTTGACACAGGAATAGGGATTGCCAAAGTTAACATATCTATAAAATAAGAGAGATTTCAGTTTCTGGAAGTTTGTGGACTAAATAAAGTGAAAATCCTTCTGCTGGGAAAAAAAAATTAACAAGTGCTAAAGTAAAATATAACGACATATTTTTAATGAATATCTGGTTGAAAGGATTTTGAGATTAGAAAGATAAACAATGAAATCAAGTGACCCTGATTGGACCCAGATTGTGGCAGAGTTGCTAGCTTAGGAAACTTAGGGGTTTGACTTTTTGCATGTATATAGCACAGCTTATTAGACCTTACAGGAAATAGGAAATAGAAAGGGAGGTTGTTATAACAATACAAGATTTCTAAACCTATACTTTAAAAGAAACAATAGATAAGAAAAAATGACCCAAATAAAAAAAATAAAAAATAAATAATAAATAATTCTTAATTATTGGACTATGCAAGAAAAGAAGTTTAAAAAAAGCTTGAAGTTTGAATATGCAGTAACTTTGAAGTCCAATAATCATCAAAATGAAAATTTAACATGCCAGTGATAAACCCTCAGGAACCTACAGAAGCAAATCAAATCCTTCCTGGACAAATACTACAGTCAAGCTATGTATGCAGAATTCTCTCAAATAAAGTCACAGCTAAAGATAACTGTGTAATCCAAAATGACATTACACATGAAAGAAAAAAACAACTGTCAGTGAAAACTAAAGCAAAAACCAGGAGTGCATACTAAGAATTTTAGAGACTTGATTAAAGATATTACAATAAAAATGAAAACACGGGAAAAAAGAAAGTATATAAAAATTTCCAGGCATATTTTAAGAGTAACTAATTAGGAATTCAAGAAATGAAAAGTATAGACATTAAAATAACAACTCAAATATAGTTGCATATTAAAAAACCAAAGTGTGATACATTTTTGGAGAATTATTGAAGTCTAATAAAAGATATATTTGATCTTGACTTTTAATACATTTTCTCTTGAGTGGTGTAGTGGTAATTGCAGTTGATACATATTGAAGAGATTGTTATCCTTTACATGGTAAAATATTTTCATAACAATAATAATAGTTTTTGGTAGATAAACGTTTAAAGTATCATTATGAAAAATAATGAAAGATAATTATGATGAATAACAATGTTACTGTCATTGATTTAAGCATCTTAAGGTAATGCTATTGGTAAATGTAATGGAAGAGAAATAGAAGGAGGTGCAAGAAAGTAATATTATGCAAAACATTAAGCCAAAAGAAGTAACCTATGACAGAAGGAACAAAAGTAAATTTAAATGGAATGTTAATTGTAAAGACAACTCTTAGAAGATATATTAAAGATCATCAAATATGAAATGTCCTATTTCAAATTTAAAGTGTAGTTATTATGTCTCAGACAAGAAGTTGTACAATTAATCAAAGTATACGCTTAAACTGTCAACACAGTTTACCATCTTAACGGTAGCTTGTTTACGAGAGTAGCAAAGAAGCCCAGAAAGTGAGTGGCAATGAAATCGCAGAAGGCCTTTTCCACAGCTTGTTGAGAATTGAATATTTCTCCTTGCAAGAAATGGTCCAAAGCCTGGAAGAAGTGCTAGTCAGCAGATGCAAGGTCTGGTGAATATGGTGGATGACAGAAACTTTCCAAGTCCAGCCTCTGTAGTTTGAGCAGAGTTGTTTGGGCGACATGTGGTTTAGCATGCCTTGCAAGAGGATTGGCCTGTCTCTGTTGACCAATCTCGGCTGCTTAATCTCAAGCATCCTCATCATTTCATCCAATGGCTTGGCATTAGACATCCACTGTAATCTAAAGACCATGTTTCATGATGCTGTAGTGGATAATATCAACACTGGACTACCAAACAGACACCATTAGGATTTTTTGATAACTATTCAGTTTTGGACTGAATTTCAGCACTTCATCTTTATCTAACCATCATGCTGAATGCTTGCAATTGTTAAAAAGAATCCATTTTTCATTATACATAATGCAATATAGAAATGGTTCTCCTTTAGTTTGTGACAGAAAAGAAAGGCAAGCTTCTAGATGATTTCTCTTCTGACACTCATTTAATTAATGTAGAACTCATCTATCCAGCTTCTTTACCTTGTGGATTGGTTTCAAATGGTCCAATATTGTAGGAATAGTAACGTCAAACCTTGCTGCTAATTCATGTGTAGGTTGAGATGGATTCACTTCCACTACAGCTTTCAATTCAGCCCATCGTTATTCACCTTGGTCTCAAGTTGCCCACGTGGCACATTTTCAAGATTAAAATCACCAGAAAGGAACTTCTCAAACATCGATGTACTGTGCATTCATTAGGCACATCCTTCTGAAACACTTCATTGATATTTCGAGCTGTCTGTGTTGCATTGCATCAGTTCCATGATGGAACTCATATTCTAAAATGACACAAAATTTTTACATATCCATGGTTTCACAAAAAATCCTTTAAAAAATGTAAAAGGTAATCACAAGCCAAACCATGCTTTTGAAAGACTGAGGATGTACCTTCACAATAAAAATAAACCAAGAAGTGTCAAAGTGACATGTCAGAGATATCAACTGTTAAACTTAGTACTTAAGGATATGGGACATTTCATACTTAATAACCTAAATAGTGTAACTATCACAATTGGGATGTGGGGAGAAGGGAGGCCATAGATGTGGGAGCTAAATCTTCAGGTATTAATGTGAAATCAGGAAACAATATCCAAATGGATAAATCAAGAAATAGAGGTATTACACATACTGTTTAGAAATATGCAAAAACTCACAATAGAAACTATTAAGAACAGTTGACCTTGGAAATGGGATTGGATAAGAGACTGCTGCATTTTATAGTAATCTTTTCTGCTCTTTTCATTTCAATAGAACTTTCCAAGAATTTTATATGTATACATATAATTTAATTTTTAAAAATTTCCACTTGAAAAACTTTAATATTTCTAATTTTAAAGTTAACAAAAATAAGCATAAAGAAAAAACAGAGAGAAAACATGATTGATGAAGTTGCTGAATTTTCACAAACAAAAATCAAAATTGGAACATTAGCCAGTTGTATTGATGGTAGAAGCCACACATACACACTAAAACTTTGTCTATTGATTTTTATTTAGCATTTTGAGAGAATAGTTTCAAGGTAAAGTCATAAATTTACTGCAATACACAAATACGTACATTCAGCATTTTTCACATAGATACATTGAAAATTTTGAAAATAACCTTAAAGTCTAAATGAAAGGCTCAGAAAATATACTGAAACAGGATTCACACCTATCACCTCTCACAAAAATCCACTCACGATTGATAACAGACTTAGACCTAAGGCACGTAGACCATAATAATACTAGAAGAAAATGTTGAAAAAACTTATAGACATCAGCCTAGGCAAAGAATTTATGAAGAAGACTCCAAAAGCAATCATAGCAACAAAAAAATAAATAAATGGGACCTGATCAAATTAAAAAACTTCTTCACACCCAAAGAAACTATCATTAGAACGAATAGGCAACCTACAGAATGGGAGAAAATATTTGCATGCTATACATCCAATAAAGGACTGGTAACTAGAATCTATAAAGAACTCAGGAAAATCATCAAGAAAATATCAAACAATTCTGTCAAAAAGTGAGCAAAGGACATGAACAGAAACTTTTCAAAAGAAGACAGACTAATGACCAAGAAACATATGAAAAAAAAAATTCTCAACATCTCTACTCATCAGAGAAATGCAAATCAAAACCATAATGAGATATCATTTAACTCCAGTGAGAATGGCTTTTATCAAAAAGTCCCAAAACAACAAATGTTGGCTTGGATGCGAAGAGATAAGAACACTTATACAGTGCTTGTGGGACTGTAAACTAGTACAACCTCTGTGGAAAGTAATATGGAGATACCTCAAAGAGCTACAAGTAGAACTACCCTTTGATTAGCAATCCCACTACTGAGTACCCAAAGGAACAAAAGACATTCTATACATTCTATAAAAAAGGCATCTGCACTCAAATGTTTATAGCAGCTCAATTCACAATTGCAAAGATGTGAAAACAACCCAAGTGTCCATCAATCCATGAGTGGATTAATAAAATGTAATATATGTATACCATGGGGTACTACTCAGCCACAAAAATAAAATGATGAACTACCTATTATATTATCCTGAATGGAGCTGGAGCCCATTACTTTAAGTGAAGTACCACAAAAATGGAAAAACAAACACTACATGTACTCACCATTAAATTGGTACTAACTGATCAGCACTAATGTGCACATATGGGAAATAACATTTATAGGGTGTTGGGCAGGTGGTGGGGGGAGAAGGGGATGGATAAATCTACACCTAAGGGATGTGGTGTGTGCCGTCTGGGGGATAGGCATGCTTGTCAGGCGGTACAAAGGCAATTTATATAACCAAAGAGTTTATAAACCCATAATACCCTGAATAAATAAATAAATAAATAAATAAATAAAGTAGCTCCAGGCATAAAATGAAATACATACTTTCTATTGTAACTCATAACTTGTGCTAAATTAATGCAGAAATTTCTTATACTTTAATCTTTGCTTATTTGTGATTTGTATTTATTACAAAAGGAAATAATTATAAACAAATGACATTCAGATTATACAAAGGTTTGGGGAAAGAATTTGTATGAAATACATATGCATGTGAATTAAATCTTCCTTAAAGAATAAATATTAGGTAACAGGAGCCCTCAGCGGTAGTAATTTATACTCAGTAATTTATGAGTTCCTTACTGACTTCATTTTTTGTTGGACAAAATCGGTACTTTAAACCTTTAAATTAACTCTCATTTAATAAATTTAGAAGGAAGAGCCTATCAATATATTGTGATATCAAACAGGAAAGAGCTTTTAAATATATTTTATTCTATTAATAAAATCTACATCATAAAGGTATTATTCAGTTGAGTAAGCATTTTTTTGAGGATGAAACTTCATCAGAATTTTTCCTAGTCTTTCAGAAATACGTAATATGCTAGAAATATTAATATTTTCAGGATTTCTTGTTTAAGTTGGCCTTCTTCCTACTCATGAAATAACTAGGCTATTTGACATCTCTTTCCTTAATAAGGGGATTTATTAGCAGAAAGCAGAGGAAAAAAAATAGTAATTTCCCACCAAGCCTTGAGTTTAGAAAGCCTAGGTTTCTTGAAAGGAAGTAAAACAATCATGACATAGACAGTATGTCTGAAGAAGAAGAATAAGCAAATTTAAACTACTGCACTCTTCTCTTTCCCCCATCTAAATTAAGGCAAAATAAAAAAAAAAAAAAAAGAATTCTCCCAAATATGGGAGGAGCAAGGTGTTTTTGAAGAACAAGAAATGCAAGTTTAGAAGCCGGTACAAAACAAATGAAAAAAGTTCTGCTTCTTGTCCGTTACTGCAACCAAATCCAAAGGCAAGAGACTTGAGATGGATTTTGAGGAATTAACAACGATCATTAATTTCATACACATATTTTAGATTTGTTACTATGAAGAGCTATTTCATAATATAGCTCACCCCCCAAAGATTGATTGACATAACTTAAGTCTTTAAATCTCATCTTAGTTTTGTCATATTTCAAAGATACATGATAAATGATTGATATCCCTGATCATCACTGGAAGGTATCTTATATTTGTTAAGAAGTCAATGTTCAATGATACTAATGTTGTACTTGGCCTTCTTTGTGTGGAAAAGGTGATGATGAAAATATAGAAATTTAATAATTGATAAATACCTAGATATTTATTATAGGATCATTAAACTTTAAGTTAAAAATGAGAGTCCTTGATTTTCAATTAGAGATTCTTGCAAATATTTCCTCCTTCTATAAGTTTATTGAAAAGAAAAATAACTACACATTAATTTCAAACAATTTTAAGATTCCATTTGTACAAAGAACACTTCAGGAAAACCAATACTAATTTTGGAAATATTTACAACATGAAGACATTGTTCCAATATGTAAACCCCATGTTATCTGTCAAGCTTTAGAATTCAAATGTGCTTATATGCATTATCCTTTTTAGTTCTTGAAATGACTCCACAAAATATGTACCAGTATTATTATCAGTTTACATGAGAGGGAAACTGAGTCTTACAAAGGTTGTTAATCAACCTGGAGATTGGAACTCAAAGTAGTTTATTTTATTCTGTGGGCCATTTCTGAGTATCTTCCATGTGCTAGGCTCTGGGATATAGCAGTGAATAAGATGTGGTATCTTATTCTCCCCTACCTTGAACCATACTCCTAAGCACTTGAAAGATTGCATCTCTTCTAGGACCTAGGAGAGCAAGACAGGCAGGGGAGTAAACAGTGAGGCAGTACGAAAGCACTAATTCAGAAACGTTAAAAGTCAAGTTCTGCTCTGTGGTTTCAGCTGGTGTCTGGATGTCCTAGCTTATTATAAACTCCGGATCTGAAAGGTGGAGTGTTTGTCATCTCTTCTAATAATATCTAATTTAATCAAGTTCCCAGGCTCCCTGTCTAGAACTCCTGTGCTTAAGAATAGTGATTCTAAAATTATTCTTCTTGTGGCTTGTTGCAGGCTCTCCCTCTCACTAACTTCTCTGAAAGGTTGTAATTGAAATTAAACCACAGACTCTAATTCCTCATCTCTTTTATATATCATAAACTTTTGCTTACTGGTGCTTCGGAGAGATAGAAATCTGACTCTAAGGACAGACATTTAAGTAAGTGTCCATTAGAGAGGCTGAACATCTACGGGGAGAAATCATCACAAAGAATTCCTGCCACATTTCCTGACCTGACTAAGCATTTTGACATCTGTGTTTGTCCAGAGACTTTCAGGGACTGCCTGATTGAGCCAGTATGGATACAAACATGTCAGAATCATTTTCCAATTCAATGTGACCATTCTATTGCCCCATTCAATCTTGTGTAACCATCCCTGTATGTTCTCATATTTTTTCACCCAAGCAGAGATAAGTTTCTTCCTGAAAAAAAAAAAATTTGAGAATTTAAAATTCTTTCAAAAAGTCAGCCAACAGTTTCTTTTCAGCTTGAACTGATGCACAGTTGCTTAGTCCTGGTAAAAAAAAATATTATAACATGGTCTTGGCCATAAGACTCATAGGATTGCCTGTATCCTGTGTGCAATCTTTAATGATGGGGATCTTGAATCCAAGTGATATACTATTTCTCCAGCAAATTTCATGTTTGAGCCCCAATGGATACCACATAGAAAGATACAAATGACCTGTAATAATGTATAAAATCTTTTCAATTATAATCTATACTTAAAGATGAGATAGAGATAGAGAGATTTTTAAATCACTACACTCCACAAAAATGTGTTTGGTGCCAAATGGTATTGATGATGGCAAAAAGTAAAATAGCTAATCTAATTTAGCTACTTCAGCAGCCTTTGATCTAATATTAAACAAGGTGATGACACACCATGATAGGAACATCAGCACAGCATTTGGCTGACTTTCGAGCATATAAGGCAGCCAGGACCACTTTAGACCTAATTATTTCGGAAGCAATAGTGTTATTCTTGTTTTTATGTGTGGTATGAGACTGGGACACTAGCCAGGTAACAATGCATCCTCCTACAGAAAAACATCTCTGAGACGTATATCACCCCTTCAGTGGGTGGATGTCACAAAAAGTGAAATCTTATTTGTATTGTGGAAGAAGAGTGGACATCAAGAAATCAATTAATTTCTTAAAGGTAATAATGAAACACATCCTGCAGCAGTCAACTGTAGATTTAATCAGTCTGCAAAGAATGGCAGCCAACAGAATGTGTTACACTTTGGTTTTCTTAGACTTGCACAGTTTGGTTTCAAAAAATAAAGTGAAATTATCACGGTGGACAGCCATTTTAGAAAAAAAAAAAAATGTACTGGAATTGACTGACTACTCCCTGTCAAGGTGGAGGAGTCACTTCCTGAAGATTGGTTTTCTTATGAGTCAGCTTATAATGACAGGGGAAAGAAATTGCTTGCATTCACTTTCTCCTTTGAACTTACTTTTCTCCATCATTGGTAAAATCTTGGCTAGAGCTTATTGCAACTTAGATCGATGTCAAGGACAATTCTGAAATTAACCAAATTTGATCAAGCCCCACAGGCAATTTATATTTGAGAAAAAAGCCAGCCAACTATTAGATTAAATTAAAGATCACTTAGGATTCAGCTTGGAGACCATGAACAATTTATGTTTTACCAAATATTATTATAAAATGACTTTATATTATTATTCAGGATTGCTGTTTACTATAAAATTGTAAATATTACTAAGAGATATTAAATTGGTAATTTTTTTGTGTGTTTTTTCTCTCTTTTGAATTTAGTATACACCCTTGATGCTTAGAAATCAAAATACAAATATATTAAAGTCAAATCACCAGTGTCATCATTTTAATTTCAAATACTTACAGAATCATTTTTTAACTTGTCATGCATATTAGTCTTAGCATCAGCCTCTTCTAATGTGAAAATAAAATGTTGAGTCTACTTCCATGCTGTGTTAAAAATTACTTTATACTGGGAAAACATGCAGATATGTTAAAATTATCAAAAAAGATTCAGAAAGTGAAAATTTCTCACCAAAATATTGTCTTAGTTCCTCCTCTTACTAAGTTTTGTTTTTGCCATTGATGACTGGTTTTCAATGGTTTTTTTTTTTTTTTTATGTAGTGTTCATTTAAATGTGTCTTTTTCATGGAGTTAAGGTTGTTAATTTCTTCAAAAGTCCCCAGGAGTATGTATACACTGCATGTTCCTGACATGAGTGCTATGTTCTCTGTCTTCTTGAAATTCTCCTTCAGCCTGACTCCTCTCACCTCCGTAGGGCCCAAGCCTAGCTAATGTCTGCTGTGTCCATCTGGTCACGAAGAATTCACCAATAATTGCCATGCTAAAAAGTGGAAATGCATGCTTTCCCTGCTGTCCTTTCTCCCCAGCCAGGTATAAGCAGCAGCTCCATATTGTTTTCCAACTTTGGAATCCTTTGGGTAGGTAAGAAGAACATACCGCTTGCTACATTTGTGTATACAGTCAGGCCTTGCTTAACAATGGGGATACATTCTGAGAAGTGCATCATTAGGTGATTTTTTTCCTCCTTGTACAAACATTCATAGAGTTTACTTACACAAACCTAGATGGCATATGTATTTTCATTTATGTATATATATTTTTTCATATAGAAAATCAAATGGCTCAGCACCATTACTGAATAGCAATCATTTCCCCTACTTGATCTGCATTGATAATATCAAGTGCCATAAAGCAGATTTCTACATATGTTCCATTGGAATCTTAAGGGACCACGGTGACAATATGCCACCTGCACTGACAGAAACATCATTATGCAGTGCATCACTTCCAGGATTTAAATATTAAGCTCTTGGGCCGGGCGCGGTGGCTCACGCCTGTAATCCTAGCACTCTGGGAGGCCGAGGTGGGTGGATCGTTTGAGCTCAGGAGTTCGAGACCAGCCTGAGCAAGAGTGAGACCCCATCTCTACTAAAAATAGAAAGACATTATATGGACAGCTAAAAATATATATAGAAAAAATTAGCCGGGCATGGTGGTGCATGCCTGTAGTCCCAGCTACTCGGGAGGCTGAGACAGGAGGATCCCTTGAGCTCAGGAGTTTGAGGTTGCTGTGAGCTAGGCTGACGCCACGGCACTCACTCTAGCCTGGGCAACAAAGTGAGACTCTGTCTAAAAAAATAAATAAATAAATAAATAAATAATATTAAGCTCTTGCAAACATTTTATAATCATGCCCCACTTTTGTGGCCACACAGGCTGGGCTTATCAGATTTCAGATGAAATATTTCTCTCTCCATCTTCTACGTTCCTTCAGTCTCTCAACAACTAGGCTTTGGAAGGACAGTTCCTCCCTTTCTCCATGAGGAAATTCTACAGTATTCCCCATAAAACCAAAAATCCAGTAACTTTTACTTAACATTTTTTTCAAATATCTGATTTTTTGCCTACATAGGTTGGATTGGATCATCTGAGAAATTTCCCAATTCCACTGGAGAGAGTATCTCACTTAATTTGGAATGAGGAGAAATTTAGTATCTTTTCTTTTTTTTTCCATTTTATGCTCTAGCTAAAATTTTGAATTAACATAAAAAGTCTCAATCAAAATTATTTTATACATTGATGGAATAAGAAGTTTCACTTTGAGTTACTCTTCAACCATTTATTATAATTTTGCCATAGCATTTCAATGATAATTTAGTCAATTTATTAAACTTTGTGTTTAGTGTAATACTAGGTTTAGTGGAAAAGTACAATGTGACAACTCTCCATTTAGAGGGTCGATATTTATATACATAATTCTACAATTACAGAAAAAACAAAAAAAGGAAAAATTATTGCTGCACGTATTCTAATTGCAAGAGTAATAGGTGCTTAGAGAAGTGCTAGATTCATGTAGAGTAGGATAATCGCAAAAACATTTTATGTTGGTGTGGCCCTTGAAGGGTGGAGCGGACATAGGACAGTAGAGGGGGAGTATTAATTCTGGAGCTATAGGAATACATGAACTAGTGGAGTTAGCAGGCATAGCATATTTAGGGCATTGAGGAATGTAGCTTGACTAGATTCCAATGAGAATGTTAAAAATGATGTCAGATAGCTTTGAAGAAGAAAGAACAAGATCTATTGTGGAAGCTATTACATAGCACAAATATATCTTAATAGAGCCATTATATTGCTTGACTTGTGGGAAATATAGAAAATGATGTTTTAAGGAATGATCTTAATTTTCTAGGTATGTTATCACTAAATTAAGAAAAGAGACCAATTAACAGTTAAAACAAAAATCACCATTTTCTATTGAGCACATATTGAATAAAAACCTAGAGATAGATAATGTGGGACATAATGAAAAATATAAGGTAATGGCTGTGCTTTCACTCAGCTTATATGCTAAGTGAGAGGTTGCTAAATAAGTAAGTGTCTTTCTATTAATGTGAAAATTCTAGAGATTACTAAAATTAATAGTTTTGTAGCATTTGATTAGATGGAAAAAAATAACTAAATATATTTTATAGTGTAAGGTGTTATAAATAGTTTAACATTAATTCATCGAACGATTGTTGAGTACCGTCTCTGTGTCAGTGTTGGTGTTCTAGGAAGACAGAACAGGAAAAAAATAGAAACATCTCTGCCAGATGAGTACTTCTATTCTAATGTGGGTGGTGGGGCCAGAAGAGAAACAAGTACATCTGATTGTGATAATTCAGAATAAAAGGGGAGCAAGAGTATCAGACAGAGTGGAAAAGAAGGTGTTTTTATTTGTTTTTCTTTTGTTTTGCTGTTTGTTTTTAGAATGCTCAGTAAAATCTTAATCGATAAGACTAAATTTAAGCAAGGGCCTTAAGGAAATACAGTAGTGAATCATACTGACATAGAGAAAAATAATAGTTACAAAGGATACCAAATATAGAAAGCCTGATGCAGAATATCACTCAGTGTGTGAGCAAAAATCAGGAAAATCAGTGTGACTGGGTGGAATGAGTAAAAGAGGGATAATGGGTGAGGGCAGAGAGATAAATAGCAATGATGCTGGTAGATGTGTAATGGGTGTGTGTGTAGAATCTGGTGCAAAGTATAGTATATAAGGCCTCGTAGGTCATTGTAAAGTCTTTTGCTTTTGCTGTGAATGAGATGACAAGATATTGGTGGAATTAAACCAAAGGCATCACCATGGGGAGATCATTCTGGAGACTATTGCTAACAGAGAGACTTTACAAAATCAGATCATTAATAACCTTGGCAAGTACTGTTTACAATGGTGAGGGGAAAAAAGCCTATTGATATATATGAAGCAGAAAAAGATGAAAGGAACAGGAGGCAACAAGCATATATAACTAGAAGAGTTTAAACTTACTAGAGTTCAAAAAATAGGAGAGTAGTTTAAGAAAATGTGGCGTAAAAAGAGAGATGGTTTTGTTTTTTTGTTTTTTTGTATATTGTATATTGCTTCGAGTTTTAAGATAGGCATTTAATACAGCAAGTTTAAATGCTGACATAAATGCAGAAGAGAGGCAAAAATTGCAGGTTGATGCTATTAACTAGGCAAGAGGACGTGTATTAATTGCATAAGTGGAGATGATGGCCTTTGAAAGGAACATTGAACACACTTTCACAGTAACCAGAAGAGAGAAAAAATACATTTGTAAAAATGCCGGTAGCTTAGTAAATGGAGTAGCGTAGCATATGCTAGTTTTCTGATGATTATTCTATTTCCTTAGTGAAATAGAAAAAATATGAATGGGAAAAGTTGTTGAAATAGGAGAAAGTGTGAGATGCTTGTATAGGAAAGGATATTGAATGGATTAGAGACAAGTAATAGGATTGCAAGGCAGTACTGAAGTCCCTTAGAGGGTGATGGCCATGAATTTGAAATGAGACCCGCCAGAATGGTTTAGCGTTCCTCTCCTGCCACATTCAGCTGCCAGGGATGTATGTGAGGAAAACAGAGGATTGGACTTCAGTCAAAATTTCTGTCTCTAAAGAAAAAGGAGGATAAAGAAGTTAAGTAAAACACAATGTTTCAGGAGCTTAACTCAATAAAAGTTTCACAATGGAAAAAAAAATAGAACATGTGCATTGGAATGGTTTTAATGATTAGCCATAGAATCAAAGCTTGATAAATAAGGAAGATGAGGATATAATGGGGATGAAGGGTAAATCAATGGATTTTAGGTACTGGTGGAGACAGATGCTTTGTAATTGGAGTACCTGAAGGAGTGAGCTGGGAAATTGAAGGTGATTGTTGAACAGGATGCTTGATACTGCGAGCACACAGAGTATACGGTTAGGTAAGTATGAGATTAAAGCTGTAACTCTAGGAATCAATAGCTGTGGTAGTTGGACATATTCAGAGAAGCTAATGTGTTGGAGGGATCATCTGCATTGTAAGGAAAAACAAAAATTAAAAATGAGAGGCTTAATTCTCCCTTTTGAAAATAAGGGAAGAAACTTCTCCCCTCTCACTTTTCTTAGAGCCTTTACTTTAGAAAACTTGTATATGTAATTTTTTTCTCTGTCTCTTTGAAATGCAAATAAATCTTTTTAGAAACCCTATAAGCCTCTTGTCAGCTTTATGATCCAGGAGTGTCTTTCTCAAGAACGTTGGGGCCAACTCTTTGAAATGTAAACATCAAGAGAGATAGCATCCCAATCTCCCTGTGCCCTTGGGAGGGTAGAAGCCTAATTTCGGTGGGTGTTTTGTTCCCAGTTGTAAAAGAAATTTGTTTTTCTTGTGTATAAAGCCAATTAACAAACAGATGATCACTCCAATTATCAGATGAATCTAGGATAAACTATGTATGATAAATGGTGTGGTCAAGTCCTCTTACTTGAGGGGTAGTTATCGTTTTTTCTTGAAAACATGTATGTAATCAGTTGTATCTGCTTGGCTGTATAAAGGAGTGAGATTTCTTTCTGTCTTTGCAATTTCTTAGGGATTGTCTATGATATTCATCACATTCTAGTTTAATGCTTATTCAATAATAAAACTATATTCTTTCCCACTATCTATTTAGAGAGGTTTCTTGGGTCGGTAGAAGATCTAATTTCTAATTACATTTCCACAGCAGTGTGAATATTGAATCAGGGAAAGTCATGACCATAAGCCATGATCCAAATCTTCCAGGAATGAGGAAGAACTTAGGAGTCTATAGGTGAATGTAACTGAAAGATTAGGGAAGAATATAAATGTGAGACCTGGATTTCAAAGGTATATTGCACAGATGCATAGCAGAGCTAAAGTCTGATAGTGAACTGGGTATTTTTATGGTCATTATATCAAAAATGTTTAGGATTCACTGCCTGTATCTTTGACTGCATGGCTTGGTGTGTTTACAAATGCAGAGCTGCACGTTAAGAAATAATGAGTGAGAATTAAATATCAATAAAACAACAACTCAAGAAATGTCACAAGCCTGTACATGAGTTGTATAGACAACTTGTGCAGTAAATTCATAAAAACAAGAGACCACAAATGAAATGACTTGTAAAGATTTTTTTAAAAATTAATATGTATAGAGTATTCTCTGTATCGTATCAAAAGGATCATGTCTAAATTAGCTTTCAGGTAGTAGCTAGGATGGGACATACACCTCATGGGGCTCCATAAGAGCTAATTATCATAATATCAAAGGGTAAGAAGCACCTCATCTAATCTAGCCCTAAGGCATCAGACTTAAACCATCCTAGATAGAAGGGAGGCTGTCTGAGTTTGAAAATCTTCCTTGGGAAACCTATTTATAATAATTTCTGTTTAAAATCTTTCCTTCTTTCCTGGTCTTTAAACCTAATTTTATTCTCAATGTAATTATTTCATTATATCTATAGGCAATCAAATCATAAAGGTTAGGTAAAATACTATTTCCTAGTTATTTGTTTTTCTCTTTGATTAATTTCTTCTTTTTCTTATGTAACTGATGTCAGATAGATCTAGATACATTACTCAAATAAAGCCTAGTTATTTACTCATTTATCTATCCATTCATTTATTTATTCACTATGTATTTTTGAGTCATTATTTATTGCTATATAACAAATTGCCTCAAATTTAGAAGCTTAATGCAGCATAGTTGTTATCTCACATTTCAGTGGGTCAGGAATCCGGGAGCAGCTTAGCTGGAGGGTTCTGACTCAGGCTTTCTCAAGAGGTCTCAATCCAGGATAGGACTGCAGTTATTCCAAGGCTTAACTAGGAGAGGATTCCATGCTGACTCATCTGTTAGCAGGCCTCAGAGTATAACCCTTCTAAGTTCATTCCTAGAGCTGAGTCATGATATGCAGCTGGTTGCTTTCAGATGGTGTAATTCAAAACAAAGTGAGAGAGAACACCCAAAACAAAAAAACAGTCTTTTTTAGAACCTAATATTAGAGGATGACAGTCCCTTCTTCTGCTATTTTCTGATTTTTTAGAAGAGAATAATAAAGTCCAGCCCACACTCAAGAAGGTGTTACTGGGAAGCCACAGTAACACAAGTATTGTTCTATGATGTGCCCATCACATATACGCAGGCAACATGATGGAGTGAAAAGACAATGGGATTTTTGTCAGACAGACCCATGTCCATGCTTTCCTTGACTATTTAAGGCATGATACTTAATCTCCTGGAAATGGAGCTTTCTCATGTATAAAATGACAGGAATTATAGTGACTTCTTTGTGTCATTGTATGAATTAAAATCACCTTAGGAGCTCAATGAATATGTGTGTGTGTTTGAAGTAAACTGCTTAGTGTAGTAGGTTTTTAATAAATGTAAAAGTTCAAAGAGAAAAATTTAGAGTATATCAAATTAATAAAATTAATCTTAATAAATTACCCAATAAGCAAGTACTGAAGACACAAGAAATGATCAGTCTTTAGAGGACAGATTGGAAAGAGATAGTCTTGAAAAATCACACAGAAAGGCATAAGAAATGATAAGATTTGGAGAACTGAAGAGTATATCCTTTGCTCTGATCTTCAACAGTTGAACATTTCCAAGAAGACCACCCAAGGAAAACATTACTGTTTGCTCTAGTGATAGTTTCCTTGGCTGTGTAGAAGCTTTTTAATTTGATCAGGTCCCATTTATTTATTTTTGTTGTTGCTGTGTGTGATTGCCTTTGGGGTCTTCTCCATAAATTCTTTGCCTAGACCAATGTCTGTAAGAGTTTTTCCAACATTTTCTTCTGGAATTCTTATAGTTTTATGCCTTAGCTTTAAGTCTATTATCCACCATGAGCTGATTTTTGTGAGAAGTGAAAGGTGCAGATTCTGTTTCAGTCTTCTATATGTGGCTATCCAATTTTTCCAGCACCATTTATGCAGAATGGGAGAAAATATTCACATGATACACATCTGACAAAGGGATGATAATTAGAAGCTATATAAAAGGAAAATCAGCAAGAAAATATCAAACAATCCCACCAAAAAGTGAGCAAAGAACATGAACAGAAACTTTTCAAAAGAAGGTAGACTAATGGCCAAGAAACATATGAAAAAATGCTCAACATCTCTAATCATCAGGGAAATGCAAATCAAAACCACAAGGAGATATCACCTAACTCCAGTGAGAAAAGTTTTTATCAAAAAGTCACAAAACAATAAAGGTTGGCATGGATGTGGAGCGATAGGAACACTTATACACTGCTGGTGGGACTGCAAACTAGTACAACCTCTGTGGAAAGTAATATGGAGATACCTCAAAGAGCTACAACTAGAACTATCATTTGATCCAGCAATCCCATTATTGGACATCTACCCAAAAGAAGAAAAGACATTCTATAAAAAAGAACACCTGCACTTGAATGTTTATAGCAGCACAATTCACAACTACAAATATACAAAAACAACCTAAGTGCCCATCAATCCATGAGTGGATTAATAAAATGTAGTATATGTATACCAAGGAGTTCTACTCAGCCCCAAAAACCAATGGTGATCTAGCACCTCTTGTATTATCCTGGATAGAGCTGGAGCCCATTCTACTAAGTGAAATATCACAAGAATGGAAAAAAGCAAGTTCCACACATGCTTACCATCAAATTGGTATTAACTGATCAACATTTATGTACACATATAGTAGTAATATTCATTGGGTGTCAGGCAGGTGGGTCCTCCTGGTATGGTTCTATTCACAAGTAATAGGTGTGGTACTCACTGTCTGGGGGATGGACACACTTAAAGCTCTGACTCAGGTGGAGGAAAGGCAATATATATAACCCAAACATTTGTACCCCCATAATATGCTGAAATAAAATAAATTAAAAAGCATTTCTGGCTACTTAGAGTTTTAGTTGCTCTTAAGACTTAAAAGGATGTATAAAGCTTTCCTTTTATCTTCACACCAAAGATTGAGACTTTGCATCTAGCAAGGCTTCCTTAGTGTTGCAGAACTCACTCAGGAGCCTGAAATTGCCTCTAGGTAGCTGGATGGTGGAAAATTGAAAGAAAAAGTGAGGAAGATATAAAACAAATTCTAAGGTACAGTTTATAATTGGTCAGTTAATATGCAATAGTGTCTTATGTAGGCATTGAAAATCAAAATATTTAGTTATTTTAAAATTGCATCCAATTTTAGAAAAGTATTGTGATGATAGAAAGATAATTTGTTTTACTTCAGATACTTTCTTTTATTTTTCTCTAAATATGAATTTGTTGTTTTTGTCTCACATGAACAAATCAGCTAGTTAAAAAAAACAGAAAATAATTATAGTGTGACTTTCATGTTTCATGTTGTAAAATCTATAAAAAGTTAAGTAGAATAAATTGTGTTGAAAGTTTATTGAAAAATGTAGTAAATTAATCATAACACTAAATATCATGATGACTTTTAATAATAGATCATTCCTTTCATGAAAAAATTTTGAGAAATTTTCTTAAAAAGTTTAAAACCAACTTAACCTAAAAAATGTAATAGGAAGAGAACTGAATGTTTTTAATTCATGTGATCATTTTTATAATGTCTGCTCAACTGTGTTCCAACTCATTATATTTATTTCTTCACAGAAAATGAACCCAACCTAGTCATAATTTTCTTTATAACCAAATTATTTCTTTTTAAAATCTAATTTTTTGAATGACTACACCAGTCAAATCAGATAAAAATGTAGAATAAAATCTCTGAAACTCTGGGTTGTCATCAATTAGTAAAGATTTTCAAAGGCATCTAGAAATACAAACAGACAGAGCAACAAAATATTATAATTAAACAGCTATACCTTATCATAGACCTATGTATACACAAACCAGGTCAAAACTAGTTCTGATACTTTGTTTTGTGGTCAGAATACTTATTTAACATTTGCAAGCTTTAGTTGTTGATACTGGGAGTAAATAATATAATACATAATCCATAGAATTGCTGTAAATATAATATTAAGTGTGTTACTTCAGAGGTTATCTCCTGCATGTAGTAAATGGGGTAGATCATGAGTTATTATCTTATTGTTATTGTTATTAATGTTATCATGACAATTTAATCTTGAAACTATTTGTATATTTTTACCAAAATAATGGTAAAGACTTGCATTGCTTAGTAAAATTTATGAAAATGGATCAGCATAAAATTATTAAGACCTCGTCCTCAGTTCATTAAATGAGACTGTATAATGAAAAACAGAAGGTGAATTTGTATAATTTATTTCTTAAATGCTTGAAAGAACACATCTGACCTTGGTGTTTTCTGTTTTGGAAGATTATTAATTACTGACATAATTTATTTACTGGATACAGGACTATTCATATAGTTTATTTCCTCTTGTGTGAGTTTTTACAGATTGTCTTATCTAACATCAAATCTGTGGGCATAGTGATTCATAGTATACCTTTTTTATCCTTTCAGCATCTAGGGGATCCATAGTGGTATCTCTCACGTCATTTCTGATGTTAATTTGTCTTTAAGTCTTAAGTGGGTTGCTTATAGACATTTAGTTGGGTCATGTTTTTGATCTACTCTGACCATCTTTGTCTTTTAATTGGGGTATGTAGACCTTTGTTGTTCGTAGTACTTACTGATATGGCTGGATTAATATCTACCACATTCGTTACCATTTTCTATTTATTTCCCTTTCTCTGTGTTCCCTTTTTTTTTTTTTTTTTGTCTTCCACTCTTTTCCTGTCTTTTATTGTTTTAATTGGGCATTTTATATTACCCATTTTCTCTCCTTTTTTAGCATCTTAGTTATACTTCTTTTTACTATTTTTAGTGGTACCCTAGAGTTTGCAATATGCATTTACAACTAATCCATGTCCACTTTCAAGTAACACTGTACCTCTTCTTGGGTAATATCAGTACCTTATAATAATAAAATAATCCTAATTTCTCCCTCCTGTCGCTTATATCATTGCTGTCATTCATTTCATTTATGCATAAGCATACACAGGTTCATAAGTATACATAACTCAATACGTTGGAAATAATCAAATTCATAAAGAAAATTAACAAATCAAAAATTTTAAAACTTACTCTGCAAAATACCATAGTGAGAGAATAAAAAGATAACCTAGAGACTGGGAGAAATATTTTCTAACTCCGTATTTGACAAAGGAATCATGTCTAGAATATATAAAGAATATATAAAAAACTCATCAGCAAAAAAAAAAAAAATAAACAATCCAATTATAAGATGAGCAAAGGATGTGAAGAAGTATTTCATCAAAGATGTATGGATGAGAAATAATCAAATGAAAAGATGTTCAATGTTATTATTCATTAAGTAAATTCAAATTAAAACCACGATGAGATATCACTATACATCCATCAGAATAGATAAAATTAAAAAAATGATTATAATGTTAAATGTTGGCAAGGATGCAGAAAAACTGGACCTCATAAATTGTTTGTGGAGATGTAAAATGATACAAACACACTGGAAAATTTTTTGTCACTTTCTTTAAAAATCTAAACATGCACCAGCCTTACAACTCAGCAGTTACACTCCTGGGCATTTATTCCAGAGAACTGAAAACTTATCCACACAAAAACTTATACACAATTGTTTATAGCTGCTTTATTTGTAATAGCCAGAAACTGGAAACAACAAAAATATCCCTTATGAGGTAAATAAACAAATGGTGGTACATCCATACCTTTAAATACTATTCAGCAATAAAAATGAATGACTTATTGGTATATGCAACAACTTGGTTAGATCAGGAGGCTGGATAGTGAGTGAAAAGCTCCAATCTCAAAAGGTCACAAACTATGATTCCATTGACAGGACATTCTTCAAATGACAACATTATAGGGATAGGAAACAGACTAATGGTTCTCAGGAATTAAGGATAGTGAGTGTGAGGATGTGACAAAAAAAGAGGTACCACGGGGAGATCTTTGTGGTGACATAGTGGTTCTGTATCTTAAATGAAGTAGTGGTTACATGAATCTGCACATATGCTAAAATTACATAAAACTATGCCTATAAATTGTACCAATGTCAATTTTCTGATTTTTATATACTATAATTATATAATATATAACCATTAGAGGAACCTGGGTGAAAGATTATAATGTTAAATGTTGGCAACTTCCTATGAATCTACAATTTTTTTAAAATATTCTTAAGCAGGTGAAAAATATAAGCATCTTTAATTCATCAACTCCTCAATAAGACTTGTCAAAAATCTTCCTGAAGAAGTCTCTCTAAAGAATATGCTAATAATGAAAGCGATTCTTCAATTTTTGGTTTACCAAACACGAAAAATTAGGAACTATAAAAAGTGTCATATGAATTTTGTATAGTGCATTGTGATACTGTAGTATGTTAAATCAAATTTAACATGAATTGGTTATTTTACAATCCAATTTTAGAGGATATTCAAAATGCACTGAGGCTTACAATATTTCAGACAAACTACTAGTCACCTTTCTCAGTATAATTTTATTACTTCCATTTGACATGTAACTGAAAAATCCAAGATGCAACATAGATTTTCCAATATCAAACAATAAATACCATATGTCACATTTAGAAGGTTTAATAGAGTTTGCTTTACTCCAAAGCCTCTGTTATTTTCAACATAGTAAACTATAGATAGATTATTTTCTGTTTTATACTCTATAACTAAGTTATTTAAAGTTGTGTAAATATGATAATTTTAGCATAATTTCTAGAAAAAAATCTGTCATCAGTCTTAAGTCAGGAACCGAAATCAACTCCCACTTCATTGCTTTTGTGCCAAAAAGTAGTTTGTCTGAGTTTCAGTAACTTTTCCAGGGACTTAGGCAAGGTAAGGATAGGGCTCCAGTCCTGATTTCTTCCCTCTGCTAAAAGTTGCTGGTCATGACAATTCTATGATTAGACCACATTAACAGCGGAAGCCAATCTTGCTATAGCCAACTTTCTATAGAGAGACTGAAACTATTTCAGCCCTGGAGCAGATGGTATTTCTCATTCAGGTGAATGTTCAAACAAATAACTAATCTTGCCTGATATATGCGGTATCTTGTTTGGAAGGATCATAACAATTTCTGAACATTTTTTTTTTTTTTTTGCTGTCCTCAGTAAAGTTCTTAGAGTATGTACTCTACCAGTCATCTAAAGACACTAGGCAAATGACCATTGGCTTGAAAAAAAATTACCAACATTTGTTTAGAAATTTAGACCAATACATTTTACCACATATGAGATGTTTGCCTTTGTTGCTGACTACCCAAACCAGAAGTCCAGTCCAGGCTATCTGATCTTTGACTTAGTCAAAATTCCATGTGTTTAAGTTTTTTTCTTTCTCTTTCTAGGCCCATCCAGACTCCTTCTTCTTCAATCACTTTTTCTACTATTCTCTACAGAATTTCCATTCCATGGGAAACAATTCCTCATATAAATTAAGCATCCTGAACATTCCCCAGCAATCTCTTGTCCTTAACTAGAGTCAGATTTCCTCTAAGATTATTTCGTCTACACATTCTTCTCTAGTGCTCACTGTTTATATTCTCTGTTTAGTACAGGAATAATAAGTGGGAATTGAATTTCCCAAATTTCTCCACTACCACTTTAACTCCATATGAATGCCTTTGATATTTAAAAGCTGATGGCATCTAGCCAGCCTATCTTGTATCACTCTTCACCTTCATCATCTACCAATCTTCCAATTTATCCCCTTTAAACACGGATGATAAGAATATTCTCCTGCCTCCTTTCACATGACTTCACTATATGTATATATGGTCCATGTATAACCCTTACACAGTTATTTGTCTCTTTTAATATTGTAACTTTTTATCTCTAGTCTTCTTATACCACTAATCTCTATCACTACACACTCAATACGATCATCATCCAATCTTCGACCACATGTTCTACCTTTCAAAGTTACTCTCACATCCTTTCAGAAAAAAAAAAAAATGTTCCCCTGCCTTATCAGTATTTTCAGTCTCTTGTACATCTTCTTTTTCTTCTCAAGCAATCAGTTGGATTCAGTAATGTCACTCACCTAATTCTCATGGTCTATTCTTTAATCCATTCACCAGCTAATTTCCTTGACAATTTTGGCCCTTGTCTTTTCCTTGTACCACTCTAATAAATACAGTATGGGTGATCCATTCATATATTCATATACTTTGTTCTGCACATGGATCACTTAATGTTGGAGTAAAATCATCCAAATTAGCTCCATTCACAAATATGGCTTCATCACTAATTGGAGATCTTTGCACATGTCATGGGTCAACTTCCTTCCCCACTCCTACAGCAGTTCCATCAGAGCTTCACTGATGTTCTTTAGCTCCCCACCCTACCATTTCCTCATTAGTCTACACAGTGACCAGACTTGTTCTTCACTTACTCCTTTCGATTTCAGTGGCAGATCTGATTCTTCCATACTATATTAAACATAAATACATCTATACATAATCTGGTTTACATTTGCTCTCATCTCCTCTGAGAGTTTGATGCATCAATTTTTTCCTGTTCTCTCTGTATGTTAAACTTCCCCCTCTTTCCCTTCAGAATACATTTGCAAATGCATTCTCACTGCTTTTCATATGCTAGGTTCAATCACGTATTTATTTATATATTCTTTTAACAAATTTTCTATCGTGCATGCTTCTTTCCCACCAAGCTTTAATCCCATCAAGTTTCACAGAAGAGACTGCTATAATTTTCTACAAATTCTCTCTGTCCATTTCAACTCTAAACCCTTATTTTTTTTATCTGTTTCTCCACCTCTTCATGGAATTGTCATTGTGAAAGTAATTAATGGCTTTCTGATTGCTATATTAGATAAAAACTTTATCTTACTCAACTCCAGCATTAATGTAGTTAACTTCTAGAGTCACTCTTCTTTTGGTTTCTATGATGCCTTCTTATTGGGCTGCTCTTTCTCCGTTTTCTTTACAAGTTCCCCATCTTGTTCTCATCTCTTAAACATTGGTATTATATTAGGGTATCCTCTTTTTCTCTTTTTACTTTTTACACTATAATTCTCCTGGACAATCTCATTCTTCTTGTATGGATTGAATTACCACCTATATGTTGATAACACAAGTATCAGTTTTTTTCCACTTCAACTTTTCTCTGAAATGCATTTCATGTATTTATCAAAAAGTATATAACCAGAAAGTATATTGCAGTGGACAAGAGAATGTTTCAGCCGTTAAACTCCCTGGGTTGAATTCTAACCTTTGCCATTAACAATTGTATGTGGTTGGAAAGTAACTTACCTGTGTCTAAATTTCCTCATTGGTAAAATGTGAGTTAAAACAATACTTCATTAATCCTATTGTTGAGAGGATAAATATGTCAGTAGATGTATAACACTTAGAACAGTGCCTTTCAATAACTATTAGCTCTTACTAATGGTTTTAGGAAAAAATAGAATATTTGGATTTTTATATCTATTTACTGTGAGTGTGTTAGCAGACAGTGATTTATTACAAGGGAATTGGCACTTGCAAACCTCAGAAAGGGGCATTCTATCAAAGGCCTTGGAATGACCACTTCCGGAGCAATGAAGTACTGACACAGCAAAGGAGTCACTTCTCTGAGGCCACCACTGAAGCTATGTAAGAATCAAGTACATAGAGAAGCCACCACTGCAACCACCTCTTAATACCCAAGAAGCTTGAGAATGGGCACTCATAGCTACAATTTCAGGATTAGAAAGAAAGATACAGAAGATGCTGCTGCTCCACCTACTACAGGCACAGGTGCTTCTGGACATACAGTAAAAGGGGAAAATAGGCTCTGAAAAACTATTTCACAGAAACCTCACATTTCCATGACTGATCATTGGTAGAAATAGACAAGCAGGACAGGAACGTGACTTTCATCTCACTTCTGCCTTTCAAATCTCACACAAGTGTATCTAATTGGTAAAATCTAGTTCCCACCCCAAATTCTATCCTCAAAGGGATTTTACAAATGTTCCAGTTAGCTTTCCAATCACTCCAATACAAAGACCATGGAATAGAATTGAATAAATAAATCTACAATAATCCTTACTATGTCTCTTAGTCTGCTCAGGTTGCTGTAACAAAATACCATGGCCTGGGTAATTGAAACAGAAATGTACTTCTTATGTTCTGGAGGTTAGGAAGTTCAAGAGTACAGTGCTGGTCTAGTTGATTACCTGGTGAAGACTTTTTTCCTGGCTTACAGATGTCAATCTTCTCACTGTGTGGTCACATGGCCTTTCCTGGGTGTGTTAGAGAGATAATGAGGAAGTAAACTCTGTGGTGTCTCATCTTATAAGAACACCTATACCAGCATGAGTGCACCATTGTCATGACCTCACCTAAACCTAATAACCTCCCACAGGCCCCGTCTCCAAATATCATCACATTGGCAGTCAGGGCTTCAACAGATGAATTTTGAAGGCACAACTGAATCCATAGTACAGGGTCATCTCCATTGGATGCCCAACATATCCTTCAGGGTCAATTTGTTCATAACCAGCCTCTTTCATTCCACAAATCTGCTTTTTCACTAAATTTATTGAGTTTCATCCATTCACTTGCCCTTCATGTTATTCTTCTATCCCCAGCTAATGATGAAGTTTAATTGAAATTACCCCTTTACCTCTATAGGCTTGGAATCTAGTGCCATTGGCTTGTACTGGACCTTCTGATATCTTATTCATACTTCCAAAATAACCTATACATTTCTATTCATCACTTTAACTTGACTCTCTCCTAATCTGCTTTCCACTGGACTGACTGATATTTTTAAAAACACAACACTAATTATGTCATTTTCCTTTAAAGATCTTCCCAAGGTTCCTCATTGCCTTTGGAAAAGCAGCTCAATTTCCTATCACGACATAAGTGTGTTCTAATGACTCCATCAAGACCGGTGCCTGAAGCCTCTTTCCTCACTACTCCTCCCTCATGATCCATGAATACTAAGCTATTAAAAGTGTCAAGTCAGTACCTTCATAAATACGTCTCTGTATGACTGGAATACTCTTGTGTCCCTCTCCTATCCCTCTTCATCTCGGATTTTCCTACCTCTAGCAAGTGTCCCAAATGATGGATGATTTATTTTCAGTCAAGATTAGATACCACGCCTATGTTTTGTTTGCATAGCTCTATTTTACCAGTTATCATATTGTATGTAATCATTTGCCTTTGTTCGTATCCCCATTAAACTACATGCTCTCTGTGTCTTTTACCTCTGTATGTCTAGTGTCTAACAGAGCTTAAACCATGGTGAGTGCTTAATAAAGGCCTCTGTGATAAATATTGCTGAATAAACTTCATATATTACCATATAATTTTATTCTTTACTTTTAACATGTCCTACCTTTAAACCTAACCACAACACTAGAAAATTCATCTGTATAAAAGACTACTTTTCTACATAGTCTGTAAAAATGTAACACCTTTTTTGTTTCCTGGATGAAAGCACAAATTCTAAATTATTATTTCTACCTTTTCCTGAACTGACCTTAGCTCTTCATGTTTGTAGCTACTTTAATTTCCCAAAGAAGATTTACAGTAGTGTTCATGTCCATGCATATGAAGAATGGAAGGGAGATTTGGATTATAGGAAAGAATTTTAGCAAACTCCAGATCATAACGGTAATGGTTTCTTTATATGTTAATTAATTTGTCCTATTTGGGGCATCTGTATCAGTGACTGAACAGAACAGCTTAATGGCACTCTTTAATATAATCTCAGCCCTGATCACATAAGGCTGAACTACACACATGTAAATACAGCTACCTTCATCAAATCAGTTAGGAGTTCTAGCTTTTTAAAAAATTATTCATGACAAATGAACAGATGATAGCAACTGATAATTACATAAACTGTAAGCTCATTGGCCTTCCTTTAACTCCTTTATTTTCCTCAGAGGAAAACTTCCTGATACCTTTCTTTCTTTGCTCTTACCTAAAAATTTTGTTATTGCGCATATCAAAAATTCATCAGGCCAGGCTCGGTGGCTCACGCCTGTAATCCTAGCACTCTGGGAGGCCAAGGAGGGTGGATCGCTCGAGGTCAGGAGTTCGAGACCAGCCTGAGCAAGAGCGAGACCCTGTCTCTACTAAAAATAGAAAGAAATGATCTGGACAGCTAAAAATATATATATAGAAAAAAATTAGTTGGGCATGGTGGCACATGCCTGTAGTCCCAGCTACTCGGGAGGCTGAGGCAGAAGGATTGCTTAAGCCCAGGAGTTTGATGTTGCTGTGAGCTAGGCTGATGCCATGGTACTCTAGTCAGGGCAAAAGAGGGAGACTCTGTCTCAAAAAAAAAAAAAAAAAAAAAAAAAAAAAAAATTCATCAACCTACAGTCTGATCTCCAATGTTTATGTCCCTAACTTTAGTATTAATATTTATCATATAAGCTGCCAGGCTAATGCTGACACATCCTTGATTCTGGACTCCGGCATCCCATTTTCCAGAGTTTCCTCTTCAACTATTCACAAGTATATGCAAGAGAAGAATCTAAGAATATAACATTAAGGAAAAAATGCTAGATACAAAATAGCACATTCTGCATGATTCCACTGACATGAGGTAGAAAACAGGCCAAGCTAATCTGTATTTTCAGACATCAGAATGGTGGTTGCTTTGGGACAGAGTGACAGGAAGGGAGAACAATGAGGACGTCAGGAGCCAGGGAACTCCTGTTTCATGGTCACGATACTAGTTATAATGGTGTGTTCAGTTTTTGAAAATTCAATTATAGCTTAAAAACTGCAATGGCTTTAAGAAAAAATTATTAATACTATTTCAATTCGCGGATGGGGACTCTGAGGTTCAGAAAGGCTGGTAACTTGGTTGAGGTTGCACATTCCTTCATTAAGTGGCAGAGCAGGCATCGATCCAGGCTGTCTGCCTCCAGGGCCTAGGAGCATCGCCACCCTGAGAAGTGATACCAGCCTGGAAATCACGCCCCTTGCTCCATAAAGGAGCTTCCTTCTAGACCCCCCACTCCATTCTCCAGAGTTTCTTCATGAACCAGTCACAATTATTACTGAACTTTTCACACGTCCTATGAGATTGTTACAGCAGGTTTTCCCATGTCACTTATATTCAATCTGTAACAGAAATGCCTTACTTAGATCCTTACCATGAAGTTTAATGTTTAAAGTGAGAAATAAACCACACAGTAAGACTATTTAGCCAGTGTTTAGCACAACATAAAAACCATAACTTATACACATTAAGCACGATCTCATGGCATTGATCTAAAATACATAAAAATGTAATGTGAATCCAAACTATTAAAACAACTCTACTGGAATGTTCTGTCTGAATACCTGCAATGAACCTCAAATACATCAATTTTGATGAAATATTATCACTATGTGAGTAATACATTCCTTTGTTCATCAAGTATTAAAAAATATCTCTTAAATGAATATACAAATGGGAAATAGTTATCATTACTTTTGAGACCACAGTTTGCCATAAACACCCAGTTGGATTATGTTTTAATAACTTAAACTATAAATAAATCATTGAATGATTTTGATTTTTCATGTTCATGTACAAGATACACATATACCTGTGTAAATATGTCTTACACATAAATAAACTGAATAAATTGAGGAAAATGTCAATTTAATAACTGGTATAAAATAATGTCATACAATAACATATACTCTCTTCTAACTGAATGACTTTCAACTTTTTTCCATTAATACAGGAAATGAAGTGTTTTATCAGTGTACACTTGGAATAAATTATTTTGACTTTTTGAAAACAAGTCTTTGATGAAGTTATACATGACAGTGTGATGAATAAACTGAAAGCATGAAAAAATGTTAGTATTGTATCCAAATCACTTAAACTGGCTAAAATGGATAACAGAGATTACTTTCAGCGTGGTTTATGACCATGTTTTTTGGTAAGTGTTAAGTAGGGTTTTATAAGGTCACTCTCTTGAACTTTATTACTTTAAAGACATAGGACTCATATTTTTAAATATAAAAATAGAAGAAATTGTTATTCATCACTATGATATATTTAATAAAGCAATTATTTTTATCATGATAAAGGAATGATGTGAAAATGTTCAAATTATAAATTTACTTTTCATTAAATTTGGAATCATTACATGGGTTTGATGTGCTATTGCTTTTAATATATTTTAAGACATTATTACTTATTAAATATTTATAAAATACATATCTCTATTCAAGTGTTTTTGGATTGCAAGGGCCTTCAAATCCCGTAGAAAAATGTGTAAACTATCAAAATGATGTTGAATTAAATTAATTTAAACTCCATTTCTCTCCCTGGATTTTATAAGGGGCATCAAAGCATGGGACAACTCCAAGGAAAATTCCATCTTCAAGGAAACTGGGCTATGGGTACAATCCTAAACACAAATTAGAAGAAATATCTCTGCCAAGATACAGTGAAATGAGGAATACATTGAAGGAGGACATGGAGACATAATAATCACCTCTTCAGAATAGGTGCCCCTTACCTGAAAGGATTATTTCCTTGGAGTACTGCAAAATTCTTGGAGCACTGCAAAACTCTTGGAGCATCTAGAGTATGAAACAGCCATGTGGAAGCCAGTAATTTGGGAAAACTGTCCCATAGACTAACAAAGGAAGAGAGGCTGAGGGAAGGGATATGTTAACATGACATCTTTATTTATAAATACCCACGTTCCTAACAAATAAAATCTGCCTGGACAAATAAAGGCAGATTTTGCATGCTCCTACTCATATGTGGGAGCTAAAAAAGTGGATTTAATGGAGGTAGAGAGCAGAATGATGATTACTAGAGGATGGGAATGATAGGGGGAGGGGAGGATGAAGACAGTCTGGCTCATGGATACAAAAATACAATTAGAAGGAATAAGTTTCAGTGTTTGATAGCACAGTAGGGTGACTATAGTTAACAATAACTTATTGTATATTTCAAAATTAAATACAAGAAAGATTTGGAATGTTCCCATCACAAAGAAATGATAAATGTTCGAATTTATAGATATCACAATTACCTTGATTTGATCACTATACATTGTATACAAGTATCAAAATGGCCCATGTATCCATGTATCCTAGAAATATGTATAATCATTATGTATCAGTAAAAAATCCACAAATAAATGACAAATTTAGTTAGACAAATAAAAAAATAATACAAATAATATCTGCCTGGAGATGAAATAAGGGAAAGGAAAGGGGAGGGGCAGTGATCAGCATTATGTAACTTCAAGACCAACACATACACTTGTGCAGTTTGTGCACTGCCAAGGAACAAGTTGGGGACAAATTTCAGCCTGTGTTCTGCCGGCCAAACATGGTGCCCAGTCAAGGTCCACTTGGAGGAGATATAGTTTTCTAATTTATACAAATGTACTTGTTGATATAGCTATAGCCCTGTAGTTGTTGATCAAAGTCATCTAAAAAATGATTTTAAAAAATCTAAATCAAAAAATTAACACATGTAACAGCGAAACATATGGGACTGTACTTCAAGTCCTCAAACTTTCTGCTCACATGGAATTAGGTTTGGGGCATGATGTGAAAATGTGTTCCCAATGATGAAGCACAGAAGGGTAATGAAGTATTTTCAGAATATATACTGAAGGGAAGCTGCTGATTGCCTTGGCTATTTCCTCCACCCACTCTCCACTCTGTTCTTGAGCAAAGAGACAACCAAAATGGAACTTCTATTTAAAATTATAATATCAGCAGAAAAGAAAATATCATGAAACATATGCATAGATCATATTTTTAAAAAAGTAAGGTAAAAATAAATAATAAAAGCCATGAGTAATACACATAAGAAGAGTGGTTACTCAATTATAACCAGAAACTTAATGGAATTTCAGTCAAATTCTTTTTCATCCTAACAGTCAATGCATTTATACTCTCAACAACAAGAAAAAATTTGAATAACCTGTGTCAGCTACTGTGGTAGGCACCAAGTACACAGCTAAAGAATTACATGTATTTTTCCCCCATGGAATAGTGGATGAGATAAAAAATGTAATGAATAAACATAATACTCATGGCTAATACTTCCCGAGTGCAAATAATGTGTTGTTTCCTTTTCTCAGTGCTTTATATAAACACACAATAACTTTAAAAAGTAAATACCATTATTTTCCCTATCATACAAAATGAGGAAATTGAAGCACAGAAATGCTAGCTATCTTGTTCAAGATCACATAAGTAATAAGTGGCAGAGATGAGGTTTAAGGAGGAATTTGCTTCCTAGTCTTTGAATTTATTTGCTGCCCAATTCTATCTTTTTTACATATTTACACATTGTGATGAGTTCTTTGAAGGCAAAGGATAGACTTAAAAAAGTATTTTTATATAAGAAATAACATAGTAAACTTTATTAAAATTGAGCCACTAGGGAAAGACTGTTTGAGGGAATAGCATTTAAACTGAGAACTAAAGGAGGAGCAGAAATTAGCTAGTGAAGAATGAGAGACCAGTGGGGAATAAGAGGTCCCAATGGAGAGGGTGATTGAACCATAAATCCCATAAGAACAATCTTACAATGGTATACATGTTCCCTAAGTAGATTGAATGTGTACCCAAACAAACTGGATGTGTTATTAAATAGATACTCTACTTTTAAGGTTCTCTGGCAGTGCTCTGACCGGGCCAGGGCTTCTGCAGGCTTCCCAAATTGAGGTTGCATGCTTGTGGTTGACCCACTGGGATTTAAGGGAGACTGGAAGGTCTCTGTCATGAAGACTACTTTAAGCTATAATATGAGCTGAATAAATAATGAAAATTGGCAAATTTTAATCTAGGTAAATCTGAAACAGATTAATCTATAAAGGTGATTGACTATTAGTAGTAATCCAGATAACCATACCACTTTGTATACATCAAAGTGGCTAAGAGTCTCCAGACAGAGAGCACAGCTGCAAAGTCTAATGAATGCTTAGAAAAAATTGACAATAAAAAGGTATTGGAAAAAATATTTGGCAAAATCCAACACTCTTTCACCATACAAACACTCAACAAAGTGGGAATAGATGAGAGTTTTCTTGATCTAATAGAGGATGCCTACAAAAATCCCACAGCTAATATCATATTTAATGGTGAAAAACTAAAATCTTTCTCCCTAAAATCAGAAATAAGATAAGGATGCTTGTTTTAACTATTTCTACTCAATATTTTACTTGAGAGAGTAGCCAGGGATATTATGCTGATGACATTTTCTTATATACAGAAAATCATAAAGAATACACAAATAATCTATTAAAATAAATTAGAATAAATGAGTTTAGCAAACTGTCAGGATGCAAGTTCAGAATAAAAAATCAATTATGTTTCTATATGCTAAAAATAAACAATTAGTAAATGAAATTAAGAAAACAATCCCATTCATAACAAAAATAAAAAAATACATAGCAATTAATACTTTAAGATATATAAAGATTTGTACTTATAACTGCAATACATTATTTAAAAGAATTTGAAGCAAATAAAGAAATGTAAAGCTATTCCCTTGTCAAGGATTAGAAGACCACATTGTTAAAATAGCACTACTCCTCAATTAATCAACAGGTTAAATGCAATTTCTTATCCAAATCCCAGCTACTTTTAGCTTGCTTATTTCTTTGTTTTAAACATAACAAGCTGTTTCTTACAATGCTTATGGAAATGTAAGAAATGTAGATAACCAAACAATCTTGGAAAAAGATAAAACAAAGTTGGAGGAGTCACAATTCATGATTTTAAAGACAACTACAAGCTATAGTAATCAGGAGAGTGTGGAACTAGCATAAGAATAGTCATATAGATAAATGTAACAGAACTGAGAGTCTAGAAATAAACTGATTTATTGAGTTACTTTGATCAAAACAATTTATTTTAACCATGTTGTTTAGCATATTCAGTGGGATAAAAAATAGTCTTTTCAATAAATGGTACTATGACAATTGGATAATCACATACAGGATTGAATTTGGACTCCTACCTGACATGATATGCAAAACTTAAATCAAATAAATCTTAGGTCTAAATGTAAGAACTACAACTATATAACTCCTAGAAAAACATGTTTGAATAGATCTTTGTGACTTTAAGTTAGACAAGGGTTTCTTCAATATGATACTAAAAGCAAAATGACAAAAGAAAAACTAAGTAAATTGGACTTCATAAAACTAACAACTTGTGTGCTTCACAGGACACCTTGAAGAAAGTGAAAAATCAACCCAAAGAATGGGCAAAATATTTGCAAATTACATGTCTGAGAAGGGACTTGCATCTAGAATACAAAAACTTCTTACAACTCACAATAAAAGCAAATAACCCAAATAGACAAAGGGGAGGGACAAATCATTTGAGTAGATAGTTCTCTAAAGAACATACACAAATGACCAGAAAACACAGAAAACAATGTCTAAATCATTAGTCATTAGGGAAATGCAAATCAAAACCATATGTGATGCTACTTCATACCCACTAAGAAGGCTGAAATTAAGCATTAATAAGTTCTGGTAAAGATGTAAAGGTATTTGTATTGAGTCTGATTTGACTTTCAGCTTGGCTGTTATTGGTATATAGAGACGCTACTGATTTATGTATGTTGATTTTGTAACCTAAGATTTTGCTGAGTTTATTTATCAATTCCAGGAGTCTCCTGGTGGAATCTTTGAAGTTTTATAGATACAATATCATACCATCAGCAAAAAGTGATAGTTTGACCTCCTCCTACCTGATCGGGTTACCCTGTATTTCTTTTTCTTGCCTGATTGTTCAGGCAAGGACTTCCAGCACTATGTTGAATAGAAGTGGTAACAGTAGGCACCCTTGTCTTGTTCCAGTTCTTAGGGGTAATGTTTTCAACTTTTCCCCAAGCTGAGATTCAAATCAAAGACTCAATACCATTCACAATAGCTACAAAGAAAATAAAATACCTGGGAATATAATTAACCAATGAGGTGAAAGATCTCTACAAGAACCTATAAAACACTGAGAAAAGAAATTGCAGAGGACACAAACAAATGGAAAAATATATTTTGCTTATGGATTGGTAGAATCAACATTGTTAAAATGTCTGCACTACCCAAAGTGATTTATAGATTCAATGCAATCCCTATCAAAATACCAATGTCATATTTCACAGATCTAGATAAATTAATTCTATACATTGTTTGGAATCAGAAAAGAGCCCGAGTAGCCAAAACAATCTTAATGAAAAAAGAACAAATCTGGAAGCATCACATTACCAGACTTCAAACTATATTTCAAGGCTATAGTAACCAAAATAGCATGGCATTGGTACAAAAATAGACATAGACCATTGGAACAGAATAGAGAACCCAGATAAAGAACCATCTACCTACAGCCAAATGATTTTTGACAAAGAAGACAACAATGTACACTGGAAAAATGAAGCCCTATTCAATAAATGGATATCCATATGGAGAAGAATGAAACAGGACTCCTATCTCACACTGCTCACAAAAATTAATTCAAAATGGATAAAAGACTTAAATATAAAGCATGAAAGCATAACAATTCTAGAGGAAAATGTAGGAATGTAGTTTACAGTAGGCTTCACACTCCTATGATATGAAAGGAGGCAGAGCTTATGTGGTGATAAAAAGATGGGGAGTGGCTATAAATACAGATGAAGCTTCTCTCTCCTGCTGCTCACCTACTGCTGTGTGGCCTGGCAGGTTCCTAACAGGCCACAGTCTGGAACTGGTCCACAGCTCAGGGGTTGGGTACGGCAGTTGTAAAGGAATAAATTATGTAAGTAACTGGGGGTGAACAAACTTTCCAGATAGAAGGAACAGCAGGAAGAAGGAAGTGGGGGTATTTTCAAAAACAGCAAAGAAGTCAATATGATTAGAGAACAGGAAAGAAGTGATAATACTAGAAAAGGGTACAGATCATTTAATTCCTTACAGGGTATAATAATTACTTTGGATTTATTTTAACTGTGATCAGGAAGCCACTGGAAGATTTTGAATGAGGAAGTTACATCTGACATATGTGTTTAAAAGATTATTTTGGCTGCTCTTTGTAGAATATACTTTAGAAGATATTTAGGGAGAAATCAACTGACATAGTCCAGGTAAGAGATGTTGACTTTGACTGTAGTGGAAGCTGGGGAAGTAGTGACTTGTAGTTGTATTTGGAATATATTTTGACTGTACTGTCAATAGGATTTGCACATTAATTAAATGTAGGATTTTGCCCTTGAGCAAAAGAGTGAATGTTTATATCATTTATTGAGAGGGATAATACAGGGGACAGGACTAGGTTTTAGGGGGTGAAAACACAGAGTTAAATTTTTGCTATATTGAGTTTGAAGGATGGTTATTTTTCCAAGGGAATAAGTTGCATCAACTATTTCATATATCAATCTGCAGTTCAAGGTAGAAGTCAACGTGACATGCATCTGAGATTCATTCTTGCAGAGGTAATATTTAACGCCATTGTGTCACATGAGGCCACCTATAGAATAGGCATAAACAGAGGACAGAGACCATCACAGACCTAGTGTTAAAGTTCTTTAAACAATTATCATTTAGAAAGATGTGCAAAGGTGGTGATTGTGACTTCTTTTTGTGGGGGGGGGAGGACAAAAAAAAAAAAAACTTTTGTTGAGAATAAGAAGCAGCATCGGTCTAATAGGAAACAAAAACAAATTAGGGAATGTTTTGCCTTGAAATTTTAGTAAAACAAGCATTTTTAGAAGGACAAAGTAATAAAATTTAATGAATGCTGCTGAATATTCAAATAAGATGAGGACTATAAATTAACTGTCAGATTTGACTGCATAAAAATACTTGGTTCTAAAGAATAGTGGGGATAAAATAAAATAATGAATTAATTAAATTTTGTGTGGAGTTTACCCCAATGTTAGTCCCAATGTAGTCCCTTCTTGTCTTAATTGTTTCAATGCATTTCCTTAACTATAGTGATTGATTCTAGCAAGAGGAAGCAAACCATTTAAGGTAAAAGGCAAGCAAGATGACTTTTATTTCAATTTCTGTGAAGGTGAATATGAATACGGAGAGAATGCTTACTTTCAATATCATGCTGTGAGTATTTGAGGGTTGTAACTATTTATGTACTGTGAGAGAACATCTTGAAGCTACCATGTAGACTGGGCATGGTGTGTGTGCACTTGGGAACAGGGAGGTACCATACGTATTGTAAAGATTAGGACTACTCTATAGGAGGCAGATATAAAAAATGGAGAGAATGTAGGTCCTTGGTGACACCATTTAAACTACCAGATAAAACCTGTCTAATGATGATATTACATTTGAGCTTTCAATAAATTCTCCCTTGCTTTAAGCCATTCAAATTTGTTTTATGTACCTTTGGAAACAGAAAAAATTGTAGCTGTTACAAGAATTTTGTACTGTTTTTCGCTGAATCAAACATAAATTGATATTGGTATTTTTTAAATTTTACTAGAGAGTAATAATGTATATTGTTTGATAAAAATAAGTGACAAATATGAATTTGCTAGCAGCAATTTTAAGATGTCACACTATATAAAATTAATTATAATTTCTATGATCTTGAAGTGTGAAAATTGTTTATCTTAATGTCAGACAAATATGGTATGTGCACAACGCTTGTCATATATTACATAACTAGATTATAATAACATTTAAAGAGAACCATTGCTATCCTCATTTAAGAGATAAGAATATTTCCCATAGCTTGTAAATAATAGCCACTTGGAGAATGAATGATTCTATCAGTTGTAGAGAACATTTGTGCATTTTTCTCCTTAGCAAGCAAGATAAGGTATTGGGTGAATAACATTGAGGAGGCAAGGAGAATCAGGAGACTGCCCCAATTAATTTAGGCAAATGTGTTCCTTTTAAAATATACAACTACCAAGTATGATAGGTAGGCTACAGTTATACTTTACTGTAAACTGCACTAATATTAACTGCAGTAGACCTTCAGAGAATACAAATTTGGAAGAGCAGTAAATCAGATGTGGAAGTTTCATCAATGGAAAATGCATTGGAATATCTGGGGCAAAACGGCAACATAGAAAATTTAGAGGCAACTTAAGCAAATCAGCAAGAAAAAGTCAAGCAACCCCATTATAAAGTAGACAAAAGACATGAACAGAAGCTTTTCAAAAGAGACTAATGGCCAGTAAACATATGAAAAAATGCTCAGTGTCACTAATTATCAGAGAAATGCAAATCAAACAACAGTGAGACATCAACTAACCCCAGTGAGAATGGCTTTCATCAAAAAGTCCCAAAACAATAGATGCTGGCATGCATGCAGAGAGAAAGCAACACTTATACACTGTTGGTGGGACTGCAAAGTAGTGCAACCTCTATGGAAAGTAGTATGGAGATTCTTCAAAGAACTAAAAGTAGACCTAGCATTTGATCCAGCAATCTCATTATTGGGTATTTACCCGAAGGAAAAAAAAGTCATTTTTTCAAAAAGACACTTGCATTCAAATGTTTATTGCAGCACAATTCACAATTGCAAAGATGTGGAATCAACCCAAGTGCCCATTAATTCATGAGTGGATTAACAAAATGTGGTATGGGTATACCATTGAGTACCACTCAGCCATAAAAAAATGAATTAATACCTTTTGCAATAATCTGGAGGAGACCATCCTCCTAAGTGAAGTATCACAAGAATGGAAAAACAAACACCACACGTAGTCACTATTAAATAGGAACTAACTGATCAGCACTCATGTGCACAGATGAACGTAAAACACAACAGAAATCATGCAGTTGGGGTGGGAGATGAGAGAATGGGTGAAATCATGCCTAACAGGAACAATGTACACTATCTGGGTGATGGATACACTTATAACTTAGACTCAAGCAGTGCAAAAGAAATCCAGATAACCAAAATATTTGTACCCCTGTAGTATTCCTATATATATATATATATATATATATATATATATAAAAAACAGGCAATTAATAGTGTGAAAATAAATGAATGCTGACAGTTTTTGAGATCAGCTCGCCACTTGCTTACAAGTTGACATTTGATCTCTTCCATTCTGAAAGATTCATTCTTACAGTAATGCCTCCACCCCTCCCTTCTCAGTTCTCATATCTGAAATGTGTTCTAAAGGCTCTACCTGCCTACCCTTGCTCCCTCCCTCTTTATCTTTCGTAAGTGTTTACAACAATAAACTCTTTCACTTCAAAATCTATCTTGGCATCCAGAGTATATAAGCTAACACATTGAGGAATAGCCTCATTCAGGTCACTCATATACCTCACTTGGGCTGTTGCCTGAAAGGACAAAAATGCAGTGGTCAGTTTCATGTCAGACAGATGTAGAATCAGACTCCAAAGGTAGATCTTTCATGTTTCTGGATCATTGTTATATCATTATCTCAGAGACTGATATATGTCTTACACATTCTGATTAACAATTATTTCTTAACTTTCTATCATCAAGCATGAAAATAGAAAATATAGCTTGAAGTATATGTGTGTGTGTGTGTGTGTGTACATATATATATATATAATATATAATCATCATTTGGAAACAGAGAATTAAAGGCTTTAAATAAATTACATTGTTATTCAAATTCAAATATGCACTGGTTAATCTTCACAAAAATATTCTTCAGTTTTAAAAGAATAAGATCAGAGGGGCTAAAATGATTGGCATGTTTTGGTTGCATTGGAGACTGGAATACTACAGCTCACTATTTGTAAATACTCTGTGAATGAGTAAACCACAGTCAGAATTTACAAAAGAAAATTAACCTGGACTCTTAGTTCTTAGGAAAAGCTTTCTGTTATCCAGTAAATAACTGAAAAGGTGATGTAAATAGATCAAGAATGAAAAGTACCTGAGAAATCAAAGACAGCTCATATTTAATTTTCTCTTTTCATCTCTAAGTGATTATGCTAAACAGAATCACATGCTTAAGATCATGAGATGAGTCAAGTTTTGCTCACTTACTATTTCAGTTAGGTTTACACTTTCAAGTCAGACTGAAGAGCCTAAGGGAAAGCATCCTTTAGCTTTCCCCTCCCCCCACCACCAAATTGGAAGTGTGGTTGGAAAATACCTAATAAAATACATTTTTAGAGTGTGGAATATTTTATAGCAGAAGATAATCTAACTCTAATGTGCTACTCCTATTCTATAATTCCTGGTAGTAACTATCTTATTTCACTTGTAGCACTATGTGTTCCCATTCCACTCCTGGTACTAACTCCATTCCCTAAGTAGGCAAAACTCACATATTAACATTGTATGGGAAGTGCCTTACTGAAATGGCATAGTTTTGTTTTAAACAGAGCTAATTCTTTGGTCTCATAGAATATCTCCATAAACGTGTCATGGACTGTTGTAAAATAGTACCTCTGGGGAAAAGAAGGGAAACATACCTATTCTTTAGCTTCATCCCAAACCTATCGTCCCATTGGTCCAAGTGGTCCCCAGAGGGGTTTATGTCTCTTGCTCTTCAGGGTTCAATACCAATTCTCTGTAGGCAGCCACTGGAAAAACCAGAGTCTTCCGTCATGCACAGAAGTATGATCACTTTTCTGTGTGTTGTAACTGTGTGAAATGGGGCTGCCTGACCCAAGCAACAAGGAAGTCAGAAGCAATGACCTGACTTCTCAGACAAGGGGGAAGTCAGAGCTTTCCTGGGTCTCCCCTAGGATCAAGAATGTTAAGTGAATAGAACTGGAGTAGAGAATAAACTAAGTCTGTAAAACATGAATCTAGTGACTTTAAGGTGAGTCTAACCTTTGTCTTTTTCTCCCCCTGGATATTCTGTCCTCATGTCTCTTTCTAAAGAATAATAAGCAGTGAATAAGGATATGTCCCATTTAATAGCTTTAATCACTGTTCATTAGAAAGTGAATTCATATCTGTGAAACTCTTTTCCGGTCTTTTTTCATGTAGCACAAATAGCAAGAGGTCAAAGGATCTCTTTTATATGGAGAAAGTGTTTTTTCCATTGTTCTTTGTTCTCTCACAACTGAGTGGCTCAAGTCAGATACCTAAATATCTCCTAACTCTTATGTTTGGGTAAATTTCCCCTGGAACCACAAAGCTATAATCTGAGACCTTGATTGATATTTCCAAGTTTTGTCTAGAGTAGTAATATGACTTTCATGGGTTTCAAGATACTTAGATCTGTATGTTAAGAAATACAAGATGCTATGCATGGTATGATGGCTGTATTCATCATATTTTTTACTTTCTATATTCTATAATGTTTTGACATCTTAGGGTCTTGCTGATCCCAGAGATACTGCCCCTCCCATGGCTAGCTGACTCCTAGAGATAGCAAACTATTCCCCTGAAAGTGAGACTTTTCTATGCAAACCAACCAATCCAAAGCCTATATCCCCCAATCACCACCTTCATTGCTCTTACAGGGCTTTTATACTCATTGTCCATATTCCTCTGCTCTGATCACCCCAGGGCCAGCCACCAGACAGCTCACGATAGCCCCTACACCCTGAGCTCACCGAAACTACTCAGACTAGCCAATCCTAAACCTGCTTAGCCTGTTTACCCTGCTTTGACTATTCTTTCCTACAAAAAAACACAATAAAGGCTCTCATCCACTCTTCTCACTCTCTCTGCCTCCTGACTGCACCTGGTGCTTCCCTGCATGGCTCTGTGCTATGCCTCCTGCTTCCAGGGAACTGTGAGTAAAACCTTTTGTCCTTCATGATGGTGATGTCCATGTCTGCGTATCTTATCATACCTGATTTTAAAAAATTAAAACAAATCTCAGGTACATTTTTCAAATAATCTTTCTTTAGATTTCTCTGTAGAAGGATTTGGATTCCAAAATTCATATTAAGTATGTTATCTTGCTACCCTATTTTTCATTTTTCACTGTTTTCAATTGTTTTATTTTTACTTTTAACTTTTTGTTCAGATAAATATATGTTTATGTTATTGTATAATCGCATATAGTAAAAAACACAGAGGAGTACAGTTTGATGAGATTTAACGTAGTTATACATCAATGTTATACCACAGTCAAAATACAGAATATGCCTAGCATCCTGGAAAGTTCACTGGTGCTTTTTTCAGGCAATCACCCACCCAACCAGGAGCAAGCAGTACTCTGATTTCTATTCATATACACTAGTTTTGGCTATTCTTGAAATGGATACAAATAGATAAAAAGTGTACGCTATTTTTGTCGGTCTTTTTTGCTCAACATATTTTTGCATATATTAGTAGTTTTTCCTTTGTATTGCTGAGATATATTTCATTGTATGTATATACCACAATTTCCCCATTACTTCTTGTATTAATGGACATTGACTTCTTTTCTAACTTCTGTTTTTAAGAATAAGGCTAAAAAATAAAAATAAAATAAAAAAACATTTAAAATGGCATGCAAGATTAATGCCTAAAAACTAATTTAGTAAAAAATGCATAAGACTTCAAGAAAGTAAAATTAAGAAAAGTTTAAAAATATCTAAATAAATCAGGGGATATACTATGGAAATGAGCAGACTCAATGTTATGTTTATTCTCATTAAGATGACCTATAGATTTAACACAATGACAAACAAAATCTTAGAAACTTTTTTGTAGAAATTGACTGACTTGCTCTAAAATTTGTATGAAGATGCAAGGGACATAAGATAACCAGAAGAATCTTGAAATAAAAGATAATTTATAGAGTTTGTACACTACAATAATTCAGTTTTCATAAGACTTACATAAAGTTAAAGCACTTAAGACAGTGAGGTTCTAGTGTAACTATAGACAAATAGATTAGTGAGAAAGGAAAGAATTAATAGACTGATATATAACAGTAAATTGATTTTTAACAAAGAAGTCAATGTAAGTCAATGGATAAAGCAAACTTCATTTCTAAAAATTTTGCACACAATGAAAAATTATTAATAATACACACACACTTCATAAAATGCAAAATCATCAATACTAGAAAAATTAGAAACTTAAACATAAAATAAAAAACTATAGAAACAAACATAGGAGACTGTCTCTGCAACTTGAGGGTAGACAAATTTTTCTTAGCCTAAACAAAAAAGCATGATTTAAAAAAATCATAAACATTTTCACCAAAATTTAAAATTCTACTCTTCAAAGAACACTTTTTAAAAAATGCATGGGAAAATCATTTATGGAGAGAAAATATTTGCAGTATCTATGTGACAAAAAATTTGTATAAATAACTCCTACAAAAAATATTTTTTAAAAACCATTAAAATGGACAAAACTGATGATTATTTAAAATGTGTACCTTTTCTGACATTTATTAACAATTTCAAAATCCTCTTTTCTGAAGTATATGTATAGGTAATTTGATTATTTTTCAGCCAAGTTGTCTCAGATTGATTAATCACTTATTTATACAAACTATTCTTTCCACTATAAAAACATTATGAAAAATTTTCTTTTCTCACCTGTTATATAACAGAAATATCATGGGTATGAAGAGGCCATTAAAACTGAGGATAGGTAGAGCACGGTTTTGGAACATGAAAAGGATAATTGATTCTTGAATGGGCTGTGATAATTTCAAAATTTTTTTGGATGTTGCTACCCAAAACACTGAAAGCTGAGAAAGTTTTTCTATACTTACACTGTCCCAATATAGGCAAACTCTTAGACTAGAGAACAGAGTAAAACAGACAATAAGACTACCTATTGTCTGAACAAATAACTATCCGAGCAAAAAACAGAACAGAATGCAACAGCAACGTATCAAAAGGAATTAATATGTTACCTATGGTGGAGTGATGCCCATTTTAAGATATGACCTCTGTTATGGACTCAGTTGTGTCTCCCCAAATTCATATGTTGAAGGCTTTACTTCCACTGTGGCTGTAGTTGGAGATGGAGTCTCTAAGAAAGTAATTAAGGTAAAATGAGGTCATGAGGATAGGACCATGATCTGATGGGATTAGTGTTCCTTTAAGAAGAAGAGACCAGAGCTTTGTCTCTTTCTATGCACACACAAGTAGGAAAGGCCATATGAGCAAACAGCAAGAAGGCAGCCATCTATAAGCCAAGAAGAGAGCCCCCACAAATGGCCGGAACCTTGATCGTGGACTCACAGCTTCCAGAACTGTGAGAAAATAAATTTCTGTTGTTTTAAGTCACCCAGTCTACAGCATGCTGTTATGTTAGCCAAAGCTGAACAATAGAACCTCAGAAAGAGGAACATGATGTTGTTAAAACTAATAAGTAATATTTATTGAATATTTACCATATATCTGGAACTGTATTTTTTATTGGAATTATTTCTTTTAATTCTTCAAATAATCACACGAGATAGTTACAAATATCTGTCCCCTTTTTTAGGTGAGAAAAAACATGATATACTTCTCAGACTGTTTGAAATTTTTACTTTTTTTCTCCTGTCTCTTCCTATCTTTTATAAATCCTAGGAATTTTTTGTCATTGTTAGTTTATAATAGTATAATGGCTTTCTTTTTCTATTATCACTAAAAGAAGAACAAAAAAAGTATGAATGAAATTTAAAATAGAGGAGAAAGTAAAATAAGAAAAATGTTGAATAATCCAAAAGAAGTCAAAAAAAGGAAGAATAAAATATCAAAGAACAAATGAAAGAAATAGAAAATAAATAGTTTAAAATGTTTGATTTAAACCTAATACATCAGAAATTACATTAAGTGTAATACAATAGCATGCCAATGAAAGGGAAATATTGTCAGCAGGATTATAAAAAAAAGAAAACCATCGAATATGTTTATGAGATATATTATTGCAAAATCACAAGAAATGTTGAAAGAAAAATGTTTGAAAAGGTCTGCAAAGGGCTCAAAAAGTGTGATAAAACAAATTAAATATATTCAAGAGATAAGGACATAGAAATAACTTTTGCCTTTAGCAAAAGGGAAGTAGAAAAATTTTGCTAAATGGGAAAAGAGAAACAGGGAATTGGATATATAGGACAAAGGGTACATTCATTCTAGAAAAAATAAGAGGGGATTTAGATTTAGAGTACAAATGGAGAGGTTAACTTTTCATCCCAGGAGGAATATTTGATTGACATCCATTTTCACCATGAAACTTAAGGCAAGTTCATCGGTTAAGTGATTTAGTCCAGCCACAATCAGCTGCTTGGGTGGAGGCGTGAAATAGACAGAATATTGGCTGTAACCTGAGCTGGAGTTTTGCTAAATGGATGTGGCAGAGCAAGAAACAATAGGATCAAGGTCTTTGCAAGGGAATGATTATAGGTCTGAACCATGGAATCTTAGCCAGAAAATAGAGAAATAATGATATAAATAAGGATGAAAGTGGCTAGAAATCCAGCTCTTACCCAACAATATTACACATATTATGTTCTAATAAATAGAAAAATTATTTTTATATATGTATGCAGAGTAGAACAGTAGGTCAATTAAAATAAATGATGAGAATCTATAATTTAATAAAATACATTGTTAATATTACTCATTTGCATAGCAACCAAAATAATTCTTGAGTAAAACTTTGCCTCGAATAACATTTAGAAATAAGTCCAACTGCTTAAATTCACCTCGGACTCCGCAGGTATAAGTGAAGAATATTTATATTTGAAGTTTTTTAATCTAATAGAATCTATGAACTTTATTTTTAAGTACTAAATAATTATATGTTGGCATAGCTAGTCCATTACTATCTTAAAATATATGGAATCATTCTGGGCTTTACACTAGTTTTAAAGATTTCCAGCATTCAATGAATATTAAATAAAGCAGCACTAAAATGCCTAAATTAAAGCTATCTTATGTTCTCTCACATAAAAATTAAATACTTGAATTTTTAATATGATGGGTTTGGTTAATTTTTTTAACAGTCTTGATTTTAAAACTATCAAAAGTTGTGATTTTAGCCACAATTATGTATTTTCTCATAATTTTTATTCCTTTCTTCAAGTGTTACTTAAATACATGTATTTATGTAAAGATTGAAATATAAGTATTGTATATGATATATTATATATGTGCATTATTGAAAGCAGAAAACTAAGAAAGAAAAGAAGAAGCTCATGTCTTGTGGCTATTTGAACATGCTGCTTACCTCCTGAAAGGCCTCCCTTAATCAACAATGCTATTTTCTAAACAAATAATAGAAAAGCTTCATAAGCTAGTAGTTATGGCTTTGATTAGGGACCAATTTACTAAAAAAGAAAAGATAAATTAAACTTCCTAATTGATTTATCTGTCCTTAGTTGTGGTTTTTAGATTCAATATTTAATAGGAAAAAAGAAACTTTGCTTTATCTTTTAGAAAATGTTTTTAAATAATATGCTATGTGGTGATAAGTCAAGTGTGTCAGTATCTTGATAGAAATAAAAGTTAAAATGATCACATATTATAAAACACAGTGCAAAAGGAAACCTGGAGATTGAGTATATAATCAATCATAAGAATGCAGCCTCAGACTCTGGTTTTTATCTAGGCTCCAGCACATACTAGTTGTATGAATTTGTCAATTTTCTTCATTTCTGTAAATTTAGTTTGCCAATCTCTAAATTGGAAATAGTTATAGTCATCCCTCATAATTTTTCTGACATTTAAATAAAATATTTCAAATAAACTATTTAACATATTACTTAATTCCTGGTGAGGATACCATAAAAGAAAGTTATTTTCGTTATTACCATATTAGGATTATATGAATAAAGTTAATTTCTAATTTAACTAAGTGGTGAATGCAAAGGAAACATTTTTGAAGGAAATTAAAAGTGCTACTCCAGTGAATACACAAATGACAAGAAAGCAAAACAGCTTTATTGCTGAAGGAAGTTTTAGTGGTCTGGATAGAAGATCAAACGAGCTACAGTATTTCCTTAAGGCAAAGCCTTATTCAGGGCAAGGCTCTAACTCTCTTCAGTTCTATGAAGGCTGAGAGATGTGAGGAAACTGTAGAAGAAAAGTTTGAAGCTAGTAGAAGTATCAAGTACTGGTGCAGAAACTGCAGCGAATTATCTAGAAGATCTAGCTAAGACAATTGATGAAAGTGGCTACACTAAGCAATAGATTTCCAAAGTAGATGGAACAGCTTTCCATTGGAAGAAGATACCACTAGGACTCTCATAGCTAGAGAGAAGAAGTCAATGATGCCTGGCTTCAAAACTTTAAAGAACAGGGTGACTCTCTTAATAGGAGCTAATGCAACTGATAACTTTATGTTGAAGCCAATGCTCATTTCCCATTCCAAAAGTCCTAGGACCTTTAAGAATTATGCTAAATCTACTCTGTCTGTGTTCTATGAATGGAACCACAAAGCCTAGAAGGCACACAGCCTTAAACAAAAAGCCTGTGTACAGTTTAGTTTGTTCAATAATTTAAGCTCACTGTTGAGACCTATTGCTCATATGAAAAGATTCTTTTCAAAATGTTACTTCTCATTGAAAATGCATCTGATCACTCAAGAGCTTTGATGAAGGTATACAAGGAGATTAATGTTGTTTTTGTGCCTTCTAACAAACCTTCCATTTTGCAGGCCATGGATCCAGGAGTAATTTTGAATTTCAGGTAGTATTATTTACAAAATCCATTTTGTAAGGCTATAGCTGCCATAAATAGTGATTCTTCTGGTGGATCTCATTAAGGTAAATTAAAAGAACTTTCTGGGAAGAAGTTATTATTTTAGATGCCATGAAGAACATTCATGTTTATAAGAGTAGGTCAAAAGATCAACATTAACAGAAGTTTGAAAGAAGTTGCTTCCAACCCTATTACCTATACATAGTTAATAAAGCAGCAGTAGGGTTAGAGAAAATTAAGTTCGGTTTTGAAAGTCCTACTGTGGATAGAATTCTATCACACAGCATCATATGCTACAAAGAACTCTTTCATTAAAAGAAGAATAAATTAATGTGACAAACTTCATTTGGCTTATTTTAAGAAATTGGCACCCAACCCTCTGCAAGCACCACACTGATCAGTCATCAGCTATCAACATGGAGGCCAGACCCTCTCCCAGCAAAAATATTATGACTTGCTGAAGGTTCAGATGATCACTGTCATTTTTTTAGCAGTGAAATATCTTTAATTAAAGTATGCATTTTTTTTTTTTTTTTTTTTTTTTTGAGACAGAGTCTCGCTCTGTTGCCCGGGCTAGAGTGAGTGCCGTGGCGTCAGTCTAGCTCACAGCAACCTCAGACTCCTGGGCTTAAGCGATCCTACTGCCTCAGCCTCCCGAGTAGCTGGGACTACAGGCATGCGCCACCATGCCCGGCTAATTTTTTGTATATATATATTTTAGTTGGCCAGATAATTTCTTTCTATTTTTAGTAGAGACAGGGTCTCACTCTTGCTCAGGCTGGTCTCGAACTCCTGACCTCAAGCGATCCACCCGCCTCGGCCTCCCAGAGTGCTAGGATTACAGGCGTGAGCCACCGCGCCCGGCCTAAAGTATGCATTTTTTAGACATAATTTTGCACACTTAATAGACTACAGTATAGCATAAACATAACTTTTATATGCACTGGAAAACCAAAAATATCATGTAACTTGCTTTATTTTGATATGTGCTTTATTGTTGTGGTCTGGTACCATACCAACACTATTTCCAAGTTATATCTATATATTTTTATTGTTATAATTTATATACAAAAATTTGACCTAATTAAATGTAAAGTGTGATGGATTTTAAAACATACACAGTCATGAAAACATCAGCATTGCCACTAAAATATACACATATAACAGTTTCTTCACTCCAAAAAGTTCCCTTAAGCCTTTTACGGTCAATTCTCTTCTCTCAGTACAACTGCTGGCAATCAGTAATAGGCTATGTTTTTCTTACATTTTTAATTTTGAGGTAATTTTAAAATTATACAGTGTTATAAACGTAGTATAGAGCTATCACATAGTTCCCATGCAGCTTCTCCTAATGCTAGTATCTTAACCATAGAACAGTTATTAAAACCAAGAGATGAACCCTGGGCAATACTATTAAGTAAACAGCAGAATTAATTGTAACTTCAACAGTTTATCCATCAGTATTCCCTCTTTACTCTAGGAGCTAATCTCCAATCACACTTTGCATGTAGTCATCATGCCTCGTGAGTGAGATCTTTGAGAACATGCAATCATTCTTCTTCTGCTTAAACTTTTGCCCAGGTAATTTTAGCAACCATTTATAGATCTAGCTCATGGCAGTTTTTACTGTGTGTTCTAATGTTGATATTCTACTTCTCTCATTCCTTTCCTGCACTCAAAGTTTCCCTGAGAATAACATATACCTCAATTTTATTAGCTTTTCCAAAGTAAGAAATACCTCATTTTATATACTTGCATAATTTCTCATTTAACTTTATAATGCATGCAGATGATTAGAGTATAAAACTCTAATTAATTCAAAGCTCTAAATTCAGATCAGCTCAACCTTTGGAAATAGGTGAGTAAAATAATCTGTCATATTGTTGTCAATACTGTCAATCTCCCATATTGCTAGATGAGGTGGGGATTAATATTTCACAAGCCCTAAATTTTGCTAATCACTTACAAAAATAAAAAATTCTCCCTATTCATTTGATGCATACTAAATGCCACACAGGTTTAAATAGTTTTTCTTCATTTAATTCCCTAAATAATAATTTGTGGGTGAAAAAAAAAAAAAAGGAGAATACAAGTAGTGGAACATGGAGGAAGAAACATGTCTTCTTAGTAAAATTTAATAACAATCAAAATGCCTTATAAACTACTACAAACTACCGGGATTTAGTGAAGACCCTACAAGTTAAGGGCATAGTCTCCAAGACTGTCCTCATTTCAGATGCCAGCCACAAGTTTGAGGGTCCCCAGGCCATCCACAATTCTAAGCAACTGGCTACAAATTCAAGGATTCCTACAAGTCTATCAGATTCAATAATTTGCTAAAATAATTCATAGAATTTTTTTTTACTACAGCATAGTATAAACATAATTTTTCATGTACTCATGATTACAGTTATATTTTAAAAAATACAACTCAGAACTAGCCCAATGATGAGGTATGGAAGGGTCTGGAACTCAGAGCTCCCATGCCCTCTCCACATGGAATCAGGATATATCACCATCCAAACACACTAGTGTGTTCACCAACCAGGAAATGCACCTGAGTTATGGTGTCCAGGGATTTTATTGGTCTTTCATTATGTAGATATGATTGATAAAATCATTGGCCCTTGTGACTGAATTCACTCTCCCCTCTCTGAAGCAGTTTAAGTGGACATAACCTAGGTCACATAGGTCTTTCTGGCAAGACTAGCCTTCACCCTAAATGATATCATTAGTATAAATTTAGGTGTGATGAAGGGGGGCACCAAAAACAACAGATACTGCTCTCATTCAGAAAATTCCATGCATTTAGAGGCTATCTCCAACGAACAGAAAAAATATTTAATATTAACAGAGGTTAGCATCTGAGAGAGGGCTTTTGAAGTACAAAAAATAACTTTGAGATAAGTCACCATGGAGACAAGGAGTCTACTGCCAAAAAGATATTTTGCCATTGCATATAGTAAGTAGAAGGGGATGGGAGTAGGGGTATCCCAAATTTACAGATCACCTTTTTGTTTCTGTTTGGATGTAAGAAGCTTAGAAGTTGCCACTTCATCCTAACAACAACTATAAAGCTAAATAACCTGAAAAATCAACAATTCTTCTTAAATCCACAAAAGAACTCAGAACACAGGGCAACCCACTGACCCACAAATTTGAGAGACCAACAGGTGAATACAGAGGCTCACAACTTACTAGAGCAAAACCACACAAGTGGCAACCTTTGTTGGAACCAGTTCCAGGTAAGAAAACTTGAACAGCAATTGACAAATTGCTACAGGTGCAGTGTAGAAAACTCTGACAGTTAAAAATTCCAGGGGAGCACAGTCATAGAGGGACCCCATAGTTTTATGAATTTTACCTCCTGGAGCTCCCTTAGGTCTTTTGATTTCAGGACATTATGGGGGTACAAACATTTTTGTTACATATAATGCCTTTGCCTCGCCCAAGCCAGGGCTACAAGTGTGTCCTTCCCCCATACAATGTGCTCCGCCTTCCTTAGTTGTGAGTTTCCCCCCAACCCCCTCACCTGACCAGCACCCAGTGAGTATTACTACCATATGAGCAGCTTGGTGTTGATCAGTGAGTAACAATTTGATGGCAAGTACATGTGGTGTAGGTTTTTTCATTCTGGTGATACCTCACTTTGAAGGATGGGCTCAAGCTCTATCTAGGATAATATAAAAGGTGCTAGATCATCATTGTTTTTTGTAGTTGAGTAGTATTCCATGGTGTTCATATACCACATTTTATTAATCCACTCATGTATTGATGGGCACTTGGGTTGTTTCCACATCTTTGCAATTGTGAATTGTGCTGCCATAAACATTCAAGTGCAGATGTCTTTTTTATAGAATGTCTTTTTTTCCTTTGGGTAGATGCCTACTTGTGGGATTGCTGGATCAAATGTTATTTCTACTTTTATCTCTCTAAGATATCTCCAAATTGCTTTCCACAGGGGTTGTACTAATTTGCAGTCCCACCAGCAGTGTAAGAGTGTTCTAATCTCTCCATATCTACTCCAGTATTTGTTGTTTTGGTACTTTTTGATAAAGGCCATTCTTACTGGAGTTAGGTTATATCTCATTGTGGTTTTGATTTTCATTTCCCTAAAGAATAGAGATGTTGAGCACTTTTTTACGTTTTCTGGCAATCATTCTGTCTTCTTTTGAAAAATTTCTGTTCTTGACGTTATTGATGGGGTTGTTTGATTTTTTTCTTCTTGATTTTCTTAAGTTCTATATAGATTCTTGTGATCAGCCCTTTATCGCATGTGTAGAAAGCAAATATTTTCTCCCATTCTGTAGGTTGTCTATTTGCTCTAATAATAGTTTCCTTGGCTGTGCAGAAGCTTTTTAATTTGATCAGGTCCCATTTATTCATTTTGTTGCTCCTGTGACTGCTTTGGGGGTCTTCTTTATAAATTCTTTATCTAGGCTGATGTCTGAAAGAGCCTTCTCTACATTTTCTCCCAGAATTCTTAAGGTTTCATGCTTTAGGTTTAAGTCTGTTATCTATCTCGGGAGTTGATTTTTGTGAGAAATGAGAGGTGGGGATCCAGTTTCAATCTTCTGTATGTGATTATCCAGTTTTCCCAGCACCATTTATTGAATAGATATTCTTTTCCCCAGTGTATATTTTTGTCTGCTTTGTTGAAGGTTAGCTGACAATATGAGGATGGTTTTATATGTGGGTTCTCCCTCCTATTCCAAAGGTCCATATCTCTGTTCTTGTGCTAGTACCTTGCTGTTTTGGTTACTATAGCCTTTTAGTATAGTTCAAAGTCTGGCAGACTGATGCCTCCCAATTTGTTCTTTTTGGTTAAGATTGCTTTGGCTACATGAGGTCTTCTCTGGTTCCAAATGAAGTGTAGAATTATTTTTTTCTAAATCTGTAAAGAATTATTATGATATTTTGATATGAATTGCATTAATTCTGTAGATCACTTTACATAATATGGACATTTTAACAGTATTGATTCTGCCAATCCATGAGCATGGTAGGCATATCCATCGATTTACATCTTGTTCAGTTTCTTGTCTCAGTGTTTCATAGTTCTCCCTATATATGTCTCTCGCCTCCTTTGTTAAACATATTCCTAAATATTTAATTTTCTTTGATGCTATTGTGAAAGGAGTTGAGTCTTTGATTTGATTTTTGGCTTGACTGTTATTGGTATACATGAATGTCACTGATTTGTGTGCATTAATTTTGTATCCTGAGACTTTACTGAATTCATTTATAAGAAAGGAAAGGCCTCTTATAACCTCAATCAGAAATGAAAAAGGAGAGAACACTATAGACATTATGGAAATACAAAATATTATCTTTGAATACTATAAAAATCTATATGGCCAAAAACTACAAAATGTAGAAGAAATGGACAAATTCTTGGAAACACACAACCTCCCTAAAATGAATCAGGAGGAAATAGAATTCCTGAACAAGCCAATATTAAGCACAGAAATTGGAACAGCAATCTTCTCCCCCAAAAAAGTCCTGGATCAGATGGGTTTTCACCTAAATTTTACCACACCTACAAAGAAGAACTCATATCTATACCTCAGAAATTATTCCACAATATTGAAAAGGATGTTATCCTCCCCAACTCATTCTGCAAAGCCAATATCACCTTGATACCAAAGCCAGGAAAGGATACAACAAAAAAAGAAAACTACAGACCAATATCCCTCATGAATATAGATACAAAGATCCTCAACAAAATCTTAGCAAACCAAATCCACAGCACATCAAAAAAATAATTCATCATGACCAGGTGGGCTTTATCCCAGAGATGCAAGGCTGGCTCAACATATGCAAATCTATAAATGCAATTCACCACATAAATAAAAGCAAGAACAAAGACCATATGATTCTCTCAATAGATGCAGAAAAAGCATTTGACAAAATTCAGTACACTTTTTTGATAAAAATTATTATACTATAATGGTGGATACATGTCATTATACATTAGTTCAAACCCATAGATTATACATCAAGAGTGAACTCTGATGTAAACTATGAACTTTGAGTGATAGTAGTGTGTTCACATAGGTTCATCAATTGTGGCAAATGTATCACTCGGGAAGGGGATGTTGATTATGAAGGAGGCTATGCATGTGTGAGGGCATCAGGTGTGTGGGAAATCTCTGTACCTTCTACTCAATTTTGCTATGAACCTAAAACTACTCTAAAATATAAATTACATTTTTTAAAAAAGTTATGAATCATCTTTAGAGTCAAGAATTATGAACATTGACAGGACTGAGGGAGTATTCTAGAGTATAATAGCTCCTTACATGAATATCATGAAGACCAAAAGTATTTACTCTTCCTGCTGACAAAAAAGAAATCTTTCTCTAATTCCCCAACACCCAGGGGTTTTGAAGAAATTTTAAGAAGTTTAAAACATTTGGAAAAATAATGAAGTATTCAATAAATATATAAAGGAAAGGTTATACATAGGAGGACTTAAGCAAAGAAACAAGACGTTGACATCGAAAGTATATACAGTTAAAAAATAAAAAGGGATTTTAATAGCGTAATATCAGAGTGAGAACCTTACCTTGGATGTGAATAATCAATTTTTTGAATATGCAATAGTAAGAAATAAATATCAAGGAAAATATTTGGTGTCAGCAAATTATTTTGAGTCATCATCTCAAAAAAAAAAAGATAAATTTTATGCTGTTCAGCCTATCTTCCAGTGCAATGGTGGAGGAGTACAAGGAAAAGGGTCAGTGAACTTGAATTTGGATCAACAAAATTTATTCAATTTGAAAAATAAAGAGAAAATAGATTTTTAAAAATAAACAGGGCTTTCGGGTCTATGGGGACAATATTAAAATGTCTAACAGAATGATAATAGAAGGTTTCAAAAAATGGTAGTTTCTGCCAAGTGAAGATGGAATATATTTACTCCTTCACTTTTGACATAGCTGGAGAAAGGTGGCCAGCATAAAAGCAATTAGAAGAAAGTAGCTAAAAACCTTATATCTTTAATATGGCCTAAAACAACAGTTTAGAATCTCTGCTACTACCAGACCAAAAGAAAAAAAAAGTACACTCTGTCTCACAAACTCTTCTCCATAGGCCTTCAACTGTAGCTCATGAAAAACGTGATCAGTACTGAAAACCAAACAGAGCCATCTTAAATGGTACACAGGCACAAAAGCAATGCTCATTCCTAGACCCTTTTGTTGTAAAAATGAAAGACTTAACTAAAGGAAAAAACATGCCCCCACATCCCAGAGCCCAAGAAATGATTGGGAGGCTATAAAAGCAAAATGTGTCTGCTTCTTAGGGCAGAGCAGAAAAGCTTCCTGTGCTTAATATTAAGTCTTGTTTTGTATGGAGTCACAAGCAACTTAGTCTGCTTCTGAGGGAGAGGCAGAAAGCCCTCCAGCTCCCAAACAGAGAAATACACCCTGTTCCTATAGAAGGGATAGAACGAAAAGGTGCCTGGGAAAGAGAGTAAAGAGGACTGTACCTATAGGGCTATCAAACTGACATCCAGATAATACTAATTTTCGTTTATTGAGCTCTTATGTAATGCCAGATAGATGCTGGATTTTTGTGTAAATTATTTCAATTTATACAAAACACAAGGTAGATGTTACCATATTTTGTACATTGATAAGCTAAGCATCAAAAAAGGATAAGTAGCCTTATAGTGTTCCAAGAGTAAACAGGAACACATCTGTAACATGATGGTTAGTGTGTCTGGGTCCAAAGCCCATGTTCTTTCAATTATTATCCATTCTTCCCCCACCATTTCTTTTGATACTGGGCTGCAGAAGAGATTTTAGAAAGTGGTGACGAAAGTTGAGTGAGGTTATAGTTTCTGGGAAAAAGCAAAAGGTGGAACTTGAAAATCTAGGAGTAATATTATAGAAGATAATCAAAGATAGATTAGAGATCACTAGTAATGGTAGAAAAACTGAATTTTTATCAATAGGTTAAGAACCATTGTTTGCAAATTAAAAGAGAGACTGATATATAGGGTGTAAAGTAAGAAGCTGAAATTCATTTTTGACTATATTTTCTCTATGAAATAAGAGATAGGGCACAGCATGAGATGAGAAATAAACAATTGAGTGGAAAACCTGAGAAAAGTGATAAAGTGTGGCTCTATCTGCTGATGGTTATGGAAGCCAGATTTGATGAAAAATATACAAAAGAACAGGCATGCAACATTGACGGCTATAGAGAGGCCACACATTCAAAATGGCATAAATGCCTTGTTCTTATTCTTAACTCACTATTAGTTAAATTCTAAAATTTATTATAATTATACCTGTCTGATACATAAAAGCTTCTTCCAACCATTGCCCAAGACCAATTTTTGTCTATATTTAAAAAATAACAGCCTAAAAATATGCAACTTTATGAAAGTACAATGCAATTTAAAAAAATCAATTCTTTCCACCAGAAAAATCCACTGTGAATGATTTCTCTGCTATTTCTCATGTCAGTGAATTGCCCTACCATGTACCCAATTGCATAGTCAGGAATCATTTTCTGTTTCTCTTTTTATCTTTCTCTGCATTTGAGTTTCTCTTTTGTTTAATTCTTTCTGAATTTCTCTCTTTGGAATTAATTCCAGCTTCAGGCTTCATTTGTTGGCTTCTTTACCTGATGATTTGCAGAGGTACACAGCTTCTAGTTCCATGGTTTAGCAACCTCATTGCAAAGTGAAGACTTATGGTTGTTTCAAATAAGGTTGATGAATTGTATCTCATTCATGTGTAGTGGTGAATATTTGCTAATAAAGTTTTCATATAGTTCAGATTGATTCATGCAAATATACTGAATAATTTCAACTTTGAAAAATCTAATGGATTTTTAGCTCTCTTTATTAAGCACTCTTTTGTCATAGAGATAATTTTAATTATAAGTGGTTATTTATTATTATATAAATTTACTATTATTATATAAACTTGAATTATTTGCTATATTTGAATAGTTCTTGAAATGGAACTTTAAAATAAAAGTATATTTTAATTGGCAGTGTTGGAAGTAAAAAATATTCTGAAGTAAAGCTAAAAGAACTCAAAAACCAGAAAAATTTTTGAACACTATTTTTCCTCTATTTCTACTGCTCTCTTTAAGGTGAGAAAATGAGTGAGGAGTTGGAGTAAGTTGTGAGTATACTTTAACATTCACTTTCATGTTAACTGTTCTATCTATATATCAATTCCTTATAGTCATTCAAGAAAATATAATATAATTCTCTAGAAGAAGAGATATCCAGGATGATATGTGTATTTTTATGTAGATAGAAAATGCAAATGACTTGGTCACGCAAATATGTGATAAGTAAAATAAAACTCCACAGAAAAATATGCATTAAATAAACAAAATTTCCTTCTGTCTCATTAGTATATAACTCTAAGTTCCCCATCTCACTATTTTATTCTAAGTTCTACCTCTGCCGTTGGCAAATGCTACAAATCGATCTTTAATGTTTTTTGTAGTTTTTCTCTTTTATTAATGTTGTTTGTGATGGTTAATAATTTATAATAGGTAAAAGAAAGAGAAAAGTTCAGGAAAATTTATATTCCAAAAGAAAAGACATGTGTACACATGGGAGAAAACACTAAGTCAGAAGATGAAGTTAACAAGAGCACAAATCGATGGTAAATTTAACACAGCCTACTTTCGTGGTTGTGCTGTACAGTTGTTAATGAGGCTAACTTGTTGCATTTGTAGTGAATGCCAATTATTTAGCTCACTCAGTCCTCCTTATCCATTCTTCTGAGGCATATGCTCTGTTTTGGGGAGGAGCTCTTTTGTCTCACTCCTCATCTAAAGTGGTATGATTCTTTATGAAACTTGGCATTCATAATATCTTGTCTCCCAAACCTGAAGATTGGTCAAAGAAAACGATAAACATGTAAGCAGATACAAAATAGTAATTACTGTATAAGATTAAAATAGCTATTATGATTAGTCTGGGAAGCATTAGTTCACAGAGAATTAAAACTGTTGGAAATAAGAATAAAGAAAACAAAAGGATTTATCATCAGAATTAAATATAACATGTTATTTCTACTTCTATTTTATTTCTGCTATTTCTAAGCAAAAAGTATAAATATATTAATATTATAATTTTATAGAAAAATAATAAACCATACAGATATTGTGGAGAAAAAGATAAAGGTTATCTTGCTATTAATTGAATGCTAAATATCTAAATGATAATAATAATAGCAGTAATAAGCAAAGTAAATCTAAGTGTATGACATATTAAAACCTACCATTTATCTCAAGAATGCAAAGTATGAGTTAAGATTGGAAAATTTACTCATGTAATTTATCACTTTAATAGTTAAATAAGAAAAAATAAACCATATAATGTTAATAGATGCAGGTGTAATAGAATAATAGATGAAGAAATTGAATTGAATAAAATTTAATGACCTTTTAAGATAGAAAACAAGACTTGTTTTAAACTAAAAAAAAAAAAATAAAAAGAAGCAGGTTTCTTAACTGGACGAAATACATCTACCAAAAAGACTGAAATATTGCAACAATGTGTACAATTTAATTCCAAGAATAAGAAAAAGGATGCCTAGTAAAACCACTTCTATTTAACATTATAATAGGTTTTATAAATTGCATGAGGAAGGAAAAGAAATGCAGTTCATCATACACAAAATTAAATAATTGATTTCCGCCAGGCGCGGTGGCTCACGCCTGTAATCCCAGCACCCTGGGAGGCTGAGGCGGAAGGATCGCTCAAGGTCAGGAGTTTGAGACTAGCCTGAGCAAGAGCGAGACCCCCCCATCACTACTAAAAATAGAAAGAAATTAGCTGGACAACTAAAAATACATAGAAAAAATTAGCCGGGCATGGTGGCACATTCCTGTATTCCCAGCTACTTGGGAGGCTGAGGCAGAAGGATTGTTTAAGCCCAAGAGTTTGAGGTTGCTGTGAGCTAGGCTGATGCTATGGCACTCTAACCTGGGCAACAGAGCGAGACTCTGTCTCCAAAAAATAAAAAATAATTGATTTCCATCTTCCACAAAAAAAATCTGAAAAATGATAAATAAACGCTGATTAATCATGAGAAATTTCAGCAAATTTACTAGATATAAAATTAATATCTAAATATCTAATATCTCAATATCTAAAACCAATAGCAGATTTTTACAAGAGCAACAATGTATATGCTGTATAAATGAAATTACTTTCATTTATAATGGCACAACAATTATAATGAGAGTAAACTGAACTAAGAATAGACTTTATGGAGAAAATTATAAAAATATTCAATGTCATCAATTAAAAATTAGATGCATAAATGCAAAATACATCATCTTTGTGGATGGGAAAACTCAGTATTATAAAAATGTCAGTTACATCCACCAAATATCAACATTCATTATAAAACAATAGAAATTAACACAGTTTGACACGATACATACTGGTTGACAAATAGATACAAAACAGACCCATACATATGTGTAAAAATGTGACAAACATGATGAAATAACAATCAGGGGAAATGAGAGACTATACTATATGTGACAACACAAAATAAAGTATTATGAGAAATAAAAGTTATATAACTGATTGTAAATTAATTATAATTACAATTTTAAATTGTGAAGTATTAAGAAAGTCATACCAAAAGAACACTAACCAAAGAAGCTGTGTGGCTATATTACATCACGCAAAGTTGACTTTTAAACAAGGAATATTTCTAATGATATAGGAGAATATTTCCAAAGTAGGCACAATTAATGAAATAAAGGTAATATCAGAAAGAAATTAACTATTTTTTGCAAAAAAGCAAAAGAGAAAATTAATGCAACCAAATGCTGGATTTTTGGTAGAAATCTTAATGAATTTCTAATAAGACTTATCAAGAAAAAAGAGAGAAGACACAAAGTAAAAATAGTAAGAATAGATAAGGAGAGATTAATAGGTCCTACAAATATTAACAATCAAAGCTAACTTATATTAGTGTTCCTATCCCTCTGCATCCACACCAACATTTATTGTTTTGGGACTTTTTGATAAAGGTCATTCTCACTGGAGATAAGTGGTAACTCATTGTGGTTTTGATTTGCATTTCCCTGATGATTAGAGACATTGAGCATTTTTTCATATGTTTGTTGGCCATTAGTCTACCTTCTTTTGAAAAGTTTCTGTTCATGTCCTTTGCTCACTTTTTGATAAGGTTGTTTAATTTTTTTCTTGCTGATTTTCCTGAGTTCTACATAGATTCCAGTTATCAGCCTGAGTCCACTCTACTAAGTGAAGTACCACAAGAATGGAAAGACAAACACCACATGTACTCACCATCAAATTGGTATGAACCGGTCAACACTTAAGTGCACATATAGTAATAACATTCATTGGGTGTTGGGCAGATGGGAGGGGGAGGGGGGAGGGGTATATTCACACCTAATGGATGAGTTGTCCACTGTCTGGGGGATGGACATGCTTGAAGCTCTGACTTGGGTGGGGCAAAGGCAATATATGTCACCTAAACATTTGTACTCCTGTAATATGCTGAAATAAAAAAAAATTTAAAAAGCTGACTTATAAATAAGTTGTAATCTGAATAGGCAATATCAATGCTAAAAATCTTGAATTTATAGTTAAAAATCTCCCAATTAAGAATACTCAGAAACAAATGAAATCACTGTGAAATTCTGCCCAATACTTAAGGAAGAAATAATATTAATCCTATAATCATACTTTCAGTAAATAAATGGAATACACGCTAATTCTTTTTATGAGGCTAGCATGACCCTGATATCAAAATCAGACAAAGTGATTACAAAGAAAATTACATGTCTGTGCTTCTTAGGAATATAAATGCAAAACTCTTAAAAAGTTGTACATAATTGAATTCAGTAATAAATGAGAAGGATAATACATAATGACCAAGGGGGGTTTGTCCTACGAATGCAAGATTGAGTCAACATTTGAAAAAAATCAGTCAAAGTAAGTCACATACAAATAGGCTAAAGTGAAAAAACAAAATAAAAACAATATGATCATCTCGACAGAGTTATACATGCATTTGGAGAAAGTCGATAACCATTGCTCTTGAAAATTCTCAGCAAATTAGGAATAGAAGAGAACATTCTTATTCTGATAAAGAAGATTTACAGTGTAATCTAAATCTTATGTCATACTTTTTGGCAAAAAAATAATTCTTTCTCTATGATTTTGGGAACAAATCATTGATATCCACTTTTACTATTTCCTTTACTATTATACTAAAAAACTTAAGCATATAAGAGAAATAAATTAAAGGCTCATATGTAAGAAATAAAGAAATAAAACAATCTTTATTTATAAATAATGGTTGTCTGTTTAGAAAACCCCAAATAATGTAGAAGAATGCTACTAGAACTAATAAGTCATTTAGTAAGGTCACAGGATATGAGTTGAACACACAAAAATCACTTAGTATGCTAGCAATTAACCAGTGAATATTGAAATAAAAGTACTATATACAATATTAATAAAAAACTTAAAATATTTCAGAAGTCTAATAACATATGTATAGTATTTGTTTGCCAAATACTATAAAACAATGATTGAAATTAAGGATGATCTAAAAATTTGGAGAAGTGGATTGTATTCATTGATCAGAAGACTCAAAGTTGTCAAGACATTGATTCTCCTTAAATTGATCTGTAGATATGTTGCAATCTCAGTGTAAACCTTCAATAATCAACTAAACAAAGAGTAGGCATGGAATTAAACAGGATAGAATAAACATTCAGGATTATACTCATAAGGTAATATGGGTATTTTATAGCATCCCAAAAGGAACATAAAGATTAAAGTATCAATCCATTAAGCCAATTAACAAACTTCAATTTTTTTTAAATTGAAAATTAAAATGTGATTAAATTGGGGGGATTTTTCTTTAAAAAAATACCTGAGTAATTTTCCTGTTGCATTCATAATAGACACCTATTTTCTTAAAAAGAAAAGGAGTTTTTATTTATAAGAATTAACAAATTTCAAAGAAATTTAAAAAGTCATTATTATATATCAGTACTAGTAACATATATTACGTAAATATTAAAATTCTTTCCCAAAAATTTCTTGTAAAATACGAGTATATATGCAGATGGGCTTTATTTCTGTAATTAACTTAAGAAGAGCAGTAAAGATCAGTCTTCATAGAGAACACCTGCTTTTTTCACTATTCATAAAAATTAGCACTTTGTGAATCATTGCTACTTAAAGTAGCGGTGAGACACAATACATAATGCTTACAGAAATCTTTGGAAATTCATGCTTCCATTCATTTAGTGCATTTCTTTTAAAATTTGCTTTTCTCTTTGGGTTATAGAACATTTGGTTCCTTCTGCACAACATTTCATCATGTGGTGTTCTCATTGTACCATTTGCAGGAAATGAATATTGAATAGCAGTTGCAAAGCTATTTTGATGGAGTTCTGGTTTTGAGCAGACAATGAAATCCCTAGAAAAATGAGCTATTACAATCTCAGAATGAATTGAAATGTGAATATCTTCTACATTTATATGTATTTAGACAGTTTTTATAATGTCATATTACTTGTGGAGAACTAAGGTGGTGTGAGAAATGATTATAAAGCAAAAAAGTTAGAGAAGATGATAAAGAGTTCTTGGCATACAGAATAGAAGTCCATTGGTTTTGAAATAAATGTAGAAATCATTTAAAATTTCCTGTAATAATTTAACACTCATATTACATTTATATTCTACCAAGATGGACAATTTTAAATTATTATATATAATGAGATTTATGAAATGATGCACCAATTCAATGCCTGTGCATAAAGGTGTGGGAAGAAAAAAATGTTGCTTTTTTAAAAAAAATGTGTAATATAGGACTATGCTCATATGTATTTATCAACAAGTATCTTGTATATGTACTTTCCTCTATGTCATCATTGATTACTCCGGGGAAAAAAAATTGGCATTGAAATAGCAGGGGTAGGATGGCAGCAAATAATGTTTATAAAGTACCTGATATGGTCAAGTTAATTAGTTATCAAGTAAACTAGGCCGGGCGCAGTAGCTCACGCCTGTAATCCTAGCACTGTGGGAGGCTGAGGTGGGTGGATTGTTTGAGTTTAGGAGTTCGAGACCAGCCTGAGCAAGAGCGAGACCCCGTCTCTACTAAAAATAGAAAGAAATTATATGGACAGCTAAAAATATATAGAGAAAAAATTATCCGGGCATGGTGGCGCATGCCTGTAGTCTCAGCTACTCGGGAGGCTGAGGCAGAAGGATTGCTTGAGCCCAGGAGTTTGAGGTTTCTGTGAGCTAGGCCGATGCCACTGCATTCTAGCCCAGGCAACAGAGTGAGACTCTGTCTCAAAAACAACAACAACAAAAACAACAACAAAATAAAACAAGTAAACTAAAGTGAAGGAGCAAGAACTTTACATAGACAATAGACGATAACAAATAATGCAAATATTAATAGTATAACTGAAGTTCAGAGAAAGCCAAGATAATTATAGATGTAGAAAGTTTTAATGCATTAAAGCTTTTTGACAGATTTCTGATAATTAGAGATAATGATGTGTGTGTGTGTGTGTGTGTTGTTGGGGGCTGTATCATAAGCACAGAAACTTTGTGAGTACAAATGAAGGTTTGGTCCATGTTGTTAGTTGAAAGAAGAAATAGAATCTTCTATTGACAATTGCAGAGATTTCATGTGAAGTTTTGGGGTATTAAATGCCCCCAGAATTTCATCATTTTAACCTTTTCAGGAAAATTCAGGTATTAATATTTTCATTAACTTGTAAGTAAAATGTAGACAAGATAAAAAGTTAGACAACATAGATGTACAAACTTGTCTAATATTGTCAACCAAACTTTAGTTTTTATTTCAGAGAACTACTTCACTTTAATTCTTACTGACTTGCTTAATATTTCATGATCTGTTACTTGTCTGAATTCTCTTAATGTCACTGATTATATATTTTATTATTTATTTTTAGTTAGCATTACATTCATATTCTAATTTTCAAAATTAAATGGACACTAATTGGTGCCATAGTTCTTGATTAAAGAGATAAGGGAAGGTAGCATAAAGTCACTGAGGAAGGAAGAACATAGAAGGCAAAATACCTGGATCTGGGTCCTGGGTTTGTCATTTCCTATCTATGGTGTTAGAAAATGTTGATTCATACCTTTGGGCCTCACTTTTCTTATTTGTATATAGATTTATATCACTGATTTTCAAACAGTTTATCAAGAATACTCAGGTTTTTAATGAAATATTCTCAAAGCCAAATCTTCAAAAGAGATGGTTGTATAAAGATATTGTGAAATCCATTTCTTCCTTCACATTCTAAACTGCTCCAATGTAAAGAAGCATAACTATTTTTTATATATGAGGGTACTGCATAAGCTATAATAATAAAAATATATACTCTGAATGACATCAGCAAAAATGGCAGAGAAGGTAACTTCTAGAGCCTATCCCTCTGCAAAAACATTGAAGATACAAGCAAAAGCTATCAGAATAAATTTTGTAAGACTCTCTAAAACAGTCAAATGTTTATAGCAACCAAGCAAATGTTGATCAATAAAAAGGCAACTTAAAAACAACAGGAAACTGTATAGCATTTTTATTTGTCTTTACTCCTCTGCCCTCCCTAGTTTTGCAGTAGTCTTGAAGACAGTAGTCTACTATATTTCCAGGTGGAAAGCAGATCCCTGTTCGTGGAGGGAGCACAGGAGAACATATGGTCAAAGAATTGTGTTTGTCTGTATCCAAAGAACTGAGACAAGGCACTTGTCTTTGTTTTGTCTAATTAAGAACTCCCTCAGGGCAGGAAAGTAGGAGGCATTTTTCAAAACCGTATAAGGCAAAGAACAATGTGCAGCCACCTGGAGCAAAAGATAAGAGTTTAAACAAATTATAGAGCACTTAAACCCTAGGAGGAAGAGCTAGAAAGAGAGTGTCTTTGGAAACTTTGGGCATTGGAAAGTACCTATGTATACTATGAAATGCATAAAGCCATATTAGCAACCAAGGAATAATACATACTTAGAAAAGACCTAGGAATACCCTAAGCTTTTATTTCTGGCTTATCTCTAGCCTCAGTGCAAGCAGGGAGTGAGCATAAAGTAGAATTATAAACAGGCTTGCTAAAAATTGAAGAACTTCCCCAGTTCCAAGAAAATTTTCACAGACTAAGAGAACTTTCTTTCTCTCTGTCTCTCTCTATCTCTTCCCTTCCCTTTTTCCCTCCCTCCCCTCTCTTTCTTGGCTGCTGGCATTCAAGGAAATCTGTGAAAATACTAGCTGAATATCAGTTCATGAAACAAGAGTTAAGAGACCAGAGCCAACAAATAAGACACAATTTACAAAAATAATTTTAAAAGGTCACTAAGCAAACAAAAGTACAGCCCAAAGAAAGCAGTAAAATTAAGCCTGAGGAAAGAGAAAAATCTTTTATTTAGAGTTATCATATTATAATATTTAAGATGTCCATATTTCATAGAGAAATATGAAGCATTCAAAGAAACAAAATAAGCAAGTATGATTCAGTCTCATAAAAAATAAGAAACTTTCTCTAAGGAAGCACAGATATTAGACTTACTAGAGAAAGACTGTAAATGAACTATGTTAAATATACTCAAAGAGCTAAAGGAAATAACTATGAACAAAGAGCTCAAGAAAGCCACAAGAGCAATATATGGCAAAAAGAGGCTATCAAAAGAGACACAATATTTTTTTTTGCAATAACTAAGCAGAAATTCTAGAGCTGAAATGTACAATAACAGAAATGAAAAATTCACTAGAGGAGTTCAAAACAGATTTGAGCAGGCATAAGAAAGTATCAGAGAATTTGAAGATAGGATAACTATAATAAGTTTGAGGAACAGAAAGAAAAAAGAATGGAAAAACATGAACAGAGCCTCGGCAATGTACTGGACAACATTATGCATACCAACATACACATAATTGGAATCCCCGAAGGGGAAGAGAAAAAGAAGTTACAGAAATAATATTTTCAAAAGTAATGAAAAAAGCTATCCAAGTTTGATTTTTTAAAAAACACACAAATATGCAATTTCAAGAAACTTGGTGAATTCCAAGAAACTAAACACAGAGATCCACACCAAGACACATTATAATCAAATTTTCAAAAATCAAAAACAAAGATAGAATCTTGAAAACAGCAAGACAGACGAAATTCATCACTTAGAAAAGATTATCAATAAGAATAACAGCATATCTATCATCAGAAACCATGAAGAGCAGAAAAAATGGAAAGGCATTTTTATGAGACTGACTCCCTGCCGGCTGCGCTAAGAGGGCAATAGGAATGGCATTTTTAAAGTGCAGAAAGAAAGAAAAGAGAGAGAGGGGAAGAGAGAAAGGAAAGAAAGAGTGAAAGAAGGAAGGAAAGAAAGAGGAAAGGAAGGAAGGAAGCACATATCAATTAAGAATTCTATATCTGGCAAAACTGTATTCAAAAATGAGGGAGAAATTAAGACATAAGATATTTTCAGATAAACAAAAGTTGAAAGAATTTGTTGTTAGTAGATATACCTTCTATGAAATACTAAAAGTACTCCTTAAGGCTGAAATAAAAGTACAAACAACAGTAACTCAAGTGGCACGTAAAGAAAATAAAGAAAGCAGGAAAATATTAATATAAAAAGCAGTATTATTTTTATTTGTAATTTACCTGTTTATTTCTTGTATGATTAAACAGACAAATACAAAAAACATTAATCATAAAGTTATGTTAATGGGCACACACAATGTATAAAGACAAATTGTGACAGTAACAACATAAAAGGTAAAAACACAAAGATATGAACAAAGTTTTTGAACGCTGTTGAGGCTAATTTAATATTAACTCAAACTAAATTGTTAAAATTTAGCACATTAATTTTAACTCTTATGGTAACCTCTATGAAAATATCTAAAAATACACACAAAGAAATGAGAAGAAATCAAAATGGTACATTACAGAATCTTAAACACAAAGGAAGACAAGGAGAGGCAAAAAGGTATAGGACATACAGAAAAAAAATTTAAATGTCAGAAGTCATTTCTTCTCTATCCATAATTACTTTAAATGTAAATGATTAACTCCTCAATCAAAAAGCAGAGATAGTCAGATGGATTAAAATAAAACACATGCTTGAACTATATGCTGGGTATAATAGATTCACTTTAGAGCCAAAGACACAAATAGGCTGAAAGTAAGAGGATGAAAAAAGATAAACTGTGCAAATAATAAGAACCAGAGATTCTTTTCTGATACAGGTTAAATAGGCATTCTCCGAAGTGCTTAGGACAAGAAATGTATCAGATTGCTGATTTTTTTCAGATTTTTCAGTGCTTGCATTATACTTACCAGTTCATCACAGCTAATCTGAAAATCTGAAATGCTCCAATGAGCATTTCCTTTGAGCATCATGTCAATATCAAAAAGTTTTAGATTTTGTAACATTTCAAATTTTATATTTTCAGATTAGGGGTACTCAACCTGTTAATATCAGGTAAAATAGACTTTAAAAAACTGTGAGAAAACACAAAGAAGGACATTGTATAATGAGAAAATGTCAATTCATGAAGACGTGACAAATACAAGCACATGCACATCTAATAAGAGAGCTCCAAAATTTTGAAACAAGCATTGACAGAATTGAAGGGAGAAATAGACTATTGTATAACAGTTGGAGCTTTCAAATTAATATTCCCCACTTTGAATAATGGATAGAACACCTTTATAGGAGAGGAATAAGGAAATAGATGATTTGAGAAGTGGAGCAATATTATAAATCAGCTACACCTAACAGGTATATACACACAGGCACACACAACACTCTGCCCTGCAATAGTAAAATGCACATTCTTCTCAAGCACACATGGAATATTATTCCAGATGGAGTATATGTTAGTCCACAAAACAAGTCTCAATAAATTAAAAATGATTTATTGCATACAACAAGTCTTCAATAACATTGAAAGGAACCTAGAAATCAATAACAAAAGGAATACTGGAAAATTCACAAATATTTGGAAATTAATCAGCACACTTTTAAATGTCCAAGAAGAAATCACAAAAGGGAAATTAGAAAATACTCAGAGATGAATAAAAATGTAAACACAATATACCAAAAGTTTTGGATTACAGCAAGAGCAATGTGCAGAAAGAACGGTATAGCTATAAATGCCTACATTAAAAAAAGAAGAAAGATATCAAATCTGTAATTTAACTTTACTTTTAAGGGACAAACAAACAAAAAAAGCAAATTAATCTCTATCAGAGGAAGGAAATAAGATATTAGAGAAGATAAAGAAAATTAAGTACAGGAAAATAACACAGAAAATCAACAAAAGCAAAATTGGTTGTTTGAAAAGATCAATAAAACTGATAAACTTTTAGCTATACTGAGAAAACAAAGGAAGATGTAAATAAATAATATTATAAATGAATGTAGAAACATTACTGATGGCTTTACAGAAATAAAAAAGTTAAAACAGAATGATTAGAATAATTGTATGTCAACAAAATAGATGAAAAGAAAGTTGCTAAAAGCAAACAGATTATCAAAGCTTAAGAAGAAATAGAAAATAAAATTTATAACTAATGGAGGCATAGTGCACCGTCTGGGGGATGGGCGCCCTTGTAGCTCTGGCTTGGGTGATGCAAAAGCAATATATGTAACCAAAATATTTGTACCCCCATAATATTCTGAAATTTAACATAAGACAATAAAAAATTATTAACAGACCTTCAACAAATAAAGAGATTAAATCAGTAATAAAAAACTCCCAGTTTAGAAAAGGTCAGAATCAGCTAACCTCATGGGTGAATTATATAAAACATTTAAAGAAGAACTAACAAAAATCCTTCTCACAGTCTTCAAAAAAATTGAAGAAGAAGTTCACTTATTAATTTTATTAGACCAATATTACTGATCCAAATTTAGACAAATACATTACAGGAAAAAAGAAACTGCAGAGCAGTACTGTTTATGAATATAGATGCAAAAAGAGGATATTAGGATGGCTAATGAATATATGAAAAATGCTTAGCATCATTAATTTTTACAAAATGAACACAAATTCAAACTGTAATATCACAACTTCACCTCAGAAAGGCAGTCATTAACACTGGTGAGGGTAGTTACTAGAAGGGGATACAGTAATTATGCTAGGATGGTGGAAATAGCTGCATTCTTTTCTAGGCTCTGATTACATGGGTGAGTTCACTTTGTAAAAATTCACTGAGCTGTACAATTACGATTTGGCTAGTTTCCCGTATTATGCTATACTTTGTAAACTACGACACATTAAAAAGCAAAAGGGAAATGAATTGGAAAGTTAAATATAAAACATTCAGTTTTGTCTTCAAACTGAGATCTGTACTTTTTTCATCTTGGATTTTTTTTAGACTGTGACATAATATCTCCTCAATACATTTATTCCACTGATGACACACTTATGTTTCCATAAAGTATTTCCATAAAGTGTTATTATGGACATATTGTCTTCTTATAATGCATCTTTTGTTATTTCAAGGAATGTTGGGCCAAAGAAGGTAATGTCGAAATGTAATCTGCTATCTTCAGGTAATAACATTACTTTTTAAAGTTAAAAAATGAAGGAACAAAATAATTATATAATACATTTTAGTATTATGTAATAATGCTTTTTATTTATCACTATTTTTCAAAAGCATAAGACTTATAGAAATGTGAGGATAAAAATTTTAATTAAGATACAACAAATTTGGTCATTCACTTTTCCCCCTGCATACCTATAAACACAAATCTTGAATTTTGAAAATTTTGTCACATTCTTTCAGGCTTAGTAAACTACTAGGTTTTCCTTAGATGTATTGAAATTTAGTCACCAGCACATGTTGCTTATAGAATAGCAGTAATTCAACACTGTTTAAAAAAAAAAAAAACTATATTTAAGTCCAAGTTTTCAGTGCTATGGTAAATGACACATACAAATTGTTTTAAAATTATTTTTTTAATATTTAGACATTAATCAAAATGAAATATTGTCAATTGTTGGTAAAAGCAGATATTTTCAGAGACATCAATAATCCTTTTTTCTGATACCTTTTATTTTTCCCACCTGTAGCAAACTTTCCTGTGGATAAAGCACAATCCTAAGTCTTGATATGTAATGTTTAGGGAAGGACAAAGGAAAAAAGGAAAAAGGATTCTAGTGATGGTAATATTTTCCTCATGTCAAGCATGAATATACTATTTCTGCTACCATAAAGAGCACCCTCTACAAGCCTTCATTTTAGGTGCCATAGTGGTTTTATTATTAGTTGATATTTTCATAAGCAGTTATGTTTTTTCTATGATAAACATAAATTCATAAGCTAATGATTTTATTAATTAGTTAAATATTCTACCATGCAACTAATTATAATTTATTAGTTAATTTTGCATATGATAGCTTATGAAAAACTTAGGTCTCCCTGGAATAAAATTAAAAATTATAGAATGGTTATAATTTTATAGCTATAGGTAAACATAAACTTAAGAGAATAGTGAAGCTAAAGCTTAATTACCGTAGCCTGCAGAATTTCCTCAGTATTCCATTATTCCTCCCAATTTACTACCACCGAAATAAACTACACTGGTAACAGTCTGAAACCAGGATTTGTAGCATTGAGTCCTTGGTGCCAGTTATCACAGTCTCAGTCCCACAATGGTCTTTCATCTTGCCTAGAAGAGGCAATAAAAAGAGTATTCTAGGAAATTTCCTATGACAGGAGTTAGATTATTTGGAGGAATTGACTTTTGTCTATAGAAATGTACTAGAGATTTTTTGTTTGTTTTGGGGGTCCCAAATCAGTTAGAAACACTCACTATCAGGCATTAAGTTTGGTTGAGTCTTCAGTCTTTGAGATGTGGAATGTATGATGAAAGCAGATCTATCTTCTGTGGCCTCTACGTCCCTATACAACATCAACAACAGAGGAGAGGAGGCAGTAAGCAGCGGTATTTGATGTCTATTACAAAATTCAATAAGATGTTAAAACAGAAGTATTGTAGTTGAGAAAAAACAAGTAAAAGAAGTGCACCAATAAAGGTGTTATTGGTGGAAAAAAAGCTATAAAATCCTATACATTGTGTGAAGAAAAGGGAACACTTTTACACTGTTGGTGGGAAAGTATATTAGCACAGCCATTATGGAAAACTATATGGAGGTTCCTAAAAAAGACTAAAAAAGTTACCATATAATCCAGTATTCCCACTTCTGGGTATTTACTCAAAAGGTTTGAAAAGTATATGAAAGAGAACACTGTGCTTCCATATTTATTGCAGCACTAATCTCAAAAGCTAAGTTATGAAATCAACCTATGTGTTTATCAACAGATGAATGGAAAAAGGAAATGTGGTATATATGCATAATGGAATACTATTCAGCCTTAATAAAAGAGAAATTTTGTCACTCGTGACAACATAGATGGGATCAGAGAAGATTATGCTAAGTAAAGAAAGCCAGGCACAGAAAGGCAAATACAGCACGTTCTCACTTATATGTGGACTCTAAAACAGTCAAAGAAGCAGAGAGTAGAATGGTGGTTGAGAGGTTTGGGAGTAATGGACAGTTAAAGGGTACAAAGCTTCAATTTGACAGGAGAAATGGAGTTTTTAACCTTTGAAATACATTGCACTGCATGGGAAATAATAATATATTTTACATTTCATCACTGAGAGTAAATTTCATATGTTCTCACCATAAAAACATGAGAAGTATTTGAGGTGATAGATATGTTAATTAGCCTGATTTAATTTTTCCACATTGTATTCATAAATTATAACATCATTTTGTACCCTATTAACATATACAACTATAGTTAGTCAATTTACAATTTAAAATATTAAAATTTAAAAAATGTATATATTCATTATTGGTTAGTGAAAGTTTAAACATTTAACCAACCAATATAAAAATGAAAGTTTGCTCTGCTACACAATTATAAATGTTCATAATATGGCATATCATTGCTTTATGAATTTATTTGAAAAGCTATAGTAAAAATTCAGAAGCAGGATCCAGGGACAAAAGTTGTCCTCTCAAGATTTTATGTTTCAAAATATTTAAAAGGATGTCTGCCTCTGACCACGGTGGTGCAATGGGGACCAGATTTTACCTTCCAGCAGAAATAACTAAAAACCCACACAAAATATAGAGAGAAAAGTGGTTGTTAAGACAGTGGATTTTAAGCAAGAAAAAGCAATAAGCAGTAATGCCTCAAAGATGGGAATTAGGTGATCCTGATTGTCTCATTTTACTACCTGAAGGAAGTGATCATGTTGCAGCTTTGTGAGGGGAGTACTACATTTGCAAAATTTCTTCAACTTTGCCATGCTTTATCTGCTAGAAGCAAGTCACAGGGTCTTGCCCACCCAACAAGGGAAGAACAGGGCAAGAACGTCAGGAGGTGAGAATCATAGAGGCCACCCTAACCTCTGCTGATGACAATTATGAACAACTTCATGCCCATAATTTAACAATTTAGATGATATGGAAAAATTTCTGTAAAGAAAGATTTCCCCCAAATGTTTAAATCAGCTTTATTCTTTACTGATAATAGACAAATACCAGAAGACGGCCAAATAGCCTTCAACAGGTGAATGAATAAAAAGCTGGAATATTCATGCAATAGAATACTACTAAGTAATATGAAAGGAATTAAAAACCACATGAAACAACATGGATTAACCTCAAAATAATTATGCTAGGTTAAAGAAGCCTAAGGAATGAACCAATGCATCAAGGAAAAAAGAAACATAAAAATCCAGAATTGTTTCAATGTGTTTCCTTACTCTTACTGATCTTGGCACCTCAAGGCATGACTGTCCTGGTTGGACACTCTCTGCTGTCTTTAAAGAACTTTTTAAAAACTCTTAATTCATATTCAGCTTTTCTAATTGTTCTTGAAAGAATGATTAGTCTGACATAAACTACATTGTCATAGTAGCAGATCTCTATCTCCTAAATGTGGAACTTAAAAAGAGAACATAGTATTAGGATTTGTAAAAAGCAATACTACCTAATCAGTATTTGAGCAAGCCTCAGTGAAATATTTTTGAAATTTTTCAATATGTACATATTTTTTTAATTTATAAAAAATGGGCAGATTATAGAGTGTCTGGTTTTTGAAGCATGGAAAATAATTGTCAGATGGGTGTAACACACTGTTGCAAAGATTAGTTTTGGTTGTCCACCAAGAGTACTTATGTGTGTTTAATATCACTATGTGTGTTCGTAAATGTGTAGCATTTCATAACATTCTCTGTAATCAGATTATTTTTTGATTATCATTATTAAAAATGCTTTTCTCACCCAATAAAATAAAAATTATGGTCATGTAATTGACAGAGAAATCATTTTAATCTGAGAACATGAGTCTTATCAATGAGATCATGGTCGTCAAAATAATAAGGCTACAATAAAGAGAGAAAGATACGATGAAGCAAAAGAGGAACAACAGAACACAGATAAGATTGTTTGCAGAAGGAATGCTGTATTTTGGAACATAGTCATCAGCATTAATATCATTTAACATTTATTGACCTACTCTTCAATTTAGTGTTTTTCATGCATCATATAATTTAATATATATACAAATCCAAATGTTAATTATTAATAGCATAGGTTTGTAAATAAGGAAGCTCAGAAATAAATTGCTAATATATGAGAGAACTGGTATTTGAACACAATTCTGACTGTCTCAGCTTCAAAACACATGCGCTTAAGTATTAAACAGAAAATATCAGATTTAGATACTCAAAAAGAATATTTTGCAAACTTAGTAAAGTAGGTAAAATTAATTTGAGAAGCTGTAAGATCTTAATTATACCTCTTAAGTCTTCTTAATGATGAATAATATAATAGTATTATTAATTAAAGTGATAAAATAGCATAGAATAATTATGAGCATATTTCACCTTATAAAGTCATTGTATGTGTGTGTAAATCTTTATGTATACATATAAGCACTTATACATGTACACTACATCACAATTGAAAATGTAATTTTTCTAGCATTTATCTGTCAAAAAGATTGGAAGACACCATTGCTGTAAGGAATACTGGGGAATATTCATTCAGAAAAAAGAGTACTCAAAACTAAATACTTTATATTAAGTTCTATAATATTTTGAAAATTAGAGAGCAACCAAAGACCTGAAATCATGAAATTCTCCCTGCTATAGTCTAAGAAAGGAATTTAATTATATTATTTTTATCTACTTTAATAATATGGTATAAAAATAAAAATTTTAATAAACCATACCACTGTTTTGCCTTTGTTTTTACAGTTACTAACAAGAAGCATTTGTTATTTCTCATGGAAATAATTATAATGAGCTAATCATGTCTGCTTTCAGCCTCCACCCAAGAAGTCAAGGACAGTCTATTGTCGATCCTATGGCTTACAAATAAATTTGATTGTTATAATCTCCTTTTAAATTTTTTTATTTTTAATAAAGAATCAATGAAAAAAAATATCCCCCCATTCCAAAACTCCCAATTCATATTTTTTTTTCTATCTGTGACTTAGGATACCTGGGATTTGAGTCATTTCTGACTAAAATTATTCTACTGATCAAGATTGACCTTTAAGCTTGCTGGTTTTCGTACTTGTTTACAAACTGACAGTGTTTCTCTAACGAGCTGTGAGTCTTTGGACAGTAATATATTTATTGAGACCAGTATTTACATAGTCACATCGTGAAAAATATATTTATTTCAGCTCTTCATGGTATCATAATCTTTTTTTTTTTTTTTTTGGCTTTTACAGTAGAAACAGTTGTCTGCCATAGGAGTCTGAAGTAATATTGCTTTCTTGTAGGACATACTGGATATGTTAGAGATATTATTTCTTCTATTTATAAAAATATTTTAAAAATTTAAAAATCTATCTTGGATCATAAAGAACAAAATTCATGACAATCAAGGAAAATCTTAGCAAAATAAATTGTAGTACAACGTAGTCATGCTATTAGACTTATCATAAGAGAAGGATGGAGGTAGAACAGCATAATTTGTAAGTCTATATAGAAATTGTTGGAAATGGTATTTTGTAAACAAAAATGACTTTACATTAAAAAAAATAGTTAAGTATATCTTCTTGGGATGTGGATGCCATGAATAAAATTACTGAGACTCCAAAGGCATAATGGATGGAGAAATTGTGGGAACTTCTGGAATTATAGCATTGCAGTAGAGTGGTGTTATAATTGGTTAGTTTGGGAAAGTGTTCAAATCCTGAAAATTTGACAAAAATTAAATGTGTTACTAATATGCCTGAGAGACTCCATTTAGAACTCACATTTTGTTTGGATAAGCCGTGGTCTAGTTGACTGAACATCAGTTTCAACATGGCTATTTCTCTGCTCAAATTAACTCAAATTTGTAACCATAAAATTTTATTCCTCTTAATTAAATAATCTTTAGTAGAGCATTTAAAGAGTATCTTTAAATAAAACAGTGATAAGCCCAATATACCTGAGTGTTTCCTCTCAATTTCCTGTTTTAATTACTATAATTAGTGGTTCTTGCTTGCTTGTTAATGCTACACAGCTGTAACAGGTAACCTTTGGCCATTTTGATTATCTCCATAACATTTTAATGATTAAAACTTTTTTGAGAGTTTGTTCTTAAATTACTGAGCATTCAGATTACATAGAATAATAATTGCAGTAGTTTTGTTAAGCTATGTGAAATTATAGTACTGAAATCAGAAGGCAAATAAAAGAAGAAAATACTGCTGTGTACCACTGTATAGCTTTGCTGGGGTATTTATTTTTCTCTTCTAGAAAAAGAATGAACAGAGTTCTATCTACGACAAGTGAAGACCAATGCTTTTATTAGATTAAGCTAATCTAATAATTAATTTTCCACTAATTTTTCCACAAGATAACATATCTCAGAACCCAAGCTTACTGTTTTTGAACTTTACATGTTACATCTTTGTCAATTAGGTCTTTTTCACAAATTGTCTCAATTTTCAACTGACTTTATTATTTCCAAAAATAATGAAACTAAAATGCTAAAAATGCCTTTGGAACAACTTTATTAATATAATTTCTTTCATACAAAATTTTATACTAAGCAAAATATATTTACACTACTTTTCTCATTTTAAGATTATTGACTACTCTGTATTTCTCAGGACAGAGGAAACAAACCTCAAAGCGATAAGATGAATTTCCTACATTCAACCTTGATGTTCTTGGACAGAAATCATATTTAAAACTAGATATCTTAACTCAGTATCAAATGCACTATATGACATTACTTTTTTATAGAAGTTAAAATTAATTATTGACAAGCTTTGTAGTATTTGTTTGTTTGTTTCAAAAAATACTTTGGAAAGAAAAATCCCAAGTGCCCTAAACAGCATGATTTGCTTTTCTTCTCCATATAGTTGTGAATTTTCCCTCTTATGTTTTAATCTGCATTTAACTCATTGGAAGGTCTTTTACAACACTTAAGTGAGATTATTCTATAGCAGTGGCCTACGGGCCTGTGGGCCTAACCTGGCTTACAATCTTTTTTGAAACCAAAGTTTTATTTGAACACAGCCTCTCCCATTTATCCACGTACTGTTCATAGATGCTTTCATGCTACAATGGCAGAATTAATGACTGAGACAGAGAATGTAAGGTCTGCAATGCAGAAAACATTTACTATCTGGCTCTTTACAAAGGAATTTTGTAACCCCTATCTTATAGCAATGAATGTGATCAAACAAACTGTATTATACTTCTAATTATTAAACCCAGGTTAAGTAAATAAGAAGGAAGAAAAAAATTTAAAATGAAGCTATGGCCTGCAGGAGTCATATTTTTTATGTCAAGACAAGTGAACATTGAGTCACAGGTCTAATATTTTACAAAATTTTTTATTCTTTTATTTTCTTGTTTGCTTTCTCATAAATTTCATAACTTCATTATTAGATAGAATAATATTTACCTTAAATCCTAGGTGTTTAAGGATAAATTAGGTCAAAAAGAAGAGAGTAAAAGAAAATCATGCCAGCTAGAAAGAACAGGCCATGTAAATATATACAGGGATGAGGGAACATAATAGTTGATAGTGCCAAAGGAAAGGGCATTCAAATTTCATATTTTTATATCATCTATCCATTACAAAATATTATCAGTTATATTTACTCTAAATCCTTTGTCTTTAAACCTTTATACTAGGGTTAAAAGTGATTTATGCATCACTATTACAATATTACATTATTCTGTATATGTGTATATATTTATTTATTAGTGAGATTTATACTTTTACATGCTTTTGTTGTTGGTTAGCATCTTTTTGTTTCAATTTTAAAAACTCCCTTTTAGCATTTTTTGTGAAGCAGGTCTAGTGGTGGTGAACTCCCTCAATTTTATTTGCTAGGGAAAGTCTTTATAGCTAATTTATTTTTCAAGGATAATTTTACCAGGTATAGTTTTCTCGGTTGGCTGTTGTTTTTTTTCTTTCACTACTTTAAATATATCATTCCACTCTCCCTTGCCTGCCAGATTTCTGCTGAGAAATCCACTGATAGCCTTACAAGAATTCCTTTGCATGTGATGAATTACTTTTTATTGATATTTTCTGCCTCTCTTTCTATTTCTTTTCTCTGAGATTTCAATAATGCATATGTCGGTTTGCTTGATGATGTCTCATAGATCCCATAGGCTTTCTTCACTCTTTTTCATCCTTTTTCTTTTTTATCCTAGGACGTATTTCAAATGACCTGTCTTTGTCCTCATGGATTCTTTCTTTTGCTTGATTGAGTCTGTTCTTGAAGAAGCTCTCAGGCATTTTTTTATTTAATTCATTTTATTGTTTAGCTCAAGAGTTTCTGTTTTATTCTTTTTTTGTTATTTCTACCTCTTTGTTGAACTTATTGCTTTGTTCATGTATTGCTTTCCTGATTTCATTAAGTTGTCTATTTATATTCTCTTGCAGCTTGCTGAGTTTCCCTAAAACAATTATTTTGAATTCTTTGTTGTCCGATTAGTAGATCTCCACTGTGGGGGTTATATATGAAAAATCATTGTGTTCCTTTGGTGGCATCATGTTTACTTGATTTCTTTCATGTTCTTTGAAGTATTGCATTGCTGTCTTCCCATCTGAAGAGTAGTCACCTTCTCTAGTCTTTATTAACTGGCTTCAGGAGAGAAAGATCTTTACCAGTCAGCTTGTCTGTGGATTCTGTAGGTCTCGTAGACCACTTCTATGGTAAGGTCTACTCCACTTTTCTTGTTCCCTCTCAGCAGAGGTGAGGAGTCTTAGGATTAATGTCTTCTCTTTATCCTGTAAAGCTGGGCTTTGTACTAAGAACTTCCTGGTGTTCAAAGCATGTGCCTTTTCCTAGTCCAGCAGAGTGGAGTCAGCTATTTGTGTACATGACCTACAGAGGCTCTTGCATGCTATATGGAAGTTGCAGGGTACACAAAGTGATGAGGGCACACATGGAGTAATCAGGGAGATCTGCAGCTGATGCATACTACAAGGTTCAAGGTGTAGATCATGCAGTGGATAGTTGTGGCATTTTGAAGTGGAATGAGGAAGAAGTGGGCCTCTTGTGGAGCATCTCTCATGGCTGGGGAAGCTGGTGCTCATTACAGTCTCACTTTCTCTTGTGAGAGAAATTGTGGCCTAAGAGGTATTCTCTTGGCACTAAGTTGTGCCACCTTTGAGGAGTGATGATGTGGGTAAAATGCAACAGTTCTTCTTACCTTCTTTGAGGCAATAGATACTTCTGCTTCAATCATGTGCTGGGACCTCTCTATTGGACTCTCTGAAATGCGTTCTCATCCATGGGTGTTTCTGTGGGCAAATAAGAGTTGAAAACAATTTCACCATCTTGCTGATGCCACTTTGATTATTGTGAAAAATAGCTTTTTGGCAAGGCCCTCAAAAAGGTATTTTCTCCATTTTGGTGAAAAATTAATTGCTTTATTTTTTCAAATGAAGTAAATTTTTTTTTAAATAGTCTGTACTAGATGTACTGTTTTTCTTTTCCAACCAGGTAAAATTTACAGCAGAGATAGTGAAAGAGAGCTATTAGGCATTTGAATTAATGACAATTCAGTTGTAGCATCTAGAGATAAGGTGAATAGATTACATTAGCAGTTCCTTGCCAAACTACAACTTTTAAATTGGTGGGAAAAAATATTTTTGTTCTCTACCATATATATGCTAAATTTCTGACATTTAGTCAGTCCTCACTCGATCTTTGTTGAGTGAATTAAAGAATAATATACTAATAATATACTAATAATAATATAATATCCAAAACAAAGGCTGGTTGCCTTTATCCCTAATTGAATTCCTCGAAGCCTTTTTCAGACCCCACTTTAAGCCAAATCTACATGATACATAGAACTTTGCTCATGGAAGTTCTGACAGTTCCAGAACTCTCCTAAAGTGAGAGCCCCTTGAAATTCATTTGAGTTCTACAATTTTTATTTAAAACAGCAATATGCCTTAGCCCAAAGGTAACTGAATTGGAAAACATCGTTCTCTGTAATTGCACTATTATCTCAATATAAGCTATTTATTCTATTAATCTTAAATTTATACTCTTCCTATTCAGTAAAGTGAGTTAAATTGCATGACCAGTTAATGTAGGGTTTCCTCTAATGAATCAAAGGGCAAGAAGTCATGGAAAAGACTTCTCTGAGCCTAATTTTTATTATCAGTAATGAAATTTTACCATACAAGATAATTATGAGGGTCACCGTCCACAGTGTCTACTGTGTTAAAATATATTAAAATTGCAATGTGTTACTTAAATGTATGTTATTATGCTAAAATTGGTGGGGCCTTTTCTATATAATTTTATTCATGTGATAATATTATCCCTCCAAAGGTTGATATAGCTTTCTGAATTTATGCCGCCAAATACAGGTTAACTCTAATACTACACATATTAAACCCTGTGAGCCTTTTATCAAAAGGACAGTTTTCTGAATTTAATAATGTCTAAATATATTTATTATATATCTTACACATTTCAGGTAGTTAAATTCTGAAATTGGAATTAGGTCTGTTTCATCTATAAGATATGTGGATTAAGAAGATTTACATCATGTGATCCATTTGTGTAATCATATCTTCCTGAATTAAATAGGACAAATCTTTTCAACTTCATTTATCTTTACATTTTGATGTGAAGTATTATCCCACTGTGTAGACAGAGGACACATTTCATCTCCCATCCTTAACAGTACTATTGACTTTTAATAAGCGGTTACTCTTCAATCAGCTATGCTAAATGAGATTGTAAATGATGGTGTTTATCCTTAGTAAAATTTTTATCCTTCAAATAACTGTTATTCCACTACAAAATCATGCTAGCTAAATAACTATCCCATTAAGCAGTAATTACATGCTAGCTACTGTTCTGAGTATTTAATAGTATTGTTATTTATTTCTTACAACATATAAGGTAGGTATAATTATTGTGCCCATTTTCTGGTGTAGAAACTTAGGTAAAGAGATATTAAGTAGCCTGTTCAAGGTTACAGAGCTAGGAAGTGGTAGAGTTGTAATTTGAAAACAGGAAGTTTGTCTCCAAAGTTTCTAGTTGTATCACTGCATCACATGAGATCCCAAAAATCTGAAGTGCAGAACTGATGAGAAATTAGAGATAGTAATAGATTTTTCTGGCACCGTCTATAGTAGTGAATTTATGGCCCACAAATCACACTGCATCTGGAAGAGGGTTCCAATCAGAGCACATGTATTAGTTTCCTAAGGCTACAGCAAAAAATTACCACAAACTTGGTAGCCTAAACAATAGAAGCTTATTCTCTTACAATTCTAGAAGCCAGAAGTGCAAAATCAAGGTGTTGGCGGTGACTTTTTCCCTTCAAACTCACAAGAGAAGAATGTTCCCTCCTTGAATCTTCCAGGTACTGGTGATTTCAGGTGTTCCTTTTCTTGTGGCAGCATAAATCCAACATCTGCCTTTATCTTCACCTGGCTTGCTTTCTTGTGTCTCCTCTGTGTATGTGTCATCTTCCATTATTTTTCCATATGAGGACACAGATGATTTCATCTTAAGTTCCTTAACTTCATTATATCAGCAAAGTCTCTTTTTACAAATAACATTACCTTCATAGGTTCCAGGGGTTAGGACTTAGATCTATCTTTTTGAGGCCACTATTCAGCCCACTGTCTCCTTGATCATAGACAAATGGAAATCTGCCTTGCTTGACCAACCTCTAGACAACTGGAGGACAGTATTTCATATAAAACAAAAATCCATCCTGACTAAACAACTTGATATAATTTTTCAAAGAAAACTCAGCTGAAATCAGAAGCTATTTAAATTTAAATATTTATACAAATAGTAGAAGCTATAAATATGAAGTAAAATTTTGAGATATTAAATAGAATTTTTTTTATTTCAAAATATTAAGGCGATACAAATGTTTTGCTGCATGGATATCTTTTATTTAATACAATGCTTAAGTTGGGGCTTTTAGTGTGTCCATCACCTGAATAATGTTCATTGTACTTGATAGGTAGGTTTTACTCCTCCCCTTTCATCTCCCCCTTCTTGATTTCCTATGCTCTTTACATCTCTTTGCGCCCACGTATGCCCATAAATTAGCTCCCAATTATTAGAGAGTACATATGATATTTATTTTTCCATTCCAGAGATACTCCCCTCAGGATAATGGTCTTCAATTCCACTCACGTTACTGCAAAAGACATTGATTTCTTTTTATTGCTGAGTAGTACTCCATACACACACACACACACACACATACACGCACCACATTTTCTGAATCCACTCATGAATTGATGATCACTTAGGTTGATCTCACATCTTTGCTATTGTGAACTGTGCCGCAATAACATTTGAGTGCAGGTTTCCTTTTTATAAAATGACTTCTTTTCCTTTAGGTAGATACCTAGTAGTGGTATTGCTGGATCAAATGGTAAGTCTACATCTGTTTCTTTGAGGAATCCTCATACTGTTTTCCATGGAGGTTATAGTAATTTTCATTCCCACCAACACTGTATAATTTTGAGATATTAAGCTGTTACTGTCCTCCGAGTGGAGTTTCTTTCAGGTTCTTCGTGATTGTCAGAAGAAAAGAATTTCAGGATGCACCACATAAACCAAGCAAGCAGCTTTTATTGAAAGCAAAAAAGTACACTCTCTCAGAAGAGAGTTAGCGGGCAGGCTGGAACAGAGAAGCTGCCCTGAAAGGAAGGGGTTTTGGGTCTCAGGAAGTATCACTCATTGAAGGGAGGAATATTCAAGACTAAGGGGTTAGTTTTTACTAAGAATTTGTGTGGTAATTCTCAGAATTAGGTTCCTCCCATTTTGTTTTGGAACTGCCATGGCAATTTCAAGTACAAAGAAACTTTAAAACCACAATGCGAATGATCTTTTAATTAACCGAAGTTCATGTAAGGAGACCTAAGTAGCTGACAAGCTGTGGTTGAAGCTGGGTCTTGTCTATAGTTATCAGCCCTCTTTAGTCACACTTGAACCTACTATCCAAGCCCGTGCGTCCAGCTCCTAACCTAGTAGCCTAGAAGCTTCTGCCTGAGGGTTGTTTATTTCAGCACCTGCACCCACTCTGCAAGCCTCTGCATCTGGTCTCAGCCCTGTCTCCTAGTCTCCTCTAACAAAGCTATGTTTACATTAAGATTTAGACAAATGTAGCCTTAACAGGAAGCTTTCTAGAAATAAAATAATCCTAAGTGTTGTTTTAAGAAAAACCTGGAAGGGAAGTGGTAAGATATTAATTTTTATAAACCATTTTTAATTTAACAAATAAATACTTCCTTCCCAGAAGCTACACTTGAGAAAGTTAGGCTGACAAAATCTGGGAAAATTTCCCTAATTATTTCTGAAGGTTCTCTGAAAAGTCCCTTAGAGCTGATATCAAATACCTCAACAGAGGCAGAAGGAAACAGCTTTTCACAATTTTCTCTCTCCAGTCTCGAGTAAGGAAGAGGAAGAAAATGCAATTATTGTAACCACAGAGACTAACTGTTGCCACAATAAATAATAACTGAAAAGTACTATTGAAAAGAGAAAATGCATATATTAGGATCTCCTGAAAGAATAGCAGTTTGAGACAAAGAGACACATTGAGAACTCCAGGTAAGATTCCCTGATCCTTTAATGTACTAATGAAGACTATGTCAAAACCAGCAGATCACCTAAACTTTTCACTTTTTGAACTTGTAGTGATGGGCAAGGGAAATGGACAAGATGTATCTATGGGGAGAGTGTGAATAATAAGGGTGAACTCTCTCTAACGTAAGCACTGGCTATAAAGCTTTATGCCACATAAGGCTTAGAGGTTCCAGTCTGTTGTGGTAGGATATATCCCAATCTACATGGAATGACCCAATACATAACAGACACAAGAAGACTAAAAAAGAGAACAAAATCAAGTCCTCAAGACGTGGCTTACTCCCTTGGGCTTCATAAAGGTAGATGTAACAGTTTCTAGACCTCACACAGTACTGAGAATGTGAAAATAAAAGAATCCATATTTGTCTTGCAAAGAACTAAATGGGAAGCTTATATTTAAGCATGTCACTTTAAATAAGAGCAAAATTAAGAAAAAATAGCCTGGCAATTATGCAAATATACAAAAATAACAAAACTAATACGATTTGCAAAACTAGATGAAAAATTCAGGCTATAGAAAAGTGTAAGCCAAAGAACAAGAAGCAAAAATAATAATTAATAACTGCTAGTTTTTATGACAAGTGTTATATACTATAGAAATTAATTACTGAAATCATTAAATCAAAGATATAATATTTGAACAAAGTTAAATGAGAGAATTGAAAAAAACTGACAAGCTGAGGACACAATTTGAGGTTATAAACTAAGTACAGAATTATTATTTACTAAGTATGATAACTAAGGCTGAGAACAGAATTCAATTGGAATATTAACACTGAATGGAAAGAGAAAAGGCAAAGAGGTTAAGAATATTTCCTTAAAGTATTTTCCAAAATATATCAGGTATTTAAACTTTCTTAATCAAATGGAATCTTACCTCTCTCAATCCAGGACATAAAATATATAAATCTCTTGATAATCAAAAACACAGAACTTCAGCAGTTCAAATAATTTTCAGTGAACTCAACCATTAATTTAATTGATCTAGCATTTGCCAAATGCTTATTTGAAATAGTTTGATATTTAAAAGAGAGATTACAATAGACATGTTAACTAGTTATTGTACTAGATTTCCCAAAATCTGTTTATTAAGGTATTGACAGCCATTGATTTACAACATTGTGTATTACCTCAAAAAGACAAATAACAATCAAAATGACTTATTTTTATTTTCTTTTGAAAAATACCCATTTTTTCATACATACTGTTAGGAATTTTATAGTTTTAATTTTTTAACAGGTGTGTAGCAAGAGCATTTTGAAAAGTCAGGGCCCTTACGATTGAAATGTTTTAGTGTTGTTCTTGTAGATGAACAACTAAATTAAGTAACTACCTGCTAAAATTCACTTACTTTATGCTAATTTAAGTACAACGGTCTCATTCACAATGTTTACTTGTTTTCCTTATTCCTTAAGTCTTAGACACTTTTGCTATTTCTTTTTTTCTATCTTATCATATGATATTTAAGTCAGTTTACATACACTTATTTATAGTTTATAGCAAAGGCATTTCTTTACCTCTCAGAAGAGCTACACATAACATTTCATGATAAATTGCCCCTGCAATTGGTAAGGGATTGGTAAAAGAAAGTTTGTATCTTTTCATTTCTTTTCTAGTGTATTATAGACCTTTGAGGAAGGACAATCTTTCTGTTTTGATGATGCAAAATAAGCCCAAAGCATGAGGAACTCATTCTCCATCATAAATCCTGCAATATTCAACAGGGATTATATTCAAAGGGCCAAAATAGGTAAAAATATTTAAGAATATCATTTTAATTGACCAAAACCTGATTTCTAAAAAAGTCAGTAAAATTCCTACAATAGTAATTTTATTATCTTCCTATCTAGCGATGACAGGACATTTTTCTTTAAAATGCTTTAATTGTAGTGAATACTTAGTCCATTTTTGGCCTACTTCTTGAAATACATATTACACAAAAAATGCCAATGTTTCATTTTTGTTGTTTTTTACATTTAAAATCTTTTCCTTAGAAAATGAGACATCCTTTTGCTTTTTCTGGTTATATTTTATTTGTTTGTTTGTTTGCTTCTTTGTTTTTGGATGCTACCTTCACTCATGTCTCTTTTTTCCTTGGACAAAACAGTAAACTCAGTAAAGCAGAAATGCTTGAAGAGTGAAACAGAAGGAGATAGAAGAACTCATCTTAGAATAGCACCTCGACAGTTTTCCACATGATGTACTTTTTTTTTCTTTTGTAATTTTGTATTCTTAGGCTGCTGGAAATAAGTAATTATAGATAGACCAAGGTAAATTAGAAATCAGAAATTATGTTATAGCTTAATTTCCACTAGATGTCTTGGTTGGCTTGAAAACTACTTACCTCACCAAACCTAGCACTGAGAAAGAGCATTTTTCAACTTGGTTAGACAAAGTTTTTAATACAAACTCTACCACTTCATAGCTTTTTGATCTTCAATATACTATATAACCATCATAAAACTATTTTTTTTTTTTTAAATCTATACATTCATGATAGTGTTGTAATTTTGGAGCCTCAAATAAAGTAACAAGAAAATTACTTGCATATTACTTGGCACATACTCAATATCAAATGTAACTAACACTCCCATCCCCATCTGTGATTTTACCCCACTAACACCCACCTCCTTCAAATATTTGGTCTATCAATTATGCTCTCTCTTTTCTTTATTTTTAACAATTTATCCTACTGATACTGTTTTTAATCAATATATATATTATATATTAATGCAAATATATAATATATATTTCCATGACTTTCCCATTCGAAAATAAATTATTACAATACTGCATTTTCTTTCAGCTGCCATCTTCCTTCTTTTCAGGTTATCTCTTGGAAACAAAATAACAAACACACACAGAGTAAATGTAAAAATAATTAAAGTAAAAATTTGAGATCACTAAATATATATCATAACACATACATTTGCATATATGTATACACAATCATCTCAAATTCTTTATTTTCACTATTTTTATGGTTTACAGTCTCAATTTCTTTATTTCCAATCCACTCCCCAATCTAGTTCTACTGCCTCATCCAACACTCCCCAACCCCCACTGCTATATTGAAATATTTCTAACAAGGGCCAACACCATACTTGACTGTCAAACCCAATGTTAATCTAGGTTATCTCTCTGTTGTGGTGTATCTTACCCTGGATCTTCTCCCAAGTCTCCAAAACTTGTTTTAGTATCAGTGGCGAGTTGTTTTTTCTCTTCTGCCAATGACATAAAAATTAGGATGTCTCATTATCTTGACTTTTCCTCTCGGTTAGTCTATTTATACACTTGCCTTTGAAGCAAAAATAAAATGTCTCCTAAATATTTTTCTCTAGCTATGGCCTCCCTGGTAATTTTTAGGCTCATGTACACAAATGTCTTTCAGAACAATTGATGATATATACTAAAGTAGACACAAAATGAAACATATTCATAGCTTTCAAATCCATTTATTATTTTATATTTGCATTTTAGTTAATCCTAAATGTCCACTCACATACTTAAATCAAACAACAAACATCCCCAGCTTTATTCTCAAAGTGTATCTTGATTCTAACAAATTTCTATCGTATCTCATCCAGTTCAAACCTCTGTCATCTCTCACATGAATATTGTATCCTCTCCACATACCACTCAAAGTGGTCCATTTAAAATAAAACCAATTCATATTATTATACTTCTTGGCTTAGAAACCTCTGTGTTTTTCTCATTGCTTGGAATACAGTGTCTTACAAGACTACCATTGTTTTCCACTGCTTATGTCTCTGAACTAATTTTCTATAGCTCTTTCTGTCACTCCTTCCCAACACGCAAGGTGCTCTCCAGGCTTAGAGCCTAAGTCTGTTCATTTTTATATTGAGTTACATGTCTTATTTGTTGATTTGTAGAAGTTTTTATATAATCTAGAAATAGGGCATTTGACAGTTATGTATTTTAAATATCTTCTTCAACCCTGTATAGCATTAACTCACTTTAGAGCAGAGGTGTGAAATAGCATTTTCTGCACAGATATAAATGCTGTTTGCACTGTCCAATATGGTGAGCCAATTAGTTACATGTAGCTACTGAGCACTTGAAATGTGGTTAGTGCAGCTGACGGACTGAATGTTTAGTTTTATTTAAATCTAACTAGTTTAAAATTAAATATCCATATGTGGATACTGGTTATCACATTGGACAGTGCAACAGGTCATCTTATGATTAACAAAAATTTTAAATTCTAATATAGTTTAATTTGTTAAACTTTATCTTCATATTTAGTGTTTTTGTGACTTATTTAAGAAATCTTTCCCTAGCCCAACACAATGTTGTTATTTTCTGATCATCTACCAAATAATATCCTGTTTTGCCTTTCAGTTAAAGATTCAATCAAATTAAAATGAATTTTGGAATGTTGTAAGATCAGAGCCAGGATTTTTTTTTGCCCAAAAAGATGTCAACGTAGGCAGCACAGTTTATTGAAATAATAATTATGATCTCTCTACTGTGATGTACAGTGCTATAGTGACCATAAATCAAAAATCTATTTGTACATAAATCTGTTTTGGATTGTCCATTATTTTCCATTGGTCTATTTGTTCTTATCTATACTTAATCAATATTATATCACTTGACTTAATTAATGGCTTTATAATTATCTAATTATAATTGAAATCTAGTGAAGAAATTGCTCCTGCTTTGATTTTTTTCAAGGATGTCTTAACTATTCATAATCATTGTCATTTCTGAGCAAACTTCCTAAGGAGCTATCGAGGTCAACAAAAATATCTGTTGAGATTTTTTTGGTTATATTTTTTCATGTAAAGATGATTTTGAGGGTAACTGACGTCTTTACAATATTTAGACTTCCAATCTGTTATCCGTTATGTTTCTTTCTTTATTTAATTTTTATTATAGTCTTCAATTTAGTTTTATAGCTTTAGGTGCAAAGGTCTGGCTGATTATTCAAGTTTTAAGTTTGGTTCTCAATTTTCAATTTTAATCTATAACTCTTGGTGTGTATATTAATTTTCTAGGGCAGCCATGCCAAGTTAGCACAAATTACGTGATTTAAAATAAGAGAAATTTGTTCTCTCAGAAGTCTGGAGACCAAAAGTCCAAAATCAAGGTGTCAGCAGAGTTACACAGTGGCTCTAGAGGAGAAACCCTTCCTTGCCTCTTCCAGAATCTGCTGGCTTCTGTGTTCCTTCACCTGTGGAATCATAACTCTGATCTCGGCCTCTGTCTTCAGTTGGCCTTCTTTCCTGTGTCTGTGTTCTCTCTTTTTCTTTTTCTTTTCTTTTCTTCTTTTTTTTTTTTTTTTTTTTTTTTGAGACAGAGTCCCACTCTGTTGCCCAGGCTAGAGTGCCGTGGTGGCAGCCTAGCTCACAACAACCTCCAACTCCTGGGCTCAGTCAATCCTCCTGCCTCAGCCTCCCGAGTAGCCGGGACTACAGGCATGCATCACCATGCCCGGCTAATTTTTTCTATATATTTTTAGTTGTCCAGCTAACTTCTTTCTATTTTTAGTAGAGATGGAGGTCTCCTTCTTGCTCAGGCTGGCCTCCAACTCCTGAGCTCAAACAATCCTCCCACCTCGGCCTCCCAGAGTTCTAGGATTACAGGCATGAACCACCCCCACCCCCGGCCCTCTCTTTTTCTTTTATGGACACCAGTTGTTATATTTAATGATCACCATAAATACCGTATGATATTATCTCAAAATCCTTAACTAATTACATCTTCAGAGATCTTATTTCCAAATAAGGTCACATTCTGAAATTTAGAATGAATATAAATTTGTGTGTGGGGGGGCACTATTTAACCCACTATGGTGGGGTATATAAATGTAACTATTTATTCTTATATCGGCCTTTTACAGAAAAAATGGAAATATTTTCTTTTTGATGTTGTTGGGTATTCTCCAATAAATTGTGCCCTTCCAGATTCATTTCCATCCTGATCTCTATGTTCTTTGCTTCTAGAGACTGACATTTATGGATTGTATCAACTGGTCTCCATTTAACCCCCTTGCATTTTGGAGGTCTCACCAAAGGGAGGCACTGTGAAGAGAGGGGTGGGCGAGAAAGACAGAGGTATGGAAATTCATCTTCCAGGCTCTCCCTCTACCAGGCAAGGGTTTGAAAGTGGCGGATTTATTTATCTAAGGAAATAGGTCATGTGTGGTGGCCCTGCCCTACAGCTACAGATCTGAACACCGGTAATATCTCTCATTCTTTGACCCTATCAGGTTAGTCTTCCTGCTGTCTCCATTTACTGAAGGCTTGGGGCATAGCTTGTTAGTCTCTCTTAAAATTGCTTGTGGCCATTTTCAATGTTTGTTTATTTCTTCTTTACTCTTCTTCCTGAAAATTGTGTTTTTGTGCTTTTTTTTTTTTTAATATGGATGTAACATCTTTCTTAAATGATGGATAGAATTCAATGGCAAAATAATCTAAACCTGGATTTATTTTTGTTGGAGGATTTTGATTCTGAATTTTTTTTTTAAAAAACCTAACGGTGTTCTTGAACGATATTTTCCCTAGATGTAGAATTCTGACTTGGATGATTTTTCTTTCAGTATTTATAAAATACTCTTCCACTGTACCCTGGCTACCGTAGTTTCTGATGAGAAGTTATTATATTTCAAGTCATTTTTCTCCCTTTATAAAATGTGAGGGTTCTTTTTCCCTTCTCACTGCTTTCAAGATTTGATCTTTATTTTTCACCAGTTTTTAACCTGGATATGCCTAAATCTAATGTTCTTTTTGTTTTTCCTCTTGGAGTCTGCTGAAAACCTACAAATCCATGTCTTTCAAAAATAAGGCAAAATTCGTCTATTAGGTCTTAAAATATTTGTTTTGCTCTCTTTATCCTCATTTTCTGCAACTTTTATTGCACATATATTAGACTAAATATTGTCCTACAGGTCTCTAAGCCTCTGTTCATTTTATTTGTTGTTGCTTATAGTCAATAATTATTTTCTCTATTGTCTTATTTCTAAATTTTTTAAGCTAATCCAGTGAATTTTGCATTAAATATTTTTTACCATTTGAAATTTTAGGTGCGAGAAGTTTTAGGTCAGCTGTTTTACATTATTTGTGCTGTTTTTATTCTGTTCCAATACTACACAGTCCAAGGTTCAGTCAGAGAACTGGCAAGAGTTTATATTTAGAATATTGAGTCATCAACCTTTGCGAAATTCTTCTTTCCAGAATATTCTCCTGTCTTTCTAGTGGCTATTGTGACTTCAAAATTGTGCTTTAGTGACTTCAGATATTTGAATTTTATGATTTTTTTTTAGAGTTTATGGTTGCTATCTGAGGGAATTTTGTTTGGCTATGAGAAAATTTGCCGTTATTCAAGGCTGAACTACTTTTATATATGTATAAAATTGTATTGAATTTTAAGATACATAAGAAAAATTAAGAAATTATTAATAGTATACAACTTGATGAGTATTTCAAATTGAAAACCACACCCAGATTAGGAAATAAAATGTCATCAGCATTTTAAAATTTCCGTGTGTCTCCTTACAGTCACCATGATCTCTGTTAATCATTCTCCTAACATTTAATAGAAATCCAATAGATTTTACTACTTTTATACTTTATATAAATAAAATCATGCAATACCTTGTTTTATTTCTGTCCTATTTCCCCCTTAGCACAAGTTTATATTTTTGACATTCATCTACATTGTTGCAAATGGTTGTAGATTATTCATTCTTGTCATGACATTTCATTACATTATATGAATATACCAAAGTGTGGACCTTTGTTGTATTTCATATTTTGGAATATTATGAAACATTCTGCTTGAAACATCCCTATACAAATTATTTAGTAAATATACATCAGCATTTTGGGGTGATGCATATCTAGAAGTAGAATTGATGAGCCAATGTTTTATTTGATAGCATAAACAGTTTTAAAAATAATTTTACCAGTTAGTACTCCCATCAGCAGTATGTTAATCATTTTACATTCTTAACACAACTTGGTGCTAACAGTCTTTTTAAAGATTATTGGAAGTATAGTATTATTAGCTTTTGGTTTCATTTGCATTTCTCTGGTAACTAATGAAATTGTATTCTTTTTAGCATTTACTGGTCATATGGATATTCTTTCTCATAAAACTCCAGTCAAGATTTTGAGAATTATCTTGTGAAGACATCAGATGACTGTCTTCTGTGGTATGATAGGCATAATTCTGAAGATGTCCTCTGATGATTCTTGTCCACTGGTATTTCAGGCACTCATCATGGTACTGCTGTGGAGGAACTGTGAAGATGTTACTGAGGTTACTAGTGGCTGCCCTTAAAATATTGAGATTATCCTGGGTTATCCAGGTGGGCCCAGTGGAATGTTCAAGACCAGAATAGGAAGGCAGAGGAGTAACTCAAAGACATACTGTGGAAGAAGTAGGGCAAAAGAGATATGGCAGAAGAGGAATTCAGAGGGATTACAAACGTGAGAAGGATCTGAAGCCCCACGGCTGACTTTGATATGTCAGGCCCAGCGTGCAAGGACTAGAGAGAGGCTTGTAGGAAATAAGGGCAGCTCTAAGCTGACAGTCAGTCAAGAAACAGGGAGTTGTAGGGACCTCAGGGACCTTGATTCTGCCATAACTTGAATGAACTTGGAAGAAGATTCTTCCCAGATTCTCCCAATACCAGTACGGCTTTTGATACCTTGATTTCAACCTTGTGAAACCCTTAGCAGGGAACCAAGATGAACCAACCTGGACTTCTGACCTATGAAACTGTGATATAATAAATTTATGGTGTTCTAAACAACTAGGTATGTGGTAATTTATTATGGCAGAAATAAAAAAAAACCTAATAAACATGTTTTCTGTTTGAAAGTTAGCTGTCAATGCTATTGGGGCTAAATTGAAGGTACTCTATCATTTTATCTGTTTTTTTAATTATTGACCTGATTTTAAGATTTTCTTCTCATTTTTTTCCAACCATTTCACTATGATGAACCTAGTTTAGTTTTGTTTGTATTTATCTTGTTTTATATTTTTTGTTAAATTGCTTATCAAAATACACTGTTAGGAAAATAAAAATACATGGCATATACTGGGAGAAAATATTTGAAAAACATATATCTACTAAAGAACTTGGACCAAGAAAGTATAAAGAGCCCTTACAACTCAATAATTAGCTGCATAACTCAAATAAAATTTGAGTAAATGATTTTAATAAATTCCTTATCAAAGAAGATATACAAATTGCTAATAATCACATTAAAAGATGACCAAATTTATTGGTCATGAAATTAAAACTACAGTGAGATATCACTAGACACCACTTGAATGACTAAAATTTAAAAAGACTGAAAATAACAGGTGTTAGCAAGGTTGTGGAGCAACTGGAACTCTTACACATTGCCGGTAGTAATGTAGACTAGTATAGCCACTTTGAAAAATACTGGCCATTTATTATAAAATTAAACATGCAATTACCATGTAAACAAGCAATCCCTCGCATGAGAAATAAAAGTCAAATGTCCACAAAACTTAGCACATAAATATGCATAACAGCTTTTTTCATAATAGCCCCAAACAGGAAGTAGCCCAAAGGTCCATAAACTATTGAATGGATAAACAAATCACAGTCTATTCTTACAATGGAATATTATTTAACAATAAAAAATATACAAACTACTAAAACATGCAATAATATGCTTAAGGAAGTAACAAAGCAATACAAATATAACAATGATCCAGTGACTTGAGCTAGGCAAACTTCTTATTTAAAAAATGGGAAAAGGATCAATTAATATAATGTACAAATGATATCTAAAAACAAATTGCATGTGGATTGAAGAGCTACATGTAAATAGAATCAAAATTTTAAAATTAGAAAATTGTATCAAATGATTTTTCTATATTAAAATATTTCATGAAAAACTATTAGAACAAATGTTAAAATAATTAACTAATGCTGTGCCTATTAACTGAGTTAAGGCAGAATATCTGGGAATATATTTTCCATAAACTTAGCAGGATTCTTAATCACAATAGTTAAAGAAGGTTATTGCAAACTGAATAGAACCGTAAAACTATTGCTAAGAAATCTAGGTAGAGGAAAATTAATTAAAAATTCACAAAGAGCAAATGTTCAAACCACTCAAATAATCAGGAAATGCAAATAAAACAGTCAAAAAAATACAACTTTACTTCAATAAAATTATCCATATGATCAAATATTGGATGAAAAAGTTGCTTTGTCAATATTATATGTATAACAATATTTATTTATAAATGTACAGCTTGATTTGATACCTATTTTTATTATATTTTACAAATTTCTGTTTGTGCATTTACTACAATATTGATGTTTTATAATCAGAAAAAGGTATCTGTATATTTAACTGGATGTTGTGACTTTTTTGTTTTATTATGGGGTTAACTGACATAGTTAAAAATCAATTTAGAAAAACCTGTGACTTTTAGAGAGGAAATAAATACATACATTTAGTGAGAATGAAATCAACTGTGCAAACTTTCTGTTCTTGGCTGAATTCACACATTCATCTGTGATCGGCTATGGATTACACAGACAGATGTGATGGTGTTGGCTGGGCTGTCTCACAGGTCGGGGGTCCTACTGTCTTTGGGCTGACGTATCATCGAATGACCTCAGCTTGGACAACTGAGTTTGCCTCCATCTGTTCACTTATCCTCCACCTGGCTGGTACAGGCTTGCACTTTGGTGGTGGCAAGTTTCTGAAAGACAGAGCAGAAGCATGCAAGGATTCTTGTGGCATAATCTGTGGTATTGTCACTTCTGCCTGATCCAATCACAAAGTAAGAGCACATAGATAGAGAAGAAAAGAGAGGCCCATACACCATTCTTTAATTTCAAGTATTCTGTTAAGATCCTATAGGCACAATGAATTCTGAGTAGAATCTGAAATTAGTCAAATTGCCATTTATCTATATTTGTAAACTTGTTTCAAGAGTAATATCATATTTATATTGTACTGGCCAAAGTTAATCACATGGTTCTTACAGTTTCAAGGAAGGGGTAAATATATGCTTCTTTTTGATCTGAGGAGCTAAGCTCCAAACTCACATAGCAGCAGACATGGATATAGGTAGAAAATTAGGGCCAGGGTTTAAAATTAGTCTAACACAAATCCCAGTGTCTTCAAAAAATTCGCTGTGAGCCTTCTGGGAAGTTAAGCCCAATATATGTACTAAATAAACATAACTTTTCAAGTAGAATAAGGTAATGAGCTCCCATATTAAACTTCCTGGATTCTAGTCTTGGTTCTACCGTTTACTAGTTAAGCACATTTGACAAAGTTATCAGTTTTATCTAGCCTGAGTTGCTCCATCCTTTAAATGAGGCTAATATTAGGACAAACCACAGAACTTTGCTTAGTTCAAACAAGCAAAGCACTTAGAACAGTACTGGGCACATAATTACCATTAAGTATGTTTTAGAAACTATTATTATTGCGGCAGAACCAGGACCACAAATAGTAGGTCAATGGCACTTTGATTAAATTCAGGTAATGTTCGGAATTCATTGTTCGTATAAGCCTCTTAATATAACATCTCAAAGTAAAGAATGATATCTGGACCCTATTTTTTCCCTTCTGTTTATATGCTCTTTCTTGAGAATCTCTACCAGCCCCATGGCTTTATGCTGATTAATGCCAATGACGTGCGTCTTGTGCATTCAACCGCCCCCTTGACAAGTGCACTGTTGTGTAAACAGCAACTATATTAAAATACAGCAATTGTAGTAAAGTTAATGGTTGAAAAATTAACTATCCCACCACCTTCCAGCTCTTCATCCTTCCTTTTTATTCTCTTTCACAGCTAATGAATTAGTTACTACAGTTAAAAGCCTAGCAATTATCCTTATTTCCTCTTTTTCCTCTCACTTTCTAAGTCCAATCCTTCAACAGGTCTTATTCACCTGGAGGATGTGTACTCTTTGATTTTTCCCTCTCCCCCATCTCCATTGAAATAATTTTATAATAAACTGATATTATCTGTAATCTGTACTTCTGCAACAGCCTCTCTTGTCTCTCTGCACGCATTCTTGCTCTTCTATGCTTCCTTTTCCTGTAGCTAAAGTAATTTTTTATTATATGAAACAGATCACCTTACTTCGCTACATATAACTTTCCAATGGCTTCTCATAGAACTTGGAATTAAATTCATATTACTATCATAGCCTACAAATGTGCACGAGCTCACTTCCATCCAGCTTCCCAGCCTCACCTTGTACCTCCCTTCCCTGGCCACAAAGCTCCACATGGTACCCTCCTGTGTGATCCCCAACTCTGCCAACTACTCCTAATTAAAAATCTTTTCAAATATTATTCTCCTTGTTTGGAATGCTTTTTTCCTAGATTCTTTAATGCACAGTTTTTCCCCATTATTCTGTTCTCTCTTCAATGTTATTTTTTCAGAAGGACTTTTTGACTTCCCATCTAAAGTACCCTCAAACTACCGTCTATCATGAACATTGTGCTTTATGTGTGGATTTTATTTCCATCTGAATTTACTTTATGCATTTACTTGTATATTTTCTGTCTACTCCCCAAATTTTGTTGTCCCAACTCCTAGAACTTTGATAGTGCTTAGAAGATAGGAAGTTTATAAATGGTCCTTGAGCTAGGTCTATCAGAAAGCAATTTCAAATCATTTTGATTTTGAATCTAAAATGTCACAAAAATGTAAGACCCACAATTCAAAAAGAGTATCTGTAATATGCATTTGGAAAATAAATATTCTAACAAAATGATCTATATACTGATTTGATTATGTAGTTATTTAAACATATCACGTAACTGTAACATAATACAAAATGACGTTTGAAGTCTAATTAGCATAGCACTTCCAAGAGCAATATTGTTTTGCCAGTGTGAAAGAAATAGAAATGGCTTATGTATGATATGTTTACATGTGTGATTGATATTATATATATCAAAGTGTCAAATCTTTAAAGACCATAGAGAAATGACCAAAAACTGCTGAAATAACCAATTTATTTTACTGAAATCACAGGAGACATATTTTATATTCACAATTTGTTCTGATAAATTAGTGGTAATTTGTATGAAAATGAGCATATTTCTTTCAAAATCACCTGATAAACCTATTTCAACAAACCGTGACAAAATTAATCTTTTAATTAATATTGAAAGTAATGAAAAAATATTGACCATAGAAAATAAAAATTTGGTCTCTTAAAAGAAGTATATTTTTCACAAAGAAGTCATGTTTTTAAAGGAAATTTTCATTCTTTTAGCATTATATTTAAACTTGGCTATTCAGTGTAAACTGCAAAAGCATGTATACAAGTAGTTTTAATTAGAATATATGACTAAAATTGATTCATATTTCCAATCTGTTTCAACTAAAATCAATATTGTTCAATTAAAGTTTATTGGAATTCTTATTTGCCTCTCATTTTTGCATAATAAAAAGTATGTGCTATTGAAACATACTGAAACAAACATATTGAATAGCTATAATTCAGTGGAAAAACTATTTTAAAAACTTCCAAATTAGAAGAATTTTTTTTATGAAATGCATCTGCCATCCTCTATCTACTAATGGAATTAAATATATCTACTAATGGAATTAAATCTATAATTAAAGACAGAGGATTTCTCTATAGTCATTTCTCTATGGTCTTTAGTCATTAACATAACTATTTTTGTGCATTTGGCTAGAATCACAAATCTTGTCTTGAATGACCATATTTATAAGTGCTTATGCATATTTTTGAATGAATTGATAATTAAGTTAATAGATGCTTACTAATGTTAATGACACATTAAATACAATTATGATGCTTAACAAATATTGCTTTTAAAAATATTTTGCATATAATTTTAAACCTTAAAATATTTATTCAAAGCAACATGTGCTAATTTTTTACAGATAAGAACATTGATGCCCAGAAAACGAAAATGACAAGGAAAATGCAATTTTTAGTTAGCAATGGGTATATACTGCTCTGAAAAAAAACTAACAAAAATGAACACCTTTCAAGCTGAATCATGAGAAAAGAGAAGTGCATATTGTGAATATCAGGAATAGGAAATGGTGTAATACTACAAATCAAACAGACTTTAAAGAGATTATTAGATGATCTTATGTATAACTTAATGTCAACGTATATGAGGCTCTGAATTAAATATACAAAGTACCAGAAAACCCTAACTATCAGAACTGACACACACACAAAAAAAGTCAGAATTTTTATATATCTACTAATGGAATTAAATCTATAATTAAAATCTATTTTTCAAAGAAATCCCTTGACCTAATAGCTTGAATGTTTCTAAATATTAATACTTAAGAGAAATTTTCCAGAGTGCACAAACTGTTCTAGGTAACAGAAGAGAATTAAATATGTCCCAATTAGTTTTATGAGGTCTGCAATATCTTAATAGTGAAAACTAACCAAGGCTACATAAAGAAAAAAACATATCAAACTCACTTATGAATACAAGTGAGATCATTTATAAAATATTAACCAGCCACAATTTTCAAAATATAATATGCCATAATCAAAATGGGTTTATATTAGAAATTCAAATTTTGCTCAATGTTCAAATATCAATCAGAATTTTCCACCTTCTGAGTAAACTATGGATCAATATCATCTGATCATCTTACTAGATGAAGAATAAACAGCAACAAATTTAACACTGATAATTGAAAGAAAAATCCTATAGCAAACTGGGAACAGAAGATATTTTCTAAATTTCGTGTAGAATATCTTAAACAGAGAACAAAAAACAACAAAAATCACCAAACAACCTGTTTTCTTTTTCTTTTTTTTTTTTGAGACAGAGTCTCGCTTTGTTGCCCGGGCTAGGGTGAGTGCCGTGGCGTCAGCCTAGCTCACAGCAACCTCAAACTCTTGGACTTAAGCGATCCTCCTGCCTCAGCCTCCCGAGTAGCTGGGACTACAGGCATGTGCCACCATGCCCGGCTAATTTTTTGTACATATATATATATATATATATATATATATATTTTTTAGTTGTCCATATAATTTCTTTCTATTTTTAGTAGAGACGGGGTCTCACTCTTGCTCAGGCTGGTCTCGAACTCCTGACCTCGAGCGATCCACCCGCCTCGGCCTCCCAGAGTGCTAGGATTACAGGCGTGAGCCACCGCGCCCAGCCTGTTTTCTTTTTCAAGTAGGGAAAAAAGTAAGATTCATCCTATTACATATCTTATCTCATACTGTATTGGTGAATCTGGCTAGTGGAATTAACAAGGAACATAAGCATACAAGTATTAACGAGATGAGTTACAAAACTTTAATTATTTAAATATTTATTTATGATTTTGTATATAAAAATGCATCTATAAATAAATTATTAGAATTCACAGGTGAGATTATCAGGCTGACTGAATGGAGCAACAGTTAAAATAAATTGCATTTAGTATTGATTTAAGTCAATTTTATCAGTTTATGTTTATATCAAAAAATTTAGAACATATCGTTTTTTTGAAGATACCATGTACAATAGACCAAAGAACATCAAATACATCATAGAAGTAAATCTATGAGAAATAAGCAACCAAAAGCTATAACCATATATAAATCACAAAAATACATGTACATGCTCATGCACATATGTCAAAACATACATCTTCATTCACCTTCAGATTCATCTGCCTTCTCACCTCCCTGAATACCCTCACACAACCCTACAAAATATCTCCCACTTACACCAAATACAAATCTTCCAAACCTACCTATTCCAAACATAATCTACCACACTTTCCAAAAACTTATATGGCAAGTTTATTCTAAAATTTACATAGAAATGCAAAGATCCCCAAACAAGTAAACAACAAAGAAGAGCAAAGAGGATTCAAGTACATGATTTTTAAGAAATACTACACACTTTCAGTAATCAAAACATTGTAGCATTATCCACAGATCAATGGAACAGAATAGAGAGCCTATAAATTAATGTACACATATAAGATTAATTGTTTTTCAGTAAAATTGCCAAAGTAATTTAGTGAGGAAAGAATAGTTTTTTTTCCCAACAAATGGAGCTGAAACAATTAGATATCCACATGGAAAAAAGTAAATTTGAATATTACGTCACAAGAAACACACACAAACACACACACACACACGCACACACATGCAAACATGCACATACTTTCACTGAAATAGACCATAGACCTAAAAATAAGCTGAAATTATAAAAAAAAAAATTGTAAAGGGGATAGGATAAATATTCACCATCTTTGGGTAGGGTAAAAAAAATTTGGTACACAAAAAGCACTAGCCATAAAAGTGAAATGAAAAGTTCATAGTAATTCTTGGCAGCTTGTATAAATAATCAACAATTTATTTATAGGCATTGGCTTGATTTCTCAGATCTCTTCTTTTATGTTTAAAAACTTATGCAGTCGATGACTTTTCTAACTTTGTATTTAACTTTTGCTCTGCAGTATTTAAAAAAACAATTATTAAGATATATCTGTGGAATACATTTTGTTAAAACTTTATCTTTCGTGCTGTATAGAAAGTCTGTAATACTATTGGTCATCTAACTGTGACATGTACATTCTAGAGATTGTGGGGAGGTTATATAAATTTGCAATATATAATTGGCTCTCACGTACATTTGAAAGTTTAAATGTATAAATGGATAGTTTCATAAACCTGAGACAAAAAGAACCTTCTACAAGTGAGTATTGAATATATGTCAGACCCTGTCACTCCTTGCACAAAACCTACTAATACCTATCTCTTTTAATCAGAGTAAAAGTCAAAGTCCTTAAAATGATCTATGAGGCCCCTCTGATTGCTCTCTGCCTCAATCCCCTGCTCTCTCTTTCTCATTACTTGGAGCCAGGCTGACATTCTCATGATCGTTAAGCCTGCTGGACTTGGGGAAGTGAGCTTATATTATATTCAGGTTTACATTCAAATACCATTTTTCAAAGAAGCTTTCCTTCCCATTCTAACACTTTAACTTCATACACACTTCTTTCCTTATTTATTCTTTTTCTCCTCTTTACCAGTGTTTAATGTATGTTCCTTGTTTCTCATTTATTTTTTGTTTATTGTCTCCTCTAACATAATGTGAGTTACATGAAGACAATTATTTTTGTATTTATTTTGTATTTATTGCTGAATTTCCAATATTAATAAATAAGCTTGGAATAGAGAATGCATTCCAGGAGGATTTTTTTCATGAATAAAAGAAGGACAAAAGAATTGAAACTTTTTGATACATTTCTTCTGTTTCTTCAATAGTAGTCTCATCCTTAAGGATTTATGTTCATTTTGGTGATTAAATAGAGAAGGTAATGTAACACAGATGGTGGAATAATCATAGAAATTTTGGGAAAAGTTTAATCTTATTTAATGTTGGATTGTCATACTGCTGTTTCCACATCTAACATTGTTAGACACAATGAAGTTCAACAGGAGAATCATCCCGGTGGTGGTATTCTAATTAGAAATTGCTATGAATTTCATAGCCTTTAAAATGAGTGTGCAGAAGTATTTTTAGAGGGGCTGTTGGATACCCTTATTGAAACATCAAATTAAGCTATTTAAATAAGTAGCGTAGGAGGTGGTTAGAGATTCCTACTGGACTTCTCAAATGTATTCTTTGTTGATGCATTTATCCTTGATTATTAATATTTGGCAGTTGGTTCTGAATTTTCTCTAATGCCCATGGATGTTAAAATGGAAGTAAATACAATAAAATGGTTAGCATCTACCTGTGATTCTTCATAACCCAAATGTGAAGATATCTTTCAAATAATTTTTATAAATCTGCATTTTTTCAAGATTTTTTCCACACCTTTGAGATGTGTTTGTTTTTAATTAAAAATCCCAACAATTTTAAATGTTGCACTTAGTTTTTACATAAAAATGCCTTCTAATTCAAATTTCATCACCATAAGTTACTTTCCCCATACAATGCTTTATCATTGTAACTTTCCCACTAAAATTTATTTACCTGTGAAATCAATTGCTTTCGTTCAACATTCATTCATATTCCCATTCCTTAAAATGGCACATGGGTGAAATGTAGGGTTGTTCTTATGTACTCAATCATATCTCCTTTTGTTTGTTGGCACCATACTCAATTCATAGTAATCAGATATTCATTCATTACTTTAGAGAATCAGATTAATCTCTGCTGTAGGTGAATATCTCAATCTCATTTCTTCATTCTATGTTAAAGTAGTCAAATTTTCCTTCCTGAATATCTCAGTAGCTGATAAATATTGAAGGCATTTTACCAAATAATTAGTTTTTTCTAATTATTTGACATCTCTAAAATTCCAATAAAGGTAGATTTTTTTTTTTTTTTGGTACAAAATCATCCTATTCCATTTGGAAATGAAAAGGTAAAATATTGATTTCATCTGCAAAGCTTTCATTGCCTTTTATGAATCAAGTAATGTTTAAAGTAAAAGTTACACAAGATACCACTAGAGTGTTAACAGGTTAGTATTAAAAATAAATCACCTTACTCCTGAAAGCAATGAAGCTGTTAAAATGATTAAAAAATTAAGCAAAAATTATAACTTTCAAATGGCAAAATGAAATCTTAGAATTCATGGAGAGATCAGCTAAATGGCAATGAACAATATTGTACATCTTGAAAGATAGTGCCAAAGTTAGTTATGAAGATTGCATTATATCCACACATGCAGCACTTTTTACTGTACTCCATAATAAATGTTGGTGAAATTTTTAATAATTAAGGTTCTATCCTTTAAAATCCTTAGAGCAATCATGCTGGTCAGGAAAGCTACTATTTCTTTTCCATATTCCTTTGAAAGCCACATCTTTACTTTCTGACTTTTCATAAATATAAGTGAAAAAGACATGGCCATTCTTCTTTATATTAGTACAAGTTGCTGGTACCTCTTTCAACATCAAATCTAAACAAAAATAAATTCTACATGGGAAGATTTATTAATATCTAGTTATTTTCAAGGTGTACAGTTAGGTTTTAGGACTTCTATTTGAGCCTCCATACTTAAGTCTTACAACTTGAAGCTTTATCTAGAGTGGAAAACTGGAGGATGACAAAATATTCCATAAACTTTGAAACATTCTTATAACATGCCATTCAAATGGAACTTAATTACTGATGAATCACTTGCTAAATGAAAATTTGACTGGGAATTGAGAAGATGAGATTTCCATGAAGGAGAGCTACCACTCCACCATGACCACTACCAAAATAACATACTCTGAGAAAAAGTGAATGGGGCTGATAGTAAACTAAGGGACATGTGATAGAAGTTAAAGCAAATGCCATCAGGACCTGCACTATTGCTTGCACACTCTGCAAATGCCTGGCACACAATTCCATTCTTTCCATAGTTCACTTACATAGCATGCCAGGAGTAACCAGGGATGTCTCACTAAAGAGTAAAAATATAGGTAATGCCTCTTTTTAAAGAAAGATCACATAAGCTTTAAAACAGTCTATTTCAATAAGAAATATTAAATAAATTAAATAGATAGTCTACAGAAGAAAGCGGTAATTTAGAAAACGGGTTCAATAGAAGTTTAGTGACAAAGCATAGAGTGGTTAAAAAGATGTGCAAACAGATAAAATACACAAAGAAGAGAGTCAGGAAAACTCAGCTATTTATAAAAATAATCAAATGAGAAAACATAAAAGCCTAAAAGAAGCAATAGCTTAAAATAAAAGAAGAAAATTTTCCTAATCTAAAAACTCCAAAAAGTACCACTTTCTCAATCAACATTTATAAAACACAGCTGTATTATAATTTATTTTTTCAAAATGAAAGAGAAACTTCTATAAGCAGAAAATAGAAGCAGAAAATAGCATACAGCTCCCCTTCCTTCCACACCAAAACTTTAGCTTGGCATCCTATTTCTCCTTTACAAACAAAAATAACAGAACAAATAATGTGATAACTTTTCTCCTCTCCAAACACCAAAGAAAGGACACATGTAAAACTTCTGGGAAATTTTATTAGTGTCAACCTCCCAGGATTTCTGATGAGTTCTCCTTTGTGTAGAAATGCTAACATTAGAAAAACCATTGTCATTTTGTGTCACTGTTACCATTTCAGGATAAGTGTTGTATCCTTCAGCAGTGGAGGAAATCAGTATGTCAGGCAGTGATTAGGGAACACTTGAGAACAATATATCTATAGTAATTTTAAAAAAAATTGTAAAAAAATATATATTCAGTAATGCCAATACATGTTTGTAAAAGAAAATTATACAAGGGGGTAGAGTGCATTATATTTCTGATAAATAAATATGTCAAATAAATATTCCAGCATTTTGATAAATAAATCACATAAAACTCAGGAATGAAGAATATGAAGTATAAAAGAAATAATGGTGAATGTTGAAACCAGTAAAACTTAATTTTAAACTATTTTTTGTAGTGTGACAATTAATGGATAAGTTACATTACATAATTTATTTAGAATAATGTTCATAATTTAAAAGAAATTGATTATGGCAATATGCATCTAAAATTATAAGATCTTCCAAGAAAATGTATAAAGGACAATAAAGTAATATATACTTTAATATGGCTATTTTAGACACTGGAAGAAACATTTGGTTTCAAGTATATATTTACTAGTAAGCAAAAAATATATAAAATATCCAAATCATCATTAACCCGGGCTGAAATAACAATAGATATTGCTATTGCATGGCCCAGAGATGGTTTTCTGTGTTTCATGCACACCTTAGGCTGCCTTTGTCTGTTGAACTATTATTACTTATATGTGAGAACATCTTCCTTGTTTGCATATAAACCTAGCAACTAATACAGGGATTCCAGATGCATAACAATGTGCTAAGAAAAAGAAGAATAGAGTATGATACAAGGGACGAGCTTTGTTAGTAAACTTTACGTTACTTAAATATTCACCGCTGCTCCAGGCTATTTTTCAGAGTCTGAGATTTTTTGTCAGAGTGAATTTTAAGGCTCTACTTGGCACATATTTGTATACACACACATACACATACCTCACACACTTTATAGGTCTGATCTGGTAACCAAACTGAAGCTCCTTTGAAAATCACATTCCTTCCTGAATCACACTGTGACAGGTTAATGCCTCTGTTCCACTACCGCTGCTGTGCCAGGATGATGGATGGTATAATGTGCAGGCGTCCAACTGCAAAAAGCCACTGAGCTTTGGTGTGAATTTAGGTGTTGATGAAAGATGAGCTCTTGCTTAAAAGAACATATGTTGTTCGTGAAATCTCCAGAGAAACTATTAAAAATGCACTTTTCATTTTAAAGAGAGGTTTAATTACTGGTTAGACAGCATGTAGCAGTATGCCTATAATCTTCCTGTTGCGGTATTGCTGTAAATGATAGGAGTGTGAAATATTCTGTATATGATTTCAGAAAACTGGAAGTTAGCATGGATAACAGCCTCATTAATGTGTCATCAGAAAGACCCAATTGGGAGGCCTGGCAAAGTGTGAAGGCTACTCTATTTCATAATGATGTTTGACATTTCAGAAAGTCACAAATATCATTTTGAACACTGAACATTATTTTTTAGAGCACAAAACTATGTGAATGTATAGTAATTAAGAACAGTGGAATATTTTAACTCCATTTTGCTACCTTTAAATAAAAGGTCAGATGGGCTGTATAGCTAAGATTTTGTTGGTGGTAACTAAAGAATAAGCTATTGTATTGAATACAATGCCATTCAGCTGGAATAAAATGTAGCAGGTCTAGACAAAGATAAAACTAGCCAAGAAATAATACTTCTCTGGGGCTGCTTCTTCAACACTAGGCTCCACTGAAATATAGTCAGAGTCTATGTAGTCCAATTAGTGGAAATTATGCTGGAGAAGTTATCTAACCTTGGGGAAACAACCCAAGAATTGATGGAGAATTAACAGGAAAAAAAAATGTCCTATATTTCTTTGCCTCCAAATCATCATTTGTTTTAAGACACATCACTAATCACAAATTGCAAGTAAAATTAATTCAACATATTTGCATATACTGTTTGGTGATTAATATGATATACATTTACCCTTGCAATATCATATTTTTATCTCTTTAGTGTCTTATTCAATGTTTGAATTTAATCATTCTTTGAATTTACATAATAAAGATTATTTTATATTACCAATGGCCACTTGAACTTGTGTGTAGTATCACACTGTCATGTTACTTTGTATCATCCACGCTTGTGATCTTGACCTCCAGATATTCAAGATAGAATATAAAGGATATTGAACGCTCTTAAAGTTTTGTCTGCATTTCGTATTTGCAACTGTGCCCTTGACTCACTTTTTTCTCCCTTACGTTCCATTATGTAAATCTGGTAAGGTTGTATTGTAATGTGTTGTGTTGTATTGTTGTTAATGGAACAATTTAATTACAGATAGTTGCTGGTATTAAAATCGAATTCCTCAGTGAGCATAAATATTAAAAAAAAAAAAAAAACCTACTGATATACCTGGGGTACTCCGATATTATTTTAGTGGTATTATTTCACACTGACTTTTGAATCAGCATATATTTTATATTGGACATACTTTCAGTCGAGCTGACATGCTTTCATCAGAATGTTGAAGTACCCAAAGGAATAACACAGTTTTAATTATTTGTTTTAATTTAGGAAGAAAAATCAATTGCTATATTGAATTATGTCAGTTCTGGACTGCTTGAGGGAACTGCTATTATCCATATTGAAACATTTTTTCTATCCAAATCTTGATGAGTGATTCCCCTACACATTCATTGTCTTATGGCTTCGAAGCTTTTAAATGTAAATATTTCTTGCAAAGTTAAGACTGTCAGCTTCTATCAGTCATTTGCATCATCTGATGTTGATTTTTAGCTCTTGAATTGACAATATGGTTGGACAAGAAAAAGAGGATAAGAAGTAGATCACAGCTCAAGTTGCAAATATCATTTATGGATAGGGAAGGGGAAGTAAATATGAAGCTAGAGACTTTTAAGAAAACAAAAAGCAGCTTTTAAATTATTTTGCTCACGACTGATCCAGTTTAGATTCTATAAAATTGTTTCATAGGAACAGAAGAAACAGACTCACAGATCCTTAAGCAGAGAAAATCAAGGTAAAATGCATTTTTTTGGATTATGGGTATTTACTAGTATATCCTTAGCTGCTCTTTTATAAAGATAGAAAATGGATTTTGGAATGAGTTTTTTTTTTTTTTAATTTTTTTTCTATTTCAGCATATTATGGGGCTACAAATGTTTAGGTTACATATATTGCCCTTGCCCCACCTGAGTCAGAGCTACAAGCGTGTCCATCCCCCAGACGGTGCGCACCGCACCCATTAGGTGTGAATATACCCATCCTCTCCTCTCCCCTCTTGTTTGCCTGACACCCAATGAATGTTATTACCATATGTGCACTTAAGTGTTGATCAGTTAATACCAATTTGATGGTGAGTACATGTGGTGCTTGTTTTTCCATTCTTGGGATACTTCACTTAGTGGAATGGGTTCCAGCTTGAATTTCATTTTTTTCCATTCATTTTCTTTGTTACTGGATGCATAACTTAAACCTTTATTTTCTTGATTTCACCTATAAAATGGGGAGAATAATACCTGTGCAATAGAATTCTTTTGTGGGTTTAATAATAGAATGTATATAAAGAGCCTAGAGGGATGACTTGCAGAGAACAAACCTGGAGGAAAGAAGCAGCAGGGGGCAAAACAAGGCATAGATTCTCTACCCCAACTCTGATGTTTCACATATGAAAGATGACGTGCAAGTCAGAAGTTCAGTTAAGTGAGTGTATGTGTCCTGTTTCTTATGTATGCAGCAGAGTACTTACTACATGGGTCACCAGCTTGAGGGAATAGAAGCCTCTGCCATATACTGGTTTTATTAACTGTACAAGATCCCTGCCTCTCCTCCTTTATTCTCAGATGAGGACCCTGGAGACATGTCTAGACTTTCTTTTATATTAAACATTTAACTGTTTCTATATAATTTCTTTGTCATATTTGTATTTTGAAGGGTTTTCAGAACACTAACGTTGCTGCTGCAAATATCAATTAATATGTTATGGTATTTACTAAAGATTTAATTTAAAAAAGCTTAAAACATTGTATAAAATTCAATCCATATAATTTTCAAATTTTCAGTTGGATACACTGCAACTTTTAAGACTTATCTAGATATAATTATTACACATTTAAAGTTTTAACATAAAAATATACACTGTAATGATTATTTAAGTATGATTCTGGAATTCAATTTGCAAAATAACTTATCTTATGAAATGATCACTTTTGTCCATCTTTTTTTCCTACTGTTACCTTACATAACTTGTTTTAGCTCTTATTTTATTATATCACTAGTTTCTATTACGATAATGTTTAAGTCTTTTGCTTTATTGTTTTTGAATTCTAAATGTAATATGTAAGCATATACACAGAACTACTAAATGGTATAAAAATTGTTAGTTGTAACACAAAGTCATGCTACCAAAATTCTTAAGAATATTTTTAAAAGGTTTTTAAAATTTTTTAAATTAACGGTACTGATAATACTCACATTTTCTCCTTCCTGATATCTTTTTATTTTTACATATGTTGTCCACACTCAAAATTAGAATGCATGGTTACAGCTCACATAGTTTTAAAGAAGTGGGACAACTACTTTGCTGGTCCTAAATTCCCTATTTATTCATGGCCATTGCTAAGTTACCACTGAGCCTGAAAATCTACTTTTAAACATGTGGGAATTAATTGGCATCTTGCTCTTGTTGAGAGCCAATTTTATGCAAAATTTTTACTCCATAACTTGCCACCTCTACCAATTCTTTTTGCTTTAGGAAATTTCCTGGGCTGCTCTCTAAGGTAGGGCAAGGAGGTAAAGTCCCCACCATTATACAAGGTTTTGTATTTATGGGAGCTTCAGTTTCCTCCTACATAAAGTGTGAACTTAATTCTGATTTCTCAATATTATTGCAAAACTGTTTGAAAAAGTATATAAAAGAAAGTATATTTTTAAAAGTTTTATTAGTTTGCTCAGGCTGCAAGAACAAAATTTCTGCCTAAACAACAGAAATTTAAATATTTCCTCAAGTTTTAGAGGCTGGAAGTCCAAGAACAAGGCTCTGGTCAATTTGGTTTCTGGCAAGGGCTCTCTCCATGGCTTGCAGATGACTGCCTTCTTGCTGTGTCCTCACGTGGCCTTTCTTTGGTGCATGCATGTGGAGAAAGAGGGAAAGAGGTTTCTGGTATCTCTTCCTATAGGAATCCCAATCTTACTGAATCAAGAACCCACCCTTCTGACCTCATTTAACTCTAATTACCTCCTTAGAGGTCCCATCTTTAAATACAGCCACATAGGGTTCAGGGCTTCAACATATACATTTTGGAGTGACAAATACTTATTTTATAATATTCCACCTCACCTCACTCCCAAATTTATGTTCTTCTGAAATGCAAAATACATTTATTCCATCTCAGAAGCCCCAAAAGTCTTAACTTATTGCAGCATCTACTCTAAAGTCTAAACTCCAAAGTCTAGTCTAAATATCATCTAAATTATTAATACATATGGATGAGATTCAAAGCAGGATTCATCTTGAAGCAATTTTTTTTCCAGTTATGACCCTAGAAAAGTTGTGTACTTTAAAAATACAATGGTGAGAAAGTGTACGATAGATATTTCCATCCTCAAAGAAAGATATTGAAAGGAAGAAAGGGGTAGTGGATCCTAAGCAAGTCCAAATCCTACCAAGGCAAATTTAATTAGAATTTAAGACTTGAGAATAATCATCTTTGGTTCCACTCTCTGCTCACTCCCAAGCTGGTGGAACCAATATCTATTCACATTCCTGGCCTGAGACAAAACCTGGTGAGCCCATCCCTGAGCCAGTTGACTTGCCACATACATGTTCAACCCCTGACCTGAGAACCAACCTGGTCCCTTGCCCCAACAAAGCTGTGCCACTGCCAGCACACATGCAGAACAGCTTACAATACTAAGGTACTTGCAGATATTGATGACATAGATTACAGCTGAAGAAACTGCATAAGACTACATACACTACTGATCCCACCCAGAAGCAAAGTCAATGCATTCCATCCAAACAAGAACCTAGGACTCAACTAGAGTCAGCCTTTCCCCATGAAATCTACTCCATAAAATTGGAAGAGGTAACTAGTCCACCAGATGCTCAGATATCAATGTAGGGGTACAAGAAAAATGAAAGCACATGGAAATATGACACATACAAAGGAATACAATACATTATTCCTCAGTAACACACCCTAAAGGAAAAGCAATTTACAAAATACTTTAAAATAAATTCAGAATAATGACCTTGAGGAAATTCAGTAACATACAAGAGAATGCAGGTAGAAAATTTAACAAATTTAGATGTGAATGAGAATATCAACAAAGAGATATCAATAAAATAACACAGAAATCTTAGAACAAAAGGACTTAACAAATAAAATTTTAAATTACAATTGAGAGCTTCAACAGCAGACTATATCAAGCAAAAGAAATAATTTCTTGACTTAAAGATGGGCCTCTTAAAATAAACCAGAGGAGAAAAAAAGAAACAAAAATTTACAAAAAAAGCTATATAGAAGATTAATAAAACAAAAAGTTGATTCTTGGAAAAAATAAACAAAATTGGCATGCCTTTTGCTAGATTACCCAGAGGCAGAAAAGACAAGACCTTAATAAGGTCAATTAGAAATGAAAAAGGAGAAATTACAATTGATAACGAGGAAATACAAAATATCATCTATGAATATTATAAAAATCTCTACACACATAAACTTGAAAATGTGGAGGAAAGACATCAGCCTAGCTCACAGCAACCTCAAACTCCTGGGCTTAAGCAATCCCCCTGCCTCAGCCTTCCACGTAGCTGGGACTACAGGAGTGTGCTACCACACCTGGCTAAGTTTTTCTATTTTTAGTAGATATGGGGTCTTGCTCTTGCTCAGACTGGTCTTGAACTCCTGACCTCAAGCAATCCTCCCGCCTCGGCCTCTCAGAATGCTGGGATTATAAGCATGAACCACTGAACCCAGCCTGGACAAATTCTTAGAAACACATAGCCTCCTTAGGCTCAATCAGGAAGAAATAGAACTCCCAAACAGACTAATATCAAGTACTGTAATTGAATCAGCAATAAAAAAAACTCTTAAAAAAAAGTCCCTCACCAGATGGTTTTACGCCTGAATTTTACCAGACCTACAAAGAAGAACTGATGTCTACACTGCAGAAATTATTCTACAACACTGAGAAGGAAGGAATCCTCCCTAACACGTTCTATGAAGCCAACATCACCCTGATACCAAAACCAGGAAAGGACTCAACAAAAAAAGAAAACTAGAGACCAATATCCTTTATGAATATAAATACAGAAATTCTTAATAAAATCCTAGCAAACTGAATTCAGTTGCTCATCAAAAAAAATAATCCATCAAGACCAAGTAAGCAGCCGGGCGTGGTGTCTCACTCCTGTAATCCTAGCACTCTAGGATGCTGAGGCGGGTGGGTCATTTGAGCTCAGGAGTTCAAAACCATCCTGAGCAAGAGCGAGACCCTGTCTCTGCAAAAAAAATAGAAAGAAATTATCTGAACAACTAAAAATATATAGAAAAAAATTAGCCTGACATGGTGGCGCGTGCCTGTAGTCCCAGCTACTCTGGCGGCTGAGGCAGTAGGATTGCTTGAGCCCAGGAGTTTGAGGTTGCTGTGAGCTGGGCTGATGCCATGGCACTCTAGCCTGGGCAACAGAGTGAGACTCTGTCAAAAAAAAAAAAAAAAAAAATCAAGTAAGCTTTATCCCAGAAATTCAGGGATGGTTCAACATATGCATATCTATAAATGTAATTCACCACATAAATAGAAGTAAAAACAAAGACCACATGATCCTCTCGGAAGATGCAGAAAAAGCATCTGACAAAATTCAGCACCCTTTTATGATAAGAACACTTAACAAAATAGACATAGACAGGACTTACTTAAAAATGATACAAGTCATATATGACAACCCACAGCCAACAAACAGCATACTATATGGGGAAAAATTGAAAGCATTCCCACTTAGAACTGGAACCAGACAAGGTTGCCCTCTATCATCGCTTTTATTCACCATAGTGCTGGAAGTCCTAGTTGGAGCAATCAGACAAGAAAAGGAAATCAAGGTAATCCAAATGGGGGCAGAAGATTAATTATCACTCTTTGCTAATGATATGGTCTTATATCTAGAAAACCCCAAAGATTCTACCATGAGACTACTGGAATTGATAAACAAATTCAGCAAAGTCTCAGGTCACAAAATCAATGTAGAGAAATTAGTAGCATTCCTATATGCCAACAGCAGTCAACCTGAGAACCAAATCAAAGACTTAATACCCTTCACAATAGCAACAAAAAAAATAAAATATCTAGGAAAATATTAAAGTAAGGAGGTGAAAGACTTCTACAGGGAGAATTATGAAACACTGAGGAAGGGAATAGCAGAGGATCTAAACAGGTCGAAAACCATACCATGCTCATGGGTTGACAGAATCAACGTTGTTAAAATGTTTATCCTACCCAAAGTGATCTACAGATTCAATGTAATCCCTATTAAAATACCAACATCATTTTTCACAGATCTAGAAAAAATAATTCTATGCTTCGTATGGAACAAGAGAAGACCCCATATGGCACAAGCAATCTTAAGCAAAAAGAACAAATTAGGAGGCATCAATTTATCAGACTTCAAGCTATACTACAAGGCTACAGTAACTAAAACAGCATGATACTGCCACAAGAACGGAGACGTAGGCCAATGGAACAGAACTGAGAATCCAGATATAAAACCATCCTCATATAGCCATCTAATCTTTGACAAAGCATACAAAAACATACACTGGGGAAAGGAATCCTTATTCAATAAATGGTTCTGGGACAATTGTATAGCCACATGTAGAAGACTGAAACAGGATCTGCACCTCTCACCTCTCATAAAAATTAACTCATGGCAGATAAAAGACTTAAACTTAAAGCATGAAACTATAAAAATTTCAGAAGAAAATGTTAGAAAAACTCTTATAGACATTGGTCTAGGGAAATAATTTATGAAGAAGATCCCAAAGGCAATCACAGCACCAAAAAAAATAAATAAATGAGACCTGATTAAATTAAAAAGCTCTGCCAAAGAAACTACAATGAGAGCAAACAGACAATCTATAGCATGGGAGAAAATATTTGCATGCTACAGATCCAAGAAAGGACTGGTAACTAGAATCTATATAGAACTCAGGAAAATCAGCAAGAAAAAGTCAAATAACTCTATCAAAAGTGGGCAAAGGACATGAACAGAATCTTCAAAAGAAAACAGACTAATGCTCTGAGCAAAAAAATGCTCAACATCTCTAATCATCAGGGAAATGCAAATCAAAACCACAATGAGATATCACTTAACTCCAGTGAGAATGGCCTTTATCAAAAAGTCCCAAAACAATAAATGTTTGCATGGATGTGGAAAGATAGAAACACACATACACTGCTGGTGGGACTGCATGTTATTACAAGCTCTGTGGAAAATAATATGGAGATACCTCAAAGAGGTAAAAGTAAAACTACCATTTGATCCAGCAATCCCATTACTGGGCATCTACCCAAAGGAAAAAAAAAAGATCTGCTGTAAAAAAGACATCTGCACTAGAATGTTTATAGCAGTACAATTCACAATTGCAAAGATGTGGAAACAACCCAAGTGCCCATCAATACATGAGTGGATTAATAAAATGTGGTATCTGTATACCACAGAGTTCTACTCAGCCACAAAAAATAATGGTGACCTAGCACTTCTTCTATTATCCTGGATAGAGCTGGAGCCCATTCTACTAAATGAAATATCACAAGAATGGAAAAACAAGCACATGTATTCACCATCATATTGGTATTAACTGATCAACACTTATATGCACATGTAGTAGTAACATTCATTGGGTGTTGGGCAAGTGAGAGGGTGGAGGAGGGGATGGGTATATTCACACCTATTGGGTACAGTGTGCTCCATCTGATGGATGGACACACTTGAAGCTCTGACTCAGGTGGGGCATGGGCAATATATGTAACCTAAACATTTGTACCCCTGTAATATACTAAAATAAAAAAAATAAAAAAAATAATTCTTTTCTCCCCAGTTCCTCTACAGTAGCAGCACACTTGATATGGCTGGTAATTCTCCAAATATGAAACATTCTAAGCAGAGATATATCTTTCAACTATTTATTTTCTTTTAAGAGACTATTGGAGGTCTTTGAAAATATTATAAAAGTTGACCAATCAAAACCTTCTCCTCACAAAGTTATGTTGACCAATATAAAGTTCTTTTGATTCATGACCCTGAGCAAAATCAGTATCAGATAGTCCCGAATACCAAGTCAAAAATAGACTTGGACTATAACCGAGATCTTTAAGCAAGTTCAAGATTTCTGGCTTTAATGTGAGAATAATTTAGTTTTATATATTTATTTAATAAAAAGTTCATCAGGAATACAAAAAGAATTAATATATCAATAATAGAAAGATGTTTAACCCACTGGAAACATGAATTAAAGGTTAAATAGACACTTCACCAGAAAAGATAATGAAATGAAAACTGTATGTTAAAGAGATATCTGCACTCTCATGTTCATTTCACCATTATTCACAATAGCTTAGAAATAGAAGCAACCTGGGTGTCTGTCAACAGGTGAATGGATAAAAAATATGTGTTATTTACAATGAAATACTATTGAGCTTTAAAAAAGAAGGAAATCCTGACATTTGCAACATGAGTGAACCTGGAGGATATTACGCTAAGCGAAATGAGCTAGGAACAGAAAGAAAATGCTTTATTATCTCATATATGTGGAATCTAGAAAAGTGAAATTCGTAAAAGTAGAGAGAAGAATGGTGGTTACCAGAGGTTCATGTGGGGGAGAATTTGGAGATGTTAGTCAAAGGGTACAAGGTTTCAGTTAAGATCTGGAGGTCTATTGTACAGCATGGTGACTATAGTTAATATTAACATGCTGTATGTTTGAAAATTGTTGCGAGAGTAGATTTTAAAGTTCACATCACAAAGAAAATGCCAAGTATGTGAGGTGATGGATATGTTAATTAGATTGATTTAATCATTCCATAATGTATACATATATTGGTATGTCATGTACTCCATAAATATATACAACAAAAATAAATTTTAAAAATTAAATCAATACAAATAATTTTAAAAATTAGTTGAAATCTTTAAATTAATTTGATATTAAAAATAACTTGATATATCTAATAAAACTTTGATATATCACCTGGAAATTATATATCCTCTAAATAAAAAGGCATTTTTCTGTGTCTCCATAATTATATGAGCTTCTCCTTCTACTCTTTGACATGATTTTATCTGAATGATGAAATAAAGTATCTGTTATCATTACTGTATCACCCTTAATTTGGAAGAGCATAATGGACTATAAAGTGATGAAAATTAAAGTGCCTGTAGACTCAGTTTTTGTGCAGGACCAGCAAGCTGACTCAACTATGTGGCAATACTGTAAAAATGTAATGTTTTACTTAATGGAACAAAGTACTATCCTTTATTTATTGACTTACAGAAAAATAGCATTTACCAATTCAATAGTTGCATTCCTAATGCCTGGTGATGTGCTGATTTGCTTTCCTAAAGAGAACCAAACCTAGAGGAGGAGCTGTAATGGGAGTCGCCACCTGATTAAAGTTTCAATAATTCATTGTCATTGTGCAAAACCAATCTATCTTTAGTAATTGCAAAAGTGACAAGTTAACGGGAATTTGATAAGACTCACTGACCCTTAATATTTCAAGTCTTTGATGGTGGTATTTAAATTTGTAATTCTTTCAGAGATGAGATATTGTTTTTGTTTCCCTCTTTGACAAGGAAAGATAATTTTGAGAACATTTCTTGAACAAATATAGTCCCTTTTTAAAGGATTGAGTTAACAATTTAATTAGTTATTCTACCATTATACTCTGGAACTGAGGGAAGATCTATTCCCGCAGACCTATCACGAAGCAAATTTGGGTAACATAAATATCTTCATTTATTTCTTGGCTACTCTACTTCTCATTTTGATCACTGCAAGTAATGTTATGTTTCCCCAGGAAAAAATATAAACTTAGAGCCAGAGCATAATAACTTCTAGATTGTCTGAGACACTCCATTTTCTATTGGGTAGTTACTTTGGTGAATGATTCCAAAGAGAAACATTTAGGGTAGGATAGAAGGGTATTTATGCTATAAACTTATAATGTTTGTAGGGATTTTTCACAAGAGAAAAATCTCTATTTTTCAAGGATCTTTGGTGTGAATTGACTCTAGTCTGGTTGAATGAGTGACATTCATTCTATATTCTGGGGCTCAGATCTGGCTTCTATTCACCTTGAGAGGTTTTTTTTTTTTTTTTTTTTTAACATTGGTGGGCTGCTTATCAATTTTAGTCCTTAGGAATGTCATCAATATTTATTTAGCCACACCAAGATTTCTGGTGGTAAACCCATTTTGCTTGTCATCACTCCTACCAAAGAGGACAATTTTAAACTTGACTTTAAAATTGTTCTGCTCCTTTGGCTCTGTTACAACATCTGGATACATCTTTTGGAATCCTAGAGTCCATTTCAAGTGTAACTCCCCAGTAGAATTCTCAGACTACTAAGAATATCCACTATAAAACTTTTCAAATACACAGGAGTCCTCACTTTAGTTCTTTATTTCTCAATACCTTAATGAAAGAAGTATCTCTTGTGTTTTTCAGGCATAATAGTTAAGGAGCATGACTTATATCTGATAATATCAATCCATGTTTTATCTCCCTACTTTAGATTTCTTCTAATGAATTATAATAAATTATATATGATATCCCACCTTCATTTATCATGGGCCACAATTAAGTACATATTTTAACCAAACAACTAAGCAATCAATTACAAATGCTTTCACCTGTTCAACCTGGCAAATTGAGTCCAGACTCTCTAGTAACTACCTCTATATTTATAACTTCAATCCAGTTAAACTTTTGTTCTTTTCTTATTCATCTAGAAACTATGCATGTTCCCCATGTATATTCACCACATTTTTGTAGATATAAATTGCCAGTTATATAATTCTTTCTTATTTTTTAGAATGTTTTCTCTCTTAGCATTTGATTTGTAATTTTGTAATTGGCCCAGCTTGGACTCTAGTTAAAGGTGTAGAGAAAAGGAAGTGTGGGTGGGGGTGAGCAGTGGGGTGGCATGGTTTTTCTTGCAATGTAACTCTCAGACAAGTATTTATGGAGTCTTTAAGGAGGGCAGGAAAGGCTTATCACACATGGGAGGAGAGTCTGCTTCAACCTCCAAGACAGGTTCAATGATTGGAAATTCAGTAAAAACTGACTCATCTTCCACATTTTCTCATAAATAATCATTCAAATTTACAGGGTTCCACTCTTTTCTAACTGGTGCCCTAACATTCACATTAAAGACATGGCAGGGTAATGCATTCAACTGACTTTAAAATTCAGCCACTTGGAAGAATAAAAATTACACTGATTTTAAAAGCAATAAGAATGTTTTAACTTATTTATCAGAAGACCTTGGATTTCAGTCCATCATTTGAATTTGTCAAGCTACTTATCTTCTCCAGTTCTTTTCTACAGTCCTTGAGTTATATACACTCTCCATTCTTTTCCATAGCAATGGCCAATTAGCACATTAACGGCTTACCTTCAATGGGTACTTCACTCCAGTGAACCATAGGTAATAATTTGATTAACAATATATCAATAATTTTTACATATCATTCATCTTCTGCTAGGCATTATTCTAAGTTCTTTATATTTATTAACTCATCCGATCACTGCACTTGCCATTGAGTTAGTTATTCCCATTTTACAGTAAAGAAATTGAAGCCCTAATTTGTTAAATAACTTGTTCAGTTTACACAGCTAATAAGTGGATCCAGAATCTGTTTGTTGTTTTTTTTTTTTTTTTTTTTTTGTTTAACTCAGAGAATGTGTCACCTGAGTTTTGAGCAATTTTAAATTTGGGGGTTGGGTAGATCATAGGTTATATGCATTTATCCTACTGCGAGTGAGGGAGGATAAGTGAATATCTGGGGATCTCAGCTTCTGTAGTGTTATCTCCCACTAAAATTCATATTGTGGGTAATTTCTCAAACATAGTACAGCAGTTCAGATACAGGTAGCCAAGAAAGTGGCCAATTACCTTCACAATGACAGACATAAACATCCATAAAGTACTCAAATATCATTTGCAAAAGTATCTTAGAAAATTGTTTGACAAATTTTTTAAAGAGGTATTTTGGATGCAGACCTTACTTAAACATAATGAAAATCCTTTATATCAAATTCAAGAAATACATATAATTACCAGAATGCCTAGTCTAAATATTTAGACACATTAGGTATTTGATCATATTTGGATAAAAAATCTCTGAACAATTGACACAAATATTAATGCTTAATTAGAACATCTTTTAAACATATCTTATATAAATCACTTTCTCATATACAAATACTTATTTTGCATTTTTAGTATACTATAACAATGACATTATTAAATTGTTAGTGTATCATGGAATATAAAGTGGTTAGGAAGTTAGAAGACATGAGTGTAAAGTTTGAATAACTTTAATGTCAATTTTAGAAAATAATACATCAAAAAGCAGAGAGAGAGAAGAAAGGAAGGGGCAAAAACTTACCTAAGAGGTACAGTGAACACTATTGGAATGATGGGCACATTTATAGCCCTGACTTAAACATTATAAAAAGCACTTACTTTCTTTATGCTGACTGTGGATATGTGATAAAAGCTGTCAATGTTTGTAACCTCTTCATTTATATTTTCCATCCCCAGGAAAATTGTGACATAGAAAAAATACTAAATTATTAAAGGTAGAATAAATAATTAGCCCTACCTTTTTATTGTTTCAAAAAAAATGGTAAATAAATAAGTTAAACTAATTCCTATGTTTTTTTCTTATGTGTGAGTTTTTAAAGAAATTCTATTATGGCAGACCCGAAAGTAGATGATAAAATCATACTCTGCTCCATTAATGCTTCATTCTGGCTGAAATAAATGGAGCTGAAACATTTTTCCTTATTTATTTATTTATTAGATACTTCTTTCATTTTCTCCATATATACACACACACACACACACACACACACACATATATATATGCAATAGCTAAATAGCCAAATATTTTTCTCTTATTTTTTTAAATGTTTTCTCATTTTCTATTTTCTGGTAATGATCATCTATTTTAAACAGCTTTTCTGCCACCTGGGAGGAATATATAAAACAATATATTACAATTTATAACATTTTAACTTAATATATAATGTGTTTAAATTGTAAAATATTAATATAGTCAATTGAAAATCAACAAAGAAGTAAACAATTGCTATTGTATAATTAGCAGATAATTACAGAAATTTCAACTACCATATGTTTTGGTAAATTACTTGTAGAAAATATTCATTTTGTTTTGTATAATAATCAAAGTTCTGGTAGAATATAGAAAGTGAACCATATCATTCTGATAGAGTAAGCAAACAAGTGAAAATAAAGCATAAATACAGTATGACAAATATATTCAGTGAACTAATATAATGAGTGATCTACACATTTAGAAAAGTAGCTCCTTGGATATTTTTCATGCTGTTTAATCAATAAAGGAATTTTGATTATTAAACTCATTCTTTCAATGACCCTAAAATAATAAGAACAGCACTTTCCTGTTTCAGAATATTATTTCAATATATTGATTTTATTAATACAAGATAGTTTATTCTCATTTGCTGAAAAGTTCTTGTTATAAATCTACAATATGCTTATGTTTGGGCATAATTTCATATTGATATAAAGACATTTAAACAATACAAATTTACATCATGAGAATTTTACCACTTAGATGCAACACTCTTTGTGGTATATAGTCTGACTAATCTGCACCATCCTTAATTATATTATTTAATCATTTTGTGATTATTTAATCACAAAAATCCATTTTAATATTAATCGTTAGGAAATCGAGACACGGAGAGGGTAGGTATTCCTCCCAACTCAATAGAATTAATAAGAAACATATTTAAAAGACTTTGAATCCAAAGATAAATTAGCACGTTAGGTATTAAAGACAGGAAATTTGCTACATCATTTTTAGTGAATGTGAGTTTCAGAAAATTAATTAAATTATAAGTACATACATTTTGTCTAATTGGTAATCTTATATTTTGGAAAGTTTAAGCACACACATATATATGCATATGCACATATGTACAGTATAGACTTGCCTTGGTGGCCCGCAAAGAACAACCCCTCCTGGCATTCACTCCTTTGTGTAGTTCCATATCACATAGACCCTGGGCTTGGCCAAGACTTGCTTGGCTAACGAGACATTAGCAAGTGTCGTGAAAGCAGCATTTGACATAAACACACACTGAAGCTTACCATCTTGGAAAGCTCTCTCTGAAAGCCAGCCAATATGCTGTAAAAAAAGTACAGATTCAATTACTAAAAGTAAAAGACTACGTGGAGAGAAGGTCTGGGGGAAGACAGGTTGTCTTGGATGTTCCAGTTCCCACTGAGCTCCCATCAGGATGAAACTGTAAGTGACTCAGCTAGTCCATACGGAGTGGAGGGATTGCCCAGCTGAGCCTTGTGAACCACAGCATTGTGAGAAATAAGAAATCATCACTGTTTTGAGACACTAAGTCGTTGAATGTTTCTTTACCCGTCAATAAGTAGCTGCACCACACACACATGAAAAAAGTTTCTTCCTAGTGGAATTTTACAGGTGCTTATTTTGTCTGAGCTTGCTTAGTGGAAGATGCAGAAATGCGTTCCTCTACAGGATTCATTTAGTATGCCTAGTAATGGATTTTGTATCTACTATATAGTGTTTTATGGCTCCTTGGAGACTTGTTTAGAAATGAGAAGTCCTGCAGGGGCTCCATAGTTAATTCTTTTTAAAGCATGTGGTTGTAAATAGCAAGGAAGTATAAACCAGCAGTGTGATGAGACTCTTAAGGCATTTCCAACAATCCCTAAGTAATTTCCCACAGAGATGCAACTGAAATCCAGTTTTTCAGAGATGTTAAACTGATTAAAGCTTCATCAAATTCTTAAAGGAATAAACAGACTATAGATCTAAAGGAATTGAGAGTTAATACATGGATTAAATGTACTTATTGACTTAAGTGAGTTGCAAGTTATTTTCTGGTTCAGAAAGAAAGAACATTTTTGGACTTTGAAGACATAGACTTGTGTTTGATGACATCTAAAACAAACATTAGGAGTTTAATGTACATTTTATACAGCTTTTTAAAAGCCTTCAGAATCTGCTTTAATTTGCATATTTTAGATGAAATATGGAAAATGAATGAATGTGGACTGAACACACAGAAAACACCACAGCTTATTTCCAGGAATATTGCATATAATGTGCTAATATCATTTGTGGGCTACATGTTCTACATATGAGAATACAATGTGATGTCTTTATCTCACTAGGTAAAATCCTCTGTGACTAATTTCTGAAGCTTGCTATGATCTTCCCCTTGGGAGTGGAAAAAATCTTTTCCCCATTTTGAAACACTTTATTCTACAATCAATAAAATTTAGGTAAAGATACAGAAGCCAGAAATTGTTCTAAGATTATGAAATTTTTTAAAATATCTTTGGTCTTCTTCTGAAAGGTCTAAGCATCCTTCTACAAAGAATTTCCCTACTAATCTGTGGAACCCTGAAACAAATCTATGTTAATGCAAAACCTACTACTCCAATCTGTGGTGTTATTAATATTATCACTTAGGTATGGTATATATTGAATGAATAGTATTCATCAAAGAAAAAATACATAATGTAAGAAAATGGTAAATGGCTAGGCTCTAATAGAAATAAGAGGGTATAATTAGTAAATTTCAGAGAAATTGTGAAGGAGTAAGAAACAAGTCTTTTGGATGAAAAGAAGCAAAACATCAAGAGTAACCATACCTGTATATTTGTTTGAATAATATAAACCTCAAAAATGATGATAGCCAAGAGCACAGAATTGCAAGGGCACATGCTAAAATATCACACTCCTATTTTGCCTAGCGATAATATAGTTTTATTGAGATAATGATATTATAATGAGAAATTTTGCATGTGAGTAAAACATAATGATTATATAGTCTGATTAGATCTATTGTGGAAATATCTGCAGAAGTATTTAAAACAGATTTATACTACAGACAAAAAAATAAGGTCACAAAGAGGAATATGATAGGTATTGGATTATTAAGTATGAAATGTCTGATTTCCTTAAGTACTAACTTTAACAGTTGATATCTCTGACATTTCACTTTGACACTTCTTGTTTTAATTTTATTGTGAAGGTACATCCTCAGTCTTTCAAATCCACAATTTGGCTTGTGAATATCTTTCAAATTTTTTTAGAGAAATTTTTGTGAAATCATGGATAAGTCAAAAATTGGTGTTATTTTCGAATATGAGTTCCATCATGGAACCAATGCAGCTCAGACAGTTCAAAGTATCAACAAAGTGCTTGAGAAGGATATGGCTAATGAATGCACAGTACATTGATGGTTTGAGAAGTTTTGTTCTAATAATTTTAATCTAGAAAATGAGCCACATGGGCAACGTGAGACCAAGGTGGATAATAATGAACTGAAAGCTGTAGTGGTAGCAAATCCAGCTCAAACTATGTGTGAATTAGTAGCAAGTTTTGATGTTATTATTCCAACAATCTTGGACCATTTGAAACAAATTGGCAAGGTAAAGAACCATTTGAAACAAATCAGCAAGGTAAAGAAGCTGGACAGGTGGGTTCTGCATGAATTAAACGAGCATCAGCAGAGAAGTCTTCCTGAAGCTTGCCTTTCTTTGCTGTCACAACATAAAGGTGAGCCATTTCTACACAGTATTATTAAGTGTGATGAAAAATGGATTCTTTTTGACAATTTCAAGCTTTCATCACAATAGATGGATAAAGATGAAGTGCTGAAACACAGTCCAGAACTCAATAGTCATAAAAAAAAGTTAATGGTATCTGTTTGGTGGTCCAGAGCTGGTATTATCCACTACAGCTTCATAAAACCTGGTCAATCTATTACAGTGGATGTATTCTGCAATCAATTGGATGAAATGATGAGGATTCTTGTGATTAAGCAGCCAAGATTTGTAAATAGAGACAGGCCAATACTCTTGCAAGACAATGCCGAACCACATGTTGCACAAACACCGCTGCTCAAAGTAAAGAAGTTGGACTTGGAAACTCTGTCATTCACCATATTCACCAGACCTCACACCAACTAACTACCACTTCTTGCAAGTTTTGGACCAATTTTTTCAAGGAAAAATACTCAATTCTAAACAAGCTTTGGAAAACACCTTTCATGATTTCATCACCACTCCCTTTCCAGGCTTCTTCACTGCTGACATAAGCAAGCTACCATTAAGATGGCAAAATTGTGTTGATAGTTTAGGCACATACTTTGATTAATTGTACTGCTTCTTGTTTGAGATATAATAAACTACACTTTTGATTCAAAATTAGACATTTCATATTTAATGATCTAAATATAGAAAGATTAACTTGAGGTTTTGAGTACTTCTGGTTAATGTATTTTCCCAAATATTTGGTTGAGTTCCATATTAAATAATAAGATAAATATCACTGTGGCTATACTGAATTGCCTGGTCTTACATTATCACTGCTGTTTGAAAGAAAACACCATACACTGAGATACTTGCTTTGGAAGGGAAAAGAAGTTCATTCTCCTAATATCCTGTGTAAAGATTTAGGGTTCATAGTAATTTAGGCAGACTCTGCTCTGAAGATTGCCTCCAAAATTGGGGTTTCCAGAGGCAATTTGGAGAGATAGAAAAGGAATTCAGTAATACGTTATAAATAGCAATAACTTTATAGTGGCACAACTTCATAGTTTTATGATATTGGACTCGTAAAATTTTCAATTCTGTAGAAGGAGGAAAAAAATGACTATATTATACAGATGCTTTAAAAAATAAATGAAGGGATTCTGGAAGGATGGCTGTGGGGACAGCATTGTTGACCAGTTTCTCCAAATTGCCACATAAATATGGACAGAACAACTAGAAAACAAACCCAAAGAAAAAAACATGGAGCACATTTACCATAAATCTAAGTAATAAGCCCCCCTCACCCTCACAAACCCCAAAATATAAGCAGATGGAGACAAACCTACAACAGCCACAAAATTACATGATGTCATTGTCTCTGTGGGGAGAAGAAAGAAGTCATACAGCAGCATATGTTGGACCTGAAAAAAGATAATCTTCAAAATAGCCAAGAGGTGTTTGCTGGAAAACACAGAAGGTCAATTTGAAAACAGAAGCTAAAACTGGAAGGAGTTTCCTTCCTAACATATACAAGATAAGAGGCCTGCTGTAAGAAAGATTCTCAAAGAAATAGCTTTATTGTCATGCAAATATATTATATAAGGAAATTAATTGTCTCTACCATTAATTTGGTTAATTCTTCATGGGACTAGACCAAACTGTTTCTATTATTCCTTTTGCGCTGATGGAATTACATGAGTAGAGCATATAGAGACTGACATGTTAGACAATGACATAAAACTAGCAGTCTGCAAAGCTAGCTTCTCATTTAATTCTTGACTAAAAACCAACAAGGAAAACCTTAAATGGAGTCTTCAAATTAACAAATATAAAATAGTGCCACATAAGTCACCAAAATCAGCTGTATAGCATAAATAATGCTATGTTAAACTAGAACATAACCTAAATGTGTGTTAAACTTGCTGAGAGTCTTAAGAAACTTCCACTCTGTAACCTCCCAAGATAGAGCAACAGTTCAATGATCAATTTGTCATTTTACTGTGTGTATTTGGCCCAAATAGATTAGCAAAGCATCAGAATATACTAACTAGCATGTGATAGAAAATCTGGCTCACTCTTCTGAGCCATGCAAACACTTACAAATCACAGAACTGATTATCTAAATTATCTAAAAATTAAACGATACCTTTTAATTGTTTGCTAATTTTTCTGATGGAAGGGTTATACTAACAAACAAAATAAAATAGTCATGTTATCATATAATGTGCTCCTATTTCTTGTTTCTTTTCATATATTAAGCTCTACCTGGTTTGGATTGGTGCTAGTGCTAAAGAAGGCATGATCTGGAGACAATCAAAAATTTCTTGTATCTTTCACACTTTCTTAAAAAATATGATAAAAATTTTGATTTGGGCCAAGAGTAGCTATTATGATATTGCCTCTGAGAATGCTCTTACTCAAGTCATATGCATTAAAGAATCTTTAAAAGGTAATGAACTTTGCTGAATAAATGAAAGTATAAGGTAGACGTTATTGATAAGTAATTAGAACATATTCAACAAGATATGTGGCTCATGCAATGATAAATCAGGAAAATGCATTAAATGTAAGCCAAATGTAGAAAAAAGGCAAATGATATTTGGTGTGGAAATATGAAGATATAAAACATGAACTATACAAAGTAGTAAAACAAGATAATCAAGTGGCTTAAAGGATTTACTTAATATTTACATAAAACATTATTCTAAATGCTGCAGATACAATGGTAAACAAAGTTCTCCCTTTTTAGAGCTTACATTTAATTGGCTCAGATAGATAAAATAAAAAAATATATATGTTGTCCAGGGAAGACTACTCTGAAAAGTGACATTTAATCGGAGTTCTGAGTAAAGCAGAGAAGTCTCACAAATACTTAGAGGAAGAACATTTTAAAGCAGAAGGAATGTGAGAGCAAATTACCCGAGTCAGGCTCATGACTGGCACTGTCCAAGATAAGCAAGGAGGCCAGAGTGGCTGTAGCATGGTGAGTAAAGGAAAACTGATAAGCACCAGGGGCTAGATCACATAGGGCCTGGTAAGTTTTCTTAAAAACTTTGGATTATACTCTTAAAAGCCATTAAGCAAGGAACATTTAACATTTAAGCAGGAAGTAACACAACTTGGTTTATAGTCTTAAAATGTCTCTTTGCTATGTAAAAAAATTAATTGAAAGAAAGGCCAACTTTGGAAACAAAGGGGCAGATTAATGAACTACCAGAATGGTCTGGATGAGAGAAGATGGTGGCTTAAACTGGGCTGATAAGATAGAAGTAAGAAAAAGTAGTTGCAGTCTGGGTTTATTTTGAAGGTAGAATCAAAGCATTTACTGTTTAACTGACAGTGTGAGAGAAAGAAGAGCCAAAGATAAATTCTGAAAATTTGCCTTGAGTAACTCTGTATATGGTATTATAATTTATTGAGTTGAAAAACACTAGGATGAGATCATGGTTTGGGAGAAGAAATAAAAAATTCAGCTTAGGACAGATATTCTTTGAGTCATCTATTTACATTCAAGTAGAATATGTGAAGGGCATATTTGGACTTTTAAGACTGAAGTTCAGAAGTAAACGATTGTTGTGGATATACCGTTGAGGAGTCATGCGTGTATATTGGCCTTCAAAACTATAAGACAAGATCATACTATCCAAGTACTTAGAGAAGTGAAGAAATTAAGGAATGAACTGGTGGCATGCAGACAAATACAGGTCTGGAAGCTCTAAGAGGGGCCAGCAAAAAAGACAGAGAATGTAAGAACTTAGGATGCTAGCAATGTATGCTGTCCAGCAATCCAAATGAAGAAAGTGTGTCGAGAAAAGAATGATCCGTTGTTTTCAATGCAGCTGAGAAACCAGCAAGATAAGGATTAAGAACTAATTATTGTATTTAGAAGCCTGGAAGTTTCCAGTGGTGGTGGAGTGGTGACAACAAAAGCTGAATTGGCATAGGTTTGAAAGACAGTGGGAGATGAGGAATAGAGAGGTATAAAAGTTCTCTTTGAGAAGGTAACTGAAAGAGTTACCTTTCTGTATGTCATCACAGAAAACACTTCTTGAAGAAGGGAGATCGACAACATGACTTATGCCACTATGAACAATCCAATAGAAAGGAGAATAACTGTGTGGCTAGGGTGGAGGCAATTGCAACAGCAAAGCCCTATATTAAATGATAGTAGGTGGCTTGTTATAGCTGTTTTGTTATATCCTAGAAAAAGGTCACCTATCTAACCAGGCAAATAACATTATTCTTCTCATTTTTTCTTATGTTAAGTTCTTTTAGTGCTCCTTTCACATTTCTGTGATTTCTAAATATTAGAAGTCTTTAGAATTGTGTCTATGGACGTCTGATTCATAACCTTGATGAATCTGTATAATTTCATTGTTCGGTTTGTCTGTGTGGAGGTTCCCTGGTTCCCTGGTTCCCATTGTCAAGAATGAACACTGGTACCAAGTTGAGCCGATGATGGAGTGATCACAGACACAGAGCAATTTTATACAGTTTATCACATATAAGAAAGAATTAAAGTAAAGAAGGAAGCTACACAAAATGAAAATACATTCCACAGAGAGTGGAGCGGGTCAGTCTCCACCAGTGGAGAAAGCCTCCCACTCCTGGGAGGAGTGCAGGGTTAGTTTCCTGCAAACTTCTGGCCACAAAATTTTCATCAACTGATCAATACATAATTTTGTTTTATGTGTGTTTCTGTTTAAAGACAATTCACTTAATATATATTATTGATCATTCACTCTGAACTCACAGTCAATAGCACTGTAAGTCATCTTTTCTCCGTGAGGCACATCTCAACCTTTGTGTGCTTGGGAACACTAGACAGTGCTTCAATGGTACACATTTGGGGGCCATTTTAAACAGTGAAATAACCACAAAAAAAGCACAAAAGTGTGAAAAACATGGCACTAAACAGATCATAAAAAGACATTTGTTTACAGTATGTTGGCTGTACCAAGAGGCCTTATTTGGCCTCAGCTGGGAAAGTGTGTCAGATGTCTCAAGATTTTCACTATTCTGCATATGCCCAGGAATGACTGCAAAAGCACTATGAGCATGGATTTTGGAGTTACAAATAAATTTTAGGGAGTTGGCAAATTTTCAAACACAGAATCTGCAAATAATGAGGATCAACTATGCTAACATTTCTTATTATCTTCTTCTGCTTTATTTTTCTTTATAGCAATTACTACCAGGTATACAATTAATATATGTTTTCCTAATTTTTTTTTTGTTTATTGTCTGTCTCACCATAGAGATTTTAAAATTTTGTTCATGCTGAATCCTGATCCTTTGTAACAGGAACTGGCACATAAGAAGCACTCAATAAATATTTATAGAGTAAAAAAAATTAAAGACAGCTATAGAAAGACAGATGTTATAAAAATAAAACAATAATATTTATATAAATTTAGTTTATCTTGAAGAATGAACATATCCTTATGGTTTAAAACTCAAGAAGCACAAAGGGATACACCATGAAAAGTCTCCTGGGCTATGAATGAAATGCCGAGTTTACATATTTACATTGACACATTAAAGTGACTCTACACAAAGCAGATTAAGAACATGTGCCAGAAATGCAGTAATACAATGAGATCATAGGAATTTAATAAGTTCTTTGTGAAAAGATGACCCAAACAAAAGATGAAAAATGACCCCAACAAAAGATGAAAAATATCAAAAAGATTAAAACTAAGAGTGTCTTTGTAACACTCAGGAAAGGAGTGAAAAAGTAAAATAGAATTATTACAAAAAATAAATCAATGCTGTTCTGATGGTGGCTTGTATTGGCTAAGGAGAACTGATGGTTAAATTTTCTGTAATTATGTGAGATGGTTTTTAAACACAGCCATTATTAAAAATTAAATTATGTACGTGCAATTGGAGGAACTATGTTAAAATTATATTGAGAGAGATGTTTTTGTTCCTTTCTGGGGAGAAGATTATCAGTGTTCTGTACAATGACACTGATTAGGCAAAAAGACTCAGTGTGATAATCTGGCCATACTCTTCTTCCTTCTTCCTTCATCTGCTGCATTTCAGTTTGCCACTAGGGGAAAACAGGCTGTATACAAAGGGAAGGACAATTTCGTATTATTTATTAAGCTTCTGGGAAGGAAAGGATTAACTCAGCAGGCCTCAGTTGCTCAAACTGGCACATTCCAAAGAAATGCCTTTCTTCAGGATTGCCTTTGGATAACCCCCAGGACAAAAGTGCAGAAATTTTGAAATATTTTGCCTGTGTTTTCATGTGCCTGAAGGCTTGGAACAGAAGGTACTGGGCCAGTTTGGACTGCTGAGTTACATTTCTTCAGAACGAAGAACACACTTTATAGCCAATAGTGTCTAACAATGGGCGAAAAGATATTATATCAAGTGGACATATCGTGATTGATACCATCCTCACAGGAACACTTTTATGTGTAAAATTGGGGGAGATAAAGGCATGAAGCGCTGGCTTACACACTTTCATGAGTGTGCACTCACATACAATGTCAGGGGGACCAAGGGAGGGCCCCCTCTAGATAGGCCTTTCTGCTTTTCAGGGGGTGGGGCAGGATCTGGGTAAGAAGGTTTGATGGTTTATTTTATGTGTCAATTTAGCTAGACCACAGTATGCAGATGTCTTAGCCATTCAGGCTGCTATAAAAAATACTGTGGACTGGGTAGCTTATAAATTTATTTCTCACAATTCTGGAAGCTGGGAAGTCCAAGATCAAGGCACCAACAGATTTGGTGTCTGGGGAAGGCTCATTTCCGGGTTCGTATACAGTACCGTCTCCTTTCATCCTCACATGGTGGAGGGGGCAAATGAGTTTCTGTGGGCCTCTTTTATAAAGGACTAACCCATTCAGCAAAGCTCTGACCTCATGACCCAATCACCTCCCCCAAAACCCTACTTCCTAATACCATCACCTTGGATGTGAGGATTTTAACAAATGAATCTGGGGGAGGCACAAGTATTCAGACTTTAGCACCAGATATTTTCTTAGCCATTATTCATCTAGATATTTTTGTGAAGGTAATTTTTTGGATGAGATTAACATTTAAATCAGTAGATTTTAAGTAAAGCAGATTGCTCTCCATAATGTGGGTGGGCATAATCCAATCAGCTGAATGTTTTAATTAAAAAAAATACTGACCTCCCCCGAAGAAGAAGGAATTCTGCCAGCAGATGGCCTTCAGACTCAAACTGCATCTCTTCTCTGGGCCTACATCCTTCTGGCCTATCCTGCAGATTTTAGACTTGCCAGGCTTCACAATCACCTGAGCAAATTTCTTAGAAGTAAATATTTCTTTCTCTGTAAATATATACACATATACACACATATGCACATATACACATGTACACAAAGTGCACAAATATGTATATTTGTATATACTTACATATATGTGTGTGTGTGTGTGTGTGTGTGTCCTATTGGTTCTGTTCTTCAGAGTACCCTGATTAATACAGAAAGGATGAGAGAAAATACTTGTATGACTGCACAATTCTCCCTCACATCACCTCACTTTTTTTCCCAATCTGATCCAGTAGTCCTGGGGACTAGGGCTACAATTGTGTGTGTCAAAAGTAGGAATGATCCCTAAGTAGCTGGAAGTATACTTTCAGTCCTTTATACCAGAATTACTTAAAAGCCTGATGGGATGGATTATGCCTTAGCCCATCTGGAGGAATTAGAGTTGACAGTGAATAGCGAATGCAGCTGTATGGCCTAGTGGTTGCAGTAGCCGGATAGTTTATGCCTATACCACACGACTCTATATGAATGGGAATGGACATGGGAGAAACACTTGCTAGACTGGAATTGCTACCAGCAATCTGGACCAATTTAATGGCTGAACATAACATCCTTTCCAAACGTGGAAAATTGGGGGTTAAGATCAATACCAAATTGTGAGAAAGAAAAATAATAGCCGAGGGTAAAGGAATGAATATGTCAGTTGGGCAATGAGAGAAATCCATTATTCCATTGATTGCTCGAGAGGCTCAGAAAAAGAGAACGGTATTGTCTCTTAACACAATTATACCATATACCCAAAAGAATGAAGCCATCCACATGTCTAATAAGAACAAGCCTGCTTTGGGAACCTGAAAAAGTCAAATGGAAGCCTGAAAACCTGAGTGGCCTTGATCTGGGAGACGTTTTTGTCATATGATATGATGATGAATTGGACCAGTTGTTAATAACTAAGTTGAACTCTAGTAATGTCTTAGTATCTTTTGTCTCTTATTTTTTAGGTTATATCTACTACAAAGGATATCATTTGGGAAGAAATTTCCAGGAACTACTCTCTACTGATGTGTTGAATCATGAAGTGTACAGTTCCCAGTGGACTCATTACTGTGTAACTATAAACCTTGATGACTGAATGCTTAGAAAGTTCACTGGTTATAATGAATAAAATATAGCAGTGGCTATATCACCCTTATGCTTAAATAGAATAGAAAAAAAAGGACAGGAGGTTTCTCATGGGAATAAAGCAATAGGCATCCCATAGTGAATTTGAATTCCCACTGGGAAACATCCCTAGCCTGAGACAAAAAAGGCTATTGGAGGTATTATGACATTTTCAGACAAAATTAAATTTAGATATGACTACTAATCTAACTCTAGCCTGGGGACCCCACATTTTTGGTTACAAAACACATATCTTAACTGCACTCAGGCCACTAGCACACAATAACAACAATATACATTGTGGATTAATATTATCCCACAAGACAGAAAGTGGCTTTAGTGGAGATAAGTTTTGGTCTAGGCATTGTGGGAGAAGCTTAATTTGCCTTTAGTGAGAAACAACATTCAGAGGAAAAAATATTTATTTACTAGAATTAGCAGATTAGAGCAAAATCTTTTCTAGAAGGAAGGCAAGATATGGGAATTGACCTGGAAAGATGATGACATTTTAGTGACGTGGGTCAGACAGGCTCAACGAGTACTGATGGATAATGCTAGTAAGCAGCTTTGGGAAAGGGCTGCGTCCTGACCCAGCATAGCTTCTAGACCACTGTAATACAGATAGATGCCAACAACCAATGAGCATTGGCTGTCTATCCTAGCTGCTAAGGATCAAGGGGCATAGTTTTGAGAGTCTCATGTATTCCAAACTTATGGATGTTCCCTGAAGGCAGTTGTAATATACACTGATGCACGGTGAGTGTCATTGACTTAAGAATAAATCAGAATAAGATATCTTCTATAACTGCAGTACAGTAAGCAGGAATAGGCACAACTGTGAACACCCATGTAGTCCCACAAGAGGGAGATGGGGCCTGTTATATAGCAGCACATGATGAAAACCAGTCTTAGTACAAGCCTGTGAACTAACACAGGGCGACTGGATGTATCCCCACCTGACTTGGAATCCAGAAATAACCAAATCATTGTCAACTGTAATGATTCTTACTCTAAAAATATATGATATATGAGCAAGGGCAAATTCTGTGAAAGGCACAGCAATATCTTTATGATTCTCACTGATTTTTTCTGTTATAAAACTGAATTGTGCCATGACCATACTGCAATATGGTATAACATTGCAAGTGTTGGTAATACTCAAATACCTTATGAATATAAGTCTTGATAATACTGATACTCTTGAACAAATGGTGTTGGGCAATCAAGTTAAATCCTCCTTAGGATGCATTAGCAATGAAATATGACTAATCTGAGGAAGAACTGAAATTGGCAACCATTCTATGCTAAATAGTTCCATCCAATTTATCACAAGGTAAAGATAACAGTAGATCAAATAAGGAAATAATCAGATTAGTAAAAAAATATGAAGATGTGTATAATGGCTTTTTCATAATAATATTGGATTAGTTGTTTCTTTAAATCTTTTGCTATTACACACTGGCTTCCCCCATTTTTAAGCATATCCATCTGCTGTGTCTGTTATATAAATGCTAAACTTAATATAGATTCTCAGAAATATGAACCTTTTTCTGTAAGAGCATAGGCCATGGGCCAGAGAGGTGGACTGGGCAGGAAAGGATTAACTCAGCAGGTCAAGGTTGTTCAAATCTAACACATTTCAAAGAAACATCTGCCTTTAGGACTGGCTCTTGGCCATCTCATAGGGAGATTGCCCGTGAACCCTTGGAATAGTCTGCCTGACAGAGTGATTTTTATGCCTGAGATCTTGAGCTATGCCCAAGTTTGACTGGTTTAACCAGATGAGCTTACCCTAACAATATAATTTATGATGAATGTCTTTTTTTGCTTGGGGGTGTGGGGTAGGTTGGTGTCTGAATAGCTGAGATCAGTCATGCAGACGCTGCATGCCTACATATCTGACCCTGAGCACCAAGGCTTGGGTGAGCTTCCCTGGTTGGCAACATTTTGCAAGTGTTGTCACATCATTGCTGGAAGATGCAAGCATGTCCCCTTGCAAATCCACTAGAAGGGGACACCTAGAAGCTTGAGCCTGTTTTCTCACGGATGTCATTCACACCATGTGCTGTTTTCCTTTACCGAGTTTGATCTGTAACCATTCACTGCAATAAACCGTAATTGTGAGTATGGCAACTCGAGTCCTGTGAGTCCCTCTAACAAATGGTCAAGCCTCGGGGTGATCCTGACACAGTTCCATTGCTGTTTTGGGTTTTTGTTTGTTTTTTTTTTCCCCTTCTGCAAGTGAATCTTCCACATGATTTAACATCTTTCCAGATCTGGTCCCATACTCTAGACATCTACAATTAAAAGGTACTTCCTTAAGGCCTATTAAAACTACTTGTATGGAAATCTGTATCCCCTAATAGTGAAGAGACACGTCTCTCTATCTGTCTCTGTCTCAAGCTCTAGTTCTGTCTCTCTGTATCATCTCTATCTATCCACCCTCCAGAAAGGGAGGAAAATGAATGTATATTGATAGATTAGATAGAGACAGGCATGGACATAAATATAAATTCGTTCAGTTTTCTCCCTCTTTGGCCCAAATTTTGTTTTATTTTTTTTAGACAGTATTGGTTAATTTCTATTTTCTGCTTTTAGACCTCTTCTTGTTTCATTGAAAACTAAATTGTTCCCTATTTTTATTACTATGTCATTTTGTCTCTATTTTCTATACTTTTTGTTATTTTCGGTGGATTTCAAAGGAGAGATACAGAAACATCCTCATTGTCAATTTTCAACTAGATATTTCTGATTCCTTTGTAATATAGAAAAGTGTAAAATGCATTGGACTGAATCACTTTCAAAGGAGAGTGCCAAACACCAGTCAGTCACTATTACAAATTGCAAATCTACGATTTGTAAGTTGTAAATTGCAACTATTTATACTATTTTCATTTATTTTATATAGACATATGTATTCACTATATGAAAAATTTCTGAATTCCTTCCAGAAGATAATTAATAATTCCCATAAAAATAGCATGTGAATCATTATTTGTGTGATTGGGTAAAAGACATCTCAAATCTGTTACTAAAAAGCATATCATAAACAGTGTTCTAGATTAAATTAACTTGATTAGTGAATAAGAGTAATCATTATATATTTTCTAGCATTATAAGCTTCAAAACGCCTTTGTCATATACTATGTAATTTTAGTATGAAGGTAAATTAGTGACACTAATATATAATATTTGTTCAAAATCTATTATTGAATCTATAGATATTATTTTGAATGATAACTCAGAAAACTCTTGGGGAACTGATGAGGGTACCGAATTATTAGATTTCCTGTCAATTTGAAACAAATCAATTTTATTTTGAGCATATGTAACATCAATTAAATAAACAGAAAAAGTGTAGATTATCTTAAAAATCTTGAGAAAATCAGAAGTGTTAAGAGAGAATTCCTTTGTAGAACTTATTGTATGCTGAAAACTCATTTTCCCTAAATTTAAAATGAAAATTCTAATACCTAATTTTTAGATATGCTTGCTGAAAATTTATCTGATGAAAGTCCAATGCTTAAAAGTTGATGATTTTTTTCTAAAGATTTCTCTTCAAACTAGAGTAAGTTTCAGTTAGTGGATCAACTGTTAACTTAGTTATGATCTCTTGCTCTAAACTGCAATGTCTCCATTATAGTGTTCTGTATATTATAGATAAGAAAATACACAAGATAATCATAGCTCATATTTCTAAAGACTCAAATTTAACAGGAACATTTGTTTCTTTATTAAAATATATGCAAGTATATTATAAAAATAGAAATTTTTAAATGGTTTGAGAAAACTTGTTATACATAATTACTTGACATGAGGAAGAATAGCATGTTTTCCCACTGACCTAAGTTGAGTTCCCCAACAAGCAGACTCTGAGAGAGAGATTAGTATGTGGGAAATTTATTAGGGAGTGCTTTGCAGATCGGCACCTATGGGAAAGAATGGGAGGGATCAACACCTTTGCTGCTGGAAGGGAAGAAAACAGGATAGGACACAGGCTGAAACTGTAGTATAATGCACCTCCAGTGGAGGCCTCAGCCAACACCCCCAGTGTTCTAAGGTGAGAATGACTCTTCAAAATTGCCTCAAGCTGGGGCAAGGAGACTAGGCCTTTATAAATCCCCCTGTCAGTTAGTCACTGGACTTGGGCTATGTCAAGTTCTGTAGAGGACTGGCTGCTCAGTGATACCCACGACAATGTTGAACTTCACCTGAGCTCTGTGCTCCCGTCAAACTACAATTAAGAAATCTCCCTACACTTTGTGTTTACTGCAAAGAACTAGTTTTCACATATGATTTAGATAAGACTTGCAGACTTTACTTTTGTTTACCTGATACACCTTGACATCATCCCTCCAAATTTCCACTTTTTGTCTCATTAAGGATCAGCTGAAGTGTTTGTCTCCACAGACCAATCTGAACGAAATACCTGCTAACTTGATTTGTTCAAATGTTAGTGAGGGTCTTCTCGAACTTCCCCAAGGTTCCTGAAATTTAACCCACCCTCGAGCTTAAAAAAACAGTGGAATGCAGAACAACCATTCCTTAAGATACTCCCACAGATCGGCAGACCTCAGAGAACAAACATTCTCTGATCTACTCTCTGATCACAGGACCTGCTCATCCTACTACCCACACGGTGCTTTTTAGCCTTCTTTACACTCCCTACAATAGAAAAGTCATTTCTGCTTTACTTTTGGTACAATTATAGATCTTATGATTGAAGCATTCTCCTTATTGCAACAGTTCCTGTCCCGTTATTCCAACAGTACCTCTCCTCCTTTTCCAACAAAATCTATCCTTACCTAAGTCTGGGTTTATTAGTTGACATTTGTTAGCAGCACCTAGAACTCAGAATAATTGGGGAAATCTTTTGCTTCTGAAAAGTGTCTGGGTAGCATATCTTAGCATCCACTACATTTATGCAATTATATTATTTTTAAAGAAAATAAAATTATTTTTTTAAAACAGGCACTTTGAAAGGTCAAGTGAAGTTTAGGGTTGACCAAATGCATTATACATCTCCTTTAAAATAGCAGAAAATATACATTTAAAAAGAATAAAACAGCAAGAATGATAGAAAGTGAGAAAAGTGGCCAACAGTGGACAAAAAAAAATTTGAGAAAATTCCAATGACAGAAAAAGTAGGGCATTCAGTTAAGCATCAGAGATTGACCACATATATTGTCTCCACCTTTTAATGAAATTTAATACAGAGAAATATTTTCATAGTTGAGAATTGAAAGAAGCATTTTTTCCTTACTTCTAGTTTTCTGTTTCTAAGCTGAGGAATAGGAGATGATGAAACAATAAATCAATTAAATTAAGAATTTGATTAATATTTTTTATTTGATGCTCTGATCACTGAATCAAGGTTGCACTTGCAAATTTAAGTGGGCACTCATAAGTGGATTGAAAAATCATATTCCTAGTAGAGTTAATCCAGGAATAATGGAAGTTTACCCAGGCTGCATAAAGTTTAAAAGAATGGTGGGAGAGAAATATAGAATTACATTTTGAGGATGAGTTTTGATGTTTTTGACATTTTGGATTTATTTGCTATTGAAAAAGAACAAAAATTGCAAATAATTCAAATATATCATGAATAAATGTAGCACATTTATGCAATTGTAATATTATTTTCTTAGTCTGTTTTGCTGCTATACCCATATACCTAAGACTGGGTAATTTATAAAGAACAAAGGTTTATTTCTTATAGTTCTGGAAGTGAGAAGTTCAAGGTTGAGGGCCCCACATCTGAAGAAAGCTTTTTTGCAGCATCATCGCATGGCAGAAAGCAGAAGAGCAAGAGAGCACACTCAACAAGAGAGAGCGAAGGGGGCTGAATTCATCTTTTTATCAGAAACCCACTCCTGTGATAACTAACACATTCCTTGATAATGGTATTAATACATTCAGGAAGGCGGAGCCCTCATGACCTAATCACCTCTTAAAGTTCCCACCTCTCAATATTGTTGCATTGGGGATTAAGTTTCCAACACAAAACTTTAGGGCACACGTTCAAACCATAGAAATTATACAGCAATGAAAATAAATGAATCATAAATACAGACATAAACATCACAGCATTTAGGAGAAAACTCTAATAACAAAAGAATATGTTCATATGGTAAAAGTTATAAAATATTTAAGACTATGGAAAATTAAACAACATGTTTGGGAGTGCCTAATATATATGAGGTAAACCTATAAAGGAAGCAAGTGAAATTTCAAGATGATGATTACATATAGGTGGAATAAAGAGTGATACAATCAAAGTAGAAAAATAGCGTTTTCAAGAGTGTTGGCAGGCAAAATTCAAACTCATAAATTGGGTAATGTATATATTAGGGTTTACTAAGTTTGAACCTAATATAAATTATACATATTCTATAATATATAAATATTCCATTAAATAAAAAGAAAATAGCAAGAAATAAACTGAAGAATTTTGCTTTGTAGTCAATGTAGTGGTTTTGACAAGGTCTAAGAAATTGGTTTAATATAAAACAAAGAAGCATCCCATTTATTCTTAACTGTGGCTGTAATTAATTTGATTATGTATATTAATACTTAGCCTTAAATCTAAGACATGAAACCATAAGAATTTTTGAAGATAATGTTGGAAAAACTCTTCTAAGTATTGGCCTAAACAAAGAATTTATGAACAAGACCCCAAGGGCAATCACAGCAACAACAAAAATAAATACATGAGATCTGATTAAATTAAAAAGCTTCTGCACAGCCAAGGAAATAATCAACAGAAAAATAGACACCCTACATAATGGGAGAAAATATTTGCATGCTACACATCTGATAAAGGGCTAATAACCAGAATCTAAAAATAACTCAAGTAAATCAGCAAGAAAAAATTAAACAACTCCATTAAAAAGTGAGCAAAGGACATAAACAGAAGATTTTCAAAAAAAGACACATGGCCAATAAATATATGAAAACATGCTCAATGTCACCAATCATCAGAGAAATGCAAATTAAACCACAAAGAGATATCACCCAAGCCCAGTGAGAATGGTTTCTATCCAAAAGTCCCAAAATAATAGATGTTGGCTTGGATGCAGAGAGAAAGGAACACTTAGACACTGTTGTTGGGATTGCAAACTAGTGTAACTTCTATGGAAAATAGTATGGAGATTCCTTAACGAACTAAAACTAGAACTACCATTTGATCCAGCAATTCCACTACTGGGTATTTACCCAAAGGAAAAAAAGTCATTTTATCAAAAAGACACTTGCACTAGAATGTTTATTGCAGCACAATTCACAATCTCAAAGATGTGGAACCAACCCAAGTGCCCATCAATTCATGAGTGGATTAATAAAATGTGGTATATGTATACTATGGAGTACCACTAAACCATAAAAAAATGAATTGATACCTTTTGCAACAATCTGGATGGAACTAGAGACCATTCTCCTAAGTGAAGTATCACAAGAATGGAAAAATAAAAACCACAGGTAGTCTATTAAATTGGAACTAACCGATCAGCAGTCATGTGCACAGATGGAAGTAAAACACAATGGAAATCATGCAGGGGGGAGGAGGGAGGAGGAGATGGGTGAAATCAAACCCAATGGGTACAGTGTACACTATCTGGATGAGGGGCATATTTATAACTTTGACTCAAGTAGTACAAAAGCAATCCATGTGACCAAAACATTTGTAACCCATAATATTCTGAAATTAAAAAAAAAAAAAAAAACACTTACCAGCCCATTTAATTTTTTTTTCAAATTTGAGAATATATTTGCTTTACAAAGAAAAGGCTTATTTATGCTTATTTAGTAAACTGATTCAGTTAACAAGAATCTTATTTTTTAAAAGATAACATTACATGATTGAGAGACTGCATTACATCAAACTTCTGTTAATCTAGGTTGGAGATTACTTAATTACATTGCCTTCATTATATACTAAAGTGTTGCTATTTTCCTATTTCACTGCTCTTTTAACTATTCCCAGGAGGATGTGGAAACAAGGCAAAAAGTTAAAACCCAGAATTCATCAGATTTAAAAATTAATAACCAATCTATCATTAGTGTCTAATCCCAAATGAGAGAAGATTTGGACTCTTATCTGGAAAGAGAAAAAATATATATATTTCTGGACTGCTGCCAGGCTTCTATTTGTAACGACATAACACTTGCAATGATTTCTATGCCATTGCAGTCTTGAAAATCATTCCCACAGATGTTGATTCTTGCTTTTACAGTCATTTAAACCAAACCATGTCGTTCTAATTTGCATACTCTGTCAACACAGCGCACTTTAGTGTAATCCCTGCCAAAGCTTTCCCTCCAGTAAATGGGACAGTTGGGATGAGTTTTTTTTGAATGACTGTGTAACCCAAGAGCTTCACTAATTACACCATGATTTTAAATAAATCTTTAATACACTATCTCAAAGAATTAATATGGTATGAAGGAAAATCACTTTGAGGAAGATGGCTTCATTTCAATCTGTAAGGCTCTAAAATCTGACGTGCAATAAGCCGGCAGACAAACCATTAGAGAGCAAGTGAGAATGACATTCAAAGTGAGCACTTTCACAGCCTCATCAAAAATGTGCTGAAACGACAATAGTGAATGTGTATTAGAAGTTTAATTTAGTCTCCTAAGTGACCTTGATCATTTGATTGGGTGGTATCTGAGATAGTGTTTTTAAGTATATTTATGAATGCCTACAGCAGAAGATAGAAAAAAAGAATACCCTTCAAACAGCTACCCTGAAGATTTCTTGGATTAGAAAAGAAAATGAAAAAGATCAGCTCAGCTCATTAATAATTCATCATCTTTCTGATTTTAAAATCCCCTCTAGTCAAAATCTTGACTTTCTGTTTTTTTTTCTTCTTTTTTCAGAAAATTCTTATTAGGAAAAGCCCTAAGCCATTAGTAAAATGTTTATTTAAAACATTTCTTTTGTTTGTGTTAACATTGTGCCCCTCCTAATTTCCCTGGAAAATTCAGATTGTCCAGCACCTGCATGTAGTAGATGCATCTGCTATTGGTTTTTCTTTCACTTCCTGCCATGGTGCTGGTTTTCTGATGCACACTAAGTGGCTCAGATGAAAACCATGTGTATATAACCCATGGGTAAGTCTTTAAAATTTTAAAACAATTATCTAGTGATATTTCAGACAAATATAGGGTATTATGTGAGCATACTGGGAAATTAACCCAATCTTGAGAAGAGAGAACAAATCTCCTAGAAGATTCAGTATCTATGCTGAGTTTTGTAAAAATTATTAGAATTAGATGTATTATGTGGATGGAGCTTGGAGAGGGGTATATTTATCATGGGAATGAACTTCTAGAAAGAGAGAATGTGTACATTTTAAGGATACTAAAGTGATAAGAAATCATTTTGTATCTGAGACTATTCCTGGCACTTAACAATATGCAATTTTAATTATATATAAATTTATGAGCTGTCTTAGTCCATTTTGTGCTGCTATAACAGAATATATGAGACTGGGTAATTTATAATGAACAGAAATTTATTGGCTCACAGTTCTGGAGGCTGGGAAGTCCAAGATCAAGAGTCTGGCGTCTTTCAAGAGACTTCTTACTGCATCATTCCAGTTGAAAAGGGCAAAGAAAGGGCAAAAGGGAGCAAGAGCTGAAACTTGCAGCCTCGGGCCCTTTTATAATCAACATTGATACATTCATGACTGTTGCATCTATGATTAAGTTTCCAACACATGGTTTTTGAGGGATACAGTCAAACCATAGCATTCTATCTCCACCACCCACAATTCATGTACTGCTCTCATGCAAAATATATTAATTTCATCTCCATTGCCTCAAAGTCTTAACTCATTCCAGCATGATTTCAAAAGTCCAGAGTCTCATCTAAATCAGATTTGAATGAGACTCAAGGCACAAATCATCCTGAGGCAAATTTCCCTTAGTCTGTGAACCTGGGAAATTAAACAAGTTACCTACTTTCAAAATAGCAGTGGTGGGACAGGCATAGAATAGACATTTCCATTCCAAAACGGAGCAGCAAAGAGAGAATAAAGTAGTAACAGGTCCCAAGTAACTCCAAAACCCAACAGGGAAACCAACATTAAATCTTAAAGCTCCAGAATAATCTTTCTTGACTCTGTGTCTGGCCTTCTAGGCACACTGGGGTAGGGGGCAGGCAATTCCCCTAGTATCGCTTTGCTGGGCTCAGCCCATGTAGCAGCTCTCACAAGCTGGAATCTCTCAAACTCTCTCAAGCTAGAGTTGCACGCTGGTAGCTCTACAGTTCTGAGTTCTCAATGGTGGCCTCACTCCCATGTCTCCACTAGGTATTAGCCTAGTGGGGACTCTCTGAGGTGCCTCTGCCCCTGTGACAAGTCTCTGACTGGGCCCCAAGGCTTTCTGAGACGTTCTTTGAAATCTAGGCAGAGGAATCCATGCCTGCACAGCTCTTGCATTCTGTGAGCCTGCAGAATTACAACCACAAAGATGTCATTAAGGTTTACTGCTTATATCTTCCTGAGTGGTGGCCCGAGCCACATCTGGGTTAGCTTGAGCCATGGCTGGGGTGGGCAAGAAGCACTACGCTGGAATACTCAAAGCAGAAACTTGAGGTAGCAAATACTGAAGGTCCTGTGGGCACCTCTCTGGAAAATTTGCCCTTGATGTCCTAGTTTCCTTTGAAGGTCTCTGAAATGCCTTTGAGGTCATTCTTCCATTGTCTTGATGAATAGAACATGGCTTCCTTCTATCCATATTAATCTCTTTGGTCATTTGGCCACATCCTTAGTGTTCTTTCCTAAAAGTGCTTTATTTTATACATGGCCAGGCTGAGAGTTTTCCAAACCTTTTTATTCTGCTTCCATTTTACTTACAAATTCCATCTTTAAATCATTTCTCTCCATTCGCATTTTACTAAATGTGGTTAATTGAAGCCATGCAGTACGCTGAATGCTTTGCCACTTAGATATGTCTTCTTCAGATATTCTAGTTCATTGCTCTTAAATTCTACCTTTCATAAAGATCTAGAGCATGAACACAATTCAGCCAAGTTCTTTGCCACTTCAAAACAAGGATAGCCTTTACTACAATTTTCACAAAGATATTCCTCTTTTCCATCTGAGACCTCATCTGAATGGCCTTCACTGTCCATAATTCTACAAACATTCTGAATATGTCCACTTAAGTAATTTCTAAGAAGTTTTAGATTTTCCCTACTGCTCTCTTTTTCTAAGTCCTCACCAGAATCACCCTTAGGGTTCTGCTTATGGTAAGCCAGACTTTTTCTAGCCTGTTCCTCCAAATTCCTCCAGCTGCTTCTCATTACCTAGCTCCAAAGCCATGCCTACATTTTCAGGTCTTATAGCAACAGCCCAAATTCTTGGTACCAATTTTCTGTTTTTGTCCATTTTATGCTGCTATAACAGAGTATATGAAATCTGTAATTTATAATGAACAAAAATTTATTGGTGCACAGTTGTGGAGGCTGAGAAGTCCAAGATGGAGGGTCTGGCATCTTGCAAGGGACTTCATGCTGTGTCATCCGATGGTGAGAGAGCAAAGAAAAGGAGAGAGAAAGCAAGAGATTGAACTTGAAACCTCAGACTCTTTTATAACTGGCATCAACTAATTCATAAAGCCTTCAACCTCATGACCTAAGCACCTTCCATTAGGTCCCACCTCCCAACACTGTTGCATTGAGGATTAAGTTTCCAACACATGTTTATGGGGGATGCATTCGAACTATAGCATAAGACTAAAAAGATATGTAGTACAATTTACTAAAATTCAGTAATTAAACATGGATGTAGATCAGTATACAGTAAAAGAGGAGAAGTTAAGGAGGTAAACTTTAACATCAAGGTCTTATAGCAGCTGTGAAAACCTTTAAGTCTCACACAGGGAAATTCATCTAAAACTCATCATGAGCTCTCCTCATTTTCATCTTGTGCGATGCTACTTTGCACAATTGTATATTCTCTCTCAGATTGTAAAACTTCTGAGGGTACAATCTGTATCCACTTTTTTTATTTTTCCTGGTCTTTCGCCCAGCCTAGAGTACTCTATGCAGAATAAGGATAAACATGAATAAGTAGGTGATTGCTTATACGCAGGTAGTGAGCACATGTATTAAATTAGATATTACACATCATTAAAGAAAGTACAACTTATTATGAAATACATTTTCAAATGAAGCAGCACCTTTTTTCTTTATCAATAGTTTCCAAAAGTTCTAATAATAGATATTGCAAAGCTACTCTTTCAATTTGTTTCTTTGACCACTTTTTTATCATTTAATATCGTGGTCTGCCTATTTCCAAGGGAAGAAGCATATATCAACAGCACATCGGTGATAACCATTTCTAATTCACAGTTTGCCTCCACGTTGCACATTAAAATCTCTTTTACAGATGCTCAATTTGGTACAATCTTCAGGCAAGTCTGGGCTCACAGCAATGGCACAGGTTCCAATTTGTTTTCCTGAGCCAGCTACCCCTCCATCTCTGTATATTTTAGGACATAGAGCTTATATCTGAGAGGAAGTAATCTAAATCTTTTGAAATACTCTCTTTATCTGTCAGCACTCAGGGTACACACACAAATGAAAAACCACAAATAATCACATATATCACAAAGTAATGCATGCACTGACAGTTCTATAAAAATTGGTATTTAAACAACTTTCAAAAGGGAATCGTGATGATTCTATAATATTTCTAGATCAATATATGCTGTTGAACTCCATGAGTGGGTGATATGTTTTTTCTTGTGTTGTAAATACTTGATTTTGCAAAATTAAAATTAGAATTCCCACTAAATGTATGCTATATGACCCTTTTAAAGATATTTTAATATATTTTGGAATATTTTAGTAAATAATTAGAATTGTCAACACTGACATCTTTTGAAAAACAACTTAGCTTTTGAAAACAAAAACAATTCTAGATGTATTAAAGAGGTGGATTTTTTTCCTAAAGTTAGAATATATTAATTGCTGTTTTATACAACTAACTACAATTTTAAGTTATCTGGAGTGCTTTACATTTCAAGTAGCTTTTAAAATCTCAAATAAAGGCCATTTATCAAAAAGTCCCAAAACAATAAACGTTGGCGTGGATGCAAAGAGATAGGAACACTCATACACCGCTGGTGGGACTGCAAACTAGTACAACCTCTGTGGAAAGTAATATAGAAATATCTCAAAGAGCTGCAAGTAGAACTTACCATTTGATCCAGCAATCCCATTATTGGGCATCTACCCAAAAGAACAAAAGACATTTTATGAAAAGACATCTGCACTCGAATGTTTATAGCAGCACAATTCACAATAGCAAAGATGTGGAAACAACCCAAGTGCCCATCAACACATGAGTGGATTAATAAAATATGATATATACATGCCATGGAGTTCTACTCAGCCACAAAAAACAATGGTGATCTAGCACCTCTTGTATTATCCTGGGTAGAGCTGGAACCCATTCTACTAGATGAAGAATCACAGGAATGGAAAAACAAAAACCACATGTACTCACCACCAAATTGGTAGTAACTGATCAACACTTACATGCAATATAGTAGTAACATTCATCAGGTGTCAGGAAGATGCGAAGGAGGAGGAGAGGATGGATATATACACAGCTAATGGTTGCAGTGTGCACTGTTTGGGGAATGGACACGCTTGAACCTCTGACTCGGGTGGGGCAAGGGCAATATATATAACCTAAACATTTGTACCCCATAATATGCTGAAATAAAAAAAATTTAAATAAAATAAAAAATAAAATCTCAAATAAAAGATAAACATCTGGTTGTAGACTGTTATAGGAAACAAACTTTCAGGGACTTCCTAGGAGATGGCACAGATTCAGCCTAATTTCTTGCACCTTCATCTACCACCAGTAAAATAAATATTGATGCTGTGGATGATAACATGAAGTTACCAAAACTCAGTCAATAAATACCTATTGCTCTTGAGTACATTGTACATACTAAGGAGAAGATTTTAGTTTCCAGTAGGAAGCAACTCCTGAACCTAACTAACTGGCTTAGGGACCTCTTCTATGAACACAGCAGAAACTTGCAAAGATTTCTATCATAATGCCTACTACACTGTATTTGTTTACACATTTTCTTCTTCTCTGAAAGCTCCTTGAAGCAAAAATAGTGTTTTATTAAAATTTTTCATCTATGGTACCTAGTTTAGTGCCTAGACAGATAGGAGCTCAGGAAATATTTGCTGCATATATATAGGAATAAGTGAAAAAGTAAAAACATTTAGACATTTAAAGTAAGAAAATTTAGGTTGACTAGAATATTCTCATGTTCCAAAGAAAGAAGTATTTTATTTATCCCTTATTCATCTGGCAGTATGATGCTGTCATTTATTTCCCACCTTATTGTTGAGACTTTTGGCTCAAAACCCTTAATACAGGATATGCTGCAACATAAAAAATTCACAATGGTGCTTTTTAAAATTTAATTTAATGTACTACATTAGTAGTACATTACTTACAATAAGTTGCACAATATTATAAGTAAATTTTAATGATGGATCAATGCTTTTCATTACTATAGTCATTTCAACAGCATGTTGATATTTATATTTGCTAATCTTCTGAATCTAAAGTATGTCCCAACACTTTGCATCTGGATAGTTAAAAATACAACAAATAGGAAATGAATGACAAAGTGATAGCAATAATTTCTTTTATTTTGCATTATTATTTTAAGCAACCCATTTGATATCTATAGATACCTGTTCATCACTCAGTAAATAAATACAGAAGATATCATTTATTTATTTTTATCATTACTAAGGTAATAAACTTTTATTATAAAAAATGATGAGTGATAAAGAGAAAAGAAGAAAAAATAGTACACTTACTGTCTCCTGGAAAAAAATATACAGTGACCAGCGCAGTAATTTTTCTTTTACTGTCTTATCTATGTAAAATTTACAAGGTTTAAGTCACAATACATTTTTTTATACTGTAAAACAAATATTTTCTCATAATCATGCATCCATCTCTTCAACACATTTTTCAGCACCTACTATGTGCTAGGTACTCTTCTGGGCATTTGGAATACATCAGTGAGCTAAACAGAAAATATTATTTCCCATGTGCAACTAAACATATAGGACCTACACTAATAAATAAATTAAAATTATATAGTATGTTAGAAAATGTCATAAAAAAACAAAAGTAGAGAAAGGATTTGAGATCAAGGAGGGATGTTGAGATTTAAATATAATAGTCAGAGAAGACATAACTGAGAAGGCTACTTTTAAAAATATCTCTGAAATAAGTGATAGAATAAGTCCCAGAGAAATATGGGAGTTAAAAGACCAACGATTGTGATGAAACAGTAGGAAGGTCAGTGTGACTGGAGTTGAGGGAACATGGTAGATTATATTGAGAATAGAAACAGTGAAACAAGGGTGGGAGCAAGGAGGCCAGGTAGGAAGCAATCAAAATAAATCAGGAGAGCTATTATGCTCCTTTAACCCAGAGGAGAACCAGTGGCAATAGAAAGAACCAGTTGAATTCTAGATATATTTTAAAGATATAACTGGTAGACTTTGTGGACATTAAAAACAGGGTGTGAGAATAATCACATCACTATCAAGGATAACCCTGAGATTTTTCTCCCAAGTAACTAGAAAGATGTAATTGCCCTAATTGAAATACAGAAGATCTTTCTAATTTTCCCTATTTGGGGGAAAAGTTTGGGTCATCAGTTTGAACACATCAGTTTGAGCTGCATATATATTTGTATGTGCAGGTAAATATATAAACTGGAAGATGAGGAGGGAGGTTAAGACTTCAAATTAAAATGTGAAAATCTTCAACATGGATGAGACTGGAAGAATTCTCCCAAAGACTTCACAGCACAGACAGGAAAGAGCTGTCCACAAACTGAGCATGGAGGCCCACCCACGTTAGATGCTGGTATAGAAAAGAGAAGATTGAAAAAGGTTTCAAGGAAAAGAAAAGTAAAATCTAGCATTTTAGAAAACCAAGTGAAGAAAGAGGAGGGAGTGATCAAGTTTATCAAGCATTATTGAAGGGTCAGCTTAGATGAGGCCCAAGAAGTTCCTAAATTCCTTAGGTTCCTAAGTTTTAGAAATATGGATGTCATTGGTAACAATAATAATTGTGGTTATGTTGAGTGACAGGGGTTAAAACACAGTTATAGGAAGTTTAGAAAGCACATGTAAGAAAAAGAATAGGAGACGGTGAGTATGAGGGATTTTGAGGTTTTCTTGTTGGTTTGTTTGTTTGTTTTTTGGTTTTGTATTGCTTTGTTTTGTTTATAGCTTTGTTGTGAAGGGAAGCAAAGGAATGGAGTGGAAGCTGGTTGAAAATGTGAGTCAAAGAGTTTCTGTTTATTTGTTTGATTATATAACTTTTGATAAACCTTTGAATGGGAGAAATATTAGCCTCTTTTATTCTGATGGAAATAACCCAGTTAAGAGGGAAAAATTATGATCCAGGACAGTAAGATGATATTAACAGAGGGATTGATCTTGAATAAATAAGAACACACTTAGTGCACAAGGAAAGAGTTTGGCCTTTGAAAACAGCAAGGACAATTCAACTTTGCTGTAAGAGAGGTGAATACAGACAGTAAGTGGGTTGATAGAGTGAATGGAGCTTATAGAGATTTTCTCCTGATTACTTCTATTTTTGTTTCTTTTTTTTAGGTGAAATTCATATAATATAAAAAAATTTTAAAGTAAACTATTTTGTAGTATTTTGTACATTTAGTTAAGTGTAACCATCCCTCCATCTATCTACAAAAATTCTGCATCACTCCAAAAGGAAACTTTACATTTTCATCAGCAATGTACAAGATTTCTGATTTCTCCATATCCTTGTCAATGTTTGTTATTTTCTATTCTTTTCGTTATAGCCTTACGAGTGTGTGTGAAGTAGTATCTCATTGTAGTCTTGAATTGCATTTCCTTAATGACAAACGCTGCTGAGAATTTTCTCATGTACCTGTTGTCCGTTTCTATATCTTCTTTAGAGAAATATCTATACAAGTTCTTTACCCATTTTTAATTGGATTGTTCCTTACATTATTTGTTTGTTGTTGATATGCAGAAGTTACTTATATCTTCTGAATACTAGACCCTTGTTAGATATATGATTTAAAAATACCCTTTGCCATTCTATATGTTGTTTGTTCACTTTCTTGATAATGTCCTTTGATGTACAAAAGTTTTTAATTTTCATGAAGCCCAATTTATCTACTTTTTCTTTTGTTGCTCATTCTTTTAATGTCATTTCTAGGAACCCATTCTCAAATTAAAGGTCATGAAGATTTATGCCTATGTTTTCTTCTAAGAGTCTCATGGTCTTAGTTCTTTGCTAATTGACCTACTTTGAGTTAACATTTTATATAGTGTGAGGCAATGTTTTGCCTCTGGATATGAAATTTGTTCCAGAACCATATGTTGAAGATACTATTTTTTCTCCAATTGAATGCCTTGTAACCCTTATTCAAAATCAATTGGCAACAGATGTACAAATTTATTTATGGATTCTCAATTCATTTCTACTCTTCTATATGTTTATCATTATGCCAGTGCCAAAGTGTTTTGATAACTATAGTTCTGCCATAAGCTTTTAAATCAGTAAATGTGAGTCCTCCAACTTTGTTCTTTTTCAAAGTAATTTTGGCTAGTCAGATTTGAAATGAAATTGAGGAACATTTTTTCTATTTCTGCATAAAAGGACATTGGTATGTTGATAGAGATTACATTGAATTTATAGATCATTTTGGGTAGTATTGCCACTTAACATTAAGTCTTCCAATACACGAGCTAGGGATATATTTAAATTAATTTAGGTCTTCTTTAATTTCTTTCATCAATGTTTTGTGATTTTCAGGCTACACGTCTTTCTCTTCCTTGGTTAAATTTATCCCTCAGTATTTTATTCTTTTAGATGTCATTATTTGTAATTGTTGGAATTGGAATTGCTTTCTTAATTTTCTTTTCAGGTGTTTCATTGCTGGTGTATGGAAACACAACTGGTTTTTGAGTTATTGATCTTGTATTTTGCAACTTTGCTGAATTTGTTTAATTCTAGAGATACTGCTGTGGATTCTTGTACAAGATCATGTCGTCTGTGAATAGAGATAATTTTAATACTACATTTCCAATCTGGATGTACTTTTCAGCTTGAGAACTTTGGTTAATTTTTATAATTTCAGTCTCTTTATTGGTATTCTCTATTTGTTTATACATCATTCTACTGATTTCTTTCAGCTCTTTTTTGATGGTTTTCTTTAGTTCTTTGAGCCTTAGACAATTGGTTTAAAGTCTTTGTTTAGTAAGTCCAATAGCAGATCAAAAGTCGAGATAGGCCACAAGCTAAGTCTCTTGTGCCAAACAGTTAACCAACTTGTGAATGCAGAGAAAAATTTCTTGAAGGAAATTAAAAGTGCTACTCCAGTAAAAACATGAATGATTAGAAAGCAAAACATCCTTATTGCTTATATAGCAAAAGTTTTAGTGATCTTGCTAGATCAAAGCAGCTACAACATTTCCTTAAGCCAAAGTCTCATCTAGGGCAAGGTCCTAACTGTCGTCAATTCCATGAAGGCTAAGAGATGTGAGAAAGCTTCAGAAGAAATGTTTGAAGCTGCCAGAGGTCAGTTCAAGAGGTTTAAGAAAAGAAACTTTCCCAATCCCATAAAAGAATAAGGTGAAACATCAAGTGCTCACATAACAGTTTTTCAATGTAGATGAAACAGCCTTTTATTGAAAGAAGATGTCAACCAGGACTTTCATAGTTAGAGAAAAGAAGTTAATGACTGGATTCAAACCTGCCAAATATAGACTGACTCTTTTGTTAGGGGATATGCAGCTGGTGACTTTAAGTTGAAGTCAATTTTCATTTACCATTCCGAAAATCCTAGGGCCCTTAAGAATTATGCTAAATTTGCTCTGCCTGTGCTCTGTAAACAGGACAACAAAGCCTGGATGACAGCACATCTGTTTACTGAGTGGTTTACTGAATATTGTAAGTCCATTGCTAAGAACTAGAAATTACACAGAAAGATTCATTTCAAAATATTACTACTCTTTGACATTGCATTCAGTCACCCAAGAGCTCTGATGGAGATGTACAAAGACATTGTTGTTTTCATGCCTGCTACCACAACATCCATTCTTAAGCCCATAGATGAAGCAGTAATTTCTCCTTTTAAGTCTTATTATTTAAGAAATACATTTTGTAAATCTATAGCTACCATAGATAGTGATTCCTCCCTGATGGACCTGGTCAAAGTCAATTGAAAACCTTCTGGAAAGGATTTACCATTCTAGATACCAGTAATAGTATTTGTGATTCAAGGGAGATAGAAATATTAATATTAACAGGAGTTTGGAAGAAGTTGATTTCAACTGTCATGGATGATTGTAAGGGGTTCAAGACTTCAGTAGAGGAAGTAACTGCAGATGTAGTAAAAATAGCAAGAGAAGTAGAATTAGAGTCTGAAGATGTGGCTGGATTGCTGCAAATTTAAGATAAAACTTTAATAGAGGAGGAGTTATGGATAAACAAAGAAATTATTTTCTTGATATGGAATCTATACCTGGTGAAGATGCTGTGAATGTTGTTGAAGTGACAACAAAAGATTTAAAATATTACATAAATTTGGTTGATAAAGCAGTGGCAGTGTTTGAAAAGATTTACTCCAATTTTGAAAGAAGTTCTACCGTGAATAAAATGCTATCAAACAAATGAATCTACAGAGAAATATTTTATGAAATAAAGAGCCAATTGATGGGTTAAACTTCATTGTTATCCTTTTTTAAGATATTTCCACAGTCACTCCTACCTTCAGCAACCACCGCTCTGGTCAGTCAGCAGCCATAGACATCAAGGTAAGACCCTCCACCAGCAAAAAGATCATGACTCACAGAAGGCTAAGATGATTGGTAGCATTGTTTAGCAATATAGTATTTTTAATTAAGTTACACACATTTTTTAAAAAAATAATGCTATTGAACACTTAATAGACTAGTGTATAGTGTAAAAATAACTGTTGTGTGCACTGGGAAACCAAAAAATTTGTGTGACTCTCCTTATTGCAAAGTTCACTTTATTGTGGTGGTCTAGAACCAAACCTGTGATATCTCTCGGGTATCTGTGAACTTTCCTTAAAGCTCTTATAATGATCAAAATTCATGTAGGATATTTGTTTACTTGCAATTTTCTATATTTCTTCCTATATACTTTCCTAAAAGTATGTTGGCCTTGATTAGCAAAATTCATCTCAAATTGAGTAGTAAGAATGAATTAAAGAAATGAAAGAATACAAAAGCTTGACTATATTTACAAATATTTTATATTACTTGTTAAATTATTGTCTTTCAAATGTGCTATATGTTACAAAATTGGGCTAATAGTTGGAATATAAATGTAGCTTATTTTTTTTTAAATGGAAAGTATTTAAATATGAACCTGGAAGAATTCATAGCCTTCTTTTTCCTTCTAAAATGAAAACATTTATTATTTTTGAATGTCACTCTACTTATTGCCTTTCAATGCATTTGTTTTAGAAAAAAAGGACAGAGTCCTTTATAGTCATTATTCACAGGGATAGATGAGTTTGACAGTACATTTTTATTGCCCACTTGAACTTAATGGGTTCTAGCACATAGAATGAAATAGAGTTTACACTGTGTCATTTACATTGGCATTAAATTGGTAAAGCTCACAGGACTCACATCTGATGGCTTTGCTTGCCAATATAAAAAATGATCTTTGGATTATGTCTGACCTCTTACTGATCGTGCCTGGATGAAAATTCAGCCTTTCAGACTAATAAAATCTCATGGTCCTGATATTAATCTCATCTGAAACTGATAATGAGGGCTATAAGTATCTTCTAGAAAATCTTTAACTCTCATTCAGACCTGGTAAATGTTGGGTCAGATTGCCCACTACTCAAAGTTACTATAGTTGTTTTCTAATGAAGAGTCTTATTTTGTTAAAATTCAAGTCAAATGTTTACATTATCATTAGCTCTGGTTATATGATGAGTTCCCTAATCAAAATGTCTATATTTTATCATTATAGATATAATTTTATAATATTACCATAACTACAATATCATTCTGCAACCACAGTCCATAATTGCAGGTTAAAAATGTAAGAAAAGTCCAATAACAACTCCAGAATCATAAAATCTTAGAAACAGAAAAATATTTTGATGAAGATCTCTAAAATTACATCAAATGCATGAAGTGATAGATCACTGTAAAGCAATTCAATTTATTACCATGAACTTATTTCACAAACTTGTTGAATATATTTGAAAAGTGATCCTTAATTTGTTGTTTTTATGTTAGACCTTTATTTTATGATTCTTTTTACTACATATGAAAATAAGAATAGACCATTTCAAGAAGAAATTTTATATATATCCCAAGAGAGTTTTTTTAAAAAAACATTCATGAGTTTATATGAAGAATGGTAATGATAGCTCCTAAATGAATTTAAGATAAGAAGCTACACAGGCTATAAGAGACTGAGTTGAAGAAGCCATCCTGTCAAATGAATGGGTTGGATAAAAGGGTCAGCACATAGCACATTAAATAAAATAGTCAAAGTAAAACAAAGTCATAAACAGTGAGTAGGGACTGTAAATACAAAGATAAATTAGGTTCGGTGCCTTTCAGAACTTGGTTTAGTAGATGAGAAAGGAATGTGAATAGAAAATTAAGATGCAGTTTTAGACTTCTGGCACAAAATGGCAGACTAGCCACACAAAAATATTTATTCTATCTTCTGGGTCTACATTCAAATGCTAGCAATGGTATTGAATTTTAAATATAGTCCATATTCTGAGGACAATGAAGGGGAAGAAACCAACACATGACAAAACATTTCTGCAAAATTTGGGGAAGAAAAAGAAAAGCATTACAGATCTATTACACAAGTTTTCTTAAATATAACAGACAGAATTTTCTTAATTATTATGGAAATATTAATCTCATCTGATTCACACACTTCATATATTCATTGATAATATTTTTAATTTCTCCTATATATCTCAATGAGTAGTCATTATCTTTCGAATGTCCAAATCTATTTAGTAATTTTCTTTTAGATTTTCCTGAAGATATCCCTCTCAGTGCCTTCTCTCTCTCCCTACAATTTGGAATAATGGTTCCCTAAGCTTAGCCTAAACACAAAAATAGTATAAATGTAAAACTAAACAAGCAAGGCAATGTAGAGAGCTAAGATAAATATATAAATACTATAATTAACATGCTAGAAAAATAAAAGTATATTGCATGTATGAAATAAGAATGGAATACCTTGTAGAAATAATAATTTATAATAAAAAACTAATAAATTATATACATTATTTACAAGGTAGAGGAAAAAATTAATGGACAGTTTTGAAGAAATAAAGACATTTTTCAGAAAATTGAACAAAATACAAAGATATGAAAATGTGGTAGGAAAAAAAAGGCAGAATATCTATTCCCCAGGATAAAATACCAGGTGGAGATGTAAACAAGAGAGGAATACAGGTAAGACAGGCAATAGAGAGAGAAAAATTAGCAGAGATATATTACAAGAAAAAAATTCCAGAAGTAAAAATGATTACTAAGTTTTCACTTGGTGAAAAATAACACATATCTGGATACATTATGGTAAAACTTCAAAACAGCAAAGGTAAGAGAACATCCTGAAAACTTCCAGAGGGGAAACAAAACAGATCAGCTGTAAGCAAGAATAGGATTACTGTCAAACTTAGTAGTAGTACAATAACTAATAGTAGAAAACAAAGATGAAGGCCATGAAAGGCCATGGGATAAACTGTCTTGTATGAGAACCAAATAAATGTTTCAGATAATCTAAACTCTAAAATTTGAACTCCTTGATATCCTTTTTTAAAAAAATCATTTGAGCAAATACACTAACAAAAAAATAATAATAATAAGGAAAAGAAAGATGTGACATCTGGAAAATATCCAGATTCATCCATGAATCTACCTAGTTGAGGAGTAACATCCTAGTTCAGGATGACATTTTTGTGGAGGCTTAAGACGAAATCAGTCCAGAATGTAAGACAGAAACAAAGGACATTCAGAAAGGAAAACGTATGCCTTAAATATGAATGGAATAATTAATTCCTTAGAAAAACATGAGTAAATGGTAGAGAAAAGTGGTGGACTGACTTAAGGAAAATTTATTTAGCTATAACTGTAGTTACGTTCCGTTTGAGTCATACAGGGTCCTGACATTTTCTCTATAAAGGAGGAAATATAAAAATGGTATACTACTTCTTTATTGAAAATATGTAGACTGAATCAACTTATATGACAGAATCACATATGGGTTATGAGGACTGAATGGTTAAATAATAGAATGTAAATTTAATCAACATTGACAAAATAAATGTTGCAGATACAAACAAAAGAGGTTGAGAGACAGAATTGATTAAGGAAGAGAGAGAGGACATGTGGAAAACTATATGCTCATCTTAAAATTAGAAGATAAGAGATATGGTTGATGCTTGATGGAATAAAAAAGCAATTCCAGAATGTCATTTGAAATTTCAGGGAAAATTAGTGGAGTTATCAAGAGCAATATTATAAATAGTTTTGCCCAAAACAAGACCATACAGGTAACATATTTTTTACTCTGAAAAGTATATTAATTTTGACAATATATAATGTCGTACTTTAGTTACAAATAAGCTGAGAGAAATAGGGCAGTGAATGGCATGATTTGATGTAAGTATTATTAGTCATAGAAGAAACTTAAGTAGTCAGCAGAAAACAGGAAACAGAAATACACATGGATCATAGCAGTGTGGATGATTGTTGGAATGGGGTGATTTTTATTTCATTATTCACCTCTTTTTACTACTTCACTTGTTATCTGGTATAATTTTTACTTTGATAACAAATAAAAATATATTATGGTAATTGTCACGGATATGGAACAAATGTACCTCTCAAACATTGTTGGTAGAAGTACAAAATGGTACAAACACTTTGGAAAATTCTTGGTTGATTCTTACTAAAGCTGAAAACAAATATATCTTATTTCTCAGAAATTTCACTCCTAAATATGGAACACAGCAGACATAGGAGACAAGGACAAGAATATTTATAGGAACATTTTTGTGATGGCCAAAAACTTGGAACAACTAAAAATCTATCAACTTCAGATTGGAAAATAAATTGAGACATCCATTTCATCAAACACCATATAGTAAGAGAAGGGTCATAAAACAGAATGACCTAAAAAAATTAAAAGCATCAAAACTGGAAGTTTTTCCAGAAAATATTTAATTTGATAAGTTTTATTTTTTTGTTTTTATTTTTACTTTTTCTTTTTTGGATACAGAGAAAAACTAGAGACTTGTAGCTCCAAACTCTTCTGCAGTTTATCATACCTAGCCTAGAAGGTATTACTGTCAAATCAAACTTAGTGTTCACTATTAGCCCTCCAATGGGTCTGAAGTCTGTGGGGATTGAAGTCGAGAGAGTCTTGCCTCCATATTTCAGTAGCCTAATGAGGTGAGTGATAGGCTCTGAATGGAGACCAGTTGACTGATTTCTTGGCAAGCAGCCGTTACAATCTCCTCATTAGTATGTCTCACTCAATCTTTCCTAAAGTGAAGTGATCTGAATTTTTAGACTGACCACTTATAAGCAGTCTAGCCATGGTTTCTCACAACTCATGTGCCTCTATTTCATTTCTTCTTAGCACATTACTATAATTGTGAGGTGCATATGTTTGAATCTCCTAAAAGGAACAGTTTTCTCCCAAATTAAGTTTAATATGCAATATTTGTATCAGCAAAATAATCACTAAAAAGCATTCTCTTCACAGATCATTCTGAATTTTAGGATGTTAGAAAGGAAATCCTGCGATGAAGCATATGAATTAAGAAATAGCGAAGTACAATTCTCACCTTCTCTTAATTAATTAGTAGTGTTTAACTTATTTATACCGTACATATGCTGCAGCCATATTCAGTCTAACAAGTGATATCAGAGGAATATAAAGGATTATAAGAAAGCATTTCTTAAGAAGCTGATGTGTTATCTCAAGATTTGTGTCATTTAAAGCAATGTGGCCAATACTTTCTTACTTGTGACTAAATCTGGTCATCATAAATTCTTTTTTTTTATTTTATGTAATTTATTATTGTCTGATAGAATAGTCCCCTTTTCCAACTCTCCCTTCCTTCAAATAGCTGACACTTACAGAGAAGGAAAGAGGCCAAGATACACATATATTAGGTGTGGATGTTTGGCTTTTACTGACTTGATTCCTACATATCTGCTTCTTTGTTACTGAGAGAATGGAATGATTTCTTTTTTTTTTTTTTTTTTTAATACCATCTCCTCCATCAAATAATGCAGTTTCACTTTGGTTGGGACCGATACTTCCCCAAGATACACTAGCCCATGGTAACTTCTCCTAGAAGTTTTAATGAAGTTTGACCTTCTCTTTTATCTTCTGTACTAAACTATATTGTAGTGCTGCCAGAGGCAGTTTAATAACAGGTGAGTTTCACCCCTAGGCTGATTGTATTTCAGCAGAGGTTGAAGTGATCTCTGTATGTCAGGTTGTTAAATCTGTAAAAAGCTATGTGATCTTTCAAAATGAAAGTCAGAACATCAAGGCAATATAGTTCTCCTTTTTCTTTTTATGGACCTCTTTACATCTTTGTTCTGGACAGCTCTGAAATACCAAAAATGACTGCTTTTTTCCCCCCACTCATGTATGGCCATCAAATATGCAAATACAAAAATTGTCAAAATAAAATATTCTTGTCTTGAGCTTTGCAACCTTTCCAAAGAACCTCATAGTTTAGTGCCTCTATGTGGGCCTATGGGGGATTATTAAACTGAGATTTCAATGCTTTAAAATATATTCACAGTTAGCAAATTTCTTGACGTTTCCTTTTAATTTGTTTCTGTATCATCCACCACAATGCAAGGTACTTTTATTGTATTTTAGCAGATATATAAATTTTATATGGACTCTTTTCCTAAATCTGAAGCATTTGAGACTTCCAATCTCCTTCAGAAATATACTTAATATGAACTAGCACTTAAAAAAATTGTACTTTTCTGTAACATTTTATGTTTATATTCATAATATATTTTTGGTGATTTATTTGATAGTTATTAGATACAAACTATTTGTCTATTATATAATCAGTTAAATGAGTAAAAATAAATTAGTAAATTATGGTGGGATGATAACACTTTCTGGTTTTATTTAATTATTTTTTTAAATTTCTTCATTCCTAGAATGTATATGAGATCAATACACAACATATTGTGTATGTGATAAGGACTCTGATCCTTAAAGCCAATGCTATGAATATCAATTGATTGTCTAACTTTCTAGGTTATGCATCTATATATGAGAATGACTTAAAACCTTCCATATTATTAAAAGTTATATTTGCTTTCCATACTGCATTGCTCCTCTCCATGTCACAGTTTAGTTCCTTATCAATGTATAACTGAATTATTGCAGTATTACCCTAAAATATTTTCCTCATACTTTGAACCCTGGCAATAGCTACACTACTTAAAACATTCAGTTTTGCCATGATAAAAGTATAAGCTCTTTATCATAAAGACTCCTCATTATTTTTTTCTTTAACTCCATTGTCCAATATTGCCTGGGGATTACTTTATTCCCTAGTAATATCAGATGGCTTGTAATATGGAAATATTTACACAATGGACAACATTAGGGTTTGGTAAATCAGATGGTTTTCTCAAACAACTACTTCCCTTATTCACAGTGCTGGACCCTAAGGGGCCAAGTTTCTACTTAATAGTCTTTCCTGTGCCTGGTCCAGTGGATACATGACATAGATCAGCCTATTGAGTTTTTAATGTAAAGACTTGGTAGCAAAATCATTTTAATGACAGTATATTAGAAAGTCGTATCTATTAAGTCCCACAATTGAGTTCTGCACAAATGTCTTCATTTCTATTCTTCTCAAGGTTTAGTTTTTCAGATCATCCTTGGACTAAATAAGGTACTCCAACTCCAATACTTACCCAATGTGTCATCTTGCTTGATCTAGGAGAAACTGATTTGTTAGATACAGAAAATAAAATAAAATAAGAAATAAAAACCCTTGACTCAGATGTATTCTCCTAATATTGCCATCAGAGTGGTCTACTAAAGAATAGTATTTCTCAACCGAGACTTTACTTTGGATATGCTTGGATGACTTTTTTCAAAATACATACTTCTTGATTCTGTTTTCAGAGATTATGATTCAGTAAGTGAGGACTGAGACACCATTATTCTAATGTGCACAACCTAAAATATAATTCTGATCATATCACTCATTGCTTATGGCTGATTTCAGCAATGGCCACAAATCTTTGAGGCCCCTGTCTTTAAGAGGTGGATCTTCCCTCTCACCTCCTGAGCTTCTCTGACATTGGAACTTGCTCTGACCAATAGATGACAGTGTGCTAATTCTGAACCTAGGATTCAAGAGGTCTCACAACATCCATCCTCACTGTTCTTGGAAGCCTGCCAGCACCATGAAAATGAGTCAGGCTAGTATGCTAGGTAATTGGCTTCATGGCCCCATCTTCCCAGACAACCAACCATCAGAAGCAGAGATACTTGGTAGACCAGCTGTTAATGTAGACATAAATAAGCTCCTCTGAGACTAGATGAAGAATGCACAAAAGTGAACTCGGATCAAATTGCTAACTCATAGAATCTGTCTAACAGAAAGCAAACAAAAAAATGGTGGTTATTTTAAGACACTAAGGTTTACTGGTATTTTATTACACAGTAGTTATTAAATAGCAATAGTTATGCTACTTAAAACCATTCAGTTTTGCCATGATATACAGTGATAAAAGTATAAGCTCTTTATCATAAAGACCCCTCATTATTTTTCTCTTTAACTCCATTGCCCCATATTGCCTGGTGATTATTTTATTCTCTAGTAATATCAGATTGCTTATAATATGGAATGATATTTATACAAGATGTTGTTCAACTAACTTTAAATCTTTAACTTTCCTTCCAACATTAAGTGGCTAAATCTTACACATTATTTAGATATATTGCTATTTCCTTTAAAATGCCCTCTTTGAAACATGAAATTAGATTACACACCTGTCATCAGTCCTTACATATCATCCTTGGTTTATTTATATATGAACACCCACTTATAATTATTTTATAGATTATTATTTTTAAGAACAGGAGGAATATTTACTTATCTTTGAGCTTGCCACAAAGTGAATTATGATAAATATTTTTAGTGAATTTGGTAATCTGTAATCTTAGGTTGGCAGACTTAGGAAAACTAGAGAAATACATTTTACACTTATTGAGCCTCTATTACAGTCCAGAAAGTGTCATAGGAAATTGGCATTATACTTTTAGTGATGTACTACAAGTTCAGCTATATAAAAGTACAATAAATTTATAAGAAAATATAGTATACAGCTTATGGAAGGGGATGGGGGCAGTGTGGAAGGATAGGAAGAAGAGCAGGAACAAGGAATAGAATAAAATGAGGAGAAAGGAAATATGCAAACCATAGAAGTATCTGTTGAGTGTATATAAATGCCAAAAATCATGTTCCTAGAATAAACTCCACTTTCCCTAAGTCATTCCTTACTACAATCAGTTTGCATCCTGAGACCCAGGAAGGCTACATTAGAAATGACAAGAAAATGAACCATATTTTAGTTTATTCTATGAATTAGGTGAAAAAACTTAAACCATTATTGAAATTACTGAATTTCTATTTCAATCATTTGGAAACACTGATATAAAACTGGCATAGTTTAACTATTTATGAATTCTTCAACTGCTAATGGAGCTAATATATTAACAACTAATGCTTCAATTTTTATACACGCACAGGAAGGCTTGTGACTGAAAATTGGTGAAATAATGTAGAACAGCCATTTGATCTAAATGAAAAATTTTAGTTCACAGAGTGATATGTAAATTCACCTTCTTCTCTTCTTCCTAGTAATCATCATATTTGGGCACAGTCTCTTAAAATAAGTACTAACTTTTGAAGTTGACACTGATGTGTCTTCAGCAGTTTTGCATCTTTGGTTCTTTATACAGTGGGAGATAAGACTATGGCTCTCATAGTAAATATTGCTATATATTTAAATATGCTATAGATTTATCATACTCTTCTAAGAAATATAAATGTATTGCTTTGATATTTTTAGCTCATTCTTGAAAAGGTTTATTGAAAAATAAAATAGTATTATCAATACAAAATTTAATTTATGAAATACTATACAATAAATAGCACAACCACATGTAGCATGAATATTCAAGCAGTTCTCTATACGATATATGGCAGGACTACTTAGCTTCATTTTCTCTCACATGTTTCACATGCACATGCTCCGTTATTTCTGACAACCCAGCTGACTGGTGGCCTGTCAGCTTAGTGTATCTCGTGGATCAAGGTGTGTTAAGGCACAACCAGTTAGTATACCAGGAAGCTGGCAGGAGCAGCAACGCTGAATACTTCTCTACCATACTGGAGTCCTAAAGGACTTCACTCTCCCTAGCTACATGAGTCTCAGGACACTTCATACAGACTCACATGCTATCCTTGAATGTTAATGTAAGGTACACATAATCTAAAAAGGGTGAAAAAAAGACAAACTGTTTATTGATGAAAATTGTTCTGCCACATGTAAAGTATTATATTTCCTGCTTATTTATTGTACAGACAGATAGATAAGAATATGACAATATTGAAAATAAAAATTAGAAGTATACTAAACCTTTTTTTGCTTAATTTACTACTACTGCTATTACTACTACTACTATCACTACTACTACTAATAATAAAAAATGGTAAGTCTGGAATAGAAGCTAAACTGAGACATATTGGTACCAGAGCTCCGGGACAGGGCTTCTCCAGGTATATTGTTATGTATGGTCATGGTGCATGTGAGTTAAAACATTTTTAATAATCAGTTTCTAACAATAATATTGGTAAACGAGATGAATGGTTTAAAGTATAAAATTCACTTATTTATCTTTTGAAATGCATTTCTTGTATAGAAATTCTGAAAGGTACATAATTCCCTAGAAAAGAGAATTTAAATAAACCCAGTGGTGATAAATTATTTTAAGAGTAAATATCCATTCACTCTCTAGGGCTGAGATATGGACAAGACATTGAACCAGTAGGGCTAATATTACTAGTAATCTCATAAATATACAGTACTATAAATTGCAATTCTATGAAGATATAATAAATGTTCACCATTAAAATAATATTTTATCAATAATTCACATATTATTTTTTTACTCAGTTGCTAAAAGTAAAAAAGAATAGAGTAAGCTACAAAACCTTATATTCTTCAAGGGGTGAGAATTTGAGAATATTTTTCCTAGAGAATAGAATGTTAATGTGCTTTATAAACAATATATATTTTCTGAATTGTTACTTTACTTACAATCTTTGAAGATATTACAATCTCTTCTCTTGAATTAAATGCTCCTGTTGAATATTTTGCATTTAAATGCCGCTGTTGTTTCAGTTTACATAAGCCAATTTTCCCTTCAAGCAGTATCTTCAAATAGGCATCAGCATATTATTCCTGGCCAGTCGTTGAATACATAGTACTGTATATTTTACTGACTCTTATTCTCTACATCTCTAAAATTAAAACAAAAATGAATGGAAATGCTTTTTTAATCTTGCTTTATGTTGATTAGACAAATAATTCCTGTAATTTAATACCTGAAGTACATGTGTAATGACAAACCATATAATATGTATTAGCCAAATTACAACTGAGAATGTGAACTCTGTTTACATATATCAATTAATATTTAAATTGAGATAAATATAATCTTTGGTGTTTTGAAATAAAATATCACTAATTCTAACAATGATTTAAAGTAAGTTTAAATTTGTTCTTATGAGGATAATCATTTATTATAATATAGTCTTTATGGAAGAGTTTCAAGTATGTGAGAGTTTCAATGTTACAGTAGGACCAGGGGTTTTAATATGCTTTATATAGAGATAATGTTTTGAAGTGTAAATCTTTTCAATATTTTTATAACTCAGAAAAACTTAACTAAATATGTGTTCATCCTTTGGAGAAAGCTTAACTGAGAATGCATGAACAATCTTTGTTAGTCAAGTTCCTATATCTCTTGCCTCTTATTGTAGACAAAATGTCATGGGTTGTGTTTTTTAAACTGAAAAGCAATAATTTAAAAATAACTAATTATCACTAAGTTTGGGAATATATAGCTGTTTAGAAGAAACAGGCCTACAAATATTAATACTACCTAAATTGCTTTTAAAATCTGTGTATGAGATTTAAGTCATCAGGCTTCAAGTTCTATAGCATAAACTTCCATATAAATGTATTTACAAAATACTATAGGAGGATCCTACAAAAGTTTAACTGATTTCCAAGACACTTGGAAGGAAAGCTTATTGGTCAGGGAACTAATTTTTAGGCAGATCTTGGGAACTAACAGGAGAAGGGGCTTGGAAAACATATTTTGCAAGAGGGTAAGGGAGAATGATGCATTAGTCACTTTTCTGATGAAAACAGACCAATGTGAGAGAATGTAAGCTAATAATAAATGAGACAAGATTCAAATAGTAGCACTACAACTAATTAGCTGTGTTATTTTAAGTACGTATTTTATGCCTCCAGAACTCAATTTCCTACTATTTTCTGTGTAAGTTCTTACTGTGTAATCTTTGAAGTTTTCTGAATTTTAAGTTGAGATTTTTTGTTAACTGAACAAATTCATAATGATAATAACAATTATCTAAGTATTAGACTAAATACATACTACAACCAAACACTATGAGAAAATTTTAACTGTCTCCTCCTGAAGATTTATTAAAGAAAAAAAAAAAGAAAGATACCATCAAATTCTCACACCGAGAAGACTTTTGTTAAATAAAAAAACATTTTTGACATCACTGTAAAAAAGGCTTCTTACATTTCATGTTTGCCAGTATGGAGATCTCTGTTTAGCTTCCAGACCCAAGACTGGTTATCTCAGGATTAGCAAACAGAAGCCTAGTGAGAGAGCCATAACATCATTTATCCAAATTCATGATCTTCCTCCCATGTTTCACTTTGATTTCCTCCCTCCGATCCTTCCTCTCATAGTTTCCCCATAACCCTCCCAGTATCTCTGATATTTAATTACTGGATTGCACTTAGAGGAAAATAAACCAGAGACAAAGGCATAAGGACTTAAACTACTGAGATAATAGGAAAATGCTAATCCTTGTAAAATATGACTAGAAATACTTTTTTATTTTTATTTATTTTTAATTTCAATAGATTTAGGAGAAACATCTGCTCTTTGTGACATAGATAAATTGTATGGTGGTGAAGTCTGGGCTTTTAGTGACATTGTACACAACAGGTGTTATTCATCCCTCACACCCCACTCTCTCCCTTCTGAGTCTTCAGTGTCCATTATGTCACTCTATATGACCATGCATACCCATAGCTTAGCTACCACTTATAAGTAAGAATACGTGGCATTTGGTTTTCCATACCTGAATTACTTCACTTAGGATAATGGCTTCCAATTCCATCCAAGTTGCCACAAAGGAGAAAATTTCATTCTTTGTTATGGCTGAGTAGTATTCCATGGCATATATATGATACCAATCCTACTGAAACTATCCCAAAAAATCAGAAAACAGAGAAATCTCCTTAGCTCATTCTAAAAAGCCAGTATCACCTTAATACCAAAGTCAGGAAAGGACACAACAAAAAAAAGAAAACTAATATTAGTATCCCTGAACAATATACATATATATATATATATATATATATATTGAGATGAGATCATGAGATGTTTTTCCATTTGTTTGTATCATTTATCATTTCTTTTAACGGTGTTTTTGTAGTTCCCTTGGAGAGACCTTTCACCTAATGTATTTCTAGGTGGTTTATTTAATTAATTAATTTATTTATTTATTTTCAGCTAGTGTAAATGGTATTGACTTCTTGATTTGATTCTTGTCTTGGTCACTGTTGGTGTATAGAAATGCTACTGATTTGCATGCATTTATTTTGTAACCTGAGACTTAATGAATTTATTTATCAATTCTAGGAGTCTTTTGAAGATGTCTTTAGGGATTTATAGATGCAAGAACATATCATGAGCAAATGGAGATAGTTTGTCTTCCTCTTTTCCAATTTGGATGCCCTTTTCTTTCTTTCACTTACCTGATTGCTCTGGCTAGGACTTCCAGTACTATGTTAAATAGAAGTGGTGAAAGTAGGCATCCTTGTCTTGTTCCAGTTCATGGGGGAGGGGGGTGTTTTCAACTTTTCCCCATTTAATATAATGTTGGCTGTGGGCTTGTGATATATGGCTTTGATTATTTTGAGGTATAGTTCTTCTACGTCTACTTTGTTGATGGTTTTTATAATGAAGGGATGCTAGATTTTATTGAATGCTTTTTCTGCATCTACTGAAATGATTTATGGCTTTTGTTTTTAATTCTGTTTATGTGGTGAATCACATATTGATTTTCATATGTTGAACCATCCCTGGGATGAAACCTACTTGATTGTGCTGAATTATATTTTTTATGTTCTGTTGCATATGGTCTGCTAGTTTTTCTTCAGGATTTTTGCGTCTATGGTCATCAGAAATATTGGCCTCTATTTTTCTTTTTTTGTTGTGTCCTTTCCTGGTTTTGGTATCAAGGTGATATGGGTTTCATAGAATGAGTAAGGGAGGATTCTGTCCTTCCTGATGTTATGGAATAATTTCTGTTGGATAGGTACAAATTCTTATTTGTAGGTCTCATAGAATTCAGCTATGAATCTGTCTAGTCTGGGATTTTTTTTTTGTTGGGAGATTCTTCATTACTGACTCAATCTCACTATTTGTTATTAGTCTGTTTAAGATTTATATTTCTTCCTAATTCAAGCTTGGAGGGTTGTATGCTTTCAGGAATTTATCCATTTGCTCTAGATTTTCTGGTTTGTTTGCATAATGGTGCTCATAGGAGTCTCCTATGATCTTCTGTATTTCTGTGGTATCAGTGGTAATGTCTCCTTTTTCATTTCTGATTGACCCTATTTGCATTATGTCTCATTTTCTTTATTAAAATTTAGCTAATGGTCTATCAATTTTTTTTTATCTTTTCAGAGAAACAACTTTTCATTTCATTGATCCTTTGTGATTTTTTTTTTTTTTGTATGTGTGTTTCAATTTCCATCAGTACTGCTCTGATATTTGTTATTTCTTTTCTTCCGTTAGCTTTGGGTTTGGTTCATTATTGATTTTCTGGTTCCTTGAGTTCTGACATTAGGTTGTTAATTTGTAATCCTTTTGTCTTTTTGATATAGGTATTTAGTGCTATAAACTTTACTCTTAGCATTACTTTTGCTTTATTCCAGATATTTTTGTAATTTGTGTCACTATCATTATTCATTTTGCAAAATTCTTAAAATTTCTATCTTGATGTTATCACTGAACTAAAAATTATTCAGCAGCAGGTTGTTAAATTTCCATGTTTTTGTGTAGTTTTGGGAGTTCTTAGAATTAATTTCCAGTTTTATTCCACTATGGTCTGAGAAGATACTTGACATGATATAGATTTTAAAAATTTATTGAGACTTTTTTTTGGCTTAATATATGGTTGATCTTGAAAAATGTTCCATGTGCTAATGCAAAGAATGTATAGTCTGCAGCTCTTGGGTAGAATGTTCTGTTAATTAGCTCCATATGTTCTAGAGTCTCATTTAAGTCCAGTGTTTCCTTGTCGACTTTCTGCCTCAATTATCTGTCTAGTGCTGTCAGTGGAGTGTTGAAGTCCCCCACTATAAATCATGTTGCTGTTTTTTTTCCTTTTCTTAGGTCTAGTTAGTATTTTTTTAATGAATCTGGGAGTGTTACATACTTATATGTAGAATTCTTATATCTTCTTGTTGAATTGATCCCTTTATCATTAAAAAATGAGTTTCTTTGTCCCTTTTTATTGCTACTGATTTAAAGTCTATTTTCTCTGTTATAGGAACAGCTACTCCTGCTTGCTTTTGGCTTCCATTTCTTTGGAAAAATTTTTCCATCCTCTTTCCTTCAATCCATAACAATATTTATGAGTGACGTAGGTCTCTTGAAAACAGAAGGTACTTGGGTTATATTCTTTTTCCATTCCATCATTTAGACCATTTACATTCAAAGGGGTATTTAGACCATTTACATTCAAAGTTAATATTGATGTGAGATACTGTTCCAGTCATCATGTTGATTGTTATCTAGTTGCTTTGTGTTCTCTGTTGTGTCACTGTTTTATAAGAGCTAGGAGTTTTTTACCTTTGAGTGGTTTTATGTTGGTGAGTGGTTTTATGTTGGTGAGTATTGACATTTCATTTAGATGTTAGAATTCCTTTGAGCATTTCTTAGAGGGCTAGTCTAGTGGTAACAAATTCTTTAGCATTTGCCTGTCTGGAAAACACTTTATTTCTCTTTCATTTATAAAACTTGAGTTTTATAAATGAAAAAAGGATACAAAATTCTTGGCTGACAGTTATTTTGTTTAAGAAGACTAAAGATAGAACGCCGATCCTTTCTGGCTTTTAAGGTGTTTGCTGAGAACTTGGCTATTAGTTTGATGGGTTTTCCTTTATAAGTTATATGATGCTTTCATCTCACTGCTCATAGGATTTTCTGCTTCGTGTTAACTGTGGCTACTCTGAAGATTATATGGTTTCATGATTTCCTTTTTGCAATGAATTTCTTAGGTGTCCTTTGAGCTTTTTGTAACTATGTAAATATCTAGCAAAACCAAGGAAATTTTCCTCCATTATTGCCTCAAATAGTTTTTTCAAACTTTCTGCTTTTTCTTCTCCCTCAAGGATACCTGTAATTCTACATCTTACATAATCCCATATTTATCAAAGATTTTGTTCATTTATTTTAATTCTTTTTTCTTTATTTTTGCCCATGTTAATTTGAAAGACTTGCTTAACAATTCTTTCTTCTGCTTGGTTTAGTCTATTCTTACAACTTTCCATTGTGCTTTCCATTTACCAATATGAATTTTTTTCATTTCCAGAAGTTCTGTTTATTCTTTTTTTAATATATCTATCTCTTCAGTAAATTTTTAATTTTTGTCCTGAATTATTTTTCCAGTTTTTGTAAGTTAGGTTTCTATTTTGTCCTGGATCCTGATGAACTTCCTTACGATCCCTATTTTGAATTCTTATCTGTCATTTCAGGATTTTCATTTTGGTTCTGGTCCATTGCTAGATGGCTGATGTGATCTGTTAGAGGGATCATTATACTCTGTTTCATACTTTCAGAGTTTTTGCACTGATTCCTTCTCCCCTGGAGAAGCTGTAACTTCTCATTTTGAATTTACTTTTCTTTAGATAGGATTTTTTTTTTCCCTCTTAGGTTATGAATGTGGCATATATTATGTAAGGACCTTTGGTTTTGCTTTTGGGTACTTTCAGAGGGCCAGGGCTCTGAATGATTTCCTTGGTTATAGATAGGCTCAGTGTGGTAGTTTTCTCAAATGCTAGCTATTTGTAGGCTATAGTGTTGAGGTATTAGTCATGCGGGCAAGTTCTCTGCCTCCTGTTGAGAAGGGGAACTGTGGGTCTCTGGAATTTTATCTCTTTCCCCAGCCCTGTGCACCCCTAACAGTATGAATTATATGAGGATGTCCAGCTTAATCTCCATGCCTGTAGGTGGCACTTTGGGGTCAGAGTTGGCTGAAGGCTGTACAGCTGTGTCAGCAAATGTTCTAACGGGCTGTACAAGTTGACCTCCCTGCCAGTAGCTGCTTCTCTCAAAAGAGAGCCAGATGTGGTGGTATGTGTGGTGCCTATGTGTAGCCCTAGTCTATCAGGATAAGTACCTGGATGTCCCAGTTAATAGGCAGAGCCCTGGAATTCTCAGGGCATCCCTTCTTGTACTCTGACCAAGCAAGGTGCATTAAGGGGGCAAAGCCAGATCGGGCTGGGTTAGGCAAGCCCACATCCAGGTTTCCCAAAGACAAGTGCAAGTACTATCTGAATGGGGATCAGAGGCCATTTTCTAGGCCACTGGGGAAGCTTCTCAGGAAGGGCAAATGTGCCCCCATTGCACCAAAGAACCTGCATCTGGGAGAGAGGCAGTCCAGAATCCACAGTTCAGCAGGTGGAAGTGAAGTTCACTCTGCTCCCACTACCCCCGTCTGTAGGATCTCCCTCTGGCATCTGTCCACCAGCAACAGGTCGAGTCCACTAGGTCAGTCAAAAGGAGACTTCATTTAGGTAGTAAAGCTGCCTCAGATTGTAAGCCTCCATCCCCAAGACAGAAAGCACAGCTGTCTGGGTATTCCCGCAGGGGAAGGGGCAGCCTGCAGTACCCCAAAACATGAGCCCACACCACTCTCTTCTCTCAGTTTGGCCTGTGAGGGCTCCCTCCCCACTCAAGATCAGCTTGAAAAATCGTTGTCATAGTAATTTATATTGTCTATTAAATATATGAAAAACATTCTGGAGGATTTTATATTTGTGTATTTGCTAGGGATTCACCATCAAAAAGGGCAAGAAGTTTTATGTTTATTGTAAACTGTGATATATTATTACTTCTAAAATCTAAATTTGTACGTTGTCAAAATGAATACAGTTACCTAAAGGTATTAGTATATTTGTGAAAAAAATATCATTGAGATTTAATATCTCCATTTTTAAATTTACATTTGTTGATTTTGCATCAGAATGTTAGATCTGATAGCAAGCTTGGTAGATAAGAGAATGTTATGTGAGTGTGTGTGTTTAATGTGTGTGTGCATTTCTGTTTTCATCCTATGTATTAAATGGGTACCTGTGATTATAAGGATGTGTTATTAAATATAAAAATTTGACTAAATATAATGCCTGATAAATTATATTAGTTTCTTTAGATATAGCTATCAGTTCTTACTGCTCATAGATACTGTTGTTGAAATATTTTTTAAGAAGGCATTTCTCGTAGTATCATAATATGGACAAACTAAAAGAAATGTGATTTCTCCTCACCTTGGAAATCACCTCATACTTTCATTTTGTGAAATTATATTTTCTTCTTTAAATCCTATCAATAATGTATGCTCATATTAAATTGTCATTGTTGCAGTATTAACACATTTAATGTAAATAATAACAATCATTTCACAAATTACTTTTTTCAAGACTTAGTTTTCTATTATAATTTTCTATAAAATTATATTTTCATTTTAAAATAAAAAACAACTTTGAGACACCTTTAACATTTTCAAAAATGAATTAACCCAAGTAAGCAGTATAGTATAGTTGAGTGGGCAAAGATTTCAAAACCCCCAAAAATTGTCTAGCTTTATAGCGTCCATTACTCTTTGTCTCTGTTTTTTCGTATGAAAAACAGAATAATAAGACCTACCTTATAATGTTGGCAATGTTGCTAAAAGGTAATAACAGTGTTTATAAAATTTCATATAAAGCTACTAGTGAAGAAAGTAATAAATCATTTAAATTGTCTTTATAAGGCACAGAGAAATCTTAGTTGAGCAATGAAAAAAATCAAGGAAGCCCAGAACATTTATGATTATGTTTATTATAATATAGACTGAGATACTATGATCAAGAACCCCCAAACTACAGTGCCTTTAACAAAAGAAAGCTTTATTTCTCTTAAATATCACATTCCAACAGTGAGTGATCCAGGGCTGGTAGACATCCCATGAGGTCATCCAGGGAACAATGCCTTCTCTGTTGACAGTAATTCCTTATCTCCGAGAGATCATTCTTCACCACATGGTTGTAGTTGACTCACTAATACTGCATCTACATTCCTTTTTACTGGTGGAGGAAGTAAAGGCTTTAGAGGACAAATTCGTTCCTTTTTAACATTATAATCTAGAAACAGAAGGTATTATTTCCACTTCTATCACAATAGCTAGAGCTTAGTCTCATTATACCTAGCTACAAGGAAAACTTGTATAGATAATTTCTAACCAGGCAAGCATGCACCGAGGTAATAGACTCTGTTACTAAAATGAACAAGGGGAAATTGGATACAGAAGGATGATTTGAAATATCAGTAAAAATGATTATTTCATAGTGATGTGCACTCTAAAGTTAAATGTTGTAAGTAGGATTCCAGAGCTCTCTGCTAGAATACTATTGGAGAAAAGGGGATATGTTGATTAACAGGCAATTACTACTCATGGCTAAGGCATGTATTCACATTAATTCACTCTAAGTATATATTTTTTATAGGCTGCTGTTCAAGCCTTGTGCCAAGTTATTGGTATTCAAGAGTAATCATATATAATCCATGTTTTTGAGTTGTAACTTTGCATAGCTAAATTTCTTTTGTGGAAGTCATGCATGGAAAACAAGTACTGTAATTATAATACAAAGCCGTAAGTGCTTTAAGGGAACGTGGGTGAAAAGAAGAGGGCTGCAGTGGAGAAGCCTTCACAATAAGGTAGATATTTGGACCAAATCTCAAATCATGGTATTATCAAGTGTTCTTCAGAAGGCAATGTAGAAGAAAGACATTCCAAAAAAAAAAAAGGAAATAGAAATACCTAAAGGCACAATGGTATCAAAGAGCAGGATACTTTTTAGGACAATGTTGCATTGGCTAGGTTTGAAATAATGCATATAACCAAGCGGTAAATGTAGCTGGGATGTACACATGAAGGGCTTAAGTTGTTACTCTAAGAGATTTGGATTTGATCTAGACCTCTGAATCTATTGGATGTTTTTTAAACAGAGCTGCTATATAATTCAATTATCATTTTAGAATAAAATTTTGATAGCATGGAAGATAGGCTGATTAGAAAAAAGAATAGAGAGGACTCCAGGAGACTAAAAAGTCACGGCAATAATCCCAGGTTAGAGACTAAAAAGTCGCAGCAATAGTCTCAGCAGGGTGATGAGGAGAAAAATTATTAAAGAGGCATTTTACAAACTAAAATTTAGAAACTAAATTTAGGAACTAGTTTGATTCAGTGCTGGGAAGTTGGAGGTTTTCCTAATTGACTATTACCTAAAATTTTGAGCTTTGCTATATGATAGATGGATGTCATTGCCTAGGATCAAAAAAGGAAAGAAAGAGGAGGAAAGTCAAAACTCTATCCAAGGTTTTCATATAATATATCATAATGAAGATTAAAAGGTACTATTTAAACTAGCAAACAATTCTATTTTTTATAATTAAACTATAGCTCTAGCTTTAACTCATAAAAGCATAATGATTTCTCTCTGTTCTCCAACGTAATATGCCCTCACAGACATGCAAATAATAAATAAGACCAGGATGCTATCATATGTCAAGTGGTAGGGAGGGAGTAGATAGGTTTCCACGTTTTAGTGAGGTGGGTTTAGGTGAATTAAGGCCTTTATTCATGAAAACTGTGGTCTTTATTCATGAAGACTGAGAGAAAGAGTTATATAAGGAACATTTGCCAAGTCCTTTTAGACATTACTGGAGAGTAAAGAATAGCACTCATATCTTGAAGAAAGAGCATTTTCTTTGTTTATCTGAATGTACTTTGGAGTGTCACAGTGCATTAACTGTAGCTCTAAATCTCTGGGATGGGAGAAAATTTGTTTATATTTTCTAGCTAAATGCTTTCCTGGGCACCCAGATAATTTCCAATAATGATCCCAAAAGAAAAGAAAAGGGGAGAGAGGGAGAAAATTAGAATTAAAAGCAGTAAGGAAGGGCAGGAGAAAGGAAAGAAAGAACTGATGGGGGAGAGGAGATGGATGGAAGTTTTAATCTGGACAGGATAGCCAGCAGTAATGAAGAATAATTGTTAAACAGGGCACTTTCACTCTACTTCATTTGCTCATACATCATTATAAACTACACTTTTGTATCTGGCTCCATTTGAACATCTATTTCCACTCAGTAATTTCTGAAGAGTAAGCTTAATTTAATATATTTTGAAAGCGTTCAGTTATTGATGTCTTCAAATCTTATTAAAGGGTTTTACTACACTGCAGAATTTCACATTTAAATCCTTTTATAGAAGAAATGCAAAAAGTAATCATCTATTTCAATTATTTCCTTAGGATATATTTGTTAAATAGAGAAATACAGCAAATTTTCTTCTGGGATTTGGTTAAGCTGAATTGAAACAAAACTAAATAGTGTCATTATGGTATTTCCATTCTGGCTAATTCTCACTGTTAAGGAAATGCATAGCCTTCATTGACTTCAGGCAGATAATTTTGACTAAATTTTCTCTGTACTAAAACTGAAAGCTCCTGAAAGGCAAAGTGGCAGAGTGAGTCAGGTTATCCACATCCCCTATCAGATTTGGATCTCCAGAGTCTCCTCAGCAAGTTTATCCTAGCCATCCACAACCACGTCATATCACACTGACAAGGTTCACTTAAGTCTGTCTTAAAAAAGGCATCCAAATAGAATAGCAGTTTGTGATTGAAGAGCATTAGAGGGAAAAGGTGTGATCAAGACATGAAGTTTGCTCTGCTTCACCTCAGCAGTCTGAAAATGGGGAAAAAAGAAGATAGCTTTAATTTGCGGGAAGAAACCAACACCTATATTTTGAGTATATATCAAACCCTGAGAGACTAAAATTCTTGTTTCAGCTTTTCCTCTAATGAATTATGGCACACAAACCTCTGCCTTTTATTTTTTGCCACTGCTTTTAAAGTGTTCTAAGATGATAGCTTTAACAACCTATTAAAAGTATAGTGTAGATGCTTTGCCTCACGTGAACAGTCTTGTTTGGAATCAATATTTTTTTGATGTAATTGCAAGGGAATATTTGCCTTTAATAGGAATATATCTTTTTTTTTCAGTGCAGAAGCTATCTTTCTCTTAGAAGAAGAACAATAATCTGTAGTATAAAAGATTGGAATTGAAAATTTACCACTGTATTGAAAGGAGACCCTGATTTACAAAGTTTCCTTTTTATAAGAAATTTAGAAAGTATTTTAAAACTAATTTCATGCATTAGTTCAAGCAACTTGGTGATATTCATTATGATAGAGTGGTTTACATGCATCTTGCCTGTTCTTAGATCATAAGCAGTGTTTTCAAGATAGAAAAATCATTTGTTGGCCGGGCGCGGTGGCTCACGCCTGTAATCCTAGCACTCTGGGAGGCCGAGGTGGGCGGATCGTTTGAGCTCAGGAGTTCGAGACCAGCCTGAGCAAGAGCGAGACCCCATCTCTACTAAAAATAGAAAGAAATTATATGGACAGCTAAAAATATATATAGAAAAAATTAGCCGGGCATGGTGGTGCACGCCTGTAGTCCCAGCTACTCGGGAGGCTGAGGCAGTAGGATCGCTTGAGCTCAGGAGTTTGAGGTTGCTGTGAGCTAGGCTGATGCCACGGCACTCACTCTAGCCTGGGCAACAGAGTGAGACTCTGTCTCAAAAAAAAAAAAAAAGAAAAAGAAAAATCATTTGTTACTTGTCTGAAATATTTACAGACATATAACATTATATATAATTCATCAGTGTGTATATACATGTGCATGTGTGTATATATATGCATGTGTAATATGTGTATATGTGTATATTACGTGATAGATACAGTAGTCCCCCAGATCCACAGTTTCATTTTCTACAGTTTCAGTTACCCAAAGGCAACCACGGTCTAAAAATATCCCATACAATAAAATATTTAGAGACAGAAACACACACAGAAAGACAGAGAGCGGGAGAGAGAGAACATTCACATAAGTTTGATTACAGTATATTGTTATAATTCTATTGCATTACTAGTTGTTAATTTCTTACTGTGCCTAATTTATAAAATAACTTTATCATAGGCATATATATATATATATTTAAAACATAGTATATATAAGGTCTAGTACTGTCTGTGGTTTCAAGCATCCACTGGGGATCTTGGAATATATCCCCCATGGATAACGGGAGACTACTACTTTACATTATCACATATATAAAATATGGTATATGTGTTTTTATGTGTATGGTACAAGATAGTATACATAGCTAAGACCATATTTCCCTAAGGCTTCCTTGATATTCTTTCTGTAAGCTAAGGATCTCTCCTATCACTCTCCTTGTATCTCTTGATCATAGATACTACGGCCTTATAGGACCTTTGGTAATTTTACATGGCCTAGCTTTAAGAGCCAAAGCCTGGTCTTCTTTATCTTTGTGGCCCCAGAACCACTCACAATGCTTTGTTGTTAACTAAGTCCTAAATGACAGCTTTTTGAATATATAAATATATAAAAAATGAATGAATGGAGAAACATAGGGTTTCAATGGTTGTGTGTGTGTGTGTCTAGTGAAACATATTCTTATGCCACCTATGCTAAAATATATAGATATATGCAAAAAATAAATTTAAGTGTAAAACAGTTAATATTGGCTTATTAGAATGGCTATAATCAGAGACTAAAATCTTTTCTTAAGTTATTTTTAGTTATTGAGTTTTAAAAAATCCATTAAGCCTTATAAGAAATAACACATTTTTACATTAAAGCCATTAAAGCTGGCCCATTTGCATATCACCCTATTCTACAATCATATTCAAGCTATCTGAAAAGGCTATCCTGTGATCAAATGAACTAAACATAAGAGTTAAAGTTATTAAAATATTACAAGAACATGTAGAGCAAAATTTTCATAACATAGAATTGAACAATGACTTTTCAGATATGACACTAAAGACATAAGCAATAAAGGAAAAAATAGACAAAGACTAAATGAAAATTAAAAACGTTTGTGTATCAAATGACACTCTCAACAAAATGAAAAGATGACAACCCAAGGTATGGATAAAAATATTTGCAAATTATGAGGAATTCTCTATATATCCAGAATTTAGATATATTATTATATATAAGAACTTTTAAAACTGCAGAGAAAAAAACCAGATTCAGAAATTGGTAAAGGACTTGAATAGACATTTCTTTAAAGAAGACACAGAAATGGCCCATAATCACATGAAATTATGTTAAACATAACTAATAATGAGGAAAATATAAATCAAAACTGCAAGAAGATACCACCTCACATCCATTATGACAGCTTTCATAAAAAAACAAACAAACCAAAAAAAAAAAAACTGAAAATAACACAGGTTGGCCAGGATGTAGAGAAATCCTAACCCTTCTGCATTGTTGGTGGAAATGTAAAATGGTTCAGTCACTGTGGAGACGGCTATGTGTGTTCCCCAAAAGGTTAAAAATAATTACTGTATGTTCCAACGATTCCAATTCTGGGTATATACTCAAAAGAATTTAAAGCAGAGTCTCAAAAATATACTTATACATTCATGTTCATAAAAGCATTATCCATACTAGCTAAAAGGTGGAAGGAACCCAAGTGTCCATTGATGGATAAATAAATAAGCAAAATATTATATATACATACAAATGGAATAGTATTGAGCCCTAAAACAGAAGATTCTGACACATGGGTGAATCCGGAGAATAAATCATAGCATCACAAACAGGAAGCAATGAGTGGCATGGTCACTTCCTCATGCACATTCCTGACTTAATTCCTTTGCAACTTACACAGAAACCAATTTACACGAGGTGCTCTCACATGTCAAAGTCTAGTTGCAGTAAAAGGAAAAGAGGAGACATGAATTCTTTCTGTACTTTCTAACTGGGTCTTTTCTGCTCTTAACTGTAACGACTCTAAGTCTTAATTATTATTCTGTCCCAGGGTGTATACCAGTTAGTTGAAATCTACTGGAAAGAGAAAGATGGAATTTTATCTCCAGATTCCTAACTAAAACCGACTTGCTTGTTTATTTGCCAGTTTTAACCATCCTTTACTTGCTTTAAAATCTGAAAACAAAAACAAAAGAAGAAAAAGATCCTTTAGGTTAACAGCATAATATGTTCATCTGTGACTCAGCATATACCCACTCATTATGCACTTTCTTTCATTTGTTTAACCATTACATTATCTTTTCAGTAAATTAGCTTTTACATTCTCAAATTCACACATGAATACTCTTTAAAGAAGGTTTATTAAGTTGGCTCATTGTCTCTGTGATTCTCATAATCACTGCAAATTAAGGCTTTGCAACATCTCTTTCTGACATTACCTTTCTCTCTGAAGCTAAAGAAAGAAACAGTGATGGTGTAATACACATGCGACTTTTGTGCCCTTAGGATGTGTTTTTCTAGAGTAATAACCCTTTCCCCAGTTCTTCTCTAGCTTAAATTTTTGTTTGAAAAGTAGGAATTTATCTGGGAATTGCAAATATGTAATGTGCATTTACACACATATATGTGCAGGGTATCTAGATATACATACACATATATGTAGTGATATTTTACATACATACCACACAAACACATGATAAATGATGACTTGTAGTTTGATAGAGATAAATAATTTTTATTTTATTTTTATAGTATTTTTGTTTATTTTCTGATTGTACAAGGTATTCTTCAGTGCTCTTGGCTCCAACAATTCTGCCCCATCCTAGTTTGCCTAATTTCTACATACATCTATATGATCACATCTAGCACACTGTTGTGTGTGGATTTTATAAATTCAACATCAAGTAGAAGTTTTTCAAAACGTGATGTAGTGTCATAAACTTTTATATTTATTTTATGAAAATCCATTATTTTGTCATTGAATAGCATTTAATTAAATAAAGACTTATTAAGAATAACAATGAATGGCGCTAAGAACTTAGACAATTACACTGAAAAGGAAAGTCAATGATGTAAACACATTGGTCCTCCTTCATCTTCAGGGGGTATGTCTAAGACCCCCCAGTGGATTTATGAAACCATGGATATTGAACTCTAATTATATCATGTTTTTTCTGATATATATATCCCTCTGATAAAGTTTAATTTAAAAATTAGACACAGTAAGAGATTGAAATCAATAAGAGTTATAACAGTTATATATATATAACAGTTATAATAATATAATGTAACAAAAAGTTATGTGAATGTGGTCTCCCTCTCTCTCTCTCTTTCTCAAGTATAGTAAGTACTGTACTTATCTATTTTCAGGTTCCCATTGACAGCAGGTAACTACAATCATGGAAAGTGAAACACAGATGGGGGATCTACAGTACATAGTCTCAGAATGTGCTAAGTGCTATAAAAAATTATATCCAAGGTATTCACAGAACAGGTAAAATGACAAAATGCTTAGACAGATAAAAAGAAAGATCAAAAAAAATTTGAAAATTTTTTTGAAAATGTAACATATTAAATAGTCTCCTAAAACAAAACAATGAATTCCTTGGGGTACTTCCCATGAGTTAGAGAGAAAGAGAGGGAATGGAGATAGGACTAATTGTAACGGTTTTTAATATATCAGTGATTGTACATATTTCTTTATGCAAAGTAAGCAAAGATACAAAATCAAAATTTTCTTTTATACAGTCTCTGCAATTGCCTAGAGATAAAATTAAGGAAAATAATAATTCATATATTATGCCCATTGTGTAATCTATCAAATATAGATTTCTTTATCTCTAAAATGTTCAATAAAGAGAAATAAAATATTTAAATTAAAATAGTTTATTAAAAATTTCAGCAACGTACACTACATTTTTCTTATTTAATAGTAAATGAAATTTATCATTTGCCTAGTGCTAAACTATTCCTGAATAGGTGATCACTTTAGACTGTATTTCAGAGTGAATACTTAAGAATAAAGTAAAACATCTAATCCACTTTATGTTATATTCTTTCAGGCAGAATGCTCTTGGATAGCATTTTTGTACTTCAATACAATTATAGTAATTCATCCTAATGATAACTTGAAATATTACAGCATCTAAAATTTCTTCTAAACCATCACAAACCGATTTATGTTTGGTATGGTTTTAGTGTTAAGCACTAAAGGTTTTATTCCCTCACAATTCTTGAGAACTCGTAATTATATATATGTAAAATCACTATTAGTGTATCAATTTATTAGGGCTACCATAACAAAATAAAAAAGACTGAGTGGGTCAAATAACAAAAATTTATTTTTTACCATTCTAGAAACATAAAGTCCAAGATTAAGGTGTCAGCAGAGGTGGTTTCCTTCCGAGATCTCTCTCTGACTTGTAGAGAGCGACTTTCTAGCTGTGTTCTCACACGGTCTTTCCTCTGTGTGCACGTACCACCAGTATCTCTGTCTCTTGGTCTGTACTCTTCCCATAGGGGCACCAGAGAGACTGCATGATGGTCTACCCGTAAGGTCTCATGTTAATGTATTTGCAGGCATAACTTGGAAATATTGTGAGTTCAGTTCCAGACCACCACAATAAAGCGAATATTACAATAAAGTGAGTCACGTGAATTTTTTGGCTTCCCAGTGCATATAAAACTTATGTTTACACTATACTGTAATGTATTGAGTGTACAATAGCATATGACAAAAATGTACATACAGTAATTAAAAAATAATTTATTGGTAAAAAATGCTAACAGTCGTCTGAGCTTTTAATGAGCTGTAATCTGTCGGCTGGTGGAAGGTCTTGTCTTGATGTTGATGCTTCTGACTGATTAGGGTGGTGGTTGTGAAAGGGTGGAGTAGCTGTGACAGCTTCTTAAAATAAGACAACTAGGAAATTTGCTACATCAATTGGCTTTTCCTTTCACAAAAGATCTCTCTGTAGCATGTAATGTTTGATAGCATTTTACCTACAATAGAACCTCTTCCAAAGTGGAGTCAATCCTTTCAAACCCTATTATCTGCTGCTTTATGTTCTAAATTATGTAATATCCTAAATTCTTTGTTGGCACTTTCTCAGTGTTCACATCATATTTACCAGGACTGGATTCTGTCTCAAGAAATTACTTTCTTTGCTCGTCCATAGGAAGGAATTCCTCATCCATTAAAGTTTTATCATGAGATTGCAGCAATTCAGTCACATCTTCAGGCTCTACTTTTACTTCTAGTTCTCTTGCTCTTTCCACCACGTATGCAGTGACTTTCTCCACAGAATTTTTGAACTCTTCAAAGTCATCCATAAGGGTTGCAATCAATCTCTTTCAAACTTCCTTTAATATGAATATTTGACTTTCTCCCATAAATCACAAATGTTCTTATTGACATCTGGAATGGTGAATCTTTTCCAGAGAGTTTTTAATTTAGTTTGGCCAGATTGATCAGAGGAATCACTATCTATGGCAGCTATAGCTTTATAAAATGTACTTATTAAATAGCAAAACTTGAAAGTCAAAATTACTCCTTGATCCACGTGCTATAGAATGGATTTTTGTCTTAGCAGCCATGAAAACAACATTAATCTCAGTTTACCTCTGCATCAGAGCTCTTGGGTGACCAAGTGCAGTGCCGACAAGTGGCAATATTTTGAATCTTTTTTCTCCGGAGTAGGTCTCAACAGGGGGTTTAAAATATTCAGTAAATCATGCTGCAAACAGAATTCCTGTTATCTAGGCTTTTTAGACCATTTATAGACCACAGGCAGAGTAGATTTAGCATAATTCTTAAAGCCCCTAGGACTTTCAGCATGGTAATGAGCATTGGCTTCAACTTAAAGTTACCAGCTGTGTTAGACCCTAACAACAGTGTCAGCCTGTCCTTTGAAGATTTGAAGTCAGCCATTGACTTCTCCCCTCTAGCTATGAAAATCCTACATGACATCACTTCAATATAAGGCTATTTTGTCTACATTTACACATCTGTTGCCTAGTGTAGCCACCTTCATCTATTATCTTAGCTGAATTCTTCTGAATAACTTTCCGTGGCTTCTAATCGTTACTTGCTACCACTGGGACGGGATGGAGATGGTTTCTTTCCTTAAATTTCATGAATCAACCTCTGCTAGCTTCCAAATTTTCTTCTGCAGCTTTCTCACCTCTCTCAGGCTTAACAGAATTTAACAGAGTTAGAGCCTTTCTCTGCATTAGCCTTTGGCTTAAGGGAATGTTGTGGCTGATTTGATCTATCCAGACCACTAAAATTTTCTACATATAAGCAATAACACTATTTCACTTTCTTATCGTGTATTTTTACTTGAGTAGCACTGTTAATTTCCTTCTGGAAATTTCCCTTTTCATTTACAATCTGTCCACCTGTTAGGCACAAGAGACCTAGCATTCATCCTATCTTAGCTTTCAACATGTTTTCCTCATTAAACTTAATCCTTTCTAGTTTTTCATTTAAAGTGAGAGACATTGTAGGGTTATTCATTAGCCTAATTTTAATATTGTGGGGTTTTTTTGTTGGAGAATAGGGAGGCCTGAGGAGTCGGGGAGGGATGAGGAGCATGTGGTCAATGGAGCAGTCGGAATGCACACAACATTTATTGATTAAGTTGGTGCCTTATACAGGCATGGTTCATAGTGTGCCAAAATAATTACAGTAGTAACATCAAAGATCACCAGAACACCATAACAGATACTGACTGCAATAATAATGAAAAAAGTTCGGTAAATATTGTGAGAATTACAAAAATGTCACGTATAGACATGAAGTAAGCACACGCTGTCGAAAAAAAAAGTGCTACCAATAGATGTACTTAATGCATGGCTGCCATAAACCTTCAATTTGTAAAAAAAAAAACGCAATATCTGTGAGGTGCAATAAAGCAAAGCGCAATAAAACAGGGTATGCCTGAACATCCTCAAAGACCTTATCTCCAAATATAGTCACATTCTGAGGTACTAGGGACTAGGTTCACAGTAAAACTCCACTTAATTGCCTATTGCTTGCTCATTACCTGCTTGTCACTCTGCCCAGAAATATTGTCTATCCTTGGTCTATCTGCTCTACTCCACGTGCTCAATGCAGTCCCAGCAATAATAATTCAAAGACCCTGCCTGGTCTTATGAACACATTCACTTTCATTTGATTTTCTGTCTTCCATTTCCATCCCTTCAAACTTTTTGGTTGTTTCCCATAGAATCTTCTATTCATATCCTAAGCATTCTGATATTTCTTTGTGTCTTATATAATACATTTAAACTTAAATGAAAACAGAGTACAAAGAAAACGCGACAGAGAGGGAGAGAAAGAGAGAGAGAGACTGAGATTCAAATTACAAAATAAGGCAGTTTGGTTTACTTTGTGATACATTTCATTGTGTTCTTGGTTATTGTGCATGACAAGTCACATCCTGAAGTGACTTGTCACTTGAAGTCACAGCTTAAAACTACTATATTAGATTCATTATTTTCTGAATTTTACAGAAAGTAAAGAATAACATTTGATTCAAATGAAAAGCCAGGCATATAACTGCCTTGCAATTGTGGATATGTAGACCATTGATTTTGTGCAAGGACTCCAAAGAAATGAATAAATATATTTTGAAAAATTTTCACAGAGGTAAATATAGCATAATGATTCTTATTCATGAGACTTTGACTGTTTTAATTGATTGACTGATTGAAACTCTGTAAGGAATGATAAAGTTATGCTTTAGAGACAGCTCAAGAGATTCTTTGCAATACATTTCAGAGAAACATTGTGTTTGAACCAGTTTTGAACTCTCTTTTTTCTCATGCAAGCAATGAATGTCCTGAAAGGTGTATTTCTTCAGAGATTGTGATTTACAGTGAACTGTTTTGTGACTTCAGGGAAAGCCCAATTCTGACATTCTATTTCTAACTCTGGTAGAATTTCTCAAACCTCTCTTTTCAAGTGCCCAAGGGCAGAGAAATGAGAGCTCATATGTCAGGAGATTCTGAGAACATCAACATTCACAAAAATCCATCAGAGGTTTTGATTTGCATTTCCCCGATGATTACAGATGCCATTATTATCACATCTATCAACATGCTATCCACATAACTTCCCACAGTTGATGTTTACCTCGATCACCCGACTGAGGAAGTGTTTGCCAGGTTTCTCCAGTGTATAGTTACTCTTTTTTTCTTTTTTTGAGACAGGGTCTTGCTCTGTTGTCCGGGCTAGAGTGCCCTGGCATCAGGCTAGCTCACAGCAACCTCAAACTCCTGGGCTCAAGCGATCCTCCTGCCTCAGCCTCCCAAGTAGCTGTGACTACAGGCGTGCACCACCATGCCAGGCTAATTTTTTTCTATTTTTAGTAGAGACGGGGTCTCGCTCTTGCTCAGGCTGGTCTTGAACTCCCGACCTGGAGCGATCTTCCTGCCTCGGTCTCCCGGAGTGCTAGGATTACAGGCGTGAGCCACCACGCCCGGTCTATAGTTCCTCTTTTGTGTCCTGCTTTCTATTCTGTACTTACTGGAAGAAAGTCACTATACACACCCCACACTTAAGGAGTAGGAAGTTATGTTCTATTTCCCTGAGATCAAAATATCTACATAAATTATTTGAAAATCTTCTGCATAGGAGATTTGTCCATTCTCTCACGTTTATTTATTCAATCATTTATTTATATCATTATGGACTGGATATTTATTTGGATTATGGATTATGGATATTTATTTTTTTCTTAGTTAAGATCTAATAGTATTTTATTTATTTCATTTCTCAAATTGTTACAGTTTGGACATTAAAAGACCTTTCAATTGGCTCCTGTGTCCCTTTGATAGGCCTCATCAATATATTTTGTTTTGGAGGTTTTTTTCAGCACTTTTTATCTTGTGGCACTAAAAATGCTTCAAGCTTATCTTGTATATTTTGTGTTCCAGTCCTAAAATCAAACATTTCGTCAAGAGCCATGGGAATGGTATTAGGAACCAAGCCCAGATGCTAGGTGCATATTTTCCTTTAGTACTACCTCCCAATCAAATGGAAATGAGGAACAACAATGTCCAAATAAATTGAGAAAAAAAATCAGTATAAGTAAGATATAATGTTACATATATTATATATGATTTTCTAAAATTCTCCAGATAGAAATATTTGCGGAGTTTTAACTATTAAACATTAATTCACTGAAGGTTAGGTTGTCCCTTATAACAACACCTTCCCACTATCTTGCATAAGTCGGGATCTAAAAAAAATGGTTTTGATGTTACAGTTTTGAAAATATATGTAATTAATCAATAGGACATTTTTGCTAGCTGTTCTCCTTTACAGCTTTATAGTTGAATCATCAGTTTTATTACTTTATTCATGTTTTCCTCTATACGCTTCTCCAGAATATTTTAAAGTAACTAACATTGATTTCAGAAGCTGACTGGACATTTGTCTTCGCTACTGTAATTGTCAGCCCACCATTAAGCTCTATGGAGGGTCTTCCCTCTTGTTTGTCAGTTTTTCTGGAAATCTGTTTGGTTCTTAGAGTGTAGAAGTCTTATTTATAGAGACTATTTTGAGAAAACAAAACTCTCTTGATTTAAGAGCTCTAAATCATTTTCCTTGAACACAAATCCACATAATAAATAACTATGAAAATGGTCAAGGAATATGCTTGGTTTTAATTATATATTATGATTTTTGAACTTTTTTTTACCATTCACACTATTCACCTTCAATTCACCCTCATTTCCATTCCATCCTGCTTTTAAATATCATTTAGTCCATTTCTCTCCCTTCTTCAAGTAACAAATCTTCAACACTTTAATTTCTCAACTTTACCACTTCATTTTTTTTTTATTGTGCCCTCTGGCTGGAAAAGTCAGACACTAAATAGGGCATAAAATTCTTAAGTGTCCTTCTTCCCTTTGAAAATTATCAAAATACAAGTTCATTTTCACTCTTTCCATCCAGGAATATATATTATAAGTCAAGCATTATGCCAAGCTCTTGGGATGTAAGATAAAACAAACCATAGCCTTCAAAGAGCTCACCATCTAGAATGTTCATAAAACTAAATCCTCCAGCATATTTTTAATGCCAAAGCCTCCTACCTCTTCGAAGATTATTCCTTGTTAACATTTTTTTCTCTGTGTTACATATTCAATAAACTCTCTCCTCTGGACTCTTCCCCTTGCCTTATGACCACAGTGAGGACCATTTATGCATTTCAAGAGTTAAGTGCTAACCAAAAAAGCACAGTGATTTAAGAGAATGTTAGATACTTTTAAAAATCGAAAGCCAAAGTTCTTATAGGAAGGTATGAAAAGTTAATTTTGGAAATATAGTTGGGATAAGAATACAAAAAGTCATCTATGCATTGTAATATATCCAGGGATGGAGAGTAGGAAGAAATCAGAACACATGACTAGCTTATCATTTTTTCAGTATTGTGTAGAATTTTTCTACTTGCTTTTTGTCTTGAAACTCTTCCAGGTACAACTAAGACTACCTTCTCACCTTGTGTTCATATCTGAAATGAAGTTCATCAATATTGGATGAACCTGAAGAACTGAAAAATTTTTGACTAGGGTTGACTAGGTTTATGAGTTATCTTGGTCCCTAGTATTGTTCAAAATTGCTTAAACTGTGATGATCATGAATAAAGAGATGTTGGTTTTAATGTAGAGATTGAAGCAATATGAAAGAAGTTTCAAGTACTAGTTTCAATTCAAGGAGGAGGCTTGTACTCATGCCATTTGATCTTCTCCACAAATTGAAGTCTGTAATATTCAATCCCAATTTTAGTTGCTATTGTCAGGTGGGCCTTTCTGCACTTTCCAGTGAGCTCCTACTGTGAATTTGGAGGTTTCTCTAATTCTCAGAACTGCCAGAAGCCTTGTTGTCTTGGCCTTATGCAGGTTTGATTTTTTATGATCTTCTTGGACAAAGCAGCTTTATCAATTCACTCATACTTGGGAGTTTATGTGATAGCTTTTCATTTACTTTGTTTGTGTTGTCAGTGAATTTTAAATTTTTTTATTGTTATTCTATGTTTTTGTGCATAGATTTGGGATACCATATATCCCATCTACTACTACTGTCTTCTTCCCAAAATTTTTAAACAATCATCTCTATAATACTAAATCAGTTTTGACTTGTGGTCACAGAATATAAAATATTTTCATTTGCTATTCAATAAACTGGATTTTTTTTTGCTTGAATAATTTAAATGATATGCATTCATTATTGTATAGAAGAGATAGGTAAGCAAATAATAACATTCCAAAATGGAAATTTCATCATAGCATAAAAATTACCCCAGTCTACTATGAAGTAGAATGTATCAGTATCACTCTGAATATTTCAATTATGCAAGACTTAATTTTGACTCCATGATCAATATTCCTGTTACGTACTATAGCAGGTTGAATGGTGGCTCCCTAAAATGTGTTTCCACCCGCAACTTGTGAATGTGACATTACTTTGGAAAAGGTTCTTTGCGAATGTAATTAAGAATTTCAAAATGAGATCATCGTATATTGGGTTGAATCCTAAATCCAATGACAAGTGTTCTTATAAAATAAAAAAGAGGAAAATAACACAGAGGAGAAAGCAATACGAAGATAAAGGCAGAGATTGAAATCACGCATCTTCAAGTCAAAAAGTGCCAAGGATTGTGGGACGCCACCAAAAGCTAGGAGAGGGACATAAAATGAATACTCACTCAGAATCTCCAGAAGGCAGCAACCCTACCTACTATTCAATTTTGTATCCCTGGCCTACTGTGAGAGAATAGATTTTTGTTGTTTTAGGTCACTCAGTTTATGGTAATTTGTTTTGGCATCCCTAGAAAACTAATATATAGATCATCAAACATCAGGATTTTTTTATTTCTAAAGATGGTTTACAATTAAATAAGATTAATTCAGAAAGCAGAGCTCACATGGATGGAATAGAGTCCTTATAAAAAAGACCCTGGAAAGCTCCCTTGTCCCTTCCACCATTTGAGATACAACACTAAGATAGTCGTCTATGAATGGGAAATGGACTGTCACCAAACACCAAGTCTGGTGGTGACTTCGTCTTGTACTTCTCCACCTCTAGAACTGTGAAAAATAAGTTTTTGTTTTTAGAAACCACTGAGTCTATGGTATTCTCTTACAGAAGCCAGGACTAAGATATGCATATATATGTGCATGTGTGTGTGTGTGTGTGTGTGTATATATATATATATATATATGTATGTATATTCTTTCTCTGTCTGCTTAGAGTACCTGGAAACAATGATACCTCACAGGCTCATGCTACAACTTGAGCTAGAACTGCCTAGCCATCCTACTCTCAAAATTTTTATCCAAAGAAACTGTGAGATAATAAACGTTTGCTCTTTTAAGCTGCTAAATCTGAGGTTTGTTATATAATAATGGATAACTAACACGCATCTCAATAATGCCTTTTACAGCTATTTCTTCCCAGTCCAGGATACAATCTAAAATCATGCATTGGAATTAATCATCACATCTCTTTAGTTTCCTAAACTATGAAATGATTCCTGAACCTGTCTTTAACTTTGTTTATATTGACATTTTTGAAGAGTATAGGTCAGTTATTTTATAAAGTGTTCTTTAGTTTGGGTTTGTGTATTGTTGCCTCATGATTAGATTTAGGTATGGATGGTTGGGCTGGGATAGATATAATTCATGCTTATTGAATATTGTTTTATAGCAGCAAATAATTTTAAACTATCTAAATAAATCAAGATAAGAGTTGGTTAAATAAATTATAGTCCTCATGATCAATAGAATGTAGTAAAACCATTAAATATCATGATACAAATACACTTTTATTAACAAAGTTAGGATAACATATTACTTGGAAAAAAGAAAAACAAGTTCCAAAGCTGAAGGCATGATTTAATCTCATTGATTAGATTCCAGAATGTAAATATTGGTTTTTCTTTGTTTTAGAGCAAAAATGATTTTTATCAATTCACATATATACATACATATATGTAATATATTCTGATTATTTTCTATATTAAGTAATTATTACTTGGGAAATAAAAATAAACCACTACTGTTTTTTTTTTTGAAATCTATTCTAATTTCCATCTTGTAATCTGAGTTTAAAACATATAATATGAGACCAAAAGGTTATTTTACAACCCTACCACATGATCAAGTTCTACAATAAAAATCTGTTACTCATTTTCTCCAAATAATGTTATAATGTCATATCTAATAGAAAAATAATATTAATGAAGGAGAAATACTAATGGAATCATTCAATAAAAGAATTAACTTTTAGGTACCAATGTTCTACTCTATCTCAAATCCCAAATACTCCCTACATGCCAAATAGAAAGAATAATAAAAGAAACACAGAATCTATAGAAAAAGGCAGTCATAGATTCAAAATCTGCAAGCATACACTCTAATAGTTTAGAATATTTGAAAAGTAATTAAACAAAACTACATGAAAATTATATTTCAAGGCAAAGTATGTAGCCTCTGAAAAGTATAGTTACTTGTGACTCAAAGAATTCTTTTGAGGATGGAATGAGATAATGTATATGAAGTTTCAATAATTGTTATATATTTATTTCTTGGCAGAATGTCAGGAATATTGGTTCTCTATTTTTATTCTAAAAAAGCAAAATAATGACAATTAGGTGAGACTCATCTTGCTCCTACTACCCTGATAGATCATTGGGTGCTTGTTAAGCTTTCATGAGAAAAGACAAGTGAAATCTCAAAATAAATTGCTATATAAAAAAAACCTACATATGGCAAAAAAAAAAAAATACTTGGAATTTCTTGTTTAGTTTATTTACTGCTGAATGATATGATTCTTTAGAACCGTGTTCTCAGCCCATCTATTTACAGCTGGAACAGTATTTACCTCATTTATTCTCTTCTTTTAATTTCTATCCATGTTCCTTTATTTCTTCTCAAGGTTCTTTGGCCACTAACTTTTAATATTGAGGGTTGCATCTTACAAGTAGATATATAAAATAATACATTTTATTTTTATATATTTTTTGGTTTTGAATCTCTTTAATGAAAATCTTATTTTCCAAATTAGATTTTATTCTAGATTATGTGAAATTCATTCCAATTCCCTGATGGTACTTATGCTACTGAAGTGGGGTGAAGTTTGAAAAGAAATACATTAGGGATAACCATTCTGGGTATTGTTTTTCCCATCAAGGATTCAAGATCAGGTCAGTAGCCATGTGTTTGTTTATTTATATTTTATTTCAGAATATTACAGGGGTACAAACATTTTGATTACATGAATTGCTTTTGTACAGTTTGAGTCAAAGTTCTGTGTGTCCATCACCCATATAGTCTGCACTGTACCTGTTAGGTGTGACTTCACCTATCCCCTCCTCCCCCGACACCTACTTGATTTTTTATTTCTTTAAATTCAGTATCTGGTAGTTGCTTTACTGTACTCCATTTATTTTAGTCTCTCCTTGAAAACTTCCACTTATAACACTCCTTACTTTACTGAATATTTGACAGCATCTGTTTATCTCTGTCTGTAAATATTGAAGTCTTTGTTTCTTTTATACATAAATCAAATAAAAGTTTCCTAAGTCATAGATACAGCTTAGTTTTACCCTAATACAATTATTTCTTTAGTGTATATTATTTTTTCTTTATTTTAATTGAAATATCAGTCTCTGTTGTCTCTCTATTCTTAATTTATTAGTAATGAGATGAGACTTCACTTTGTTCCTTTGAATTAGCTTCATAATTAGTTCAATTAAAATTATATAAATATATATATATGTATGTATAGTGGGGGGAAGAAGAAAGATATTAAACACAAGCCAAACATAATGGCATTTTTATTTCACTCAGTGTAATTATTAGCAATTCTTTACCTGGGTACACATAACACTTGAGGTTCAGATGGATATATACTTTCTCCAGCAAAAAACAAAAAATGTACATGATTATATAAACATAATCTTGCATAAAATTTTAGAGACACACAGATCCCTTTGAAGTTTTTGCCTTCATGTTGAAGATCATAACTTAATGACACAAAAAAATGAGCAAAAATGTCATGTCATAAGATGGTAATAACAAACAATTTTTGTTAAGAAGGAAGCATGCTAACAGCAGGGATGTTGCAACATAATTCTGACTGAAAAGACAGCATGAGGAGGAAAAGCTTCTACTGCCTAAGCGGTTTTGGAAAAGTACAAAACGGAATATAATAGCTACTTTAAATGGAAATGTAAATAAACTCTTCCAGATACTCAAAGAATAGACATTTGATTGTGACTGTGTGATCTGGGAACTTAGCACTGAGGATGGGTCTTAGAAATTGGGTAAGGTTCTGCTGAGTAGAGAGAAATTGAGAAAAATCCTTCCTGGTAGTTTCAACAAGAGAGGCAGAAAAATTGCAGACACGTATGGATAGTAAGAGTAGCAAAGACTTAAGTAGTACTTACCGTGTTCTCAGTGCTTTACACATATTAACTAATTTAATCTTGCAACAACCCCCTTCAATTGGTAATAGTGTCATTGTCATTTTTCAGAGGAGGAACATGAGACAGAGAGCTTGAGTAATTGAAACTAGTAATCAATTCAACAAAACTAGTAAAGGATGGTCACAGATTTTGTATTGAGGGAGCCTGGTTTCAAATCTGTATTCCTAATTATCATGCTCTTCCACCATCATAAGGCAGGATTGTAATATGAAGAATGGAAAACGTAGCTTCAATGCTGTCACTCTGCACTGGGGTACCATTGGCAAACTTTGGAAATTAATATTAACATACTTTCCCACTCAACCTCAGATTGCTTAAGTCAGCATACTGCAAAACCACCTTCAATAAATCAGAACTGACTTGGAAGTTGAAAACTATGCTATATGCCTGCCAGAGTAGCTAATTCTCCTCAGCATCAGAATGAAATGGAAGGATTAAGAGCGCAGACTGGGAAAATAACAATATATTTTTGTACTAGTTTAGGCTAAAAAGAACAAAACAAACAAAATGGGACTGAATTAAGGCAAATTTTGTAAAATAGAAAAACATAGGATTAGAAGCATTTTGCAATTAGATTAGAAGCTCTTAGAAGGCAGGAACTAAATCTTGCCCTTATACTGTGTGTTTTCCTCAAAGATAAATATTTTTATTCTAATTGAAGTATCAATATTCTACAGAGATTAATTTGATCTAAGTCCAACAGCCTTTCCAAAGAGAAAAGAGGATTTATTATTTTACCCAGATAGAAACATAATATTGAGTATATTAAGGAGGGCAGAAATTGATGGGGAGAAAATCACTGTCTTAAACATTAGGAGTTTTAGAATAGTCTGTCCTAATAATAACCGTTTCATTGAATTTTGAGAGAAGAATAGGGAGAAGGAAATCCAAACTTTGTACAAATTAGCACAGCAATGTTACCAGCTAAACAATCTGTTTTATTTTATTCCTTCACAAATGTCTGTGACTAGCGATGCTTGAGGTGGCTGGAGCAGGAGAGGGTACGATAGAAACTTTGACTCAGGAGAAGAATCATTTTTACCTTGTCCCTTCTGGGTCTTCATATTGTGCAGAATCCTACACAGAAGTTGTACAGTCGTATCAATGCTGTAATTTCAAGTCCTCTAATCAGTGCATAAAATGTGTTTTTATTGGTTCAGCTAAATTTTGTATCTGCTTTGTATATTTGCAGTTGCTTTGTTGATTTCATTTTACAATTTGAGTCTTAAATGTTTGGTGAAGAGATATTCCTCATTTTTTCTATTGAATTTGATATGATTTACTGTACCCATGCATGTATCTTTAATTCCTTCACATGTGAATAACCACCTCTAATGAACTCTGTGGGCCTACAGAGCAGGACATAAGCAGCATAGTTCAGTGTGTAAGCATTTGGATTCTGGTGTAAGAAAGAACATGGAGCATATTAAACTTTACCTCTTGTTGAGGCAAGCCTCATTGGGAAACAAAATTCAACATTGATATTTTAAATAAAGGGATATGACAAAAGATATCACTTATAGAATGGAGGCAGGGCTAAAGGGAACAGCAAGGGATATTAAAGCATCCAAGACTAGCAACAGCAGGAAGCCATCAAGTTACGTGGGAGCTGGAAGAGAGAAGGAGGAGGAAGAAGAGAAGGAACAGAAAAAGGAGAAGGAGGATCTAGAGGAGGAGCCAACTGGAAGCAGCTGTAGTTATGGGTGGATGCAGGCAGTTACAAAAAGTTTCAAAGCAGAAAGGAACAGGAAAGAAACACCTAAAATGTTCTTGCCTCTTGTACTCTAATCTACCTGTGGCTTCCACTGATGAAACTCAATGGGGGAGATGCATTCCAAAGGAGCCAATTCTTGAGGCAAAAAAAATAAATAAACCAAAAATAAACAAATAAACAAAAAAACAGACAAGAAGAAGTAGAGAACAGGTATGGATGGAGAAGAGCAAACTGATAATAATTAGTTTTCAACCCTTTACTCTTTCAAAGAGCTTCAGTTACCACCTGTATAAAATAGGTACAATATAATTTCTATATACCAGTTTTGTGCATGCTCTCAAAATGACATCACCCACACATATGCCTCTGAGATAAGGAACAGAAGGTTTATTCTCAGGAGAATTGAACAGGATATACTTAGAACTAAAGATAGCAGACATGATAATTTGGCAAGGAGAGACTTAAAAAAAAAATTGCCAAGAGATCACCAAAGCCTATGCTTTGCTTTAGATGCAGAACTGTGGGAACTAAGCAGGAGAATGGAATGCTCGTCTCTCAAAAAACTGGCAAGTACCAGAGAAAAGAACTCCACAAACAGATATTTAAAGCTCCTTTAATGAAAGTTTTCTCTCATACCTAAACTTTAATGAAAGGATTTTCTCCCAATCATCCTAAAATGAAGTCTAAGAATCAACTAGGATATATATGTGCATTTTGCAGCCAGTTTTTTAAAAGTACTATACTCTTAAATATGAGTGTTCAAGCAAAGATTCCCAGACATATGGGGGAATCCTCAAATACAAAGAGAGAGAAACAGAGAGAGAAGAATAAAAAAACAGGAAAAAATAAATAGATTTGGAGAGAATGGAGATGATAGAAGGAAAAGAAAACTTAAGAAAAAAACTTTGCACACTGACAGATAAAAGAAAGTTTGACAATCATAAAGCAAGAGACAGGTGCTATTAAAGAATAAACAGAATGTTCATAAAATAAGAAAACATTTGGAAAAATACATATGTACATGTATATTTATATATAAACATATGTTTATATAGGTATGTGCTTAAGAAATATATGTATTTGATTATTTCTAAAAAATGACTATGAAATATTTGTATATTCTGCAAATAATCAAATATAAGTTTATCAATAATAAAATAACTAACATCATAATGTTCCTGTGGTTGGGATGCATTAATAGAGATTCTACATCATCTACCAAAACTGTTTAATCTTAATTTAAATATAAGAAATAGTCATGATAATAAAATTTACAGACAGTTTGCAAAACAACTGGCATTGAGCCTTTAAAAATAATCTTACAAGGAAAATAAAAACAGGGAACTGTTCTAGATTAAACGAAAGTAATGAACTTTGAATCCCTACAAAAAAAAGGAAAGAAAAACAAAGGACATTAGAGGAAATTTAAATATAGGCTGTATATTTTTAGAAGGGCTGATGTTAATGCAATAGAAAGTATTATAATCAAATTAGCTATGCTTCCAATGGAAGATTCTTAACCTAGAATTCTATACGCAGTCATACTATGAATAAATAGGAATAATAATATTATTTTTAAACACATATTTTAGACATGAAAGGTCTCAGAAATATTTCCTATGTACTCATTCTTAAGAATTCACTGGAGGCCACGCTTCCAAAAATCTGAGAAGGGGTGTCCTGGAAATATAGAGAGTCAAAGAGGAGCTATTACACCACATAAAACACTCTTCTAAATGGTAGCAGGAGTCCAGAGAATCTTATGATGATCTTCAGGGGAAAATGACATATTAGAAAACATTCTGTGGAGTGAAGTTATAGAAAGTGTGGAAAGAGTTATAGATACGTATATATAAAACTACGCACATGAAGAAAAACTAAATCAAGGGGGGAAAAAAAGCTTTTTCAAGAAAGGACATACAATACAACTTTGCAGTGAACCATATTTACATCATAATAAAGCTGTAAGAAGATGATTTCTGATTTAACTAAAAATAGTGAAACTAATATTTTTGAAAGATGGGGAAGAGGGGTTGGGGATGGTCATAGAAGTGAGCTAAATTGTCGTTTCTGTTAAATGGACCAATCAATCCAGGAAAATAATTATAAGACTAGCATTAGAGATATGGAGATAACGATCAAAAAGATTTTTTAGAAGTTCAAAGTTTTACAACTACCTAGCAAGACTGAAAATTGTGCATTTAAAAAATATGCACACATATTATTTTGTTTGCTTTACCTTGCTTCCCCTGACATCAGAGCTTGAGACAAAAGCTTGTATGTGAGTAATTTATTTGTGAATGTGACCTCAAGGACAGGATTAAGGGCCAGTTAAGTAAAGCCAGGATATAATAATAGTCAGTGTAAGGACACATTATTGTTGCTCTTGTGACTGGTAACTGGATGCTTAATACATGTCTAAGATGGAAAAAATTATAACAAGATGCAGACAAGTCAGTATGGTAGACTTGTAGGAAGCTGAAATGAAAATTCAGTGTTTAGGGTTAATTTTGCTTATTCAAACAACCAGAAAAATCTCATTACTTAAACAAGTTAGGATCAAAGATTCTTGAGTCTGGACCATAAATCTCCCTGACCATCCAGTTTCCTGGGCCACCTTCCAGAGTTCAACCCCATTTCCTACCTTAAACTGTATATTCTGCAGATGTTTTGGTAATTCCTTTGTCATCCCATTATAAAAATATATAATAATAACCATAAATTGGAGTCAAGAGATTGAGCTTCTAACTTCATATCTGTTAGTTTCCTTGTACAATTATGAAAAGTAGCAAAACCTTTCAGAGCTTCAGTTTTCTTACACATAAAATAAGGAAATTAGGTCATGTCTAATCTCCCATCTGTTATACTTTTATCATCTAAGGAAAAGGATGTGCAAATGCCTTCTAAATGGGTTCACAGCTGTTAAGTCACCTGAGGTTCTGGCAAAATTGCTCAGTTGAGGAATATCATACAAATACGGTTTGGCAATAGCAAAAGACATCTTATCTGAAAATGGTGTTGGAAGCAATCCCAAATATTACTTATATCAGTTATTTGTTTTCCATTTATTTTCTTACCAAATACTGCCAAAACTGACAACCACAATTTGCATTATTTTTCTCCCCCCTGGACACTGTATCAGTGACATAAATTAACCAAAAGAACACAAAGTGACAACAAAAATTCAACTTAATTTATGGTTTGGAAGACATCCATTCTATCCAGCTTTAGTAGAACATTTAGCATATTAATATTACATAGTTTGGGTTTTATTTTCATTTTTAATAAATCTATAATGTGCACTGTTCTTGCCACAGCTGCTCCCTTTGCATGTATAATTTATTTCAATACATTTAAATGTTGTTGGTATGGTTTTACATGTACAATTGTGTTTTAACCATTAATAAAACGTAAAAAAAATTGATCTGTTTAAAGAGTAAAGTTTAACAATGATTAAATTGACAAAAATGTGGAAAGACAACAAAATATTAAATAAAATGGTAACTAACAAAAAGGGGACTGTGAATAGCCTCAGCCAAAAGTTCTATATAAATTAAAATAATTTAAAAATGGGCAAATGATCTGAGTAGACATTTCTCAAATGAAGACATACAAATGGCCAACAGGTACGTGAAAAAAATGCTCAAAATCACTAATCATCAAGGAAATGCAAAACAAAACCACAATGAGATATCATGCTGCCCCAATTAAAATGACTATTATCAAAAAGACAAAAAATAACAGATGCTGGCAAGCATGTGGAGGGAACTGTCATGCACTACTGGTGGGATGTAAATTAGTACTGCTATTAAGGAAAATAGTATGCAGGTTCCTTAAAAATTAAAAATAGAATTATCATATGGACTAGCAATTCCACTGCTGGGCATATATACAAAAGAAAGAAAATCAGTACATCATAGAGATATCTGCACTCCCATGTTTATTCACAATAAGCAGCATGATTCAAAATAGCCAAGATATGGAATCAATCTAAATGTCCACAAATGGATTAATGGATAAAGAAAATGTGGTATATATGCAGAATGGAGTATTATTCATCTGTAAAAAGAATTAAATCCTGTCATTTGTAGCAACATGGATGAAACTGGAGGACATCATTTTAAGTGAATAAGCTAGGCACAGAAAAAGAAATATTGAATGTTCTCACTCATATATGGGAACTAAAAAAGTGGATCTCATGGAGGTAGAGTTAGTTAATAATAATTTATTTTATGTTTTAAAATAGCTAGAAGATTTGGAATGTTGACAACAAAACAAAATTAAAAATGTTTCAGGTGATGGAATCCTAGTTACTCTGATTTGATCATAACACACTGTATACCTGTATCTAAATATCACATGTACCCCATAAATATGTACAATTATAATGTATTAATTTAAAAAGTGAAAAAATAAGATACCACTACATACCCATTAGAATGGCTAAAATAATTTTTTTTTAAAAAACTGACAATATCAACTGATGATGATGATGGGCAGCAACAGGATCTCTTATTTATTGCCACCAGAAAGGCAGAATGGTACAGCCACTTCAGAACACAGTTTGGTAATTTCTTACAAAGCTAAGCATAGCCTTACCATATAAACAAGCAATCACGCTCCTTGATATTTACTCAATTTATTTGAAAAGTTATGTCCATACAAAAATCTGTATATGAATACAGCAGCTTTATTTATAATTGCTAACAAACAGAAACAACCAAAATGTTCTTCAAGAGCTTGATGTATAAACAAACTATGGTACATCCACACAATGGAATGTGATCAGCAACAAAAAGAAATGGAAATAAATTAATGAGACATGAAAAGACAGAAATGAATCTTAATTGTATATTGCTAAGTGAAAGAAGTCCACCTGAAAGGGCTATACAGTATATGGTTTCAATTATGTAATATTCAGGATAATGCATATCTGTGAAGACAGTTAAAAGACTCTCAGTGACCACCCAGAATTTAAGTATGGGGCAGAGAGTTGATTAGATGAAGCACAGAGGATTTCTTAAGTTAGTGAAACTATTCTGTATTGTTTTAATTGTTGATACATGGTACTACACATTTGCCAAAACTCACAGAATGTTATAGCCCTGAGCAAACCTTAATATTAAAACTTTCAAAAATTATGCAGAGGTCAGTAGAACCCAGGATGGAATGTAGAATGTGAAAAAGAGTAAAACTGTATTACAAACATATGAAACAACCTCATTGAAGGCGGGGGGAGGAAGGGTGCTGATCTAACTAACTTTGGAAATTGCTGGGAACTGTTAAGACTAAGGCAAAAGGAACAATACATAACCACTAATTGATAAAGTTGTTTTCCATGGGGGGAGTAATTAATAATTCTGAGATCACTACACTTATAAACTGGAAATGACCAGCTAAGTAAAAAGTTGGCTCATGGTGGGGTTTCTTACTGTTGATATAGGAGATTATGGACAAGCAAGGGGGAAAGTCTACAATGGCCCACGTGGTAAAGGATTCGAGTTGGAGGCTGGGCGCGGTGGCTCACGCCTGTAATCCTAGCACTCTGGGAGGCCGAGGCGGGTGGATCACTCGAGGTCAGGAGTTCAAGACCAGCCTGAGCAAGAGTGAGACCCTGTCTCTACTAAAAATAGAAAGAAATTATCTGGCCAACTAAAATATATATAGGAAAAAAAAAAATTATCCGGGCATGGTGGCACATGCCTGTAGTCCCAGCTACTTGGGAGGCTGAGGCAGTAGGATCGCTTAAGCCCAGGAGTTTGAGGTTGCTGTGAGCTAGGCTGATGCCACGGCACTCACTCTAGCCCGGGCAACAAAGCAAGACTCTGTCTCAAAAAAAAAAAAAAAAAAAGAATTTGAGTTGGAGACATCTATATGAACTCATGTTCAATTTAATATAAACACAGATGGTTACATATAGAAATATTTAAATGTCTGTACAAGGGTTAGAAAACACATATATTTGCTTTTTCTATCAGGTGAGAAGACCTAGAAGCAATGACACCCCAGTAGCAACACGTACAGTTAGCACCCAGATCTTGGTTTCTGAGACCTTTCTCCAATGAAAGAAACTAGGACTCCTTGGAGACATAGCTGAATCTAGAACTGGGGCAGTAAATATCCAAGATGAGCCAGAGCCTTGTTTAGTCTCAGAAAGTAAGGAGGTACTTAAAAATAAACAAAAACCCTACATTGAATAAGGTATGTCACAAAACACAGGAAAGAAATGAAAAACCTCCCAAAGGCCAAAACAGTGACAGTTTGCACAAGAAAATAAATAAGCACTATTAATACTGGATCATAACCCAAAAGATAAAATAGAAATCCATGAGTACATACTGATACAAATAAATGAATGAATAAGTAAATAAATGGTGGAGAATAGAGAAATAGTCTATGCAGAAGGATTTCAACTAATTTATGTAGAAAAATATACATAAATACTTAAGTGTAGCTCCCCATTCCTAAGTGGGGGCTGTGCATGGTGATGTTCTTCCAAAGACTACAGTATGGAAAGAAGGGAGGAATGTTAACATTACAGCAGAGAAACTTGACGTATACTGTCTCAACTAGGGGATCAAAGTCAATATGACCAGTGTTAAGTAATATTGATATGTAACTTTTATAGGATGCAATGAAAATGCCACTTCTCCTCTGTGGTCTTCTTGCCAAAAACACATAACTTCTGTCTTATGAGGAAAAACATCAGACAAATACCAATTGAAGGACATTCTACAAAATACCTGGTTAGTCCTCCTCAAAAGTGTCAAGGTCACCAAATCCAGAAGTCTGAGAAACTATCTCAGCCAAGAGGAATCTAAAGAAACATAACAAATAAAGTTAATGTGATATTCTGGATGAGATCCCAGAATAGAAAAGGACATTGGAGGAAAGCTAGGGGAATTTACATGAAGTATGAAGTTTAGTTAATAGTAATATATCAATATTGGTTCATCAATTATGACAAATGCACCATGCCAATATGAGATGCTAACAGTCAAAACACTTCATTATTATGGGAAATTTTCATATATCTCATATATTAGAGTGGGTGGTATATGGGAATCTCTATACCATTTTTGCAATTTTCCTATAATTCTAAAACTATTCTAAAAATAAAATTTAAAAAAAAATTTAATGTTCTTTATGCAGATTATCAATCATTAAGCAACTATTGAATCACTTTGTTTGTAGTACTGCATAGCTTTCATGTTGTGGGGAAATTTAGAGCCCCTGAAGCCTGATTCAGGGAGAAAAGAATCATTGTGTCTGTGTAAACAGCCAGGTAGAGATAAACACATTTAACAGAAACCAGAAATATCACTGGGGTATTTTAGATAAAGGAAATGAAGTAGTAACACATAAAAATTAGCACCTAATTGAACACTTTACTGCAGGCAATCATCCACATTCCTGTAACTCGGGATTTGGAAGGTGGGAGGAAGGTTTGCATCTCAAATAGTAAATTCTTAAGAACTGATTCTAAACCTCTAAGAACCAAACCATCCCAAAATTTCTTCTTGCCAAAACCTCCAGGCACTTATAAGGACTTCGTTCCCAAAGCTATGTGATAGTATGGAATTTTTAAAGTATTTTCTGTACTGGATTTGCCAACCTAAAAATCCTGGAATGCTACAGATACGGAATGTTAAAACTAATAGAGCGGATGATTTTATTCATTGTTTGTTCTTTTAAATCTTGACTCTTTACAAAGTTGCAGACATGTAGGATGAAGAAGTCTAGAGATTTAATGTTCAACATGAGAACTATGTAGTAAAATTCTATTATATACTGGAAATTTGCAAAGAACGTAGACTTTAAGTGCTCTTGCCACACACAAAAAAAGAAGGGTTACTATGTGAGATGATGAATATGTTAATTGCTTGACTACAGTAAACATTTCAGTATATATAAATACAGATGCTTCTCAACTTAAGATGGGGTTATGTTCCAATAAACACAACTTAATTGAAAATACTGTAAATTGAAAATGCATTTTATACTCCAATGAATCCATCATAGAGTCAAAAAACTTAAGTCAAACCATTGTAAGTTAGAAATCGTGTGTATATCAAACCATCATGTTGTACACATTAAATATATATAAAAAAGCATAAAAAATAAAAAATCTTGACTCTATCTATGAGCCATCTAACCTAAATGCATTTTAAATAGTGGTGACAAGTTTAAGGTGTGTTTAAATAATCTTTCTCCACTGTTATTTGGTATCACTGTTCATACATTTTAAAAATAAATTACTCTCAGAGAAAGTTAATAATTAACCAAGAAATACTTGTTAAGGAAAGTGGTGCATTGATTTTTCTCTTTGAAAGATGCATCTGCTTTTATTAAGATCTTATACTATCCAGGTGACAGCTTGGATCATAAGGTCTTTAAATATTGAACTAAATTTGCTTTCAATCTCTATCTCATATGCATGGTCAGTCTAATATTCCCTTTATTTATTAAATTCCTGGGCTGCTGTTGTTATGCAGCATGTTTATATGCTGATGATTATATCTGGCACTAGCACTTTCCCACAGAATTCTTACCCTCTGCTCTGAGGCTTGTTTCTTCTATTTGTAGTATTCTCTATGCCTAGAAATTGATATAAATTTGCAACTCAGCTCCATTCCTTCCAATTCTAAGAAAAACAAATACACAAGCTCTTTGTGAATGTAGCAGATCTCACAGAATGATTGTTGTGGCAAAGGAGTTTATAAGTCAGAAGTGTAAAGCTGAGTATTAAGTATTTTTTTTTCAGCATATTACAGGGGTATGAATGCTTAGGTTACATATATTGCCTTTGCCCCACCTGAGTCAGAGCTTCAAGTGTGTCCATATCCCAAATGGTGCACACCACACCCATTAGGTGTGAATATACCCATCCCCTCCTTCCCCCTTCTACCTGCCTGACACCCGATGAGTGTTATTACTATATGTGCACATAAGTGTTGATCAGTTAATACCAATTTGATGCTGAGTACATGTGGTGCTTGTGATATTTTACTTAGTAGAATGGGCCCCGGCTCTATCCAGGAAAATACAAGAGGTGCTAGATCACCATTGATTTTTGTGGCTGAGTAGAATTTTTAGTAAAAATAATTTATTCATTCATTCTGCAGCTCACTCCTGTCATCCTCCATAATTCCATAACCCCCTCTTCTATGTCACCAACCTCCTTCTTTCTCTCTGTCTGTAGATTAAAAAAAAAAAAAACCAAAAAGACAAAAATAGAAATAAATATTTTCTTAAAGCAAATTCTTCTTATTTTCTTACACACAACAATGATTACCCTCTAGTTTCCTCCCCAAATTCAGCTTTGGTACAATTTTTGTATAACTAAATATTTGCTGGGTTATATTGCTTGTGAGAAAGACATAGAATTATTTATTTTTACTTTTTATTTTAGGATTTCATTATCTAAAGTTCACCTGTTAGCTGCTGCTCAAGATATTACACTGGGATTGCACAAAGCTACCAGTGCTGCAAAATATGCAATTAACTTCAAATCTGTACGCATGGAAGACGCCTCCTTCAATGGTCTAAAACTGAACATCCAAACGTAGTCTCTTTCTTATTTGGCTTTTCAGAAGCATTTGACAGAGTTAATTATTCCTCCCTTGAAAGTTATTCTTTATTTGAACTTTAGGATACTGTTCTTTCTGGTTCTCCTCCGACCCCATCAGCTCCTCTCTCAATCTCCTTTGCTGGTTACTTATCAGCTTTATGACCTTTGAATCCTATAGTAATTCAGGCTCTGTCCTTCATCCCCTTCTCTGTTTCCTCTATTTTACTCTCCTTGGAATCTCACCTGAACTCATGAGCTTTACATGTTAGCTGCAAATATCCAGTCACCAAAGTTTATCTGTAGTTCGGATCTCTCACCTGAAGTGTACACTTGTCTATCCAGCTGCTTAGACTGCAGCATGCTAGGAGCGTCTAAATAACCTCAAATTTAGCATTGTCCCTAAACTGAATGATTGATTCATCCTAAATCTTTACCTCTTATATTCTTCTCTATCCACATAATTGAAAACACCATTCTTCCTTTCAAATTTCCACATCTAATTTATCAGCAAGTGTGACAGTGTCTTCTTTTAAAACAAATCCTAAATCTAACCACCTCTTACCACTTCACTATCGTCCTCTTGTCCAGGCCACTGCCATCTCTCCCCTGGAGAAGTCCTTCTTCCATACTTGTTCCTTTACACTTTGTTCTCCATGAAGTAGAATAATCTTTTTTAAAATGTTAGAAACTATTCTCCCTCAGCTCAACCACCCACAGTGGATCCCAATCATACACAGGTTAAATCTTAAATGCTTGGCAAGACCAAATATGTTCTGTGTAATTCGGCTCTTAGCTACATAGCTGACCTGATTTCTCATCTCTTTCCTAGTCCACTGCAGCCACACTGACTCCCTTGCCCTTTCTTAAACAGATCAATCACATTCAACCATCAGGGCCTTTTTACTTACTGTTTCCAGATTTTCCTATCTCCTTAGTCCACTCAAAATGTAACATTATCAGTGAGGACTTTTGATTCCACACTGTATAAAATGAAACTCCCATAAGCTACCTATCTCCAATCCTTTGTTGCTTTAATTTTCTCCATAACATTTATTAACCCCTGTCATATTATACATCTCTTTGATACCTTTTCCTCCCCTTAAAAGGTGTCTGGAATATATAAGATGCTGATATTTATTTATGAATCATTTATTTGCAAACAATGCTCAAAAATTTTTTAAAGACGTCATAGTGTAGTTTACCCTTCAGTAAAAGTATATACAGTCACAAATTGTTCTATACATGAAGAACCAATGTAGAAAGAGCATGGATTGATATTTTATGTCTATTTACTCTTTGATGAAGAGAAACTGAAGTCCTGAGATTGGACCAAAGTTTGAATTGTTTTTCTTAGTATGTAAATAAGCATGATTGGCTATAAAGATATATTTAATTTAGGTTAAGAAATATATGTTATCAGTAATCTGAGTCCCAAGTTAGAGCTAAAAGAAACTTGGAAATTATATTCTCTTCCAATGGAAGAAGCAACGAGATAGGGTTTCTAAAATTATGTGAAGTATAGAAATGAGGTCAAAGAGCAAGCATTCACTCGGTTTTTATCCCTATTTTTTATATTTACACTGGGGCCATGAGCTTGCTTCCCTTTTCATAGTCCTTGCCCAAAACCATAGGCTTAAGACAGCTAAGCTACCCTCTTATTGAGATTATTTTCATTTAACCACATAATACATGAGCTGCAATCTCAGCAAATTTTAGTAACTCTGTAGCAAGATTTTCTTGATGGCACCATGAGAATTCAGTGGAGCAGCCAAAGTCTGGATTTGATTTTATAGAAATAGAATTGCTTTGAGGAAAGTCATCAGTCAAAAAGTGCCACCTGAGAAAATTATCAACCAAATAAATTTCTTACGATGACTATACCTGCATCTCTTCAACTAAAATATTATGAAAAGCATGCGAATAATAGTCTCAGAAAAAAAAAGAAAAAAGCTATTAATATTCTCTCTTCTTTATGCCTCTCCTCTGCAGAAAACTTTTTCTTTATAAGACCAAGTTACTTATTTTTTGAGAAAGACACAATAAAGATGTCTCTCAGAAGTCTTAAATATTCATGGAATAATTCATATGACTAATGTAATGATTTAGAATCTTTTTTTAGCAGTGATCTTTTTCCAAATGGTAAATGTATTCAACAAATCCAAGCCCTATTCATCTATACATGAAGTAGAATTGTCTGCTAAATATTCACAAAGGAATGGTTTGGACAGATGCATGAAAATAATACAGAGATATGGGAGCCCTCGCTGGGGAGAAGAACAGTGACCCTTTCTGTATGGGTAACCTGAGATGACCTATATGTGTAACCACAGGGCTACATGTATGGGTTTTCAAATCAGATCTAAACTTGTCGATTCAATTAGATTATACAAACATTCATTGTGGTAAAACAATGTACTAGTAAGACATAAAAATAAATATGATGTAGTCTTTGTCTTCATTTAGCTTGTGATTTGAAGTGGGCCCACAATGTATACACAAATGAGTATACTGTTGAGGGAAGTAAGTTAAGCATCATTAAAAGTGATGAATGTGTCTTGGTGGTTCAAAGCAGTGTAAGAGCATATATGATTGATGTGGATAGAACGTTTTGAGGTATTTTAAATGTTGTTATTCTAAAGATCAGTTTCCTCTCTACTGAATTCCAAAGTGTGGCTACCTACATTTATTGAAGTACAGTTGACCCTTGAACAACACAAATTTGAATGGAGTAGGTCCAAATATATATTAATTTTCTATCACTTCTGCCATCCCTGAGACAGCAAGACCAATCCCTTTTCTTCCTCCTCCTCTGCCTCTTCCCTTCCGTCTACTCAACATGAAGATGATGAGGTAAAGATTTTTATAACGATTAATTTCCACTTAATGAATAGTAAATATAATTTCTTTTCCTTATGATTTTCTTAATAACATTTTCTTTTATCTAGCCTACTTTATTGTAAGAATATAGCATATAATACATATAATGTACCAACTATGTGTCAATCAACTTTTTATATTATCAATAAGATCTCTAGTCAAGTTTTGGGGGAGTCAAAATTATACTTGAGTTTTTGACTGGATGGGGTATCAGTGGCCCTAATTCTCCCGCTGTTCAAGGATCAACTGTTCTGTGAAAAAAGTAAAAAATGTTAGGGAAGATTGTAGGTCTTGATATGTACATTTATTCATATTTCATTATTTTATTAAAAATAAGCATCATATTTCTTTTTTTATTTCTTTTTTATTATTTCAGATTAAAAATAAGCATTATATTTCTTTTTTTTTATTTCATCTTATTATGGGGAATACAGAATTTCAGGTTACATACGTTGCCCATGTACCGCCTGTCCCCCCAAGTAAAAGCTCCAGGCGTGTCCGTTCCCCAGACAGTGCACGTTACACTCATCATGTAGGTATATACCCATCCCCTCCTCATTCCCCCCACTCCTCGAGTCAGCACCTTCAAGCGTGACCATTCCCCAAATGGTGCGCAATGCTCTCATCATGTAGGCATACACCCATCCTCTCCCCCACCCCCCACCTCAGTCTGATATCCAATTGATATCGTTCCCAGATGTGAATTTAGGTAATGATCAGGGAAACCAATTTTCTGGTGAGTACATGTGATGCTTGTTTTTCCATTCTTGGGATACTTCACTTAATATAATGGGTTCCAACTCTCTCCAGGAGAACCTTGATCAATATAAATTATAATTTCTTACAGCAATAACTGCATTGGTTCCACTTGCCCTAGTATTTCCTTCTTCTGGGTTGATCCAGTGAGAGTCTGACGGACAGCTCTGTGCATACCAGAGGTTGCTTCACATGAGAGGAAGCCCAAAATATGAATAAGACAGCTTATATATGTTGACCCTCTCCTCTCCCGAGAGACTAATGTATCCCTGTATCATAAACAAAGTCTCCAGGGTAAGATAAGGGGAAAACCCTTGGTTTCTTATCCATTAAAATGCAAACACATAAATCTCTAAAAAGGAGAGATAAGACCAGTATCTCTGGGTTTATACACCCTGGAATAACTCCATGGTTCCTAGTTTTATTCTCCTTTGAAATGCAAGTACATATTTCTAGATAAGCAAATCTTTTCAGAGTTTTCATTACCTAATTAGTCATCTTTTAACTTCCAGAACTTGTCCATTAACCCAAGTGCCAAATTTATTCATAAAGCCCTAACTAAAACAACTATCTGTAGAATCCCCAAAATCTGAGATCCAAAATATTAGCATTTTTTTGGCAGTGATTAAGTGATAATTAGGTAGTATTAGATATCTTTAAGCTACTTGTTTTATAAACAAATTGGGGACAAAAGAGAGAAAAATAATCACATAACATTCTCCCTGTCTTCATCATGGGATCATTTATTGTTCTCTACTTATTAATGGTTGGAGCTTCTTAAAGACATTTTAGTCTCTTTTCTTTTCTTAAATTTATTTTTAAAAAGTTTTTAGCTAATAAATAATAATGGTATATATTTATGAGGTACAGTGTGATGTTTTGAAATGTTTACAATGAGGAATGATTAAATCAGGCTAATTAACAAATCCATCACCTCACATATTTATCATCTTCTGTGGTGAAAACATTTAAAATCTATTCTTTTAGGAATTTTGAAATATACAATGCATTATTATTTATTATAGTCATCATTCTGTGCAATAGATCACTAAAGTTTATTCCTTCTTGTCTGATTGAAACTTTGATCAACATTTCCCCTGTCCCCATCAATGCTTCCCTCCCTGAGGCTCTGATAACCATCACCCTACTCTCTAGTTCTACAAGTTCAATTTCTTTAGATTCCAAATATAAGTGGTATCATGCATATTTGTGTTTCTGTGCCTGGCTTATTAACTTAGCATAATGTCCTCCAAATTAATCCACGTTGTCACAATTGACAAGATTTCTTTCTTAAAATTGAATAGTATTGCATTGTATATATCACAGTATTTTTATCCATTCATCTGATGATGGACACCTAGGTTACTTCCATTTCTTAGCTATTTTGAATAATGCTGCAGTGAACATGGAGGTACAGATATCTTTTGGGTGTATTGATTTCAATTCCTTGGGATATATACCCAGAAGTGGAATTACTGGATCATACAGTAATCTTCTTTTTAGTTTTCTGAGGAATCTCTATACCATTCTCCATAATGGCTACCAGTGATACACAAGTGTTCTCTTTCCTCCACATTCTGACCAACACTTGCTATCTTAACCTCTTTTCTTTTTCTTTTCTCATTCAAAATTTTTTTCTCTAGGATGCCTCACACACTCATTCCTTAAATTGTACTCATACAATTCATAAAATTATATCTTAAACTTAGAACTCTCTTTTGATCACCAGAGTAATGAACACTACTGTTTACTTGATAACCTTACTTGAATACATCCAAGCGTCCTGACACTCCGCAAGCCCATTATTAAAATCATGATCCCTACCCTAAAAGTGATATCTTCTTCATTCCTTCTTTCAGTGAATAACATTACTATGAACCGAACTATGTAAGCCAGAAACCAACAAATCATCTCAATCCTTACCCATTTTTTAGCCTTATATCTAAACCAAAACCAAATTCTCTAAAACTTTTTCTACTAAATTTCTCTCAAATATTTCTATTTCTTTCCACTGTCAAAAGTATCATCTGAGCTGCTATCAACTCTTGCCTGAATGGTGACTGCAATGGCCTTTCTGCACTGTCCACTATAGTAGCCACTGGCCACATGTAGCTATTTAAATTTAAATTTAACTTACCTAAAATTAACTAAAATTAAAAATTTAATACCTCAGTCACAGTAGCCACATTTGAAGTGAACAGCATGGGCATAAAACATTTATATCATTGGTGAAATTTCCATTAGATTTCACCATAACTAAAATTTTCCATATGCATCTGTTTTATTCTCCATCTAATTAATTATTCACACTGGAGTTGAAGGAAGATTTTTAAAATATAATTTTAAACCTCAACACACACACACACACACACTCACACACACACACGCACACACACACACAAAGTTTAAAACATTTCCTTGGACTTCCTTCTACTTTTAGATTAGATTCTAACCTACCATTAGAGGAAAGTTACTACTTTGGCTAAAATATCCTGCACCAAACCCAATGGCTCCTGATTACCCTGCACCCTTATTTCTCTCTGTAATTCACTATAATTGATAGGCGGTGCCCTGATCATAGAATACCATTATCTTGTCTCTTTTTGGTTAACCATTAAACCATTATCTTTCCAATCAGTCCTCAAAACCTCAGAAAAGCCTGCCCTCACATCCCTGATCAGGTCAAATCCTCCTGCTTTAAGTAATCAAGAATAAAGTACCTCTCCTTCTAAAGACTTATTATAGCCGCAATTTTACATTTATATATATGATATTTGATTAAAGAGGGCAGAGATGATATCTGTTTTTGCTCAATTATGGTGATTGGCTCAGAGAAGCTGCTTATATATTTTGGTTGAATGAATTAAAGTTTCCTTTTCACTTCACTCTAGTGTTATAATGACAGTGATTTGACTATCATCAAAGGCTTATGCAAGTTAACGTGCTTGGTGGAGTCAAAAATAAAATCAGATGGAGTTAGAAAAATTTTAAAAGTTTATTGTGCATACAAGAGAGCAGCTCACCAACTAGGAGACTTCAAACTAAAAGTGGCAAGAAGCCCTGCTCACAGCAGTTAAATATATGCGTTAAATAATGCCTTAAATATATTAAATTAATTGATTCTCACCACGGTCCCATGAGGTAGGTCTGATAACTATCCCTATCTTAAAGATTATAAAATCTGAGTGTAGAAAGATAAAGTAACTTTCCCCAAGGTCACACAATAGTGAGTAGCAGAGCCTGAATTTTAATTCAGACAGATGATCAAAATTTCTGTATATTTAATAACTACGATTCCAGGGGACCTAAAACAATGACTCTAAAATTTGGTGTGCAACTATTTTTTAAAAAATCTAATTTTTAAATTAACCAATGGATTGGTTGATTATCAATTGACTAGAAAGCCTTTAAGAGTATTACAACACAATATTAATGTTCCTATAACTCAATTCTGCTCAGAAAATTTCAACAGCTCAACTTTTCCTAGTAACATCTTAAGCCCTTAGTCTAGCCTTGCAGGACCACCAGTGATCTTCTATCAGATTTCTGGTGGCTGGTACACTGTTCACTAGGGATGGTGGCCTCTACTTCTGTCACTGTCAGTTATTACTCATATTGTCCATTGCACCTTCATATGCATCCTATGTTTAGTCATCCTTTGAACATATGTACTTCTGGAAAATCCCCCAAATTATGAATGTTATGTGTTTTGGTAACAGAGGCATAGGCAGCTGCAGCAGCAAAGCCATTTTGTAAAGCTTTTAGGAGTGTGGCTCTCATACCACACGGTGACTGTTCTTCCTGTACACAAGTGACCACCTGAGGAGCCCATATATTACATAGCATAGCATTTTCCTCTCCTAAGTGCTCTACAGAGCAGGACCCAATGCCTGGTCGACATATACAACTAATGCTAACAGAATAAGAGTCATTCCCTGAGTCTAGTGTCAGTCATTCCTTATGCTGAAATAGACACACAATTCAACCTGAGATACACAGATAGGAACAGGTGGAAATATGCAACCCAGGGCCACTTTAAGAAAAGCCCCAATCACATATTCCTGTCCCTAATCGCCAAGTATTGAAACTTCTGACTTTGATCAGTTAACTCGGTAACAGAGATTTGATAGGATTCAGCAAATGCAGCATGAAGCAGTATAAGGGAACAGAGCTCCAAGTGCAAGCTCACCAGCCTGCAGCACGGGTCAATGGGCCCTCCAGCTAGCCAGCAGCAATTGAAAGTGCATGCTCTCCAGAAGGCAGCAGAACCAGCTAGCAAGCCAGAGCAAGGGGAGAAAGATCCCTAATCATGGGCATCACCTAGACAGCCCGCTTACAGCAACTGTTAGGGTCCATCTTATTTCTATGGGGTGAGCACACGCCATGCTTTTTCTCTTAGAGTTTCTTACTGTCCCTTATATCTACCTATCAAAATCCAAGTTTCAATTAGCATTTTATGAAACTTTTCCTGAACTCAACTGGTGAATGATTTTTACTCTGCTGAAGCAGTACATACTTTGTATATAGCATTAACATGACAGTAATAATTTTGTATTAGTTATTGCCCTATGCTAGAAGTTCCTTTTAAGTAGAACAAGGAGCAAAATATTTTATAAATATCATTATCACTCTTGATGCATATCCCACTTCTACTAAGTAGGTCTCAATAACAGCAAGTTTGGTTTGTTTTGTTTTGTTTTGTTTTTTAATTAACAATGCCCAGGATAATGTCATGCAGACTTTATTGAAAATATTGGCATTGATATATTAGAAATAAAGAGAGACATCAAGTTCCATGATTTCCTAAAACTTTACTATAATTTCTGAATTCATTTAAGAAAAAAAAGAAAAAACAGGACAAATCTTTTAAAAGCCTATTTTGTGAACCATGAGAAAGCTAACCTTTGTAAACGTAGCAAGATTTTGACACAGACAATTTTTTATTTTTACTTTTCTGCCTCCGGTAATAATGAAGAGCACATTCTTCCAGTGAAGCAAGGTTTTAAAAGTTTTCCTTGGAAAAAGTCAGTAGGCTCAGTTCTAGTCTCAACTCGGCTACTAAGAGGTTGACTGACCTGGGGCAATGAAGCTCATCTGGCTGTGACTTACTTTTAGTCCCTGGGAGAAAAGATGGTAGCAGTAGTCTCTTAAATTTTCATTAAAGTTGTATGAACCAAAGTAAAAGATCTATGAAGGGCTTCGGGTTTCAAAGAGAATGACTATGTATAAGTATAAGCCACTGTTATTAGGTTTAAGCCTAACTTCAAAGTGGTAATCCTCAACTTTTTCGATACTGTGTCCTGTGATGACACTGAATCGTGACACCCGTGAGAGAATGATCTGCTACACATAAACATTTAAGTTTCTACCCTAATAACCAAAGGTTTGAGTATATACTGCTGACACATAGTGAATATTATTTTATTACATAATTTTGCATTTCTATGAACCAAGAAGGAATTAAATATGCCAAATTTCAGTCCTGTAGCGTCTCATGGTCACCTCTCTAAGAACCATGGTGCTTTAAATGCAAATAGCTTTGGCAGGTCTTTCTAAAATGAAATGAGTGGACAGTCAGGAATCCTGAGTATTCTGTCACCTGAACATGGATATCAGACTGGAATTGAGGGGAGCTTTGAAAGCATCAACCCTACGATTATAATAAAACTGCCTCCACTAAATCTATAGCAGAGCAGACAATAATGCACAAAACAAAGAAATAAAGCGGCTTTTAAAATAAGCAGGCTGCATTTCACCTCGGCACTTTCAAATTTCCATTCAACTTCACCTTTACAGAGAATCTGCATTTAATCATCCTATTAAAAATAGCAACAACTCAATCTTCTCCCTTTCTCTATATTTATCTTACCTAACTTCATTTTTCCTTAATAGCCTGACTACCCTGACATTATGTGTGTGTATTGTGTTTGTTTTCCCCACTGAAATGTAAAATCTCTGAGAAGAAAGACTGGGTTTTTGTTCTCTTTACTGCTTTATTCCCAATGCCTGTAAAACACGTAGAAGGTGCTTAATAATTATTTATAGAATGGACGACTATCCTATTTTTGATCCCCCCAAACTACCCAAAACAGATCTTAAAATATAATTGAAACACAGATCTTATAATTGGTAAATTTTTATAAATACTAATCATAGTAAATATTTTTTCCCACTTTTAATTCTGAAATATGATTAGCCAGTACAAGAATTTAGTAAGACTAAATATTATAGAAAAGATATTTTGAAACTCACATACACATCACAGGCCAGCTGACTGGAAGCAAGAGAAATGTGTGTGAGTCTACTACTCCAACTCACTTCAACTAGAGCAGTTATGTTCATAATTATCTTGTTTAAAAGTAAGTTTTGTTTAATCAAAAGGTTTTTATGGTTTCAGAAAGTTTGAAACCACTCATATGAAGGTAGTATAAGGTAGAAAACATTTTTCACATCATTATAATTGAGCTTAAACATAAAAATAGCTACTTTTCAGAAGAGATTATATATTTAATATTGTTCTAGGATTTAAAACTGGAGTACTAATTAAGTAATGAAAGCTATTACCTTTGCCTTTAAGAAGTTTATGATGTAGTTGTATGTTGGAAAGTTAAAATTAATATACATAAAATACTATAAGCAACACAAAAATATAGAGTTAAAAACAAAATTTAATGAGCTCCATATACTACATGACTTTGAGGATGAAGACTATTAAGGATGGTATACAAAGAGAAATGAACAAGGAAAATTATATATGATTTTTGAGTTAGTCATTTATGGTTTGGATTAAATGATGACAATGAGAATTAAGGGATAAAAAAATGAGGTATTTAAAAGGAAAAAAGTATGAAAAGCTTAAACCATGTTTGACATACATTGTTTAATGTGTATTGAAATACATGAACTAATTATTAAAATAATACTTAAATGGTTATATGAAGACTATTTTGTACCTAAATAAATTAGATTATCTATGAAAAAATATGTAACACTCATAATTTTCCCATGATACTGAATAAGTAAGATCCCTTTATATTTTCTAATGTATTAGACTGTTAATTTTGACATTCTAAAGTTATGTATTAGAAGTATGTTTATTTTTAATGTGTAAATTATGAATAAAAATTTGTAACCCAGATTAATTTGTGGACTTTAAATGTGCCTCAATATAATAAATATATAACCAAAGTATAATAAACATATAACCAAGTTATAATAAAGGAGAAAAAAAATGCCAATAATGTATATGATTTTAAGTTGGACAAAATGTTTACTAGTTCTACCACAAATATATGCCAATAATCTTTGAAATTGGTTATTAAGTAGACTAAAGACTACAGGAGGTCTCTTTATATCTAAAGAAATATAAACATAGTACACTTTTTAGAAGTTAAGAAAATGTCTACAATAGTCAAATTCATGTATTAGATCAGACTTCCAATAAGTTTCTGAAAACACAAACTCTTCCACTTTTATTTTCAAATTTTTTCTCCCAAATTCATGGCTAAAATAAAGCTTGTGTGTGTGTGTGTGTGTTCATGTGCATACACATGTACACATATATGCATACATATATACACATACATTTGATTAATAAATAAAATTGTGGATGACTAAATGTTAAGCTCAAGAAACTAGAAAAATAAATTGTTGGCATATTTTTCTCTATGTCCAACTGATGACTTGACAAAATGTTATAGCATCAGGTTGTACCTTGTCTGCAAGAGTAGAACCTAACAACAGGTCTATGTATAAGCAGTTTATGTGAGAACATAATATCAGGGAGTAGGAATGAAAGACAGAGGGAATGAAGCAGAAAAAGTAAAAATAATAGAGGGATGAGTTAAAGTTGACTACCCATATTTAACTAGTTATTTCATCCTCCAGGAACTTCATAAGAAGTCTTACTAAATGCATATAAAATCTCTCTGCCCATGAGAAGAAAGGAAAAAAAAAAACAAACATTTATACCTTGGCTTCCATAGTTACTGGTCAATGGTTGCCCTATAGGAGTTAACCACTCTGCACAAGTTACACACGTAAGAATGCCAAAAGGGTTCCCATGGGCCACCCGCAGATAACCCCCAGGGTAAAAAGCCAGACATACTTGAAGCAACAAAAGTATGCTTTTAGCAAAGCATCATAGATTGCACCTGAGTAAAACTGGTCGAAGTCTGTCTAAAATTATTTGTCACAGAAGTGACCAGAATAATAATAAAGGAAGAGAATTTGAAGGAAGCAGGACAAGCACAACAGGTATACAATACTTCCCGCACCATTTAGAGTTAGTTATGCCTTCCGTGAAATCCAATACGTCACAGGTAGTGGCAAGGCACATTTTTTGCAAAGATGTAAGAGAGTTCGCAAAACATGCTATGTTCCATGCTACAGCCACTGGTCTTGAGGACATAACTGATATTCATCATCTCGCTTCTTTATCACTAATTCTAGGTTTCGTTTATGCTTTGTTAGCAATTTGGCTAGGCAAGGCTAATTGCTTCATGAAGTGACCCATACCTTCTCCCCAGGGAGTCAGAGCATTTGGTTAATTTGTCCATGTTGTAATGTGGTTGCTGCAATTGCCCCTTTGATGCAATCACCAGGCAGGGAAATACTCCAGGGAATCAGCCAAGTGAGTTCCACACATATACCCAAATCCATTTTATGGTCACAAGAATAATTGTCCATGCTAATTAGGGACAATTACCAATCACTTATATATATAATAATTGTTTTTATTTTTATTTATTTTTTTTTCCTACTGGTCCACTGGACCAAGATTTTTAATCAAGTAGAGCCTATAGTTTTGAAGCAAACGTGCAAATGAATTAGTAGGAATGACAGAGAGAAGAAAGGACCTAATCATACTTTCCTCTTTGGCTCCCAGCCCAATGTATTATAGACACTGGGAACCTATTACCATGGATTAGCCATAGCTTCAGCATATATACCTCCATCCTAGAGGTCAGCATGCCAGCTCATAGGCTGTTAAGTCTTAGCTGAACATTATCAGGAAATTCCACCATTGCCTTAGGTCCAGTTCTTCTTGATTCTTTTGGATTCCATCATCGTATATCTATGTTGAACCTCTTTTGCTGAGATAAGGGGCTTTAGTATGAGGCAATGTTGTACGGTATATCATACCAATATATGGGGCATGGTATAAACCCAGAGGTACTAAGGCAATGGAAGGCAAACTCACATCTGTATTAGCTCTCAATGAAAATATCACTAGAAGGAGTCTGATATAATCTCCTTATCTAAAAGTAGCAGGATTGTCATTCTGAGTGATGGTGCTTCTCAGAATCGGTCTCTGCTGGTGGAAGGTTGAACACTAAGTAGTAGGAGTAGCTTGACAATCTAGATGACCCTACTGGGCCCATAAAAAGCCTCATCACTGCTTCCATGGCCACATCTTTCATAGGCCTATTGTGCCATCACTGATGTGACCAGGGAAAGAGTATGCATCATCCTTTCCTCCTGATTGTTGAGTGCTTGCTCTGTGGTGGATGCACTTTAATGGGTATAACTTGTGCAATGCCTATAGATCAATCTAGATGCCTCTTCTCTAGATTTCCTTGCCTCCATTATTCTAATCTTTTTCTCAGACTTCTAAAAATCCAGTCAAGTCACTCAACATTAGCCATACTTCAGACCACTTCTCAATCAATGTGAATTTCATAACAAGCATATTGCTCACAGCTGTTCTAGGAGAAATTTCTCTGTGCACTCTCCTTTATGGCCTCCCCTGACTAGGGTTTGGCAGCAGTCTATTTTCAGCTAGTATCAGCATATTATGTTAACTCATTTGGGAAGCAGACCAGGTTGAGAAAAGTCCCAATAAGCCAGAAGTATAAATCGAAGGAGAGAAGTCATTATAATATAGGTAAGTACCATGAAAGTCTGGGCCACCTAATCTTGTAATTTTACTCATATCTTCCGGATCTGCTGAAGTTCAATTCTCACTGTGCTATTTCCATTGAACAACGGCTTGCTTCTTTGTTCTTGTGGTTTTATGTTTCAGTAGATCTGGTAATACCCTTCTTAAAATGGAGAATGCAGGTCCCATGCCTAGGAACTCAATCTGCTAGTACCCAGTACCACACCAGGGGTCTTTTTACAAAAAGAAGGTAGTTGTCTGTCACAGATGGCATTGTCTTTCTATATGACCTTCCTGGAACTCTGCTATTGGGTTTACCAGAGACCATACGCAGCATACTTTACAACTGGGATGTCTCTAACACAGTCCGTTTCCTGGGACGTTTGGCATAGATCATCTTGCACTGACGCTTGAACGGTCTGCAGAGTTCTCTTTTACTCTGTGTCCCACTTTCTAGTCACCTTATAAGTGGGTTGAAACAGTATCTCTTAGTTTGGTATATGCTGCCTCCAAAACCTAAAGAAGTTCACCAAAAACTTTTTTGATAGAGAGTGCAAGGCATAGCCACTTTATTGTTACTGCAAGCCCCAGATCATTTAAATTCTAAAAACTTCAAACAATCCACACTTTGGCACACATACAGGTATGTACTAATTTATTTCTGTTCATCAAGTCCAATTAACAGACTGTTATTACTAGAGTGTACCAGTGAGATGAAGAGCCCTGTGGAAGTGGAATATAGCCTCAGAGTAATCAAGTGAAGGTATATACCTGTTCATGCCATGTAAAAGTAAAACACTTTTGTATCACTTTTAATGATTAGTAACGTGTTTAAATAAGTTGATTTTTAATAGTGCAAGTACCCTATCTAATCCTTTCCCTTCAACAATGTGTTAGCTATTTTGAGGTCTTTTTTATAATACATAAATATTAAAATCAACTTGAAAAGTTCCCCACAAAATACTTTGAGTTTTTACTGGAAATGCTTTCATGTTCTACTACACTTGAAGAGAATTGATATCTTGTAAGCATTTAATCTTCACACTCATGAAGAATTATGTTTTCATAATTATCTTTCAAGATTTGTTTTAATTATGTGCATATAGGTTTTCAAAATATGTAAAATTTGTTCCTGGATACTTAAATTTTGTTATTTATTATAAATAATATTTTTAAAAGGTATTTAAATTTCTAACTGCATATACTGATACACTTAAATGGAGTTAATATGCAATAATGACAAAACTGTATCACCTGTGAATCACAGTTTGTCTCTTTCCAATCCTTACATATGTTTTTTTTTTTTTAATTTGTTTTACTCTACTGGCTACTACCAATTGCACAGTGTTAAATAAAAGTAGTAGTAGGCCGGGCGCGGTGGCTCACGCCTGTAATCCTAGCACTCTGGGAGGCCGAGGCGGGTGGATTGCTCAAGGTCAGGAGTTCGAGACCAGCCTGAGCGAGACCCCGTCTCTACTAAAAAAAAAATAGAAAGACATTATATGGACACCTAAAAAAATCTATATAGAAAAAATTAGCCGGGCATAGTGGCGCATGCCTGTAGTCCCAGCTACTCGGGAGGCTGAGGCAGTAGGATCGCTTAAGCCCAGGAGTTTGAGGTTGCTGTGAGCTAAGCTGACGCCACGGCACTCACTCTAGCCTGGGCAACAAAGTGAGACTCTGTCTCAACAAAAAAAAAAAAAAAAAAAAAAAAAAAAAAAAAAAGTAGTAGTATTGTATATTGTTGACTTTTTCTGATTTTAAGTAATCACACATTTTTTGTTTCCCATATAATTGTAAGTCATGGAAACTTAGGGTAAAATTTATAGCTTCAAACCACATAGCAAAAGAGAGTTACGAAAGCAAGTAATTATACCATGTTAATTAGATAATAGGAAGTGTTCTAAATATTTTACATATATTTTCATTAATTTTTATTTATAAAATGAGGTAGAAACTTTTATTAGCCTCATTATATAGAAGAAGGAAACATGGCACAGAAAATATTATCCAAATCATATAGCTACTAAGTGGCTAAGTGGGTCTAAATAATTGGGTAATTTGTCCCCTGAATCCATGTTTTTAACTTTATGTTATGTTATATTAAAGCATAATCAGGAAATCATATCTTCTTTGTGTATAAAGATGCAAATTACAAAGATTTTTCTTGACTTTATTATTTTTGACATCCAGCTATGGACTTTCTTTCTTCTTTTAATAAGGTGAAACAACACAGGATTTTAAAAATAAAATTAGCACATATATGAATATACATTTTCCACTTGTACAAATTTTATATATATCAAGGCAATTATTTAAGATTTTAAAAAACAAATGTTTTATGATTTCTAAAACGTAAGTTTGGACTGTAAAGTCATTTTTTAATGTGTTTGGCTCCAACTTGACCTCTCATATATCTACATGTGCTTTTTGAAAAAAAATAAATCTATCAGCAATAAATTTTTCAAAGTTCAATCTGATAAGCACAAATTCAATCATCAAATGTTCTCTTGGAACTTGGCCCCAAAAGTCATAGTTACACATGGCTGCACACTGTGATGGGAGAATGCACCATTGGATAGAACTGGCTCAAACTGGTATTTAATCATTCTTTTATAGGCTCCAAATGGCATATAATTTTAAAAATAAATAAATAAAACACTAAGTTGAAGGCGAATTCCAAAATCTCCAAGATTCAAATACTTAACATAAATTGGATAATAACAAAAAAACGCAGATTATCGATAACTTTTCAAGGGTTTACCTTTCTTTAGGTGGAGATTGGTGCACACTACTAAATGTCAGAAGGAATACATAATATGATAGCTGCACCAGGAGAATGAATGTATCAGCATTACTTTAAAGGGCAATTGCAGTAAGGGTGAAAAAATATACAAGTATTCTTTAAATTATTTGTTATGTATGTAATATTTTCTGGACTACAACTTTATGGTGGAGGAAAGGGAGAGCATGATAAAAGGAAACGATTATTCTTAGAATTTACATGATGAGAACAATTATGTTTTTCCTTGAACAAGTTTAGAGAGCACTGATGGCCAAAAATAATCTTAGTGGAGTATTTTTTAAAAAGGATAACAGCTTGGATAATTTGGTGATGCAGTACAAAGACTGAAACCAGATTCATGAACATTGAGTTTAAATCCCAGAAATCCCACTTAATAGCTGCTCGTTTTTAGAAAAGTTTCCTAAGCACTCTGAGACTTAGGCTTCTTATCTGCAAAGTGAGGACAATGCTATTTGCCTTCAGAATATTCTGAGTATGTATGATTTATAACATCATAAATACTTCAAAGATTTGCAAGTATGTGTGGCTATCATTAGTAGGTTTTAATACTCTCAGGTAACAGCACAGCACCGTTGATATTCAACAGTAGGCAACAGTATATCAACAGGAGGCACTCAAAAACACATTTTGATTATAAAGAAAATAATATTATAGTAAGGATTAAAAGAGATCATTTATACAAAATTATTACATATTGATAAATAAGATACAAATATTTGCATATTTCTTATGGAGAAGTAGTTTGGAAGAGTGATTAAAACCACAAATTCTCAAAATGGACCGACTCCTAAGACACATCTGCTGCTCTGTAACTGCATGTCCTTGAGCAAGTTATTTAAGTCTCTGTGCCTTAGTTTCTTCAACTGCATAACAGGAAAAAAAATAGTACCTACATCACAGGGTTGTTATAAATATTAAATACTTAGAATGGATGCTGATAGATTACAAATATGATATTAAGTATTAATTAGTTGAAGACCCAGATTTGCAAAGGATTTATTAATTTCAAGAGAATTTATAACACACATAATTTATTTCACTGAACTCTATTAATAAGTGCATTCTTTGGGATAATACTCAAAGGATATAGAATATATGACGATATATCTTATTTTATTTGATTTTTTATTGATATAGTTATACATATTAATATTAATATTTTGGGATACATGTTATGTTTTAATACATGTATACAATGTGTAATGATGATCAAATCAAGGTAATTAGGATATCCATTGCCCCAAACATTTATCTTTTCTTTGCATTGGGAGCATTATAATTCTTCTAGTTATTTTGAAATATACAATAAATTATCATTAACTCTATTTTTCTACTGTACTAACAAATACTGGAAATTATTCCTTCTATCTATGTTTTATCCAGTAACCAACTTCTCTTTATGTCCTCTCTCTCTCTCCTTTTCTTCCCAGACACTGGTAACCACCATTTACTCTCTACCTCCATGAGAACCACTTTTTTTAGCTCCCACATATGACTGAGAAGATGAGATATTTGTGTTTCTGTGCCTGGCTTATTTCATTTAACATATGACCTCCAGTTTTATATGTTGCTGCAAATGACAGAATTTCATTTGTTTTTATGGCTTAATAATATTCCATTTTGTATATACACCACATTTTCTTTATCCATTCATCTGTTTATGGGCACTTAGGTTGATTCTACATCTTGGCTATTGTGAATAGTACTGCAATAAACATGGGAGTGCAGATATCTCTATGATATACTGATTTCCTTTCTTTTGTATATATACCCAGCAGGATTGATGGGTTGTGTGGTAGTTCTCTTGTTAGTTTTTTGAAGAATCTCTATACTTTTTCCCATAATGGCTGTACTAATTTACATGCTCATCAACAGGGTACAATTGTTTCTTTTTCTCCACATCCTTGCCAGCATTTATTTTTATCTTTTTGATACTAGTCATTTTAACTGAAGTGAGACGATATCTCATTATGGTTTTGATTTGCATTTCTGCAATGATTAGTGATTTTGAGCATTTTTTCATATACCTGGTTGCCATTTATATGTCTTCTTTTGAGAAATGTTTATTCCAATCTTTTGCTCATTTTTTAATTGAATTGTGTTGAATTCCTTATATATTCTGTTTATTAATCCCTTATTGTAGAGGTAGTTGGCTAATATTTTCTCCCATTCTGTAGATTGTCTCTTCACCTGTTCATTGTTTCCTTTGATGTGTAGAAGCTTTTTAGCTTGATGTAATCACATTTATCTATTTTTGCTTTTGCTCTCTGTGCTTTTGAGGTCTTACCGCCAAAAAAATCTTTGCCCAGACTGATGTACTGTAACATTTTCCCAACGTTTGCTTCTAGTAGTTTCATCATTTTAAGTCTTACATTTAAGTCTTTAATCTACTTCAAATTGATTTTTTATATGATGAAAGACAGGGGATAGTTTCATTTTTTTGCATATGGGTATCCAGTTTTCCCAGAACCATTTTTTAAAGAGACTGTCTTTTCCCCAATGTATGCTATTGATGCCTTTGTCAAAAATGACTCGGCTGTAAGTGCATGGATATATTTCTGGATTCTCTTTCTGTTCCATTGGCAAATGTGTTTGTTTTTATGCCAGTACCATGCTGTTTTCATTGCTATAGCTTTATAATATTAATATAATTTGAAATTGGACAGTGTGATGCCTCCAGATTTGTTCTTTTTGCTCAGTGCTTTAGCTATTTGGGGTCTTTTGTGTTTCCATAGAAATTTAAGATTTTTTTTTTCTATTTCTGTGAAGAATATCATTGGCACTTTAGTAGGGATAGGATTAAATTTATAGATTGTTTTGGGTAGAATGAACATTTTAACAATATTAATTCTTCTAATCCTTGAGCATGGGTTATCATTCCATTTTTTTGTGTCCTCTTCAATCCTTTCATCAGTGTTCTTTAGCTTTCCTTACAAAGGTATTTTACTTCTTTGGTTGAATTTATTCCTAGGTAATTTATTTTATTTTATTTTATTTTGTAGCTATTGTAACAGGGATTGCTTTCTTGATTTATTTTTTCAAATTGATCACTGTTATCATATAAAAACACTACTGATTTTTGTATGCTGACTTTGTATCCTCCAATTTTACTGACTGTTTATCAATTCTAAGAGGTTTCTGGTGGAGTCTTAAGTTTTTCACATACATATACATTAAATGTGATTTTTGAGTCAATAAGGTGAGATGACTTCACATTTTCTATCTCTCCAGATTTTCTTATTATAAAAGAAATGTTTGTTTGTTATAAAATGATCAGGTAGTACAAATATAAGAAGAAAAAGCAAAAAGAAAAAAAACTACTATAAAACCAACATTAAGGAAAATCAACAAATTTGAGGAAATGATCATTTATTCTTTTTCAGTGTCTATTTTTAAATGTTTCTTTTTCAATTGTTAAATAATGATAATTTTAAGTCTGGCATAAATTATTTGCAAATTATTACAGTAACTCTTGTAGGGAAGTTTTAAAGTAACTTTGATTAAGCTGCTGTCAGAAAAATAAACCTCTCTACAACTTCCTGACAAACTTCCTACAAAGAAAACTTATTACATATGTTAATCACTATTGTTACTAGAATGTTATTTCATACGTTGATCCAAATTCATCAATATTTCACTTTTCATTTTTCCTAGCTCTGCTTCTTGGAATGACTCAAACTGTTCACAGTGTATTTTGTTTCATGAGTCCCCTACTAAGCAGGCAATGGACACTGGAAAATCTAGGAGCCTGAACCAAAAAAGAGGAGGAGTGCACACCTGTGGACCAAGGGTGAGACGTCCTGGACTCCATAACAAGCTATATCAGGAAGAGCTCCTTTGGCTAAGCTGGCAATTCGCAGTACTCAGAGAAGAGGAGTCCTGTCCTGGGGGTCTATAATGGCAAGTAAATGAACCCAAAAGACAGAGATGACAGACCAAGGTTAGCTTCTTAAGTATAGCTGGAGACATGCTTTTGTAAACAGCTGGCATGTACTTCTGGGGGTGGTGTCATTCTAGCCCCTGTCTGGGAGAACATCGAGACTCCCCAATCCATGTGCTGAGCCAAGTAAAACATTATTTAAAAGAAGAAATAAGGAAGTTTATGTTCCTGCCTCTCTCAAGGGTCCAAAGAAGGTATTGTCATTTTGAAGGAGTGCTCTAAACCAGGAAACGTGTGCTGGGCCCTGCTCACAGCAGCTGCCCACCAGGATGCCACCCAGAGAGGACAGAGCCCAAATTCTTGGGGGAAATGAGATGGAGGGAAGGAGTCAGTGAGATGAGATAGAAGGGAGGACCCTGGAGAAGAGGACCAGTGCTCTTCAGAGAAAAAAAGCAGCATGGCGTCATTACGATTGGGACTAGGATAATTTATCTTTTTTGCTGGTGTCCACCACAAGGTAACAAGAACAAAAAAAGACAAAAGGGCCAAGAAGGAGAAACTAGTGCTACTTTGGGACAGAAAACCTGCATCTTCTGTCTCACGCTGGAGTCCAGTCTGTCCTTAAGGATCTATCCCAAGAACCAAATGAAAAAGGAAGGGGTCTGTGCATTTGTTAATACATCTTGCTGCATGTGGCACATAACAATCACTAAGTTTTATAGATAGCTAGAGACACGCACCAGGACAAATATATCACTCTACTGACTAAACAAATGAAACAAATTGAAGAAATTTCCTTTTCTGATCTACTCTCCTAGCTTTCTTTCACTAAATGGGCAGATGGGCTGTGAATGGGCTGTGGAATTCTAGTTCGTGCCCTATCTTATAAGGGATTCTGGGTTTTGAAAATGCTTTGTTGCTGGCTACATATTCAAGCACTACAAAACAACATACAATTTAGATTATAAAACAAGATAGGAACAGGGATGGATTATTACATAAATGAGGGAAAATGATGGCCTCTATATACTGGCCACTGGGAAGCTTATTTCTACCCTGAAGACTGCAACCCATTCGCTCAAAAATCTTCTGGTGCCAAACTCAAATATTTACACATCCAATTATTTTAAAAAGTACTCAAACAAGTTGATTTCCAGCCATTTAGAGCCTCCCTGCTTTGCATACTCCATGAAACCTCACACGACATCTGCTAACAATAGATAAGCCCTGAGCCATAAGGACCCCCAAACAACTGCTGCCTTTCTGGAACTCTCTGAAGTGCTGCTAAATGATGCCACCTATATACGTAAGTCCCCTCTCTGATTCTCCTCTCCCTAGGAATCCCCCTGCCCTCTTCTCCTTCTCAAGAGCATTCCTGCATAAACTTCTGAGCAGACTTCTGTCCTGCTTTGAAGGATGCTTGCTCACACAAATAAAATACAAATGTGCCAAAGTGTCATCCAATAAACTGCCACCTTATGGTCATATCTTTTTCCTTGATCAGGTTCCAAATCCCTCAAACCCCCTATAATTATGCTATGCACGTACTAATTAAAAGAAACCCAGAGTGTGTCTATTGATATAAGATGAAGCTGACTTCCGAATGTGGAATTTTATCAATGATAAACAGAGACAGTACATTGTGGAAAATGTAAGACTTAAAATCTTAAATTTTGAAGACTTAAGAAGACTTGATCTTAAATTCATGTGTGCTTAAAAGCTGAGCTTCAAACATACACGAAGCAGATCCAATAGAATAAAAAAGAAAAGGAAATCTATGTAATCGCAATTGGAGACTTCAACATTCCCCTTTCAGAAGTTGATCAAAAGAGTAGAGAGAAAATCAGTAAGGTACAAATAACCTATCCACCTGTCTACCTATCAGAACCGAAAAACCTATCTACAGACTTGACAGAATGTATACAGCCCTCCACCTACCAACAGGGCAAAATTCTTATCAAGTGTACATGAAACCTGCACCAAGATAGACCATATTCTGAGCCATAAAACAAATCTTAACAAATTTAAAGGAATAGAAATCAAAGAACATTCTCAGATAACAATGAATGAAACCCAAATCAATAACAGAAAGGTATTTATAATCCCCCCTCAAATATTTAACAATGAGTCAACAAACTTCTATGTGAGGCATGGACCTAAGAGGAAGACTTGAAGGAAATTTAAAAAGATAACAATGAAAAAAAAAAGATATATCAAAATTATAACACTAAATGCTTATATTCAAATAGCATAATGGCCTTTTAATTGCTCATCCACCTACCTATATTCAATTATCAACACAGAAGACATGATTTTCTATATGTCAGTAGATCATATTATATCTCTGGCTTTACATCTCATGCAGAATGAAATCCAAAAAGCTTATCTCAGCCTTCAAGGCTTTATAACGTGGCCACATGATACCTTTCTAATGTCATTTCCTCTACTTTGGGGCTAGTGTTTCAGTAACATTAGCCTCCTTGCTCTTCCTCAAAAACAACAAAAATACTCCTGTTTCCAGTTCTTTGCAATAATTCCTCACACTGGCGGTTACACTCTGCTTTTGATAGAAACATGAGGTAGCCTCTCCCTTCATTAAGTTCTCTCAGCCTTACTTCACTAAAGAGAATTCTGTAACCACCCTGTGTAAAATACCACTCCCCTTACTCTGGGTAACTGCAACAGTATACTAAATATACCTGAGTATATAAGTGCCTCAAACACAACAGACGTTTATATTTTGTTCACTCTATGACAAGCATGTTGGTACGTCAGTGTTATGACTCTACTCCACATATTTGCTCAGAGTGTCAGGCCCTGTGGAACCAGGCTACAATTTTCAACACGTGGCTTCCCAGCTTGCTGGAGTCTTCTGCAACCTTGCTAGTCAGAAGACAAAAGGAGCATGGCAGACTTTAGTTTTGTTCATTTTCTAAGGGCTAGACTTGAAGGCGGTGTATATCATTTCTGCTCACGTTAGTGAATGATACTCAGTCACATGACTTATTTATCTCAAAGGGGCCTGATTTTGACAGTACAGCTATGTTCTCAAGAAAAAAATACAACGTGAATTTTGGTGAAAATTTAAGTCTCTGCTACACTATGCATTATTATTGTTTTCGTTATAGCATTTACTAGCTCCTCTGCACCTTGCATTTGTTTCTTTCTTGTCTGTTTAGCCTGAATAGAGTGGAAGCACCATGAGAACAGCTACTCCAGGGATTTTTCTCTTCTGTTGAGAAATGATCACAAGTGCCTTATTATTTTTACATTTAGATATTTAAGTAGGCTTAGATACTGAATCTGTCACAATGAAATTACGGATATATTAAATAGGAGTAAAAATAATTAGTGACATTAAAGATCTATTAAAATCTTCTTGGAAACATATGGTAGATGAAGAAATTATTCTTAATTATGAGGCAATTTAGATATATTGTTTTTATTTCTTATTACTAAGCATTTAAAATAAAAGTCATAGCTCTTTATCCAATATAAGGATTCTACATATACTCCTGTTATTTATTCGCAAATATCCAGAACCATTAAAAATAATTCCAAAGACGTATTCAAACCATAATTAAAGTCATTATAATGTTTTCTGGAGTAAAAGGAAGCTTTCATCAAGTGAAAATACCACAGTAGAAAAATTAAGTACCACTTCCATTTAACAGAATTCAGTGTGGTGGCATTGGCAGGCAAAAAGGGACATAAATTACATGAAGTCCATTGTAGCAGAAGTCTTAAAAATGCATTTGGGATTATTTGCATCATAGAGACTATGATAACTGTCTTTAACCAGACAGAAAAACAAAGTTGGAAATTTTTGAAAGCCCAGCCATTAGTAGGCACCTAAGATATGTAATGCCAAGTGGTGAGTGGTATGGAATGGATAGCACAGAAAAAGGACAGTAGGACCCCAAACTGAGAAACCTCCATAATGCCTAGCTACTGCCTTTCCCAGCGGCATCAAGAATGAATGCATTTCTTGATGGAAAGTGTCCTGCTTATATAGGCAAGTAAAGGGTTTTTTTCTGCTGGTATCACTAAAATCCTTTCTACTCTTATATAATCATATTTATCTGATTTAGGAATAAAGTGCCAAAGAAAATTGAAGTATTCTTAACAGGCAAGGAAAATGTAGACTTTAAATAGAATTACATTAAAAAAGTGCATAGCATATTTTTTTCCTGTCAGAAAAAAGAGCTTATGGGAACATACACAATTATCATAAAATTTAAGGTATAAAATTTATATTTACATTTTATTTCATAACAGCCTAACAGAAAAACATTTTTCTTCAAAATTATAAGTCCTATATCTACCCCCCAAATGGATCTATACTCCTATCTCATGTTGTTTATGCTTTGAAGACTGATATTGATTCTTGTCCTCTTCCAATTGACTACACACCAATATCTACTTTCAGACACTTTTTTGGATTAATTACCTATGGCTTCTGTAACAAATATCACAAACATGATGGTTTAAAACAACACACAGTTGTTCTCTTACAGTCTGGAAATGAGAAGTCTGAAATCGGTTTCTCGGGGCCAAAATGAAAGTGCCAGCAAGTCTGCACTGCCCCTAGAGGCTCCAGGGGAGAGTCGGTTTCCTTGTCTTCCAGCTTCTGAGGCTGCATCACTTGCATTCCTTGGCTCATGACTTCTTCCCACGTCAAAGCCAGCAGAGTAGCATCTCTTTCTGACTCTGCCTCCCTCTGCCTCCTCTGCTTCCAGCTACCTCAGTCACATGGACTTCTTGTTTGTGTCAAATTCTTCTCTGCCTCCTCCTTATAAAGACATTTGTGATTGCATCTAGCATCTACCTGGATAATACAGAAAAATCTCCCCATCTCAAGATCCTTAACTCAATCATATCTGGTAAGTCTCTTTTTGAAATACAAGGTAACATTCACAAATTCCGGGGATTAGGACCTGGGTACATTTGGGGGTCATTATTCAGTTTCTCACACTGTTCAAGATACTTTGGGTTAAGAATTACTAGCTAACAATCAATCCAATAGTAAGTTAACTTTGTTCAATTCTTCAGTTCTCATAACGATGTTAATTTGATTAGTCTAAGAGTACCAAAATCAACATTTTTCTTGAAACTTAAAGGTAATCCTAAATATGACTTATCTATTTTTTTTAAAGTCTATTTACTTCTACTACTACTTACCTAAGTATCATGCAGTTCATGTCTTAAATGTCTGGTAACTTGAACTGATCCATCTTTAGTAGGAAAAGTAAGAGCATGTTAATATTTGTTTTTTTTTTTTTACATTCTATTAGGAATCAATTAGGCATGATAACTACTGCCGACAAAATCACAAGATGTGTAAATTTGGAAAGAAGAACTTTATTTCCTATGATGGGTTGCAACCTGCAGTCCGAGAACCAGAGCCTCTGGCTTAGACCAAAAGCAAGTACTTCACCAGAGGAAGGGTGAAACAAGAGTTTTATGCTCAACAGATTGTCTAAATATACATGTTTAACAGGCTATAAGAGGAGTTATGAATATTCATGAAGGATGTCCTGTGCATGCATGGGAAGTAAACATATATGTTGCATACACTCCATGTTCACTTTGTGGTGGACCCTTAATATTAAAATGTAGTAAAATTAGACTGTATATGTAAGAAGGTGAAATGAAGGACACAAAGATGTTTTGTGCACAGCTTCTGTAAATCTGAAAGAACCAGTCCTTGGTTGATGGTCATTTATCAGGAAGAAATGCTTTGTAAACTGATCAGCTGTCATGTCTAAATCATGAAAAGGGAGACGAGTCCTGCCACCACACCAAGAGGTTGGTTGAAGGCAGCAGAGGAGTCTTTGCTTCTTTGTTTTCCATGGCTAGTTTCTGTTTAGCTCTTAGGGAAAAAAATCTAATGACAATTAGTGAGGAATGCGGTGTATGGAGGCATGACCAACCTCCCATCCTGTCATGGCTGGGAAACATAGATTTAAAAACCTTTCCGGGTTCTCCTTGGCCAAGAGGGTTCTGTTCAGTTGGTTGCAGGCCTTAGGATTTTATTTTCATTTCATACAACATTCATTAACCAAGTGATAAAATAAAGCTGGAAATAATATTATTGGCTTTCTCTCCGTTATCATTAAGAAAACATTATTTTGGAGTCTTTTTAATTTGCCTTTTTAAACTAAATGTCATTTCAATTTGTACAGGAAGAAATTGCTGCCAGGAAGATAAACATCTGCAAAGATTTTACGAAATGTATGTGTTTTCTGCACCTTCTATACATGTTTTTAAGAGTCATAAGAAAAAAATAAATATGGTGCTACCTGAATCACCTACATTAGCACAATTGAATATTTTGAATTTCCAAAGAGATATTTGCCCACCTCATGCTAGTTTAATACCTTTCAGGGTAGCCATTGGCATGTTTTAATTAGCAATTGGAAGAGAAATTTACAAAATTAATATAAAGTTATATTAAGCATGATTCAAACTGCTACTAGCTATAATGTGCAGATAATCACCCTTAGACACATTATGTAATAGGTGAATATGTGAAGAAGAAATTTACCTGCACAGATTCAAGAAAATTAAGCCTCCTGGATTACTGAGCCTTGTATATCCAGGTATTATGTCTGTAATAATGGTTTATACTGTGGTGAACATTGTCTAACAAAGTGAATTGCTGCAGCAGAGTACCTTTCTGTAGAAGATAGACAGTGTTCCTTTTAATTTATAAACAAACTTCCTTTGTCTCCCAGAGTTTTTCTTTAAATCTCAATAGGGCAATAATAGCAAATCATATTACCTGGAAAAGAACATACATAAGTTTTAATCCACAAAATTATCTCTGCTTTTTGAAAGTAGCTTGGCTTGAGAATGAATTGAATTATTTTATCTCATTATCTATTCTCTATTATACAAAATTGGAGATCTAGAGTCACAAGTTTTCTTGTTCAATCTCACTACTATATTTATAATAAATGTATAGTGGTGATAACATTTAATAAAAGTGCAACATACAGCAAATTCTAGATACAGACATTTTCACTGTTAATCACCAAGTGAAATTAAATTTTCTCTGAGGCTAAATAGTGTAATGGAAAGAACTATATATTTTCTATGATTGGGATTTTAGTATGGACTCCTCCAGTTAGAAGTTATTTCAACTTTGGAAAAACACTTGAAAAATTCTCACAAATATTTAAAGGAAAAAGACACAATAGTGCTTATATTAGGACTACCTGTGCTACAAGCACCAATTGTTGCAGGCATTTGTGTTTGTTCATTCATTTATTGAACATGTTTTTTTTTAAGTCATTACATTGCTTTTATGAACCCAGCATTGTTCTAGGAAGTGATAATACCCCAGTGGGAAAAAATGTACATAAACAGCAGTATCTAAAGCTCACATTTTATCTTGTGTATGTGAGGGTAAGAAAGAAAGAACAGCTAATAAATAAAATAAATATGTGAGATATATGATATTTTAGAATAACTATTATGGGGGAAAATATAATAGAACAAGGAGATAGGGAGAATAGAAAGTTAAGTGTAAGGGAGAAGTACTGCTATCTTTAAAAAAGTGGAAGGAGAAAGTCTTAAGGAAATAATATTTTTTATAAAGTCTCATTGAAGCAAAGGAGCAATGCTTATTGATATCTGGGAGAAGCACATTCAAAGGCCCTCAGGCAAAGGGTGTGAGTGTAGAGCAAGGAGATGAAGTTGAAGCTACAAGAAAGTGAGAAAGGTGCAAAAGAATTGAAGCTATGTACAAAGGAATGATTACAATGTTCGACGATGGAATTTATATCAATAAGAAGGGAGTTAAGTCTATGGGGAAGCTGCAGGATTAGTGGATTGGAAGTCCATAGGGGTTGGAAGATGGTTGGAATATTCTCCCTGAGAGAGATAGCTTATAAGAAAGGATGTGGTGGTCTAAGAAGAGTGCACGGAAGGGTTATAGATATTAATAATGGCAGGTTCTAGGGGTATGTTCAGTGGGTGACTGGCTAAAATATATGTGAAGACAACAACAAGGACAAGAACATTAGAGGAAAGAAGTTCAAAGAAACACAAGCCAGGGTGCTGGAGTGACCTTAACTATGGATATAAAAATTGTGAATAATTAAGACAGGAGTAATGTTGGAGAGTGTGATGTCAAGATAGGAGTTAAAACAATGGGTAAATGAGACATATGGCCTGTGTATCCATGAAGGAATGGCAATGGTCACATAGTCTTGTGAGCAAAAATTTTGTAGAAAAGGGTATTTGTAGACTAGGGAGAGAGAATAGTTTGGATATGGAGATGTGAATCAAGAAAGACCCCTAGCTTGCCCCTAGGATCATGACTATCAGAAAAAAAATGACTACTGGGAAAAAATAACTACCATTTAAAAAGGACAAGGGGATTAGTATGTTCAAGAAGAGATCAATGTTTGGGCTGTACTGTGATCTAGGCTGATGCCATGGCACTCTAGCCCGGGCAACAGAGCAAGACTCTGTCTCCCAAAAAAAAAAAAAGTTTGGGCTGGTTCAAGAAAGTAAACTTTCAGAGACAAAGACGAGGATATTGAGCTTTCTGATACTGTCAGATTGTTTTCTTGAAATAATTGTTTTTGCAAGAGGAGCAGAGGAGTTTCGAGATATGAGGAGTTATGGAAGGTGGGGACAGAATAGGATGAAAGGAGCCAGGTGGAAATTAGAATGCAGGATATGAGATAGTAACCTAGGAATGTGTGGCTTCTTCTGGTGAATAAAAGAATTAGCAATGAAGGAGATAATAAAATCATTTATGCTAGTTTCAAGGTAGATAGTATTGGCAGGGCTCTGCATATTAGAGGTAGAGAGAGAGAGGTGTCTGGAGTCTTCTCTACTTCTTTTGGAAGAGCAATGGGAATGACAGACAGTGAGACTTAGAATATGTGGGGCTCTGTCTAGTCCACTAGAGACAGAGGTTTGTAGACCTGGGAAACTATGGTATAATCTGAGCACAGGGGCACTCTCTCATTAGTAGACAGGTATTACTGGTGAAGGCACTTAAACAGTCAGAAGCAATGGGTTAGACATAGTAACATGAGCAGGTATAAAATTAGTGAAAATACTAAGAAATAGAATAGAATATTAAACAATAAATTTCTAGAAATTAAAAGCATATACCTACAAAAGAACAATATAGAGAAGTAAACATAGGAGAAATTTGTTGATGGCTTTGAGGTGAAAGAGTTCAGGAAATATCACCCTAGAATATGCCCCTCTGGTAGGCCGATGACTACAGACTGAGGGCACTTGGCCAACAGCAAATGCAGGGCAGATGACTTTTGCTGAACTTTCCTCTTCTGCCTAAAGATACATCCTCCAAAAGGAATGCAATTGTCATAAATCCCCTCACCGGGAGTCTCATCAACCAGGAAGATTCTCTCTCTTCACAGGAGAGGAGATCAGAGCTCGACACCAGGACAAGACAGACTTAGTCACAGGCCATAACAGGTTCTGAGGTCCTATTCATTCTCCCCTAAGTTGCTGACATCCCCCCACCCCTTTTCTTATGAAGAGGGTATGGAAGCTTACAGATCTCATGGGGTATTTGAGTATTCACTTTTCTTTCATGTGATATGCCCTCATGCTCCAGGAAGTTCTTTGAGGACAAGAAGTACAAGGCCCTGGATCTGCTGCCTAAAATAACACCTGCCAAGCGCCACCAACTCAACAAGCATGAGAAGAACCTGAAGACCAAGAAGCAGCAGCAGAAGGAATGGCTGTACCCACTGCGGAAGTCCTCAGTTTCGTGGAATCAATAAAAACACAAAACTGGCAAAAAAGAAAAAAAAAATCTGCCTGTTAATCTGCCTGCTGTCTATTTCTTACTCAGTAATTGAACCCTCAGATGGTAGAGAAGTCTTCTCTTCCCTACAGAGGTAAGCAAAGAGATGTTAGACATGACATAAAAAGAGCAAAACCTCATAAAAGAAAATAATAAACTAGACTTCATCAAAACTAAAATCTCTCTTTTTCCAAAAAAACACTGATGAGAAAATGAGAAAGCAAGCCAGTGTATTGGCAATACACACATACTGCATAGGGCTTGCATACAGAATAAAGGACCATTACATCTTAATAAAAAAAAGCAAATAATTTATAAAAAAATGTACAAAGAAACTTGAATTCAGATGTTACAAAAGAAAACATATGTATAGCCAATAAGTACATGAGAGATGGTCAATGTAAAAGTCATCAGGTAAATGCAACTTAAAAGCAAGTGAGATTTCACTACACATCCACTAAAATGGCTAAGATTAACCAAAAATAATCAGACATACTATAGTATGGGATGCTCATACATTACTGGTGAGAGTGTAAAATGGTTCAACCATTTTAGAAATGTTGATATTTTCTTATAAAGTTAAAATATGCTCACTATATTACACATGAATCACACTCTTAGATATTTACCTGGAAGAAATGAAAACATATATCCACATTAAGATGTTGCATGAATATTCAGAGAAGCTTTATTCACAATAATTAAAATCTAGAAAGAACCCAAATGTACATCAACAGGTGAATGTTTAAACAAATTTTGGCATATCTATATAATGAAATACGACTCAGCAATAAGAGGTGAAAACAAAACTAAAAGTAAAAACAAAAGCCTATTGATATATACAAGATGAATGAAACTTAAAAGCATTAATTTGATCAAAGAAAGCCTTTTATAAAAGAGTATATACAGTATGATTTCATTTATGTGATATTTTAGAAGAGGCCAAACTAATCAATATTGACAGAGAATTGACGAATTGTTGCCCAGATTAAGAAGCAGGCATATTTTCTGTAAAGGGCACAAAGGAACTTTCTGGTGTGACTGAAATGTTCTACATCTTATTGTGGTGATTATACATCTTATGAAAATGCACTCAACTGTACACTTAAAATGACTTCATTTTTATTGTAAGTAAAATACACCGTATATAGTTGATTTAAAAAAAATGAAAACTTCAGAATAGAAAAACAAACATAAATAAAATAAAGATTTACAAATGGCAAAAATGTTTGCAACCCATATAAAAAAAGGACTAACGTTTCTAATGCATAAAGTCTCACTAGGTACCGTAAAGAGAAAGTCTAACAAGGAAAAAAAAAGCAAAGAAATTGAATGGATAATTCACTAACATACACAAAATGTGTACAATGGGCTTTTATACATTTTTAAATTAGTAATCTTGCTCATAATTAGAAAAATGTATGCTTAAACTATTTGAATACAACACTGTTTACTTTATCAAATTGTCACAAATTCAAGTTAGAAAACACTTTGTCCATGAGAGACAACGAAGGAATACGTCATCTCCATACATTCCCAGTGGAAGCGTAACTGGGAAATTGGTGCACCATTTTTGTAGCAATTCGAACCTATCTGTCTATCTACCTTTCTGTCTATACATAGACATCTTTTGGATCAGAATTTTCACTTTGAGGACTTTTTCTTAGCGATATACTCCTATACATGCAAAATAACATGTACAGGATTATTGTTAATCACAAGACAATATAGGAAATTAAAACTCATCAATAAACAATGGTTATATAAATTTTGGCATATTCATAAAATATTCAAACAATAAACATTCGTGCTAAATTGGAAAGATTTTAAAAATAAAAACTCACATAAATAAAAGAAAGGTACACTACAGTGTATATAATATTCCTGTCTTGGAAAGAAAACACTGGGGAGATGACAGATAGGGGGATACTTTTCTCAGTATAATTTTTTTACACTTTTTATTTTCTGAGCCACATATATCTTTAATCATTAAAAAAATTAAGTATTAAATTTTAAACTGTCAAAATGACAATATTTTTCTATTTTAATGTATTGCTTTTACAAGTAGATACAATTATTGGTGTCATCAGGTGAGCGATATCTCACATCTTATTTTAGTAAAGTATTTACACAATGTGTTTGAAAGTCATTAAAGACATACCCAGCTTCTCCATTTAACTAAGACATGATATTTATAAACCTAATTTATATATGTATTTTGGTATTTTTCATAGATTGTAGGAGGATTTTTAACGCAAATTTTAGGTAATGTATGCAGCCAATTTAAAAAAATATTGTAAGTATTAATACAGGAAAAAGTTTGTGAAAAAAGTATAACTATATTTCATTATTGAATGATTGAAAAAATAAAAACAATGGCAAAAATGTTAGGCACAAATACCATTCAAGACAAAAAATCATTAATCATACTATTTCATCAATGTATGAAGACATCTCTGCCTATATTGTTATTGTTATTTCTCCTGTTTGACAGATGCTCTTATTATTCTGAAATATTATGGAAACCATATGCTAAGACATCAATAATCAGCTGAAAATATAAACAGGCTTCTTCTCATTGGTATCAATCTGCATTTGAAAACCAGTGTTGTTTATTAATAGCAAATACTCCCCCTTCAGCCCAGCATTGTAGTATTTGGGGTTTTAAATTCATCTCATGTGGTACATGCTGGACAGGCCATTTGTAACAATAAAAGATCGGTGACGAGTTGTCAGGAAGCAGGACTATATTTATGCGATTTATTTATTTTTTTAAATTTCTGTATATCTCTTTAAAAAATATTAACCAAGGCAATGTTCATCAATCATCCTTTCTAAAGACTAATGTTTGTTTCACACAAGAAAAGTCATTAAAACTTACAAATTAATTGGCCATAACCTTAATTTATATTGTGTCCCAGTGGGCATAATAAACATAGTATTTTCATCCAATCTTTTACTTTTTTTAAAATCTCTGTAATAGTAACTAACCAAGTGTTATTGATTTAAAACAGGTCAGTGTTGCCTACTACTGTACACTATCACAGTGTGAAAGAATGATCTACAACATAGCAGTTCCCAGCAATCAACACAGAAGCCTATAAATTTACGTCATTGGCTTCTAAAACACAATTAATTTGTGCATGTTTCTCTAGCAGCAATTAGCAGCTGCCAGGAGTTTTAATGAAATAAAGTTGTGATACCCACAGGGACTATTTATAATGCACATTACAGAGCAACAAGAGCGTCAAACTATTTACATTAAGAATTGATTAATAAGAAAGCCATTAAGCTACATATTAGGGTACATATTGTGCCAATTTAAGGAATACTGCTAATTAAGTAATCATAATTGTTTGCATGTGCCATATCTAATTAACTTTTTATACCTCTAAGTTTTTCCTTCAGGACCAATAGCATTTAAGTCGCATTAGCAAAAGGAACATTTAGGCCATTTCTTAGAATATTGTTTTCCAATAAAGTAGATTTCTATGAAAATACAGAGTTTAATCAGAGTAAGTGGCTTTTTCATGACAATGACTTTGGGCTGCACCACATTTGCTCTTGGGGGAATGAATTAACATTAGGTTAGGGTTAAGTAGGGCTTTAAAATGTTTCTATGTAGATTAAGTTTAGAAAATAGCTTTAAACTTCTGAAAAAGTTTAATACTAGAGTTTTAATGCCTGAAAGGATTATATTGATCTGTTTTTTATGCGTGTGATTTAATGGATGCTTTATTTGCATCCAGGAAGATACCTAAAGATTTTTTATCTTGGTTGTAAGAGAAAACTTAATAGACTTCTCTTCTTCAATATCTACCTCATAAAAAATGATACATTCAAATAGTTTTGCCTTTGCAAATCCAACTCTTTTTCAATGTAACTTACATGCATTATTTCATCACCAGTGGGCTTCCAATGTTATAATGGTTTAATTTTTAGCACCTTTAAATTTCATCATTTTTTAATTCTTAAAGCTATTTGTTATATAGTATTTTATACTGAATAACATAATCTAGCATACTTTCTACCGCAGACTAGAATGGTAGATTTGATTGTTGACATTATCAATTTGATTACTTAATATAAGTAATTTCATTGTTTTTGATGGTGGTTTCTTCTCTTATAGCTGCACTTCTGCATTGAATTGCCTGGAATTTTAACAACCCCTGGCGGTGGACCAGTACCAGTGGTGGCCTGTTAGGAACCAGGCCACAGAGCTCCGCCACCCCCCATCCACCCCTACCCTCCTGTCAGAGGGAAAATTGTCTTCCATGAAACCGGTCCCTGGTGTCAAAAAGGCTGGGGACCGCTGAATAACTATATACCAATAGTTCAATTACTATAATTGTGACAAGGCTCTTAAATGTTTGTCTTCAACGTACTGCTTTATGTTTTAACACAGATCGTTATAACTAACACAAATACCCTGTACAACAGGTTTTACTGTCATCATTTTGCAGATAAGAAAACTGAGAGTGAAACGTTAAGTAAGTTTTCTAAATCAAGGAACTAGCAAATGGCAAAGCCAGCATAGCAGCCCAGCCCTACCTAGCTCCGAAGGAAACCTCACCAGCTACATTGCACGTGTTAATCTAAGGCTTTGTTTCGTGAAGGACCCGCAGCCATAGTTTTCCTATTTATTGACAAGAGTGAAGATTTGTTTGAATATGTCTTGTTAGCCAGGTCTTGTTATACAAATATTGTAGCTGATTACAAATGTTCATAAAACTCGTTTGCACTCATTTTGAACCTGGGTGGACTCTAATTTTATCAAGAGAAAATAGCAAACGTGATGTTGTACCAGTTTCTGGGACCACTGCCTATCTTCTGGAACATCTCTTCAGGAGTTGTGGTTAATACATGACATTTCTGAGTGTTCTGACCAGCGTGCTAGAAAGGTAATGAGTAGGCATGCCATCTGATAAAAGAAAAACTTAAGCATATTTAAATTGTGAAAAGTTTATTTGAGCATTCAGCAATTCATGATTCAGGGCAGCTCCAAACCACAAAGGGCTACCACTCTGCTGGGAGGGGCAACAGAGACAACTTCTTTTACAGTATTTTTTTTCAGAGGCAAGACAAAGAACAATTTTCATTAGTTAGGGAGGAAAGTTCTTATTAAAACTTAGAAATTAGTTGGTGGTTTCTGATTGGTGCAGTTTCCAGTTTTGAGTTACTGTTTACATTGGACTTTGGTTTATTCGTGTAGGAATTTAAAGTGCTGAAGCCACCCGGGTCTAACGGGCTCCCAATTATAATTTTTTTTTTTTTTTAACACATATGGCAGTTCCAACCAAGTCCAGCCTTTCCACTATCACTACTAAAGCATCAGAATATGGCTGAAGCTATTTTGGATTCTTCAGACTACCTCATCTGGATATTGAATTCCAGCAAGTGACCTCAGTCCAGACCAAATGGACTAGAAAAACTATTTAATCTTAGGCTAAGTTCTGTCCAAATTCTTGATTTACACAACTGTGAGATGTCATAAGCTGCACTTCCTTCAGATAAGGAAGAAGATCCTGGATCTGGAGCCTGAGCTGATGCTCTAATGGTGTGAAAATTTTGAGGGCATCAGGTTGGGGTGAGTCTATTTTGTATGCAGAAGAGAGCTGTTTATTCAAATAATCCATTAATAAAGGTTCTTATAAAGAATTTTTGAACTCAGCTTTGATGTTAGACATGAGAGTAGTGGTTTCGATGTTACAATATTCCTGCAGCACCAAAGAGTTAACAAAAATCCAGCAAGAAACTTGTTTTTGTTTTTGCTTTTGCTGTTGTTGTTTGTTTTTAATACATCTTGGCAAGGTCTCACATTTGTAGACATCAATTTCAAAATAGCTCTGAGCTTCCCTGGAGGGGATAGTCAGACAAAAATATTACAGAGGGAGAAATATTAAGCAAAATGCATTTCATCTCATATAGGGTGGGACATTTTCCATATTTTGTGATGAGCTTCTGCATTTCTTTTCAATAATAAGGCAATTTGCATTAAATCACATCATTCATGCCCAAAATACAGTCACAGACAGTTGTAAGAAAAAAGTATCTAGGAGTATAGCTCACTATTCATAATTTTGTAGTTATATTTACAAATGGTCTTCAACAAAGAAAATTAATGTTTGATTTTAATTTCTATATTGAAAACATTCAATAATATGTAAGTCCTATTCATTTAGGCAAAAAATTAATATTGAATATTTGCTTTTAAAAATATTTTTACCATTGGAAATATTTGTTTTCTCATGCTGAAAAGATAATAGAAAAATTTTTCATTAAAGTATTCTGTATTGCTATTGTTTTTGCAGGCTTGTTCAATTTTATTTCATACATACAAAATGTGCAAGAAATTTTTAAAAATCTGGGAAAAGTTATGAGCATCAGAATTTCCACTTGTACTAAAATATTTAGATTGTTAGTTGTAATGAGCCAAAATCAAAGTGATTACATATAAATGGTGTAAATCATAGAACTGCTTATTATCAGTATGCTATTTCCCATCCCATACCTTTGATATCTTTAGATCTGCTTTAAATTTGGTATTTCTATGGAGTTTATCAAATTGTGATTTCTGATTGCTCAATTTCCATTAGATACATATTCAGGTGCATAATTATTTCATTTCAGAACAATTCTTCAAAACATCAAAATAAAGAGGAACTTTTAATTAAAATTATGTATGATATTCAGGGTTATAAATCATATTTCCATCAAGTCAAAAGCAAGCACCAATCTACCGTTAGTAAAATATGTACACTTACAATAGGTTAGGAGGTGAGTAGGTATGGTAATTAATTTTGAACTTTCTCCTGACTTTATGACAGGCTGTGTTCCTACACAAACTCCAGAAGAGAGAGCTGACCTTAGGCGAAAAAGAAAATTTAATAAATAAAATTCTTTATAAACCAATAACTGATGAGATTATATATTCTTATATTTATGGCAAGCTTTAAGTCTTTGTTATACAACTGCATTTTCAAGAAATATCCAGTTAAAATTTCCTAGTGCACACATGTACTCACCATCAAATTGGTTTCACTGATCATCACCTAAGAGCACATTTAGGAATAACATTAATTGGGAGTCAGACTGATGTTGGGGGGGAGAGGATGGGTGTGTACATACATAATGAGTGCGATGCGCACCGTCTAGGGGATGGACACGCTTGAAGTTCTGACTTGGGGTGGGGGGGGTAAGGACCATATACGTAACCTAAACTTTTGTACCCCCATAATATGCTGAAATTAAAAAATAAATAAATAAATAAATAATAAAATTTCCTAGTGCAGATGCAGAATGGAGGAGGTCTATTTTTTCTGTCATTGTAGAAAAAACATTTGGAAGGTCATATTGCTATAGTTGTGGTGCAGGTTGTTTTTTTTTGTACAGCATAACAAAATTTGTACAATAATTCAAAAATTATATACTTTAGACAGGCATTTGTTTCTTAAATTATAGGTATAGCTTATTTATGGGTAAGTATATTGCTTGATATTTGCATATGAAATAATTGAGAACTTTTTTAATTTAAAATTTATTTTAGATATTGCAGAAGATATTATTTATATAAATTCTATGTTATAAATTAGTAATATTTATATTCTTTATATTGAATGGCGTGCTAATGATTCTTTTCCTGTAAACCTCAAATTTCTATGATCAGGAATATATTTAGAGTATGAATCTCCATCTCATTTTATATCATTATTCATCTTTGAATATGCCTTCAGCTCTTGAAGTTAATAAATTTTTAGTGAGTTGATCCATAACCTAGTTATCGACTTGAGAATAATGATTTAAGCACGTTTATTACTCTCCATTGTATCTCTGAGCCACTTCAATAGGGCCTACATGCTGATGACTCCCAAATCAGATTTCCAATTCCCATCTTCCTCCTGACATTCAGACCTCTATTCCAGCTGGCTCCTGTATGTCTGTATTGGAACGTTTTAAAGCAACCTCAAATTCAGCACGTCCAATATTAAACTCATTTGTCATCCACATACTGCGTCTTGCTCATCTCTTACATGTTCTCTTTCTCTCCATTCCCACCAACACTGACTTAGTCTACCATATAATCATTTCTTCCCATTTGGGTGATAGCAAAAGCCTTTTATCTCACTGCCCTGGTCCATTCTTTGTTGCCATCAGAGTTGTGTTTTCATACGTCATACCCTTTAGTCACAGTAGAATAATTCTCATTTCTAAGCCAGCTCCTGTGTCTTTTACTCTTCAGAATGCCGAATCCCTTTTTCCTCCTAGGAAATATCTATTCACCATTTAAAGTACAACTCATTTTTCATATCACTGCAACATTCCCTAAAAGGGGCCAAAATTAATGACCTACTCCATGGTATTCTTAGAGGATTTAACATATGTCATCCATATAATGCTCTTAGCATTTAGACAGTTTCAAAAGTAGAGACTATTTTCACTATATCTATTACAAATATGGACTTCAAGATCAAACAAATCTGGGTTTAAATCATAACTCTATCATATACTTGCCCTTTGGAAATGTATTTAACATTACTGAACACTTAAGTTTCCTGTGTACTATAGGGATACAGTATCTATCTAAGAGGTTATTTTTAGCATTAAGTAAGACAATGTACATAGACACCAAAGGAGGTGTCTTCAGGAAGTAAGGGCTCAAAAATGGTTTTGTGAATTGTATTATAATTATCTTTGTGTGTGTTTTTCTCTTAACTTTCTGAGCCCATCTCTTGGCATGTAGTAAGGGATGCTATAAATCTATATTCCATGAGAAAGTATCATACTAGTTAGGACTATAATTTAGAATTAAAGTGCTAGACATGATCCTTACCAATAAGAACATACATTCTCAAAAAAACTTGAAAACACTGAGTGATGTGTTTTCATATTATTACTATTATAAATGGGAGAAATAAAATTCTGAAAGCTTTCTTAAGTCACAAGTGAATATATAGATTTTATATCTATATGGACTGATATTAATAAAAATATTTTGGAGTGCAAGCATTCTTACATGAAGTGACAGAAAAATTTCCCATCTCTGAGTTGAATATGATAAATTATTTCTCAAGAATTAGTCATTTTTCTTCTGGCTATGCCCATACAATTATATTTTGAGGTCTTATCAAATTTGGTTTCCACAAAATATGCTAATAACTTTTCCAGAACTAGTACAAAACATTTTTAGATAATCATTCTTACATTGCCTTTGATTACATCTGTTATCTCTAAGATATGTGCTTTTAATCTGTAGAATTACCAGCTGAACTGTAAATTACTTTGTTCTCCTGTAAGAGGACCTCACCATTTTGTCAATGACTCATTTCTTCAAGCAAACGAAAAGAAAACCTTAGGATATAATCGAATACTCTTAGAAAAAATTACAGTACAGGTATACAGTTGTTCAATATCCTACAGGTACAACACTGTGAAAGACATTATTCTAGTCCTTTAGGTGTGAATAGCATTCCACAGGGATGCAACACACATAAAAATGAGAGATGTTCTTATTAGTGGTATAACTTTTACACTTTAAAGTGGTCACAATGTTTAATAATATTTGACTAGATATTGACAAGTTTTAGACAGAACTAATTCTGATGAAAGTACAGAGAATCAGAAGGTAATAGTTTCAGATAACAGTTTTAGTCCCATGATTACAGTTGATCCACTCTGCAATTTGTCTATGTCAACAGGTAATACTTACGTATCACTGAGGAGGAGGTGGGGAAGTGTTAGGATAGCCTTTCTGCATTCTCTGAGGCTATTATACCTCTTATCAGAGGATACATTTATTCATTGTTACAAAATTATAATCATCGCCACCATAGTCATTATCATTGTCATTATTGGGGTACATATATTCCACATTGCTGTCCTGGGCATTGCATAAATTAGATTACAAGTTTACTTAAACATTATTTGCAAATGTACATTCTAAATCTAAATCTGCTGGTTGAGAGATATCCAATGACTATTCATCTATCTATATTTTTTAAATTAAGCAACCTATACTCAAGTATTATGTGATAATACGTTATATCAATCTAAAGGGACCCACACATGAAAGAATTTTAGTCAGATTCTCTGAAGAAAATAGGATGAACTTATCACTAAATAATAAGATTTACAATCTCATTTTCATAACGTCTGTATCTGCTTTACATAGGGAAATACTAAGGAAGTTAGAGCTGCACTGAACAATATGGAAGCCACTTAGCCACATGTGGCTATTGAGTATTGAAATTGGCTAGTCTGATTCATGATGTGTTGTGAGTGTAAAAGGCACACTGATTTTTTAGACCTAGTATGAAAAATAGAATGCAAATATTCTATTAATAATTTATTACATTATTTACATATTTAAATTATAACATTCTGGTTACATGGTTCAAGTAGATACATTGTTCAAAGTAATTTTATTTGTTTCTTCTTACTTATTTTAATTTGACTACTAAAAAGTTTCGAAGGCTGTGTGTGACTGGTATTACATTTATACTGCACAATACTGGGTTAGAATGTCTGAAATTCATGTAGATAGGGTAAGGTAAATTTCAATATATGGAGTAAAATTAGAAGATATGTTAAATTAATCCTGTGCCATTATATGATATCCACTGTGTGAAACTTGCCTTAAGATCAGATCTAAGTGAGTTGCTTCGATACCATTGTTGTTCTCTTCTGTTGTTCTGTTTATTTTATTTGTGATAAAATAAAAGTGACAGGCACATTTCACAGGGGACACAAATAAAGCCACATATGCTAGCTATGGATTTCTGACCAACTACTTACATTTATGTGAGTCCAAAACATATTTGGAAAACTAAGCTTTGAAAATAAATAAGCACTCTTTATGGCCAAATTATCTTGATAAATTGATTCTAGAATTCATTAACATTCTGTCTTCAAAGAGTGCCAGGAAATGAGATAAAAATGAAGAACACATGAATAGTGAGCTCTGTTATCTTTATTTTTCACCCATTCTTTATTATTTCCAGCCTCTTTTCCCATATCTGTTTATATATGTGGTTGTAATGAGAATTTATGGTATATTGAGTATTCTTTTTCTAATTTTCAAGCTATACCATATATTTCATATCCAAATGTAAGACACATATTGTATATTGCATTGTGGTAGGATAGAATTAGTCTTATTAATTCATTTTGTTGACTCTAGATTGCATTTTTATATGTTCTCTTTGGTGTACTTTGATTTATTACTTAAAATTAAAAAATAAATTATGAAAACATAAAATTCTCCATGATTTGAATTCTAAAAATACTTCTTAAAAACTTTGTTGTATTTTATCTGATTGAATATGATAGCATATATGATCTAACATAATACATATAAATATTCATTTAAGATAGCAAACTCTGCAAATATTTATTATTGTTCAATTATCAAGAATATTATTAGAATGACTACCTACAACTTATGAATCGAGTTTTAAAAAATTAATTTTTTGGCATATCTAGAATTTACCATATCATATGCCAGTCTTAAGTCACACAGTCACTATTTTGTTTAAGGGTAAAAAGAAGTATCACAAGGCATTTTGAGGGAAAGAAATTGTAACGACCTACCCCATCAAGGGCAGATCCTAGATGAAAAATTTGAAGTAAGAAAAAACCTTTTGATCCTTTGCAGAAATCCTTCGGCTAAAGGAAGAATCCCCGGCTCTAGCTGTCCATTACAACCTACTGGGGAAGAATTTAACACAGTAAGCTGCTTGGCCTCACCTGCGATGGATTCAGTCATTATCTTGTAAGGCAGGGGAGCTGATGTCTGTTTAAAAGTCCCCTAGGTGGTTCTAATATGGAACCAGGCAGAGAATCCCTAATCAAAGTCAAACAGAAGTCCCACAGTTCCTCTCATTTTTTCGCCATTCTGTTACCGAAACCTAAAATATCTCCATAATGAGTCTCATCCTCTGCACCTTGTCCTACCGATTTCTCACTGTTAAATGTCACTCCTAATTTGCTCTATATTTTCAAAGCCTCATTAAGTTATTGGCCTGCTAATTACATATCCCAATTCATAATAAAGCACTAACAGTTGAAAATGATTTAAGGTGTGCTATCTTTCTGATTAATGAATTTGCTTTATAACCTGGTATTTAACACACCCTAAGGCATGAATGGATGAATGAAATATGAATTTTAGTTCCAATAGACCTATATAGAAATACCTTAGCTCTGGCGGGACAGTGAACATTCCCTAAGTATTTCTACATCAGAATGATTTTAATGAGACCTCACTGTCTTGCTCCCATCATTAACACAAAACTAGGAAGAAATGGAAGAAGATTATAGGACAAAGATGAGGAGAGAATAGTTAAGAAGACTGTCATGAGAGGGAGGTATCTGAGAATTAAAATAATGTAATAAGGAATCTGCACTTGTCACTATGGGTATTTTCAAACTATGCCGCTACTTTATTAAAAGCCGTTTTTATTGCCTATACCATGAATAGCACTGCGGTGGATAAAATTACACAAAATGCAATTTCTTTCCTTTCTATTCCCTACTTTTTGTAGAAAAATAAGAAATTTTAAAAAAATAATATAAATTTATAAGATAGCAGTGCTATAAGAGTCAAATGCACCATATGATCAAAGATTAAATAAATTCATTAGGTTGATAGAATTATGCAATAATGAAAAAGCCGGCCCCTGAATTTGGAAAAATGCATAGGAAATGTCACTCCAATTAAAGAAATAAAGATTCATACAAATTAATGAAGCGAACCCTTTTTAGAGAATTTCTTATAGGCATTCCATCATAAAAAATGGAATTGCATCATGCCATTTTAATGGTCATTAGGAAGACTATATTTTAAAATTTAACTAATGCATGTTAGGAAGAATAATTGGATATTTTAATGTGAATTGATGATGGATGATATAATAGCAGAGGTTTTTGCTCACTGCTAAGAATGACCGGAAAAGGAAGTATGGATATGATTAACTTAGTCTCTTTCTCCAGGTGCTGAGGAAAAAGGTTGGCCATCGGCTGTATTCTAGTGTATGTAGAAATTATATATTTGAAATAGAGGATACATCAGGGTGCCATAGATTTAAGTCAAGTTGTTTTAAGATAAGACAATTTTTTTTCTGCCAATTCCGAATTTATCAAATTGCTTTTACCAGGAAAAAATTTCTGTTGTTGCGGAAAAACAGTATTTCTTGAATGTGTAGTGGGTATCAGACACTGTTTGCATTTCTCTATAGACCTCCCAGTAACCTTCACAAGAAGCCGTGTAAGGCAGATATTTATTATCTTTTTCACATGTACAAATGATGGGACTTGATCAAACGAGTACGTGTATATTGATCTGCTTAGGTGGGACTTGACCCTGTTTTTCCCATAACAGATGACTATTCACGGGAATCAAATAGAGGAAGTTAACCCCTTTCAGATCACACAGTTAATACCAAGTTAAATTGTAAGGAACATCTAGATTTAACCCCATAATTTAAAAGCAATATTTTATCTCTTTTTAACATAAGACCGAACAACAAAAGTAATTGCATGAGAATGAAGTTGTTATGAACTGAGTTTAGAGATATCTATAACCAAAATTTTCTTGGGACGTGAAACAGCAATGTGATCAAAAACGTGTGTCCAGGGTTAAAGTCCCTGGTTTCAAATACTAGCTCAGTCATTAATTAGTTGTTGACCATAAGCAAGTCACTTCTCTGTACCCCAATTTCTTCAGTCATAAAATGGGGATTGTATTTATATTTATCTCACTCACTTGTTAGGAGGGAGTTGTTTAAATGAGCTAATGTAAATAAAATTCTCAAAAAGTATCTGGGACACAGTAAGTAATAAATAGACATGAACTATTATTACTACCAAATATGCAAAGCTACATGTTTTCATTTCATTTAGAGTTATATCTGTACACATGTAGTTATGTTTTTATTGGCCAATCTTTCTCTTACAAGGATTTAGAAAGGGTTTACTGTTAAATTTCCTAGGCCTTTTTCTCATGGTCTGTGACAAGACAGTTGCACTATTTTATTAACTCAATTTGAATCACTTTATCTTGTCCCGTGTATTGATCTGATAATATCTGTTGATTTGTATCATAATGTTTCTGTCTTTCCAGATAAGCTGGCTGTCAACCTTTGAGAGCCTTGTTACCGAAACTTATTTTATATCTAATTCACAGACTTAAGTGTTTATTGTCTGATATTTTTATATCTACTCTGTGTTAATCCATACAAATACCCAGTTGGTTAGTTATATGCTCCTTTTGTAGATGGGGAAACTGGGTCTTTAAGGCTAAATAGCTAACCCAAAATTACAGAGTTCATCAAATGTCTGAGTTAGAATTTAAACTCAGACAGACCTGTAAAATCCCAGTCTTTACTCTGCTGTCTTCATCTTCCCAGTTTTTCTTGTGATGCTCCAATTCCCAACCACAATGTTCTTAGTTTGCTCTCTGTCCCATTCAGACGGTTTCCCCATAGCTTTCACATTTAATTGCAACTATGAATTGATGTAAAGTTTCAGCTAGAAAAATATAAAGTTTGGCTTCCATTAACATTTTATTTCATTTAGAAATGAGATTGTCTATTACTTTTCCTGTAACATAATGTAGACCATGGAGCTAGATATAGTTTCTGCCTAGTAATTTAATCAAAAGAAATTATTTGTAGATGCCTGGCTAGGGATTCTAAGAAAATTATTTTAATTAATAGACATTTGAAGCAAAAAAAAAGACTATGTGTTCTATTAAGATATAGAAGTATATGAAAATTTATTTTCAAATTATTTATTTATTTATTTTTATTGTGTAATCTACTGGTCACATCTTCCTTAAAAGCAGCATATAATGACTCAGGCCAAAGTCTCTGAGACTAGACTTTCTGATTGGGTTAATCCTCACATTGTCACTGAATGTGAGATTATGGGCAAATTATGTAAACTCTTGATACCACAAATAGAGGTCATAATATTATGGTATCACCCTCATGGAATGTTAGGAGTTTTAGAAAAGTTAATATACAAAAAGTACCTAAAACAGAGCCTGGCACATAGTGAGCACTCTGTCAAGTATTAGTGATTTCTATTATCTAGGTGTGGTAGTTTTAAAACATGATTGCATATTCTTTCATACCTCTCATTGAGCAGTGTGGTCTGGGTTCACTCCCCTTGTATCTGGGTGGATTTTTGTATTGTCAAAGAACACTACATTGTGTGACTTCCTTAATTAATTAATGACCATGCAGCCTCTGCTTTCTTTCTGGAAACATTCACTCTTAGAGCCCTGTACAAAGCCCTTATAAAAAGTCTGTTTGGGCTGAAAATGCAATGCTGGAAAAGGACCATGGAAAAAAATATATGAAAGATCATATAAAGATGCCATGCTGCTACTTAGAGCAAGAGAATGATGGCCAGTGATGCTCTCTGCTGCTCAAGTCTTCCCAGCGAAGGCTCCAAACATCATGAGTCAGAGACTATCTATCTCTGTCTAAATTCCTGACTCAAAGAATTTGCAGGCATAATAAAATTGTTTTTGTTACACAGCAATATGTAACCAGAGTATTAGCCTGTTTATTTTTGTACCGTACATTAGGATTATCAACACTCTTTTTGCCTGTGATTGGGAAAATCATTTTGCCTTTGTCATTATTATCTTTATTACTATTTTCCTTCCAATGGTTTTCTTCCAAATTAATCTAGCTGAATTTAACTCAATTCAAGCCAACAACCTGAGTTCCTGGTTTTTGTACCCTGATTACTGAACACTTATATTTTAAAAAATTATATAATTATTACAATTTGACAGTTGCCAGTCTTTCCACTAGTTTAATAAAGTGTAATCTTCTCACTAATCTAGTAAAAGACATCTACAAAATCCTACAGCTAACATCATACTTAATGGTGAAAGAGTACTTTCTGCCTGAGATCAAGAATAAGGCAAGGATATCTTCTCTCACCACTAGTATTTAACATCTTTTTGGACATGCAAGTGAGATAGATTTGCATTAAGGCAAGGAGAAGAAATAAAAGGCATACAGGTTAGAAAGGAGAAATATAATTACATCTATTTGCAGAAGCCATGACTGTCTACATAGCTAATCACATATATTCTAAAAAGGGCTCCTAAAATTTTAAATATGTGCAATTTATTTTATGTCAATAATACTGCAATAATTTTTTAAACAATGCAAGTTAGCAAAGCATATTAACTTACTGTATGTAGTATTTGACAATTTCTTAAGTATTAAATATCTCCTAAAAACAAATATTTTTATTTTTTCAAAAAGAATATTGATTCAATTTTTCTTTATGGATTGATTCCAGAACTTTTTATAGCTAAATCACTAAAATTACATGATTAGTTTCTAGGCGCATACTTATCTTCTTAGTGAGCCTGATATCTAAGTAAAGGCAATATCAATCCATGAAGGCAAGGCATTTAAAAGGAAGAGTTCTCAACTACATTTTAATTCTTCATTTATATGCAATTTTATTTTAATTTCATTTTTTCTTTTTTTTAAGAATGACCCTAATTTTACTTCTTAAATTTCTTAGCATGCCACTGATTTTAGTATTTTCATATTTTTTTTGTTTGTCTGTGTTTGAGACAGAGTCTCTCTCTGTGGACCCACATAGAGTGCAGTAGGATCATCACAGTTCACAGCAACCTTGAACTCCCAGGCTTAAACAATCCTCCTGCCTCAGCTTCCTGATTAGCTGGGAACATAGGCGTGCACCACCACACCTGGCTAATTTTTCTATTTTTTGTAGAGACAGCATCTCGCTCTTGCTCAGGATGGTTTTGAACTCCTGGCCTCAAGCAATCCTCCCACCTCAGCCTCCCAGAATGCTAAAATTACAGGCGTCAGGCACAGACCCATATTCATTTTTAAATAGATTTTTATTGCTGTTTGTCTACTGATTATATTACTTGCCTACTCTCTGTTAGAATTGTTTCAGTATGATTTAGCTGTTTTCCATGATGCACTAGAAGTAACTTGGTGTTCAGTGCTCTAATCTTTAGTAAAACCTCCAAACCCCCCACCAGTATTCACTTGGGAGTATGAGGTAGAAATCAGCTTTGCATTTGATGAATGCCCAAATGACTCAAAGGAACATCAATAGGATATTAATGTTAGTATTATCTTAGTAACATGTATCCCATAGACACATTGTCTATTTTTCTCACCAATAATATTAGTTTGTGAAGGTCCATGTTTCTCAAGAGAAACTAAACTGTAAGTAAATTATGTTTACATCTTCTTAAAATTGTTTCACTACTACTCCAAATTTTTAATGGTTACTTTAGTGCTCTCTGAACCTTCTAGTGGAACATAGAAACATGTAATTTTTTTAAAGTATCTAAATAGATGGGCATATGTCAGTACAATATAATAAAAAGTGAAATGAAGGATATATTCCTTCCTAATTGCATTAAAATGTGCAAGAATTTAAATGTTTTTCACAGGCTGTCTAAACTCAATCCCATAGAGCAATTGGCCACCTATTGTCTGTTTTATAAACCACTTTGTTTCAGATCCTTGAAATAATTAGGATACGGCTTCCTGAAGTGGTCGGGTCATTTTCTCTCTGAACATAACCTACTTAATCAGAAGAGTGAGTATAATTCTTAATGTGTACATAATAATTTTCTAGATGCCAAGCAACTTAATTTAAAACAAACTGTTGAGTTCAAGGGAACAAATAGTTCATTATGTCTATTACATTTTTATCTTAGTGAGAGCTGTAGATGTGGCATGTTCATACTTGTATTCCTCCTTAGCAACTGACACATTGCTTTTCACAATACATGAACCTTGGATAAAAATTGATAGGGCTGATCTGCTCCTCCTACAGAAAGAGAACTCTACCAGTTTATTTTCAAATTATGTCTTGTCTATCAGTATCACCTTATAATAGTGTCTTTCAAAACAGCTGCTTCTCTCATTAGGGAAAATATCTGCAATTGTGAAATCGTATCCTTAGCCTAAAGTACTGAGATATAAAACCTAATAGAATGGCGACATGTTTATTCCTCAAATCTTCTAAATTTTACTTAAGCCAGATCAATAAAGAATTAAAATTTAGATTTTTTTTTTTGTTAAATGGATTTTATAGAACTATCACAGTATCTTTATCCTACACAAATGAATTATAACAGGTTATATTTATTCTAAGTATTTTAGTAAATCAATCATATAAATCAATGCATATTCACTGAATCTTCAGGAACAGACAATAATTCTATTCACTACCTTACACGGTGCCACATTCTGGGGAACTCTTGGAGGCTAGATTTTTCTCAGTAGTTCTCAAGACCAGGAAAAGACTGCTATATACAGTAGGTGATGAGTCTTACAAGTGAATATTATCTGATTAATATATCTGATTTCCCTTTATTCTTTTGGATGATGTGGCTTACCTCTGACCAATGTGAAGAATGTGATAGTATATATTTATAAAGTGATAGTACCCTGCAGCTTTATCTATTTTTTTAATCTTATTTTTCTTTCATTATCATTGTCTTCATTGACTCATGGCAGCAATGAGTTCTCCGGTAATTTTGCTATTCCACCACTTCAAAGTGGTGACAATAAAAATTTGAAATGATGTCATACATGGAATTCATTACACTTTTGACAAGTAGCAGGAGCTGTTATCAGGAGTTTATAGGGTAAATAAATGGAAGGATTGGCAAACGCTATGATGCAGACAGCATGCACAACCGCTCGAGCTTCCTTCAACCAGAGTACAGGGAATATTGTTCCTGCATTCTGCTGGTGTAGCTGAAGCCAGATTTACCATATTTTTCCTATTTTTCTGTCCATGTTTTAGTACAAGCTGGTATGCCTTGGAAGAGGAGATCTCACAGGAAGTATGTGCCTACAACCTAAAACCTTAATGACTTCATTTCTTATACCATCAAACATAAACTCCCCCCAAAAACTATTCATTATCATGGCATCTCCCCTGCCCGGTAAGTCTCCCCAGAAAAGCTTATCGTACTCTTGAAAATGCAACTAGATGTTTCATCAGTACTTGTTCACCTTTATGTTTAGCTACCTTGTAAATATATCATGCTCATTTATTCCACAAATCAGTCCCTTATTTATTCATCCATTCATTCAATTAACATATATTAATATTTATTAATTTCATAAGGTAATGGGTATAAAGAACCTACCCTTATATTAACATATATATGATTGTAATGTTGGCAGTGGCATTCCTCTTTTCATTCCTCATTATTTAGGAAGAAAAAGAGGTTAACTTCCCAAGAATAACAGTCAAAACTAACTCCCAAAGCACTGACTGATAGTAATCTCAAAGTCCAAATTGAATACATTTTATTTTTATGCCAATGAGCTATTGCAAAAGAAGAGTCCAAGAAATGCTAATGTGTTTAATTCATAAAGATTTTATAATGTTGCCAATTAGAATGCATTTGAGTCCAAACAACTTTGAAGAATTGAAGTGAAAGCTCATTAAAATGTTATTCTGGGGAACCATTAATAACCATATATTATCTATGTCATGTTGAACTGCACTCATAACCAGAACTCATCTTTCCAGTAAGTTAGGCAGTACTGTTCCAGTATGTGAAAATGTGTGACTCTTCATGTCAAGATGTTTAGAGGAAACCCAGAAAAATAGAAAACATCAATTAGCCTCAAAGTAAGAGGTCAGAGAAGTTCACGGTAAGAAAACCAACTGAATGGAATGATTACTCAGGGGAGCAGCTAGAAAATTTTAAAAAATAGTATAGAGCTTTGCAACTCAACATGTAGTACATTACAATGGCATCATTTGGAATCATGCAGAATAGCAATACTTCTTCTCCCTGCTCAATCAGAATGAATTTTTGTCAGGATGCCCAAACAATTAGCATGTACATTAAAGTTTGAGAAACACTGTTAAGGGAACTAAGAGATTATTCACCAGCAAAAACCTATGGAACTCTCACAAGGTATAAATGAAGAAATATTCATTATTGAAGGAATTTGTTTGGGGCCAAACTGTGTCCACCCCACACCCTTCTATGCCCACCCCCTGGCGGATTCATATTTTGAAGCTCTAACTCCCAGTACCTCAGAATGTGACTGTATTTAATGATAGGGTCTTTAAAGAAGTAATTAAGTTAAAATGAAGTCATTAGAGTGGACCCTAATCCAATAGGACTGGTGGCCTCATTATGAGAAGAGGAGATTTGAACACCCAGCGTTGCAGAGGGGAGACCACGTGAAGACACAGGGAGAAGACTGATACATGCAAGATCCTCTCGGCCTCAGAATACACCAGCCCTTCTGCCTTGCCACCACCTTAATCTCAGACTTGTAGCAAAGGACTATTTATGAAAGTGTGGACAGGGTTAAGGATGGTAGGGTACTTTAGGCCTAACAAAGCAGAGCGCTATTATCAATTCTAGGCCTGAAGGCAACTGTAAGTTTAGGGAAAAGTGCTGCTGTAGAAGCTGTCATCTTAAAAAGTTGAATGCAGTTGCCAATAAATTGCAGGCTGGCAGAAAGGGAGCATGGAGAATAAATACCCAGACCACTTATTACCTCTGTCTTTCAATTTTCTGGTTTCTCCCACTGGCCAAATCTAACTGGCAGCCAGAGGGGAAGTGTGTGCTGATGGTGCAGTTTGTGCAAGTCAGCCTCAGTGGGGGGCTGCGACAAGCAGGGGATAAGAACAGAGTGGACAGTGATGGGGAGTGGATTGGAAGGACAAATAGAAATTGTGCAGTTCGGTTGCTTATCTTTCTTCCCTTCCTTTCTAGTAACTGATGCTCATTTTTGTTAAGCAAAGCGACACCTCCAGCTAAAAGACTATTTTCCTAAGACCTCTTGCATCCGTTTGTGCATGACAACACATTAGCGTTTTTGTTTTTCAGATATGAATTGAAATTTCGGGGTGAGGCTTCAAGACATGCTCCTTAAAAGGGATACAGCTAGCAGGAATGTGTCCTTTGCCCACACTCTCTCTCCCTCCTTGCTGGTGGCTGTAGGCAGGTGTGAAGTCCGACCTTCTGACAGCCACCTTGGATCCGGGAGTGCCCGGATCACTGGAAATCAGTGCTGGGGGCAGACGTATGGAAAGGGCTTGGGTCTTTAGTAACTGCGAAGCACCACAGAATCCAAGCAGTGACTATACAATAAACTGTATGTATTTAAGCCACCATTATTTTGTGTTTTATATTATATTGAAGGGGTCCACAGTATGTCACCCCAAAGTATGCTCCTTTAGCAGAAAGATTATTTTGAGCTGCAGCAAACTGAGAACCAACAGATACAAGGAGAGTTCTTTTCTTTCCCTTCACTGCATGAAAACAAAGCGTAATTTCCCTTTAAGGAAGGTGCTGCCCCAATACCAGGGAGATAAGAGCAACTCCTATCATCAAAGATTGGGAGTGTACACCACGATGGGTTTGCACAAATACACCTTACTAAAATAGCCCTTATCCCTCATATATTGCCTAGTCACTTCCTCAAAATTTATCGTACCTTAAAGCCCAACCCTTCTTTCCTTTGTTAAGAGTGTATAAGCCTCTGAGTCTAACTGCTTCTTTGAGTTTCATTTCTTTTCTGTGAACTCTCATATATGTAAATATTAATAAAATTATGTTTAATTTCCCTTGTTAATCTGTCTTTTTGTCAGTTTAATTTGCAGGCTCCCAAACTAGGGGCCCAGGAGAGTAGGGGAAAAGTTTTTCCTTCTCAAAAATATAAAGCTGGACATAATTCAAACTGATACAGAGACAAAGGTGAGTTAAGAGTATTCAAAAAGCCTCACAAAAAGAGAATATATTAATTTTGAATAAGAAAAGAATGTTTCAGAAGGTTTTCTAGGGTAGAACCACCTCATCAGTGCCTTCTGTGTGATGCTGTTAAAATCACAGAACTGAATCTCAAGTTTCTTTCTATAAAATTCGTTGGATAATAATATCCTGGTACTCTCAGAGAATTCTTCCAAAAAATATTTATGAAAGTACTTGAGATAAATAAACTATAAAGAAAATTATATTAAGAATCCGAATTTAGGGATCTAGTCTTAGCTCTTCAACTAATTGGAACTGAGTGCTCTGTTTATTCCAGCTTCGTTGATGGTGTTCTCTATCGTAGCCCAAGGTGAATTAAATAATTTAAAAATCTTTTGGGTTTTAACTAAGAATTTTTGGCAATTATGCATTACTATTTTTAATCATCAAGGATTATAAGGATTGTATTGCTTCAAATCAATCTATGAACATTAAGGTACACATAGAATCTAGCCACATAAAAGAATAGTGAACATTATTTGATGTTAAATCTATATTACATAAATTATTTTGAAATTTACTTTTACATTTCCACCTGGTTCACCCAAAGAAAGTAAAAAATTTATTTTTTTATTATTAACATCCCATTCATAGACCACTAAGTTATTGGGAGTTGTAGCATGATTCTGAGGAAGTAGGGATTAAAGTTAAAAAGTACTAATTTTGTAAGAATAGAAGAGCAACCTCCTGTGGGTCTCTTTGAAGACAACACTTTTGGTTTGAGGAACTATCATGTGGAATTTTTTTGTCAAGATAAAAATATCATTATTAAAATTACATTTTATTCTATGCTATGTGCTGTGCTAGATATAATATATATATATATATATATATAGTGATTGACCATAAAGAACTTAATTGTTTTCTTTCTTTTAAATGCATGTGTGTGTGAGAGAGAGAGAGAGAGAGAAAGAGAGAGAGTGTATAGTGTTAAAAATAAAGAAGAGAAGTACACAGAGAATACAATTCAGTGAACCACAATGAAAGAATGGAAGAAAAATCAAACACAGATTCCCAGAAGGAAAAATTCTGAATTGTACTGCAGTTGAAGGAATAGTTGTCAGGAATAATATCATGGCTCTAGTTACGAATGTTTATTAAGAAGAGAGATTATATTAATATGTGTTTGTGTTGAAAAGTGTTGGTATGATTAAAAAACCCCACAAATTTAGATAATAAGTAATAATTCATCATCGCATTTAGTAATCAATCGTAAGAGTGAAGTTTCTGATAATGTTCTGCTGAGTTATATTTTGTCTGCAGTTGAGTTAAATGTTTTAAACTCATGGCTTCCTCCTTGTAGATTTCAAAGGTTGTTGCAGACAACCTGGGGGTCCAGGCAGAGACTTGTCCCAGGGACACAGCCACCACAGAGACCCCTCACTAGGGCAGTTCTGATTGAAAACGTGGTGTTGGAGCCACCACACAAAGAACCCACTAGGGCAACACCTACTGGAATTATGGGAGTGAGGCCACTGTTGAGACCTCAACACTGTACAACCATCATCATGCAACTCCATGCTGGGAGAGCTGCAGCCATGAGACTCCAACCTGAAAGACCTGAAGCTTAGACTAAACCACGCAGAGACATGAGAGACATTAACGCTGCCCAAAGTCTTGAGGTCCCAACCCCCACCCTAGAGTGCCCAGGATGTTGTAAATGAGTCAAAGGAGATTATTCTCCAGGTTTGACCAGGTTTGAGATTTAATGCTGTTTTCCCATTGGATTTTGTACTTAGTGGGGACACGTTACCCCTTTCTTTTTGCCTATATCTCCTTTTTGGAATGGGAATATCTATCCTATACCTCTCTCACCATTGTATTTTGGAAGTAAATTTGTTAATTTCACAGGCTCACAGCTGGAGAGGAATCTGTCTCAGCAGGAAAATCATGCCCTGAGTCTCACCCATATCTCTTTTACATGAGACTCTGGACTTCGAAACTTTGAGTTGATGCTGAGATGGGTTAAAACTTTTGATGCTATTGGGATGGAAGGAATATATTTTGTATGGGAGAAAGACATGAGTTTTGAGGGGCCAGGGACGGAATCCTATGATTTGAATGTTCCCTTCAAAACTCATGCTGAAATTTAATTGCCATTGTGACTGTATTAATGGGTGGGACTGTTAAAAGGTGATTAGGACATGAGAGCTCTGCCCTCATACATGAATTAATGCCCTTATTGTGGGGGTGAGTTAGTCCTTGATAAAGGAATCTAGTTTGGCCCCCATCCTTTCTTGTTCTCACCCATGCTCTCACCCATGCTCTCCTGCACTTTCACCTTCCTCTGTGAAATCATGCAGCACGAAGACCCTCGCTACAGGCAGCCATCTTGTTATTGAACTCCCTGTTCTCCACAACTGTGAGAAATAATTTTTTTTTTTGTATATTACCCAGTCTGTAATATTCTGTTAGAGCAGCAGCTGAGCAAGTAGCCTTTTCAGATTGGCTTCTTTCACTTAGTGATATGCATTTGAGGTTCCTCCGTGTGTGTCTTTTTATGGTTTGATACTTTTATTTCTTTTTAGCACTGAATAATATTACACATACCAGAGTTTATTTATTCATTCCATTCACCTACCAAAGGACATCTTGGTTGTTTCCAGGTTTTTGCCATCATAAATAAAGCTGCTATAAAGTTCTGCAAAATTGGTATCAAGAAGTAGGGGTGCTGCTGCAACAAATATCTAAAATCTGAAAGTATCTTTGGAGCTGGTTAATGGGGACAGGCAGAAAGAGTTTTAGGTGCATATCAGAAGATGCATATATTGCTGTGAAAAGACCTGTTAGGGCAATTCTGGTGAGAGTCCAGAAAGAAAAGAGGAGAGCTAGAGAGAAAGCCTCGTTCTTCGAGAATACCTAAGTAATCATGAACAGAACATTGGTAGAAAAAGAGTATTGCTTTGGCATTGTTTTATCATATAGTGTGTATTTAACTCTATAAAAATGTGCCAAAAGTTTTTCAAAGCGATTGTATCATGTTATAATATATTTCCCAGCAATGTATAGTAGGTTTAGTGCTTCACATTCTCGCCAGCACATGGTGTTGACAGTGTGCTCTGTTTTGTTTTCCATTCCAGTAGGTGTGGACTATAGCTCCTTGTAGTTTTAATTTCCATTTCACTAGGGACAAATAACGCTGAGTACATTTTCCTGTGCTTATCTGGCACCAGTATATCTTGTTTGATGAAATGTCTGCTCAAATATTTTTGTCTCCTTTTTTAAACTGGGGTTCTATTTTTTTAATTTTTCATTTTCAAGACTTCTTTATATATTCTAGATAAAAACTCATTCAAGTTACGTGCTGTGTAAATATTTTATCCCAGTCTGTGTCTTGTTTTCTCATCTATTAACCAAGTTTTTTGAAGACTAGATCTTGTAAATATTGAGAAAAATTATCTTTTTTTATGAAGAACACTTTTGATGTAATATCTAGGAAACCTTCCCCAACATAATGTTACAAAGATTTTCTTCCATGGTTTATGCTAGAAGTTTTAAAGTTCTCTGTCTAATACTTAAGTCAATGGCACATCTTAAGGGAATTTTTGTATATAGTGCAAGTTATGAATTAAGGATTCCCAAGGCACTTGTAGGGTGGGAAAAACTTTTCCTCTACCCTCTTAGATTCAGTAGCCTATTAGTTAAAGTAACAAAATATATATTAACAGAAGAAAAGCTTATAAATTTTATTTGATTTAATATTTTTAACATGCATGAGACTTCACAGAAAAGAAGTAAAAACCCAAAGTAGTGATAAATTGGTGATAACTGAAAAAGGCTATAAAAGAAAGGGCAGTCATTTATAAAGAAATGAGTACACAAAGAAAAAAGGATTTGGGCTCATAGGGTTGGTAAACTGTGTGAAGATATCTAGAAAATATATACTTTATAAGGTTTGCTTAATCAGGTGATTCTCTTCTTCCTGATAAGGAAGAGGGTAATCCATTTACAAACGGAATTCATGTCACCTTTATCAAGAAATATATATTCCATGCTTTTAGGCAAAAAAGGGGGAGGACAGTAAATTCTTCCTGTGTCTCCTGCTTCTCAATTGCCTTCAGCCCCAAATAGTCCTTTTGTCAAAGTGGCATATTTTGGGGTAGCATTTTCTAATCCCCTTCCCACTCTTAAATACAATCTAGGGATTGCTTTTGATCAGTGCTAAATGTAGGGATCTAATTACTTTTCTGAGTTATGGACTTAATGAGAAATTCTTTATTTGTAAAGTTACTATATATATGCAAATAATATTGCACATTTAGACCATTAAAAATACACATAATCAAAAAGAAGATTAAAATTTTCCATTATTTGATTACCCAGAGAATAACCATTGGGAGTATTTTGTTTTGGACTCACATATGTTTTTTAAGTACTCATACATATATTAATTCTTTATAAATGTTGTGTTCTGTGTTCCATATAATTCCCTAACCTATGTTTCCATTCAACCATTTATCATGAATATATTTCAATAGCCAATGTTCTTACCACTTTTGTTATTAATTATTAATATTTACATATTCTCTAGAAGAGTTATTCACTCTTTTATGATTCCATACCATACTGAATATACTTATTTTTCTTACTTAATTCATTTTGTCCAGTAATATAGTTATTTATTCACATAATTGATTCTAAGATTAAATTTTAAGCTCTTTGAAAACAAAGACTGCATATTTTCAACTTTATATAGCACAGAGCACAGCTGAAAAACATCACTAATTTTTACTTACACTCAAAGGGTGGAATTAAAAACAATCTTCTTTTAATCCTGTACTAAAGCCTCACTAGGCCTTATTCTTAAAGAGCAGACAGAGATCACAAGAAAGTTTGCTATTAAAACACCAAAGGAAAGTGAGTTTTTGTCCTGCATTACAAATTAGATAAACCTCTTTAAACTAGTTCAATGTTTATAGAAAATGGAACTAATCTCAGAGAATTTAAGATGATTTATTGAGGCCAATTGAATGGTTACTAACCTAATCTTAATTGGAATTAACGAAGTATGGTAAAAAATGTGTGGAAAATCGTGTGTGTGTGTGTGTGTGTGTGCACACGTGTGTGTGTGTGTGTGTGTGTCTGTTTCTAAGGGAGAGGGTTTATACACACAAATTAAATCTAACTCAAGACACTTAATGAACTACTAATCTATTAGATTTCAAAAATTCCATAACCAAAAGTTAAACCCATTGGTTAAGAGAGTCTATGCTATGGAAATTGTTATTGTTGCTGTTTGCTTATTTCTCTATTTTTTCCTCAAATGTTTCATGTTGATGAAGAATGCCTCTGAATAAAGGCAAATTAATATATAATCTTAAAATTACTAATTTAATTTTATATTATTTTCATGTCTGTGAATTTCACATTCTTATAATATTTTCCCAACTACTTCTTCAAAAGAACTGTTTCTTTAATGTATGAATTGTGCGTACCTGTACTTATTTTTAATTTGTGATGGAATAAGCAATTTAGATAATTTTAAAGTTAGTTGAAAAGCATACTTAAGGGTTAAATGTTGCATACAAATATCTAATTATGTCTCTCTATGTTCCTCTGGAAAAATATATATCTTTCTGTGATTGCATGAATTCTAAAATTATTCCTTACTCCTACTAATGCAGAAGCATTTGTCTGGCATCTCCTGTGACTGAGATTGCAGCAGGTTATCTATGGCACAAAGGGATCAATCTTGCAAACAATCCTTCATGTCTTATAAATGTAAAGCAATTTGGTCTCTGTAGAAATATTTATTATGCAGCAATGACTTCATCAAAGGTAAAACATAATTATAAATTTAAAAATTGAAGCATTTTCTTCAGAGATACTTTGACACTTTGAACTGAGTTATTGGAATAATTAAAGTTTGAATTACTTAAATAGTTATCTCAACTTTTTACTTCAATTAAATGAGTATATAGAGCAATATGGTACTTGAAATAAATTATGTTAGAAGTATGAAGCCACTCAGAAATCATCTAGGTCAATGCTTTTTAACCATTTGGGGCGTCATGAATCCCTTTGAGTATATGAAGAAATGATGAACCCTATTACTTAAATTAAGTAACAATCAGAAATTATTACATGCCACCAAACCAGTACTTAGGTAGAAGCTTGATCTCTCTGTACCTCAAGTTCCTCACCAATAGAATGAGAAAATTGATTCAAGTAAAACTTTAGTATCCTATGCTTTCTAATAATCCACGTTTATAAGTCATATAATTTATTAACTGAAAAAATATCAGAAAAGCTAAAGATACCATACTAATGAAGCAAATTTACAAAAAAGTATGTTAGAACTAGAAATAAATAAGCTCCCAATTTAAAATTTTCAAATCACTATGTTGACCTTTGAGAAGTAGTTAAAAAGATAACCCTTGAATTCAAGGCATTCCTTTTTTTTTTTTTTTTTTTTCTTAAGAGATGAGGTCTCACTCTGTCGCCCAAGCTGGAGTATAGTAACACAATTATAGTTTACTGTAAACTTGAACCCCTGGGCTCAAGCAATCCTCTCATCTCAGCCTCTGGAGTAACTGAGACTACAGGCATGTGCCACCACACCTGGCTAATTTTTCTTTCTTTTTTCTTTTTTTGGTAGTATAGACAACAGGGTCTCACTATGTTGACCAAGCTGCTCTTGAACTCCTGGCCTCAAGTGATCCTCTAACCTGGCATCCAGAAGTGCTGGGATTACAGGCCTCGGGGAATTTCTAACCTAGTAAACAAAGCATTGTACAAACATATAAAAATTAAAATAAAGATACAAGAATTAAACACATTTAAGAACACCACTACAAATAACAACAATCAGTCCTTATCTAATAATGAAATTTTATTGGTGCTATGATTTTGGGTAAAGACAGTTTTATCAAGGACTGAAGATAAAGAGGAACATTTAATGCAATGCTAGGTGGTATGAGAAACATGAATATAAAGATATTCTATCAAAATTCAAATACTGGAATGTGAGTGTTGTTGGAGGTGGTCTTAATGGTTCCACCCCACATTCTAATTCAGTGCTGTCCACCTCAGCCCCACTTCTGCTGTTTAAGTAGAGGAAACTTTGAATATGAAGTTTGGATCTCAGGCTCTCACTGCAACTGAATCAATGCAATTCCACCTCATAATATTTTGAGCTACAACTATGGCTTAGACATTTTTTAGGTCCCCCACCCCCCATACGTATTGTTTTCTGGAAGGAGTCCTAGCTCTCACTTCTTCAACTTCTCCAAAGTCATAATATTAGAAGGAGTAATTACATTTATTGATTTATTTACTTTTAGCATGTATAGAAGTCGTATCAATTTTTATTGGTTTAATTTCTTTGGTTTCTTTATGAATTCAAATATCAGTTGACAAATTTTACTATAATCTTATTGCTAGGGCTTCACTATGAAAATGTTGAAATTTATCTGAGCCTGTCCTCCAAGAAAGTGACTATGTTTAAGAAATCCTGCCACCATTTTGTGTCCCAAGAAATGGCTTATTGCACAAAAAAACCCTTCCCTATTTGATTTAGATAAGACTCACAAATGACTGTCTTGTTTACCTATAACAAGGCCATACACAGACTCTTCACATTCTCATTCTTTCTCTCATATTTGATTAGCTGAACTCTTTGCCCCCCCTGACCAGTTGGGGCAAAATGTCCTCTAACTGTGACTTGATCAAATTTCATGCATACTTCTCTCCTTCCCATAGTTCCATAATCTTTTGCTCATCTTTGATTTTTTTATTGTATTTATTTAAGGTATACATGGCATTTTGATATACATATACACAAAAGACCCCAAATAGCCCAAACAATCTCAAGAAAGGAAAACAAAGTTGGAGATGTCACACTTCCTGATTTTAAATTAAATTAAAAAGCTATAGTATATAGCTATAGTAATATAGTATTAGCTATGGTAATATAAAAAGCTATAGTAATATAGTATTAGTATAAAAACAGACACACAGACAAAGGGAACAGGCCAGAGAGCCCAAAAATAAACCCAAGCATATATGGCCAACTAATATTCAACAGGACCACCAAGAAGACTCAATGGAGAAAGAATGGTCTCTTCAATAAGTGGGATTAGCAAAACTGAATGTCCATATCCAAAAGAATAAAACTGGCCTGCCCTTGATTTTAAGCAAGCATTGGGAGCTTAAGCAGGCTTTGGAACATGGAACAATCCCCATTTTTTGCTCACCATCCTTTTACACCCTGTGCTCATCATATTACCCCATACCCTGTTTTTTTGCTAGCCTTATTTACTCCACATTTTATGGCTGACTCTCGAAATCCCACCTACAGGAACCTTCATGAATAAAGTAAGTTGATCTGAACTTAGAAGCAAGGGTAGGATTGGGGTGATCAAGATGAATTTAATGATCTTCAGTTGGACTAAACTTTACGTACATTTCTCTTCTGACCTCCCTTTCCTTAGAGCATTTTCTTTAGAAAACTTGTAATTGTATATCAGGGGTTCATGACACCCCAATAGAACTGGGTCTCCAGGCAGTGTGCTCTGCAAGAGATGGGAGAGACAAAGACATGGGCACAAAAAGTAAGGTGAAAGGGTGCAGGGAAGATCAATGGACCACCAGCATTCCTGTGAGCCAGGTGGCACTGACTGAAATCTAGCACCCGTTTTTATTCTCTTTTTCATGCTATAGATTACAATGATTTCACATGAAAAGCTCATGGGTTACAATGCATAGAATTTTCAAGTCTCCCCTAATAGTCACAAGATGTCTTAGCTAATTACTCTTTTATCTATAGAAGCAGGAACACATAGCTCATTACTAAGCACAACTACACCCTGAGGTATGTATAGATAGTATCTCTGAACTCAGTAGCTGTGGCCCATTCTATTGAGGAACAAAGGGATTAGTACTTGTTATTGGGAAGTTTTCTCCCCATTAACTGGAGCATTCTACTGAGAAAGGGGAGGGAAGGAGCTCAACCTGGTGTTTTTAAGAATTGGAGCCTAGTTCCCTTCTCCTGGGCTGACATTTTGCAATCTTCCTTTATAACCATGGATAGCTTTCATGTCAAGCAACTCTGTGGCTTTTTAGGCATGAGGTCCCTCAGGCTTTAAGGTGGGAGTCTGCTTTGCTGTACTCCCAGATCGCTGGAATGTCCTCCAAGTAGGCAGTTAACTTCTGCTCTTATCTCTGGCTCCTGCTCAGTCAGGATTCCTTCACCTCCTCTTCTCCCGTGGCCTCAGAAATGGGGTCCCTAAGCCCTGGTGGTCTTATCCCCATCAATTGTAAATTCTGATTTTGTCCCTTTAAAATAATGTAAATTTTTTTTAAATGCCTTTTGCCAGTATTAAAACCCAGGAGAGTCTTCCTCAAGGACTCAGGAGCCATCTCTTTAAAATACGAACATCAGGGAAGATATCCCTTCTATCTGTCAGTCTCTATGGGAGGATAGGAGTCTAATTTTGATGAGTGTTAATTAGTGAGTATAGATGATCTAACATCTACAAACTCAGAAATAACTCAATATACTTCACATATCAAAATGATTATCCTCTCCAGTGTAATCCAGTACTTTTTCACTGGCTCACTTGGGCACACTAAAAACTCTCCCACCTTTTGTTTCAGTGGAATTGATTTCAGACACCATTATGAGCACTCTCCCCCATTGCAGTAGCATTTAATAAATTCTTCCTTGTCTGTGTAACTTTTCTGGTGCAATTTTTGCTTTGACAAGTGTTCCTTAATAATTTAATGTTTAATGTTTATTAAAAATAAAAAGAACAACTGAAGTAGACATTACATGGAATTTTCCATTCTTCCTTTGACACTCATAGTTAAGTCAAACTACCAAAATATAAAATTGGATCCTTTTATTTTCAATTACATCCAGAGTCAAATATCACTATATTAATTATACCCAGTTGTTTGGCATAGATTTTGGTATATTTTGGAATAGTCACATCTGTAGGGGCAACAAGGATAATAGAAACTGGAACGTCTAATTACCCTTTAAAGTACAAAATGTTCAGAAAATTTGTTTTCTGACTATAATGTGTTTATTCTATTCCTTCTTTACTTGGCTATATGTTGATTGCCTTTCCAGCAATCATGGGACAAGAGCCTCAAAATGAAGCCTACCTAATATGGGTTGGACATTTCCCCATGCATATGACTTGATCATGATTCATTCTCTGTGTTTTCATTCCATTCTTGATTCTTCTCTGTTTGTTATTATTCAAGTCCTCCTTGATAAGTTCCAGTTTGGATTAAATGTTTTCATTATGCCCTGTACCCTGGCACCACGTATGTTAGGGCAGGTTATCCTTGCACCAGGTCAACTGGCAGAGGGGAACTGAAATTGGACTTGTACTCTACTCATCAAGCTAAGCTCCATGGTGTTCAGTTGTGTTTGAATAAATGTCTTCTTCTAATTTCCTTGAAAGTGCCATATGAGATACTAATTTACCTGTTCAATATGCAGCCCAGTAATAGTATTTATAAGACAGTATTATAATTATTTGTCTCCTTTTATTCATACCCTAATAAGGTTGAGGGCAGAATTTGTATATCTTATTCATATCAGAATCCCAATCTTTAGCATAATATCTATAATAGAAGCTGATAAATAAATATTAGTTGGGTAAATGAATGAATATAAATATTTTTACATATATTAATGTGTATATCTCTATTTTCCATAAAAGAACACTTGAACGTTTTAATTTTCCTTGAAAATCTTCATCAGTAGACATACTAACGATTGTATTTCATAAGACAATGATGCTCTCAACCGCGTAAAGTCTATTTATGCCTTCCTTAAAAGGTATCAGACATCTCCACTTCTGAACATGCACATGTGCCTTGTATGGGTTTTTACTCTTATTCCCTTGCTGTCACGTTGGCATATCTCTCTCGTGGACATCAGTGCACCTACCTATTGCAGTTTGAGTGAGTCCTATAATATACTTCTAACGTACAATGGATTTGGAAACTATAAAATCAAACTCTGATTGATCTTATGAGAGGTTGGATGAGATGAATTCTCTCCACTATGAGTAAAGGACAAGAGATTTCATGACAAAATAGTGTGACTTGGGTGGAATGATGGTATATTAAAACTTCATTTTTTTAAAAAAACTTCTTGGTTCTATCTTTTTCCTCCTCCTCCTCTTTTTCTTCCCTCTTTTGGTAGGTACTAGTATGGTTGTTAAATAGCTCAGTTACAGATGTGTGAATTTTTTTTTTTTTTTTTTTGAGACAGAGTCTCACTTTGTTGCCCGGGCTAGAGTGAGTGCCGTGGCGTCAGCCTAGCTCACAGCAACCTCAAACTCCTGAACTTAAGTGATCCTACTGCCTCAGCCTCCCGAGTAGCTGGGACTACAGGCATGCGCCACCATGCCCGGCTAATTTTTTGTGTGTATATATATTTTAGTTGTCCATATAATTTCTTTCTATTTTTAGTAGAGACGGGGTCTCACTCTTGCTCAGGCTGGTCTCGAACTCCTGATCTTGAGCGATCCACCCTCCTCGGCCTCCCAGAGTGCTAGGATTACAGGCGTGAGCCACCGCGCCCGGCCCAGATGTGTGAATTTTTAAGACTACCTGCCTACTTGGTTGTGGAGTAAAATGTGCTCCACTAACTATCCTCAATACCAAGTAAGGCCACTTTCCAATTATCTTCTACTGTTATAAAACCACAAAGCATTATAACAGAAAGCTGATTTAGATTATCTATTTCAGTGATACAATGGCTCTTTGGCCCCAAATTTATGTTCCTACCATTTATTTTGTAAGTGTTCTCAGATTCAGTACATTCAAATAAATTTATATTCTCTCTGACAATGCAAGTGACCCCATATGACTCTATCTGTATTTCTGAGAGGGTTTTTCAATCTTCACTAGCTTTTATATTACCTTCAGGGAGACTTTTTATTGATATGCACGTGTATAGTAATACAAATGGGATTGCTATTTCCTAATCCTTTGAAAGTTGTAGCCAATGAATATACATAATAACAAAATTGCAGGCATGGCTGCATCTTACTGAAACACACATCTTTCAAATAAATGACACTGCTATATATGGTAGTTGTTATGGGTTAGAGTTTCCCTAAGTAATCATCATTTCTACATTGCAATGTTTGCTCAGAGCTTATATTTGTTGAAGAATGAATTTCTTTAATTATTTTTATTTGTCTCTTTAAGAAGTAGTAAAGTTGTCCAGAGAAACAGAAATGTTCACAGTTACATCTCTTGAAAAATAATTTGATATAGCCGAAACAAGGTACATGTATCTAATATATAATTCTAGCTACAAAATCCAACTCTGACGATAGCTCTGTGACCTTCAGCAAATCACTCAGTCTCTCTGATGTTCAGATTCTTTATCTTTGTAATGGCTCTTATTTTATTTTATTCTCCTGGAAGCATCTCAGAGTTTCTACAAGAAATAAGTGAGATGACCTTTGAGGGACCAACTACATAGTCTGCTCCCAATGAAGCACTTTCCTTGTTCCTCTACATTTCTTTAAAGGAAATTTTGAACTCTAATGCTAAAGAAACCTGCTTTGCAAATAAGATTAGACTGGAATTTTCTCAATAGCTGGCTCTGAGAATGATGTTTTTAACATGAGACCCAGCTTAAGGGCCTAAGCTACCTGCAGCCTGTAGATCAGAATTCTATGTTGTATTATTTAAGGTAAGGTGGCCAGATAGCTGCTGTAACAATTCAGCAATGAAATATCAGTAGTTTAAAAATGGAAATTTATTTATCACTCTGGTAAAGTCAATGAAAGCTCTACTCTCTGCAGTCATTTATGATTCAGGTTAATGGAGTCCCTGCCATATTCAATCTAAGCTCACCCAAGTGATTAATATCCAGCCAGTGGGTGAGAAATATAAAGTGAGTGAATGAAAGATTGAAGGTTTATTCAGCCTGGAAATATTAATCATAACATAGGCTACTGGCCCCACCCAGAACCAGAGGTAGAAGGGAAATGTAGAAATAGCCTGGAAGCCATTGCCAAGCAACAGCTCCACCCCATGGAAGGGGGAAATAAATCATGGACACAGAGCTAAATGCCTCTTACCCACTTGGAAGAATTGAGAATTGCTGGGGAAAGGCTAAGTATACCCCATTAGGTAGAATGACTGAGTAGCATCATTGAAGGAAACTCATTCTAGTTTAAGAGAATGGTGAAAAGCTTTACTTTGGTCAAGGAGCAGTAATTATTGTTGAAGGAAAGGGTGATTTTGAGTCTAGCTTCGTATGAACTGATTAAACTTTTATCAACACCATTCATACGTGAAAAAAAATTAAAAACTATGCCCAGATTCTTTTAAAAGAGAGCTATAATTACAGCAATAAATTAATGAAGCAAATATATGGATTTATAAATAAATACATCATGAAATACATGGGTCCAAGGGCACCAAGAAAACACACTTTGTAAAATAAAATTGTCAACTAAATGGATAAATTTGCTAGTCAATTTATTTGTATGTATTTTTATTCATTTTGCAATTTTGAGTTATAATATAATTATGAGATTAAATAATTTAGGTAACCAAATTGCCTAAGATAAATTATTATTTGTAGTTGTGCTGATAATATACTATATTTATATTTCTAATTTTAATTGCTTAAATTTGTTCTGTCAACAAATAGAAACTCCTTGATCTCAATAAGAGCTAGAAGCCACGTGTTTATGAGTGGTATCTATAGAATTCTAACTCTGATTTCTGACTTGATTTTAAACTCATATATCCAGTACTTTACCGAGTATCTCCAGTAGGCATCCCAAACTAAACATATGCAATGACCAGAACAACCAAACTCCAAACTGTGCGCCATGCCAGACTCCAGACTCTTCTGCAACCTTCATTTCCAATCATCCATACATTTTCTATAATGCCTCAGGAAACTGTGGAAAGATAGAATAATATGCACCCCAAAGTATGCCACTGTGTGGCATAAGGATTATTTTGAGCTAAAGACACTTGAAAAACATCAAATGCAAGAAGGACACTCTAACTTTGCCAAGAAATAAAACTCTCTCCTGTACCAGGAGGAAAAGAACAGTCTTATTACTAGAGATGAAAAGTCAAGACTGAGAGAATTTTGTACAAAGAAATCTTGTTAAAATAATCCTTATCTTCCACTAGCCTCCCCGTATATTTTAGTTACGTTTCCACAATTATTACTTTGTTCATCCTAGTGCATAAATACCTAGGCCTAACTGCTTTTTAGGGCTTCTTATTCTTATTCTTATTAAGCCTCCCATGTACATGTCAAAATGAAATTTGCATTCTTTTTCCTGTTAATCTGTTTTGTGTCAACTAAATTCTTAAGCCTGGCCAGAGACTGTAGGAAAGTTTTGTCTCCCCTATGCTGTTTCTCCCTCTCTTCTCAAACTGTCATTGTCTCATATCAAATTACCTTTATCTCTACAGCCAATTAAGGTGTATGATTTTTATTCTGCTTTTCACTCTTGTCCCCTCCAAATCAGTGCCCATTGTTGTCCAAATCATACTGAAGATCTCTGATCCAGTTGGATTAATCTGATCATGTCAGATTCTGATGTTTTTGTTAAAACTGTTCAATGATTTCCAGTATTTATAAGGTTAAGTTCAAACTTTTTTCACAAGTCAAACAAGGATTTACATTTTTAAGCCTCCATTATCTCCTAAACTCATCTTCAGGTAATTAGCGGTATGAACAATTACAACAGCTATCTTCTACAAAAATCACACTTCCACCAGTCTGTAAGTACTGAAAATTGTGAACTTGAAAATTTCACCCAATCTTTTATGAGAGAAATATTTTAGTATAATTACTTATATCAGGAAAATTGAGAAGGTGATACCTATTTAGGAATGTATATGACAAGCAATAAGATAGTGAAATGAAAGAATAGAAGCTGGTGACAATTACGAACATAATTTGATTTGATTTTGGTTTTGAACAGAGTATATAAAAATAAGGGAAAAAAGCAGTAAATAAGTAAATTTGATGTACAAAATGATATACATCAATGACTAGTGTTGAAAAGGCAGTCTCTGAAACTCAGGAAGAAATAACTTTGTGCCTTCATTAATTTAAATTATCCCTTTATTTCCAAGAAAAACATAGGCAATGGTCCTCCTGTATTTGTAGGGAAAAGGACCTTACTCTCTTATCTGTCTTCTTTCTGGAATGACCCCATTGTTATACCTGCATGCAAGCAAATGAAGCCAAGTGTTATCACGTTGACTTTAATAAATACTCAATGAGCTGAGCCTCTTTCACCTGTCATTGGCCAAATACATCTAAGTGTGTGACATTGAACTTCCATCTATGTATATCTAATTCTAAAAATGGAATTTAAAAGAAGAAAACATATTTGTCAAGATTGCTAGGCAAACCTACTGAGATAATATCTGTGAAAATTTGAAATGCTTTAAAGCATAATACAAGTTAGCATGATCGTTATGATCAAGCCCTTATTCTTATCGTGAAAGTATTTAGTTGCCTCCTTAAACAGAGAACTACAAGATATTACATACTTTTGACATTACAGAGAAACTAAAAATAATATTCCCACCAGTCTTCCTTCACTGTAGAATTGCAGCCGTTTGCCATGGTGGACATAGTAGTCTCAAACGTAGAGTTAAGTGATTTCTTTGAGTGCATTAACATAGCTAGTTTTACAAAATGTTTGCAGATATCCTTTGCTACATATAGACAATGTGTTTTAAGAGAGAAAGAGTGAAACAAATATATGGATAATAGATTATGGATATAATTTTAATAGAGGAATAAAAATAGAAAAAATTGGCTATCTATAAAAATTGGCAGATGGTTATTGCTTGACTTGGAAATTATTGAATAAATTTACAACTTAGGCTGTGTTTCCAAGGACAGTACAATTCTGTAGGAAATTTTGGAAAATTCTGCAATAAATTATGCTTATACTACAGAAGTTTAGAGATTTTTATCTAAAATCTAGTGGAGTTTTGTCAGCTGGTCAGTAGGTTCTATCCCTATTTAGAAGCCATCCCAAAATGTAATGCTATGATCCTTGTAAGATACAGAGTGGCATTCAAAAATCTAGAAAATTTAAGTGAAGAGTAAAGATTTCAGCACATTTTCCAGATTTTTAAAAACTTTGCAAATTTCTTCAAATAGTTAAAAAACTAGTATCAAGAACACTATTTTTCAGATCCCCTTTTTTTTTTTACTACAACCCACCCTCCATTTATCATCTTATTCCTAGCAAAAGTATCATTATACATTGCTGAAATAGGTCTCATCTACATTTGTCACAGAACACCTCATATGGTCTCCACTATAGGATGAACTTGAGACAGTGTGCATTACATCCAAGGAATACAGCCATCTATTGACTATCTAAGAAAACGGGAATCATTCTCTAGGTTTATTGCAAGAATTACATATCCCCAACCTAGAACTATTACATCATAATACTGCAGGATGGGCCCCAGAATCTGCAGTTCTACAAGTTCCCCCTGACTTTTCTACATTCCCCCTGGAGATCTAACCTTTTAAAATTCTGGGTTCCTTCTGGGTTCCCACTGTCCTTAATGTATTCAATGTCAATTGTATTGTAATTATTTATTTATATGCCTACTCTGTTAGACCAGACGATATTTGAGGGAGGACACAGTTTTATTAATTTATGAATATTTGAAATATAGCAAACACAGTATATGATATAAAGAATGCCTGTTGAAAAATAGAATGGACTTACACAAAAATAAATATGTAAAGAATGACTGGAAATTTGAGGGCTACAGTATACAAAATATTGCAGAAGTGGTTACAAGAATGGTATGTAAATGACATTATAAGCAAAAACTATTATGCTGTTTTAGAAAATCTATGTTGGGAGAATAATAGGAAATATGCTTGGAATGATAGGCAATGTTAGGTGAGATAGGGAAGAGTTTTGAATGTAAGCTTGAAGAATTTTAACTTTAACCTGTGCAAAAAGAAACCATTTACTGAAGGGAAAACAAAAGACGGAAAATAATATTATAAGAAAAATATCAAGTATAGCAAAATATATCTAGTATGGTAATGTAGGATCAATTGGACAATGAAGAAAATGGTTAGAAGCCACTGTAATACCCAGGAATAAAAGGTATGATAGAATATTGCTGTCATTAACCCTGACATTGTTTATTCCATGCATACATTTATATGTGGGAAAAAATATATATGTAAATTTTATATGTACAAAATACAAATTTATTTAAAGAGCTGTATCAGTCACAGATAAAGGATATTTAAATTATTTTAAAATTAATAGCCATATTTGTTTGGAAAACTACTGTTAATACAAGATCATGGTTACAAAATTTTATCATAGTATATTTTCTAAACTCTTGGGGCCAGAAAATATATATCACAAGAGCACTTCAAACAAAACACTATCAACTTTTAAAGAATTAAAGAAGAAAAATTCCAATTAATTTGCAAGCTTACAGAAATGATTTATGGAGGGGATTTTGAAGAATTGGAAAATTTTAAAATAATAGTAGATTAATTTTTCACTATTTGGTTTATGCATAATAATTTTAAAAACATTGGGAAATATTTAAAGAGTATTTTATAATATATAAGGAGGAATAAAGATGGTAATCCCTCATAGTCTTGAGAAGTTGACAGGGAAGATAAGGTTTTTATTTATTTTTGTTAGCTTGATGAACTTGAATATTGTGCAAATCATCTATTTCAGGAAGAATATGATACTTTCAGAGTGAGTAGAGGAGCAGTCTATTTTGTTCACATCCCAAGAATTATGAAATAGACAGACAAATGTATTAAAAAGTTAAAGTTCATGAAGAGACTGAAGATGTAAATTTTAAAAAAGTAAATAAGTGATGTAACATTCCTCCATTCTAGAGGAGATGGAAGCATATAGTTGCAGAGGAAAATGGATGAATTTTAATAAGTAAAATTTTTTCTTTTTTTATATAAAAGGAAGAGAGGCACTTTTAAAAGCATTGGGTATGCTTCACTGAAATGAATAAATAAGTAATTACACTCATGTATTGTTTAATGATGGTGATATGGTCTGAGAAATGCTTCATCAGGTGATTTCATCATTATGTGGACATCATAGAGTGTACATACACCGTACTAGATGGTATAGCCTAGTACAGTGTTTATCAACACTGTACACTTAGGCTACACAATTTATATAAAAAAACAAAGTAATTGCACTATAACAGTATGGTGGCTACACTGTCACTAGGCGATGGGAATTTTTCAATTCCATTACAATATTATGGGACTATCAAATATATGTGGTTCATCTTTGACTGAAATGTCATTATGCAGTGCATGACTGTAAATGACAACAAAGTAAGTGATAGGACAGGGGAAAGATAAGAGTGAGAAAGGAATACTTATTTAAAAACATTTGGACATGGAGATAGTATGCTGATTTGAAATGTTGAATTTGGAATAGATTCAAATGTATTGTTCCACTTAACTGACTTAATTGAAAGGAATCTAAACTTCAGGTCAAAGATGTAAGAGGCCAAGGGATTAATGGTACGGCATCATTTATCAAGTTATAAGAAATTATAATTCCTGTAGGCAACTATTCTTTTACCTCGTTAACTTATTTGGGTTTATCAGAGCTGAAAATTACCTTAAATATTACTTAGCCATACATACAAATAGGATTGGCTTCCTGTTCCTAAGATTTTCCTACAGGCCAAGGTATGCAAATTCCCTGCCCATATGTGCACAACTATCTAGAAATCCCTGACTCAAGAGAACCAGAGACAACCTCCTGAGAATTTAAATCTTTAGTGGTGGAACAAGCACACAAAGATTCAGTAGTATACAGCACTGAAAAATATAATGACAATACTTGAGAGAAAAAGGCTATGAACACCTGCTAAGTCAGTCTGTGTAGGTACTGGTAGCCAAAATAATTTTAACTAATAATCATTTTTATTTGAGGCTAAGAATAAAATATGAAGAGGCTTTCCCAAAGTCACATATTGCATTGGTGACAGAGCTAAAAACTTACAATTTAAAATGATTATTAGAAATTATTACAGATCATATTACCTGGGTGAACTTAGGGAAGTGTTAATAATAAGTAGTAACTGGATTAGAATTGTTTCTTAAACTATTATCATGTTATGAAACCTTAAGTAATTCCTCTAGGTTTGGTCTCTCCTTTGGGATACTTACCCCAGTTGGAATAATTCTTATTCATCGAACCAGAACATCCATAATAAATATGTAATCAACATTGATAATAAAAACTATATATTATCATCCTCTTTACCAAGGGAATTGAAATTATCTTACTTAAATAATCAGATGGAAACAGAGGAAACAGAAGGTAGGCAAAAGTTTATAGAGAAAAGAACTAGCATTTATTACTACATTTGAACAATATCTGACCCTTTAAGTCTGCATCTTTTTTTTTTGCACACTACTTAAAAACATTTTGGAAGTTCACTTATAATCATTTTTTAATTCTTTTTATTAGCTTTAATATGACAAATATCACTCATTGAAAACAATGTGTATCCTAACATGCTGCCCTAAAAGATGTTTACCTTTTAAATAATGTATACCTTGAAAGGTACGTATATTTGAGACATGTAGATGGAGATATATGTGTATGTATATTTATCAGTCTTCATGAGTATCTATCTAGAAATACATACCATGATTTTTCATTACAATGAGAATAGTAAGATTAAAACCCGTTTTCGAAGGTTTCAGCATGGAAATGATTGCGTTAGCAGAATGTGTACCCTACTGGCTGGGGGACTGTTGACACACAGCTCCTTGGTTAGCGGGAGAACATTCATGAATGGTTGGGATAGAAACTCCTTCAGATGAGCATAGTGAGCTGAAGTTTCAACTGGAAAGATATTTAGACTGTGCTATGCAGTCTGGAGAATACAGGATATCAGTGAAAGATTTGCAACTATAAGAGAGAGAATTATCTAGAAGTCAGGCTTTTGAACACATGAAACGGGCACTGACTGAAATTCTGAGACACAAAGGCGTGCAAACTGATAGGGTAAAGACAGGGTAAAGAAAATAAAAAGCCAAAATCAGAAAGACAAGTAAAGAAAAAGTCGGTTGCTTCATACATACAGGGCAAGATTTACTCTTCCAGGCAATGGTCAAAACCATCTCTATCTGAACTATAGCTTAGTGATTAAAACAATGGGCTCTGAAGCAAAACATCTAGCGTTTGAATTCTGATTCCTGGGTGACCTAATTAACTTCTCTGTCATCCCTCAGGGGGGTGTTGAGAGAATTAAAGGAAATAACATGCAGATACTAAATATTTTAAGATGTTTATTATTGCTATTTTTATTAGCTCCCATCTTGTTTTTAATGTGAATTCTCCGGGTAGAGCTTGGATATAGGGTATAACTTTTTAATTGTAATCCTTCTCAATTAAAGCAATGACTTAATGATGCTTCTATCTATTTCTTTTCACACAGTGTTCACGAGGAAATGGAAAGAGCACTGGACTAGAAAACTGAATGCAAGCTTGATCTCTAAATTACTAGTGGTAATTTAAATTACTAAATGGTCAAACTCAGACTTGAAGTCTGTGCTTCTTTGATTATATTTAAGACCAATCAAATTGACCCAAGTCTCAGATTCTGGCAGGTTAACCTCTTCTGGAAAGTTTCTCAAATAAATAAGGTAGTGAATTTCTTTTCAAGGATCTCAGCTAGATTCTTCCCGTCAGTAACATTTAAACTGTACATTGCTGATGGTAGCTAAATGTGAGAAACATTGAAAATGTATAGTATTAAGACTGTCTTTGTTCTAAGAACTTCATTTATTATAACATCATCTAAAAACCTATGCGAAAATGAATCATTCAATTATCTAAAAACAAAAAGAGGATTTCTGTCACACTACAGCCTAAAATTCTTGAGACAATCTTCAATAGTCTTTTTTCTATGTGACTGTAGAGACTAACAACATCAGAAAACAGAAGGATTGGGGGTAAAAATTTATTTTTAAAGATAATATGGATGAAATAATTAGATGACTATAATTATATGGTATTGCATTCTGCTTACAAGAAATGATCTTTGATTGAAATCAGTAGCCACGGTACTTGAATTTGTCAGCATTGCCAAAGCAGCACTAAAAAATTCTGAATTTGGCCATGTTTGGCTGTGTTTTTTGGGATAGCCTCATTTAAACCTTTTTCTTTCTCTTTTTCTTTTCTTTTCCCTCCGTTCTTCCTTCCTCCCTTCTTTCTTTCCTCCCTCCCTTCCTTCCTCCTTTTCTCCCTTCCTTCCTTCCTTCTTTCCTTGTCTTTCTCCCTTTGTTTCTTCTTTCTTTCTTTTCCTTCTTTCCTTCCATCTCTTTCTTTTGATGATTCTCAATCACAACTCTTACTTTCAATTTTTAGTTTATTAGTTCTAATGTACACTTACATTTATTGTGTAGCTTATATTTATTCAAGTCTTTCAGAAATAATGTGTTGAGTCAGAGGAGAAGCTCTAATAACAAAAATTTAAATTTCTGCAAGGACAACGCATGTCAAGTTGTATTTATTAGCACACTTTAACCTCAAGTATCTTATTAGCTGTGGATCTTTTTATCTCCATAGCATTGTTCTTACCTATCATTTTGGAATATACCACAGAGCCTTCTCAGATGGCCATAAATGCCATAAGTTATAAGATGTTTATTTTACTTGCATCTATAAATTCTAAAGACTCCGTATGTTCTGATGTTATCAACCAGTTCATCTATAATGTTGCATTAAAATTTGCAGTGTCTGTGATCTCCTCATTTTGCTTATGTAATTAAAACATAGTCAGCCATCAAATTTGTAAATTTCTCCTACAACACAAAGTTTGCGAAAAGCTATTTCAAACTGTTCAGTGAAAAAAATAATTAGGGATAGTTCTTGTTTATTGGCAGAATATATGAGCAAGAAACAGTAGAATAGTGAATTTAAAAAGTATATTTGATAAGCTAACCACAACTACTGAGCTTGTAGCCTGCATTACTTTTTAGAATCGTGATTAGTTGGACAATAAAATGAGGTCTGAGCCGATAAACTCCATGCGTGCTTTTGAGGCATATATGATACATGTTCCTTCTCTTTAAAATAGTTTTATTATACAATATTCTGCAATGTATGCATTTTAGAAATGAAGTAATAAGGTACTAGTATGTGAGCACAATATTTTGCCTGCTGGATTAGAAATGGAAATTAGTATTAAGAGCATGAAAAAGCAAAGGGCACTGCTACTTCTGAAGTGACCTTTTGCATTAACTGAGCTTTTTAGGACCATAATGCAAAGGTACAGAAGAAAATGGATATGACTTACCAAGCCATTATCATCACTCAGAGCAAGCTTAACCTATTCATCTCAGTTCTATCAATCTCTATTCTTTTATTAGAAGAGACACTAAATTTGGTATACTGGGATTGCATCTGTGAAAGAATTCTGCATAAAAAGTTATTGATTACGTATCCAAATCTACTCCTATGGCCAATGATATCTATCAGGCATGCCATTGGTAAGTCAAGTTTCTGAGACTCATACTCACCTGGTCCTTCTCTTTTAGACAGTTTTATCCCTCCCCCTTTGAGTCCAATAATACGCTTGGAAACCCAAATGTCCCTATTTCTTAGGGAGCTTTATGTAACCATCAGTGAGTTGAGATGGATTCCAGTACAACAACATTCTTGTTGCTCCCTTGTGTTCATCAGGATCACACCAGAAAATAACACACACTGTTAATAGAGGTAAATAGTCCTATGGTAAAGCTAACTGAGACATGCTATAATATAGATTTATTATAAAATGCTAAAAGATCAAGCTGATGCACAAGTAACTTAATTGACTTCTGAAACAAAATACTACATTCTTTAAAAGAAAGCAATGGCATTTAGATCATCAACAATGTAATATTTATAATGCCCAGTATCCCATGAAAGTACTACATACACAAAGAAGTAGGGAAATGTAAATAATCACAAAAAAAAAATCAGTCAATAAAAATAGACACAGAAATGATGAAGATGATGTGTTAATAATTAATCAAAAATTCTTTTAAATAGCTATTACGTTATGCTAGAGAATGCATTATAAAAATAAACATGGACAGAGCAGAGAAATTAAAAAAAAAACAAGAAAAAAGAACAAAACTCTAAAAGCTTAAAATACCATATTACATTAACAACATATCAAGCATTGTAAAACAATAGATGAGTGAAATTGAAAGCATCTCAATAGAAACTATATAGAGATAAAAATAATCCTAAAATAATAAATAGGCTCTAATTGACCTGTAGAACAATATCAAGCTATTTAATATACATGTAATGGAGCAGTAAAATGAGAAGAATATAGAAATATTTCAAGAAATAATTATACATATTTTCCAGATTTCATGAGAATTATAAATCCACAGATCCAAGAAACTAAAATATTAATAAAAGGAAACCCTGAGCAAGATAAACACAAACGAAGCCCTATCAAGTATGTCAAAATAACTTACACAAAACCAGTAATAAAGAGAAAATATTTATGGCAATAAGATTTTTTAAAAAGAAGAAATGTAAGGTATAAAAGTAATAATAATTACAGACTTGTCAGACACAATGCAAACAAGACAGCAATAGAATGATATTTTAAAACTAAGGAAAGAAAAACATTGTCAGCCTACACTTCTATGTATAGATAAAATATCTTTCAAAAAGAATAGAAAAACTTTTTCATTTTAGAAAAATAAATGGTGTGAGAATTTATCACTACTGCACTGAAACTATAAGTTATATTAGAGCAATTTTTAAAAGCTGAAACAAAAGATAAATCACATGAAACATGAATCTGCATAAAGGAATGAAGAGCAACATGAATGATACAAGTAGAAAACATATTATTTAAATTCTTTAACAATTGAAAGTTTAAGCAAAATTAATAAGAAAGTATTGTGAAGTATATGACACAGATAGCATTAAAGTGTGTGATAGTAAGAAGACAAAAGATGAGGGGGTAAATAAAAGTATACTTTTGTAAATTTTTCACAGTATAGACAAAGTGGTATATCATTATTTAAAGGTCTATTTTGATAAGCTAGAGATAAATATTTTAAATCTCAAGTTAAATATTGTATTTAATATTATATTCAATTGAAAATATTCAATTTATCTAAATTTAAAAGGCAGTGAATGAGGATAAAATAGAAAAAAATAAAATATGATAGAAAGAGAAAAATATCAATATCATAAGTGTAAACTCAATATACTGATAATTACAGTAAATATATATGATTATTCCAAATAAAAGACAGGGATTGTCAGAAAGAAGAAAAGAGCATGACATAACAAATGATGGCTACAAGATGTGCTCTTTAGATAAAAGGACCCAGGTAGGTTAAAAGTAAAAAGATAGAAAACATGTATTATGCAAACACTAATCACAAGAAAGCTAGAGTGATAATGGTAATACCAGACAGAATAAATATCAGAACACAATATATTACCCAAAATAAAGATGCACTTTTTTAATGACAAAAGGATCTTTTCATTACTAAATATTTATGTACTAACTACTAAATATTTATGTACCTAACAACAGTTCCAAAATACATGAAACAAAAAGAGACAGAACTAAAAAATGAGTAGACAAATCGACAATTATGGTTTGAGATTTCAACACTCCTTTCTCAGAAACTGTGATCACAGGTAGACAGAAAATTAATATGGATGAATATAAAAGAATTTTATGCTACACTCAAAAAACTTTACCTATTTGACATTTATATAAAACTATACCCAACACAGACAGGTTCTTTATTCTTTTCAAGTACATATGGAACACTCACAAATATGGGCCATAAAACAATGCTCAATAAATTTTAAAGGATTAACATTGTATAGAGTATATTTTCTAACCAAAATGAAATTAAATTATAAATCAATCAAAATATTTAGAAAATTTCCAGATATTTAATAAGTAGCAATACACTACTACTCTCACTCATGGACTATTATCTCTATTCTCATTAATTTGATTTAGACATTCATCACAAACTCAAAAGCTCCATGGAATTTTTTTTTTATTTTGGTAGAAATTGACAAGTTGACTTTAAAATTCATATAGAAATACAAAGGATCTAGAACAGCCAAAACAATTTTTAATACTATTTCCAAAGTTATTATAGAGTTGCTATAATTTTTACACTGTGGTACTGATGTAAGGGTTGACATATAAAACAAACATACATATCAATGGTCTAAACCAGAGTATCAAAACATAATGTGTGTTTGTACAGGTATGCATATGTGTGTATGTGCCTGCTTGTATGTGTGCATATATGGTTTTGAAAGTGTTGGGGAAATTCAATCCAAAATAATGGTCTTTTCTTTAAATGATGATGGCAAAATCAGATATCCATAGTCGAAAAATGAATCTCAAAACTATTTTACACCATGGACAAAAATTATTTTGAAATGGATAGTAGACCTAAATAAAAGCTCAAATTATATGTCTTCTAGAAGAAAATGTAAGAGAAAATTATTTTCATATTGGCTTAATCAAAGATTTTTCAGATCAGGGTTAAATACAAAATTTTTCAAAAACAATGAATTAAAATATCAATAATTAAAAACTTCTGATCTTCAAGACACCATTAAAAATATATTGGCAATCCAAAGACTGGGAGAAAATGTTCTTCATTTTTATTTTATATTTGTCAAATATTTCGTACCCAGAATATGTGAAGATCTCTTAAAATTTAATAGTAAGATAAATGACCTATCAAAAATTTGGCAAAAAGTTTGAACAGACACTTGAAAAAAAGAAGGTGTCAGTAAGCATAGGAAAAGATATTCAGCATCTTGAGTTTTCAGGGAAATAAAATTGAAAACCACAATTAGATACTGTTACATATCCATATTACCTAGTGTTGATACGAGTATTTGCAGCAAGTGAAATTCTCATACATTATTGATGGAAATGTAAAATAGTACAAGCATTTGGGAAAACAATTTGGAAGTTCCTTATAAGGTTAAAAATACATTTACTATATGATCCAGGAGACATTTACTACACACATTTATTATATTTACCTAAGAAAAATAAAACTATAAGTCATAACTGTCTTTGTGTAAGCATAGCTATATTTGTGGAAACCCTAAACTGGAAACAGTTCGAATACTCATCAACAAATGAATGGATAAACAGATTGTGACATATCTAGATAATAGAATACCAAGAGAACTACTTATATTCAGAAAAACATGGATGAATTTCCGATTCTGAGCAAAAGAAAGCCATACCTAAACAAGTCCTGTGGCTACTAAAATATGCCTACATTCTTCTTATCAGGAAATGCAGTCAAATTTCAGCCAACAACCAGCATCAACTACCAGATATGAGAGTGAGAGAACATTCAGGTGATTTCAGCTTCCAACCAATCTTCAATTCATGTCAGACCATGTCAGAGCCCTGTCTAAATTAGTAATTCGTGAATAATGTAAATAATTTTTATTGTTTTATGGCATTAACATTTGGGCAGGCTTGTTATGCAAAAAATTGATATTCGGAGTGTGTGTTTCCATTTCTATGAATTCTAGAACAGGTTGTCTGTGGCCTGGAAGACAGGCAGGAGTACTGATGTGGAGAGACTGGAGGAATTATCATGAGATGTTGGAAATGTTCTATACCGTGATTGTGATTGTGGTTATATGAGTCTATATATTTGTCCAAATATTAATTTTAAAATCTCTGGTCTTAAAATTCAGGTATATATTTTTATACCAGTATCTAGTTTTCCAATTTGATGTCTGACTTAGTTTTTTCTCACTTGTCTACTCATTCTTCAATGTTCGCAATTATGCCTCCTTTTTTTTTTTTAATTTCAAAATTTTACGGGATACAAACGTTTAGTTTACAGATATTGCATTTGCACTGCCTGAGTCAGAGCTACAAGCATGCCCATCTTTCATCTCTGAAATATAAATGAATGAATAAATGAATAGGTAAATAAATAAACAAACAAACTCTTGTACAAACAAATACTTCTATTCTCAACTAGAATCAATCCCAGACCCAATTTCTGCTGTAATTGCTTTTACAGAAGAAAAATTTCTGTTGACAGCACTTCTGTGCTGGATATTCTCTGGTTTGGGCTGGGTCATATACTTCTCCTTTATGCTACTATATATCTTTCTGCTTTGTCTATTAGCCATAATGTTAGGGTGACTGTTCCAGTTTGCTTAGATTTACCCAGTTGGGCTTTCATTTGCTTGAAGGGCTTTCCCAGACAAATTATTTTTAATTCTAAAACCTGGAAAATTCTAGGAATACTAGGACATTTGTTCACTCTAATCCATTTAAATCCATTCATAGGCATAGTTCTGATTACTTGTCTGAGGTCTTCCTGGAAATTGTATCTGATTATACTTCATTTCCTATTCCTGACCAATGATTATAATATTTTCCAGTTTACATTTTCTACACATAGTTTGTAGGTGATGTCGATCGCCATTTTCTAAGCTATTCCTTATTCTCACTCCTTACCAATTCTGACTCAGGAAACAACAACTTCTTGCTCCAATTGGCTATGAGACCCTTACACTTGGCACCATTGTGGAAACTGGTGGTTCTATCTTGAATGAGAACTGGCCTCCCCTATCCCAGTTTGGCTTATCATATGCATCTCAAAGCAATACTAAAATAAAATTTCAATGTAGAAATAGCACCTTTCAGAATGGTCTTTGAATTTAAAAAGCTATTTTATGGTAAAGTCAATGTGTAAAACAGGGCATCATAAAATTATAAACATACTTTAATAGTTATTAAATATGTATTATGTGGCAGTCATAGTTTTTTAATGTATAGATATGTATTATACACATGTGTATATACACACACATACATCTACAAACTTAAGTATATACATATATACACACATACACATTATTTCTTATAGACTTCAGCATTACCTTATGAGGAAAGTACCAGCATGATCTCCATTTTATGGCTGAGGTAAATAAAGTAGGAAGATTGAATGGAAAGAACGTGGAGTTTGAGTTTGCATTCTGGCTCCAAATTGTTAAAAACTTGATTTCCTTGAATAAAATTTCTCTTTTCTTCCCTTTCAGTTATTTACTTTACTCAAAATATATGCCAGGTTTCTTTAATCAAAACCTACATTTGTAAAAATTATCCATGAAGTGGAGGAGTGTAATATTTAAAAATATTTAATAGTAGGTACTTTAGAGCTGGTTGAACTGGTTTTAAGTTCAGGTTCTTTGACTAGCTGTGAACTAGCTGTGAAATACTGGGAAATTATTCAACATTTGTAGGGCTCAAGTGGCCTTGTTGATAAAATAGAATTGACTTGAGAAATTTTTGTGAGGGCTACTTAAATAATTCTACTTATACACACTTACATATATAAACATATGGCTATTTGTATGTGTGTGTTTGTGTGTGTGTGAATTCCAATATTATTCCATGCTCCAGACCAGCCCGTAGAACTAGAAGAATTTTAATAGTAAGTTATATGTAGCTTGGTCAATGGATTTCACATTATCAATTTCTTTTTAATTATTTTTTTTAAAAATCATTTTCATTACATGCCTACAAATGAAGAATTTTGGGATTATATCTAATTATTAATTTTAGAAAACATTTATTAAAGATCTCAGTTTAATTTTTAGTTTGAAATTTTATTAAACTTTACTATGTGTAAGAAACAGTAAGAAACATGATAATTATATAAATGACCCATACATCATCCCTAAATTCTATGAACTTATATAATAGAACATTTCTTGTGGTTTTGTTTTTTACCAGATATAAGCCTTAATATCAATACACAAGGAAATTGAAACACAGAGAAATTAAGTAATTTTCCCAATTTCACACGATGATTAGGGGTAAAATTTGACTTCAAATTCAGGCAATTTCTTTATAAAATATACATTTCAGAACCTTAATTTGCTGGCCCTGATATTTTCCTCCAAGGCTGACTCAATGTCTTGAATCTAAGGGATCCCTACAACCATGGAGAGGATGAGCTAAGATCTGGCCTAGGAGACATGTTTAGAATCTCAACCTTGGAATTTGCCAGCAATGGAAGAGGTTAGTTTCTCTGACCTAAATCTCTTGACAGCCCAAGAGGCTTTTCCTTGGGAATATAAAAGTATAGCACTAAATTAACTATCTCTACCCCATTTATCAATAATACATATTAAATGTTTTCTGGTATATTTAAGATATTTTATTAAAGTTAAATTTAGTTTGAACTAAATTTATTTTATAATTCACTTGATCATTCACTATAATACAACTGATAATGAAGTTTGTAACTGTAAGGCACAACATCATCTTTATTAGCAGAGAATTTGTTGAAATTTCAAAAAATAAAGTAAAAAGTGTTATTATTACAAAGATTTTTAAAATTCTGCTATTGTTTCCTCTTTGTCTATTTTTCTCATTCTAAAGGTTAGTCACACTTTAATCTGTGGGATCATTTAAGCTGGCAGAAATAATGTAATCATGTTCTAGAATCTATAGGACATGTGTAGACCTACCTACTCATAGTCCTGAAAACAAAATGTGACTTCAATGACAAGTATGTGAAGGAGCTTCCCATACTGTAAATTGGAAGGAAGGAATAATATTCAAAATTAGATGTGTAAAGAAGCAAGTTTCCAAATGATGCTTATGAGCCTTGAAAAATTAGATATCCAAAGCATTTCAACAGTAAAAGAAGAATATTTTTAATGTGCTACTTTTTATTTACTAATAATAAGAAAGAAAGCTGAGGTTATTTAATGAACAATTTCAATGGTATAGGATTGGGACAGAGAAGACTTTTATTTATATAAGAAAGGTAGCGGGAACTCACTTAGATACCCTGTAGAGAGGAAAGGTTAAGTTATTACAGCAAAGGTCATTGTAATATTTGAAAGCCTTAAGAAGAAAAAAAATAATGTGTTGGAATTTGTTAAACTATTGAGTGTGGTATTTTACATTCTGACTTAAAGCCAACTAAAAAGATGTAGCTGTGGTAGTACAAGAGTATATTTTAAAACCAGAAAGTAGCCGAGGGAATGATAAAATTTGCTTGGCTAAGAGATTCAATTTAAGAGAAATAGAGGTCAGTGTTAGGCAGCTGTTTTAAGTAATTAACAACCATCTTACATAAAAGAGGACTCTAGACCTTATATATGCTTAGATTTCTTTCTTGAATTCCATACTTTCCCTTGTATATACCAAACCAGTCACAAAATCCTATTATCACTATCTTTGCATTATAGTTTAATTTTACATTCATGATTCATTTCTTTTTTCTGCACTGCCATTGGTGGATCATTACCTTACACCATTCATCTAAAAAAGGTCAAAAAAAAGGGCATTACTGCTCCAGGCCAGCAGAGGGCACTGATAATCAGCTGAAACAAGAATTGGATCACACATGGGTTTTTCTCCCCTACCTCTCTGTTCGCGTCTCATGTGCTTGGTGATTACAAACAAGCATCATAGTGCTTAGGAAACTTCAGTATCCAAGAGGAGGAATATGAAGATTCCCTGAGTGGGCAAACTTCCTAAACTCACTGTGGAAGACACAACTTGACCTAAGGTTTATCACAGCTGCCCCATCATCATAGCTCACAGCAACCGCAAACTCCTGGGCTCAAATGATCCTCCTGCCTCAGCCTCCCCAGTGGCTGAGACTACAGTCACACACCACCATGCCAGGCTGTTGTTGTTGTTCGTTTTTTTTGTTGTTGAGATAGGGTCTTTCTTTGTCCAGCCTAGTCTCCTGCCCTGGCCTCTCAAAATGCTAGGATTACACATGTGAGTCACTGCACCTGGCCCCCTATTGTGCTTTAAATTTGCATTATCCTAATGACTAAAAATGTTAAATATCTTTCAATGTGCATATCTGCCTTTTACATCTATTCTTTGGTGACATGTCTATGTAAATATTTTTGCACTATTTTATTGACTTCTTTGTCTTCTTACTATTGAGTTCTAAGAGTTTTGTATATATTCCAACTACAAGAACATTATCAGATATGTGATTTGCAACTATTTATCCCAGTTTGCAGCTTATCTTTTAAATTTCTTTAAAAGGTTTATTGAAAAGCAAATATTTTTAATTTTGGTGAAATACAAATTATCATTATTTTCTTTTCGAGTCATGCTTTGTCCTATCTTAGAAATCTTTGCCTAACTCAGAGTCACAAAGATTTTCCCCTGCTTTCTCTGAGAAGTTCTATAGTTGTAGATTTTTATGTTTGAGTTTATGTATCTTTCAGGTTGATATTTATATATTTTATATCGTCAAAGGTATGGGTTGAGGTGCATTTCATTGCTTTGTGTAAAGACACCTAATTTTTCTAGTGCCATTTGTTGAAGATACTATCCTTTCTCCACCGAGTTACCTTCACAACTTAGTTTAAAGTCAATCAATCATACAAATGCAAACACACAGAATGTACTATTTCTAACTGGCTTTTTTCCAAGTTAGGATAATACCATTAATATTTATCCATGTTGTTGCATATATTTAGATTATTAAGTATGAAATGACTGATTTCCTTAAGTACTAAGTTAGACAGTTGATGTCTCTGACCTTTCACTTTGACATTTTGTATTTTATTTTTATTGGGAAGGTGCATCCTCATTCTTTCAAATGCACAGTTTGGCTTATGATTACCTTTCAAAAATTTTTTAGAGCAATTTTTGTGAAAGCATGGATAAGTCAAAAATTCGTGTTATTTTCAAATGAGTTCTGTCATGGAACCAATGCAGAGCAGACAGCTTGAAATATCAACAAAGTGTTTGGGAAGGATGTAGCTAATGAATGCACAGTGCGTTGATGGTTTGAGAAGTTCTGTTCTGGTAATGTTAATCTTGAAAATGAGCCACATAGGAGACCTGAGACCAAGATGGATAATGATGAGCTAAAAGCTGTAGTGGAAGCGAATCCATCTCAACCTACACATGAATTAGCAGCAAGGTTTGACATTACTATTCCAACAATATTGGACCATTTGAAACCAATTGGCAAGGTAAAGAAGCTGGATAGATGGGTTCCATGTGAATTAAACAAGCATCAGAAGAGAAATCGTCTTGAAGCTTGCCTTTCTTTGCTGTCACAACATGAAGGCAAACCATTTCTGCACCATATTGTCACATGTGATAAAAAATGGATTCTTTTTGCACAAGTGTTCGGCACAATGGTTGGGTAAACAATAAGTGCCAAAACACAGTCCCAAACCAAATATTCATCAAAAAAAGCTAATGGTATCTGTTTGGTGGTCCAGCCCTGATATTATCCACTTCAGGTTCATGAAAACTGGTTAGTCAATTACAGAGGATGTCTACTGCAACCAATTGGATGAAATGATGAGGATGCTTGCGATTAAGCAGCTGAGATTGGTTAATTAGAGACAGGCCAATCCTCTGGTGATACAACATTTGACCACATGTTTCACAGATGATGCTGCTCAAACTACAGAAGCTAGACTTGGAAACTCTCTGTCATCCACCATATACATTAGACCTTGCACCACCTGACTATCACTTCTTCCAGGCTTTGGATCACTTCTTGCAAGGAAAAATATTTAATTCTCAACAAGCTTTGGAAAACGCCTTTCACAATTTCATTTCCACTCAGTCTCCCGGCTTCTTTGCTGCTGGTATAGACAAGTTACAAGATGGCAAAACTGTGTCGATAGTTTAGGCGCATGCTTTGATTAATTGTACTGCTTTTTGTTTCAGATATAATATACTACACTTTTGATTTGCAATCAGATATTTGATACTTAATGACTGAATATTAATATTTTAATACATTTACGTTGCTGAATAGTATTTCCTTGTGTGAATGTGTCATTGTGTGTATTAAACCTCCTTGTCTGAATGTGTCATTGTGTGTATTAAACCACAGCATAAACAATGGACAGTTCTCCATTTTGGCTCCCTTTATTGATAGGTTAATTCTTATGCCAATGTCCTGCTAGCTTGATTAATTGAATTTTATACTAAGTCTTGAAATCAGGTAGTGTGAATTCTCCAAATGTGTTATGATTTTCCAAAATTATTTTGGCTACTCAAGATCCTTTGCTTCTTTTCATAAATTTTCAAATCAACTTAAATCTACAAAAAAAAAAAAGCCTGCTGAGATTTTGACTGTTGATGTATGTATTGATCAATTTGAAAAGATATGACATCTTTACAATACTAAGTCTCCCAATCCTTTGAACATGACATATTTCTCCATTTATTTAGGTGTACATCTTTAATTTCTCTCATTAATATCTTATAATTTTTAGCGCACAAATCTTGCATATATTTTGTTGTTTTATCTTTAATATTTTATGTTTTTAATGCTATTATATATAGTGTTCTATTTTAACTTAAATTTCTAATTGTCTATTGTTAGCATTAACATATATTTAATTTTAACATGTTGTCCTTTTACTCTGAGATCCAGCAAAACTCACATATTATTTCTAGCGACTTTTGTAGTTAGTTCTTTAGATTTTTCTCTGGACAATTCATGTAGTAGATAAAGACAGCTTTATTTCTTTCATTTAATTCAGTATGCAATTTATTATTCTTTTCTTTGCCATACTACACTTTATAGTGCAATGGGGCAAGTGCAGAGTTTATTGCACTGCTATATTATACTCGTTTGATGAAAGTTGAATGAAAATGGCAAGTGTTTATATTTTTCAATTGTTTACGATTTTAGAAAGAATTCATTGTCTTTCACCATGAAGAATAATGTTAGATGCAGGTTTCCTACATTCACTTTCATTTTTAAAAACTTCCTTTCTATTCCCTGTTTTAAAAAAGTTTTATACAGAATGGATGTTAAATTTTATTAAATGGTTCTTCTGCATCTATTAAGATAATCACATGAGTTTCTTTTTTAGTCTGGGTATGTGGCAAATTACATTAATTGGTTTTTGCATGCTGGGCCACCTTCAAATTCCTCCGCTACACAGCACATGGTTATGAAATAGCATCCATTTTTATATATGTTTGTGATTAATTTGCTAATATTTTATTAAAGAATTTTGGTTTATGTTCACAAGGGCTATTTGGCTGCCGTTTTCTTTTACTTTTAATATATCAGATATTGTTGTTAAGGTAATGGTGAGCTCAAAAGTGTGAGTTGAGAATTGTTTCCTATTCTTTTTATATGTATATAAAATAGATATATTACAGGTTTTCTTTTTGTAACTCTTTTTTAAAGATTTATAGATATCGAGCTGCCTACCCAACAAGATTCACTAAGAGTTTTTTAGCTGCTTTGTCTATGAAAAACTGTCAGGTTGAACGATTTCCCAGCTGTCAGTGAATCCCTTCTTTTTTACATTGGTCATTAAGCTTTTATTCTACACTCCTTCTGTAAAGTGCTCCATGATCGATTATACATTTTTTGTCAACACATATCCAAAGCTTTGGTTTCAGTTTGGGATATCTGTCTCCAAGACCTATATTAACAGACATAATCATTAGGCCAAATGAATTTCTTATATATATTCACAAATATCATCTGCCATTTTCTATAGATATTTTCTTCATCTTTTGGAATAACGACACAGAACAGATCAACAAATACTCTATCTATTACAAAACATTATTCCACAGCATTTCTATATCATTAGCTTTAATGTTTTGCTACTGTGAGTTAGTATTAGTATAATATAATAGCTTAAAATATTTAGACTTGATTAATTACAAGTAGATTAAAAGACTATTATTTATGTGGTGAAAAATGCCTCCCACGTTTTCATTCTTCTTCCCAAAGGTAAGCCCTGATGGCTTTGAAATAAACTTTTCCAAGTTTTAGTAAGGTAATTTTTATTCTGAGTCATGTATCATCTTAATGTGCAGAACAATTTTACAAGAAAATAGGATTTACACAGAACACAGCTAAGCAAAAACAAATAAAGAGAATATTTAAAAATGTGTAGAAACTGCCATACATCTTCACTTTAAGAAAGGTAGAAGTCTAGTTCAATTCCCAAGTTAATGCTTTAAACAACTAACAATGATCATTGGCATTTAGAATAGTAGCAACAATCCGTCATTGTGACTAAAAGTAGGAATAAATTTGGCACAGTACAAAACGTATTACTACACCTTTAATAATTCAGAATTCATTTCCATATACCTTTGTTCTTTCCATGATTCTAATACTCCAAAGAATTGTATACTGTGTCTTATATTTCATCAGAATAGCCAGTATCCTTAGCAAAAATCACAAATAGCAAAGCCCATTATTGTTCAACAAAGACAATTTGCCTTTACAAGATTTACCTGAGATTTATTATTCAGTAAGTCAACTATATTTACAGTGTGCAAAAGCTATACTTTAAGACTGACAAATTAGCAATATGTATTTTCTTAATCATAATAAACCAGAGTAAAAGTCTTTCCATGTTCTGTTTTGTGTCCAGGAAGCACTTAGACTTTTGGCACTCCTAGAATCTTTGTAAACAGGCTAGTACAGTGGTCCCCAACCGTTTTGGCACTAGGGACTGGTTTCATGGTAGGCAATTTTTCCACTGATGGGAGGCGTAGGGTGATGGTTTGGGGATGATTCAAGCGCATTACTTTATCGTGCAGTCAAACCTCTCTACTAGTGATAATCTGTATTTGCACCTGCTCCCCAGCGCTAGCATCACTGTCTCAGCTCCACCTCAGATCATCAGGTATTAGATTCTCATAAGGAGCGCACAACCTAGATCCCTTGCATGTACAGTTTCCTACAGGGTTCGCTGTCCTATGAGAATCTAATGCCACTGCTGATCTGACAAGAGGTGGAGCTGAGGCAATGATGTGAGCTTTGGGGAGCCACTGTAAATACAGATGAAGCTGTGCTCACCTCCTGCTATGTAGCCAGGTTCCTAACAGGCCACAGACTCGTACTGGTCTATGGCCCAGGGGTTGGTGACTGCAGAGCTAGCACACTTGTAAAACAAATTATGTGAAGACATGAAGAACATGTGCATTCATGTATACTTACTGAATGACAGGCAAAGTCAAGCCAAGAAAATAACAAAATGTATCATATTTACCATTATAAGTAATAATACAATATGCAGAAATTGGTATAAAAAGTTCACTAGGATTGAGGCAAGTTTATATTTTGCATTAATTATATGAATAATTAATTTTAACCTGCCTAAAACTACCAATCAACTGAATATATGAGTTTTCCTTGCTGTGATGATGTTTCTCTCTATGCATGTTTAAACAATATAGCACATCTTTCAACAATATAACATGCTTAAATAGCTGTAGTTCTCAAAACAAGTATATTCATTTTCCAATGGACATGGTGTAGAAAATATATACATCACTGTATTGCATCCACTTTAGAGAGAGTTCAGCACTGGAAGTGTTCTGTCTAAAGTAATAATAGTGACAGAGTGATACAGTGTGAATTTGATTTCAGGTTTCTTGACTCTCAGTCTAATGCTTTTACCATTACAGCTTGTTTTGAGAGGAATGAAGTCATGAAAACACCTTGATGAGCTATGAGCCAAAATGGAACACACTCAGTAAAAAGTTCACCGCATGACTTGAACTCACTTTAGGAATCCATGCTCTTATATCCGAATGAGTTGCTTGATAGTTAACGGTGGCAGAAATAAACCTAGATACATTTATTAAATAAATTCTCCCTCTTAAATGACTTATGACACAAAACACTCTCAACAGGTCGCTAAAGCTTTTCAACATATAGTAAAGGGACTTTAAACATTACATAACAAGAAAAGTCACACTTCAAGGAAATAATTCTTGTAGGTCACTCACCCTATGAGTTTGTTTGCAACGCCAGTAATAGGCTTTATAAACTAAGTGGAAATTTCTTTCTTTAAAATTCTTCTTCAAACATTATTTAAGATAGATATAAAGGTTCTAAAATGTACTGTTTCAGGAAGGCTTATTTTATACATCCTCTCTAAATTCTGGATTGAATTCAGAAATGACACCGTGGTGATATGACTATGTCGTTAGGACTATGCCCTACTGTAGAATCATATAATTAATGGTCTGGGATGGACTTGAGCACATCTCATCAAGCCCTCTGTATCTGTGCAAATATGTAGATTTTTTAGTGGCATTATTCTCTTCTATTTGTCTCTTTACCATTACGAGCTCTGTTTCCTTTTCTGGTTCTTTCTTTTCTGCCTTTGCCACACTGTTCCAAGTTTCCTCTCCAGCCTCCTTATCACCTTCAATAATCTGTCACCTGGCATTCTCATCCAGTCATGTAATTTTCACTAATAATTATATGTTGGCTATTCCACACCTATAAATCCCAGCCTAGATCTTATCCCTGAGTTTGAGACTCATATATATAACTTAGGAAACATATTTACCATGTTGCCTCACAAATACCTCAAACTTTTGGTGTCTGAATTTATTTCCTTTCTAATCAAACCTACTCTTTCTCTTTTCTTTAAAACCTGAAGTCTGGCTTCCAAATCAATTCTTTCTTTATACATTCACAAGCACCATATATCCTGCTGACTTTACCACTTTAATACCTCAAATTATTTTACTTTTCTCTCTGAAAAATCTTTACTTTTCAAATTTCTATTGTTTTCTCTTAGTTTGGTCATTCATTTTGTTTCAAGCCTACTTTGTAAATTATGATTGGTTTCAGAAATTATACATAAACAAACACAGACTCTAAATAATATTCCTTCTAAATTTTTAATTTTAATGCTGGTAAATCATCTTTTCCTGAGTAGGCTTGGTTTTAGACTATGTTGGAACTAACCTACTTCAGGTTTGCATAACACTTTTCCAAGTGCATTCCTCAGATAAGTGCATAATCATTCTAAGATTTCAGCTGAAGGCATAATATATTTACTAAGGTTCATCCAACTTGGCTGGTTCTGAACTCTAATTTCCACCTCCCAAATCTAAAACAGTTCTAAAAATTAATACTTGGCACTTTAGTATCCTGACTCCTATGGTCTGCTGGATTTAGGGGAATGTTGTCCTCACATGCACAAGTTAGGAGCCAGCCAATGATGTAAAGGGAAATGGAACACAGTTGTGGGTATCATTTTTCTACAATTTCCTCTTCTCTGGAATAAATGAACATATTTGCTCCTCAGAGAAATAAAAAGAATGGAACAGAGGAAATCTTCTCCACCTACTCTCTTTAAATTTTCCAATTAATTAAGTCATTCAACTTATCCTAGGTCAGAGAAAGACAAAGAGAAGAAAGAGGTCAGTTACATTACATTGAGTTTCTTCATAAACAAGGGATATCAGAAAATGACGTGTTCCTTCTATTAGAGTTTATAATTATGATACAGAGTGAGCAATGTTATGAGGTATATACAGTCAAATTTCCATATTAGTGTAAACTGCATTCTTTTCATAGAGCTTTCAGATGTTCATCAATGCTTATGCCACCAAGAGTTGTCTAAATGGCAAAATTAAACGTTTTCACAGAATTGTTAATGTGAAAAATAAGGATTTTTTTTTAAAAAAGCACTGTTTATTTCAAAGAAAGCTTGCATTGTAAACATAAAGCATGTTTTTGACATAATTGGGACAGTAACAGAACACTCTATTTTATTCAACCCATGAGTCTAAAACACTAGTTTGGACCAGATGCACTTTGGATAGATAGCTGAAATAAACAAAAGGGAAATGTTTGTCAAGTGCATTTGCTTTGGAAAAACTAAACTGAAGTCACTTTCTCTGATTAATTTGATATTATAAAGAATGTCTTATTAGAAATGATATGAAAATCAATACTTAAGTGATAATTAAGGTTGCATTATACTCAGCAAGACAGCAGAATGAGACAATCTCCATTGTCAAAAATATATATAAAATTGCAAGTGGTTTTGTAGAAGTAACAAAATTCTCTGTATAACGGAATAAAATTGTCTTGTTTGTTCATTCAATAAATGTTTATTGAGCACATCCTTTATGATAGATACTAAGACAGGTGCTCGGGATTGAAGAATAACTAATTGTTTTTTCTGATCTGTGAAAAATTCTGTTTGTATTATGTAGTTATAAAATACGTTGTGATATTTTAATTCATTTAGGAAATATTAAAATGCAATTGCATTAGAATTTGTAATTGTGATAACGGTAAGAGTGAATTAAATAAATATTAAACAGTATTTTATGGCAGTAGAAACAATTAGAAACAGACTATGATATGGAGGCAAAAGGTTGTGATCATATGAAGGGTAAATGTTTAGAAATTTATCAGAAGACAAATCTACCTACAGAAATAACTGCTGGACCTTCAATGTTATTCTAAAGTTTTATGTCAAATCTTTATATCCAGTAGTGTATGGAATTTCAGACAAAAGGCATATTGGAGCCTAACTAATAGGCATATTTTATAAAGATCAGATATGGACATTGCCATGCTTGGACTGTTTGTGTCCCCTCCAAAATTCATGTTGAAACTTCAACGTACAATCCTCCATGCAATAGTTATCAAGAGGTGAGGCTTGTAGGAGGTCATAAGGACTCCTCCCTTATAAATGAGATTAAAGCCTTTGCAAAAGAGGCTTCATACAGTGTTCGACCCTTTTCCCCTTTTGCCCTTTTGCCTTCCACCATGTGAGGACACAGTGTTTGTCTCCTGCAGAAGATTGCAGTAATAAGGCGCCATCTTAGAAGTAGAGATCAGGCCCTGAGAAGACACCTAACCTGCCAGTGCCTTGGTCTTGGACTTCGTAGCCTCCAGAATTGTGAGAAATAAATTTCTCTTCTTTATTAATTACCCAGTCTATGGTATTTTGTTCTAGAAGCACAAACAAAAGTAAGATAAACATAAAAGGACACCAAACAGGAAATCAACAAAAAACAATATTTGAGCAGCCATTTTAAAACATACCATTAGCATGCCTTCTACTAGTACCATAATAATAAGCACAAAATAGTTAAGGCATCCTCAATCTCTATTCTATTCCTTAGCTGTTTTAGTTTAGGGGCGTTGTATAACATTCATATGTCATTCCATAGTGGGGAGAATCATTTTGAGCTTAGACACCAAAGCATAAAGACTCAATGCCTTTGGTATTTTCATCTTGAAATGGACAGAACAAAGCCCTCAGATGAGAAAGATACTATTAGTAAGTAAAATAATAGAAAGTATTTCCCATAATAAACAGAAGATAACCCATTATTTTGCATAATAAATAGAAGATAACCAATCTGTGCAGAAATCAGTTGATGAAGATTTATTACATTTATATAGACCTTGATGCTTAGAGCACCTACTGATACATGTCAAACTAAGAAAACATGTAAATATAGTCACTAAAATGTCCTATTATTCAAGAATTAAGTCTTAGAGGAAGCAATTGATAAGAAAGAAACAAACAAGATTTCCAGAACCAAGAAGAAATATTCAAAGATATTTCAAGATAAACAAAACTATGGGATTGGGTGGTTCAATAGTGTCATGTAGTTTTGCCTTTGAAATCTGTTTTATTTAAGCACTCATTCAAAAGATATTTACTAATATCCATTATGTTGCAATTGAAAACCAAATCAAATGCTATTTTGAAGAAAATGTCAGTAGAGTCAAAATTAAATATAATACACATTAAAAGATTATTAAATAAATCAAATAATTATGCAAATATACAATAACAAACTATGGCTAAACTATAAAAAAGTTCAGATACATGAGAAAAAATGACAGTGGATCTAATTTTTGTTGAGGCCTCATAAAATGCCTATGAGGGGAAATGAGATAAAGATAATCATTATTGGGTGGAAATACATAGGGACAAAAACTGAAACTTGGGAAATAGGCAGCATATTAGTTTATGAAAATAATAGCCATGTAAACTGTTGGATATTTCTTTTTCCTAAATCTAATAAGAATTCATTTAGGCATTTTGAACAGGAAAGTGACATGTTCCAATTTATGTTCTAGATTCATTCTTACTACTGTTTGGAGAATGAATTAGGCAGAAGGAAGAGGGAAATCAGGGATTACAATTCCAGACTATGCAATTGCATACACGTTAGATGATAGCAACTTTTAACATTTAGTGGCAATAGTGTTGGAGAAGAATGAATGAAATGAGATATTTCTGGTGGAATCACTAGGATTTGTGATGGGTCAGTTAAGGAGGAGAGGAAAAGCTCAAGAATGACACCTGGCTCTCTAGCTTAAGCAAGTGTGTGTGTGTTTTTGCCAATCATGGCAGTTAGTGACGAAGAAGAAAAAATAGTTCAGAGTAGGGAAAGTTATTGAAGATTGATCACTATGTTTTGGCACTTCATTTAAAATACAAGGAAACTAATCAATATAGAGAAATATTTATTAGGTGGTAAGGTACACAGGTTTGGGATTCAAAGACAGGTGAAATGTGCAAATGTATGAAGAATTGTAGGAATTGATGATGTACCATATGGAGACTAAAGAATTAACAGAGAGAAAGTCCCATAAACCTGGGTTAGAAAGAGACGGAAAAATATTTTAAGAATACACAATCTAAGAATCAGGATGACAACCAGGAAAGTATAATTTCACAGAAAGAAATACTTCTTATCATAAGTTTCCCTAAATGTCTCAGCAGCTTTTGACACAGTTACTTATTCTTTCTGGAAAGAATAGTGTCATGTAGTTTACAAAGGTAGGAGATGAGATTAAACGTACAAGTGGAATGGTTGATCTTTAGGGGAAAGAGACATTCACTCACTGACAGTAGATAAAATGAAAAGGTGCTAGTAATGTATGCATGAGTGTGGATTTAGCAGTGAGGAAGTAAATCATGGAATGACATCTGTTGTTCTGTCTGCCAGGCATCTTTCTGATTATTTTGGCAACAGCACTTGTTTGAGTAGTGACTTATCCCCCACTGGAAGATTAAATGGGGCTGGGCACCCTCCTTCTGACATCAAGTGCTTGTGACTAAATTTTGTATGGTAATCAAATTGCCCTACACCCCTAGCCATATTCATGATCCACATCTATAAATGCAGCGATTTTCTTTTTACTGGTTTTCAAGAAAAATGTGCAATTTATCCACCAAGTTTGGCAGCAATCCATGCCCAAACTTCCTGCCTGAATATTCAGACATTCTTTCTTTCCTTCTGCTTTTCTGCCTTCCCTTTTAATTTGTAGTACTTCTTGCTACAGTAACACAAAGCCTGAACACCAAGTCCTTTCGTCTTGGACATCTCTGATCTTCCTCCTCGAGGAAGGGGGTCATTGTGTGACAAATTTCACCTATCACCCTAGACTATGAAGTTCCAGAAAGCCAGAACTTTCAAGAATCCAACAATAAGTGAATCCAGAGGAAAATAACTCTAGGCCCACCCATCAAAGTTTTGCCTATGTTAACCGCGGTCTTCAAAAGTCATAAATCAGAGTCTGAGATTCAAGGTTTGTGACTGTTCATTAGTGGACAAATACATTAAAACCTGTATCTGGTATAAGTGAGTAAATTCTACTCACTGTCTACTTAATATGAACAAGTGTCGTGAATTGAATTCAATATGTAGCAATTAGTGAATATGCCCTTTTCCATAAATCCATCATTTAGTTCTAACAACAATCTATGAGAAAGATTTTGGTAATTGTCATCTTTTACAGATTAGCAAGTTGAGGCACTGAAAAGTTAAGTAATTTGCCCAAAGAGTGGCTTTAAACTTGGTACATCCCAAGACAACTACCTGATATACCAGCATATGTTCAGATATTTGGATATCAGTCTTAATTGTACGTTGAGGATAAAATAATAAGGCAGCTGAATTTAGTAAAACATGGATTTTTACTATATAGCAGTCCTCACCAGGTGCACTTTGCAAAAAAAAAAAGACCTTTTCTCTGCTTCACCAATTATTTATGGCCACCAGGAGGGTGCTTACATTTGAATTATAGCATGTCAGATTTATTTTCTAAGTTGTAGAAAACTGTACATTTTAATTAAGTTTAAAATGCCCAACAGGAACAATAATAGTATATGAGACATGGACAATAGCATGTTAAGAAACATGGCATTTAGCCACTGTGGCCATTTTTACAGCTACTCAAGGAAAAAAAGAGTGAAAAGCATTATGTTGTAATATAACTGTCATTCTGTTATAGATTAATTTCATCCTTGCATATGCTTTTAAAGTATAATGGACAGTAAGATGTATGCAACCACTACAAACATATTTAGATTAAGTGAATAATAGTATTATATCATTAGTAATACTAATAGGATGACAGTCTTGCTAATTATGATGATTTTTTAGAATATGCAAACACAACAAATTTTGCATAATTTTATTTATCATTTTAGTCCAATTTACCAACTGAAATACTTATATTTTCTGAGTTCTATTCATATGTTAAGGGTATAAATGTTGAAAGTTTGGTATGTGTGTATATTGTAATAACAGGGTTGAAGAATTTTGGTTTTCCTGACTTCAGAAGGAAGAAAAAAAAATATTTTTCTTCTCTAATAAACTCTGTGGGACATTTCAAACACTCTTAGAATTTAGAATACAAAATTAGACCATTTGAAACAGTGAATCTTGTGTAATTCAGTTATTATTTAGTGATTTTCTTATTCAATCATTCTTTTATGTTTATTGATTCAATCAAGAAACAATCACTGAAACAAAGAGACACTGGGTACATTGCCTGTGCCCTGAATAAAGTCAGGTTTTCTTGGGGAATATCATGCATGTAAAACAATAATTTCAATCCAGGAAGATAAGTACTAATATATGTAAGTACCAGGCAAAGGTATGATTCAAAGGAAGAAAAATTGATTCTGTCTTGGATCTTAGAAAGTCAAAAGAGATATTACAGAGGCAATACTTGAGCTGAGCGTTAAATAATGAGTAAGAGTTCAGCACTCAGTTGAGTATAATAGCAAGAACTGCAGGACATTTCACAACTAGTTCAATTTATTTCAATAAATATACTTTGAATGATTTGATTCCATAAATATTTATTGAATTGCTATTATCAGGAAATACAAAGGGAACAAAAGCATTTCTGACCTTTAAGAAATTCAATTCTGGAAAGTTGACCAAATAAATAAACAAATAATTTAAAATAATGTGAAAAATTGCAACCTGAGGATTATGCACAATCTGACAAAATAACATTGAAGAAGAAGTAATAAATTCTGCATGTAACAGGGGTAACAGAAGGTGATTGAAGGATGAATATGGATCTCCTCTGTAGTGGGGAGAGGGTGTCTCAGGAGAGTAAGTACCAAAGTCACCCAGAATAGAAACAAAATGGCCTGTGCAAATGATGAATCATTCCAAATTTCTGCAGCATAATGTTTAAGGGAAAGGTGGTGAAAGAAAAAGAGTGTATGGTAGAAACATTTAAGTGCTTACTAAGAAGCTTTGAATCACTAGCACGCTTATCAAGAGTTTCTAGATTTGAATGTCTCCCACAAGGGACTGTGCAAGATATTTCACTGGACTACCTGAAGAAAAATGGTGTTTTCTGATTATCTTTCTTTCATCTTAATTTCAACTTTTGTGTATATTTCATAATTCCTGCAACATAGTAAGTCATGCATATAATTGATAAACAAGGAAATACAAATATATTATATAAACATCTTGAGTGAAAGTAAAAACCATGGTTGCAGATGGTAGAGAGACACAGGAAAGAGGAAGGAGATAAGGTCAGATGTTTGCTATAGAAAATGACAAACAATTAAGGATAGAGAAAGAGAGACTAATTAGCAGACTAGTGGAATAGTGCAGAAGAGCCAGTAAGGACCTGAAACAATTTAGTTTTAATAGAGTTTAAGACAAAGAATCAGATTCAAGACATAATTAAGAGAGAAATGTAATACTTTTTGATTGATTGGATAGCTAGTTTATTTGTTGACCACATGTTATAGACCAGATACCATGTTACATGCTTTAAATAACTGAAACCTCATGGCAATGACTGGGTTGTCACTCTTACTTTACTTACGAGAAGAAAAATTAGGCTTAAGGAAGGTAAAAATTAATTAAAGTACATAGCTGGAAGGTGACAATACTTGACTTTAAAGCCAAGTTAATAAGACTCCAGAGTCAAGCTGATAACCACTTGCTTCTGAAGGAAAAAACCATGAGGGAAAAACAAAGGTAGGAAATTGACGCAGAGGACAGGAGTTGGTGAGAGATGGTGATTTATCCAAAGCTTCCCATTTGATATCTCCAAGAATATATTGAATAGTAATGAAGTACATTGTCCAATTGGTAAACATTTTCACTCATCCATAGTGATTTCAAATGCATCAAGCAATTCAGAATACTTTCAAATTCTATTGAATGCAGATTATCAACAAGTGTATAAATCCTGTACTTGTATCACTTAGAACCCTACAATGTTCAGGATCTTCATGAGACTTGAATAATGTGGCCACAGTTGAAAAATCTGAATGAAAAATCTACAGTGTGAAGCACAATACCAATAAAAGCAATTAGAACACAGAAGTATGATTATATAACTTCCTATTGGGAGAAAATGTAATAATTAATTATAAATATAAATTAATGAAAATATATCACAGTCTCCCAAATTAGTTCAATGTCATTTTCAAGCATAATGCTTTTCTAATTTCTGAACGAAACTAAGCAGACTAATGGTCTTATCCTCATTTGCTCTTTATTCCAGATTTTTTCCTTTGACACACATGAAAATTATTTAAAAGCAGTCTTAGGTTAAGAAGACCACCCTAATAAACCCAGTAATCACTATCTTTTCTCTTCCTCACGCAAGTATAATTTTCAAGTTGGGTAAGACTCTAGGAGTGCTACCGATGGCATTTTCTTAGAGAAGTGATTTAATGCTATTCAGAGACCTAAAAATCACCTTTTCCCGATTAGTTTGGAGCTTTTGGGCTCTTTGATGTTTCTATCTTCCTTGAAGGGGAGGGCTGCTGCCAGACAGAGAGATGCAGGTGTGACAACCCGAAGGACCCAGATCACACTCAAGGGAAGCCAAACAAGGTAGCTACCTTTAATAATGGTTTGTGGGTTTTGATGAGATTTTAGGAAACAATCCACAGTGTTGATTAAGGTAAAGGTACAGATCTGTAGAATCCCATAGTTTTGCTGTATGTGTCATAAAAGGAAAACAAAAAAAGCTTATTTAATTTCAGAAACAATCAGCAGTTAGGGTAACTTCCAATAAATAAATGCAACTACAAACACACACACACACACTGCTTACATATGCATACTCATCACTGTGTCATTCTATAGCTAAAGGCAGAAAAAAATCTAATGAACCCTGCATTTCACACATTGATATATTTATATCAGAGGATGAAGATTACAGAGGAAAAGAAAGCCCATTATCTTTCTTATTTCACAGAAATTAAAGGTAAAATTGAATTCCATTAAGCACAATGTGGGCATATTATAATCATAACAGCAAAAATATTCATACTTATACTTCTCTATTTGTGCTCAGTTAATGCTTCTTAGTTAGAATGACATGAAATGGTTTTTTTCCCTTAAACTAATAGATTCCTTTTATTCCTGGTAAATCATCAATTTATATCGCTTTTGACACCCTTTCAAAACAGTATTTTACGTGATTAAATATTAAATAATTTGAAAGTTGCACTTAACTCACCAATAGTGACACCTATTGGTGAAATATAATTATAAATGAAACAGTAAACATTTGGTTTTTTAACCCACAGATGAAATAGTTTACCTTATTCATAAGTGAGAATTATCTTTAGATGTTTATTGTGTCATGATTAATGGTTGAAATATTGTTAATATTCAGAATAAATATGTCAAAATATTCCAATCAATTAGTTTAGATATGTTTCTAAGCTTTAGTTTTATCACAACAATAAAATAGTGTTTCATCTTTATCTTCTTATAGGTGGAAATTCATTATATAACTCACATCAACTGTGATTTGACAGATTTTTCAAGTTTTCCTTGGGGTAAATAATTTCTAAATGTAAGAAATTATTCCTTTTATTTACTCAGTCTGGATAAATGAATAAAAGGAACTATTTTCCAGTGATGAAATGCCTGTAAACAATTTTTTTCATTTGTTTTTTCAATATCAAATATAAATAAATAGACCTCGGTTCTCCAAAATGCTATTTTCTTACTGAGGGTGCATCACCAAATTGGCCATTACCTCTGATAGAAAGCATTCCTTGATTTGACCTCTGTCTCATACAGGCTTTTTCAGAATATATTCTGTAGCATACCCAGTCAGAAACTATGCAAAACTCTGTCAAAATATAGAATACTTGGTTTTTGTTGCCTTGGGCACAAAGATATTGACTGACATAGTTGAGGAACCACAACCCAATCTAGAAATCTACCTCCACAAATTTCTATGGGGATTTCTCATAATTTTTATGAAAAGAGCAGAGTGATCACTGCTAAGTATTGAATCAACCCAATAGGATAGGATTTTATATGTGAAGGGCCTTTCATTGCAACATCATACACTCATGTATGAATAACTATAAAATGTACACAGCACAATTCTGATTTGAATATTTAGTTTTTTGTCTTAGAACAGCTTCTAGTGTGATCTGGTCTGGATTTCTCTCGTCTTATGCTCCCCTTCCTATTCCATTTCAATTTTATCTGGCAAAACGCTGTTAACTTTTTGTGAAAAAGGTCTTAATAATTTTTGAGAAATTATTACATATTCTTTATATATTTACAATGATTATACATTTGTTTTTTTTTTTTTTTTTTCATCATCATGTTTCTCTGGAGGCATTGCCTCTGTGGAACAATCTGTAAAAGGCTGGCTTCCAACATTCCTTGTTGTTGCACACTATCCATTCAGAATCTGTTGGATTAAAACCACAAAAAACAGCTTTGGCAAACTTAAATCTAATGATTTTTCCCCTCAGAGTCCATCAGGTGTTTGTTCAGATGCTCTCAGACATAAAGCTGTCTTCAGTAACTTTAACCTCCGTAAAATAATTTCAGCTAGCTTCTTTTCTCCTTTTCCAATCGAACATATCTTTATTTATCAAATGTCCTCTATATCTGTATGTCCGGCAACCTGTCGATGCTACGAGTCGGAAAACAAATAAGTAATAATATCTGGCTACAATGAAATCAGAATTTAATGATGTAAATAAGCAAAAATAATTTTATGTCACTATGGATGTCTCAGTGATAAGGACCTTGTCTTATTTATTTTTATTTATACACATTCACAGAAGTGCTCTCTATCCCCTAAGTTATTCAATAAATTTATTTAATTAAAAATACAGTGTCATCGGTGCTGAAATAGAGATACAAACTCAGCATTATTGGAGCACTGAAGTGGAACCAGTGAATTGCCTAAGGGTTTCAGGATAGTTTTCACATTTAAATTGAGAGATGAAGAGAAGTGTAAAACAGTAATGCTAGACTTGGGGAAATAATGAAACACTGGGTTTAGGGCACAGGTGTGTCCTAAATTGCTAGATAAAATGACACCTCAAGGAAGAAATTTTGACACTGTGCCAGAAATACATTGTCTTATCAGATAGCATAAGGAGAGCTTTGGCCAGGCAATAAGCCAATTTATAACTAAACATTTCCTCTAGATGACCTACCAGTCTTTGATATGCAACAACTAATTAGATTTTTGATGTGATATGCAGTGGGTTAGAGAAAATTGAGTGGAGATGCTCAGAATAAAACACTATAGTTGTTATTTTGTAGCAGATTGAGTAGAAAATTAACAACTTTATCTGTGGTTGACATTTTTAAAAGTTTAGATTTCAAAAATATTTATTACATTCTTATTCTTATCCAGGGTTTAATACACATAAATCCTTAATAAATTCGTGTTAACCTATAATGTTTCAGTCCCTTTGTTGAATATGATTTCTAAAAGTTGAGGAAAAATGATGATGGTCTTGTAAATTAAGTCTCGTAAATATGATTTAGTTTGCGGTCACAAATTTTTGATTAATAAGGAGACAGAAGTTTCTTTTTATCTAAGTCATACATGCTAAATCTGTGGGTAAAAATCTGTCCTCGTAACAAAAATTAATAAAAAAATGTATAATTTGTAGATTCACTAAATTTTGACATAGCTGATTTTTAGATGTTTAATTTCACCACCTTTAGCTAGCAAAAGGAGATTGTATAAAAAATAAGACATTATGATAAGGAAAAATGTCAAACAGAAGTGGACAGTGGGGAAATGAAGGTTTGGCCAATCCACGTCTAAAATGGTTCAGAGGTGCCCATTGCATTCAATAGCATCTACAAGTAAAATTTACAGGAGCTATTTCTTAAATACATAAATAGTATCCTCAAAACAATATAATACTATATGGGAATAAAAAAATGATTGAGGAGTCATATCTCTTAAGGCACTAGGATAACTGAGTGAAATTTTAACTCAGGCACCTTGTTGGAATGACAGTTACATAGCCAGCGATAGGTTTGAAATGATATAAATTACATACCTGGTAGCCAAAATTTTGGGATTATCACTTTCTAAATTATTTTAGAATTATGTAGACTGATAAATGATGTTTGTTCTACCCATCTACCCAAAATGCACAGAAGCCCCTTGTTAATGTAGGGCGGCACTGCCGAGCGAGTGGAGTCAGCTGTGAGCCTGCCAGTGAGGCTATCTAGGGAACAATAGGAGTGTACTGGCCACTATTGAGGAAAATGCTAGATGAAATGATACTCTCGGTTTATGTTTTTCATTTGTTTAGTTCCATTCCACCTTACCCGTCCCCCCCAGAAAACACTTAAAGAAGATTTAAAACATGCATTACATCTACAGCATTTAAAAAATAAATGAAAAATCAAGAGAAAATAAGAATATTTAAAAAGAATTCAAAGCTGGGATACCTTAAGGTACCTTATACATTTCCCTGGCTATGAATGAAAACAATAGTTCATATGAATAGAAGTAACCAAAAGCGAATCTAGAAGTTATGTGCACATTGATTTGGCCAAAAACCCTAAAGCATTAAACATATATAGATTTAGATGGTAAAAATAAACCCTGGTATATTGCTAATTACTTCTGCGAAATTTACTCTTTAGTTGAAGTTCACTTTTAAAAGTCTTCAATCATATAACCAATCTAAAAGCTATTGAAATCATCCTGCCAGCATCTCCTCTGGCGATAATTTAAAATACTTTGGCTAACATTGAAGAGTTAGAAATGACCATGTGTTAATCTATGTTAGAAACCAAGGAATTGTCTCAAGAGCTTATGAATCATATGAAGGTTTTACTAAGCTGTATCCAAAGGCCCATGAGTGGTATCAGTTTGTCTTTGTGCAATATATTCTCCAAGCATACCTAGAGGCAAGTTTGTACTTTATTCTTATGAGGCTCAAATGTATGATAGGTGGGTTCTTAAATCCTGATAAATAGATCTTAGGAGAAAACCAAGAATGTGATTAGAGAAAATTCCAAACCAATCATAACAACTAGAAAATGATCACTCATCATAGTGGTCTTCACTTCATTGATATGAGGAAAAAGTGTATTTTATTTTCTAAGCTTTCATTGGCTTGTTTTATAAGATGTATCTATTAAAAATATGATCATATATTCAAGGCCTTGCATCTCATGGAAGGAAAAATGGAAGGAATACTTAAAAATAATAAGTATTTCACTCTTTATGCACTTCACGTAGCAACTTATAACAATCTTTCACTTTTTAAAAATGCCCATAAATACAATAGTAGCACACCTATCTCAACTTATTTATGCCCCTGTAAACAAGGCAAGATATCAACACTACATTACAAATAACTGTGAAACTAGCACCTGGGACCACTCCTAAAATTTTAGGTAGCTTAAAAATTATAATTCTCTTCTAAATCAGAGGGAGTTATAAATTGCCTACTTTATCCTTCTGCATCTTGATGGAGGGAGACAGAGGTTAAACATTGCACTTAGAGACTCATATTTAAAACAGAATGCAAAACAATACATGGATATTATCTGTGGTTCAGGTAGAAGCCAATGAAAGGTGAATTTGCTTATTCAACATTTCTGTTGTGAAATCATCTAGGACTTAATGGCAAAAGTGACCAGAAAATGGAGAAATAATTGTTAATAAAAAGGACTAAATTGAAGCATTTCATGGTACATGGACAAGAATGACTATTGTGAATGATATAAACAACACTATTATAAACAGAAATTTAAGAATTCATCACTGAAAGATTTTCCAAATAAAATGCTTAAAATCTTAAAGGTACACTGTGACAAATAAGACACTACTGAAGGTATTTTAGGGTGTGACAGGTGTATATCAAATGTAATTTTATCATGCAATTCTATTTGAAGGTTAGTTAATGAGGGGGAAGCAATATTGTTTATATAGTTCACACATTATATAATTATGAAATAAGAATAATTTTTGATATGTAACTATTAATATATGGTATAAAATATTTGATGCTCAGAACTTTTTTATAATGAGATCATCATCCTTGCTAAGTTACGACAATAAGCTGTTATGTCTCCTCTTTTACTGATTTAAATCTTTTATAACCCAAACTTTAATATAAATAAGGCTGGGAATAATACTTGTATACTACCATTTTTCCAATTAAAAAGTCTATTGTGAAATTAAAATGAAAATGAGATACTAATTTCACATAGCATACTGAAAGAATATTATTAAATGCAATAACTAGAAATAATAAATAAGAAATGGCATTTACATATAAGATAAAAAAGAATGAGTATAAATTATATTGTAAGATAATATTTATTGTTGTGAGAGGCTTTTGAAAATACAAAGTAACTAAAAGTGTGCAATTAAAGGTGAAAAACTGATTATCATTCAAGAGATTATCATAAAAACATTTTATAAAACTTAGCCATTATCATTGTCATCATTAATGTAACAGCTCAACAATCTAGGAAATAAAATACCTTTATTAATATTATAAAAGATATTTTTAAAATAACAAAACAGGAAACCATAATTAATGACGAAATGTTGTGTGCTTTCTTCTGCCATAAAGAAATAATACAATAATGACCAATTTCACACTTCTATTTATCATTACATTGATTGTTTTAGTCAAGCAAAAGAAAAAAAGATGAGTAATATATGGAAGAACATCAAAGAAGACCTAAATTAATTGACAGACATACCATGTTAATGAATTGAAATGATTGATATTTTAAAGATATCAACTCTCCCTACCTGACTGAACAATAGATTTCTTTCACTATCACTCAAAATTCCAACTATTTTTTTTTTCAGGGAAAGTGATAAGCTAATTTTAAAATATATAAAAAGTGCCAAAAATAGCCAAAATGATCCTGAAGAAAGGCAAATTAGGAAATTGTATTCAACCAGATATCAAGATTATCATAATATAATAATTAATACAACATGATATTATTGTAGAGCGGCATATAGAAAACACTAGAGAGTCCAGAAAGAGATCCACACATATGTGGATACTTGTTTAGGACTAAGGTGCAACTTCAGAGGAAGTGGAAAGGACATGCTTAAAAATAATGAGGAAGCAACTAAATAATGTGAGAAAAGGGCAGCAATCCCTTTCTAACATCTACTTCAATGATTGCAAATAAAGCTTCTAAAAGGTAATATAAAAGAATATCTTTACAATATGGAAATAAAGGTTTTCTCTATAGGTAACAAAAGCATGACTAAAGTAAATAAATGTTAAATTAGATTATATTAAAACTATAGACTAAACTCCAATAATAAAAACAAGTAAGAGAATAAAAGATTTTTTTCTTGCTGAATTTCCTGAGCTCTGTATAGATTCTGGTTATCAGCCCTTTATCAGATGTATAGTATGCAAATATTTTCTCCCATTTTGTAGGTTGTCTATTCATTCTAATGACAGTTTCCTTGGCTGTGTAGAAGCTTTTTAATTTGATGAGGTCCCACTTATTTACTTTTGTTGTTGCTGTGTTTGCCTCTGGGGTCTTCTTCATAAATTCTTTGTCTAGACCCATGTCTATAAGACTTTTTCCAACATTTTCTTCAAGAATTCTTATGGTTTCATGCCTTAGGTTTAAGTCTATTATCCATAATGAGTTGATTTTTGTGAGACATGAGAGGTATGGATCCTGTTTCAGTCTTCTACGTGTGGCTATCCAATTTTTCCAGCACCATTTATTGAATAAGGATTCTTTTCCCCAGTGTATGTTTTTGTCTGCTTTGTCAAAGATCAGATGGCTATGTGAGGATGGTTTTATATCTCAGTTCTCAGTCCTGTTCCATTGGTCAATGTCTCTGTTCTTATGCCAGTACCATGGTGTTTTGGTTACTATGGCCTTACAGTATAGCTTGAAGTCTGTTAAATTGATGCCTTCCATTTTGTTCTTTTTGCTTAAGGTTGCTTTGTCTATACGAGGTCTTCTCTGGTTCCATACAAAGAGTAGAATTACTTTTTCTAGATCTGTAAAAAATGATGTTGATATTTTAATAGGGATTGAAATGTATATGTATATTACTGGGTAGTATAGACATTTTAACAATATTGATTCTGCCAATCCATGAGCATGGTATGGTTTTCCATCTGTTTACATCCTCTGATATATCCTTCCTCAGTGTTTCATAGTTCTCCATGTCAAGGTCTTTCACTTCCTTAGTTAAATATCTTCCTAGGTATTTTATTTTCTTTGTTGCTATTGTGAAAAGTAATGAGTCTTTGATTCAGTTGTCAGTTTGTTGTTGGAATATAGGAATGCTACTGATTTGTGTACATTGATTTTGTAACCTGAGACTTTTCTGAATTTATTTATCAATTCCAGTAGTCTCTTGGTAGAATCTTTAGGTTTTTCTGGATATAGGATCATATCATCAGCAAAGAGCAACACTTTGATTGCAAAAGATGTGGAAACAACCCAGGTGCCCATCAACATGAGTGGATTAATAAAATGTGGTATATGTATACCATGGAGTACTACTCAGCCATAAAAAAATATCTGTGAACTACTTCTTGTTTTATCCTGACTATAGCTGGAGCCCATTCTTCCAAGTAAAGTACCAGAAGAATGGAAAAACAAACACCACGTGTACTTACTATTAAATTGCTACTAATAGATCAACACTTGTGTGCATATATGGAAATAACATTCATCAGGTGTGAGGCAGGTGGGAGTAGGGAGGAAGAGATGGGTAAATTCACACCTAACAGATACAGTGCATGCTATCTGGGGGACAGGCACACTTGTAGCTCTGACTTGGGCATTGCAAAGGCAATTTATGTAACCAAAGCATTTGTACCCTCATAATAGTCTGAAATATAAATAAATAAATAAATAAATCATAGAAATGGTGAGTCCTAAAAGAAAAACATTTTCAATACTTACACCATTTTTATATTATACTATTGTAAATTATTTGCAAACTACAGAAGACCAAAAAGAAGAAGAAGAAGAAAAAAAAAAACAAACTCTTGCGATCCCACAAAAAAAGTAAAAAAATTTTTAGATTCTACATGTAAGTGGGATCATGCAGTATTTTTCTTTTTGTGTGTGGCTTATTTCACTTAGCATAATGTCCTCTAGATTCACCTGTTGTTGAAAATGGCAGTGTCTTCTCTTTTACAGCTGAATAGTATTCCACTGTGTGTATGTACTACATTTTCTTTATCCATTTATTTGTCAATGTACGCTTAGGGTGTTTCCATATCTTGACTATTGTAAATAATGTCGCAGTGAACATGGAAGCACAGGCATTTCTCAAAGGTGCTAATTTCATTTCCTTTGGGTATACACTCAGCAGAGGCATTGTTGGGTCATATGGTAGTTTTACTTTTAATATTTTGAGGAATCTCTATAATGTTTTCTATAATAGCTCCAACATTCCAATATGAGTGTGTATATGTGTGTGTGTATGTGTGTGTGTGTGTGTGTAGTATGTACATATATATCAGAATATAGTGTTGTACACCTTAAGTAAATATGATAAAAATGAATAAATAAATTAAAAATAAAAAATAACCAAGAGGTATGTGGCTGAAGCAAGAAGAAAAATCAACATTCAGAAAGGTGAATGAATTTAGATTTTACTAGGGCAGTCTTAGGTGTCTGAGAACCAGCTCCTATTGGAATGAGAGTGACAAGAACCAGAAAAATGATCAGTATTTCTACCCTTGATGTGGATCAATATGAGAATCTTATGAGGTGAACTGAGTATCTCAGAGAATCAAGAAAGTAATGAAAAAAAGATGGCAGGAAAATTAGGAAGCTGCAGATATGTAGGCCTCCAAGGTAGAGATTTTGTGTAAATTATCCCAGTCCACAAGTTTGAGAGAGTGTGTCTACTGATTCCTGCCTTCTTTAGTCTAGTAGCCTAAGGATTGGGAACATCTGAAATGACAGGTTAAAGGCCCTCAAATCCTGGAGACAAATTGGGTATTTAGTGAAATATTAATTAATCTAGGCTTTGTGTTTAAGGCCTTGGACATATTAATTTTTAGAAAAATTGTTTATTTTATGTAATTTCACTTTTCTTAAATTCTTGAAGCAGAAATAACTTGAGACTGAGAACATGTTCTTTGCACTTATTTTAATGTTTTTTTGTTAAATAAATAGTGCCCAGAATATGAAAAGAGATAGTTCTATTTTCTAATATACCTTGAAATGTGAATACAATCATCAAACTTCTAAAAAATTATGGTTGTCGTAGGTGGTTCCTATCAGGAAGTTGAAATAGAAATATGGATTATATTAGTTTTTCCTAATTGATTATTAGTGATAAAAGCAAGCTATCTGACAAGACAATGCCGCAATGCCTTCATTTAGATCTACTTAGAGTCAGACCCCCAACACTGATAATTTGGGTTTTTCCTCATTACATGTGGAAATGGTTAAAATCATATACAAGAAATTATAAGATTCCACCACTCTTAAAATGTTGTTCCAACACATTGAAATGTATGCGGATATATTGTCTCACTTTGTTTTGTTAGAAGTCACATTTATTCTTAGTAAAGATTTATCATTTCGGACAATCACCCAGGTATTTAAGTCATAAGCTCAAAGCAGTTCTAAAAATGTAACTAAAGATAGACTGTGACCTTTTAGATGGTGAAAAGACTTATTTTTGAGCCATATGGTCAGCCTCAGGCTTAAGACATTAAAATTGAGGCTGGAGGGAGTTCAAACTATGACACTGATTAGTGCAGATGTCCCCACATTGGATGCACCAAAAGACATCAAGAAAATCTTATATGACAACTTGTCTGTTGTTATTAATACAATCCATGCAAAAAGAAAGGAATCATTCTTGGAGATGTCAATGCCTGAGTTTGTTAGAACCACATCAATCTACACGAGGTTATTTAAGACACAATTTTAGGCAAGATTTAGAAGGCTGAATGAAATACTAAACAAACCATAGTTTAGGGATCACTTATGATTGGATTATCACAAATATACCTGAATTATCACATTTCTCTTCCCTGACATTAAGTCTCAATTTCCGGGATGTTTTCCGTGGGATAAAATTAAACTGACCCTAATGAATCCTTGTCCTAAAGTCATGGTACACGTGATAAATTTCTAGATAGTAACTCACTGAACCTATTCAACTGATTAATTTTAAAAAAAATTATTTTTCCCAGATATAAGATAATTTAACAGTCATTTTTATCTTCTGATTCTCATAATAATAAGGTAGTATTCATCAAATTCCTCATTCAAAATATTATTTGGTTTTTTTCAGGCTGAAATCATGTTCTTAAAATAGAGAATGGCAAATTGATGTGACAGCTTATAAAATTCTATATTTACTATTTATTTTTCCATGATTTAGAATTAGAACCATGATACAGATTCTCTAATGCTATTCCCTCACCTTACCAACCTCAGGCTTGAGACGCTAGAGAAGTCTCAAATACTGACTGGCAGGAAGAAGAATATTAAACACATCATATTTTCAGGTTAGAGTATGAAAACAAATATGCTTAGGCTCTTGTGCTTTCCTTATTTAACAGATCATATCAAAATATATTAATAATAAAATATTGTTTATGATGCTCTACAATTTTTGTTTTTCCATTATGTTCATTATCATCCATCTTCAAAACCAAGATAAAATGATTTTTTCCAGGTTATGAAATAATTTGTTTAAATGCACCTTGGATACCTACCTTTTCCAAGATGATTGCTTAATGTTAGGGTGGGTCTAGCCCTCACGTGTACACACATGAGCCCACTCTATGAAAAATACAGTTGAGCAGCCAAACAGCATCATGTCCAAAAGGGTCTCCTGATACTACAACTTAGCATTGCTAATGTAATATTATGCTATATTGATGATGAATATTGATTTAGAAAGTGGAATATAAAAAAATATATAGAGTGGAGTGTTTTAGGCAAATTGAAAGTTGTAAAAGATACATGATAACTTTGCAGAAGCATTGAATAACCACCATCAGAAAGGAAATCTATTGTATAAGAAGGAAATATATTAATTTGGTAGATGAGAAGGAATATATGTTAGATCAGTGATCTCAGGCAATATTGTGAAAAAGCAGGTGAGATATAGAGGACTGCTCAAGATTTACCATCTTCCAACCACAATACTGGGATAAGCCAAGGGCATAGTTTGAGCTTGACTGATGAACAAAGCTAGCTATGAGCTGAGAACAAACTCATGTATTGCTACTGTTTTTCTAAATTTCTGGGCTACTTATGAAATTTCAATATGAAAAGCTATGTGTAAATAGTAATTAGAGCTTAATCAAAAGCATATAGCTAGTTTTATCTTGAGAAAAGACTTAGGGAACTTTTGTAAAGGTGTGTGTATGCCAAAGAATAAGACCTTGGATTTTATAAAGAAATTTAATGGAGCTTGCATATCAAAATATTTTGAGTATTTATTTATTAGCTTTTGTGTTTTCTACCGAGTTAGTCATTTCCATAGTAAATATACTAAATATATGTTAATTCATATTGCCTCACTTTTCCCATCTCAAACCTGCACAACATACAAGGAAATCTTAAGGGAGGTCAGAATAAATAAGTCAATACATATCCATCCTAATCTGCCCTCATTTTTTCCTAATATCCAAATCTATTTGCCGGTCTTGCCTGTGTTATTCCAAATGCACAACCCATCAATACTTTATGGAGTTCTTTTTGAGTTCGCTAGTCATGCTAAATTATTAAATATTTTTAACGATATAACTGTTCAAAGCAGCTGCATGTATACCAAGTGAATCTGCCTCCCGAACAAGAGAAAGACTCTTGACCTAAGTAGCGTATCAGGTTATCCCTCCATGAATTTGCAGTTAGATGTTCGGGTCTCGGGTTAAACTGCCTGTTGAATAGAGGAGGTATCAAATTTAGGAGCTGTGGCATGGTCATCAGGTGTATGTCACAAGGTCAGTGAATAATTCCTTTATCCTCTCTGCTAAGTTACGGATCAACTGAGAGGTAGATAAAAGGGACAGGCAGAAGGAGATCAAAAATTCAATTGTTCTACTAATAAAAATCTAGATTGGAGAACAAGGCTTGCAAGATTTAGTTTTGTGACAACGATAGTGTTTCAAATATGACACACTGCTGCAAGAGATTTTCGACCACTTCACAGCACAACACTGAACACCAAAGGTCTCTCAGTGAAAACAGCCCTTTTATATTATGTAGGCAGATCCTTGTGCCTCAACCAAAAATCACCAATAAGTCACTCCTGCCACGGAACAGAGAAGTCATCAGATAGACTGCAGGAGCTTTATTCTAATAAAGTTGCCTTTGTAGGGAAGCATACATCAGGAGTAGGGAATAAGCTGATTAACAGAAAGGAAAGAATGAAGAGACTATTCATAAAATGAGAGATCACCTAGATTCCTCACTGAAAATTGAATTTATCTCCTTTGCTGGGCCTCATTTAATCAACCATACATCTTCATTTTTTCATTTTTATTTTCCTTTTTTATCTAAATTTAACATTGTGGATCTATTTTTAATATTAAGTTTTATCTTGTCCTCTCTGAATCAGTCAGTAATCCTATCATGCCTTCCTTCATCAAAAGAAATAGTCCTAATTTCTTTTCCTTCACCATTGCTGCAATTCTCCATCACTTACAATCAAACCAGTATTTTCAAGTGTGTTCTGAGAAACATTTGTCCTTTGAGACCCTCTTCAAAGAAACAGGGGCTTTCTGTGATTAAATATATTTTAGAAATGTCACATACATTATCCCATTTTAGAGATTTAATATGCTCATTAGCAGAGACATCTTCTAATAAAGAAATATCTTTGACTTGTTTAATCCAAAATTCCCAGTGTTATCTAAACATAGCAATAAAAAAAAAAAAAAAATGGCTCCAGGAATTAGTGTTCTGTGAAACACACTTTGAGAAATGCTTTACCAAAATATTTTAATGCTCTTCAAACTAGTTCCCTGGCCTCAAAGGGAGTCATTCCAAATAAATGAACACCTCTAATGATATTACTGCCACACTTAAAAACATCCTATGTATCTGTACTACCTCTTGGACAAAAATAAGTTCAAACTACTCATGCTAATATTTAAAGTCAAGTACAGTGTTTACTCAAGCTATCTTTCTAGATGAAAATTCCACTATTCCCTAAAATAAAATTCTTGCTAAAGTTAAGTATGTTCTCTCACTCCTGTAAAAGAAAAGTAACCTGAGTTCTCTAAGCCTCGGTTTCTTTAAATTCTTTCTCATAATTGAAATTACATATCAAACATTTTCTGACTCACATTCCCCTGGCTGGGTTGTGAAACTCATTCAATTTTGTGTACTTGCCTTTACCCTTCCCTGTCTTTCTTTCTCTATGTGATCAGTTTTGTTCAATAGGCTTAGAGGAAATACAAAGTAGTGATTAAGAACCTTGGGTCCACATCCTAGCTAAGATCGCTTAATAGATATGCAACTTAAAGCAAATATTACTTATTCTTCTATGTTTTGCTTTCCTAGTAGGCAGATAAATAACTGGTTGGCAGGATTTTCATGAGATTAAATGAGAGTATGTCTGCATGGTAATAGAGCTTCCTAATATGTAGTTATTATGCTTAATATACTACAAATTCCTCTGTATCAGTACCCAGCTTTTGTTTCTTTGTAGTATCTCCATTTTATGTACAGGAGTTTTGTTCATGAGTAGTATTTCATGTATATGAAATATTTTATGTATTCAAAATGGAATTTCAAGGGTCCTTGGAGACCACTGAATTTAGCATCTTTATAAGTTGGAAAGTAATGTATTGAATATGTAGTTTACTTACCTAGTGTCACATAGCTAGTTGGTAGTAAATTCAGAAGCAGCCCTCTGAGCCAAGACCTACCAGATTCAGATTGTAATTAATTACTTACATAGGTTAAAATTTAACAAGCTACAGTTCACCGAATAGTTTACTTTCAAAGTAAGCACCATGTATGTGGTAAAATGTAAAAAAGGCCCCAATTTTTCTTCTCTTTGTGTCTGCATTCCCTTATTAACACCGAGTCTCCCACACTAACTAATGCCTTGGCTGTGTGACTTGCTTTTTCTTAACCATGGGATGTTATTAAGTGTGATGCAAGCAAAAGTTTGAAAAACATTTATGAGTGAGCCTTTTCTTCTTTTGGAACTCTCTAACCACCATGTGAAAATATTCGGATTAAGCTTTTACGATATGAGAGACCAGAAAAAGCAAAAATGAGTTTTCCCAGACCCTCAGGCCAACCAACCCTGAGCCAACCCATCAGCTGACCACAGGCACGTGAGTGAGTCAAACCGAGTTTAGCGGAAGTGTTCACCACCTGAATCCAGCTCGAATTCCAGACCCACAGAATCATGAGGTAAATGAAAGGTTATTTTAAGCTACTGCATTTTGGGGTGGTGTGTCACACAGAAAAGGTGAAACAATAAAAATTACTTTCTGGACAGATTATTAATTAAAAGTTGTATAAAAATAAGTAGCTATTAAGCCTCCTCAGTTGAAATCCCCTCATATATGAGAAGATATTACTTACTTTCCCCTACACAAAAAATTATTTAGTTAATAAGAAGTGTAATAGACCCTGATGTCATAAAATTGAGTGGTTTTGTCTTTAACACTTGTCAGTCGTTTTATCAGAACAATTATATTCTCTTAGAGGCTGGGTTTCTTTGTTGATGTTCTTTGGTTATTACTAGCTAGCTGCTCAGCTTATCAATTGATTCTGGCACATCAGAGGAAATATTCTGTTACATAACATACACTTTGACAATGCTCATGAACAAATAACTGAGGTACTTGAAAGCCATCTAGAATATTTAAAGAAAATGATTATATTAATATGTTATAACATTCTACCTAGATGTCTGAAAAAAATTAACAATTTGTCTCTCCCTATAAATGATATAAAATTTCTTACACTCGCATTGAGCAAAGCACCAGAAAGTTCTATCATTGGTTTATATGGACATTAGATACACTTTCATAGTGCACTTGGCAATGGGTTAGAGAAATTTGATATGGAACATATGGGTGATTATTTGATTTTTCCATTTACTTAGATGTCCATGAAAGCCTGAGAAACATTTCACTGGAATTGGTATGGTGTTGATAAATATTTATCAAGGATTCTTAATGCACATTTGAGTATGTAAATTATTCTCGAAGTACATGTCACAAGTAGGGTATAATTCGTATTTTGCAGGCTGCTCCAAACACATATATAATGCTTGTATGTATTTGTATATATGTACTGAGAAAATAAATATTTCTATTTTTCTATGAATTTTAGACATGTTTATTCTTTCTCCATAATATTTCTTAAAGTATATATAAACATGAATGATGCTATTTTTTTTTTAAGGAAAATTTTACCTTATTGTACAAAGGGTCCAATGAAAGTATATCATTTGGCTTTGATGGTGCAGTTTGTGAAATCATTCTAAGAATTTCTGTCAGCTCTGTGACTGTGTATAGCATCAGAAAGTAGAGGACTAATGCACCAAAACTAGATCAGGAAAGTCAATAGGCAAATAATAAGAGGAGAAGTGTTTTTTTTAGTTTGCAAGTAACCATTTAAAAACCAAATATATAAAAATCCCAGAGATAAACTATATAATGGATTTTAATTCTATAAGCAGTCATGAAGTAGTTAGGCACAGTGACCAAAGAAAATAGATAAACAAACTTCGGAGAGGCAGAAAGGAACCAAGCAATCCTCAGGTAAAGAACGTTCATGCAAGGTAAATAAATATGTATGATATTCTAGTGGCAAAATGGTGTTGATTCAGAGGCAAGTTTCTATCTATTTTAGAACTTGTATTTTAAATTATTTTAAATTATGTGCTTCCTCAGGGGTAGAATCTAATCTCCAAGTTGCAGCCATTATAGGATGATTATAGGATATGTTCCTGAAAATTTGGGCTATATTTGGGCTGTATGGAAAACAGTATGAAATTTAGAGACATAAAATGACCAAGAATAATTCCCCCGTCAGTCAATGCATCTTTGTGAAGAGCCCATCCTGTGAAGGGTCTCTACCTCATTGACTGGCGGAGGTTTATTGTAGACAATTTGTAACAGGACATGAATTAGTTTAGCTATAATAATAAACTTAACACTTTTTTAGCTTTTACAGTTTACGTAATTATTTTACATAGCACATTATATCACTATATATAATTATTCACATTAAGTTGCTAAATTAATTTTTCTAGTTTTGTAGACCTATTCAGTACTGACTACTAACCCCTTTAACTGGTATTTCTTGGTTCATGAATTGCGTATGAACAACTATTAGCCTCATTTCATTTTTTCACTATTTGTAAAAACCGAGAACCTAAATGCTAATAGATTCATTCTGCTTTCACAAGCTGAGAAAGTTCCTCTCACTCTGCCAAAATCACGAATTCATAGTGTAAGTTCTACCATTGTAATACTTTTATTTTTTTTAATTTTCTGACTAATCAGAAGAGGATGCCTCTCTTTGGGTCACAGAAGGCTCTTGAAGTTGGGTATTATACTATGTAGTTTATATCTTCATTCTTTTAAAAAAATATATAAATAGAATCTTGCTATGTTGTCCAGGCTACTCTCGAACTCTTGGCCTCAAATGATCCTCCCACCTCAACCTCCCAAAATTCTGGAATTACAGGCATAAGCCACTGTGCTTGCCCCATACTTTGTATTTTTAAAAGGGTGATTCTCCAGTGGAATTTAAACTACATGAAGCACAAAGAAAGTCATTTCATTTCTGTCTCTCCAGAATCTATCCCAATGCCTAAAATGTATCAAATATTTAATAAATATTTGTGGAACAAATACATTATGAATAAATGAATCATGAAGCCAACTCTGACTATCACTATTTTGATAACACTGTCAACTCCAAAAGAATGAACAGAAATTGTGGAAAATATGTATTTTACATATACATAATATATATATATTTCAGTATATATGTTGGTCTCTATCCTTGGTTTCTTGCACAGAGGTTTTAAAAGCCTTCCAAATTTTTAGCAAGCAGAGTGCTAGGAGAATCTTTTTTCCTAATATTTGGCTTTTGATCTCAGTTTTTGACACAGAGCTCCTAAGATATTGTAATGTCCTGAATGATAGGAGCATCTGACAGAGATCTTAAATCCCTTGGAATTTTCTGGGTGATGGGAGTATCTTTTGTTCTAATAAGGTGACTCTTGGTGGGTTCCTAGATGGGAGGAGGTCAACGGAAAAACCAAACCATAATTAGATGCTTGGAACTGTAAGCTCTACCCTACTCCCATTTTTTGGAAAGTGGAGAGGGGCTGAAAATGGAGTTAATAATCAATCACGCCTATGTGATGAAGCTTCCATAAAAATCCCTGAACTATAGGGTTTGGGCTGCTTCCAGGTTTCCACACACATCCAAGTACCGGAAGGATGGCACACTCCAACTCCATGGGGACAGAAGCTCCGGCACCGAAGACCCTTAGAGACCTTACCCTATGTACCTGTTCATTTGGCTGTTCATCTATATCCTTTATCATATCCTCTATTAATACAGTAAACTTATGAACTATGTGTTTCCCTGAGTTCTGTGAGCCATCTTACCAAATTTATGGAACCCAAAGAAAGGGGTCTTAGGAACCCTGATTTATAGCCAGACAGTCAGAAGAATAGCTAACAATCTACTACTTGTGATGGGCATCTGAAGTTGGTGGGTGGCGGGGGCAGTCTGGTAGAACTAAGTTTATGTGGGATCTGGTTCTAACTCCAGGTAGATAGTGTCAGAATTAAATTGAATCCTAGGACACTCAGTTGGTGTCTGCTGAAGAACTGCTTGGTGTGTGGGGAAAGATCACCACACATCTGGTATCAAAAGTGAAGTGTTCTTTCTAGCATTCAGTATTGAATAATGTGAGCGAATAGGAAAAATAATTTTTTTTTTCCCTATCTCATGCAGTTATAAAGCCAAAAGAAGACAAGGGAAATAGATTTATTTGTGTTTTTTTAACTCTGTTTTTATTTCAATAGATTTAGGGGGTACAAGTGGTTTTTTGTTACATGGATGAATTGTACAGTGATGAAGTCAGGGCTTTTAGTGTGCCCGTCACCCAAATAATGTACAATGTACTCAACAGGTTGAATTTACTCAATAGTTGCTTCACTACATTGACTGTAAGTGTTAAAAAAAAAATATTTGATTATTCACCAGGACAGTCACTGGCAAACACAAAGCTAAATAAAACCATATCTGATGGTAAGGAATGTAGTCAGCATGCTGACTGATTATTCACAGTTTGTAACTTCAAGAAAAATAATATATCTTTACCATTTATAAAAGTTAATTTTGGGGGTGCAGTGTACCCCCAGAGTTATTAAATTTAGACTTATCTAAATTTATCACGTAAAACTTCAATGTCCTTATTTTTCCACTACAAAACTAACATGAATTCTAACTTTAGGTCAAGGTCAATTGGTGGAAGATACTTGGCAACAGTTGATATGCCTATGAAATGGAATTAAGCATAATTTTTCACCTTGTTAATGACATACGCATGCAACACCAAGTATTTAGCAATATTTGTTAATCAGGGAATCCATTGTGAATGATTAAAGGCATATTAAATATGTAATTTGTAATGCAGGCTCAAGGCTACTATTGCATTTTTGCTCTAATGAGTTAGTGTGTTTAAAGAGATAATGATGTTAGGTTAAAGTTGTTTTAACTTTCAAAGAAAAGAGCTTTTAATTAAAATAATCATAGACTCTCCTTGAAAACCTTATTGTCTTTGTAAGGGGAACTAAGGAATTATATTTTGTCCTGCAATTGAATTTTCAAAATACTAATGCCAAATGTGATATGAGAAATGACCAGCGTGGTCATGGAAAAAGATCATGTTTGATTGTAGCTGATTCAGAATTTGTTCACATTGGAGGAATGGAAGAGACAGTAGAAAATAAACCTTACAAGTCATGGATAAGCTGAAATATGACATTCAGCAGAGTGATAATTTGACTGTGTTACACAAATTAACTACCAAACCAGGAATGCCTGTAGAGAAAAGAGATTATTTTAGCTTCCTGTATTCAATTCAAATAGGTCAAGATCATGTTACCTTGTAAATTGAATTGCATCCAATGTATAAACCTTTATAAGGGAAAAACCTAAGCCTTTTAAAATTCCAATATTATCAGTAAACCAGGTCATACATAGCTATCAAGGTCTTATTTGCATTTAGGATAATCTAATATGTTAAATCTTGTGAGATTATCTTTTATCTTTGGGTCTTTTTTGATCAATCTGAATGATCATTATCTATTTTGTCTTAACAAGTGATTATTAATACCTTGAAAATGATATTTTTAAGCTACTTTATAAATATGTCAACTTCTTTGTAAAGAAGGTAGATCATCATATTTTCACAATGAGCCTTCATTGATTATTGATGATATTTTTGACAGAAAGGGACACAATAAGAGAAAAATTTATTTTATCTGTTATTGTTTTCATTGTCATCATCATGACAATCATCCAAAGCATTTTTCATCATCAAAGTTTAAAAGCATTTGTACTCAGTTCTTGTCAGTATATAGTACTTTTCTAAACATTGTCATAAATAAGATAATAAAATTGTTATTTCACTGTCATCCATAGTAAGAGTTGTTGTTTACATTTGCCTTCACAATGTAGTAAATTTGGATGATAATCTTGAGAGGGGCCTAATTTCATTCCTATAGAATGAAATATTAGATTATATACTAATTTTCCTTTTAACTTGAACTCACTCTTTTGTATAGGTATGAATAAAATTAGCCCTTTTTTACATTTTAATAATAATATTCAGAAGAAACAAAGTATTCTATGGCATTGTTAATATTTTTAGAAGTAAGATTTGTGTAATGGATATTCTTATCTAATTAATTTCAATCTGAAAAGTTATGTAGAAACTCATTGGTGATTCCCTTTTTATATTTAATTTTTTACAGTTTAATTGAAAATTCAAATAAAGTAAGAAAATTAAGGATTTTTGTGCCTGGAAAAGCAAATATATTGGTGATAATATTGTAATTCTAGATGTATTTCTCATATGCCTGATTGATATAAGCCGGCCAGGTAAGCATGAGGCCTGTAAGGTTACAGCTATTTTTTTTTTCTTATAAAGGCAATGATACTAAGGGACAGAGAACATTATTATTTATTGTATTTATAAACTGGAGCCCAGGGTGCATTTAGAAAACTATGAATTCCTGGGGATACAAAAGAGCAGAATTTTCATTCTCTATCATGTTGAGCTCGTTTCCTACGAAGTATTTACTTGATAGGAATGATCTTTCTCTATTTCCTACATGCCATAAAAACCTGCCTCACAATAGAAAATGAGGATCTTTGAAACTCTGGAAATTTGAAATATTATCTAAGATTCACCTAGTTAGTAAGCAAACAGATTGCCTCAATTATTCTTACCCTAGAAATTCAAGTTAGCAAAATTTTAGAAACAGCAACAAAGTGTTAAATATGACTATACAGTATGAACCAAGGCAGAAAAAATTGTGAACTAAATAAGATTTCTCAGAGGCATAAACGGCAGACTCAGTGAAGCATTGAACAATGATCTATGGCAAACAATTAAATATAAATTAGCATAGCTAGATAAACAGAGGCTTGTGGTAGATCAAAACAAAAAGAATTTGCAGAATAAAATTTGGCAGCGAGTGGCCAGAATAAGCAAGTATATGAGTATTATCAATTATAGAAATAAAGAAACATCAGAATATTCACAAATAGTGCTGTAAATTGATAGTCAAAGAAGAAAATGATAGAGATGCTAGAAAACAAAGAATTGCATGAAAAACATACATAAGGCAAAATTATAATCAAATGATATAATCATCAGATGCAACACCATGGTAGACAATTGAAAGAAAAGTGAACTTTAAATCAGGAACAGTCCTTTAAAGGAAGAAATTAATGCAAATTTTTCATGATAATGTAGGGAGATTAGAAAATACAAGCAATAAATTTTTTGGCCAGTACTCACATTTTATTCTCCTAACAATTTTATTTTTAAATGTCTCTTCTATGGGTCCTAATAAACATCATAATCACAAAATATTGATAATCTTGACAATGCCTGTATATCAAGAAATAAATATATTCAAATACTTTCAGAATTTAAGTTTGATAATGAATAAATTAAATTACTATAGTTTCTCACAAATGTCAAGATGTTTTACGTTTATTCAGATAGAAAGCTTTTTAGAACTCGTGTTTTGTGGTTCATATACACACAATTCTTTTTGCTGAGATTGCCAATGTTGAGTTGTTCTGTATATTTTTAACATTTTATTTAATGTATTTGCACATTTATGATAAATACCTTATTTCTAAAAGTTTTAAATTAAAAAAATATAATCTTGCAAAATATTTTTTTCAATTAACCTCAGAATGTATAAATCCCATGTCATTTTTTGAAGTAAATGCCTTTTGCAGATTAAAATGCAATATAATCACATGAAAATGTTTTGGGAAATGGAGAAAAATATAGGTTCATAATTATACCAATTTAACAATCATAGTTTACATTTGGGTAAAATGCAGGTTGATCATATTTTTTTTTATCTATTTTGTTATTATTTCCATTATACCCTTATAAGCTGTTATTTTCATATAACATTAGTTTTGTTGTTTTTTTTACACTATATTCCCTTGTCTTCCTTAAAATCTACCTTCTTTAAAAAAATAGTAACCATTTAGGCAAAGATTTTTTTATAAACTCAAAATAGTGTCATTTTATTACATATCCAATCAATCATGATGAGGAGGCCAATGAGACACACTCTTGCTAAAGTTCTTAAATCCCTTGCTTTTCATCAAAGAGTGCAGAGAAGTTCCATCAAAGCTGCATGTTTGACTGAGAAATACATCATGAAGTCTTCATGATATAGACCTGGGCCTCAGGTTAAGCTTAGCTCTCCTGAGCCACTGGCCAAATAGGAGTTCACAACTTTCTGGCAGCCATCAGTACTCAATTGCCTGGGGCACAGTTATGCAGCTTGCATCTGCCTTTGAAAGTGGCCTCCTTTGACCTATCTGGGCACCAGACAAGGCAGGTCTCAGCAGGAACTAGGTATCTGGTCAACCTTGTCAGCCTTTCTCACACCTTTGATCATGCCAGAGAGGGAGCAGCAGATTCATGAAGAAAGGCTTTAGTGTTATAGTGAATGACCCTTTCACTCTCAGTTTCCATGGGGCAGGTAGAGGCAGGTGTAGTGACCAAGTATTGACTAAATAAAAAGAGCAAGAGTCAATGGCTTTAAGAAGCTGAGATGCATTTAGAAGTAAATTTCAGCTTCTTTATTGATCCAGACATGGACTTCAAACTCCTGTCGAACTATCCTCAAAGTTTGCTGGTCCAAAGTTAGCTACTTCTAAGTGTTCTGGATGAACATAGGATTATGTCTACATGGATCCCAAGAGCCACTCTCTGCAAATAGGATCATGTTATCCAGGGGCAGCCAACACAACTGTTATACAGCTGAAGGAATTAATGCTCCAGGAGTTCCAAAATAAAAGCAAAGGGGTCTGCAAAGGATTAGCCAACCTCAGGTAATTGGAAGGGATGACCTGTGGCTGTTCTACTCATCATTCCACTTTTCATCATTCAAAAGATGAAATCTATGATCACAATGGTGGGGGAACTTCTTCTGGCCTAATCATCCTTTATCTACAGAATCGAATGTATTACTTGATATGTCACAGGTACTAAATGAATATGAGTAAAGGAATGAATGATTCTGGCCCTGAAGTGTTTCCTCAACCTGTCCCTCAGTCCTATGTTGTTAATTTTATTTGTTTATAATTATTATTAAAATTATTATAATTATTATTGTAAGTTGTTTGTTTCCTACTTGTAATTTACCTTGTATAAGTGTTTCATGACTTTTATTTGATAAATCTCATTTCTTAGGGTAAAACGACTTAAAATTCTTCATTTGATTTTAATTCAATATGCACATCATTTAATTTTATTTCTCTTCAATTAATTGTAATAAGCCATGGTATTCTTCATTTTTTATGTGATCCACATTCTATTGCCCTTCTCTCATTTCATAAATGCATGACTGATTACTTAGGGAGAGACTGAATCACCTCTTGAAAATATGACCAGGTACATTAACTGAGACTTGCTGTTTAACCTTCATTTCTCCTTTTTTTGTAACTGTTTTTCATTACTTAAAATTCCAGGAGTGTTCTCTTCCAAGGTGTTTTTCCTCTAAGGACACCTAAACATTGCCTAGATGAAATATTTTGAGATGTTGTTCTGAAAATATAATTAAAAGCCAGGAAATTGGTTATATTTAAGGAATCATTGTCATATAAATTATATTTAATGTAGTCTAGTATAAAAAAAGATTTTGTTGCATTAAAGAAGGATAAAAGTTTACTCATCAAGGCAGATCTTTCAGAAAATTTTACTTCAAAGAGGGGATTTCAGTGCCCATAAAACAGTTTGAAACTGAACTTGATTTGGAGAACTTGGGGTGGCATGGGACATTTAAAAAAGTGAAATATTTGTTTTAATAAATAGATTTCCATAATTTTTCCTACACATAGGTCAATATATTATATAAAAATGGAATGCCATCTTTAAAATTCCATTGTCCCCAAATTTTATTATCTTGCAATTTTAAAATTTGATTTTTTTTTTCTATTGGACTGAGATGCCATCAGCTCTACTTTGCATCTAACCTCCCTTTCCCTGGAGATTTATATCCCCCTCATCCTGCTCTATGTATTCTTTTTTTAATCATACTTAGCACTTCTTATATTTAACATAATTTAATTATTTTATTTTTTATTTACTGTGTAGGTTACTTGAAGGCAGTGATGTGTGTGTGCATGTGTGTGTGGTGTGTGTGTATGTATGTGTATGTATGTTTATTAATTAATGTATCCAGAGTAGTTGGGGACCCTTCTGGCACATTGTAGAAACATATTTAAAAAATAAATATTTGTTAAATGTATGGTTTTTCAACAGTGACCAAAGTAAAACTAATAATCTTTTATTTTTCATACGATGAAAATTTTCAGTGTGATGTTAAGGATCATGATAAATTTGCCACCTACACAGCACAATTTAAGTTATATATCAAAAAGCCTTAACTTTTTATTTATTGTTTGTTACTGTTTCAGTGATTGCAATTTAAATGTTATCCAAGTTTGCAATAAAATTCTACCTATGGGCCACATTCCCAAATCTGTGTCATGGATGTTTCGATGGTGAAACTGGTGGTTGTTTAATCTAACAAAACCAATGTTATAGGTTTTTAGAAATAGAAATGATCATTGAAATCATATATTCTCAATTCACCTATATCACCTATGGAAAAATTGACTTCATGTGGCAAACAGAGATCGACAAAAAAGAATGAAACTTAAATATATTTTTTCCATATAAAAATTCATTTAGTTTTATTGTTTCACTATGAATGCAGGTTTCTGTAATCTGTATGGCATGTATGTAGCTTATATCATATAAGGGAATTATGCTGAATGGTTTTACAAGGTCCTTCTGAACTTTAAAACTGAAATTTATGATTTCTTATAGGTATTTTTTTTGTTTGTTTTTCTGTGTTTTAGAAACAGGGTCTCACTATGTTGCCCAGCCTGGCCTCAAACTCCTGGGTTCAAGCGATCCTTCCACCTCAGTCTCCTGAGTTGCTGGGACTACAGGTGTATACCACTGCACCCAGCTCTTATAGGTTTGTTCAGTACTTTATAAGGCATTTCAAAAATTTAGCCTCCTAATAATTCCATATCAAAATTTAATAGGGGAATAAATTTTGCATGGATTTTTCCTCAATAATCACATTACCTTTTTTCAAGAGAATTGTAAGAGCACTTTGGCATTATTTCTCCCATCTATGTAAATTTACAGAAGAACATTAACTGTGGAGGGGGTGGTACGAAAAACAATTAAAAGTCCTTGTCTTTGGTCACATAGTTATTTTAACCCAATTAAAAACGGTTATGAAAGAAGTCTAGTGGTTATAGGATAACTGGAATAAAATTATTTTCCTAAATAAAGAAGCCTGTATAATCTATATATTTATTTCCCAATAAACAAATAAATAAATAAAATCCACTTGCTTTGGGCTTTTCCTCTTTTTTGATGAGGAGGTGGTTTAGATAACCATTTATTTTTCTTTCAGATTCACAGGCAGAATAATGATGAGAGTGGATATGAGTTACGATTTGAAGCCCCAGAATTGTTTATTCTTAACATGAGAGACAGAATATGTAATTGAGGGGTAGGAGCCTACACTTGTGTTTATTCTTGAATAATTTCTGGTTAGACTTTCATCAGAAGAATTGTATGTTCACTGAAAAATAAACAGAAACCAAGGCAAGAAACAAAAGAGTACTGGTTTAGGAAATCAGGAAAAGGTCAAAGAGAGGCAGAGAAAGAAGGGAACACAGAGATAGAATCAAGTCAAAAGCACTATGGAAAAAAATAAGAAAATGTACCACTCTGATACACCAATGACATTAAGTTATCCATCCAAGCATTGCATCTCCATGTAACCAATTCTTGTTCTGGCTACTTTGTAGCTGACATTATTTAGTGTTATGTAAGAAATAATCACTAGCAGGCCCACTAAACAATTTGTATTATAACAAAAATTTTGAGTGATTTTGACTAAATTTTGCAAAAACACAAAACAAATGAAAACAATAATTCCAGTCTGAGTAACTATCTTATTTCTTTTGATTTGCAGACACTCTAATAATTCATTATCTTGTCAAAATTTTTTGTAGTTTTAAGATGTATTTGTAGCTTTTGTAGTAAACTACTTTTAATAGTATTTTATTTCTTTTGAGTAATATTACTTCTAGCTGAGTTGCTATGCATCACTTTATCCATAAACTGTCTGCTAGAAAGTGCACAAACTGAATTGCAAAGCCTCTTAAGATTGCCCGATTATGTCCTTCCCCACATATTACTTCTGGATAAATTTAATGGTCTGACACAATTCAAAGGTGCTATTAAACACTTTACTAGAGAGGAAATTGAAACGTATGGCTTAATTCTAATAAACCTAAATAATGTAATTATTCCTTAAGTGTTAGAATGCTAGTTGCTGCTCAATCTCCTTTCTCTCTTCTTGCCTTGTAAAAATAGTTTATTTTGGCCAAAGATATACCCAACTTAGAGACAAAACTCTCCAGGCTTTCTTGCAATGAGGGATAGCCACATTACTAAGCTTTGGACAAAGAGATGTAAGTGAGAATGTTGTGTCGGCCTTTAGGAAAACTACTAAATAGGAGCCTGGAGCTCTTGAGTAATGAGTTATGTAGAGCCATCTTAGACTATGAGTGTATCCTGATGATGGAAGCTAGACCCAGGTATCTGGTGACTTTCTTGAGTAGCCTGTCAGCCAGGGAATGCTTACATTCAGGATGCATTCAGGATTCTTTTAAGAGAATAAAATCTTACATGTAGTATAAGCCACAGCAAACCAATGTATATGAAAGCCACTGTTAATACATATTGCCTCCAAGAATATCTTACATATAAGATATTTACTAAAAGAAAATAAATTTTTTATAGAACTAGTAGAACCAATATATACCTTAATTCACTTCCCTAATTATACATTTAAGAAAATGTAGTCAAATTGTGGGATAAGGAAGTCAGCTAACATTTTTAAGAACTTGAAATACAATTTGTGTAAACTTTGATTCCAAGGCTTCTCAACTATATCTGATGTTTAAAAAACATAAATCTATCTTTATTACACAATATGAAAAAAAATAAAGATGAAAGACTCACCTTTATTTATATCTGTTATAAAATTCACCGGGGAGTGCCAATCATAAAAATTTATTCATAAACTGTTTATACAAAGCATATGTTACATCATTTGAACCTAGAATGCAATAGAAAAGCCATTTGTTAATTTAATTTCTGCATATTATATTTGAGATTAGCATTACCTTTTAAACAGATACAAATATAGCTCTTACGTCAAATTTAATTGCCTCAACATTAAAAAAAGAATAGATTGAGGCATACTTGTGTAAATATATAGTTTTTCTTGTAGTTTAGTTCAGATTTATATTCCAATAATTACTTTTGCAATGTAGAAAAAGTAGGTTTGAGAGAGAAAAAATGATGAGTTTAATTTTATACATTTTGAATTTGAAGTGACTACCGGATACTGAAGGTGATGAGGGTGCAATTGATTAAATAGGTCTAAAGCAAGGAGTGAGGACAAAGACTGACACAGAGACTTGAGAGTCATTAGCATATAGATGAGAACGGTTGCTGCTATACAAGCAGGCTGTAAAGTTGAAAGAGCAGTGAGCCAGAGATGGCATCATGGAGATGGGCAGATGACAAGATGTCCCTAAAGGAAAATCAGCCTGGGCAGGAGAGAACAAGAGCTGGATCACCTAAGGCAAGAGGACAGACCCTTTCTCGAAGGGAGTTGTTGGCAGTGTTAAATATGCCAGGAAAGTCTAGCAGCACAAGGGCCAAGGAAAATCTATTGGACCTGAGATAATGGAAGCTAGATGGGAAACATATTTTGTTTGATGAAAGATGAAGATTAAAGAAAGAGGGTTGAAAATCAAATGGAAGATTAAAAAGTGAAGATATGTAGTGGGTCCTGTCACTTATGAGTAATGTTGATTTTTCTTCTTTATTTTTGATTCTTATAATTGCCTTCACGATAACACTAATAAAAGTGGTTATATCAATAAATTGTGACTAATTCTTTACTTTGAAAAAACTACTTTTAGCTTTTCATCATTTAGCTTGAATTTTTTTTGAGTTACCGGTAGAAATTCGTGTTACCTTATGATACTCTCTGTAGATTCCCCTTTAAAAATGCAGGGCTCATTTTCTAGCTACTAGGAGTGTTGCTGGCAGACAATTCTTACCTGTCAAACTCCTATCTGGATTGCCTTGGCCGAAGAAAGCCACCTGATCTGAAGTAATTTCTTCCTGGACACTCCTGCATCAAATAACTGATCATCAAAGGGTATAGATGTTAGGCTTGTTCATCTGAGTCAGGGCAACTTTGAAGTGTGATCCTAGCTTTAGATCTCCACCTATAATCAGCTAAGGCTTCCTTTAAGATTTCATCAGGGATCAACTATTCCCTCAGCCTTATCTTGCTTCCCTCCCCTCCCTCTCACAAGAGTTCATTCCCGGAATCTTCCCCAATAAACCAACTATATGCTAATCTATGTGTCAGAGCTGGCTTCCTAAGGGAACCCAAACTGTGACAATATTCTTTGTCCAATTATTTACTTTTCATTTATTTCTAATTTCCTAAATATACGCATTATTATTACTTTAATTTTATGACCTCCTTGATTATTTTTGGACTATACTGGTAGAATAAATGCACACTAGCTTTCTGTCATGATGAAGTTCTGAGGTTGTGAGTTTTCATATGAAATCAATAGGAATTGATGAAAGGGATCCAATATTTGCTTCCTGTCACTCATAAGCTTAAGACATGCACATTTCTGACACATGGGAATTTTCTCTTTGCTCTTTCATGTACAACTATACATGGAATTTATTTTGGTTATATTTTATCTGTATTTTTATATTAAGGTAGAAATTTCTGCATTATTTCAGTCCACCATGTTTCTTAAACCAGAAGTTCCAAATATTAATGCATTTCCCAGTCTATTTTCTATGCAAGAAAGCACACACATAAATCACTCAATGGATTATCTATATAAATTTTTTTCTGTATGATTACATTTTTATTAATATTATTTTGAATAGCTATAGAAAATCTCCCTGGTTAGCTTACAATGGATTCCCTAGAAGTAGATCCTGTGACAGGATGTGTGCAAGTGTTTTATTAAAGCTGTGCTACCAGAAGAAATTGGTAAGAAGCAAAAAAAGCAGAAAAAGGAAGGAAAAATCCATGCAACTACGAAATTTGAGACAAAAATCTCAGCTTCAGCCTGATGGTATATCATAAATTACACCACATTGTTTGTCCTGCCTAAAGCAAAGGAGTTGGGTTTTCAACCATTGATTAAGGGCCACCCAGAGGGACATAAACTCTCAAACTCCTAAATACTTCCAGGTCTCAGTAGTACAGGAACATTCCTCTGAAGAAAGTTACAGGTACAAGCCTAGAGAAAAAAGCACACAAAAATAAGAGGAATGGCTTATAGAAGTAATAATGGATCTAGCACCAATAATGTCTACAGTACTTATCATAAATTTACTCACATATATGTTGAAATGGAGCTCATGTTTTCTAACTAAGAAACTTTTAGAGGTCTTAAGATGAATGTGTAGCATGCAAAATTTTTTTCCCATTCTGTAGGTTGTCTGTTTGCTCTCGTGACTGTTTCTTTGGCTGTGCAGGAGCTTTTTAATTTAATCAGGTCCCATTTATTTTTGTTGTTGCTGTGATTTGATTGCCTTTGGGGTTCTCTTAAGACGGATGTGAGAATCAGGGGTTCTTATCTACATAATACCAATTGCACAACTGCAATATTAAGATAAAAGAACATAAACATGTTCTCAAAACATGATCCCTCATCTCTCCTATAATCAAAGATGGAACTAAGACAAAGATAAGATGAAATACGGGACATTATGGGAATGAGATGTCAGCAGGAACCTATCTACAAATGTGGATCTTATATAAACATAGTGTCAACAGAGGATAGCATGAGCACCATGCTGCTTTGACTGCTCTGGAGGTTTCTAGAAAAGTGAAGGTGAAGATATCAGAAAGAAAATGGTAGGTCGATTGGTCTATGACTGGTCAGTGATTTGCAGGTTTTGCTCAGGGTTCAAAAACAATGGAGAGTAGTGACTTTGGTATCCCTACCAAAGTAGTTGAAGGTCCATAGCTATTTGCCCAGGTAATTGAATTTATGGAATCAAATTTTTGATTTCTCATTACTTAAAATAATTAACAGTTATTCATGTTGGCTTAGTGTACTTTTTCTTCATTCAGAATTTTACATTAACATTGTTATCATTATGCACACATGGACAAATCTGATAATTTGATGAAGGTTAAAATTTACAAATAACAATGGCCAAATTACCCCTGGAATTTGTGATTTATATTTGTTCTAAAATTTAAAAATATTTGAAAGAATATATTCTCTTATTGAATTTATATTGAGAACGAAAACTACTTAGGTCTTTATTCAACATCTTCCAATATGTACTAATGAAGCAAAGGAAAAGATATGGAAAATTTTTCTATAAAATTGAACATAATAATGTTATTTAAATCAAGAGTTGAGCATTTAAATGTCATAAATATCAAAAATTCCAAAGAAAACTTTTAACTTTAAATTTTAATTTTTCTTTTAATAGAAACATATATTCTTGCAAATATATTATTAAATGGAATAGAAAATTAATGTTCTAACCTTATTTGCCAATCCTCCTAGCTTCCTGAGTATCAGCTCTTTAATGATAAGAAATAAAATAAATCAACCCTTTTAAAATTATGTAAGTCTTTAAAATAAAAATCATGTTTTAAAATGGGACAATTAAGAAAATTTGTCCTTTGATTTTTAAGGATATACTCCTAACAGAACCTTTCTTCCAAGGTGACTCAAAATTATTTCATAGGAAGTTAAAAATCATATTTAAACTTTTAAGAAATCTCAGAGCAGACTTTTGTCAGTTTCTTTGAGGTAATTTCATAAAGCTGCAGTGCCCCCTGGTTGCTGTTTCACCCACCATTTCTGGCCAGCCTTTGAAGGAAGTTTTGAGCCTCTGTCTGATACCACTCTATGAAATCTTGCAAATAAAAAAGCTTCTGAAAATCAAATTTGTTACATTGGAATGAACTTATTTGTATTGTAAGTGTTTTAAAAGTTGGCAATAGCCTAATCATTGTAACATTATAGCTGGAAATTATTGGTTTATTGCATTCTTGTTCTCACTCATTTTTTATTAATTGTATTGGAGTTAGTTGGTCTTAAGTTTTGGATTTCACTAGAAGGGTATTGATCCACATTAGTTATGATTTCCAAATTGATAAATATGGATTCTTGTAAGTTTTGGATACAACAAAAGCACTAATAATTTTCAGAATAATTCATTTCTTCTTCTTTTTTTAATTTTAGTGTAAACAAAGCAAACAAAAAGAAGACCATTAATATGAATATATTAATTGACAGAAATTTAAACTAATTGGGTTAACCAAAAGGTTATTTGAAAATATGTTAATAAACTAATATTTTGCACTAAAAGGGCAGAAAATATCAGATGGGTTGTAGTGTTCATTTTTCACTTTAAATAAAGAATATCATTTATCAGCATCTCAAATAATATGAACCATAGGAGAAAGATAATTTTAGTAAACCTTAGGAAAACAAAGAATAAAAAATCCATGCAATCCTAAATTAAAACTATTCTTTCTACTATCATAAAAATAGGATACATTTAAAAAACAGAATTCACCAAGTGACAGGCAAAAATGAACTGTGGAGCACTGTGTGAGGAACACCTACTTGAAATTTCAAATATTCATTTCTGAAGCTATGTGCCTGATGAAATTAATATTAACTATACATTTTATTTTTTATTGGAAATCATAATAATGAATAAACTAAAGTTGTAGAAGAAAGTATAAAAGTGACTCTATTTAACACCATTTTTTAGGTCCTTAATAATTTGTATTAGTCTCTACAACAAATTATACAAAGAATATTTATTGCTAAAAAATCACCACACTTTCAGTGAAAACAAAACAAAATCCTAGTCAGTAGACTATATTCTAAGTTAATATTAATAATTTATACTACTGGGGCTTGTAAATCTTGTATTGAAATATCTGCAACTAATCAAAACTTACTCCAAAGACATTGATTAGAAATATTAATGATAACAGCAAACATGCAAAACTCCTAAATTAATTATTCACAGTTTAGCAGATAACAAAGTAAAAATTTCTAAAATGAAAGGATTAAATACAAATGAAATAAGTCACTAAAAATCTAGATACCATGACTTCTGTGTATAACTTGAAGAAATTTAAATTGCATTTTATAAATAAAATTCACTAAGTACATTTAGCTGATTAAGAAAGAAAGCTTCCTACTTGAAGCATCAATTAATTAATATTCAAACCCTGCCCCTGAATTCTGTATTTTCCTCCAGGGTTTCCTTAGGATGAAAAGGCAGTTGTTATACAAAAATGCTAACAAAGTGTTATGATAAACCCATCTGTGGTAATTCCTCAGTTGCTAATATAAGAACAATTAAAAGAGCTCATGTGAGCAGCTCTGCATCATTTCTTGGCTTTGACAAGCAGCAGTGCACACAACATTTCAACAATATCCTCAGAGGGAGTCATTTCAGAAACAACTTGGAAATACTCACCAAAAAAAACGTCTGGCAAGAAAGTACTCCAATTCAGGAACTTGCTGCTTTGAACTTTGAGGCATGCAACATGTTTAGGATCTGTTTAACACTATAGCATCGATAAACTTTTTAAAACAAGGATAATGTCTTCACCATGTCATTTATTGTTTTCAATTAATGCATTCCTCCTGTTTAAGTTATAAACTATTTATTTTGAAATGTATACAGGGAATAAGAGGAGAATAAGTTGTCAGTAAGTTGTTTTTCCTAAAATTCAAACTCAAATTGTGAAATAGATTGTAAAGAGTCGTGGTGTGGTTAGAAACGAAGGACGATGAAGCAAAATGAAATAAATGAAGCAATTTTTTCAGATGAAATATGTTTATGGGATGATGCGGTAGAGATAAGTGAATGCTTTTTCTTAATCTGAATTATTTCTGCTGATGTTTTAAACTATCAGTAGTTTAAAAAATGTCTCTGCTCTGGAATTCACAACTTAACTAGCATCAGGAAAATCATCACCAAGATCATAAAATAAGTTCTTTTACACTGTGCAGTAATATACTTCATAGAGGATGAAGTACAGGGTCAGTTTTATATTATACCATGAAGAGAAAGATTCAAAGACTCGCAGAATTTTAGATTGAAGGTCAAAGCTGGCATTAATGAGTAGGACAGGGATGCTAAAATGGGCTCTGAAGTGACCGAGATTATGCTTGCCAATTTTTCCTGTATCAGTTTTTTTTTTTTTAAAACAATCTGATAATAAAGCCAGTTTGTCAAATAATATCCTATAAACATCAAGCTCAGTAGATAATACCAATTCACCTGAGCCCATCTATTTGGGCCAAGGACATTCTCAGCTCTCTTGATGCATAGTCAATAACTGGTATTATAAATAATGAAATGGAAAAATTTTAAAAATATGTATTTTGCGAGTTTTGTGTGACTGGCTTCCTGAAATGTTCTATATGAAATGGTATGTTTGTTTTTCACTCAAAAGTTCATTTACATCAAATTTTATCCATTATTTGCATTTTTCATTTCCATGATAACATCTTCTATATTTATGCGTTTTCTCCTTGTCCTCTGTGCTGTTTCTCCCTGATCTCTTTTGACAGTGGATTAAGGTAGCCCACACTCTTGTTAAGAGCAATAACTGCTAAAGGCACTTGAGGGCAGCTTTAAATGAAAATAGATTACCTGCAGAAAATGCAGCGTCTATATACTCTGCAAAGCAGACTGTCCTAATGTTTCAAATTGAAATGGGAGAAAACTTAGATAATTTCTCTGCAATCCAATCTAGGTAGAACTGACTGACTCATCTTAGTGTTTGCTTAAGGTACTACGTTATTATTATTTTAGTTAGGATAACAGTCTTAAGGGTTCACTGAATCCAATATCTCCAAATGGCACCCATGCCCATAAAACATAATTTCATATATGATATTAAGTTAGTTTAATTTATTTTCCATTGTATATGGTCAGTAAAGGAAAGGCATGTATTGCAATTTTGGTTTATAAGTACTCTTGAATTGAATTCAATGTCTCAAAGCTATTATAAAAACGTATGAAGAGTTCACACAATTATTTTCAGTATCATTTAATCTTTCCATATCTTCATTAAATCAAACTACAATTTTCGTTTATCATATATTCATCAGTTTTATTACTTAAACAATAAAAATTCAGACCTTCAATAAAGAGCACAAAAGATAAAACAACATTATTTTGGTTCTGGTCAGGGATTCTATTTTGTGTTCAGAAATTCATTCTGGGCCAGGCGCAGTGGCTCACACCTGTAATCCTGGCACTCTGGGAGGCCGAGGTGGGTGGATTGCTCGAGGTCAGGAGTTCGAGACCAGCCTGAGCAAGAGCGAGACCCCCGTCTCTACTAAAAAAAGAAAGGAATTATTTGGCCAACTAAAATATATATAGAAAAAATTAGCCGGGCATGGTGGCACATGCCTGTAGTCCCAGCTACTTGGGAGGCTGAGGCAGGAGGATTGCTTGAGCCCAGGAGTTTGAGGTTGCTGTGAGCTAAGCTGACACCACGGCACTCAGTCTAGCCCAGGCAACAAAGCGAGACTCTGTCTCAAAAAAAAAAAAAAAGAAAGAAAGAAAAGAAAAAAGAAAAAAGAAATTCATTTGGAAGATCTACAATGAAAAGCAAGAGCTAGGAGATGGTCCTTCCAAGCTGCCAGAAAGAAAATTAAGAGCAAACATTTGGCTACCGCTTAGCTGGTAGCTGGGGAGAGAAGTGGAAAGAGCTTGCTGTGGAGATTACTACCTAACCAAAGATTTAAAATATAACAGAACTCTGAAGGAAAAGGAAGATCACAGCAGTAAAAATAATAATGAAATGCTTTATTTGGTAGTGACCTTTCCTGTGACTAACACTGCCACCTCCAAGGTAGAATATCAAAGGCAGAATATTTTGGAATATCACTATTATACTAGCTAATGATAATTTCATTATAACCTGGAAAGATATGGAGAATCAATTTTGTAGATTTATTTTTCAAAATTTAGTTTGGAAGATGACCTGCTTATAAATAAATATTATTGTATGTCTCTTTTTTTGTTGGTGGTGGATATGATGGTTTTTTAAGCCATGAAGGAACTGGTCAATAGTCAATTATGTTTCTTAAGGAAGTTTAGGAGATTCACCAGATTGCTATAGAAAAACAAGGTACACTTGTATAGCTAAGACACAACGTTGTGTCATGAAAAGTGTAAAGAAAATTAGGAAAGCATATAACACAATTTAGACAGTCTTAGTGAGGGATCTTCTTGAGGAAGATGAGAGAGACTAAATTTTACTCAAGCTTTTGAAATAGTTTTTCAGAGTACAGTTTCTAAGTGTGGGTTAACTTGATCTAGCCTGCATTATGTACAGATCATCTGAGAATGGGCTAAAAATTCTGATACTATTTTATATGTATTCTAGAATTAAGAAAGTAAGTAAGTACTGTGTGGGAATGAGAGCTAGTGTTCTCAACATTATAGAATCACAAATATGGAAAGGAAAAGAGCCTAGAATAAATAAAGTTGAATATAAATTGGAGGGTTCATAGGGACCTATGGTATACCTTTCCAACAAAAGGAAACAGGAGAAATGGATGATTCCAAGGGTAGAGAAGAAAAGTATAAGATGATTCTGGAATATTTTATGGTGGCAGAAAATAAGAATGTGCTCAGAAAGTGATGGGACTATGTCAAAAGGATGAAGAAAGCAGCTTGAAGTGTATTCCATTGGTCAAATCTGGGTAATCTGAACTACAAAAATAAATAAATAAAGTGACATATTACAATCCATAGAATGAAATAAGTATGCATGAGTTTCTACTGACATAAAAAATAAATGAGGATCGAGTATGCTCTTGTAGAAAACATGGTAAAAATAGAAAATTATCATTTGGGAACTCCTAAAGCAGTGTTCAGACAAGAATCATCAATGGATGCTACTATTAGTGGGGAAAAGTATGATTTGAAAAACAGAATATTTGCATATTTTTAAAATATCTCCCCACAATATACTTATTTATAAAAAGAAAAATAGTAATTTTACATTGGAGACAAAGGAAAGACACGAGGGTAATGGAGTCAGACATGCAACGTTACCGGGGACAGAGCAAATCCACACAGTGCCCCTCCTGAATGTTGTAGCTGAAGGAACACTGCATCACTCTGTGGTCTTCCTAGCAAACGTGCCTAACCTAAATCTCATTACAAAGAAAATCAGACAAATCCAAATTACAGGACAGCCCAGGAAATTATTGCCCTGAACTCTTCAAAAGTCTAAGATCACAAAAAAAGGTAGAAGGATTATTCTAGATTAAAAGAGACTAAAAAGACAAGACAACTGAAGCACTTTGTGATCCTAGATTGGTTTCCAGAATAATCGGTGGTATTTTAATAAGGCCTGCAGATTGCATAATAGTAATATCTCACTGTTAATTGCCTGAATTTTAATAATTTGGCTGAGGTATGTAAGAAAAGTCCTTGATTTTTAGGAAATCACACGGAAGTGTGTAGAGGTAGACATGTTTGCAGCTTACTCTGATGGAAAAAAGCTAATCTCTACAGAGAGTTAGAGGATGAATGACAGAACAAATGTGGTGCCCTGGGCAAATCTGGGTGAAGAGAATTCATAAATTCTTTGTGGTATTTGTGTAAGTTGGAATTGGCTTTTAAAACGTAAAATACATCCCAAACCTGGGAGAGTGTAATTTGTATACCCTGGGCTGTGTTCCCTTGGCAGGGTTAGGGAGTAGCTGAGGAAAGTCCTGGGGGAAATGTCTCCCCAGGAATAGTGCCTGATGGAACACATAAGGGCTGTCATCAACGAGTGGGGCAAATGTCACTTCTGAGGCCAAACAGCAGATGTCTCCCACAGAGAGAGTGTCTTAATTTCAGTTATTTGATAAACGCTTACAAGATCAACTTGTGGATGAGATGATCATATTTAGAAACCACGAATTTATAGTTATAGTGTATTAAACATGGAGCTGTCAAGAATATTGATTCTTAGAGATTTTTTTCTCATTTTAGTGTAAATTGAGAGGAAAATTCTCGTACTATGACAAAAAATTCTGAATTTGACACAGAGCTGTTGGAACATTTTGCTGCAAGTTTCATTTTGAGAATGGTGTGGCTATCACAGACAATATTTTGGTTGACATAGCTAACATCTTGGATTACACGAATTTAAAAGGATCATAAGATTGAAACATTGTACAAAAATATAAAGGGCTGTGATAATAGAAATAGATATAATCATTCTTTTAGGTTCAAAATAAAAATTGAATAAATACAGAAATAGGAATACTCGCAGGACGCTGACTCAGAGACGACCCAGAGAGAGAGAAGAGACTTTAAAGAGGCTAAACACCCACAAAACTCCCTTTAGAATATCCATCCAGGATGAAATGTATTTCTCTTTATTTCTCCTATGTATAATCATGCCCTCCTACATTCCTGGAATAGCTCAAGGGAAGACTAAGACCCCTCTGATTTACTAAAGAGAGAGGACTTTTATTAACCTTAGCATTTTTTACAGATCTCAGGGAAACAAGGTGTTTCAGAATGACTCTTTGCTTCTGAGTTCAGATGGGGCAAACTTTATGACTCTCAGTTTTATTTTCTCTTCACCTTCTATGGGACTGCTCATTTAAGAGTTTGTCACTCTGGCTGTCAGAGCAAGGGTCTATATATATTTGGAAGCAACACACAAAATAGGAAATAGGTCATATAATTTTTTATCTTCCTATCTCATCTCTTTACATTAACACAGCATCTCCAAAATTCACAAATATTTCTGAGGCAATAGGGTGAACGTGTGGTAAACATCAGAGTAAGTACCCACTAGACATTAGTTTGGAGGAATTACTGATGAGCAGACTCAGCTGTCAGCTGCAACACTGGGATGATCAAGGAACGCCTGCCATCAGATGGGACTAAAACTCTGGTTTGGCATATATTCCTGTAGAAAAATGAGTTAGCCTATGAATGTGACCTTCAAACTAAATCAAAAACAAACGTCATTGTAGAACTTATCCGTGGACTCATCCTTCTGGTTCTTGATCGTATTTCTTAGCATTAAAATCGTACCTGAGTAAATCTAACCACATATTAATTAAAACTGTGTATGCCCATTCTAATAACTGTCAACACTCAAGTTGCTTAAATTCACATAATTCTAATGCAAACAATTGGATTGTGTATTTCTCATCCAGGAGGTATAATAGCATCTTCCTGGGAGAGCTCATACTAAACATGACTTTTCACAAGTTTCTTAAAACAGAAGATAGGGTAAATAAAAGATTGTGTGGCTTGAAAACAGGCAAAGACTGAAGAAATTTTAAGCTGAAAATGGATATTCCATACTGTTCAATGTAACTGCATTTCAATATTAATCTGTTTAATTTATTAAATTCACCTAATAAATTTATTAATTTCACCTATGCATCCAATGATGTTTACGCCAGTGATGTGTACATGGGTGCGTGAGCACACACACACACACACACACACACACACACACACACTGAGAGTCAGCATCAGAGACCCCTGTACAAAGGAAATCTTTGTTCTATCACACTAGGACAAGACATCTCAACTGCTGCACAAGGCCTCTTTAAAGGCAGAATATTCTGCTCCAGGATACAACTGCTGGAAATAGTCCCAAGGTTCCTACCATTATCAGATTGTAGCAGAAAGTCCTGGTCAGCATCTTTTAACCGTTTGGGAAATATGTTATTTATTTCTTACCATTTTAACTTCTTCGATGCCAATTCTAGCAGCTGAAGCCCCCCCCCCCCCACCACACACACACATACACACACACACACTCACACAATCTCATCTTATCAGGAAATACTCTTTGTCAACCTAGTGTTTATTTAATATTCAGATTTTCTTTGACTATTCAGATGCTCTGATTCAGTTTAGAGGTACAGAGGTATTTTATACTGCAGATCATTAGCCGATACATGAGATAGAAATCTATCCACTGACCACTTACAGGCATTAACATCTGTAAAAATCTAAGAAATAAATGCCAGGTTTTAACAAGAGAGGGCTCACCTTTGAAAGGATAATTTATGGAAATTCATGCACCTCAAGCTTTGAAACCCATTTGTGTACCCAGGAGCTAATTAATGGGAATAAGATAAATGAGTATAAGATTGACATTATTTTAACCTAATGCACTACAGAAGTCCACTCAAATTCATTAAAAAAATGTTCCACCCCCCAAAAATACATCCAATGATATAAGTACAATTATGATGAGGAATAGTTATTTCTGGAATTATGTAACAATGTGTTCTTGTTTTGCTTGTAAATAAAAGATACCATAGCACAGTTGATGCTTGTTTAAACTTTGCATACAAATATGCATGTTGCCAACTGGATTCAATTTGTCCTGTCCTAATTTGAATTAACTTGACGGGTCTTTTGACACATGCTGAACAGACTAATTGTTGCTTATTTGGGTGCACTGAATCAGTGCACAGGGCAATCAGAATCCAGGCAGATGTTCATAGTTTCTTTGATTGCCCAGAGCCTGAGGTTGCAAAAGAAGAGGGAGAATCATTTTGCTGATTTACTTTTGTTAGTATCTGTCAAGGCACAGACTGCATTACAAATACAACTGTTACAATAAGCAAAGTCTGCTAAAGAGTTGTGAAGAACAGATAGGAATACTAATTATAATTTTATCTTTTGACACATTTGAACTTCTGTAGCTCCTGTTATAGGATTTGGAAATGGTAAAACTACAGCAGCACGTATATCTACCGCTTCCCTTATTTTTTCCAATATCACCATTTGTTTTAATGTTGCTATTAAATTATTGTGATCCGTTTCAAGAATACAGAAAACTTTAGAGTGATTAAAAAACAAAAGTGAAGCTGCCACCCTTACTGCCCACTTTGTTGAATTTTGTATTATGTACTATTTACAACATGATTTTTTAAAGAACTGGAACATTACAGATTCCATTGTCGACTCCTGTGAATGAATGGGAAAGATAAGTACAGGTTAATCAACTCTATACACCCATTAAATTCTTGTTTCCCAATTATTTGTGTTATCAAGTAAGAGTAAAATTGGCTGTACAAATCAGAAGAAAACAAAATAGCAATGAATGATATAAAAAGAGTAAAAGGAGTCAAGAGTTAAATAGTTCTGAAGTTATAAAGTGACTTTTTAAAATTGTCAGGGATCTATTTTGTCACATTTTTCTGGTTCATTTATATTTCCTATTCTATGATTTTTTCCTTCATGCTTTGCCTATTTTTCTATTAGAGATTCCATTACTGTATTTCAAACTGACTTGTAGAAGATCTTTACATTATACATTTTGGATACCAGTCTTTTGTTGGTTTAATGTATTGAAAATATTTTCTTACAGGTAATGGCTTGTTTTTCACCTATAAGACAGTAGTCCTTGCTGAATAGAGATTTTTAATTTTTAATGTTGTAGATTTTGGCATACATTTCCTTACAGAGGTCCTGTATTTAGTCCTATCTATTTTCTTATAAACGTTTCCAAGTTTGGTTTTCATCATTAAGGTTTTTCTCACACCGAGAATTGACATTATGTGTGATGTAAGATGTGGTTCCATTTTTCTTTGCATAGAAATAATAAATTATCCCATCTCAGTTTGATCACATTGTTCTCAACACTGTCTTTTTGCCCTCCTTTCTATCTTCCTCCTACATTTCCTATTAGACATATATGAGATTTTCCCATTATTTTTCTCCATATCTATGTTTTTGTTTTTATTTTTATTTATTTATTTATTTTTTGAGACAGAGTCTCACTCTGTTGCCCAGGCTAGAGTGCCATGGCATCAGCCTAGCTCACAGCAACCTCAAACTCCTGAGCTCAAGAGATCTTACTGCCTCAGCCTCCCAAGTAGCTGGGACTACAGGCATGCGCCACCATGCTCGCTAATTTTTTCTCTGTATATTTTTATTTGTCCAGCTAATTTCTTTGCATTTTTTTAGTAGAGACGGGGGTTTCACTCTTGCTCAGGCTGGTCTCAAACTCCTGACCTGGAGCAATCCTCCTGCCTTGGCCACCCAGAGTGCTAGGATTACAGGCGTGAGCCACCGCGCCCAGCCTCCATATCTATTTTTTTCTCATCATTTTACCTGTTTATTCTTTATTCTGTGTAATATTATCACACTTATTTTCTGGTTCATCAATTACATTTTAAGCTGTGTCTATCTAATTATCTATTTCTATGTAAATATATTATACAATTATATTAAATTATGCATTTAATTCTAGTGAAAGTGTGTGTTTCCTGAACTCCCATTAAGTTTTTTTCAAATGTTTTTGGTCATATATTGTATTTTCTTCTTTTTGTAGACATAATGTTATTTTGAAATATTGTCCTGTTATCTGTAGTTATCATGGTGCTAATTCTGCTATCCATTCCTTCTGTCTCTTACAAATCTTCACTTCTTTCAGAAAATTTTTCTAACTTTGGACTGACTCTCCAGCAGCTCTTGGTTGTAAGAATCATGCATGTCTTGAGTTGTGAATGTGTCCTACAAGTCAACTATTGAATTTGTTTTTGCTTTTGCATCCAACAGGATAGGTGAATTGCTGGTCTGGAATAACATTAGATTAATAAATTTCTAGTAGGGAACGTCCATAGTTAAAAAGTCTCATAGGATTATTATTATTTTTTTTTTTTTTAGCCTGTCAAGAGCTCAGGTCAAAAAAGACAAACTTTCTTGTTTTGACATCTGCTTTACACAGAAAATGTAGCATTTCAAGGTCCTTAAGCATATGCAGTGACCTCAATTCTAAATTCCCAAACCATGTAGATACAAGGCTCCATCTCCTGATCCCAAGTGAACATCAAAACAGCGTTGATATTTTAAAAGAAACGGACACCTTAAACTTGATGCTAACACAAAAAAAAATGCCATGAAACAATAATGTTATTTTCTCTTAATCCATTTTTTTTGAGGGGAAGTAGGTAGCATAACATAATGTTGATGGTTTTTCTTTTAGCAATTATTCACGGGAAGTTAAAGGTTTTGAAACAGTGAGAACTAAGTCATCTTTTTCACCTTCAGTATACAGTTGATTCTTGAACAACATGGGCTTTAAAGGTACCAACTCCAGCACAGTTGAAAATCCTCATAGAACTTTCCGCTCTCCCAGCACTTGACTAGCAGCCTACTGTTAAACAAATGCCTTATCAATAACATAAATAGGTGATTAACAAATATTTTGAATGGTATTGTATTATATATATTGTATTGTTACAATAAAGTAATCTAGAGGAAAGAAAATGTCATTAAGAAAATGTCATCATAAGGAAGAGAAAATATATTTATTATTTATTAGATGGAAATGGATGATTGTAAAGGTCTTCCTCCTCATCATCTTCATGTTCAGTAGGCAGAGGAGGAGGAGGAGAAAGAAGGAGAGGTTTGTCTTGCTGTCTTGAGTGGCAGAGGCAAAAGAAAATCCAAGTATAAATGCACCAGTGCAGTTCAAACCCGTGTTGCTCTAGGGTCAATTGTATATTTTCACAATGTAGATGTCAAAATACATTAACCATTTTTAAAACTAATATATTGCTTTTCTAAACAACTGTGAAACATAGAGTGTCACCATTCTCAGTGATACTAATCAAAATAACAAGATTTTGTAGTAAAGTTTTTTGAAAATATAAGTCTAGCTATGTATGCATTCATGGCTATTCAACTCAATGGAATTTTAGAGTATGAAAACACCCAAGAAACCAGTAACTAGATTTAAAAACAGAACAGTCTAACACCGTGGAAGTTCTCAAGTGCCTATTCTCAGTTCACCCCCTTTCCCTTACTCTTTTTTCTCTCCTCAGTTGTGAACTTTGTATTAATTTAATAAACTGGTTTGAACTCTTCTATTTGGCATCTTTGAGAGACTGAGATTCATTCATGTTTCTGCATGTAGCAACAGGTTCTTAGTTTTCCAAATGTTACTCCATTGTATACCAAATTTATTTATCAGTTCTACAGTATATGCCCCCCTGAGTTTGAAAATATTATAAACACTGTTGCTGCGAACATTCCTTTACATATCTTTTAGTTTTTATATGTATATATTTCTGATGGTTATATATCTAGGATTATGAATTATTAGAGTATCAATTAAAGCAATCTTCCAAAGTAGTTGTACTAGTTTACAGTCCCACCAGCAGTATATGAATTGGCTTCTCATCCTCATCAACAGTTAATATTATGGTTTTTTAAAATTATATAAGGTATTATACCAAATATTCAAAAGTATCTCACCATACTGTTAATTTTCATTTTATTAATGCTAAATAAGATTGGCCACCTTTTCATCTGTTTACTGGTAATCTGAATATCTTTTTAAAGTGTCTTTTTAAAGTCTGTTGACTACAAAGAGATCAAATTTGAGTTTCCTATCTTTTCCTTATGAATTTATAGATGTTTATATATTCTGAAAATGAATAGTTTGTCAGATATTGTAAATATCTTCTTTCCACTCTGAGAAATGACTTTTAATTTCTTAATGTATCTTTATTGAGAAGACTTTCTGTTTTTAATGGTTTAGTTTATTTATTTATTTTTATTTCAGAATATTATAGGGGTACAAACTTTTTGGTTACATGAATTACTTTTGTAGAGTTTGAGTCAAAGTTTTAAGTGTGTCCATCACCCAGATAGTGCGCATTGTACCCGTTAGGTGTGAATTTACCCATCCCCTCCTCCCCGTAGAGCAGATTTTCTAATTTTTTAGTAAAGTCTAATTTACCAATATTTTTATATAGTTTGAGCCTTTATATCATGTTTAAGAAGTCTTTCCTTGATCTAAACCTATGTAGATATTCTCTAATGTTATGTTTTACAAGCTGGAGTTGATTTTTATTTAAAATATGAGGCAATGATCAGCATTTCAACTTTTGCAATATAGTGATTCCTCAGGATCTGTCAGGGATTTGTTCCAGGACTTCCCATGGATACCAAAATCCACAGATACTCAAATTCCTTACATAAAATGGCATAGTATTTGCATATAACCTGTGCACATCCTCCCACGTACTTGAAATCATCACTGGTTATGCAAAATGCCTAGTACAATGTCAATGCTATGTAAATAGTTGTTATACTATATTTTTAATTTGTATTAATTTATTGTTGTAATGCAATTTTTTAATGTTTTCCAACACAATAAATTTTTTAATTTATTGTTCTAAATATTTTCCAAATATTTTTGATCTGCTGTTGATTCAATCTGTAGATGCAGAACCTGCAGATATCGAGGGCAGACTATACTGTATATAATTAATCTGGCACTATGTATTGGAAAGATTGTCCTTTCTCCCCTGAATTGCAGTGACTTCTTTAATAACTCAAGTAACTGTATATCTGTGAGTCTCTCTCTCTCTCCTATTCCATTAGTCTGTTTAGCTACCCTTGTGCAGCACCAGATGTTTAGCAGCTCTTTATGGCAAAACCACTCACCCAGCCCCAATCAGAGTACTTACTGTGTCCAGCTCTCAGAGGCCAATCCCTTGGGGGTCACCTATCCATCTGGGTCAGGGCAGTGAGATCTTAGAGAAGAGACGATCACAACCCATAGCTAGTGTTTGGCAGGAGGAGAAACTTGGCAATCATGGGACTGTGTGTGCCCCAAGTTAACACGTGGGTCCATGTGGGGGGCCCCTGAGATTCTGCAATTGCCGCAAGAGTAGCCTCAGGACCAAGAGGGCACAACTCTAAACAGCAAATCAAAACCATCAGGACAGATCGAAAATTTGTGAAGTTGTGTTGTAGTGCGTGTAATGGCACTTTATCCTGCTTTTTGAACATAGAGCTCTGCATTTTCATTTTGAAATGGACTCTACAAATTATACATCCTGTTCTGCTCTTTAACAGATTTATTATACAATTCAGATTTTCTAATTCCCTTTGTGTCAATTTTGAAGAAATCAAATTTTTCAATCTAAATTTTTAAATCTTTTGGCATATTGTTCACAATGGCCATGATGCCAATTATGCTTTTAATATCTTTAGGGCATATGGTGCTGTCTCATATTTTATTTCTTTTTCTATATAGCTAATCAGTATCAATCATATTTTATTTATGCTAGCTGAGTTTTTTTTATTTTGCTTGATCAGTCTTGCTAAGTTTTTTTTTTCGAATCACTTTCATTTTTCCTTTCAAATATAATATTCCTTTTAAAGTACAATGAGAGTGATTTCAAATTATTGAAGTGATTTTGATACATAATATTATAACTGCTACTGGAAAAATTACTCTTAGTACTTGGTCATGTTTATAAACACCAATCACTGTAAGTGTTTCAGTAAAAAACAAAAAAGAAGATGGTTTTAGGACCACTCCATTATACACTTAGACACTATTTCAGACTTTAATTAGATGATAATAAATGAATTGATGTAGTTATGGTTTTGACTGGAACTTCACACATCTTTCAATTACAAATTGGAATGTCTCTCAATCAACATTTTCATTCCAACTGTTTTTAATATTGGTAAATCTCAGCAATTGATGACTTTATCCCTCTGCTTCTGTTTCTTATTTCAATCTTTTTATTCTTTTATATTCCACATTCAAAATTATGTGAGTAGAGGTCTTTCTGGCTTAGTAAAAATAGGCTAATTTTGTTCAGAATCCTCTGCTTTAAGACACATACTTTGCCTCTTTGGATCATCTATCTGGCCTTGAGTCAAATGCCCACCTCTAACGCAATCAGCTGCGACAGAGAAGGTGATGTATAATGAATGAAACCCAGCCATCTGAAGAAATAGATGACACTAGAAAATATTGCATGCAAATGAATTTCCTTATGAGGATGTGAGTGCTACTCAAATGTAGTCAATTTGATGAAGCTGTGTCCTTAATCCTGGATATAAGCAGCAGCAAGATATATAAAAAGTATGTCAAGAGAAGTACAATGGTATGGATAGCATCTAGGAAATTAATCAGTGTTTATGCATTAACATTTACTAAGAAGAAAGATGCTGCAAGTGGCAAGCATGAGTATTACTCTCAATAACTCATTAGATTTTACAGGAATTTTTTTTTATATAACCAAAGCCTATTCAATTTTTTTTTCCTTTCCCTCTTGAAATCAACATCCCAATTACAGTTTGCTTCCCAGTCATTTGGCACTCGGAAGAAAATATCCTCAATAACAGACACAAGTAATAGAATCCTTGAAAATGTGTACTCATCTACCCAGCTAAATTATTTTTTGAGACAGATCATACACGCAAAAAAACCCCATCATTTTCACCTTTTAAAAAAGATTATCAAGCAAATGCCTGTGTAACAGTCATCCTTGACAAGAAATGTATTTTGCCAACACCTCAACAAACTTCTGTTTGCCCGTCTCTAATCAGTGTCCATTCTCGCTTCGCTAGAACTGACTGCTCTCCTGACTTTTGAATAATCATCCTCTAGATTTTGGTTATTGTTTTACAATTTAGGTGCATCTCTAAAATATTATTTATGTCTGTTTGTAAGACATGTATGTACCTATAAATATAGTACCTACACACAAAAATGTATAAAATTATAATGCATTTGCTCCTTTAATCTTGCTTAACATGGTCAATAACACGTTTAGGATGAATCCATAATGTCGTGTGAAGGTGTTGTTTGTTCATTTTTATTGATTTACATTATTTCATAGCATTTTTTATTTATTTGATGGTCATTTACTTACTTGATGGTCATTTGGGTTTTTTTTTTTTCAGTTTCAGGTGAATATAAATAATGTTAATTTAACTTTCTGGTAAATGTATACTGGTTTTAACGGGTAAGAGATTCTTTAGGATTTATACCTAGGACTAGAATTGCCTGCAATAGACTATATATTTCCTTAACTTAATAAGATATTCCAAAATAATTTTCAAAGTAGCTGTACCAATTTGCACTACTACCAGCAGAGTATGAGTATGCCACATCTTTGCCAATACTTGGTATTTTCAAACATTAAAATTTTTATTTTTTTAAATTATTAGATAACTAAAATTAGTGTATGCTTAGATTGCATTATGGTTTTAATTACATTTTCCTGAAAACGTTTTCCATATTATCAGTCCTAGGAAGTTGCTATGGGGCTTCTCTTCATTTGATGTTTCAGAGATTCAGGTGACTGAATAGGGTCTTGTCATTTTTCACATCTGGTCTGCAAAAGAACAAAGAAAATGTGATGAAAGTGCAACGCTTCTTAAATTTAGGTCATAATTGACACACATTAATTTTGCTCATATTCCTTTGGTGTGACTAGTTCATAAAGCCACGGCTAAATGCAGACAAGATGGAGAATAGAATATGTGTGCTCAGAAAGAAGAGGAAATAGATTTTGTGTGAATGGATAGTGTAAGGTTTTTGGATGGTCGGCACCAGAGAAAGAAAGACGAGCAGAGTTGAAAGGGTTAAATAAAGAGGCTTTATTGGAGTGTTTTAGGGTGAGGATAATGGATCCCAAGTGAGAGACCCGGGCGAGGTTTCCGGGCCAGGAGAAAGTAAAGAGGCTCCAGAAGTCACAGTTGTCTAGGACTGAGGCAAGGGTATTTATATGCGGTGAGGGGCATAAGTGGAGGGAGGCTTGCTTTTTAGGTGCTTGTTCAAGTGGATTATTAAGTTCTCAGTAAGCAGGATGTCTCTGGGGCTGCAACAGGATGTCTCCAGGGTCAGATAGACAGCGTGGGGGCTGGGTGTGCTGCCAGTCACAGGATGTGGCTGGGCTTGGTGAGGCCAGGTGGTTGTTCAAACAGAAAAGCGGAGCTGACTCACTGGTTAGGGCAGAGGGTTTTGTAGCAGGGGAGGGGGCTACACGGCCCCCCACCAACCTTACAGATGGCAGTGTCTGCTATAATTATCTCAAAACAATTGGTCAGAAAAAATTTATTCCTCGTTACAGGTTAGCATTCCCTCTTCAGAACTATATATTAAATAAAGTATTCATATATGCACAGGTCAATATCAGGGTTCTTTCTTATATTCTATTTGCATATTTGCCTACACTATTAGTTAAAATCAAATTATCCTGTTTATTATACTACTTATTATAAGTCTTGATATCTACCAGGAGGAATTCCTCTATTAACAAAGTATTTATGAATATATTCAGTAAATTCTCCTATTCATAAATAATTTGCTATACAAATTTACATAACTCACATAATTTTAGTTAGATATTGTTAATGTGCATATGGTAAAATAAGGTTGGGATTTTATTTGCATAAAATCAATATCATAAAATATTATCATAATTATAAAAATAATGAGGTTGGTGTGGCGCTTTTTTAACATTTAGGTAAAATTCCTAACCATGTTCAAATTTTTCTTTGTTTTTTGAGAGAGCTCTTCACATTGTAATTATGCATTTGTCTCTTTTTTTTTGTAATTTTGTCAAATTTTTGCTTTCTACATTTTAAGCTCATTGCATTAAGTAAAAACAAATTTAAAATTATTATTTTCCTGGTTGCTTTTTTTGTCCTTTTAAAGTAACTCACTTTATCTTTAATTTGCAATATTTTTGGTCTATTTTGCCTAGTATTAACAGATCAATTTCAACTTTTTGACTAGTATTTGAGTGATTCATATTTTTTCAAATTTCCTTTTAACCTTATAATTTAAGTATATCTTTCATAGAAACATACAATATATCTTGAGTTTTTCAATTATTTAATTTTTTTGTTTTTAAATGGAATATTTAATAAATTTACATTTGTCGTAATGACAAATGTACTTATATTCTGAGTTATTCCTTACAATCTATTTTATATTTATTTTTCTCTCTTCTCTTAGGCTATTTTTCTCCATTCCATATTTTGCCCTCTACTGACATGAAATTTAATTTTATGTTTTTATTTTTAAAATTATCCTAGAAATTAACAAATCCCAATTATTTTACAATGAATAGAATCGATCTATGATATACTTCTTTTAATATTTTTGTCAGGTTTTGATAGCAGGGCTATACTGGTCTCATCAAGCATGTGGGCAAATGGTATTTTTTCCTTTGTTTTCTTTAAAGCCTTAGTATATGAGTTTCTTAAATGGTTGATAATGTTCATCATTAAAAAATATCTGGTTTTTGAGATTTTATTTGTTTTTATTTTTAAGGCAAATTTTATTCCATTTTTAAAATAAATAGCTAGATATGGAGATATGCAAGTTTTTATCTTAAGTCTGTATTTGTAATTTGTGTTTTTCAAGGAATTTTTTTGTAAGTTAATAAATTCATTAGTATAAATTTGTTCATTATATTCTCTTGCTGTATTTTTAATTTCTGTAAGATATTTAATGACATTACATTAATTTTTAGTATTGATAATTTCTATTTCTGTCTTGCTAGAGTTTTTAAATTTGTATTAACATTTTCAAAGAAACAACTTTTGAATTTTTTACTTCTCTCATTTTGTTATCTATTTTCTGTTTAGTTGATTTATAATCTTATCTTTGTTATGTCGTTTCTTCTACTTATTTTGGGTTAAATTATCTTCTCTCTCTTTAAAGTAGAGACTTAGATCATTGATTTTCATGTTTTCTTTTTTACTAATGTAGGTATTTAAAACCACAAATTTCCCTCCAAATCATATATTCCTGGAACACCAAGTGGAGTGACTTGAAAATAAAGCAGTATCCATTTTAAACATCACTAGATCTAATCTGCTAATATATTTTAAGATTAATATGTCTATTCACATGAGAGATACAGCCTCTTACTATTTTTCCTTGTAATGTCCTTGTCAGATTTTTTAACCCAAAGTTTGAATAATTTTAAGAAAATATTATAAACAAATTTTTGCCAATAAATTTGACAATTCAAATAAAATAAATTGATTTTTTTCATAAATGAAAACTTCTAAAACTGACATAAGAAGATATTCAGTTCTTTGAGGTATATCCATACTACTTTCGATAGAGGTTGTACTAGTTTGCAGTCCCACCAACAGTGTATTAGTGTTCCTTTCTCTCCACATCCATGCCAGCATCTGTTGTTTTGGTACTTTTTTGATAAAAGCCATTCTCACTGGAGTTAAGTGATATCTCAGTGTGGTTTTGATTTGCATTTCCCTGGGATCATAGATATTGAGCAATTTTTTATATGTTTATTGGCCATTAGTCTATTTTATTTTAGAAAGGTTCTCTTCATGTCTTTTGCCTACTTTTTAATGGGGTTGTTTGATTTTTTCTTTCTGATTTGCTTGAGTTCTTTGTAGATTCTGGTGATTAGCTGTTTACCAGATTTATAGCATGCAAATATTTTCTCCCGTTCTGTAGGTTGTCTATTTACTCTATTGATTGTTTCCTTGGGTATGCAGAAGCTTTTTAATTTGATCAGGTCCCATTTATTTATTTATATATTTTGTTTTGCTGTGATTGCCTTTGGGGTCTTCTTCATAAAATCTTTGCCTAGGCCAATGTCTGTAAGAGTTTTTCCAACATTTTCTTCTAAAATTCTTATACTTTCATGCTTTAGGTTTAAGTCTGTTATCACTGTGAGTTGATTTTTGTAAGAGGTGAGAGGTGCAGATCCTGCTTCAGTCTTCTACATGTGGCTATCCAGTTTTCCCAGCACCATTTATTGAACAGGAATTATTTTCCCTAATATATGTTTTTGTCTGCTTTGTCAAAGATCACATGGCAACATGAGGATGGTTTTATATCTGGGTTCTCTGTTCTGATCCACATTGGTCTATGTCTCTTTTCTTGTGCCAGTACCATGCTGTTTTAGTTACTATAGCCTTGTAGTATAGCTTGAAGTCTGCTAAAGTGATGCTTCCCAATTTGTTCATTTTGCTTAAGATTTCCATACAGGGTCTTCTCTAGTTCCATAAGAAGCATAGAAATATTTTTTCTAGATCTGCAAAAAATTATGTTGATATTTTAATGGGGACTGCACTGAATCTATAAATAATTTGGGGAAGTCTAGATATTTAACAATGTTGATTCTGCCAATAATTGAGCATGATAGGTTCTTCCATTTGTTTACATCCTCTGTGGAAAGTAGTATGGAGATACCTCAAAGAACTAAAAGTAGACCTACCATTTGATCCAGCAGTCTCATTATTGGGTATTTACCCAAAGGAAAAAAAGTCATTTTATCAAAAAGACAATTCACTCAAATGTTTATTGCAGCACAATTCACAATCACAAAAATGTGTAATCAACCCAAGTGCCCATCAATACATAAGTGGATTAATAAAATGTGATATATGTATACCGTGAAGTCCTACTCTGCCATAAAAATAATAGTGTTACCTTTTGTAACAACCTACATGAAACTGGAGATGATTTTTCTAAGTGAAATATTGTAAGAATGGAAAAATAAACACTACATATACACACTATTAAATTTAAACTGACTGCTCAACACTCATACGTATATATAGTAGCAAAACTCAGTGGAGATCAAGCAGGTTGAAGGGGGGGAGAAAGGATGGGTAAATTAACACCTAACGGGTATAATGCACACTATATGGGTGATGGACACACTTATAACTTTGACTCAAACTGTTCCAAAGCAATTCATGTAACCAAAATGTTTGTAGCCCCATAATATTCTGAAATTTTAAAAAAATATGCAAAATATCAATGATCATTTGATGTTAGAGGAAATAAATATGAACTTAAAATCCTTCCAACTTCATTAATGAATTCTAAACATTAAGAAAAAAATCATAAAAATGTTATGCAAATTTGTACTTCATGTACTATTAATGGAACTTGTTAGTGAGATCTCTGAGGTTGAGGTTTAAGAATTATGTGATGTGATATTTTCTACAGGAAAAGAAAGCTCTTACTTTTGATATGTTCTGAAACACTTCACTGCTATTTTCAGTTTGTTATTTTGTTTTGTATTTTTTCCTTTGTTATCTGTCATGTGAAACTGCCTAACAAGAATTATTTTCAATGTGGTTTAGCTTTAAATTCCTTTTTTATTGTTCTTTGTGTATCTGCTTTCCTTAGAAAACATGTTCATATGGTGCCTGGAACCATATTTCAGTATTTACGGTTTGATGGTTTTATGATATTAACAGGGAAATAACTTCACCCAGTCTTCTCAAAAACATGTTCAGTTAAATGCTTGCATTGGTTATTTTTTGGTTAAGGGATTTAAGGTATATTCTAACTTTATTCTGTTGTAGAATTCTTTATGATTTTCATATATTCCTTTTATAAAAGAAATACACACACACACACACACACACACATATATATCAAGGGAAATGGGAGGTATCAGGCTAGTAGAGTTGAAATTTAGGGGCATTTGGGGAGCAACTGAAACCTCCATCTTGTACAAGAAAGAAACTAAGAATCAAGCTGGGGACCACAGTGTTTTTGCTTTGTATTTCCCTGTGAGTCATCCTTAGGACTTAAACTCTTCCCTTAAAGGAAATTTCTAATGCCACGTATAGCTGAAACCTAGAATACGCTAGCATCTAGAAGTTCCATATATCATTAGCCATGTACTTTAAAAACTGAGAAGAGGGGTAGAAGGAAGAAGTCCTCCTCTCTAATAGTCCAGGAGTGTGTGTAGTGTTATTCTTTTTAATACTAAAGGGACTATCAACCTATAATATATTTACTTTTTTTTATTTTATTTTTTTTTTTTTTTATTTATTTTTTTTTTTTGAGACAGTCTCACTCTGTTGCCCAGGCTAGAGTGAGTGCCGTGGCGTCAGCCTAGCTCACAGCAACCTCAAACTCCTGAGCTCAAGCGATCCTACTGCCTCAGCCTCCCGAGTAGCTGGGACTACAGGCATGCGCCACCATGCCCGGCTAATTTTTTATATATATATTTTTAGCTGTCCATATAATTTCTTTCTATTTTTAGTAGAGGTGGGGTCTCGCTCTTGCTCAGGCTGGTCTCGAACTCCTGAGCTCAAACGATCCGCCCACCTCGGCCTCCCAGAGTGCTAGGATTACAGGCGTGAGCCACCGCGCCCGGCCCATATAATATATTTACAAATGCATAATGGCACTAATTTTTCATTCATATGCTTGAATCTTTCGCTTATAATTCAAGGAAGAGTCTTATGCCTCTATGACTCTTGTTAACATTATAATTACCGTTGATGTGTGACTACACCAAAGCTCAGCTGTTTCTACAGAGTGTACTTGTGTACACAGCAATTACAAATTATACTAAACATACCAAATGAGCACACAAAAAATTTATTATGAACTTAAATTTACAAATGCCACTAAATCATTTTTTTCTAAAACCAGGCAATATCTTTGCAAGAAAACAGAAAAATTAAAACAATAAATGATATACTTGCAACACGTGGAATTTCCAATTATGAATGCTTAAAAATTAGAACAATGGCATAAAGTAGTCCTTCATAGTAATTGTTTTCTGTCTCCTCTCGTATTCTGAGTGTCATCAGAAGGTTTTAACTCTATTTGCACTATTATCATTGTACTGTAAATACATTCATGGACCACATAACATTTTGGTCAATGATGGGCCTCATATATGACAGTGGTCCCATATATTAAATTACCACATTTTTGCTGTACTTTTTCTATGTTTAGAGACACAAACTGTGTTACAATTGCCTATAGTATTCAGTACAGTAACATGTATAGGTTTGTGGTCCAGGAGCAACAGTTTATATACATATATATATGGCCTAGGTATGTATGTATATAGTAGGTTATACTATGTGTGTTTGTGTAAGTATATTCAATGATGGTCATACAATGATGAAATTGCCTAATGACACATTTCTAAGAATGTATCCCGGTTATAAAGCAACACATGACTGTATTGTGTTACACCTCAATAATGATAACATCAATAAACTATATCACAATCCTTTAGGTTAGAAACCTTTTGTTGCTCAAAATTGGACCTCCCCATCCTCCACCATTCCTTTGTTAGGTGATGACAGAGAGTGTTATGGGCTAAACTTGTCCCTTCAAAATTTATGTGTTGAAGCCCTAAACCTCAGTACCTCAAAATGTGACTATATTTGGGAATAGAGCCTTTAAAGAGGTAATTAAGTTAAAATGGGGTCATTAAGGTGGTCCTTAATCTAATGTGACTGTTGTCCTTATAAAAAAAGGAAATTTGAACACACAGAGAGACAACAGCAGCATGTGCATACAGAGAAAAGACCACATGAGGACACAGGGAGAAAGTGGTCGTCTGCAAAACAAGGGGAGAGGCCTCAGAAGAAACCAAATCTATGGACACCTTGATCTCAAATACTGATCCACTTTGATTCTAGCCTCCAGAACTGTGACAAAATAAACTGTTATTTAAGCCTGTAGTCCCCAACCTCTGGGCCATGGACGAGTACCAGTCTGTGACCTGTTAGGAACCAGGCTGCACTGCAGGAGGTGAGCAGCAGGCAAGTGAGCAAAGATTCATCTGTATTTACAGCGGCTCCCCATCCCTTGCATCACTGCAAAATCTTCGCCTCCTATCAGATCAGCAGCGGTGACATTAGATGCTCATAGAAGTACAAACCCTACTGTAAACTGCATATGCGAGGGATCTAGGTTGCACACTCCTTATGGGAATCTAATGCCTGATGATCTGAGGTAGAGCTGAAGCAGTGATGCTAGCTCTGGGAAGCAACTGCAAATACAGATTATCATTAGCAGAGAGGGTTGACTGCACAATAAATGCAATGCACTTGAATCATCCCAAAACTATCCCCCACCTCCAGTCCATAGAAAAATTGTCTTCCATGAAACTGGTTCCTTATGCCAAAAAAGTTGGGGACCACTGGCTTAAGCCACACAGTCTGTCGTATTTTGTCATGGCAAACCTGGTAAACTAATACAGAAAGTACTAAATAAGAATGTTGTATAAATGGGAAGTTAAGGAGACAGGACGAGGTGATGAATAGTGTCTTGAAAGCCTCAGAACTCTTTTGTAGCCAATGAAAAGTATCAAGGGCATTGAGACAGAGAAAATTGCTTACATAGGAATCTAGATTTTATTCATTTATTCAACAAATGTTTATTTAGTCTATAATACTGTCTATGCTGTTAGGATGCAATCAGGTGCAAAAACATATATGGCCTTAGCTCTTATGAAGCTTGCAATTTGTGGAGAAAGGTATTTAGCAAATAAATCATTGCAAAAATATGTTCCTATAAACCAAAATAAGTGCATATAGCAAAATAAGTGTATATAACATAGAACTAATGCCTTCTCTTGAGTTGAGTTTTTATATTCTACTTTGTTTCCACTACTGAATTATTTATAACTTTAAAAAATTATTGATTGTCCTAAGGTTTAAAATATACATATTTAATAAGTCAGTCTCTACTCACAGATAATGTTATATCTCTTGATGTGTAGAGTAAGCTGCCTGCAACTGAACATATCAATTATTCCCTTTAATCCTCTGTGCCCTTGTGTTCATACATTTTACTTTAACATATGCTTTAAATGTATGTTATATTGTGTTTATATATATTTTATGATATGTCATAATATATCGATACTTTTGTTTATACAGAATTATTTTAGAGCAATTAAATTTAAAAATAAACTGAATTTTGTGCTTTTCTTCATTTATTCCATATCCAGCAATCTTTCTTCTTTTTTGTATGTCCAGAGTTCTGTCTGGCATCAGATTCTTTCTGCCTGAAGAAATTCCCTAATAACTCTTTTAGTGCAGATCTACTGGCCAATAAATTATCTCAGGTTGTGTGTGTCTATCTGAGAAAGTAGTCACTTCTCCTTCAATTTAAAAGGTATTAGGGGAGGTGTACAGCATGTTTTGTTTGGAGGATCCTTTTTTTTTCTTAAATTTCAGCACCTCAAAGATGCCAATCCATTATTGTCTGGTTTGCATGATTTCAGGTGAAAAGTCTATTGTAAATCTCACCTTTAGTCCTCTCTATGTGATGTGTCTTTTTTCTCTGGCTGCCTTCAAGTTTCTCATTTTCATTTATTTTTAGCAGTTTGGATATAATAGGCCTAGGTGTGTGTGGGAGTATGCATGCATGCATATGTGTGTGTTTTATGTCTGTCATTAATTTTGGAAAATTTATGGCTATTAATTCCTCAAATATTCTTCTCCTCATTCTTTTCTCTTCTCCTTCTGGAATTCCAAGAATAAGTTCAATATACCATTTGATATTGTTTCACAGCCTTTGGATTCTCTGTTCTATTTTCTTGTCTTTTTTTTTTTTTTTTTTTTAACCTATCTTCAAAGTCACTGAGTCTTCAACTGGCTGTGTTGAATTTACTTTAGTGCACCTTGAAGACATTCCTTATCTTTGGCACTACTTTTCCTTTGTTTCTAGCATTTCCATCTGATCTTGCATGCTATCCACTTTTTCCATTAGGGTCCTTATTATATTTATTATACATATTTTAAAGTTCTACTGAGAGTTTTCCAACATCAGTGCAATATATATACCTGGTTGTATTGATTATTTTTTTTTCTCTTGGCAATGTTTTGTGTATTTCTTGCTTTTCATAAACCTTGTAATGTTTTTTGGAAGAATTCCAGATATCTCCTATAAGACAGTAGAGACAGAGATAAATAACTTATTTGGGGAATGGGCTACCTGGTACTCATTAATTTTTAGTCTAGTGACAGAGTGCAGGGGAATATTCTCCATTATTCTTATTAAACCTCCATCATATTCAGACACTGTGTCTCTGGGTCTCACTAGTTTTGCTTTCTCAGTGTCTTCACTCCTATTCTAGCTGTAGTTCTTGACCATTATGTATTCCTATGTCTTCCACAGGGCTTCCTTCAGCGATTTTCATTAATGTCCAAAGGCCACAGTGTTTGTGGCATTCTACCATAGTAACTTCTGTAGAAGAAATAGTGAAGTGTCTGAATGGGACCTCGTGCCCCTCCTGAAACTATTGCCATTCCTCTTCTCCAAGTCTGCACCGTCAGGGACCCTTTCTCAAAAAACTTCAGTCTTTTGTGGAATTTCTTGAGAGGTCTATGCAGAAAAACCTTCAAGTGAATGTAAATTCCCCCAAAGGTCTCCAAATTCTCTTACTGAAGCACAGTCAACCTCCACCAATTTTTTAACAACTCTAGCTCTATATATAGTCGTCTTACCCAGGCCTGACTATATCATCCTAGGTAAGGACGTGTTTGCACCCTGTCTTTTCCTTGCAAGCTCCGGTATCTCCTTAGATTTTGGACTAGCTTGTTGTCCTCCCACCCAAGTTTTCTGGTTCAAAAAAAGTCATGCACTTTCAATATGTCTTAATGTTTGTGTTTATGAAAGGGTGAGAGTGACGCTCTTTCCAGCTCTCTGCATTTCAAGAAGTCAAAAAGCCAAATTTTTTTAAGTTAATATTTGAAAGATGAATTAGAGTTTACGAGATGAAAAGGAGTATGCCGGAGGAGTTTTCAAGTTAAAGGAAGCATCATGATGTGAGGGAGCCTGATATTATCAAGGAAATGGAAAAGGAGCAACGAGAGGAGGGAGACTGAGTACAGATAATGAATACAAAGGTGTGAGATTAGGGAAGTAAGGCAGATCCCATCATGCCAAGAGCTTGTTTGGTCCTTATCCTGTGAGCAATAGGAATTCCTTAAAGTATTGTAAAAGCAATTTTTATAATTTTGTTTTGAAATATTTACCCTAGATGCACTCTAGAAAACTAATTTAAAGGCATATGGATTAAGCAATTGGGAGATACTGCAGCAATACAGGTAGAACAAGATGGATTCTTGGACTAGAGAAATAGCAGTGGATGTAGGAGGAGGCAGGCAGATGATCCTTTATTTGCAGGATCTGGCACCTGTAGAGAATGGCAAAGCTATTCCAGAGGTTAATGGTAGGGGTCATAGGAGATTAGGCTGGAAATGAGTTAGGATAAGATTGTGGAAAGCCATGTAACTCATGCTAGGTAGCCTGTGTTGATTTATTCTATAGGTAATAATGAGATAACAGTGTTTTAAGATGATCAGTGACATGATCAAATTTGATTTGGGGGGAGATATATCATTAAATCATAATTTATATAGATAATTTATATTCTTAACAGTAAATGCAACATTTCAAAGCCTATGTTAGAATTAATGTATATTAATATAAAACTAGATAAGAATTGTCTTTACAAGGAAATGAATGTGCTATTAAGACAAAGAAAATTTAGTTTTATTACCACTCCTCAAACAATAAGTCATGAAGTAAGAATCATAATCCACATAAAACTTGATTTGAAGGTGATGAAGATGAAATGGTTGCTAGATAAAAAAAGAGGTTATATTTGTGACAATTTATCCTTTTATTTTGTGGTTCAAATAAAATCATAAATATAGAATACATTATATTTTATATCACAACAAGTTTATAAATCCTGGCTTACAAAGTAAGCATTCATTGCATGCCCTTTTGCTAAGGTTTCAAATGTTAGCTTATTAATATATTCAACTATCCATCTATTTGTTTATCCAACTTTTCAGTAAACATATATGGAGTACTGAATATTGTGTTAAGTACTTTGTATGCATGGATTCCAAAAAATTCAATGGCAAACATTGTGTTATCAAAGTATCCACAAATGAAACAAAGACATTGCAATGCAGCAGGGTACAAGCAAATGAGTACAAAGAAGGGATTAAAGTGCCAAAATGAGGCAGGAAAGAGACAGTATAAGAAAGTAAGGCAAAATTGCTTGATATGATTTGTAATGCATTTAATTTAAATCAAATCAGCAAAGCATTAGTAAGTTCTATATACCAGGCTTTGTGTTCAGTGCTTGGGCCACAGATAATGATAAGATATAGTCACTAATTTCAAGAAATGAATAATCCAGAAGAAAAACAGACATATTAAAAACCCACTGTAATGTCAAATACTAATAACAGAAAAAACTAAGTAAAACTGGAATCTAAAAGGAGAATTGTATCACATACATATTCAGTAGAAGTAATTAGGAATGAGATAGGAACGGTAATGATACTTCACCAGATACTTGCTGGCAGAGGAAAGAGCAGGAGAAAGGGCACAGAAATTATGCTTTACTGAGTGCTCACTGTGTGTACATATTTTGAATCAACACAATTCGAAGGAATAGGCAATACAACTTCTTTTTGGAGGTGTTGAATTTCTGGCCCAAAGAGCTAGGTAGCTTTTCTCAGATATCTCAGGCATTTAAAGCTGAAGCTATCTTGTGTAAATGCCCATACTGTTAAACATGATGCTGTAACAAGTGAAATTATATGGCATGACAGGAGACATTAAACAGCTCAGCTTGGGTAAACTGTATGTCAGAATAAGCATATCTCTCTTCTCGTCATATCATATTGTTCTCACGAAAACCCGTCCATTGGGTTTTCTGGTTTAGTCTCTCACCACTTCTTCCTTCAGATTGGTCATCGGAACTCCATCTCCACCATCTTTTCACATACTGACAGGTAGCAAACTTCACCTATTCTACCTTAGTTGGAGATGGGAGCAGTTGGTAGGGACACCCCAGTGGGACTGCTTCATGGGTTCCAAGTGGCCACACCACTGCTTCTGCCCCATCTGGATGGTGCCTTCTCTGGCACTGTTGAAGCTTTGCTCTTCAGATTTGGAAACACTTCTTGCTGCAGACTCATTGTGGGCCACTCTTGTGACTCCTGCTATTTCAGATCCTTCCCCCACTAGCCTGCTGCCTGCTGCTCTTCCTTTCTCCACTACTTCTCTGACATTGAACTCCACCTACTCATTTCCCAATAGAAGATTGCCCCTCTTATTATGTCATCTCAATAGGAAAAAGAAATATTTCCATTTTTAAGCCATGAATTAATGTTAATACATCTGATTTATCACATTGATTATCAGGCTCTGTTCTATTCTACTATCATACACATGCTCACCAACCACAATTTCATCAGCAATTTTAACATCCACAGCTACCTATACATTGTCAAAAAAAAAAAAAAAAACAATATTTTTAAATAACAATTTTATTCGTTAAGATTTTGAAGTCTGCAATTTCCCTTTCCTCATTTTGAAACCTATCCCATCTGTCTTTCAATTGACTCTAGAGCTTGCAGGACAAGATGATAATCAGTACCTTGAAAATGAAAGAAAATGAAACCTCAGTAGTCCCCCTTCCAGGAAAATTATTTTTCCCTACTAAATCAGAGCATCTGGCATAATAGAGTCCTCAAATACTTAATAAAGATTCTCAAATTTTGTTTAAAATTAGATTCTACCTGCATCTATTTGAAGTGCACACTTTTATTTTAATTCAGTTTTACTTTCCACATTGCATTGCTTTTTCCTTAACTAGGATCATTGCTTATTTCTTTGTCACTAGCAGTTTTATGGTTTTACTTCAATATACATAGATGTTACCCAGGTTTTCACAAGCCAATTCCCCCAAATCTATCAAAAGTATCAGAAAACATAAAAAGATAATATTATGAATAATAAAAATTATTTCATGTATTATAATTTTAAATTTTCTCATAAAGTTTGTGTAAAACAACCTTTATGTGACTTATATTTCAAATGGTCCTGTTCTTTATACAAACTCATAGATTATAAAATCCCAGTCAGATTCAGCACATATTTGTTACAATTCTGCAAGCACCTCATGCGGTGCAAAATTTCAACTATTTGAAGCAAATAAATTTGAAGGAAATAAAATATGGCTGGCTGAAACCTTTAATTTTGCATCTTTACAATTGAAATATTGTCATATAGATAAAAGACTACATTTACTCAGGAAAGATTAAAGCTATCAGAAAATAACCTCATTTACAAAAATTGTTCTTCTCTATTCCATTTTTAAGTATTTTTGTATACAATAATTTTCTCAGTAACATAACATAACTCTATTGTATTATTAAAATATTTAAATATATATAATACCTCAAACAGAAAATGCAGCCAATTTCAATCATAAATCCAGAAAAGTGTCTTTCTGTTAGAAAAAGTGGAAAGCAGTCTGTCAGGAACTGTGAGCAATTCAGAAGCCTCAATACCTGTGGGCTTCTGATAAAAATTTGAATGAAAAATTTTTTTTCAAAACGTTTAGCATTGAGGGAGAACTACTTGATAATAATTATTCAGATTATATTGACATTCTCTATTCTGTCCTCCTCCACTCTAATGGATCTATATTATTTCTAGAAAAATCATCTTTCACTAATCAATTTTATGTTGAAAAGTAAAAGTGATTTTAAACAACCCATTTTATAATAACACTTTAATTCAATTTTGTCAAAATTGATATCATTCTGAATCCTCAGCCATTATGGCTCATCCTGGAAGCATGGCTCATATCTGTATCTGTCACAAACTGAGCAGCTTAAATTAACACGTATTTATTGCCCCATAATTTCAGTGGATCAGAAGTCTAGGCGTATCTTAACTAGGTCCTCTGCTTAGGGTCTCAGAATTGCTGCAATCAAGGTGGTGGCTAGACTGCATTCACATCTGGAGGACTGAGGACTAGCTGGGGAAGGATTCACATCCAAGCTCATACAGGTTGTTGGAAGAATTTATTTCCTTGCAGTTGTATGACTGAGGGCCGTGGCCCTGGCCCTGGGATCCTGGAGGCCACTGCAGTTCCCTGCTACGTGGTCCTCTCCATAAGCAGTTCACAACATGGCTGTTTGCTTCTTAGAGCCCAGCAGAAGAATCTCTGGCTCACCAGTCTGCTAAAATGAAATTTCATATACCATACTGTAATCATGGGATACTATCTTACGATCTGTGCCATATCAACTATACTAATCAAGAGAGTGATATCCTAACACTTGCACTGTACTGTAACCTCTGCAAGCAAGGCAGAGGTCCTGCCCACACCAAAAGGGATGGGATTATACTTGACATAACAACAAAGGGTAGAGATTATGAGAACTGTTAGAATTCTCATCACCATATTTCTCCAATGTTCCATCCTGGATAGCTCAGATCCACCCACCTATTTTAAGGATCAATTTTAAAATTTTATTTGCTTATAAATGTACCAGTAGAAAGGTTATATTCTGAATACAAGTAACCTTTGATATTTCTAAATACAAATTTTGCCCCACTTGGTCTTCATGTATTTTTATAAACAAAGAAATCCAAAGGCCAAAGCCGTTCTCTGCAAAGAAGTAAATTTAGCAAGGCTACTTTAGAAAGGTTCTCACTTTCAAACTTTAACTAACTTTAACTTTGGACAAGTCTCTCCCTAGGTCAATTTTTCATGGGAGTTTAATGAAAAAAAAAAATCTTTTGCAATGGCATTTCCTCTTACACTGGGAATACTTGGCATTTCTCCAGTTTTCCTTGATTTGCATGCCCTAGAGATCTAACCCTTTCAGGTGATTTCTTCTATCTTGGAAGGCAGAACTCCTTCAGTAGAAGTACTATTTGGCTTTCCTAATTTCTTTTTTATTCTCCTTAGTCTCTTTAACCACACCAAATTTCTCAACTGAGAATTAGAAGCAGGACCCAGGTCATCTTTCAGAGATTTTTACCTTAAGCGTTGTAAATTCTTTGCTAATATATTTAACTATCATGATTTTTAATGTCCTGAATTGTAGGATTGGCTGTTCTAATCAAAAGAGGGGGTTCTGCCTCCAATCTCTATCACCCTAGTACGATTTATAATCACTCTGTTCATTAACAGCAGAGCAAAATGAAGCTTCCCTTCTTCCTGCCTTTGTAGTATCCCTCTTGGTCTTGGCAAAGATCTCACTCTGACTATATTAGATTCACTTTTATTTCTGCTTGCAGAATGGCCTGGGCAACAAAGGCTTAGGGAAGGATTGTTAAAAGTTGTTCTCTTTGGCTTATTCTAATTATCCCAATATTTTAACCATAAATTTGGTAGCCTCCTGTCTAAAACAGGTAGCATCCTGTTTCATCCCAGCTTCAAACAAAATCTTGCAGAAGGACTCTGCTATCCTAATACCCCAACCTGTAAGATATTTCCTTTTTCCTAGAGATAAATATTTCTTGCACTTGTGATTAAAATTCTTTCAAGGAAAAGAGAAGTCTCTCCTTCCAATGTCAGGGAACTTTTCAGGAAGTCACAAGTACACAGACATTTTGAAAGACTGGGAAAGAGAGAGAGAGAGAGAGAGAGAGAGCGCGCGTGCGCAATATCTCATTGTGGGAGAAGAGTAGTAGTTCCGTGTGTAAGCTCAGTTGCAAAAAGTTATGCGGTAAATTTCTGTAAATATTTATAATACTCAAAATGATGTTACACATATTTGTGTGGGACTAATGTAAAAGGGGATGGACTGCAAAGGGGCCAAAAGAACGGCTTTTATCAAAAAGTCCCAAGACGACAAATGGTGGTGTAACTGTGGAAAGATAGGAACACTAACACTGCTGGTGGGACTGCAAACTCGTACAAACTCTATGGAAAGCAATGTAGAGATACCTCAAAGAACTAAAAGTAGAACTATCATTTGATTCAGCAATCCCACTACTGGGTATTTACCAAAAGGAAAAGAAAAACCATTCTATAAAAAAGACAACTGAACTCAAATGTTTATAGCAGCAAAATTCACAATTGCAAAGATGAGGAAACAACCCAAGTGCATCTCAATACATGAGTGGATTAATAAAATGTGTTGTGGTATGGAGTAGTACTCAGCCATAAAAAATGGTGAACTAATACCTCTTGTATTAACCTGAATGGAGCTGGAGCCCATTCTTCTAAGTGAAGTATCACAAGAATGGAAAAACACCACATGTACTCACCATTAAATTGGAACTAATCAATCAACCCTTATGTGCACATATGGAAACAACATTCATCAGAAATGAAGGAGATGGGAGGGGGAAGGAAAGGATGGGTAAACGCACACCTAACGGGTACAATGCACATTATCTGGGAGATGGACACATTATAACCTTGACTCAAACTGTACAAAAGCAATTTACATAACCAAAACGTTGTACCTCCATAATATTCTGAGAGAAAAAATAATTGTTTGGGACCATAGATATGTTCCGTATCTTGATTAGAATGTTGGTTACATAGGTTTGTTTATTTGCCACGGCTCATCTAACTTTACATTTAAATTGAGTGTATTTTATTGTTCGCATATTGTACCTCATCAAAATTGACTAAACAGTATTCTTTATAGCTTTTAATTACCTATATTTGTAAACAAATGTATACCCACATGTACGGGAAAATTAGAAAGGTGAAGAAATGGGAGGAAGGAACATAATATTTCTGTATCTATATATTAATATGTATTAAATCTGGGATATATAAGTATAATTGCTTTCTGCATTATTCTGTTTTTCGTAAAATGTTTCAAGTTCTTAGTTTTTAACTTTTTATCTTGCTGTAAGTGTAGATTCATATGCAGTTGTAGGAAAAAATACAGACATAGCCTGTGTACCCTTTACCTAGTTTTCCCCAACGGTAAAATTTTGCAAAAATATAGTTTGATATCACAACCAGGTTATTGACACTAAAACACTCTAGGTACAGAATATTTCCATCACCATGAAGGTCCCTCACACCGCTCTTTTATAGTCACATTCATTTCCTTCCCACTTCTGCTCTTTCCTCCTTGTTATTTCAAAGCTGTTATACACAGGGAAATATAGAACATCTGGAGTTGGTTTTTCTTCACTCAGCATACTTCTCTGAATATCCAGGTTCTTTTGTGTATTAATAGCTTGTTTTTTTTAATTGGTGAATAGTATTCCATGGTATGGATGTACTGTAGTTGGTTTAAACCTTCATCCGTTAAAAGACGTCTGGGTTGTTTCCAGTTTTTGTGTACTATGAAAAAATCTGCTATAAACATTAGTGCATAGGTTTTTATGTGAACACAAGTCTTAATTTCTCTGGAATAAATGCCTACGATTGCAATTTCTGGGTTGTATCATAGTTGCATGTTTAATTTTTGTTTAAGAAACTGCCAAACTGCCAAACTGTTTTCTGGAGTGGCTATAAAATTTTACATTCACACCAGCAATGTATGGTTCATCCAGTTACTCTGAATCCTTGCCAGTATTTGGTGGTGTTATTTTATTTCATTTTATTTTTAGTTATTCTGATAGGTACATAGTAATAGTTTGTTATGGCATTAATTTGCATTTTAACAATAATTGATGTTGAACATATTTCATGTATGTATTTCCACTTACATGTCTTCTTTGGTGAAATGTCTCTTTTGCTGTTTTCTAATTGAATTTTTTAGTTTATTACTATTCAGTTTTGAGAGTACTTTATATATTCTAGATACTTGTCCTCTGTTGCACAAATGACTTGCCATTTTTCCTCACACTTTTGGGGTGTCTTTTCATTCTCTTTACAGGGTCTTTCACAAGCAAAGGTGCTAATTTTTGTGAGGGCCAATTGTTCAATTTTTCCTTTTTTATGCTGTTTTTGTTTTCATATTTAAGAACCTGATGTTTAGCCCCAGATTTCAAAGATTATCTCCTATATATGTTTTTCTTCTAAAAGTTTTATAGTTTCATATTTTACATTTTAGTCTCTCATCCAGGAAGAATTAATTTTGTATAAAATGTGGGATTTAGGACAAGGTTTATTTTTTTGCCTATGAATATACAATTGCTTCAGCACTGTATGTTGAAAAATTTACCTTTCATCCCTTGGCTTACTTTTGTGCCTTTGTCAAAATTTGCTAGGCATAGTTGTGTCTATTTCTGAGTTCTCTATTCTTTTCCATTGATCTATTTTTCTGTTCTTTTGCCAATATCCCACAGTGTTGATTACTATAGCTGTATAATAAGTTTTACAATCAGATAGACCAATTATCCTACTTTATTCTTTTTCAAAATTGTTTTACCTTCTAGCTGTCTTAGTTTTCAATATACATTTTAGAATAATCTTGTGTGCATCTGCAAAAAATCATGCTTAGATTTTTTTGTTTCTATATCATATATTTTTAATATTATAGTCATCCAAAAATCCATGAGTGCAATTCTTTTCATTAACAGATTAAAGAAAATGCTATATGATGATTTTTTGATGTTATTAAGGTTTCTTTTTTATTTCAGAATATTACAGGGGTATAAAAGTTTTGACTATGTAAATTGCCTTTGTACTGCTTGAGTCAAACTTGTAAGAGTTCTCATCACCCAGATAGTGTACATTTTACCCGGTAGGTGTGCTTTCACCCATTCCCTTCCACGCCCCCACCTGCATGATTTCCACTGAGTTTTACTTCCATCTGTGCACATGAGTGCTGATTGATTAGTTCCAATTTAATAATGAGTACATGTGGTGTTTATTTTCCATTTTTGTGATACTTCACTTAGGAGAATGGTCTCCAGTTCCATCCAGGTTGTTGCAAAAGGTATTAACTCATTTTTATGGCTGAGTAATATTCCATGGTATGCATATACCACATTTTATTAATCTAGTCATGAATTAATGGGCACTTGGGTTGATTACACTGCTTTGCGATTGTGAATTGTGCTGCAATAAACATTCTATTGTAAGTGGCATGCTTGGATTTTTATAAGAATTTAATTAAATTAATATAGAAATTTTAGAAGAATTGGGTAATTTACTATGTTACTACTGCAATCCATGAACACAATATGTCTCTTAATTTGTTTAGATCATCTTTGATTTCTTTAATCAGTGTTGTGTAATTTTCGCCTTACAAGTCCTGAAGATGTTTTTTTAATTTACACATAGTTCAATTTTTTAGCAATTTTAAATATTGTATTTTTAATTTCAATGTCCATGTGTTTATTGCTAGTATATAACAACAGAATTGATTTCTGTATATTAAATTTATATACTTTAACCATGCTGAATGCATTTATTAGCTTGAAAAATTTTTATTTTTGTAGATCCCTTTTGAATTTCTACATAAGCAATTATCTTATTTGCAAATAGGAACAGTTTTATTCTCCCTTTCCAATCTTTCTCTGTCTATATAGGCAGTCCCTGGGTTACAGATGACCTGACTTACAGTGTTCTGTACTTACAAACTGGTTTCCAAGGCTCCCCATAAAGATAATTTATAATTAAATAACTAAATTAATAATTTGAGAACTAGTTTCTTCTGCTCATATAAACACACTTGCATGGTGTAAGCGGTTCGTTGGCGCACCTTTACGCTAGCAGCTAGTCTCATAGATGCAGAAGCAGCTGATAGAAACACAAGAACATAAAGAATCAGAAGACACAGAACCTAGAAAGTTTATGAGAAAAGAATTAGCTGAAGCCTTTCATCTCAATGAAGCAGTATTTGCTAAGCTTGAGAAGCGAGAGCCTAACACTGAGCAGTTTATAAAAGGTTTACCGTTAGTGAGAACATCAGCTGCTACAAGGCCACTTATAAAGAAAGAAAGAAAGAAAAAGGCTGTGCAAACCCTAGATGCCTTTTTTAAGTAACCAGCTTCAGTGGTCAGCTCCCGTCCTCCAGCAACAGAATCAAATCCTGATTCTCCAGCACCCACTCCATCCTCTCCAGCACCATCTCCATCATCACCTTCCGATTAATGTTAGCCTGCATTCTTGCCTCAAAAATGCCCCTTCCAGTAATCAAGATGCTGATGCAACATTAGGTGAGTGTTATCCTTTAATATTCTTTTCTAAAAATTCTCCTGTCTCCTATCTAAACTTTTTGTATGAGTTTGTTCTTATGTTCTGTTTGTTTGAAATAAGAGAAAGAGCACAATAATTTCTATAACTTATTATTCCACTACAGGGGTATTATTATTATTATTACTGTATTATTATTGACACATATGAGCCATTATAGTATTGTTAGTATTATTATTATTACTGTCCATGTGTTGTTCATCAGGGATACGAGTTACAGACAAATCTGACCTAAAGACATTCTCAGTCTTCAAGACGTATCTTGTCTGTAACCTGGGAACACCTGTATCTGTGTGTTCTCTTCTCTTCTTGTAAGGACTCTGGTCATATTGGATTAGGGTCTACTTTAATCCAGTATGAACTCATCTAAATTTGATTTTATCCACAAAGACACAATTTTCTAGGAAGGGCACATTCTGAGGTTCCAAGTGGACACGGTATTTTGGGAGACTAGTCAACTCATTACACCTGGGTTTTCTTTTGTCTCATATACTCCAGACTTGGAGTTGAAGAAGCTGGAAATCCAGAAATGCGAACAGACATAGCTATAGAGAGCCCAAACACAAGCCTGCCCTCCCTACCCAAAGGGCCAGGAAAGGAGAAGCCAAGCAAGGCAGAAACTTTCTTAAATAATAAGTCCTCTACTGCAACTAAAATCCTGTGGCCCTACCTTACTGACACCAAGAAAACCTCAGTGAGGAACATGAACTTCTACCCCTGTCAGGTTTTAACAAGGCTCCCCAACATCCCTGCTGGGGTAGTATCAGAGAAGGCCGAGTAAGGTGCTGGGGCATTCATCCCCACTAACTGGTAACAAGCTCTTCCTGCTGGTATCAACGGAAACCAAATGGAAGCCTGAACTTCCATCCCCAATTGGCAGGGAGATAACAAGGCACTCATTTCTCTCCCCTGGAGTGGTGTTGGAGGCCCAGTAGAAAGTCAGGACTTTCACCTTTGCCCAGCAGTAATAAGATCACTCTCATTGTGGTATCAGTAGAGACTCGGGGCAGGGAAGGAGCCCACCTCCATTCCAGTAATGAGTCCCCCCACCCACCTGATCTCCTTCTTCTTTTGACCTTTCAGAATCTTCTATGTTTGTTTTACATAAAAGGTACAGGGTTTTTTAAGTTGTACTTAGTGGGCGGAATAAGGAAAAGTATATCTACTCCATCTCCCTAGTAATAGAAGTTATCCTAAATTTGATTTTTTTTTTTTTTTTACTTTTTTTTTTTTTTTTGAGACAGAGTCTCACTCTGTTGCCCGGGCTAGAGTGAGTGCCATGGCGTCAGCCTAGCTCACAGCAACCTCAGACTCCTGGGCTTAAGTGATCCTACTGCCTCAGCCTCCCAAGTAGCTGGGACTACAGGCATGTGCCACCATGCCCGGCTAATTTTTTCTATATATATTTTTACTTGGCCAGATAATTTCTTTCTATTTTTAGTAGAGACGAGGTCTCGCTCTTGCTCAGGCTGGTCTCGAACTCCTGACCTCGAGCGATCCACCCGCCTCGGCCTCCCAGAGTGCTAGGATTACAGGCGTGAGCCACCGCGCCCGGCCCTAAATTTGATTTTAAGAGGAGTTTTAGAAAGTTTTCTTGTTTAACTTTCTCATAAACATTTTCAGGATATCTTTAAAAGAGACATAGTAAAAAAAATTAATTAAGGGCCAGGCGTGGTGGCCCACGCTTGTAATCCTAGCACTTTGGGAAGCCAAGATGGGAGGACTGCTTGAGGCCAGGAGTTTGAGACCAGCCTGAGCAACATAGTGAGAACCCCATCTCTACAAAAATTAGACAAATTAGCTGGCAGTGGTGGTACGTGTCTATAGTTCCAGCTACTCAGGAGGCTGAGGCAGGAGGATCACTCAAGCCCAGGAGTTTGAGGTTGCAGTCAGCTATGATGATGTCACTGTATTCTAGCCCAGGCAATACAGCAAGAATGTTTCAAAAACAAATTCAATAAAATAAAAATTAGGGAACTGAATGTAGCACCCCCTTCCAGATCTTCAGCACAGGTGGTTTTGTGGAGCATGGTTCCAGCCTAGGGGTGTAATCCTCAGCAACAGTCAATCAAGCTCAGTTTCTCATACTCTAGGCAAGGCTAGTTTACATACCATGCTTTTGTCTGTGCTCTTCTCAAAGTCAGCTGTTCAGAATGAAGGTAAGGACAGAGAGAGTAGTCTAAAGAGTTGTTCTTAGATTGCTCCAAACTCTTACACAAGAACCCAGGAGAGTATCTCTCTGTTTAATTCCAGGTCTGAGTTCTAGATTTCTGAGGCTTCTTTACAAACAACAATGATTTTTAAAATTTATACTGACTTTATCAGAGCCTGAAGGAGTGACAACCATTCAGCAGTACCATGAAGCCCTCTGGAGTACAGTAGCTCAGGTTACCATATGAATGGAAGTCATATTTTCTCCTTCATAATGTCACACGTGGTCTATGCTACAAATCTTTCCACATTCTTCCTCAGACATTTGATGAATAGCTAACTAAACCAGGGATGATCCAACCTCAAATTACTGATAATTTCATTTGCAAAATTTTTTTTTTATGATCCCATTTTATGGGTTTAAGCCAGAGAAATCCTAGATACAGAGTAAGTTTGACAGAAACTTTTACTCTGATAGGAGCTTACTGTGCTCTTGGCTGCCTTCACTATTCTAGTTAAGAGTGTAAGCCATCCCATAATATAGCCTATTTCAGTTCTTTCTTTTTTCTCTTACTTCCAGGAGATCTGACTCCATTTTCTCAATAACTGGCTGATCTGCCCAATTGCTTCTGAATTTATTAGTATATCTCTTGTAGACTTTTGCTTTTTTCTGGACAATAAATTCCCTCTCTGGTCAACCTTTCGTCCTCTTTTTTTCACGATATCTGTTTTTTGTTTAGGACTGAAATACCTAGAAGGGCCAATCAACATGAAGCAAACCAGATATAAGCAAAACCACAGGGAGTGCTGGAGGACGAGGCAATTAGAGAATGCATGCCCTCATCTAAAAGATGCAGTGGGCACTTATTTCCATTTTATCAGAGCCTCCAAATTTGCAAGAGAAGCCAGAATTTGGGTTTTTAAAGGTTAGCAACTAATTAAAATGAAAAAAAAGGATATATGTGTGCCAATATTATTCAGACCAAACAACATAGGTTTGAGAGCCAGATTTGGCTCTTTGGTCCCCAATTTAGGATTCTACTGAGATTTCTTTAATGATTTCTCCAAGGGGTACTAGGGGTTATCATGCAAATAGTCCTTCTGCAGCTTATATTAATATTCCTTAGGTGGCTTTGGAGATCAGGCCAATTTAAGGCCTACTTATGGTGGAATCATGTCTCATGTCTTTTTTCAGCTCCATCTGGCAAACAGCTCCCCCTGGCTCAAAGAATCGTTGTCCAGCTGACTGCTGGCAACAGGGCAGGGCCCCGTCTAAGAACAGAGCCCGGGATATCTGCCCAAATCACTCTGTCCTGGGGATGAGAGTGTCTATGCTGAATGGTTTATTATGCCACAAGCTGGTATATAGCTGTGCAGCCGCCTCTGCAGTGGCAGCTGAGTGCATCTGTCATGCGGAATAGGCAGGCATCAATAGTATTGTTATCTTAGGCACTGGGATTTTATTTCCTCAATGCTTTATTTACTTCATTGAACAATATTGAATTTTCTTCTGCCTGAGTTAGGCTGTGAGACTAAATCATCAGCAGGTGTTTTAAATCGTTCTCTTGATGATTGCTTGTTTCTATTTCTGGTACCGTTTTATCTCTGAAGCACTGCTTTGGATTTTCAATTTTGGTGGTCAGACCTGTGTTCCTCCTCACTGCAGAAGTTTAAGCAAGTCTCTGAGGCATGTCTTATTATTTTATTCCCTGTTTCTAATGTGTCAGGCCAGGCTGGGCAGCAGCTTGCCAGAGCTTCAGCCTGTTTAACAGAAAGTTTCAGAACTATACTCCAGAACTTTTTGGTGTGATAAGAAAAGGAAGGAAAAGAAAGCCTTTTTAGCCATACTACACAAGGAAAGGAATTCTACTCAATCCTTTTTTCTGCCAAGATTTTTTCTCCAGAGTTATGATATGATCATTATCTTCCCTTCTCTCCATGAATTTTCTCTCTCTCTCACTGACATTGAGATGGAAATTTTCTATACATTTTTGGGATCTCAGACGAAAGGTCATTTTCTCAGAGATATTTTCCTGGGTTCCTAATCAAGGTTAGAGCCGTTGATATAGATTATCCAGGGTCCTATATGTTGCCTATCATAAGTTCCATTAATCATTGTTATTATCTGTTATTGTAATTGTTACGATCTATATTGTTGCTATTACTGCTTCTCCATTTTGTTAATTCGTGGCTATCTTTAAAGTGTCAAAGGTGAGGAATTATGTCTATCTCATTCATCACTGGATTCTCAGGAGAAGAAATAAAATAAATATATGACTCACCAAACTTAGTGAACTTTGATACATCCTTATTCACATTCAATTTATAATTTCATATACTTTATTTCCATTCAGCACCAGTTTGCCAACCACTATTTTATAGTTGCACAGAGCAAAATTGCCCACTTGACTCTCCAAATACCATTAGCTAATGGTCTTTCTCTTTCTTGCTCCATGTGTTCTCCTCATATCTGAGATACAAGGAAGAATACACAATTAGTTTACTGGTCAATAGCTCAGTTTCGGGTGATAAACACTGGAAGCAAAACCTCTCTTGTTTTATATATTGGAAATATGAGATTCATAAACTTTAAGTTCCTAGCAATTCAGTCAAACTTTCTCCTCTCTGTGCACATAGAATTATTGGTTAATACTCATGAGTCTTTTATCTACTCAATCAAATAATAGCAAATATTTATTTAATACCTTAGGGCTGTTCTAACAAATTAATACAAACTTAGTAATGTAAACAACTGAAATTTATTGTCTCACACTTCTGGAGGATAGAAGTTAAAAATCAAGATATTAGTAGGGTTGGTTTTTGTTGAGGGCTGTGGGGAGAGGGTCTGTTCCAGATCTCACTCATCGGCTTATATATGGCTGTCTTCTATCCCTGTCTCTTCACGTTGTTTTCCCTCTACCTGTGTCTGCCTCTGTGTCCAGATTTCCCCTTTTTATAAGACTTCAGTCATGATGGATTAGTATCAACAATTTTGACTTCATTTTAAATTGATTGCCTCTGTAAAGACCTTATTTCCAAACATAGTCACATTCTGTGCTACTGGGGTTAAAACTCTGACATCTGAATTTTTGGAAGACACAATTCAACCCATAGCATAGCTATTATATAATGAGAACTAATATTTAGACTGCAAGGGATGTGTATCTTTACTGTTGTTGATTAGACTAAACTAACACTCATTAAAGAGCAGTACATGATACAAGCAATTATACAACCAAGGGCTGAAATTGTTTAGAATGCACGTTTATATTGCAGGAGTTCAAAAATAAAAATAGCAACGTGCATTATTCAGAAACATGTAAGACTTTACTAAAATATTTAATAAACATAAACTGGACTTTAATAAAAATATAATTCAGATAAGTATAAAAGATAGAAAAAGGCATTTAAGGGCGGGGATATGGGTGAGAGCACAGCAGCAACATGCAAGGGATGTTCACGTCAGAATAGATGCTCTGACGCAGGGAGAGGAAGCACATTGAGGAGAAATAGAAAAGAAGGTTAAGTTAGACAAAAAATGAGGCTTAGGCTAGTTGGAAGCAGTATTTGGATATGAAATCTTGGGAGCAGAGTTTGTACTTGATCATAATATGAAATAGGTAGTTACCGAAAGTTTTGAGCAGGAGATTGACAGAGATTATGGTAGAATTGGGAAATCAACACAGTCTTTCATTCTTTCCTATATCCATGTACTTTGCAATGTAACTTTTCAGATCCTCCCATTAGGGAGGATAAAGAGGATAGGGACCAGTTCTCTTTTCCAGTGACTTGCTTTGGCCAGTAGAATGTGCCCTAGTTAACAATGTAGCAGTTTTGACCCTTGGCTTCAAATGAAAGATTGTATACACATCTCTTTTTCTTTCTCGCCAGAGGCCCCTTCCGATCTACCCTTTGAAGAAGTGTGGTCTAGCCTGATGGAGTTATGAGAGACCATGTAAAGGAAATCCAACACAGGCAAGACCCTTCTTGACTGACTGCCAGCTCCCCGACTGACCATCCAACTGCCTGCAGACACATGAGTGAGCCCAGGCAAGATCAGCCTAGTCTGGTTCAGACCAGAAGAGCCTCTCACCTAACCCACGTAGACCCATGAACAATAACAAATATTTAATATTGAAACCACTGAGCTTTACAGTTGTTTGCTAGACAGCGTTATTGTGGTAGAAGATAACTCAAACTGTGATATTTAAGTAATTAAAGGAAAATGAACCTGGCAACAATATTAGTAAGGGTTGAAGTGTTTGTGTGCATATTTGGAAATGAAGGTGGGCAGTTACAATAAAGAAGACTAGTTAGGAAAGCGCCCAGACTAGAATGTTAATAATTGAGTTGTGCAATAAGGGAGTCATGAAAAACATTTTGAAGAGAAAGCTGGCAAACCTTGTGAATAAAAAAGAGAACAATTGGGAGAACTAAGGAAATATTTGGCTTTTTGTCAAGTATTATAGCTAACCTTTTGCCTTTCCTTTAAAAATATTTCTAAAGTAATTTCTTATGGCTTAAATGAAATATTCTTTAAACCTTTTTTTCCATCAGTTCATCAAAATATACCTAGTCATTTGTGGTTCTAAAAATGAGAAATTAAAAAGAAAATCTATAAAGCATGTGGTCACTGTTAAAGCATTCAGAAAAATAAAAAGGCTTTGCTTGGGACGACTGGTTAAAATATAAACACCACACACCCTGCTGCCATACAGAACAGCTTAGCTCTTTCACAAGAACTTGCATAAGATTTTGGTCTTTCAGTTAGTGAAATTTCCACATGCTTCAGTTCCATTGGATATCAAGGATAGAGTCAGATTAAACATTTTCCTGTCCTGTTTCTTGGCTTTCTGCCAATCTCACAGTGATTTCTTACACTTGTCCTCTAATTTAAACTAGATCTTTCCCATGATTGCTTTAAAGGACGTGCCCTCCAAGGAGGGAATGATCTTACAAAACAAGTGTAGGGAGTGCACCTGTTAGGTAGATAGTGAGGGACTCTGGGTCTCTTGGGGACAAAGGCGGGTGCCCTGTTTGCCACCCCCCAGAGCAATTGCCACACCCCAAGGAAGAAGGAACGCCCTGCCAATGGGAACTCAGCGCTAACCACAGGGAATGCCACAGCCCATGGGCCACGCAGCGCAGGCACAATAGGATCTGGAAGGTGACCTAGAACTGCGGCCCCCACAGCAGAAGGTGAGCGACAGGCAAGGGAGCGAAGCTTCATCTGTATTTACAGCTGCTCCACATTGCACACATCACGTCCCTGTCTGAGCTTCGCCCCCACACCTCCATCTGTGGAAAAATTGTCTCCCATGAAACTAGTCCCTGGTGCCAAAAAGGTTGAGGACTGCTGACCTAGAGTAACCCAAGACTAATTATCATGTCATTAGTTTAAATCTCCATTGTGGCTTTACACTGCCCCCAGTGGTCATGTGCGGTAAGACTCAGGTTATATAACTCCAAACTGTCCATCAAAGTGGTTCCATGGTAATGTTTCCATCGTGTATAGCAGGAAGGGCCCAGCCTAGACAATATAAAACAGGACCTCAGACCATAGTCGAGGCCTCATTATGACAGGGGCCCATTTGCTGTCTGTGGCAAAAATATCTTGCTTTGTTCAATAAATTTTGCCTCTTGCTTGCCTTGCTATCAGCGTGTCTGGTCATTCTTCAACCAAGAGTGCTTGGACAGCTAACACATCTACATATGTAAAAACTAAGAAAACATGGATAAAATTCCAAAGATTTTTTTTTTAATTTTGCTTTAATTGTTATGGGTAACAAGAAATGAAGATAACATTTTGAATATTTGAATAGGTTAATGTTCATGGTTATACATTTGTTAAGGATAAGAGAATGGCAATCTTAGGTCATTTTAAAAATATCTCTTGTCAGTAACCAGATAATTTTATCTTGTCTAGGTTTATGTTAATATGTATAATGCAACGTTATTTTACTAAAGTTTCTTTAGAAAATTTTATTTTGCTCGTAAAAAGCTCTTCTCAAACACAGCATGCATTAAAACGGAAGACGTTAATTTTAGGTAAAAATTAGTGAGTAAAGAAGAATAGAGAAAGTATAAATGGTGTATTCCTTTTCTCCCTTTGGTTCTTTAGTTCTTATAATTCTCAGAAGATCTGTACATCTATACATCCGCTTTCTTTGTGTTAAACAGATGTGTTACTTAAAGACAACGAGGAGGCTTCAGGAATCCTAATGCTTCTGATAACAATGCATGTGATTTTGATACAGATTCGCATCCCTGTGAAGGATGCTGCCTGAGAAGGCTTGCAGATTAACTGATGCACTATACAATACTAACCTACCACTGAGCCTGCCTCCAGCTGCTTTATTTGAATGAAGTTAACTAGAATTAGCCTAAAGATCTTCTGTTTTTAGCTTTTTATTTTATGATTCAACTCTTCTTTTGTGTTACAAATGAGAATTTTATATGGAAATAACTAATTTCCATGACAAGACTAGAATATTTGTGCAGCTTGTTCCCAATGACAGGAGATGATTAAAAAAGCAAAAGAAAATGAAACAAACTGAAGCAACATTTATCTTCTGTAAATGTAAAATCACCTATGAAACATGATGTTTTCCAGACTTTTGAGTTTTTTTCTCTTAGAAGTACATTAAGAATAATATCACGTCATTACATTTTCTAAATCTGATTTTAACAACTTTATCATTCACTCTACAGATGTAACATATCTTTTTAAAGCCAATTTGCTAATGGTAAGAGTTTATATTGTTCTCATTTTTTAATTGATATTGAATAGAGTATTGAAGTGGCCTACTTTTAGGTAAAATCTCTGTACATACAATAGGGCCATGCAATTTAACTTACATTGTAATGTCAAGTTACAGACTTATGAGGCCTTGGACAGAGCTAAGTTATCAGGTTTGGCAGACCTTTGCTCTTTGGTATGAATTTATTCAAGGATGATCATAAAAATATAGTCAGGAAAACATCTCAAAGGACCTTATTCAACAATTTCAGGTGTTTGATATTTATTCCATTGTTTTCAAGATGAAATAATTTATCAGCTTCATAAGTACAACTAATATTTTCTAAAATAAAACACAGTACCATAGAATGGAATATTACATATTAGGGTGCATCACAAGCAATATGTTTACAAAACATTATTTCAGTTTTGTGTGTGGTGCCTGTGGATAAGAAAAAGAGAGGAAGGAAAAGTTGTGTAATTTGTATATATATTGTATATATATTTTTGTATATACATTTGTATATACATATATATTTGTATTTTGTATATACATTTGTATATACATATTTTGTATATACATATATATTTTTGTATATATATTGTATATATATTTTTATATATATGGTAAAATTTAAAAATGAAAGTCAGCATAGTAGGAGGGAGGAAGCCATTGAGGATAGACATTTCTAAAGGGGAGTGACCAGCTTTCATCTACATTTCTCATAGAAAAGTCTTTTTCTTAGTATGGAGGTTAGATCTGGGAATAAGGGAAGCGAAAATCATAGAGAAAGCTGTCAAAATTGTGTAGTGAATAATCATCATTACACAAACCTGGTCGGTGCTAATGAAGATAAAGGAAAAGGAACAAGTCTGAAGAGTATTTCAGAAGGAGAATTGAGAGAAATAGATGACTACCTTGAAAGAACACCAACAAGCAAATAAATGTCTTTGGCCGGGGAGACAGTGTGGATGGCGGTGTCATTAAATGAGAAGAGGAGCACAGAAAGGGGAGCACATTTTGACATGAGGAGTTGTCATCTCTGAGAAAATGCACATTGAATTTGGGAAATATTTCATTATTTGCAATGTTGAAAATTTTCAAAATAGTGCAGGGGATTAATTCAATTGTACCAGAATGAAGAGTAAATGGTGAGTAAGAAAATAGAGGACATATAGATATATAGATATAATTTCTTCATTTACTCATTTAGATACTTAAATATATATTGAATGACTATAATGCCCAAATCTCTTTCTAGCTAGATAATACTTTTCATGTTATGGATAATTATTGCCAAGACTGCCAATCTATTATATTTAATTATTCCTTATGTGTCAATTTTTACTTATGAAAATTGCAACATTAGCAGACAAAAATATATAGCTAAATTTTAGCTGTTAATTTTTCTATAAACGTATGTCTTCTGTGGTTGATGATGTACATGCACTTTTATTTATGTGAGAAAGGCACTTGCCTACATCATAAGCATGTATTTGTTTAAACAATTACAACTTACTTTCATATGTAATTTCTGCAATAGTATATGAGATACAATAGGAGACACAAAGGCAAATAACAGTATTGTACCAGATATCATTTATAACACTGAGACTTGTTGGCTCTTCAAATTTTAGTAAAAATAAGATTTCTTTTCTATCTTATTATGATACATGTTCTAAAAGGCTAGTCAACTATAACTTATTTTAAAATGTACCCAGTGAATGACTCTGGAAAATTTTAAAATGATTAAAAATTTTATTTTTTCTTAAATTTATTTTATACTTGTCCCTTCATCTTAAATCATCCAGGTATCATTGCCATAATCCAAATCTGCATTATCACCCACTTAAATTTCTACAACAGTTTCTTGGTCCATTCAACATAGAGTGCCTACTGTGTAGATTCTGGAAAAACTGCCAACATAGTGGTTCTAAACATGACTTTCATTGTGACTTTGCCTTACTCAAGAACTAGCTTTCATTATTATCTGCTGCATGATATCCAGATGCCTTTGGGTGATTTTCAAGCTCTTATAATCCAAACCTAGATACAGATCTTGGCAACACAACACCTCTGCATTCTCTACTGACTGGTGCTTCATTAGATTCCTTGTCCTCTTCACGTGCGATCCCTGAATATGCTTCTGGAATTCTCTCATGGATTTTCTATTTAAAGTGGTCTTCCGGCCGGGCGCGGTGGCTCACGTCTGTAATCCTAGCACTCTGGGAGGCCCAGGCGGGTGGATCGCTCAAGGTCAGGAGTTCGAGACCAGCCTGAGCACGAGTGAGACCCCCGTCTCTACTAAAAATAGAAAGAAATTATCTGGCCAACTAAAATACATATAGAAAAAATTAGCCGGGCATGGTGGCACATGCCTGTAGTCCCAGCTATTCGGGAGGCTGAGGCAGGAGGATCGCTTGAGCCCAGGAGTTTGAGGTTGCTGTGAGCTAGGCTGACGCCACGGCACTCATTCTAGCCCGGGCAACAAAGCGAGACTCTGTCTCAAAAAAAAAATAAATAAATAAAGTGGTCTTCCTTCTCTCCTCCACACACACCCATCCAAACCTTACAAATACTCAGCTACTTGCCATCATCTATCTGAAGTACACTTACAAACCAGCACTTACTGCTCTTTTAGTTCTCTGAATCTCTGTATAGTCAGAACTTTGATAATAAACTGTTATTTTAGATCTGATGGATTTATCTCTTCTATTAGATTGCAAATAAGAATATAATGTACATAGTTCTTTTGTGAAGTTGACCCTTTTTTTTTTTTTTTTGTATAAACCTGTACTCATCATGGTGCTAAATTATATACTTTATCCTGGATTGATGATTAACTGACCATCATGTTTTCCAGCATTAGTATTATGTAATTCAATGTACCAAACCCACTGATTATATCTTTAGAAATTATTCACTTAAAAATATTGATGAGACTTTCAACTATTTGGCCAAAATCTAAAATGAAAAATCAACTTACACTAGTCATTATCACTTTTTCACTTTTAGTTAAATAGTTAATACCGCTAAGGTTTTTTGTTGTTGTTGTTTTTGTTATTCATTGTTTCTTTTCTCATTCTTATTTCTTTCAGTAGTGATGAGAAAACATCTAAAGCTCTGTGGCGACAACTAGATAGTTTAATGTTATCTAACAAATGAACTTAATTTCTTCCTACATAGATAAGAAATTTTAAAGTTATACAAAAACATAGGTCAGAGTTTTGAAAATATGTTTTAACATATTAAACGGTAGCTATGAGAAAGCTTTTTATTAATTAATTTGTAAAACCTATTTACTTATTTATTTTTATCTTACTTTATTTTATTTTATTGAAATAGATGAGATGCTAAAACCTGTGTTATTAACGAACTATTTGCACACAACTTTGCACTCTATTGACCTGAGGGATCTGCAAACAAGTTTCTTTCTTAACAAACTTGTTTGTTCCACTTAATTCAAAGTCTGGACATCCCACATAGGGTGAGCAAAGACATTTCTGTCAATTCAATTCATTGAATTTTCCTTTGTATCCCAGAAATACTCATTTCTCTCTGTGAGGCAAAATATAAACAAACATTTTGCTAGCACCAGAGACCCTAATATGATTATGAATTAAGCTAGTAGGCTTGTTAGCTTAGTTTGTGCTGTAAGTTATCACCGGAATAAGATTGCTAGTGAGACATAGGGTTTACTTTTTAGTTTTGGCAAAAAACAAATATTTCGATTTTGGAAAGAAGGCCTACTTTATGTCCTTGTAGACATATAGAGGTATTTTAAAAATAGGAATCAGTGTTTTTTTCTAACTCATAAGTTGTATTATAGGCAGAAACTATAGGTAGAAATGCCATTATTAGGGTATTATAAGTCCCAGTTATTGTAACATGAAACATTTCTGAAATTAGTTCAATTTGTGGTTTTGGAAGGCAAGAGTTAACAGTGGGTCTATAACTCTTTTCTCCTGCTTGTTTTTTACCCTGACCAATCTCCTTATAGTTATTGACTGATGGATTTACTAGATAGGTAATAAATAAGGATCCTGCAGGGAATGCTAGTTACTGATTACTGAACTTGGAATGCTGTAATCAGGATATTTTTCTGTAAAATATTTTATTGTAAATAATCCTGCAATCTCTGTATCTCTGGGCTGCAGCTGCACTGAGCAATGGTTAATCATATAGCCAGGACGGGGAGATGAAACTAGCAAAGTATCAAAGTTGAGAGACCCCAGAACTATTAAGCACATCCTCTGGTGAGCAAAACACATCCTGGTAAAGATAAAGAAGACTAGAGGAGCTACATCGGATGAATTTGGACTTCCTGGATATTACAATGGCTTATGCTAGTTCTCCTTTCTGATTTCCCTTGAAAATCATTTTTAAAGCTTGTACATAAATTTCTTTGAAAATTTGGGCCTCTGTGATCGTGAAATTTGTGTGACATCTTATTTCTTTATATTGAATTTTAATAAAAGTTTTGTGATGTCAGTAGCTGGCTACATTTTAGAAAGGAACTTATACTATGGTGGTAGTATTAGCAAGTAAGAAGTCTAGCAGCTATTTCTTTAGCCCTTATATATACCAGATATTGTGCAGGGCCCCCAATTACCTCATGTATTTTGCAATAGTTCAGCATTCAGCAGACTATTTAATAGGAAACTAATAAAGCTTACGCTTCAAGACACTCTTTTGCATGAGATTCATTTAAGACCCCTAGAAGTATTCTGGAAATCTGTTCACCTGGTCTTATAATTGGTAAAATTTGCCAAAGTAAGATACTTCAACCATAATCAGTTAAGGACATTCTTTTTCCACTCCAACTTCGCTTGTCATTTTTTGATTTTGTTGGGTGGTATGGAAACAGCCAGTGAGAAAGAATTAAAATAGGGATTCTTTTATTTGGGGTTTGTATACTATATTTACATGGTGGGGTATAATTATATGGCTTGAAATTAATTTTATGTGTAAATAATGTCAGCAATCTTAATGTAGACATGGCTTTCTGGAATAACCCTATCACCCATTGCTATGATGACCAAAGTTGTAAGAACAGAGTTTGTACCATGGCGTGCATGTGTTTTGTGGTGCCCTGAATGTGAAATCTATTAAGAGTGGAGGAGAAATAAGGTTTAAAATGTACAGAATCAGATTTTAGTCTGTGGAAAATTCTCACGATTTTAATAGTGTATATGTCAAAGAAATGTAATAGAGCTTTTCCTAAATTTTAAAATAATCTAAAAATTTTATAATACCAATAAAAAGATGTGAAAATTGAAATATTTCTAAGATATCAATAGTAAGAAATTTTTTGATCCAGCATGTTAGAGAAACTTACTGCATTGGAAATTAAATTCTCTTATAGTGTGACACTCAATGAGATTACAGACAAAAAATATAAATATAAGATAAAAGCATCACAGAAGTGTTCCAGAAAGTTAACTATTAATAATAACATGTTATTTTCCTAGATTTTCTGATATTTTTCATATGGGTCCATTCTTTTAAAAAAACAATTTATTATAGTATATTTACTTATTTTGAATAATCATTTCTATACTTTATTTTGTATTTGTAATCTTTTCTTAGAGTTATATCAAATTTTATATGCATCAGGTTCACGATCCACCCCTACCTTCAAGGTTAGTATTATTCTCCATATTTTTCATATAAATAATTTTATCTGCTGGGGCCATTACAGAAATGTCATCTAATATGCTTTTTCTTTCTACTGAGATTTCTTTGATCTTTTGTCCAGATCAAATCAGTCAAAAGGGAGAGAAGAAAATCTGATGTCATACAGAAGACCATATCCATATATGAAAAGAAGAGAAAGAACATTTAGTTATCCATTCATTCTCTTCAGTGCAAAATTTAAAATTAATTTTTTTAAATGGACAAAACACTGCATCCCTGATGTGGGCTAATATACAAATTATTCTCTTATTGCTATACATTCATTAAATTGTCTGATGTATAGAATCTCTTTATAAAATAATACAAATATTATTTTATGTATGACTTAGAGACTACACATCAAATGAAAAGTTCTGGGTATACTTTTACTGCTGAAATTATAAAAACATGTTTGAGACATTATAAAATGTTTAATTATGATATGTTTCTGAAATTTTAACTATAATGTATATTTATTTTATAAATGTAGAATTACCATGTGGTGTTTACTATTTTACTCATGTGGAGGATTTAAACAACTTATCTCTGAATGCTAATATGTTTATTCAAAAGTGTAAAACTATTCTAATCTGGATGGTCAAGAAAGAGAATCAAAAGCCTTTTCTGCAATAATGAATAATTTGGAACCTATTTAAGAAAGAGAATGACCAATCCAGGTAGACAAGACTTGAGTTTATTTATAGGATTCATATCTCCCTTCTTAAAAGGACATTTACAAACTTGATTTCAAAAATAAAAGAAATTCTGAATGACAAATGTTCACGTTTTAATTTCAATATTACAGGTATGCTCTTTTGTGATAAATTACCAGTTGAAAATGTTCCAGTGGAATCTGGTATCAATTAATTTAACACTTTATATAAGAAATAATAAAACATTTATTTTCAAGTCTTACATATATTACTTAAAATAGATACAAAGTTCAGTTTGTAATTTTTAAGTTTTACTGCTATTTCAAACTACCTGAAAGAAAATACCTTAGTGGAAAAAAATGTTTTGATTGCCTTGAATAAGTATGATTTTTAAAACAAGTACTGCTAGTAACAGTCCACCCATATGTTATTTAGTAATTAGGTAGGTCAAATGATTCATGAAATTATCTTTAAAGGAAAGAAATATTTGTTGGGCAAGTAAAATAATATTTGAGACTATTATAATATGCAACTTAGAATCAAATTCAAGAAGTTGATAGATTTAAAAAATTTAACATTGCACAAATTCATAAATAATTGCTTAATTTCCATCTTTAATATTAACCTGCATTATTGAAGCACACTGAAAACAATGAGATGAAATAAGGTAGAAAACATTGTACATATGATCATTTGCTTGGTGGAAGCATTGGTTTGTTAAAATAGTTTCTCATACATACTTCCCTGTCCAAAAATATAAACTTGTTTGTTTTCCATATATACAAGTATCCTGTGAAATCCTGGAATCTGAGAAAAAAAAAAAAAGTTTGAGGTATAGTATTGAATAAAGCATCACAATGCATGATATTTTTGGCTGAAATTCAGCAAAGTTACTGTCAGCAGAGAAGAGTTGATCGTAGTGTGCTTCCAAAAGTCTTCTAGGTTTTTGCCCTCTGAAAAATTTGTTGGCGACATCAAATAATTGAACTCTTCAACATCAATATATACAAAGGCATTTTATTATTAACCAAAGAAAGGGAATTAGAGTCATCAGAAATTACAACTTTATTTTTTCATAATACATATATTTATTGCCATGATAGTTCTGCAATTGTCATAAAATTAAAGTCAGATGAAATTTAGAGACACGTGCAAGTTTTGGAAATGGACACATAGATAACAGTATAGAACTGTACATAAAATAATTACAATTTATCAAACACACTGTTTTAGCACATCCTTGATGGATGAGAATGAGCACCATATTTTTTACGAATATATATTTTTTTCTCTTTTTGTTTTCTACAGCACCAAAGAAATCCAAATAGGAAAAGGAGAGATGAGAATTGGGAGTCAAGAAGCAACTCTGTTTCCATCTCAGCCACACTATCTTATATTTTTATAATTTTCAAAGCTTTTGTCATGTGATTCTGCTCCCACAAGGACATCAGTACTTCCTTAAATGGTACATATATATGTAGCAAGTAGTTTTCTATACCATCCTTATTCAAAACTTGCATGTGGCATAAAATGGGTTGGTGGCACCAAGGTATATTTTCTGTTGGTTTCATATGTTCTTTGTCCTAATCTTAGCCAAGAAAACAAACAGGACCAACTTCAAATCCAAACTTCTGATTCTGATCACCAAAGTCATTGATCATGACATCAACAATAGGTACTTGATCAATTTTTGGTGTGTTGATTTCAATCACAGTTTTTTCATAGCCTTTTCTGGACTGTAAAATTAAGCAGAAATAAAAAGTTACACAATCACTTAACATTTTTCAGTGTTATTTTTTCTTAAGCTTCTGAATGGAAGTACAAAAGTCAAAGAGAAAAGAGTAAGAAAGCAAATTTGTCATTATCTATGTAATAACTCTTCTTGTTATTGACACAGTTTTAAATTATGAATGTCAAAAATTACATTAAATATTTAGCTGTAATTACTCAACTATGATACTCCAATATATTTCACAGCTAAAAAGAATCTTATAGAGTTGATAAATACAATTTAATATGAAAATTGATGTTGGTACTGGATCCTCCTATATAAATACTACATCTTTACCATTATAGCTATAATTTAGATATATATGCATAGTTAAATTCTTATGAAAAATTTGAGTACACTATCAGAATTATAATACCGAATATCAAAAGTCAAAAGCTATATATTAATTTTATGAATATTTAACAATATACTAGTATTGGGAATGCTTTCCACAACTTTTGTTCCATCATTAATTTGCTTTATTTTCTTTTCTTTGTTCTTCTTGTACTCTGCTCATTTTGTTGAAAATATGGACCCATTTATTTGTAATTGTGACTTCTCTTCAGTTATCAATACTCAGCTAAAGCAATGAGCTTTTTAGGGTGCTCTATGAAGCATTTTCTCATATGAAATTCCTATGTGTCTGAAAAAGATAGTTCTAGAGTAGAAACACAACAGAAATCATAGTAAACCCCAAACTGTTGTACTATAGTACCAATCAAAAAACTCTTTATAAAGAAAATACAGGGGTAAAAATTATCTATGGTATAAACGGTATGATGGTGATTCCTTTATCTGTAATTTCAGAATCACTAATTAAGGAGGCAAATGACATAAGGTTTTTTATTTTCTTTTTCATTTCAAGAATAACTAGTTGGGATACAATTCAAATGTCGGGAATAATAACATATGATCCAAGAGTACCTTTTGCTATGGTTTTAAAAATGTGTCTATGCGTATGTTTCAGAGTTTCTGTGTGTGTGTGTGTGTGTGTGTGAACATTAGTAGTTTCTAATATACCATAGTTTAACATGTCAGTGTTAAGCATCAAATCTTTATAACAACCAACATCCATTTCATGAAGAGAAATCTGGCTTTGGACCCAGCTAGGATGGTTACACGCTGCCTCTCATGGCCGGGAAGGAAGGCAAGCAAAGGTTATACTCACCGCACAGCCATCATACAGTGCTTTGATGTAAGGGTTATTGTCATAAGACATCTCCTCATCATTTGATCCCAAGAACCGCAGTGCTTTGTCGTAACTTCCTGATGACACATCATACCAGGCTGCTGACTGATGGCAGTTGTAGGTGAAATTCTGCCGAGCAGAGGCAGTCAGAAGTTTCAGAAATGTCATTTGCACCATGTTAATGGAATTTCCTTCAACGTCTAAATATGAAAGCTGAGAAAAAAAGAATAAAAAGACACATAAAAACTCTTTTCCTCGTTTACGCTGTAAAGAATAAAATCACTGTCAACAGCGTACTCTGATGACAGAATCATGTAGATGAATCAACAGCACCATTTAACCATTTAATTAAAAAAGTGAATATTGAAGTCAGAAGACCCAGAGACAGAATTTTATGAAATCAGGCTTATATCTCTACCTGAGTAACTAACCACTGCTTATTTTTGAAAAAAGTCACTTTATCTCTATTCTTTCCTAAACAGTAAACATTGCAAAAACAATGCCTTAGGTTCCAAGATGTTTCATTATATTTGTGTATCTTTTAAAAAAGGAAGATGGTAAAGTAGCAAGACAATGAGACCTGGGCAAACTCAGAGAAATGTAAATGTTAATTGGTTTTATGTTGTAGTTTGATTTTGCCTACTCCTTTCAAAAATTTCATAATGTATCTACTTTATCCAGATCTTTAAATATGTTCCTACACTTTTGATTTTGGGGCTATAGACCTCTATGGTATTTTTGGCCTTCTAATTTTCAGTGCAAACATGCCTGTTTGTCCATTCTTAGATGACATGTGTATTTATTACTGTATTGCCGTCACCAAGCATAATGCCCAAGACAACACAAGTAAATATTTGTTAAGTCAATACTTATTCTGTATATGAAGCAGGAAAACAGTCCTAGTTGTAAATTATTAAAAAATGTCTCATAACATCTTCATAAATTGTTTTATTTGATATAATTGAAATATCTGGGCTCAGCTGAAACACATAAACTTAAAAAAAAAAGTAAGGAATTCACCCAGATGATACATTATATCAATGTAAAGGCACTTAGTTATCTGTGACTTTCTTTCTTATAATTGATTTTACGTAGTCATACTGAATAGCAGGTCAGATGATGAGGATTCTTGTAAGATTTAAGAAAAAAAAAAAACCTATAGGGGAAACTCAATCTCAGGCAAACAAAACAGAACAACAACAACAAAACTCCAAAACCATACACATATACAGTTCTGTGTATGTGTTTTTAAATTCATACACAAATAAGAATATAACATGAATAATATGTAACTTCAAGACTATACTAAAGAATTAGAAGTGAAGAACTTCATTGTGTCATTAATTAATATGTGTAGGTGGGCCGGGTGCGGTGGCTCACGCCTGTAATCCTAGCACTCTGGGAGGCCGAGGCGGGTGGATCGCTGGAGGTCGGGAGTTCGAGACTAGCCTGAGCAAGAGCGAGACCCCGTCTCTACTAAAAATAGAAAGAAATTATCTGGCCAACTAAAATACATATAGAAAAAAAAAAAAATTAGCCGGGCATGGTGGTGCATGCCTGTAGTCCCAGCTACTCGGGAGGCTGAGGCAGTAGGATTGCTTAATCCCAGGAGTTTGAGGTTGCTGTGAGCTAGGCTGATGCCATGGCACTCACTCTAGCCCGGGCAACAAAGCAAGACTCTGTCTCAAAAAAAAAAAAAAAAAAAAAAAAAAAAAGAATATGTGTAGGTGTATATAGAAATAAGAATATAGGCCGGGCGCGGTGGCTCACGCCTGTAATCCTAGCACTCTGGGAGGCCGAGGCGGGTGGATCGCTCAAGGTCAGGAGTTCGAGACCAGCCTGAGCAAGAGCGAGACCCCGTCTCTACTAAAAATAGAAAGAAATTATATGGACAACTAAAAATATATATATATATATATATATATATATATATATAAAAATATTAGCCGGGCATGGTGGCGCATGCCTGTAGTCCCAACTACTCGGGAGGCTGAGGCAGGAGGATTGCTTGAGCCCAGGAGTTTGAGGTTGCTGTGAGCTAGGCTGACGCCACGGCACTCACTCTAGCCTGGGCAACAAAGTGAGACTCTGTCTCAAAAAAAAAAAAAAAAAAAAAAAAAGAAATAAGAATATAAATAATCAGTATAAAATAATAGCTTTTTAAAAACATTAAACAATTGAATAATTATCTGAATAAATGGGAAACACTCCAATTTGAATAAATCCTAGTTAAAATATTTTAAATACATGTATATTTTAAACAGCTTTTAAATATGACTTTAGTTTTGGCAGGTAACCTTAAAATATCTTTAGAAAATTAATAAATGAACTGGCAATTGTATGAAAATCTTTAAGTAAATTTATGCTATAATACAAATTAAGGGTCAGTAAGTTCACTATATTTCCAAATGTAACAATCAGGAAAAAAAATTGCACTTTCCAAAAGTTCTTACTGAAATGGAAAACAAAGAACAAATTAGGTTAAAGGTAGACAGAAAATGAAATAGGAGCCACAGATACTAACTGGATATTACATTCTTTATATCTTATATTTTTAGCATAACCTATTTTTAGGATATCTATGTCAGGTACTTAGTGAACTGTATATGTTATTTGATCATATTTATTCAGTAAATTTAGTACATTTTCATTTACTTAAAAAAAATTTTAGACTACTTTAAGACACCACAGTGTTCTAAGAGATGTTAGGTGGAGCAAATTAGAGACCACATGGAATCCTACTTAGTATAATTTAGACTTTCACCGTCAAGGTGTAGAGATAAATAATTTGAGCTTCATTTAGGAAGTCTGAGATAAACCATTTCATGTTGAGGTAATAACATACCAGTTTTCCTCTCTTAAATTCACTATACCAACTTCCTGGTTTCTCCTTAGGCCATGAGGAAATTCTTACCTGTTTCAAAGGAGGAGAAAAATTAGAATGTAGGTGAACATTATGAACAGTATTGTTACTGTAGGTATCTGTCATTTTCAGTATGACTAAGAAGCTGAAGAACTTTTAAATTAATTTTAAACCTACACAAAATGAGATTATATAAAACGATTACACAAAATTATACAAAACGAGATTATACAAAATGGATTATATAAAATTTTAAGAATGATCCTTTGAATTCCGTGTAGTGAAGACTGAGTCATTTCCTTCCTGTTCTCTTTACTGGCCCAAAAAGAGAAAGGGAGAAAACAACCTGGAAAAGACATACTAAGGGCTAGAGAAGATACTGGTGGAACTGAGGGAGTGTAGAGAAGTTCACCCCAAAATATGGCTCCCCGATATAATGGGTATTTTGAATAACAGGTTTGTAGAAATGAACATATGCTGGAAGAGACTTTCCTCCTGTCTACATAAAGGACTTCAGGGACCCACCAAGGAGAACAATTGTTTTTCCTCCTCCTTTTGTTTCTGAATCTTCTGCGTCTCCCAAAGAACAGGACCAAGTTCTCTGAAGTTCCTTTATCTGCCTGAAGTCTGAACCCACCAAAGAAGAAAGCAATTACCTCTGGTCTCTCCCCTGAGTTTTCATTAACTGAACTTACATGGCAGGAAGAAAGACTGAAGTCTGTCAACACACCTGGACAGATTTTTGTCACAAACCATTGTCTACTGTGCAGGTCCGACAGACTGTCTCAGGCCATTGTATGGTCTTCAAGCACACTGAATTCCTCTAAAAATCAGTTACTACACTCCCCAAATCATTCATATTTCCCCATCTCCCTTTCCCTTGAGAAGTAAGGTATATAAACCTTTATTCCCCATAGGGATATTGGGCAATCAGTCTGTGATTCTCTCCCAAGGTTGCTAATAAATTTTAATGTCATTTCTCCTATTAATCTGTCTTTTGTCAGTTGATTTTTCAGTGAACTTTCTGACGGTAAAGGGGAAGTTTTCCTTTCACCCCTGGAGATCACCTAGTAATCCCTTACAAAGAAAACCCTCAAAATACCAGTCATCATTAGCCAGCAAGGCAGGTGTCATCTGCATTCCACAGCCAAAGGAAATATTTGAAAGTATTTAGCCAGTAACTAAGGAGGGGGGATACTATAGAAAAGTCACGGACAGGAAGCAAGCCTAATCGTTCCCTTCTGGGAAGAATATTGAGAATCCTTTATAGACTTGCATTTATTGTTTTGCTATGTAAAGATCAGCAAAATATAAGGATATATAAATCCTCACCATCGGGAATTTGAGTAATCAGTGTAAGAGGAGGCATTTTCCATTTTGCCACATTTCTCTGGGGACTAGAGGAGCTTTATTGTGTTTTGCCACATGCCAAGTGGGGTTGGGAAATGGAAGTTGCTTTTTCTCCTGCCCCTACTACCCACTCTTTACTCACAAACTTAACTTTTCCCCTAAAAACATTAGCCACACGTAAAGCTACTTGCTTTGCTTTAAGGAGCTCCTGTGCCTCTGTATGCCCACATCACTTATTGGGAAGAATGGGATTTATTACATGAATGCAAATAAAGACAAAATGCCTCACATAAAATGTTTGAAGAATATAATGATACTAGTGAAAAATATTTTCTTATATTAATGATTTGCATTTAGCTTTAAAGATAGAATTCAAGTATTAATATTGATACTGTTGGGTGAAAATCAAGGAATCTGTTTAAAGAGACTAAATATTCAACAACAATACTCTTATATAAAAGATTGATTCTTTATAAAATTGGATATTTTGGCATAATATGCAGCTGTGACTTCTACCATGTGTCAATTGGACAGAAGAATACTATATACATGCACTAAAATTTGAGATTCAGCTGTGCTGCATCATGGAAAGCCGTAGAATTTTAGAGAGCAAGCAGGTGCACAAAGAATACATCTGGGTAAAAAAATAAAGGAGAGAAGTATTTTTTAACTCTGTGAATCTCGTTGGTGCTTTATTCATGTTTATGCAAATGAAATGCTCTAATTACCCTGTAAGAAAAGCAGATAAATGAAAATATGACAGTATAATTTTCCTGTTTAGTTCAATATTGCAAAAACATGGCAGAAACTGTCAAGATTCACCACCAAAACAGATTGGTACTTACTCCCTCAGATTTTTTCTCTGGATAAATACAAGTCTCACCACCAGATGTGAAATTACAGTAAACTTTGAAGGAATCTCCCGAACAACCTTGGTTGGGATCAATCCAATATTCACCTAGAAGGTAGCAAAAAACATATCATACACAAATTCATTGATATCAAACTTCAATGCATTAGATATTAAATTATATTAGAAACAGAAATAAGGAAAAATGTATATTCAGAGATCATTTCCCTTTTATGCTTTTGGTCATATCAGGGTGTATGTTTGAATAGTTAAAGAATGAGCCTCTGTGTTGTCTGCCTCAACGCTTTGCGAATGCTCCACACACCCTATCTGGAGTACACTTTATTTGTTCTTATCTTGCCTATCACTTTCAGGTTTCAGCTTAAATGTCATCTCCTAAAATATTAGCATTCCATTTATCTATGTATAATAAACTATGCACATTGGATTCAGATATACCTGATTCCAAATCTCATAAGTATTATTTACTACTTAAGTAATTTGACTATAATACACTTTCTCCCAGTTTAGCCTCAGGGATCATACTTTGCCTTCCTTTATGGCAAAATCTTCTTGTAGTAAATGTATTTTCTTTTTGAATGAGGTCCTAAGAAGGACTACTTTATATATTTAAATGTAGTCTGCTACTAATGCCATTACTGAAATGTTACAGAACAAATTTATGTGAACGACCGTAGCCATGAATTTGGTGTCAGGCGAGTAAAGATGGCAAATAGTGGGAGCAACAACTTATTCTTTAAATAATTGATGATATGGTTTGTGTTAACAGAAGTTATTGGGAGCCAAAATTGATATGTATGTGAACATTACTTTGCTTCATTTTGTTGGAACTCATAAAAAGATCCCCCAATATGAAGGCCTGAAAAGCAAAGTTTCTCTTGGATCTTCTGCCCTCCTGTCTCGTGCCTCTCATTCTCTGTTGAGGCAAGTCAGAGAAACTAGAATCCCTCTTCTCTAAGGTGAGTTATATAGAAACTAGAACCCCTTACCCTGCAAAGACAACCATAAAACCTAAGAATATTACTCTAAAGTTCCGCCATCTTTCTATGTAACTGATGGCCATAAAGAAATTATGACCCTACCCCATACTTGGGAGGAAGAAATGCTATAATGGAGAGGCCAAGAAGAATTTGAACAGAAGGCCTTGCGAGGTTTCCCCACTCAAACTATTACCATTAGCTCATACCATTTTTTGTTTGTTTGTTTGTTTTTTGTCCAATAACATTTCTATATAGCTGGCCTGCTTCATTGAACCTAAGCCTAAAATCAGATAACGACCCCTGTATCCTTGGGTCCTCATTCTGAAGGCTCCTGGGTCGTGTAGAACTATGATCAAAATACATGTGCTATGCTTTTCTCTTGTTAACCTGTCTTTTGGTACAGGGTTGTCGGCTGTGACCTCTCTGATGGAGAGGAAAGGAATCACACTCTTTCCTCCCCTAAACATCCTACTATTTTTCATGCTGCCACTTCATTTCAATATCAATTTGAATTATATTAATCTTCTAGTTGTGAAATTTAACATTTTAAAAAGCTCAAATTGCTTAGTATTGGAACTCTCAAAAATCCAAGGTCAACTTGCTTTATTTTCCACTAGCACTTATATATAAACAGGGAAAGTACTAGTCAATAAGCTTCTGTTTGTCAGGTAACCTGGATATCATATTTAACACAAACATTTACACTTTTTCTGATTGCACCATCAATACATTCATTTCTGAAACAAAGTGGAATTCTCAAGAAAAAAATACAAGAAAATAAAAATCATCCAAGATTTTACCAACCACAGATAACCAGTATTAATCTTTGATATTTCTGATATGGTTCTTAAGAGTATATAATTTTGTATTATATGGAAATGAGAAGCATCATTTTTATCTTGCTTTGTTGAGTTAATATTATCATTGAATATTCTTTCAAATAATATATTAATTGCTTAATTATTAAGACACCTTCATTCAGTAAAGTGGTTCAGTGTCCTATGAATACAATGTTCAATTTATCTTAAATTTATTCATCTTCCATTTCTCTTGTCACATTCCTAAATTAGTCCACCATCATCTCTTGTCTAAATTAGTCCAACAGCTTCTTAGCCCTTTGATTCCATTTTGCTTCCTTCCAAATAGCTTCAAGTAATTTCCCAGTGTGCTCACTGTTGTTCAGCCATAGCAACCTTCTTTCGGTTCCTTGAAAACCCCAAGACCCCGTCTTCTTCAAATCTTTGCAAATGTCCTATACCCTCTGCCTGGAATACCCTTTTGATTCTTAGCATGGCCATCTCTTTTTAAGATTTCAATTTAAAGACCAACCCCTCACACATTAACATTCTATTTATCCAAAATAAAATCATATCTTAATTATCTAAACACCTAGCTTTTTTTCATACTATCTGATATGATATGCTATTATTAATTTTGGGGGGGTTGCCTGCTCCACCATGAGATAATATACTTATTACACCCAAGGACACTATTCTTTCTGTTCATCTGTGAATCTCTGAACAATGCCTGGCACTGCTAAACAATCAATCAATATTTAATATCAATTAATTAATTAGTACATCAAAGAATTAAAGCTGGTTACATAGGAACAACTGGGAACTATAATCCACAGTTAACTTACCATTCCCAAAATTTACGACATTTTTTTGGACTGCTCAGGTTCTAATTAATCACATGTTGCTTTACAACTCAATACATGCTGCCATCTCTTACATTTGATTTTCAATTATGCATGATGGATTACCTTATTCATTCGAATCAGAAGTGCAAGAATCATATCATACTGTCATATATTTCCTATATTTTTGTCTAAATGTCATATAAATGCAATAGAAATTTTCTGATAGGCCAAGATTTAAATTCGGGAGAAGAAGAAATTTTGTGGAACAAGCTCAAACTAAGTCATCTAAGTCCTTTCCTTAAAATAATGGAAGTTAAAAGTAAATCTCATTACAAATCACTGAACTAAACATATCTTTTTCAAAATAAACACATTACAAATTTGAAGATCTTGGATATCAGTTTGTGTAGGAACTCTAATAATTACCTGTGTTTTAGTCTTAACAGGCTGTGCTTAAAATAAGATTTTAAGACATTCTTTCTTTACGGTGACTGTTTCTGAATTACGTTTAATTTTCCAACTCACACTGAGTTATTTATATCTGCGTTGCCCAGCCCCCAGCCTGCAGACTGGTACAGGTCTATGGCCTCTTAAGAACCGGCCGCATAGCAGAAGGTGAGCAGAGGAGGGCGAGCAAGTGAAGCTTTCTCTGTATTTACAGCCATTCCCCATCACTCTCATCACCACATAAGCTCCACCTCCTGTCAGATCAGCTGCAGCATTAGATTCTCATAGGAGCGTGAACCCTACTGTAAACTGTGCATGGGAGGGATCCAGGTTGTGCGCTCCTTATGAGAACCTAATGCCTGACGATCTGAGTTGGAGCTGAGTCGGTAATGCTACCATTGGGGAGTGGCTACAAATACAGATTATTATTAACAGAGAGGTGTGACTGCACAATGCACAATAAATGTAATGTGCTTGAATCATCCTAAAACCATCTCCCCCACCCAAAAATTGTCTTTCATGAAACCAGTCCCTGGTACCAAAAAGGTGGGAGCCACTCATTTAGATCACAGTTGTACCATTCATGATGTGACTAATAGGCCAAACAATATTTTCTTGGGAGTAAAAGAGGAGGCAAAGTATTTCAGTATAAAATGGGAGATTTAAAATCAGATAAAGATATGCCCCTTGCTAGTTTAGTAATTGTACGAATTTGGTCAACTAACTTAGCATACTTGAAGCTCTTACCTTCTCAGAACAATAGGTGTGTGAAGGTTTTGTCAAAGAGTAGGCATAATAAATTATTCTGAATATTATTAAAAAGTAAGCAATTCATAGTTGCTCTGGTTATTTGTGAATCAATGAAAGATACATTTTGTCCCAAGCTATTCCAATTCTTAGATATTCTGTTTGCCAAAGCATTGCTAAACTGATGGATCAAGTATTCATTAGTTATGTTATTTAATCATAACCATATTATTTATACTAATGTAAAGTACTAATTATAATAATGCATTGCTATTAATTAATCACATTAGTGCATTCATCATATTAATGTAAAGTAAGTTAATAATAATATAGTAATAGGCTCATATGTATTAACACATAATACCCATTCTATGATAGTTACTATAAGGCAAAATACATTTGTGTTAGATATAATCATCCAAAAATGACCTTGCCGTAATTTAATGAAATCTTATTTAACAGAACAGGATTTTCCAAAACAAATCTTGAATTGCACAATGTAAATGACTTTTTCTGTCTACAAGACTAAAATTAAAAATTGTTTACTTTTATTTAGAGACTGTATTAAACATTTAACTAGAATTAATGAGGTGACAATGCACCTCAGTAACTTAGAGGCTTCCTACATTTGCCTTGTCATGTATCAGCAACCTACCATCTGGGAAGTCAGGATGGCTGAGTTGCAGGTCTTTGCAAGTTCGGGCTGGATTAGTTTGAGTACCCATTGGAAATTTCATATGCTCGATGTCTTGTTTCAGAGAATTGAGGGAACCAAATATTTCCTCCATTCCATCCCAGTAATCAAGAATATTATCATCTGCATCTGCTTGCATGCCTTCAGTATGCCTTCTTGTTTTTTTGGGTGACAAGATTGGTAAAGGCTGAATGACTTCTCCAGGAGGACCCTGCAAACAAGATTGTAAGTATGATTGTTTCATAAAGTAAAATATTCTGTAGATATTAGTTATTATCGGTTATGTTTTTGTTATAAGAAATTATAGTTGGTTTAGTTTTTTAGTATTTAAAAAATATATGACATATAATGTTTACATATATATATATATGTTTATTTATAAGTACTTTTAAAAAAAACCTAGTGGAGATATTGAGGTAGGTACACAAATCAGATGCTTTCTGGTCCTTTATTTACATATTAATGTAGCAAAGATTTATGTAGATATATGTTATGTATGTTACTTTGTTATTTACTAATTAGTCTTCATTTATATGCCCCATCTCCACACTCAGATTTTGAAATCTCTGAGGATTAGAACAGCATTTTAATGTTCCTGTACTATCTAATAAACTATTGTACTTGATAATAATTTATATTATGAAACATTAAACTTTAAAAGATATGCACATATTATCTTGCTTCAAATATGTATAATTTAAATCTTTATAAATAGCAAACTTAAAATAAATGCAACCAGACTTGAATTTACATTAAGAGTAGAACTACACCAAATAGTTAATCCATGTTGTTATGGGTTGAATTGTATCTCCCAAAACTTCCTATGTGGAAGTCCTAACTCCCAGTATCTCAGAATGTGATCTTATATGGAAATAAGGTCACTGAAGATAAACTTAGTTAAGATGAGGTCATTAGGATGGGCCCTAATCCAATATGACTGATACTCTTATAAAAAGGGGAAATTTGAACACAGACACACACACAGAGGGAAGATGATGTGAAGAGATACAGGGAGGACAGCCATCTACAAGCCAAGGAGAGAGGTGTGGGGAAAATCCTTCCCCACAGACCTAAGAAGAAACCAAAGCTGCTGATACCTTCATCTAGGACTTCTAGCCTACAGAATTGTGAGAGAATACAATTAAACGTGTTGTTTAAGCCACACATTCCCTGGTACTTTTTTTAGTTTGCTCAGCAAACTAAAACACATATTGTTTTCAAGAAAGAAAACTAAAATTTTCATCACATGGATCTATATTTTAATTCTACACCTTAATAATTGTGGGAAGCCTGGAAAAATGTCAGTATTAATAAATGTTAGCTATTATTATTGCTTTTATTGTTTTTATTATATATGCACGATGAAAAAAAAACATATACCTCAAGTTCTGTATTCCTACAGTCAGATATAAATTTATGTTTGTGGTATACAATCAGTTAGTTTCATTAAAATGTGGCATAAAATGTGTATGATTCTCTTCAAAAACTAGTAAAAACCAAGGTTATTATAATACATAAGTAAGGTATCTCTATATTTAAAGAGTGAAATCAATTAAAAGAATAGTCTTGGCATGCTGACCTGATTACTCAATTGATATAGTCACCATTTCCTATAAAATCTGCACTTTTGACAGAATGTACTTTTTTGTCTATCTAATAAATTCAGAGAAATCATTGGCAGTCTCCAGATGTGAATTATCAGAACATTACTTTGGTTAACATGCACTTACCGGAGGCCCAGGAGGCCCTGGAAGACCACTGTCACCTTTCTGGCCAGCAGGTCCCTGTTAGAAAGAAAAAGGGAGAGGATATAAGTAGAGAAAAGGAAATTAAGTAGGTTTCATTGAAAAATTAAAATGCCAAAGTAAAACGTACTTACACTAGAGCCTTTGTTACCCTTTGGGCCTTGAGGACCCTAGAAAACGCAAAGGTAAAAGCACAGATAAAAATCTAGAGCATTTGTTTCACTTTGGTATATCTGTAACTTAAGTCAACCTTATAAGATTCTCTGGTCTTGTACTTACCGGTAAGCCTGGAGGACCAGGGGGACCTATGGGGCCAGCAGGACCTGGAATTCCCTAGAAAGAGAATCATTCAATTTAAATAGCTTTCCTCAGTAGTCCATTGTCATGTTTAACATAACCACACACATTCAAAAATTTAGAGAATTCAAAAATACTTAAGAATAGCTTAAAAATTTTCCGCTGTGAGTCTAAAAAATAACTTTTGCAAAATAATCTGAAATTTTTCCCCATTTTTCTGTAATGGCTATACTTTCTTTATTTTAAATACACATATATGTGTGTATGTGTGTGTGTATTCCTTCAACCCTCAGAATAAGATTTACATGTGATAAGAATTCAATACATGCATCTTTAAGCATCTATTAAACTATAATTTTTATAATTTTTATCTTAAGTCATATTTTTAATGTATTTGTTCTACGGTTTTCAAAAACAGTACTGACATAGCAGATTAGGAAAGATACTTTAAATTACTTGTTTGATCATGTTTAAAGGAACGTGTGCAAATGTGTGTGTGTGTATTATTCAAAAGGAATAGGAAAAATTATCTGTATTTTTACTCACCCCATCCCCCTTTGCTCCTGGAGACCCTTGAGTTCCAGGGAGTCCTCTGTCTCCCTTTTCCCCTTGTTCTCCTGGAGGACCAATCAGGCCAATTAAACCAGGATGTCCCTTTGGAAGGCAGAGAAAAAATTTTTAATAATATTTAAATTACAATCATTATTAAATTCTAGTCATAAAATATTTGGATATTAAATTCATGAAACCCAAAAATAAAAATTAAAAATGCACATAAATACATGAAATAATCCTTTTGAGTAGAATATAGGGTAAAGAACCAACCTCCTCTCACATGACTAGATCATTTACTGCTACTTTAAAGCACAGCTTTATTAAGGGCTGAAAGTAATAGGGAACAAAATGTTTTCTAAAAATATCATGTTCAGTGTTCCTGAGGAATTCCTTCAGTTAAAAGACCAATAATGATCATAAATAATATGGGTGAAGTAAACAACCAAAACCACATTATTCTAATTAGCACTTCATTTAATATGGATGATCTATTTTTCAGAGACTTTGCAGTCTTTTAAAGACATTCAGAGATTTTAAAATAATACAAATGATATTAATACCATTATAAAAAAAGCTTATTTTTTTCTAACTGGTACAACTCAGCATAAATTCTAGGAGATCAAATTACTATTTGTAAGATATTTATAGTTTGAAATTTTTATTCTCATGTTTAAAAACATAAAAATGGGTATTTTGTTATTTCATCTGTTTATTTTCTGAATAGTTATTTTAGTGTAACCATACGCTTTCTCCATATGGTTCCTAAAAGGGAACATTCAGAAGATATAGCACTAGATTTTCATACATTTTTCACTATTTGCATATTTTCCCTTCTCTAAATACTTCTGAGAGGCCAAAGATTCAGAGCTTTTTCCATAGTTAGAATGACAAAGATATTGTTTTAAATTTCCTTTTGAGTGATTTTAATCCACAAAAGTTAACAGCCTCTGCTATTAGTACATTGAAATTGTAACACATTCTTTTATTCTCACCTTTTCACCCTTGGAGCCGGGGTCACCTTTGAGACCTGGTAAACCAGGAGGTCCCTAAATAATAAGAAAAAATAAACAAAAATAGAGTTGGTATTAATTAGCGTATCATATTACTAGTCCCAGTGCTAGTTTGGTTTTGGAAATACATAATTCAAAAATAGTTAATAATGATGAGTGTTAATTTTTTTTACAGGATTCTAAGTACATTTATATGTTTAAAATATTATAGTTTAATTTGTAACTATAACATTACATCATTATATTGACAATTTTGAACAAATAAACTGATGTTAAAAATAAGACATGGTTTATATGGCTTTTCAGTCAAGAAGAAAGTATAAATTTTCAATTACACTAATTTTAGAAGAGATTTCCAAATTATATATCCAGTCAATCAAATATTTCTATGCTAAACAAATTTCAAAGGTTATAGTATTTTCAGTAAAATTTAAAAGACTCAATAAACTTGTGACTGTCAATTGATTTTTGATAACCACAGAAAAAAAATTTGACAAAAATTTTAATACACTGTTTTGTTTATATTTCAATAACAACTATATTTGTATGTCTCAAAATGGTGGCCTGATATTCTACAGAATAACAATATATAATTTCTCTATATACAGACTTAAAAATGGAGCTGTGTACTTCTGCCAGGCTGTGGTCAATTTTCCGAATTCTGATTTCAATTCTTATTCTTCGTTTTCTTGTAAATAGACATACTTTACTATTAATAGGATTACTAGACATATATAATAGAATGTCTAATAATCCTAATAACATCTTGCATATATAAGGTAACCCACAGTCTACAAAACTGTCTTAATAATCAATCTTCAATATTCACAACAATCCTGATAAAGTAGCTCTTTGTGTTCTTTTTACTTGTGGGAAACTGGGTCATTTAACTTCTGAGTACCAAGACTGTGATTCAAATTTAGCACTCTGGTTCCAAGTCTAAAATTCTTTAGCCATATGATTTTGGACTATTTAGAGTGACAGGAATAAGCAAGGAGAAGATGGTGGTACTCCGGTAGGAAACACAAAAGATATTCCAAAAGAACAGTAAGACAATGTAGCAAACTACCAAAGAAGATATGTCTTTGAGGAAGTGGACTGATTTAGACTCTGAAAGTTTTAAGAGGGAAAGGCTTCTATATAGAAGACAGTAGAGTGAGAGAGGGCCACATTCATGGCATGACTGGGCTGGGAGGGATTTGGGAAGAAAAAGAAATGTCAAAATTTCTTGAGTCTTGAACTGAAAATCCCTACTACTGAGCCAGAAATGGCCTTAGCAAATTATAATATGAGGGCACTTGTCATTGTATAACTATTTCAGAAGATATGGTATTTGATGACTTTCTTTCTCTTAATAATTTACTGCCATCAGAGCACTTGAAATCAAGAACACCAAAAGACCACAGGACTAACCTGATGATTAGGTTTCTAGGCTGAAGATCCTAGAGAACTGGTATAAGTTATTCCTGCTCCAGATTCTCATAGAATTTTGGGTACTGGCAGAGTTTTAGAAATAATCAAATGTGATACCATTCCTTTTATTAACAAAGGAACAGACATTCAGAAACGTATTAATTTTGTGCGATCACAAAGCTCGCCAATGGAAAAAGCAAGGAGTTGACCCCATGTCTTATGACTTGACCCAATGTTCTTTCCATGAAAAATATTATTTTCTTCTGTCATCACATTACAAAATAGGCACATCCAAAGATGAAGCTTTTTTTTTTTTTTTTTTTTTTTTCTGATTAGTTAATTGGAGTTCACTCCTGGCTGCTCAATGGAGTTTTGCACAAAAATTCTTCAGTTTTTAAAATTCGTGTAATAGTTGGTAGAATTAGCCTTTTCCAAATTACACTCCCAACATGGCACTTTTAGCTGTAAATTCTAAATTGATTCTCATATTTAAATGATTCGTAATATTAATAAAGAAATTTATTTTCTTCATGTAAATATACCTCTATTTCAATAATTTAACTTTTCTATAGTCCAAGGCTATGAGTTTTATCCTTTTAAGTTATATTTTTATGAAAATTATGGCATGACTTTAGTAGCTAACTCTCAGCTCTGCCCTCTTACCCATGGATAACTTTTGAACAAATGTTTTAATCTACAAATTGGTGTACTCTAAAGGCAACAGAAAATAAGGTTTTGCTCTAAAATTACAAATGAAATAATGCAGGCAACAGATGCTGTCAGAAGAAGTATAACTGACATTAAACAATGATTTATATATATGTGACTCATGAAATTAAGGCCAAGGTAATTTAGATAGGGCACCACTGCCTGCAACAAGTAAGGCACCAAGCAACAAAGGCAAACTGTTCATATGGTTTCTCCATAAGTCTGAATTATTTTGATTGAATTATTTATAATTCAAGCAAATTGTTTTACCTTTTACCAGGCTTCCTCATGAGACATCACTATTGTATCCTTCTACAAGGCTACCGTGAATAATTTCTTCCCTCATCTAGGGATACTTTGATTCTTCAGCATGAAGGAGCACATTATATCCTAGTCCATAATTTTTGTGAATATAAAATATTAATAGCCATGGATCTGATCCAAGCAGTGAGATGCATTATGAAAACTAGTATGGGTTCAGAATAGACTATGCCTGGCATAAAAGCCAGACTCTTTTATTAGCAATTTAAATTAGCTAAACAAAGAGAGCTTCATTTTCTCATCTGCAAATGGGGATTATTTCTATCTCATAGGGCTGCTGCAAGAATGAGTAGATGGGCCCTTTCCATTTCTTGGTTTCTGAAGCCTCCTCCTCTAACTGAAATTCTGAATATCTGGACAGATTAAGGATAATGTTAATATAAACTAGTCCTTGTGTAACAGCAGAATTTTGGGCTATTATTTTGGTATATTTATATTTGTTTTAATTCATGAATAAATTTGAAATTCTCTAAGTATTGATGTAAAAGTGGACAATTTTCTTGCATTGTTCTATTAACAACAGACATAAATTATTTTCACAGGAAGTATGTGCAGGTTTAAGTGTAGATATGCCTCAGACAAAAAGACGACTGTAAGGAAATTACCAAATTCACTTTTAAATATATAGTAACTCCCTCCCCTTCTCTGTGGTTTCACTTTCCACATATAGACTGTATAAACAGTGAAGCATAATACAAATGTTAACTATTAGTTTTAGATATGCTACAGATGGACAGCTATCAACTTTCTTATCCCATTCTAATAGTATAAGCTAAAATGGCAAACGAGAAGAAAGAAGAACTACTAGTAATTCTAATGTTTTAGGCTTAGTGAGAAATATACTAGACATTACTTGTGTTTTAAATGCATTTTAAATCTTTTCTATAAATGTTATTTATGAAGGAGTTAAAGATAATGAGTATTAATTCCTCTAAACTAATAATCTCTCATGAAATTACAAACTACATCTAAGAGTGAATCTGCCAAACAAAATCAGCTTTTTATTTTTCACCATCTGGAAATAGAAATTGGTAACATTATGATATTGAGAGCAGTTATAAATAACCCTTTGAACCTGAAGCAGATCACAAACATCGACTCTGCATATTAAAATGTTATTCCAAGTATACATATTTTCAATATTCTCTTTAGGATATTGTTAATTGAAAACCCCTAGGGAAATACATAATTCATAAGTAATAAAGTGAAAAGGAAATAGAGACAATACATTCTTAGATGTTTCAAATGCAAGCCAACATTTTCCCCTCTGCAATATTATGCTTTGTGCAATACTTTGATCTATATCTCAAAACTCTAGTGCATTCAAGTTTAAAGAAACTGCAGATCCTACACTTTATTTAGAAGATAAAATTGTAAATAGTGTGGAATTTGGTGAAAGGCAAACGCTTTGTTATTTAAAACTTTTTAATCATTATAGAATGCTACCCATCTCAAATCTGTTTACAGATAGTTTAAATGTAGCATTAAAAAAAATCAAACTGTAATTCAGTATCCTAGCCTACCTTTTATTCAGTCTTTTAAAGTTTGAAAAACAATGCTATCAGATATTTCATTTTGTGAAAGGAAGGAATATATGATAATACTAAAGTAAACTTATGCAAAGATAAATGCTAAATAATTTTTCAGGTGCATTACAACAAATAAGTTTTTAAAAGAACATAAAAAAGAACAAAATAAAAGCTTAAAATTAAAACAGATGTTAATTTCACCTTCAAAAAATCAAATAAATATTAGATTTTAAAATTACTAAATCATGTTACTTTTGACTTTGCAGTAGAGAACATAATTTAGCCATCATCACTGTTTAAAAAGCTCAATCTTAATCTCACTTAATGTTTGTTGACTACTCAAAGAAAATTCTAATAAAAATTTTTAAAACTTTTAAAAATTCAGATAAAATTCTAACAACTCTTGTAGAGCTCCACTTAAAAGAACTCTATGAACTCTTCATACAAGCTCATCACTCTTCTTAGCTTTCCGTTAGGTCCCACATGGGCTATTTATCTATCCTCAGTTCCACATGGTGATTCTAAGTATACATGTATGTGTGTGTGTGTGTTGAATTCATACATGTAAGTAAGTTTTACCATGTGAAATATTTAACTTTTAAAAAAAATAAATACTGCATCATATCTGATCTTTAGTAGAGCCGATAACATAGAGTGGGCATATACCCTGCAGAAATCATTTTGAGAGCTGTAATATGTTTGTTTTACTCTATTCCAAAGAGTTTCATCTCCAGAAGGGTCCCATAGAATTGTTCAACTGCTATCTATATGGGTAAACGATGCTCTGTTAGATAGAGTTCAATTGTCTAATTAGGTAGCTGCCAGTCTGGAAAGATGAAAGTAGGTAATTTGTACTTACTGAATAGCTAAGTTGTATTTAAAAGTTGGGAAAAGGGGAATGTCTTGGTAGCTTTGTCTGACCAGTGGAGCAATACTGTAGGAAGTTACAGGCAGCTTCTAGAAGGGGAAAAGAGACCCAGTAGGTACTTGTGGAATTCTAGTGATGAGCAAGTTGAAGCCTGTGTAGACTCGGATGTGGGTATGAATATATTGGAAATTAGAATTAGTAAAAATACATTATGAAGAAAGTATTATTCACATAGTTTTCACACGGATTAATTTTAGAGATTAATGCAAACCTATATGTTTTCAAATCTCTGCTAGTCTCACCACCCATATCTTATCCACATTTAAGCCTTTCTTTCCCTTCTTTAATAATCTTATCATATTTCTAACAGGGAATGGCCCCTAGAGGAGATGACATTTAAACGGTCTCACTCTGAGTATACCTAGCATCCTCAATGTGATTCTATTATAGTACTTATATCATGTTCTGACTGCTGTCAGTGTTAATTGTACTTGTTGATCTCTTACATTTGATTGAACAGCTAACAACTTGCAAACAGGTTTACTGATGACACACATGCATAAATGAGGTGAAATTTAGTTACTTTACTTTAAGAATATGAAATTGATTATTTTTCAAAATAAGTCCCATTATTTCATTCATTTAATAGTTATTCATTTAATAGTTATTTGTGCTACTAATGCCAATCAATAGTTTAAAAGTGCTTTAAAAATAACTAATTCAATTAACATAAGAACCCCATGGAGTAGAAAATATTAATATTCCAATTTAGCTCATTTAAATGTTATAAATATTCCGATTATAAGTACTCTCCAATAAAACAGGCAGTCAGAAAATGGCATGCACCCGTACAGCTTGCTTCTCACGTTGATCATCTCACTTTGCCTAACAGGGTGTGAGTTCTTCTGCCTTCTTGCACTGTAAATTCATATTTACTTAAGAGTCAGATATACAAACTTTTACAAGCCGGAATCAGGTGGTATGTCTGATGATTTTACTTTTAATATCTGCTGAAGGAAACCTCCAGCATGGTGCTTTTTATTTCATCTGCAGAAAGGTCAGAATACTTATTGGAAAATCTGAAATAACAGGAAGAAAAATCTCTGGCAAATTTTAGGGTGACACTAAGGCAAAGTAATTTTTCTTCCAGGCTCTGACTCCGTGCAGTTCACCATATCTAAGGAGAATATTTGTAAGTATCGGCGCAGATGTGGAACTGGTCCTGCTTCAATCAAGGCCTGTTCCTATGCTGATGAGGCACTGTGCATCGTTGCTAATCTTCTGCTTGAAGTCAACCAAGATCTGATAACTTTAGTTACTACATAAGTTATCCTTAATTTTTTCAGTAAAATTTTAAATGTAATCTCATTAACACTGATGAAATATTTGGCAGATATATTAAAGAAAATTGGTGTGGCATCTTTATTGAGTAGTCAAAATTCTTCCTGAATAATTAAGATTGTGAATTCAGTTTTGATGGCTTTCTGAGTATGTATATATCTCTGAGATAACTGATATGTTCAAGATAAGAGGAATTTGAATAAAATTTAAATTACTATATAGAGGGATTCGACTGTTTAAGCTAACATGCATCACACATGCACAGTGTGCTATGTGTATTGTTTGCTGTTTTGATTAATCACTTCATTTCTGGACAATGAAGTTCAAATATCTCTACCAAGAAATAGAATCTGTTTATACAGCAAACAAGTCACCTAGTAAGTAATAATTTTAAAGAGCAAGTCTTTCATTCTCACTTTCTGCCCAAATTTTGTAGCAAGGAGAGCCTTGGATCCTATAATAAACTCTTATCTATGAATAGTATGCTGGTCAACAAAATGCTTTCTTGCATTTCTCAAGCATGCGATTTGTACATAGAGTTTACGATAGTGACCAAGCTTCAGTGTTGTAAGAATCATCTTTCTTCACTGACGGGGTTTATTGTTTTATATTTCAGCCCATATGACTCATAAAAAGAACAATTTATTTGGTCAAGAAATCACTGTATGTGTGTGCCAGCATTACTCTTTTAAATGTAGTGCCAGGAAACTAAGTGTAACTGCATGCATTTGGGGAAACTGCCCATACTAGGAAAAGGACTGGCTGGGTCATTAGTGGCATTTTATTCAGAGTGGAAATATTTTTCTTTTTCAATCAAATGGTGCAAGAAAGGAAAAATCTTCTGATCAAGTAGCCTATTTACCACATACCTATCAGGATCATTTTTATCTTTTCAAGTATAAGTAATATACTTTCTGGAAAATTGCACAAAATATAAAATAATTTGACAGCTAAAATGTCAAAAATTCTAGCTTATAAACAATTTTGTTTTAGAAATTGTCTCTTAAATGATGAAAAAGATCCTACTCACCAGAGGTCCAGGTGGTCCATCTTGGCCTGCAGCTCCAGGAAGACCTTGTTCTCCCTACAGAAAATACAGATGATTGATTTTTTTAATTACAAAAGAATACATATTTCTTCATTTTTGAAAATTTTGGAAATACAAAAAGGAAGAAAGAAAACATCACCTATGAATTCCACCATATGGAGAGCATCTAGAAATATTATAAGCAATTTTGTGTCTTTTTATTGTGTGTATATGTCCATATGCACATACATACCCATATATATGTATATACATATACGTACAAACACTTTATATCATTGAGATCTAAGGGTTTAGTTTTCTATTCTTCCTTTATTAATGTTTCATCATAAACTTATTAAATAAATGACATGCTTAAATATTTTAAGAGTATCTGATTTTATGTATAATATTTACTGAATTCCCATAAAAACATCCCCGCAATAACTTATGAAATAATGCTAACATAAATACCTTCATTAACAACTTTTTTAGAAATAAATGTTATTTTCAAAATAGTATCTTTCAGCACAGGTGCTCACCACAGGGCCAGGAATTCCCCGAAGACCTTCTGGACCAGGCTTTCCGGCAGGTCCCTGGGGACCGACTGGGCCAGTTTTTCCAGGAGGACCTTCGGCACCTGCTTCTCCCTGTTAGGCAATAAGACATGTGAACACATGAATAATGAGAAAATATTTTGTTATTTATTAAATGTATTAGAATAAATATTGTCTGATGTATGCATGAGATTTTCAAACATAATATCTGTTATATATGTAAATATGTGTATGTATTTTACCTTAGCACCTTTTTCACCCTGTCTTCCCTCTGCCCCTGCGGCTCCAGGAGGACCCTATAAAAATAAAATTGCATTTAAAAATGCATCACATATAAAAGTAATGAAACTGAGAACTTATTTATAAATACTCCAATTTAATTTGTAACAGACTAACAAATTGTTGTTTGCTATTGCTATTGGGTTTAAAACACGACGAGTAAAAACAAATCCCCTTTTAAGTATCAACTTCACACACCGAGTAGACTACACATAATCACTTCACACCAACGTAAGGAAACAGTAAAAATAAAGTTTCCAAAGAAATATGAATTAAAAGTCACCCTTAGTGTGTTAAATACTCGGATATCATTTTTGTTAGTAGAGATTAACCGAATTTATCAGATTTCACTTCCATCCTTATTGTGTTTTGAGAGTCACTCCTTACTTAATCTTAGAACATCCATATGTTTTCATATTCTTATAAGATCATGTTCCAACTAAAGAAACATTTTAAATCATCATGGTCAACAGATATAGTATTTTCATTTTCTGCAACTACATAATTCATATAAATCAAGAGCATTGAAACTGCTATCACTTTTTAAAACCTAGTATTGGAGAAAAAACAGAAAAAAAAAAATCTCTTACATTGAAGATGTCATCCAGAAGCATAAGTACAGTAAGATTAAAAAAGAAACTTAATGAGGTCCAAGAAATTGTTTTATATTTTTTCCCAGACCCTCTTGTTTTCCATTTATTTAATTTTCATGATAAATTGTACCCAAGATCATTAACTGAGATTGCGGCTGAAGGTTGGTGTTAATTGGTGAGAATAAAGTAAGACAGGAGGATGACTTTCTCTTTTTCAGATGCTATATTAATATTTTAATGGTGAATACATGTCAGTCTTTCATATATGGTCTTTTAAATTCACATTTAATAAGAGTATCCAGGACTTCATCAAACGCAGAGAATTCCATGAACTCATTTCATCTCTGAGTCAGCAAAGACATCTTTAGCAATTATTTTCTGCATATCATCCCTGTAACCTCATCTGTTATTAGACATTCAATGTACCTCAAACCCAAAGATAAGAAATGTATAAATTCTATATGCAGTTTCTTGAGGAGGCAGCAATATGCTAATAATAACAAACTTCAAAGTGAATTTCTTTTCAATTTCATACTATTTATGCAGGAGGAATTCTGTATTGAAGCACAGATTTCAAATTTTTCCTAATGTTAAAATGTTTAGCCATAAATTATCTTGGTGTTATATTTAAAATACTAACTTATGCAAAGTAGATAAATAAAACAAGCAAAATTGTTACTACTTTGGAAATAGGAATAATGAAATTCAACAGAATAATAGCTTTTCATTATTTGATGAAGGTTTTTCCTTAAATTAGTGACATAAGTTTATGTGCTTTTAACCTCAAAAGGTTGCATTTATACACATGAATTTTATAGTAGAGATTTATCAGTATGTTGCTTTAACAAAAGCAAGCCATTCACTGTCTAAAAACAAAACAAAAACACCACCTTTACTCCAAAGTAGAAAAGACAATCCAAACTTGAAGAGCCCAGAAAATTTTAGCACAAATAAATTACAACACAACCACAAAATTGTCATTAAAATAAAGGGCTTCTCCACCCCAAAAGAATTTCTTCCTTATGTGAATAAACATCTATCATGGTAGAAATTCCTACTAAATGACTTTGTTCTCTTCTTTTTCTCATTCCCCCAGTTTTATTTATTCCTTATATATTCTTTCCAGATGACAAAAAGAAAAAATTTAAGAAAAACTAGGATGAAAGCAAGTAACACACTTTTTGTAGGAGAGTGGAAAGTTTCCGTTGGAAAAAAACTCCTAACACCTGCTGTAGTTTGACTATGTCCCCAAAAAAGCATGTGTCGGAAACTTAATCCCCACTGCAACAGTGTTGAGAGGTGGAGCGTAATGGGAGTTATGAATATTTAGGTCATGAGGGCTCCACGGATTATAATGCCTGTTATAAAATGGCTTGAGGCTGCAAGTTCGATTTCTTGCTCAATCTTGTCCTCTCTTTCTTCTTTCACCATGGTTGACCCTGCAAGAAGGCCCTCGCAAAATGTGGTCCCTCAGTCTTGGACTTTCCAGCCTCCAGAACCATGAGCCAGTAAATTTTTGTTCATTCTAAATAACCTAGTCTGTGTATTCTGTTGTAACAGCACAAAACAAACAAAGATGAGACTATGGACACATTCTTGTCTTAATCATTTGTTTCGCACATGTTTGCATAAACAGAGGGGCAAAGAGTGAATCTACTGAGCTGCTTGCTGTGCTTCCATGAAGCAATGAGTGTTCTTACTGGAAAATGCTTCATGAAAACATGACACAATAAAACAGGCCCTAGTTAATTCTCTACAAGTAGTCGGTATTGCAATAGATTTTCCTACCCATGAGAAATATTCTTCATATAATATATCAATATAATCTTTCCACTTCAAGTTTTATTATACCATATGATTATCTATATAATTTATACATTCTTCCACTCACGTTGCAAACATTTAAATACTCCTTATGCTCCAGAAATGTGCTATGCATGTAGAATACAAACAAAAATATAAAACCAAAACCCTAAGGAATTCATGAAATTTGGTTACAAAGACAAATATAAAAATTAACAAATACAGGACATTGTAAAATATACAAAGATGAGGTAGGTGTACAAAATAGGTACAGTGATCCAGTTTGGGAGTAGAGATTTTCCTAAAAATCTAATCTCTGATCTGAATCTTACAGTGTAGATAGATGAGGGAGGGATGTTTGTTTCTTACACTTTACCTTCTGACACTCACATGCATGCTTAAAAGCATGTGGATGGAAAGTACACAACACTCTTTAGGGAGCTGCTGGTAGTTCAGTCAGGCTATTAGTGAAGAGTCTGTGCATCTGTGTAGGTGTACAGAGGCAGAACATCAGGGTGCGTAATTACTAACGTGTGGTGGCTTGAAGAGTTGAAGAGCAAAGAGGAAAATTGGAGAAAGACAAGGACTTGAGGGGAAATACTGACTAAATGTTAGCAAAATGAACTATGCCAAGTTTAGTATAAGTTAAATAATTTGGGTAAATATTTTCACACATATTAAATGAACAAGTGTTCTCACTTTTCACATTAAAAAATTAGGACAGTTTCTTCCAAACAATGTTAAAACTCATTAATATTTAGCATATTTAAAAACTAAAGTTAAATAAATGTAATTCAGGATTTTTCAGAATCTTAATACCCTTCTTGAACAATGAATCTCCAAGATGGGTGTACAATCTGCAATGGTTCCCAATTTAAATGCAGACTTTGTTTTCATAATGATTTTCCTTGGGAGGCATAGTTTTCTACCAAACAGAAATTTTAGAGAATTTATAATTTATTTTATTATTACAATGTATTTTCTACCTATACATTTATAAAAGAATTTTTCAAGAACCTTTGTAAAAGCAAATGTCTGAATTTATAATTGGAATTAATAATGTATATATTTCTCTAATACTATAAATGTATGTGTATATACACATACACACTATGCATATATAGGGTGTATATACATTAATATATATACATGCACTATGTGTTATATGTATTGTGTGTGTATATATAAAGTTAAAGCTTCATTTGTCTTTGTAATCAATTAATAATAACAGTTATTGTTTTAATTTTTCATTGTGAACTTTCCTTTGGCAATATGAACTGAACTCCTTAAAATTCCATTACTATGTGCATTTTCTAGGCTATACTGTTTAAATTATTTTAATCAGCTCTAGAATATTTTTAAATAAAAGGGCATGGAACTAGCTAAAATGATAACTTGAGTATTAAAATTCCATGGCTTACTGATAGAAGCTGCACAAATCTTTTAGTGCCTTAAGGAAATATACATTTATCCTCAAGTATTACAAATGCATGAAAGAAGATACATGTACTACAAATGATAACTAAATTCTCCTCCTTGTTCAATAACTATTAGAATGTTGTTTCTCAGTATCGCTGCCACTCACAACATGGTGATCAATATTCTATCAGGAAGTTTTATTATCATTCTCTTGTAAGATTCACCCACAAAACAAAGTGGTAATTCTTTTGAACACATTTCTAGTTATTGCTACTTCTGCTATGAGATGTAGCAAAATTCTTATTTTTCTGTTGCCTTCAATGTGGGGAAAGTAAGGACACGAGAAATGTTAATTTCCATAAAATATATGCAAAGTTAAAGTAAGACCACATGTTCTAAAGAAAAATAGATTGTAGGCAATTCTGTATTTGACCAAATTTTAAGCCTGTACGTCACGTGTATTATCTTATTTCATAGGAATATCTTCTTGCTATTTTCACGAAAGTGATATTAAATTGACTACTGTATCAGGCATTGCTGTCTGCTGACTGAACCCAAAGGTTTGTAGAGACAATTCTCAATTTAGTTTAAATTCATGGAATTCACTCTTCACTGTACTTCTACAGAATTGGATGCTCTGTGTTCGCCCAGTATATAAACAAAGTGATCTGACTTGTATGTACAGTGCATAAACAGAGTGATCTCACTTTTGTCAGTCTCACTTTAAGTTACCAAATACCACCTTCTCAATTAACTCACTGTTTCATCACTTTATTATTTCTCAAACTGGTCCTAAACCTCGGTTGTTTTGCAAATCCATTTTATTAAAAAATATATGCAGTTATCATGCATTTAAACACTCCCTTTTTTGGCAATATTCTCACAGGAAATTCCTTTACTATATATGCTACATGAGGAATAAATCATGTGAATAACTATAAATTTCAAGAATTACAATATACTGCAATTTCAAAATGTAATTAATATTTTGTATATATTTTGTATGTTTATCACCTAATTAGTTCAGTATTATTGATCATTGTAAAACTCTAATGACAAAGCAAAATTCAACAATAAAGTCTACTTAAGAAGTTATTATTAACACACTTTCCTTTCACTTCTACAATTGTGAAATTATATGAAAATATTTCAATCTTTCTGTTACCTACATGTTTTATTTAATACTAAGATTCTTTATTTTATAAGTAATACTACAATTTAAAACTCTTAGTCAATGTTTAATAGCATCCACTGTTTGAACAGCTGATAAATTCAGGCAATAGGCTTGGTACTTTAAATATACATTTTATTAACTTAATTTATTCCTCACTTCATCATTGATAATTAATTATTATGCAAAATGAGAAAACTGAGATGAAAAGAAATTAACTTATTCCAAGTTACATTTTTAGGTAAGCAAAATAAGGATTTAAAACCATTTCTGTCTGATTCTAATGCAACAACATTCTGGACTACTTGGTGCTAATATTAAGATGCAAAGAGTATCAGTTTATAGATTGCAAATTGCCTTAGTAAATAATTTGTGGTTTAATTTTTTTTCTTTTTAGTTAAACCACCTATTTGCTTAGGCTAAGATAGAGCTATCGACTAAATTAACTAGTTTGGTTGGCAATAATATAAAAGAGTGCATGCATTAATTGTTAGTGTTGACAGGAAAAAAAAATCACAGTTTTAATAATAAGATTATTAACATTAATTTTTCACACCAGTACAATATGTTTTACTCTGATGAAGAAAATAGATTATTGTGTAAAACAGATTAGCTCAATTAAGCATGCCAGTTTATCCAAACCTAGTATAGGAAACAATTTAACACATTGTGTTAAATAGCTTTCAAGTTCAATTTAATGATGCCACGTTTAAAAGAGAAAAATCTGCATATTATTGCTCAATCAGGCTGACCTAAGGTTTATTTTTCTTCTATATCAAAGTGGATGTGAATAGCTTTGTAAGCAATGCATAGTCATCACACTTCTCATGTCATTAATAATTCATGGATACAAAGACTTCTAAGTTTGTTTATAAAGTGACTAGAATGGATTAAAAATAGCTCATCATATTTGTATAAATTGTTATTTAAAAAGAGAGGACAGAACATTGCTAAAAATTTTTATGAAGTTATTTTAAAATAATTTATCAAAAATCAAAGAGTGAACTCCACTAGAGCATTTTGTAATATTACCAAAGAATAAAATGATTAAAGAATGACTCAGTTAAGTATTTCATTACCTTAGGCTCTCAACATAAAAATGTATGACATAATACAGTGCAGTATCAGTAAATCAGAAACTTCCTACATGCTACTTGAAACTACTGCAATCCACTTTCTCACACAGAGATAACTACCACCCTAAATAGTTGTTAGTCATTGCCTAACTTTTCTGTATCATTTTTACCAGTCATGTTTGAATGTTAAACATGTTTTAAAGTATTTTTGCATATTACATAAATGAAACCATATCTTTTCCAGTTCAACATTTTATATAGATGTTATATAGAAATACAAACACACCTATATATGTGTATCTATATATTCTGCTTGATATTAGTTTTTTGAGATTCATCTGTTGATCCATGCATCTGTAATGCATTCATTTTTATTGCTATGAACTATTTAAGTTTATGAACGTACCTCAATGCATTTATTTTTTTTTCTAGAGTTTTACTATGAACAAGGATAATATAACCATTCGGTTTTTGTTTGTTTGTTTGTTTTTCTAAGACAGAGTCCCACTCTGTCTCCCAGGCTAGAGTGAAGTGGCATCATCCTAGCTCACTGCAACCTCAAACTCCTTGGCTCAAGAGAACCTCCAGCTGGAGTAGCTGGGACTACAGGTCCATACCACCAAACTTGGCTAATTTTTCTTTTTTTGTAGAGTTGGGTGTCTCACTCTTGCTCAGGCTGATCTCGAACTCCTGACCTCAAGTGATCCTCCCACCTTGGCCTCCCCAGAGTGCTAGGATTAGAGGCATGAGTCACCATGCCTGTCCTGAATAAGCATTCTTATATGTGAGTTTTGGTGACCATGTGCAATATATCACCTAGATATGCACTTAGAAATAGAAATACCAGTTGCTAGGAAAAATTCATGTTATATTTTATTAGATGACATAGAATTATTTCCCTAAAGGGGTTGTACCACAGAACTCGCAGCTGGTGTGTATGATAATCTCCATTGTTTTTGAAAATATCCTTTCTAGTATTTAGTTTGTCAGAGTAAATTTTTACCAAATGGTGGATATGAGATGGTATCTTAATGTGATTTTTAGCACACATTTTCTTGATTTCTACAAATAAGAAATTTGTGGGGCATTTGTGTCAAATAACTTCTCACATCTTTTGTTTTTTTCTTTTTTCCTTTTTTTCCTTGTTAATTTGAAAGAACTACTTAGGTATTCTGGAAAATGATTCTATTCAAATTTTCTCTATGTTAGAAATATTTTTTCCTAGTTAGATCTTTTTATTCAATGTCATTTCAGTATTTTTGGATAAACAGAAAATTTTTAAATTGTAATTTATTTGATACATCAATCTATTCCTTTCTGATTACACCTATGTGACCAGAATTTATGACTAGAAGTAAAAAATTTATTCTCCAATAATTTTTGCTAAAATATTCCAAAATTTAGCTTTCACATATGACAATAACACAATTGGAATTGAGTTTTGTGAATAGAGATTGGTAAGGTCTATTTTATGTTTTTTTTTTAATAGAAAATTAACTCTCAGAGCACAATTTATTCAATATTCTATCCATTTTCTATTGATGTGCAATGTTTAATTTGTCACAAATGAGGTTAATGTATATCCTTATGTCTTTTTTGGGCTCTCTCTTCAATGAGACCATTGTCTATATATTCATAAGATCAATTATAACTCTGCAAATACATTGTCTTAAATACTACTCAACTCATTGATGCACTTAAACATATTTTTATTTTTTCAAGTATTTTTATTTCTTTTAATTAGAATAGTTAATCAGATTGTCTAGTTAGAAATATTGGCAAAAAAGGGTGTGACATGATTTTCCTATTCTCTAATTATATCTCATATTTAAATCTAAAGAAGAAACTTACCAATTGCTTTCAACTTATCAATATTGTGTAATCTTTAATTTTGAATTAAAAAATTCATTGGTTATGCTTCATATTCTTAAAGCCACAATGACTAAATTTTAGAGCGTATAGTATGTTTCATTAATGTGCTATTAATATTTTATTATAACTAATTATTTCTAATATATGAAAATGCATTCATATTCTCATTATAAAGAGAAAAGAATTAAGAATTAAAGATTAATTAATGTTCTTAAATTATATCTCATCTCACTAGCAAATGCAGAGGTCTAATCCAGGTATAAATGAATAAGAATGCAAATACATGAGCATTCCACTACACAACACTGCCTCAGAGTTGTAGAACAAAGATATAAATTAAATCTCTGTATGTGTGCTGAATTTTCTATGACATTTTCTCAATTCTAGAATCGAATGGTAGTCTTTCTGTAAGTTGGAGTCATCCATTAAAATTATAAATGTTGATAATTATCCATTATGATAAAGATAAAAAGTTTGTTACATTATATTAGCAAGATTAAAAAATTAGTAAATATGAATGGAAACATTTTAAAGTTTACAATAGCATCAATAGTGTCAACATTAACTATTATACCAAAATACTCGGTTTTATACAATAGCTTAATATGTTTTAAAATATGATATTTTTATGTAATAGTTATGTTATAGACTTATGCATCAGTTTTAATAATAATCATATTATTAATCCAAAAGGGGCACGTGATACACTGGTTCACACCTATGTTTTTTTTCATGTTTCTATTAATAGTCTCTAGTAAATTGTTTTTATTCATTTACTTTTTTAAAAATTTCAAAAGTATTCAGTTGTTTTCAAAATGAGTAATTCCCATGACCCACCACTGTATGGCTGAAGAAATGAATTCATCCTAAAACTCTGTCACCATGTTGAGAATCCATGCCAGATATCAAATGGTAATTAGCTAAATTTAATAAAAATTATAAATGGGTAATTTGTTTGACATATATTAAAGTGAAACTCTCAGCTGAGAGTTTGCCTTTCAAAAGGTCTGACATACTGGAATAGATATCTATGCTACCAGACAGTTTTAAGGGCTGTCAGACTGCAAGCAGAAAGAGGCCAACTGATCTCAAAAATCATATTATACTTTGTAACTATTTTCTAAGACTAACAGCCCAATTTATCCCAATTTTGGAATAAATTTATTTCTACTAAGGCCATGCTTTGGGGTTTTAGACAATAATAACAACAACAGGTAGGGTAAAAAGGTATTTGGTGAATGAAAAGTAAATTATATTAAAAGAAAATATTTATTACACAATAAATTCATTTCTGCCAAAGAGGAATGTTCGCTTGTAAATGTTGATTCAAACTTGTATTGCTGAGAAACAAAAATAAAACTTACTCACATTCTATGTTCAATATGAGGATGTTCAGTGGGAAAAATTCCCTTAAATTCCTAATATTAGAAAACAGAAGTGGCTCCCATTTCTCTATGACTTTGGATTACTGAAGAGGGAATCATCCCAAGAAACATATTGTGATGTTTGGTACATATTTTTTTCATGAATAAGTTGGAAAATAGACCAAAGGAGGTACAGGAGGACACTGTAAAATGATATAGCTGCAAGAGGCAGGTCTACAGAGACAGCTTTATTATGAAAATAGTACAACAGTAAGGAAGGACAGTAAAGTAAGTCTCTTTGTGTCTACTGTGGCCAATATTTTGAACAATAACTATTCATTTATATTTTGCTATAGCCCTTCATTAAAATGTTTCTAAGTCAGAGAAGTCTAACAATGCAAAGCAATTTAACATTATATACGGATTCCTGAGCTCATTCCACTGACGCTGCATTCAGGCTTTTGCAATGTTTTAAGCTAGCACTGGACTATAGAGTTAATGTTCAGGGGACCACTAGAGTCTTTTTTAATAGTCTACCACATTTGCCCAGAGAGGAGATCTAAGCACAGAGAAGTGGAAAACTCCATAAGTAGGAGTTTGTTCTTTTTATTTTTATTGTGACAGTGAAATGGTTAAAATATGTTCTATTTTAGTAATTACTTTGACACATTTAAGAAATTATTCTCTAGGACTTATGATATTTTTGGCATCCTTGCAACATGCTGCCTACAGCTTACATACATTACATAAATTTATACATATGGTGAATAATGAGTAGATGTTTCAAATACAGAATTAAAGAAACTTACTCTTTTTCCAGGAGGACCTGGTGGACCAGCTTCACCAGACGGACCAGGAGGACCCTATAAAATGTGAAAAATACCTTTTAAGGAATTGGACATTATTTTCTAGCCCACATAATTATTTGAAATCTAGACTAAAACCAACTTGCTTCATTCCCACACATCTATCTTTCCTGGAAAATCTCAGCCCCACTTCAGATCTCTAAACTTCCTCTAGATATCTATAATTAGAAATGATAAATTCATACGGTAAAATTCTTCATAACTAGAAGAAAGTCAATCAAATACCCCCTAGGAAAACCTGTGTCCTTTTACAAAGTGCTAATTTATATCTTGTAAGCATCCAACAGGCATGCTAATTGATACAAAATATGGTTAATAATTCTACTCATATCACATGTGAAGTGAAACACAAGTGAAACCATAATACTATTACCTTTAAATTTCTTCTTGTACAACACTAGCATTTTTATGCCAAGGTGTACACAACAGGCTAGGATATGATTCTCAAGTCTAATCTACACAGAATAAGCTTACATCTCTGACAGCAAGTAGCCAGTGGGAATGGCCCTAGAGAGAAAATTGTGTTGGGGGACAGGTATCTTTGGCTCCTGCTTAAGTTAAGGACCTCCCTTACTTCCTCCCTAAATATAAAAACATGTGGCCAAAGCACATTTCTGTGTCATTCCCAAATAGTAACCAAAGAAGGCCTATACTATGCAGAGTTCATTAAGTTTGAAATTGAAATAATTCATTGCTAATGACAGGCCAATAACTTGGCTTTATTCCTTTCAGTATTATTTGTTTTTGAAATAATTTTTTGTTATCCAATACAAATGATACATAGCTGAATTTGATATAGTATGACAAAATCATTACTGTAATAAGACTACATTTTTTATTATGAAGAATTTCCTTATATTTATTAGTTTACATCAAGTGAACATTCGATGAACATTGACTTTTAACTGGAATTCAAACACCTTTGATAAAGTTTTTCAGAAAAATGTAAACACACACATTTGTGCTTTTGCAAGGCTGATCATTTCTGATTATTTCTTCAAAATGCTTTGAGACTATGTAGAGATTTAAAAGATAGATTTACTCACTGGTTGACCAGGATCTCCGTCTTCACCCTTGTCACCACCAACACCATCTTGACCCTATTATAGGCAATAGAAAATGAAACCAGATACATCTCACCATTAAGTTATTTTTATCAGAGAAAAAAGATATGGTGGACTATCTTGGGATAAATTAATAGATGAAAAAATGAAAATATTATTTTTTTAATATTATGGTACTTCTCACTCTATCCCTAAAAAAATTTATGAAATTGCTACTATATGCAGTTTTAAATATAGTTCACTCTTGATATAGGGAAAGGAAGAAGCTGTAATCAGTGTACAAGGCCAGTGCATCCTCTTACCATGAACAAATATGGTGCAGTTTGAAAGCGGATTTGCATTATACAAGAGACTGAGAGAAAAGCAAAGATCCAGTAACTTTCAATAATAATAATGCTGCTATTCAGACAATTTGTTTGTACAGCCCAACAAAGTCTAGAAAACTAATCCAAATGAAGAACATAATCTTGCAATGTAGGCTTAATAGTACCCAACTATACCAATTTTCTTATAGTTGTGATTACTGTGTATGTTTTTTTTTTCTTTCTGTTTTTGGCATTCTATTTAAGTATTAAAATAATTAAGAATTTTCTCTAATTATTAACAATAGAGACACTGAGAACATTCCCAACAAAATCATGCCTTTATTTTTCCATGATACTTACTGCAGGCCCAGGTTCCCCAGGAGGACCAGGATCTCCGGGAAAACCAACAGGACCCTAGAATGATGTTTTTAAAGGAAAAGAAATAAATGAAAAATGAATTTTTATGAAGTTATGATATTCTGAAGTATTAGAGGTTAAAGTCATGGCAAAACCTGGTAAAAATATTTCTCTTCTTCTGCTAGAAAATTTCTAAAAGTGACATCATCTGAAAACGCTTCTGAATATACACAATGATAAAAAGTCTGCTTTACCAACTTTGGGCCAGAGTCTCACGATTTCTAATCCTTCTAAGAAACCTCTAAAATGAGTTTGGCACTAAAAAATGGCACTTCATTTTACTTTTTTTCATGTATAAAAATGTTTATTGCAGCATTGTTTGTAATAATGACAAATTGGAAACAGTCCAAATATCAGTCAACAGTTGAATTGATAAAGAAATTGTAGAATATTCTTATAATGAAAAATAACAAAGCAATGAAATAAATGGCTAGATCTGTATCTAGCAGAATGAATAAATTGCAAAAAGGTAATGTTACCTTAAAAGGTACAAGTTATGTAATGATACATGCTATATAGCATGCCACTTGCAAAAGGTTTGAAGATATGAAAACTAATACTATATATCACTTATGGATATGGACAAATAAATAAATGGAAACAATTATGGGTGTCAACAATAAACATCAAGTTCAGACAGTAAACACTTCTGGTGAAGAAAGTAGGATACCGAGATCGGGGAAGCATTTACTCTGGGACCTCACATTTGTTTGGGATGTTTTGTTGTTTTTACCATTTTAAAGCAAATGCTTTAAATCAGTGGTCACCTTTTAAGAAGGGCATTTTCTTACACCATCATAATACTAATATCAAATCTAACAAAATTATCAATACATTTTGATATCACCTAAAATATGCAGTTCATATTAAATTTCCACAATTGTCTAAAAATATAACTTTTTACATTAGACTTGTACAGATCAGAATCCAAACAAGTGCCACACATTATGCTTTACTTTAATGTCTCTTAAATTTCTTCAAGTGGAAAGCAGGACCTCTTTCCTCTCACCCCCCACCTCCAGCCCTATACACATGCCTCTTTCGTATTTTCCTTAATAGAGAAACTGGATCAGTTGTCCTTTAGACTGTCTCCCATTTTGGATTTATCTGCTTTTCCCTGGTGTCATTTAAATTGTTTCTTTCCCCTGCATATTCCCCACAAAAGAAATGTGTGTGAGATTTGCTTAAATTCAGATTTGAATTTTTTGGCAAGAAAACTTCCTAGGTTATGCTGAATATTCCCATTGTACCAGGCACACTATGTTCTAGTGATGGCAAAATTGATGAAGGTGGATAAAGATGGGGCAGCCTAATCCTTCCATTGCAAGGGGCCCCAACAACATTTTAATAGTGTCAGCCATTGATGATTATTTCTATGTGGGGTGATGATTTTTATTAGAGTTATAAAATGGTATTTTTCTAATTTTACTTTCTTAGACTGAATTCTTCTGTTAAAAAAAAGGATTTTCCTTCTTCTACAAGGGTTAATCATCCTGAAATGTGGTTCACAACAAGAAGGAAGGAAGTACACTTAACTATTTCCTTTTAACTACTAATTTTCAGAATTAGGAGTTGGTGCCCTAATGCTTTCTTTTACAAAAATGGAAAAAAAAAAAAAAAACCTAGCTAAATGTTAAGATTTTGTAAAGCTGGTGGTAAATATTTAACTGTTTTGCTCTTCTCCAAACCCTTCTAAAGTTTTTAATCTGACATGTTTGAACAGAAAAAAAAAACTATTTTGTAAAGGGTTATATACTTAAAATGTTCATATGATATTAAAAAAGATGCTTGATCTAAGCTTTGGGGGGTATAAGTTATGTAAAATTTTAGAAAGCCTATTGAAATTTGTTTAAAAGTAGAATAGAAGGAAGAAAGAAAAAAGCTAAAAAGATAAACCAGGAGCGTGAGACGGCAGGAAGCCAATGTAGCCACACAGCACCAGTGGGGAATGGAGGGAGAACAGTGCTATCCAGTGCCTTGCCCGGGGGAGTCTCTCTGTGCTCCAGGTGCCTTTTTCAGATCAGAAGAGAAAAGAGCAAGCAAGCAAACAACAAAGGTACTAAAAGCTTTCTACAAAGGCCGGACTCAGGAGCAGAGTAGATGCACAGTGAGCTGTGCCCATTTAGGGGCATGAGTCTACAGTAAGTAAGCTACCAGGCCCAAGGAGCTGGCCAAGTGCCTCAGGGGAAATGGTATACCAACATGTGCCTGGAGGGAGCATTGGCAGAAAACTTAAGACCCTAAGGATGCATTCAAGGGATTTCTATTTAGGGACCCGGCTACCCTACTGGTAAGTGCTGAATCTGGATTCAAATTCTGGTTTTCCTGACTCCAGAGTTTCAGCTTTTCAACCCTATTCTGGTCTCCTTGCCTTTCCTCAAGTTTCATCTGAATATGGTTCAGCTTAACTTAATTTATGTTTGATTCTATTGTCAGAAATGTCACTTTAAAGGGAACCGAACTAACATACCGGGTTACCCTTAGGGCCATCGTCACCTGGTGGTCCCTTAGCACCAGGAGGTCCAGCAGCTCCAGGTGGACCAGCTTCACCTTTCTCTCCTCTTTCTCCTTTGGGACCCTATACGATGTCAGAAAAACAATAGTTATCTCACGAGTTTTAAATCAGAGCTTCTTAACCTTGGAACATTGGGCCAGACAATTCTTTGCTGCGGGAGGCTGTCCTGTGCGTTGTAAGATGTCTGACAGTATCTCCGGCCTTTACTAACTAGATGCCAGCAGCTACCACCCTCCAGGTTCACAAACAGAAATGTCTCCAGACATTGACAAATGTTTCCTGGGGCCAAATTCACTCCCAGTTTAAACTAATCTATGTTAGAATAATATAGTCCCAATGCAATTTATAGATGTCTATTTAGGGTAGCAGTAGTGGGTTTTTTTGTTTCTTTTCTGGATAGTCCAACAAAGGGAATGTATACAGTAAACTGCTTGTAGATTTAATGTTCTCACTTATGCAAACATGATCTTTTTTCAGCTGGTATATAAATCAAAATATGCAGAGAATATACATAGTTATTAAACAATAAGGCTCTGCATTTGTGATTATTCATAATGGGATGGAAAGCAAAAGTGAAAAACTGAATCACAGCTAGGAGTTAAGCTCCATGTTTAAAAATGCTCTGAAAGAAATTCCTAAACCAATAGCGCCCTGTATGACAATAAGACAGCACTTACTCCTGGGCCTGCCTCCCCGGGAGGCCCTGGGTTCCCTGCTTCTCCAGGTTCCCCCTACAAAGAAAAGACCAAATGAGTATTAGAACACAGAAATGGTATTTTACATTTGTAAAACTGCCTTCAATTATGACTATACCATTTTAGATTAGACCTTCAATTATTATATCATTTAAAAGGGATTGAAAAACTTTAATAAGAGGAAGGCACTTTTTCTATTACTGACCTCAGTATTTTTGTTTCTCAGGTGAGGAGGCAGAACTAGATAGGCTTGATCCTACAGTTCTCACTGGCTAGTTAGGAGCCAGCATATCAACCCAGGTTACTACCAAACCATCATAACAGACATCTACGTGTTTCCTAACAAATTATGCATTTGTGCTCTATCAATATTCATATTGTAATCAAGTTTGTTGATTAAACAATTTCAAATCGTTTTCCACTAAAGTATGAATTCATTTCTCTTTACAAATTAACAATTTGGTAGTACATATGTTGATATTCTCATAGAACATGCATAGTAGATATCTAAAGAACACAGAGAGAAGATTATGATTATGAGATATGTAAAGGTACTTCGATAATAATTAAAACTGCTCCATTTGAGTATATATGTTATAAATTTGATAGTCTTTATGATCTTCCTGGTTAGCTATGGATGGCAATTTTCTAGCTCAGCAAACTAATAGATAAATCTCCTAGACTAGTAAGTTTTAGCTATGAAAGTCTCTTGCTAATATCTCCTACTTCAAAAATGCATAAATATATAACATTTTATTCAAATAATCACTTAAGTGAAGTAATACACTATTTCCAGGCAAAATCAGTGATACTAGCAACTCACAAATCAGTGGTCTTAGCAATTCTGAGGTGGAAATTATTCTTGTAAATTGAAAAAAAAAAAGTGAAGCATGACTATCCTTTAATTTTTAACTTTGATGTTTCCAATATTCCTGGCACAAACTCACTGCTCCTAAATTAGTTTGAAATGTGTCAGATTAAATATAAACATAATTCCAGGGCACAGACTATTTTATGTACATATAATAATTTCTCAGTCTTTGAGAACATCACATATTTTTAACTTCTTAAATAATCTTCATAATGTTGGAAGCCATCAAATACTTTCCATGAATTTATTATTAGTAGTTTTGTGTGTAAATTATTTCCTTTCTCAAGATGAACAGCAAATATTTCTGTATTTTTAGATAAACCTTACAAGTAAAGTATTGCATTTACATTGTTTATAAAGAGAGGCATCATTCAGCTATCCCAGCATGATGGAATGATGCATTAGTAATATCATGAGCTATGACATCTTTAAAATGAAACAAGTAGTTTGCCATTCAAATCAATTGTAAAACGACCATATTAAATACTTCATATAAGAAATACATACAACATTTATTTAGAAATATGGGAAATCTATTGCACATGTACAAAATGTTTTCTTATGTACCACATTAACCTACGGTACCATCACAGAAAGAACTACAAGAGAAACAGCTACAACATTTTTAGTTACTCTCTCCGTTTTGTTGTTCCTTTTTCATTCTTATCAACTACAGAGTTAAACTTATGGAGATTCTACCCAAAGTTATAAAAGATGTATTAAATCTTAAGAAAATGTCCTGATAGATTTCCTTGTATTGAGAAAATTATTTCAGTGCAAAAGCCACTTACAGCAAATATACATTACATGAAAAACAGGGTAAATATATTTAAAAAAAATGCATCATGACTAAAAGATATTAGCTTTTTTGTTTGTTTGTTTGTTCATTGTTAGTGACTGGGAATAAATTTTCCAATATAGAAATGAGGATGCATTCAACCAGAATCAAAGCTGATGTCAGAAATTTGTAATCTATAGCAAATTTTATTACCCTAGATTCTAAAGAAAAAATAAAGATAAAAGTTTTACTTTTATCCTGCTCTTTGCCACATGGATTTTTTTTTTTAAAAGAGCAATCTTAAAACTCTGTGTGTTTTTTAGTGTAACACATTTTGCATCAAGTACATTTAAATGTAAGAGTCAAATCACCCACTCGATTGAGTGAATCACTCTCATAAGAGTCAAAGTTGGCAGTGTTACTACAAAGGCTTTGAACTAAGTGGAAGCAATGCGGAAGGGAGCTCCCCAGAACCCCAAATATCTGGCATCTACAACTATCTTCGCGAGTAACACAAAAGAAGAAAAGCATAAAAGAAGCAACTGAAGTACTTAAAACTGTTCCATCTGCATCCAAAATATTGAAATAACAAGTAAGAAAAGCTGAAAAGGATAGTAAAACTTGAGACTACCTCCCACAACTATCTAGTCAGTATTAGAGCCAAAAAGAGATGATGCAAAGAGATGAGGAAAAGGTGTGAGGCTGATGTCATTTGTTTAACACAATAATATACTCAGAGATCAGCGTTCTCCTGTGCTATTCTTCCTAGGACACCTGCACTAAATGAAAGACGTTTTTTTCAATTCTACCCCCAACTACCCAAATAATTTCAACACACAATCTATAATTTAAGAATATAAAAAAGAGATAGTCAATCAAAGAAACTATACTTGTTTATGCAGTAAGAATTAGATTAACAACTTTGAAATTTTTTGAAGGCATTAATAGACTATTCTGAAGAGTTAATCATAGAGGATTTATTAAAATCAAAATGCTAGAATGTGAGGGTTCAGCAGAAGTAAACCTCAAAATAATATATTCTAATATTTTTTATTTCTTTTAGAGACAGGGTCTCTCTCTGTCGCCCAGGCTGAAGTGCAGTGGCACGATCATGATCATAGCTCACTGAAGCTTTGACCTGCTGGGCTCAAGCAATCCTCCTAACTCAGCCTTAGGCCTGGCTAATTTTTTAATTTTTTTGTAGAGACAAGGTCTTGCTATGTTACCCAGGCTGGTCTTGAAATCCTGGCCTGAAGCTATCCTCTCATCTTGGCCTCCCAAAGTGCTGTGATTACAGGCATGAGCCACAGCACCCAGCCCTAATCTAATTTTATCACAGTTCTTTTTTCTGATGGTTAAATGCTTTAATTAAAATAAGTCAATTTAAGTACAAGACTTGAGACCAAGGAACAGAAGTACTTTTAAGATTAGGATAAATCTACACTACTGATATGCTTTAATAACTAGGAAACTAAGGACATTTTTACATGTTTTCACTGCATAATATATTATGGCATAAAATTTAATTCTTTTCTCAAAACTGGTAAATAATTTATTTTTTAAATCAAGAAAATATCAGTGATAATTCTCTTGAAAATTTTACTAAGAAGTGAGCATGAATACATAAATAAGAAATCAATGAATCATTTTGACATTTTCATAAAAAAAGGAAGAGCAGATTTTCGAAATGAAATCATGTTGACAAGAAAAGGATGCTATACTAAGCCCACATGTTATGGCATATGCCAACTATTTTAAAAAGTGCCAAAGATAGGTCAAGAGTATTAGTAATGAAAGATGACAAAATGAATGATTAATTCTTTTGTGATTTGAAGAATCCCTTTTTCCCTTTAAAACAGTTATATCAACCAATTTCTTCTATTTTCAGGACTGAGCATTGCTAGACATTCATAGATTGAAGTGGATCCTGACTTAGTCACTTTCTAGTGAAAAACCTTGATGAAATTACTGAAGTTCTCTAAGCCTCAGCTTTCCTAGGTAACACATGTGGATGGTAACAATTCCTTTGCTGTGACTAAAGGAAATAATCAATGCACACTATTCAGCAAAATACCTAGCAATCAAAAATGTAACATTTCAAAATGATTCTAACTTTAATTTTTGTAACTACTAGAGTAGATGAGATATGAGTTATATAACCATATGTAAAATTCTTAGAAACAATAACATTAGAAACACTTGAAATATTACACAATATTATTACAGTCCTTAATTATTATCTTTAATAATGCTATTTCAAATTCATATGACTAAGATCTTTACCTTTTCTCCAACACCACCAACTGAACCAATAGATCCTGGGGGTCCTTGTGGTCCCTGTAATGTAGAAAAAGGAATACACTCATCCATATTCTTGTAATGAAATAATAAGTTCATAAACAAATAGTTGCTCTCAAAGAGAGTACTACATGCAACAAGTCTTCTAAGTCATTTGAAAGATGGGACAAAATGATGCCTTTTATTGAGTTGTCAAATTTACTAGATAGGAAATAATTTAATGTATTACATTGATTTTCACATTCACCAGAATTTCTAAGATAAGTAGGAGACTTTTCAGCTCTAGTCGTGGCAATTGATACTCAGAACATAATTTCAATCTCTCTACCCATGGAATAGTCAGGTTGGTTTTAGAGGATGGTTTTGCGGTGAAGCAAGATTATGACTCTGGTTAAGAATTACATAATCCATGCAAAAACAATCCCCTTATAAACAAATTTTAGTCCTTAAATTACTTAAGGGGGACTAAAATATAAAAAGATTTTTTTAGTTTATCTGCCCCTAGTCTATTCTACTTAGTTCTGGTCTGCCAGAATTAAAAGTAGGCAGAAAAGAAGAGCAACAAAGATAAGCCAGAGGAATGAGGAAAGCATGGGCTTCTTCATTCTGAAAAGATGAAGTCAGAAGAAGTGATCATCATCAAATCCATTTATCCATTAATGGTAACAAAAAGATAGATATGACATTATGTATCAAAATCCTACAATATTAGAATGATTTTTAAGTTTAGGGAATTATCTTTTTTATACAACTAAGAGAAAACATTTTACTTGGTAAGAAGTACACTTATGCACATATTTTTGTAACATACTTTATAGACTGAAAGTAGCAATACAAAATACAAAGCTTTTAGATGAAAGCCCTGATAACACACGCATATATATGTAAAGGACATTTGGAGTACAGACCTAGACTAGTGCAGTCAAAGCCAATTAAAAACTATCTTTTCATGTCATTATCAGAGATAAAGGTTAAATTTAAAAGAATTCAGCAACTATTTATTGAATAGCTATCATATGCATGACACAGTGTAGGTACGCTGGTTTGAACAACGTGGTTTATTATAATACATATGATACCACTAATATATCTCATTCATCAGTAAATATATATTGAATGTGAACTGTGTATCTATTTTATTTTTTTATTTATTTATTTTTTTTGAGACAGAGTCTCACTCTGTTGCCCAGGCTAGAGTGAGTGCCGTGGCGTCAGCCTAGCTCACAGCAACCTCAAACTCCTGAGCTCAAGCGATCCTCCTGTCTCAGCCTCCCGAGTAGCTGGGACTACAGGCATGTGCCACCATGCCCGGCTAATTTTTTCTATATATATTTTTAGCTGTCCATATAATTTCTTTCTATTTTTAGTAGAGGTGGGGTCTCGCTCTTGCTCAGGCTGGTCTCGAACTCCTGAGCTCAAACGATCCACCCACCTCGGCCTCCCAGAGTGCTAGGATTACAGGCGTGAGCCACCACGCTCGGCCATGTGTATCTATTTTATAATTGTGGTGACTTGTTCCCTATAAAGCCCATTTCTTTTCCTGTATAATAAAGTAGAATAAGTAGATGATCCTTGAGTTCCTATAGACTTCTATTATAACATTAAACAATAGTGTGATTATCTCCACCATATCTCAGAAAGCATCTGCCATGAAATTATAGCAACACCTATATAACTTCAAGACAATTGATATATATTTCATAGTTCTTACATCAGCTCCATTGGGACCTTGAGGGCCTCTTGGGCCCGGAGGACCAGGTGGACCCTGTAAAAGATGAATATGAAAGTTTACAAAGACGAAATTCAAATGCATTTCTAACATTTTCATTTGGTGATTAAGAAAACTACAAGAAGTTTAAGCCCGTAAAATCACAGACAGTGAAGCATATCAGGGTTATAAATCATTCTTGACGGACACAACACTGTGTTAGCAAATGATCCTTTACACATAGCTGTGGGGAAATTAGGACTTCAGGAAAAAAACTTGATTAGAAAATGGGCAAGAAACTCTATCGCTACTGTCTGGTACAATTTATTCATCATACAACTAGAAATATTTTATACAAAGGGAACATAAAATTTAAAGAACTTTAAACTTTAGAATTCTAAAGATTTAAAATTCATTTACTCAATGAAAGTGTGATTTATCTTTGTTAGTATGTATTTTTGCTTTTTCTGTATGTAAACTCTCATGTTCGACATGCTAGAATTAGAAATAATAAAAACCTATTTAATTCTTTCATAAAACAAAGATATTCTCTACTGGCAGTGCATTAAAATAAATTTGGGGCACTTTTTATAAAGTTCTGATGGCCAGAATTCCCTACCTCAAGGTTGTGATTAAAATAGTCTATACTGAATACCAGGACATTAATATTTTTCAAAAGTCTCAGTTTATTCTAAAGCCATGGTTGAAAAGATTTTCTATTATTACCTATTACCACAAGATCAGGGAGAATGTATCAATGATTCAGGGAACCATACCAACCATATCTAGAAAGGAACTTGCTACATATCTGATGCTTCTTGGAAGTATTAATCAGTTATTTGAATCAGCAATGTTTATTATGAATTTCTTACATTTTGGTTTATTAATGATAAGAATTATCTGAAAAAAATATAATAGATCTAGGAATGGTCCCCTAAGGAAAATAAAATCTAACATATGTGTTAAAATTCAAAATATGTATTTTGAAGGAAGTAAAAATTTGGGGCAATGTTGAATGGAAGGAGCAATTAAGACATACATTCATCACATTTCATTATATATTTCAATTACCTTGACTAATTATTTCCTTATCTAAGGTAGTGCTTCATAAACAATTATACGTATTACAAATTAGCAGTTGAGCTTTTAAACTAGAAAGCCAGAATCAATAAATGCAAATAATTATAAGTCATAGCATTCTAATTAAAACAGAATTCTTTATTAAATTAAGAATTTGTTTCAAAATACAACTAATTTTTGATTCTGTATTAATATTCGCTGATCAAAATCCTGTGTGAATATCTATTCCTTACCTTCTCCAGATCAAAGTCCAGAGCTAAAGACTAAGAAATAAATGAGTGTGGCAGTTGATTATGTACACCTCAATACTCAATAATATATAAACAGAAATAAAAAAAAAATAACAACTTACAAACCAATGAATGCCACTTGGAGTACATAACATTACTCCAAAGTGAGAAAGAGAAAAGATAGAGAGATATTCAAGGTAATATTATTAATATTCAGTGGTTGCACATGGAGAGATGGGAGAAAGGGGAGATGTCCATGTAGGAAGTGAATACAGTGGCATAAAATCCATCAAGCTTACCATCGGGCCAACATCTCCATTTTCACCTTTTTCACCAGGTGGGCCTGGCAGACCCTAAAAAAAAAAAATAATAATAATAAAAAAAATCACTCATATATTTAAAAAGATATGTTTGATCAATTTCTACTATAAAACCAAAAATTAAATATAAAGTTAAATAGATACATGAAAATCAAGATTCAGAAACTAGTATTTGTTAAAATATTTACAGTGCAAGTGTTGACCACATGTGATAAAATCTTAGACATACATTTACCAATAAAATTTATGCTTTATATAATATTATTTTATCTTTAGTTACAATAACTAAATACATAATTTGATTTGGGAGTTTACGAACATCTAACCATTTGCTCCACTGCTGTAGTACAGATTTCTGAAAAATCTAGGCCCAAATTATTTTACAATACCCTACCCAGGTGAGGTTTTTATAATTAGGTTCCATCCAGTTTGGTAAAACTCTTTTGAAAATAAATATTCCAATATGATTTCAGACTTACAAATATCTTCTTAATTTTTGACCCGTTAATTCCATTTCTGAATCTTTTTTTTTTTTTTTTTTTTTTTTTTTGAGACAGAGTCTCGCTCTGTTGCCCGGGCTAGAGTGAGTGCCGTGGCGTCAGTCTAGCTCACAGCAACCTCAGACTCCTGGGCTTAAGCGATCCTACTGCCTCAGCCTCCCGAGTAGCTGGGACTATAGGCATGCGCCACCATGCCCGGCTAATTTTTTGTATATATATATTTTAGTTGGCCAGATAATTTCTTTCTATTTTTAGTAGAGACGGGGTCTCACTCTTGCTCAGGCTGGTCTCGAACTCCTGACCTCGAGCGATCCACCCGCCTCGGCCTCCCAGAGTGCTAGGATTACAGGCGTGAGCCACCGCGCCCGGCCCCATTTCTGAATCTTAAAAATCCATAAGGCCATGAAACCTACTAGAGTATACTTCCTTTATTCTCTCAAATCCATTTTGATTATACTCAACTGCACTGCAATTGCTATTTAGGAGAGGTGTTATAGTATAAACCCAGACAGAGAGGTCGCACTCAAATTACACCTGGCCACGTCTATAAGAAAATTGTTTTATTTCTTCTTGGTTACTTATTTGATCTTCCCAACTAATTGTCCCCTGAAGAATTGTTTATATTTCCTCTTTCATGTCACAACAAGACTTTGTACACACTGGAACTCTATGTTTATAAATATGCTCATGTCACTTCTTCATATATATATAATCCTGAGCTACTTGGGGGCAGCAGTCTTTTAGGAGTCAATTTTTTATTTCTAGGAACTAGCAGAGGGCCAAGCAAAAACTAGAGACTCAATGAAATACTTGTTGAATGAATGATGAATGAATGAATCTTAAGCAATAAACCGACAGTAATAGCTACAATTGATAAAACGTTTTCTGTAATACTAGCTATAATACTGAAAATTCTGTTATTTCAAATGTTTAATCTTAGAAAAAAAAGCTACACAAATTTTGTTGTATTAACTATTGGAATATTATGGAACTATAACGTGATACTTATTAATTATCTAAACACCAATAGTATTGTGACAAGTAAAAAAAACCAAATGTGAATTAATATGCAAGTTATAAATTTAATTAACTGTAAGACAAGTATGTAAAATAGGTAGAATTATTGGACAGAAATAGTAAACACAGTAATTATTTTTAATACTATAAAACTATAGATTGTTTTCATTTTCAATGTTTTAGTGCTATAATTATATACATCTTATACTCTCTATATAATTTATTTTTAATACACAATAGCATTGCAGATATAATCTTTTTAGGAAATAAAAAATACAAACAATGCAAAAGCTCTAAATAACTGCCAGCACTTAAGTGAAATTATTGACTTCTTGGTACTGCATTGCAATTGCTGAAAATTATTTGACCATGACCACTGTAAAAAATATATATTACTTAATACCCCCAGCCATGTAGCTGAAACATAAGTTTCATAAAGCAATACTTATCCTTTTGCATAAATGATAGTCTTTGATATTTTTATTCTATTTTACTTTATCCTGTTCTATTTCATTTTTAAATGCAGGTAATAACCCACTAAACTGTTTATATGATCTACTAAATCCACATGACTCTCAGTTTGGAAAGAAGGTACTTTATTGAATATAATTATGAACTTTTAAAATGTGGCATATATTCATCTTTATGAGAAAATATTAATTACTAATTTATAATGGACAATATATACCTGTATATCTCATTTATTTTTTCTCAAATGCCAGTGAGATATCTAAGAGAAGAAACTGCTATATATGCACTTCCCAAACTGTTACCATCATCTGATGGTAGTTTCTAGAATTACAAATGCAGTTCCTAGAAAGGAATAAACAGGTAGTGTTTCCCAGATTTTAGTCTCCTGGAGGAGATCGCAAAAATTTTAGATTCTAAGGCCCTCACCTTCAGAGATTTGAATTCATTGATGGAACAAAGGAACCTAAATTCTTATGCAAGTAGATTTTAATACAGATGAACTAAATATTTCACTCTATTTTCTTAATTAGTATGCATTGGAACTTAAACATATTTAAGTTCTTGTAGACACCACAAAACTTAACAGTCACATTTCTTATCTTTTGTCCACGTTTTCACATTCTTTTAAGATAGATTGCATCTGACTCATAGGATCCTGCAAATTGCATGGTATGTCAATATTAGTTCACAGTTTTATTTCTATTAGAAGCCCAGTTCTTCACTGTCATCTTTCTTTATGTATATAATTATTCCTATTAGTTCAACAGGAATCTCCCAATAGAAAAAATGGGAATACTTATTTCTTTTTTTTTAATTAAGTTTGATGATAGTTTGAGTTAAGACAGAATGTTCTTACTATTAAAATTAATAGAGACATAATGAGTCAAATTCTCTTCTTGCAGGAACTAAACATGCTGACTGGCACTCCCATGTTAATCAGTTTTCATATGTCCTAACTTTCTCCAAGGGGAAATTTATGCGTGCACAGATTCTGTTTTAATGTCTCTCAATTTAAAATCATTTGCCAATTAAATGATGCAACAAAAAATGAATTTAGGCCAAGAACTTTCATTTTATGTATATAAAAATGCATATATATATATCTACTTTATATGTGGATGAATAGTAAATATCGAGTTCAAAACTCCAGTCATCTAATCTTAATATTAGATTATTATTATTTATGCCTACTATAATTGCTAATATTCATTCTATCATAAAGACCCAATTATAGGATGCAGATGCAATTGTGAACATGTTAATTACATTAGCATCTTTTCAGTTTCCTGATTTAAAGAGGTAGCTGTGGGAAAATATAATCAATTTTTTTTAAATGAACTGATTTCTTGAGTCACCCTCATCAAAGAGCACATTTCTTACTTTGTGGAAATGAAGATAATTTTATTGAATATTTTATAAATGTAAGCTACAAGGCACCTTCTTTAATCATGAGAACTAAGTTTCTAAATTATAGCCTTATAGGATTTAGAGCAATCAGTTAAATGAAAAAACAGAAAATGAATAGTAATGTGTCTATTGACAATCTAATTTTAATGCCTTGTTGTTGTTTTCAAATATGTGTGCTTCTCACACACATTGATATGTGGTACTTAGGACTGCTTATTTATCATTTTCTAACAAGTATAACCAAGTTAAACACAACAAATTTGAAAGTACAGTTTTTATGCTTTCCAAGTTCATAAAGACGTATTTTGGCCTTCAAATAAAAGCATACAATTAGAATATTACATTCACTGATAAACATCCATTGAGTGTTTTAACAATAATAATATTGTAATTCATTATATTGTGCTTATAGCATAATTTATACAATTATGCACCTACTAGGCTATTTAATATAAAAAAACAATACTGTTGTGATTTTATTTATGAAAATAAAGATAAATATTAAGTTTATATAAGTTCCACTTATATATATTTTTACAAGTTCACAAATTTTTATCGTCGGTGAACTAGATGACTTAATTTAACTATTTCTAAAGCTGCTAATTTGGAATAAGTTACACCCATATGGTACCTAAATATCATTTAAATGAAATTTTATAATCTTTCAGAGGCTCACTAGGTAGGCAAAGGATAAGCAAGTGGAAGAAGAAAGCTAGATGTTTCCAAAGTTTGTAGGATGTAGCAAACATCAAGTAGAAGGTGGAAAATAACCCAGAATAGGAGATGTCTGCTCTGTAGTATTTTGTCAGAGTCCAGTTGTAAGACATATTTGAACAAAACTTCTTACTCTGTAATGTTTTACAATTTAATATTTTCTTTCCTGAATATGCTTCGTAAAATTCAAATTATAATTTTAAACTATAAGCTATTTTAAATGATCAGTTTAATGCTAATTTGCTTATTTTATCTATCATTGTTTAGAGCTTGCTGTTGGCAGTAGCTATTGGCAGGATGCTATTTCTCAAAACACTTGTAATTTTTGTTAGCCATCCAAATTACTAACTTTTCTAGCTATGAGACCTATGAAAGAACTCTTCTAACATCTTATTTTTAAGTATCAGACTTAAGTAAGATTGTAGTTATTTTTCAAAGAAAATGGCAGTGAAGAAAGGAGTTATAGTACTCAGGGTGGGGCTAAACATACTCCAGAAATAGGAATCAGGGATGATACATCTTCAAAAAAATTAATAATACTTGATGAAAATCAGTTGAAGTTCAGATATACATTTAGTGAAACAAGCATTATGGTTAAATTGTATCCAAGTTCTTACATAGAAAAAAGGGAAGCTGCTCTGTTTTCATCACCAGAAAACCTGGTGAGAGAAGTAGGTGGAAATGATGGAGTAAACAATGATGATGGCATCTTACCTGAAGACCTATGGGACCAGGAGGTCCAGGGAAACCTCTGGCACCCTCGTCACCTTTTTGTCCAAACATCCCCTGCTGTCCTCTAGGACCTGGTTCACCATCACCTCCCTAGAGAAGAGAAAGAAACAAAACAAAACAAAACATGATCACAAACTGGAAAAATCATTAAGATATGAATTATAAATATGTGGCTATTTCTAATTTAATCCAAGCAGATCTATTTGAGAATAACTAAGCAAATGATAGACTAAATTCCTGTTATCTGCTGCAAATATACCATTATTTGTTTTGCTTACTTTCTTTTTTTCTAGAGTATGACTGATTTTGATTTGATCATGTCTATTAAGTGAAGTAAAAGCTGTCTAACAAGGGAAAGTAATGTTCAGAATTTATCGTATGTTAAGTACTTCTCAACTGGTTATTATCTATTTTCAAATGAACTCACAGTGTGTTTATAAGAATCAGCTTATTTAGCTATAGTATATAATTTTAATTTGAGTCAATGTTAAGCATACAGACAAAACTTTTTACCCCACAAAACAGACTGGTTATAAGACAGCTCGTAACTTTAATCAGGGAGCTGTGAGGATTTAGATTTTCTGGACGAAGTGGATTACTTACAGCAATTCCAGGGGCACCAACTGGTCCTTGAAGACCTGGGGGACCGGGAGGACCCTGCAGTGAAATAAAAATCAGTCATTTTGAAACAAGCCAGAAGAGACTCGGCTATATAAAGCAGAACATTTGGCTGATTGAAATCTATTAAACAACTCTACACTCCTTGAGAAAAAGGAAGCATCAATTAGAAGTCTTCCGCATTTAGCCCAACCATTTTTGTTTTACTCCTTGAGACTCAGACTTCCAATTTTGAAAGGAATTTTAGATTGGCATTTATTGGAAGTACTCTCATCTGCAATTTTGCAGGCGTTTCAAAATATATTTTTTGCTAACATAAATCGAGTAGAAGATTCACATTTGAAAATTTTCAAAATATCATCCCTTTAATGAGTTATATATGAACGGGAAAAGTACATGAAAAATTTGTCTATATACTACCGTTTAAATGAACACCAAAGTTCTGAGGATTCTATACAGATAGAATGCAGTAATATATGAAAATTTAGACTTTTCACATATGCACACCCATGTAAACTTAGTATTATTATATATGTTAAGTATAACAGAATCCCTTATTTTGAGCACTAGATTTCAAAAGATACTATGAGTCTTATATGCACAGATATTTCTTAACTGTCTTATTTTCTTATGCTAATAAATGGTCAGGCATTATAAAAGATTAAGAAGAAATTACAAATTAAGTCATTGTATTGTATCATTCCTTATCAAAACTGCCATATTTGTGTCTTATACTATACAGACATTTGCACTAATGCTGCAAAAACAATGGTGGATAAAATTGCTGGTGGATTAGTCCCACTAATGTTTGTAGCTACCATTTGTAATACAATTCATTGCATTTTCATCACAACGTACTCTCAGACAACAGAAAAATGGCTCTTTCACTTAAGAATGTTCTTGATGAAGCACTGAAAGTTATTAGTTTTATTAAATACTGACTTTGAGTACATGTCTTTTGATATTCATGTGTCAAAATGTAAAACAGACACGAAGTACTTTTGCTTCATACTGAGGTACAATGCCTGACTCAGAAAAAGCACTTGGACTCTAGTTTGATTTGCAAGCTGAACTTCCCAGCTTCCCAATTTTCTTAAGATATTGATATTCTATTTTAAAAAGTGTCAATAATTTGAAGACCTTATCCAGTCAACCGATAATTTCCAAATGTCCAACGAAAAGATATTGCAAGATTATGTATGAATAAAAGTCAAAGCACAAGAGAGAGCTAATGGATGTTAATGTAATAGCATAATAAGCTTACTGTTTTGATTTCAGATTCGTATTGCAATTTACCATTAAGAAAAACTACCACTTATCAAATTTTGATGTAGAATCAGAGAATATACACAATTATCTGAAAAGGTAGTCAAAATGCACCTCCCTTTTAAACTACATATTTTTGTGAGCTTGGATCTTCTTCATTCTTTCAAACAAAACAACACGTCATCACAGATTGAAGTAGATATGAGAATATAGCTTTATCTATTATGCTAGATACAACAAATTTTAAAATGCTACTCGCACTGTTTTTTGCTTGAGAAAAATATAGCTATTTTTCATTAAAAGTGCTTTGGGCTTGCTGTTCTTAATTCTAAATGAGTCCATACATAATATTAAGATATCTCAGTTTCAATTCACATGGACAAAAGCTTTTGGGGCTCTTCAAAAAATTTTAGGAGTATACGAGGGTCCTGAGAGGCAAAAATGTGTGAGAACTTCTGGCTTAAATAATAGTCTTGCAGTCATGTTTAATTATAGCTTTTAAGGAAGAAATAAAAACTTCTTAAAATATGGCTTTTGTCTAGTATATAAGGTATTCTAATTAGACCAATAGTATTTACTTATCTTTAGGAAATCCAAATGGAGTCTAAAGAACTTAATTTACTGCTACAGTAATTTGATTTGTCCCCACCAAACCTCATGTTAAAATTTGATCCCCGATGAGGCCTAATGACAGGTGTTTGGGTCATGAGAGTGAATTCCTCATGAATGGCTCCCTGTAGTGAGTTCTCCTCAAGAGCCTGGATTGGTTCTCAGGGAAATAGATTAGTTCCCCTCCCCACACCCCTCCCCCCCATGGCCCTTCCCGCCATCCAGAGTGGGTTGTCATAAACCTCTTCTTTATAATTTATCCAGCCTTAGATATCCTCTTATAGCCACACGAAATAGACTAAGACAGATACTAAAATAGAATTTGTAAATTTATAGTCAGTAGCAATTGCACCAAACCTATACAGCTAGTTTTCTGTACACAATTTCTTGGCATAATTTTACAGCATAAATCCAGAGTATCAGTGTTGTTGCTTATTTTCTAAGGTTTTGTTATACTCGATAAAAAAAGAAATCAAGAGCCTATTATACATTAAATACTTCAATTACCTGAAAGATCTTTCTGCTCTGATTCTAGAGTGCTTTCTTTTTAGTTAGAAATATTCAGCTCTCATAGTCTTTGGTGACTATTAATACTCAGGTTGAGTTTCAATCAATTCTAATAAAACCTCTTTTCAAAGTGATGTGTTAAGCTATGCAGTGATTCCAACCCTAAAAGCATCTGAATGATAGATGGATCATAGGACAGAACCAGAATAATCTATTAGAATCAAACTGCTAGGGATGATGGATAAAGTTCTACACTAGGTTAAAAAAAAAAATGAATTGAGGACATATCTCTATACTCCCCCAATTTACATTTCTACTGGATAGCAAATATATGAACACTTAGAGAAATAATGTAAATAAAGAACTCAAAAAAACCAAATGTCTGTAGATGTTCTTTAAAGAGTATAAATTAGTAAGGAATTGCTGAGGTGAAGTACATGAGAGTATCATTATCCACTGTGTTTAATCCAAGAAGGATGAAAGTTTTTAAATATTTAATTTAAAGAGAATGCAAAGTGGTAAAGAATGAAGAAAAAGTTATACAGGCAAGAGTGAACACATCATTTGAGTGAGAAACCAAAATTGTTTTGATAGTTTTATGATTTCAGAGAAAAATTCTAAAATAAATATTTTATTTTATATAATGGGAACAGATGTATCAATTGGTATATGTGTAGAATTTAGTAATAGTATTAATTTTGGTACACATTATTTCTCACGATCATATGGAAAAAAGATTATTTCATTATATCATTCTTTCATTTGCTATCACAGATTGATAAATGTGGCCTATAATCATCATAATTTACTTAATTGCAGAAAGAAAACCTCACAAAATTGTATAGAATTGTATAACCACAGAAGAGATATAGTATCACTCTTATAAGCTTTGGCTAGTTAAGTAGTACAACATAAAAATATCCACAGTAAACAGTAAAAAATGTTAAATGAATAATGTTCCCTCAATAAGAAGTAGGAAACTCACATTTTCTCCTTTGTCACCCTTGCTGCCTTTTTGTCCGGGTTCACCAATTTCACCCTGTATTTGAAAGATTTGAGTTAAAATTTATCTCTAACATGCCACACCTGCCATTGAATTGTCTTTGTCATTATCAAATTGGTAAATTTTACCTTTAATATAATCACATGCTAGTGTTTAATGTCACTGTTTAAAATGTAAAATGTTGGGTTCCTTCTGCTTCTAGCTTTCTAGTATTGGATAATATATACACAAACAAAAGTCAACTTAATATCAAGGAATACTGCAACTGGATTTATAACCAAAAAATTAATTTTATCTCAATATAACCAGTATAAACTGATAATGAAAGTACATTGATGTATAGAAACTATAATTACACATTAATCAAAAATTACTTTTCTTTTCTCCTAGTTCTCCAAACACTAAAATGAGGCACATTATTGGAGTGCTGATTTACAAATTTTTACAATATTTTACAATAAAATATTAAAATATATTAGATTCAAATGTAGCAACACAGCCATACATTTGGAATCAAGAGTTTAGAGTCTTTACTTATCTGTTGGTAAAAGATAACATGATTATCAAGTATGTCATTCATTCTTAAATCTTACTGTGCAATATACAAGACATGAGAGTTAATATATATGTGTAATCAATTACCTTTATATTCATTTCAGAAGGGCATTTTAAAAATAAATAAATTTTGGCATCTACTACTTTTTCTCATTACCCCTCTTCTTTTATTCCATTTTCCTATTTATATCCCCCATACTGTTTTATGGCATACATGCTAATTCTCAACTTTTTAAATAAAACTTTGCTAGAACATATTTGAAACTTTGAAAAAGGTGACCTTTCATCTGGCATCTAATCTTAAAAAGATTAATTCCAGAATTCTTGAAAAAAAAATTAAACTTTCTCACAGGATTTACTAACATTAATAAAGAGCACCAACCTTATCTCCGTCTTCGCCAGGGGACCCAGCAGGGCCGGCTGGCCCTGGGAGACCCACAGGACCTTGTACTCCATCTCTCCCTGCAGGGCCTTGGGGACCTTTTTCTCCCTGTATTGAAAATCCAACAGCTCATTAATTTGCTGTAAGAAACCTATAAATTAACTGTTTGCTACAATTTTGAAGTGTAGCTACGACAGGCATAAGGTCCCTTCTATTAATATATTTGACAAGGAAACTGTTTAATGTTTCTAAGAAAAAATATTTTCAAGTAACAAATGACAACACAAAAGATCCCCTACATTCATTAGTGACTAAGAATGACGTCCTTTTTTTAAACATTTATGAATCTCAGGCTATGGACCACAAAAATAATTAGGACTCAAATTAGAATTTTTCTTTCAAACATGTACTTGCTAAGCAAGTGTTATATATTGACAAATCGGATGCCTCATGTTTGAGAAAACTTGCTGAGCCTCTACTCACTCCCCTTCATTAGTGCCCCTGAAATAGATGTGCAGTGGGTACTAAGGTTTAGAAACTGCAAAACGCATTTACTCATATGTCCAACTTTACCATATGCTTTATGTTTGATATGTAACTTTCCTATTTTTAACAAATGTTTCATGTGTTTTCCTAGATTTTGATATTTTAAATCACTGCTGCTTTCACTGATTCGAAACGATAAGGCTGTCAAAAAAAGTTAAAAAAGGTTTTGGTTTATTTGGTTTCTAACAATGGCATTATTTTCCTGTTTTGAAATTTACCTATATGTATAATTTAAAAAAAAAATAGTGCCTTGATAATGAAGACAACCTCTATTTCCCATAAAACATCCTTTCAGAGTTTAAAATAAATTATTTTCTAAAAGTCAAAATTTTCACCAGTTTTGCATAAGATAGTATTTCTGATTGCATTCAGGGGTTCTATTTGTTCTTGTCACATAAAAGGGTCATCTACAACTCATTAGGTCCTGTCTTTGCATTATCCGACTTCCCCCCCACTTTCCTTACCCTCTCCTGCTCTTTTATAATAACTTGGCTTTGCTTGTTTTATCTCCTGATTATCTCTTGAATATATTCACTTCACTTTATCTCCACCACTGACACCTTATTCCAAAATACTAGTATTCTTTGTCTGACATATTGAAATAACCTCCTGCCTTTCCCCACATTAATTCTTACTTCCTTCCGATCTATTCCCCATTCTGTACCCAGAGAGCCAATCAGATCACATCACCTATACCTTCTAGGTCAATTTACTTGTTACTGTTCCCAAGACAAAGACCAAAGTTAGTGTGGCTTACCATGATCTGGCTCCTACTGCCTGCCCAACCACATCTGGCCTCCTCTAAGTCTTGCTCTCTGCATGCCAACCCTTCTAGATATTTTTTTCAGTCCCTTAAATCTGATGCCATGCCCTCTCCTGTCATATGGCCTGATCACATTTTGTTCCTTTCGCTTCCTCATCTTGTACATGTCACCTTCAATGTATTGTCCAAGGAAAGCCCCCAATTCTAGCTCTGATCTCTCTGCTATAAACTGACATATACCATTGCACTTCCTTCATATCAATAACCAGATTTTGTAATTATACATGTATTTAATGATTCGTTATTACCTAATTTCCCCACCAGACAATAAACAGTGTGAAGGCAGGAAATGTGTCTGTTTTTGCATTTCGTTATATGCCCTTGGCTTGCAGCCCAGAGTAACCACTTAAGGAGCATTTGTTGAGTTAGTTAATTAATGACAACAAAAATAACAAAATATCTATAAAACAAAGTTAATTCATTGATCCTGATTTATTACGTGCCTGTGTTTTTTTTTTTTTTTTTTTGAGACAGAGTCTCACTCTGTTGCCCAGGCTAGAGTGAGTGCCGTGGCGTCAGCCTAGCTCACAGCAACCTCAAACTCCTGAGCTCAAGGGATCCTCCTGTCTCAGCCTCCCGAGTAGTTGGGACTACAGGCATGCACCACCATGCCCGGCTAATTTTTTCTATATATATTTTTAGCTGTCCATATAATTTCTTTCTATTTTTAGTAGAGATGGGGTCTCGCTCTTGCTCAGGCTGGTCTCGAACTCCTGAGCTCAAACGATCCGCCCACCTCGGCCTCCCAGAGTGCTAGGATTACAGGCGTGAGCCACCGCGCCCGGCCTATGCCTGTGTTTTATATGTTCTTGTTTTTCAAAACTGTGCCATAATTATCATATGAAACAGACCTCTGATGTCACTCTGGAGACCTTTCATTTCCTTCCATCAAATATTATGATACCTATCGACACTCATAAGATGTGCTGTGCTGTTCACAGTAAACTTCGCTACTTTAAGCACAACAGCTGTTTCGAATATTTCCCCTTAATTTGAATTTCCTTCCTACCCTTAACTCCAAAATTCAATTCTTTTGTACAACGATATCTGTAAATAAGACCGATAGGTTCCATCTACCTTCATTATAGAACATATAATCTCTAGCCAGGCACTATTTGCCATTTATGGTATTTCTTCTGATCCTGGTCTATGTGGAATCGGAAGAAATCCTTCCATGGATCTGTAGCACTCTACATTTAGATTCGCTGTTTATGACTCTTCAAGATGACATAATGCTTCCTCCATTACATATCTCTTGGCCCACAACCTACACAGCAGCTGGAAACATCCGTTTCTCCTTAACTAGTCAGCCTTTCTTTCACCACTTCTACCCCTCCATTTACATTAGTAACTAAATCTTACCTTAAAAAATTGAGACATAGTTACACATTGCCATGTCCTTTTTCTGACTTGGCTTGGTCTTATCTTTAACCTATCCTCATACCCTCAACTTTTATTACCATTCACAAAGCCATCCCTCCTTACTTAAAAGCTGATTTATATATATTTTTTTATTTTCAGTGTATTGTTTCATCCTGCTTTATAGCAAGGCTGGTTCACACACTGATGATGATGATAATGACGATGATTATTCTGAACATTTACCACAATTCTGCGAAGTGCTTTAGAACTGTAATTTTATCTGATCTTCACAAAATACTGATTATCTTCTTTTCAGAGATGAGAAAACAGAGGTTTTAATGTTAAATAACTGAAATCATGAACTAAATGCATGACAGAGCTAGTTCCCAATCCAATTCTCATTGTCTCCGAGCAGGCAGCTTTAGTCTGATTTCCTTAACTCCCTCACTTTTCACTAATTATTTTCTTATTATTGGTAAAGTAGATAAATACATGTACAATATAATGATAAAAATAATAGGCATTGCATTCCATTACATCCTACTAGTACTTCCACTTACTACTCATTCTTCTTTTGTCTCCATGTCTTACTTGGGGTGATCTACATTCACCTCCACTCCACTTCTTCATAGTTTACTTTCTTTTTGAATCCCATAATTATCCTAAAATTATGAATGTCCACAGGTCAAATCTCAGCCTCTTTGGTTTTTTCAGCTTTCAATATTTTTGATCTTTTGCAACATCTAACAAAAGGGGACTCTTTTCTCTCTTGGCTTATTTGATAGCATGCCTCTGGAGATTGTATCTATATCTATGTCTATGTCTATGTCTGTATCTATATATATAATCCATAGACTCTTTTTCTCTCTTACTGGATCCTTCAGAACTCACACCCATTATAATTTTCCATAAAGAATGGGTCTTGGGCCGGGCAGGGTGGCTCATGCCTGTAATCCTAACACTCTGGGAGGCCGAGGCTGGAGGATCACTTGAGCTCAGGAGTTCGAGGCCAGCCTGTGCAAGAGCAAGACCCTGTCTTTACAAAAAATACAAAAATTAGCTAGGCATGGTGACTTTCTCCCTTCCAAGAAGCTGAGTTGAAGGGTAGATGGACCAAGAACTTGTCTTCCACAGGCCCAGTCTTGTCTCTTTCTTTATGCAAGCCTAAACCTACTGATAATTGCATAATGTTTTTATAACACAAGCTGCTCAGAGGAGATAAGATCCAAAATTTATATTTGGGAAGAGAAAGAAGTAAAAGGCTGCACTTAATTTGGTTATTTCCATCAGTTTTTATTAGACCTGTGGATGGATAGCTAAGGGTAGTTTCACCCAACACTCTTACAACCACTTTATGCTACTGTCCCCCAAGCAGACACCTCCCTCAAAAGTACTACTTAATATAGCAGCTAGCACTTAGTTACTCTAAATAACTATTTGTTGAAGACAAGCAAAATGGAATGAACATCCTGGAGTTGGTGGTGGTGGTGGAGATAACTGAGAGAGGTGGATGACCAAACCATTCCCTTTTGGCTTCCCTAGTCATGGTATCATCAATTTCCAACAAAACCCAGGTCCAAATCCTAGATCTCACAAAGGCTCTATCAATAATTTCTCATCTGTCCCATCAAATTAATTTCTTATTAAGCATTTTCAGTGCTTTTCTATATTCTGATCTTTGTTTCAATATTTTAGTTCTTCATAAAACCAAGGTATATCTTCATTTTAAAACCCATCATTTAATATATTATCTTCACAGAAGCTGTGACTATTCTGAATAGTACATTCTCCATTTGTATAAAAGCAATGTATATTCCTTTTCTCTATATGCACTCTTTATGATATTGTGCCTAGATACATGTGCCTTAGATTTTTAAAAGAACTTGTATTGAAGTATCTGAATCTATTCTCTTCCTATTTCTTCCCAGTGCCTAGCACATTATAAAACTTTTGGCTTTAAGAAAAATGCTCAACATGTTAAAATTGCTTTATTTGTCACCCCAAAATTCTACCCACAGGTTATGGTATAGCCCCATTCCTACATTTTAACTGTTTCTGAAAGGTAATTGATTACGGAAAAAATCTTTTTTATTTGGAAATTGCTACTGTTCGAATGTGTCACCCAAAAAGCATGCATTGGAAACTTAATCCCAAGGCAAGAGTGCTGGGAAGTGGAGCCTAAGAAGAGGTCATTAGGCCATGAGGGCCTAGTGAATGAATTAATGCTGCTATTGCAAGAGTGGGGTCATTATAAAAGGGAGAGATCGTTTCTCTCTCTCTCTCACCCTCACTTTGCTCTCCCACCATGACATGATGTGGCAAGAAGGCCTTTGCCAGATGCAGCCCCTTGATTTTGGACTTTCCAGGCTCCAAAAGCACGAGCTAATTAATCTCTATACATTATAAATGACCCAATCTGTGGTATACTGTTATAGCTGCACAAAATGAACTAAAACAGAAACATTGGAATAATATCACAAAGTAATGAGAGAAAATGCACGGACAGTGAAACCAATCAACTTGCTAAACTGAAGTCTTAATGATAAAAAAAGCATTTTGAATTATAATCTTAAACTGAATTGTATATGTCAAGACTTACCAGTATACAAAAGTATTAAACATATATTTTTGTGTATCATAGCCAACACTTTTATCTACATTTACTGAATCAGTTTGTGTTTTAATCTTGTAAGATGAGAAACTGTTTTTTTTTTTTTTTAATCAGCATGATTAAATGAAAAGCAGGGACAAAAACAGAGGAGAAATCTCAGCAAAAAAAAACATAAACCTAATGAATAGAGTCCAAAGCCATTGAAGTATAAAATTTTAAAATCCAATAAATATAAGATGAAATAATTGGTCAGATGTTTCCCATCTCACTCACTGGAGATCAAAGCTCAAATTACATGAGCAGGGCAGCCGCTTTCTATGGGTTTCCTTTACAGACTATGGAAACACTTGGAATTGAATTTGTATTACTGGACGTACAAAAAGTTCACACTTTTCTAATATAAAGCAGCGAGGTATAGTTTTAATCACAATTCCCAATTTTATTTTTTAAAAGGAGCAAAATGAGAAGCCTTTCACATTAATAATATCCAACTCCCTCACAGGTATTCAGGTTCCATAAACTGTGAAAAAAGTTATCTCATTTAATTGAATTTGAAATTTTCTCCATTATAAATATAAAAGGAGGTCGTGTTCATATGCCAGGCACATATGCAGAGAGAGTGCAGTGGGGTATGAAAAGCTAATATTCGTGAATAAAAAATCATACATGTGCAGGGCAACAGCATAATGTATTTTCTCCTTGCATTACTTACAGGGGCACCTTTCTCTCCAGCTGGACCAGGAGGACCCTGAGGTCCCGGCCGCCCCGGCAAACCAATGGGGCCAGCTGTACCTGCGGATCCACGCTCTCCTGGTGAGCCCTAGAGCACAGGAAAAGAACATTTTGTTATTAACGATGAACAAAGTGATACGGGCTTAAAGAATCACTTATTTAAAAATAGAATCTTACAGTCTAGCTAATTATGTAAAAGTAACCTTTAGAGAATTAAGATCTCAAAGAGGAACAGTTGTACCTGCTGTTTGAGACATTAATTTCTAGCCCCAATACTAAGCACAGATGTTGAAGGTAGAAAATATCAATGAGATAAAAAATACTTCAAAATTATAAGCATTTAACATTTTATAGATGTCACCTTTTTCATTTAAGTGTTCACAATTGTGCACAGTGCTTTGTAAAACATCTATCTGATATATAACCTCCTATGCATTGATTTCCTTGTATTATACTGAATGGGCAGAATACATTCTCTAGACCAGTATTTCTTGAAGTGATTTCTGGGCTTCACTTCAAACTTACTGAATCAAAATTTCAAAATCCAAAAAAATTAGTTCAGAAATTTTCTGCGTTAATCTACAAATATAATTTATTACATAATAATATTTGATGATCACTGTCCCACATTTGACCTTTTTTGACTTGGAATAAGCCCTTAAATTTACCATACACCCCTCCAAGGACCATTGGGTCTTATTACGAACTCTGGTAAGATAATTCACATTTGATTAAGTTTTTCCACTGAGTTTCAAGAAAGATGTCACATATTTGCTTCTAAAAAATTCTCACATATAAAGTTTTTTAGAAATAGCTATGTAGGCACAGTGGCTCATGCCTGTAATACTAGCACTCTGGGAGTCCAAGGCAAGAGGATTGCTTGAGCTCAGGAGTTCAAGACCCTGAGCAAAAGTCAGACCCCGTCTCCACTAAAAACAGAAAAAATTAGCTGAGCACAGTGGCGAGCATCTGTAGTTCCAGCTACTTGGGGCAGTAAGATCACTTGAGCCCAGGAGTTTGATGCTACAGTGAGCTATGATGATGCCACTGCACTCTAGCTTGGGAGACAGAACGAGACTGTCTGAAAAAAAAAAAAAAAAAAGCTATGTATTGTAGATACTACCTTCATATGAATTACCTGTATCAACAATTTAAGAAAACATTATTTAAAGCAAGAATAAAAGAAATGCAAACATATTTACTAAGTTATGTAAAGCTCAAGTATAATTCATTTACTATTTCCAATTCTGCTTAATAAAAGATAACAAGAATATAGTTTTTGAATTAGATTCCTAGATGAGTGATTGTTATAACTCACCATTTTATTTACTAATTGAACTAAATGTGGAATATTAGGAAATATGATTAATACTTTTCCTTAATAATGAACATGTTTAGATAATATCATTTCAAAACTCATAGAAGAAATTATATATAAAAGCTGGAAAATACATTACTTCCACACACGTTTTCTAATATTATACTTTCTGTATATTAGAAATCAGTTGATCATATAAATATAAATTATTGACTTTGTTCTAATTTATATTTTTATTAGTTTAGGGAACTAATTACATATGACCATAAGAACAATGGTAATCATACCCACAATTTGTATTTACACAGTGCTTCACAATATGCAAATCAGTTTTGGTTTCATTTCATCATTTTATTCCCATATCAATGCCAGGAAGTTGATAGAGCAATTGTAACATCTTAGTTTTAAAGATGAAAAAACTCTAGTTCAAAGAAGTTAACTGTCCTTCCCATAATTATATAACTAGACGATGGACCCCCGACCAGAGACTCAACTCTGTGCTTTCTCCACAAAGCCACCCATTCCTTCTCTCTAATGAGGACTTCAATATTTGCAATTTATAGGGTATCTGAAACTTAGGAGATAAATACAATTTGGAGAAACTTTGCCAAAAATATAGTTAAAGAAATTGTAAAATTTGAACTTGACATAAACAAAAGTAGTATTTTGGCCTATCAGTAAATAGATATTTAAAAACCAAACCAGGAGATGTTCTTCATATTGCATAATAATTCATTAATCAAGAGTTGTGTGAAAATTACATTTTTATCAATCAAGTATTCCAAATACTAAAGAGGAGGGCACAATTACAGGGAAAATCACAGTTCATATTTTGTAGATAATAAACGTCTACTCCTCTGTCAATGTATGTGTATTCAATTTAAGAATATAAAAATATTTTTATGAAAAGAATAGTCAAGCACAAGCGGCATAACTGTTAACCAGCTAGCGGACATCTGGTGAATGATTCCAGAGGCCAATGCCAAAGAGAAAAATAATTGTAGAGTCCTCTAAGTATTTTAAATTCAAGAAGTCAGTTCTAGAAATGAAAAGAACGAAAAGTTTGCCTCTCTTTCTTACAGAAAGGGAGTCACGAGGGAAGGAAGGAGAGGAGGGGATGGGAAGGGCAAGAGCAAGAAGAACAAGGTCTATGAATGGGGGGCAATGCAAATATATTTCTTGAATCACTAAAAAGAGAGAAAAGAGAAAGTTCAGTAATAAAGATACTCCTTTTTTTGGTAACAGAAAAACATCAGCAGAAGACAATATATAATGCAACTAGGTTTGTTCTGTTTTATTCAGGTTAAAATTAAAACCCCTGAAGATGAATCTCCACTTATCTGAGAAGCTGATTTATCAAGGATCAATGTACATACAAGGTGACTGACTGTATTACATTTTGTTTTAATATTTCACTTGTAAACCTCAAAAAAGGATTATTACCCGTTAGGTTTTTCAAATCTAAAATAAGCATCCAATGTAAATGCTGAGGTATTTTATTTGTTATTGACTGTACCAAAAGAGATGCAATTTTCATTTGTCCTGCCATGACATTTTTGTTTCTTTTTTTTTTCCTGATTAAACCCCACTACTCAAAGGCTACCTGAGGAAGATTATCACACCAGATTGTGTTGAAGCTGACAGCTGTGACACTAGAATGACAAAAGGAGAGAATCACTAAAAAGCAGCTCACATTAAAAGAATTTATTTTCCAGTATTGAGCTCACTACGTAACAATTATCGTGCTCAGTACTTTGCATATGTAATTGCTGAATAATTTATATATTTTTCAGGTAAAAGCCATAAAGCTCAAGGTCTGGGTGCCCCGATTTGCTACAAAGTTTTTTCCTACAATGGTTAGTAGTTTGTAAATGGTGAAAAAAAAATTCCTGACCCATACCCATAAAATTCATATACATTGTGTTGAATTTTAATACATAGAATATAGCCATTTAAGAACAAGCTTATATGGGTTGAACGCTCTCTAAAATCAGCAAACTTAAACAAATTCATGAAAGAGCTTAATTTCTTTATCAAAATAGTCATTCCCTATCATTCGTTTAGTGCATCTGAACTTCACTGCCCAGTTTATTTTTAAAATCTCCGCTGTTTGCCAATATTGTTTATTTGTAATTTTCTACAACAGCAATGATTTATTTTCAGTTTTGATAGCAATTCAACACATGTGACACCTGAGACACTACAGGACTTTTTCTTCATGTTGCACTCCTGCTTTCAAAACTAAAATATTCTTTCTCATCTATGCCGAACTGTAAAGTAGTTGGTGTTAATTCACATTTTTTAGAATATATTTATCCCGGATCATCCCAGAAAAATTCTCATACACACATGCTCATTTTTAACTTTTTTTTTTTAGCATTACACTGTGCACATTATTTTCTCTTAAAATATTACATCTCTAACCGTCCCTCTAACACAATATGCCCATTTTTACCTCTGAATATTTGGTCACACTTATCCTCTGACTTACAAAGTCTTTGATCTTTTCCAATACTATTAGAATTCCAGCGTCTTTTTAGCCTCAGGTCAATAACCATCATACCAAAAAATTATATTTCTCTGAAAATGAGAAGCATGAGATATCTTCCAAAGTATCCCTTATACCATCTATCATAGCAATCTCACTTCTCTACCATTATTTTCTGAATGAATTAATGTAGCATTTGGCACTGAATTTTGGGTGGTAAGTATCTTCGTATTCTCTTCATTCATATTCCCAATGAATAAAACAAATTTACTGTATGCATTAAATGACTATAATTCATTTGTCTTTTTATCAAGTATGTGAACATATTGGAAAAAAAATCTGGCTCTGAATGTAGTCAATAGAAATTTTCCAAATTTGTAGGAAAACATCAATTGAATGTGTATTTTCCCCTAGAAGATGTGAAATCAAAATTAAAGGAAATATATATTAACTTGATACATTATGACTGACATATTACATGAAAATAACTCATGACATTTGCTTAAGAAAAGAACGCCTGTTAAATTTACAGGAAAACGTGTGTATTGAAATTAAAATATTTTGAATAATTATATTAATGTATCTCAATTGAAAGACTGTATGTTGATTTGAATATATGGCAATGTGTATAGTTTATAGATATTAAATATTATTTTTTATTACAAAGCTTAACTATTTTAGTTTTTCCCTTGGAGCAGTCATAAGATTAAATTTCAGATTGGCATCTTGCTTATGGAAACCACATTAAAATTAATAACAAGTATATATTACTTTTCTGTAGTTAAGATATTGCTCATGATCTTGTCACAGCTCATAAACTTTGAAACACTGGATGAAAACAAGAGGAGATTTTTTTTTCAATGTATATTTGTGCCCTAAAGTAAAACTTCAATTTCATTTTCTATTAGTTATTTCAAACATTCTATAAGCCTAGATATTTCTAATAACAGCATTCTCTGAAGTGATTCTATTTTATATATTTATAAATGAAAAGTGAAAATCTCGGATGGTACCTACCGATTAAGCAAATGATACAGCAAACTTGCAAATCTTATTTCAACATTCTCAGGCCAACTTTAAAGGAAAAAACCTATGAATCCTTTAATCCCAATTGAATCATTAGAGAAGTCCTACATTTTTTAATGAAAATTTAAACCTAATATTAAAAGAAGGTCCATTTACACATTCAACAAAAATATAGTGAGAACCTACTCTCTTATAACACTGACTCTGAATGCAAAATGTATCATGGTAGGAAACAGTCCTTGAGAAAATCACATTGGAGATTTTTTTTTTCTTTTTCTTCTTTCCCATAATGAGTAGGCATTTATAGTGAAACAAATTTTGCATTGCTCTATAGCTGACTATAGTAAAGAGCAGAGGGCTTTATAATTGTCAAGTAAATAAATAATTATATCTGAATGAATGCTTAGGTTTAAATATAGGTTAAACGAATAATGATCAACTTCACAAAGCTAGAGGTTTTTGCTTGTTTTTTTTTTCAATGATCCCCAGCACTTGGAGTAGTTACTGGCATATCACAGGCACTAAATAAATGTGTTAATTGAACATGTAATCTTTCCCTTTCCAGCACTAGAACAAATAGCTTTCTGATCTTGAGCAAATTCTCTATGGCTCACTTTTCTTGCCCCCCAAAATAGGGATAGTAATAGTTTGTCATCAGGTTTTTGTGATGTTTAATATGACATATCTAAAGTTCTTTGAATAATGCCTGTTAAAGTGTGAATGCAATAGATGATGGAGAACTGAATAGGAACATTCATATATTTCAAAAATAGATATGAAAATCTCAAATAATTATAGAAGTGAAATTTTATAGAAGAGAAACTTAAGATCCAGGAGGTTATATGGTAAATCTAACACATACTATTAAAAGAACTGTAGGGCTTTTTCCACATAACACGATTATCATTAATCCTAATTTAAACTATTTGTGTACTTGTCTCTCTACAGCAATGATGAATATTTTACACATCAAAAGTGCTCAGCTGGAAAGAACTTGAAGAAGGAGGAGCTAAAACTGGAGAAATATCACTTTCTTAATTTGCGATCTAAATAACAATGGACACATAATAAATTTAAAGTTTCCCAAAGACAATAGTACATGTAGAATTATGTGAACTATAGTGACCATAATATCACAAGTTCTATTTCATAGTAAATATTAACTACAGGAAATATGTATTTTCTTTCCTCGTATTTTCAACTGAAAAGTGAACATTTACATGCCTTTAAAAAGGAGGAATTTACATTTCTCTATTTAGTTACCTTACTTTTATATTAGCTTTGTCTCTTCCTGCAGCCCTTCTCTGAAACCCTGCTATACCTTCTTCTTAAACCTTACAATGGTAATGAAACAAACAATAGCATCAATCTGTATTCTTGGAATAATGAGAATAGTAGACATTTCTCTAATCCTTCACACTGAGGAGAACGCCCAAATAAATATTTTATTAGTTACTTTCACTGGGTGTTTCATATTCTGAGGAGCATTTGTAAAGTAAAGGAAAGTCGTAAACAGACAAATCATCTCATAAGCATTCAGTTAAAATGCAGCCCACAAGAGAGAATAGAAGCGTAAACACAAAAAGTTCTTATGAACCAGAGCTATAAAACTAGAAGGCAAAAACGTGTCTGCCCCTGTCTTTCCAAGACCAGGTTGACCTTCATGGCAAAACTAGCACGAGATAATCCCATGTCCTAGATGAGATATATTTTATATAACACAAGCTAAAATTTCAGATAAAATAGTTAAGAATCAACAGAATTTAAAACATAAACTTTGAATGATCAAATCAACGTTTCACAATACCTCAAAATGTGGTCATTGGTCCCTACCACCATCTGTATATGTGGCTCATTTCTAGCTGAATGGAACAATAGCCCACTGAGAGCTACCTGGGTCACAGTGGAAAAAATGTGCTTTATCTTGAAAAGTATAGCATATGAGCCAGTAAGTCAGTAGGTGTCATCCTCCTAAACAATTGCTCCTACTCTTGCTTGAAGAATAAGTAAAAGCCATGGAAAAGGTTCTCAGGAATATGATACAGTAAAGGAAATAAGAATTATGATAGGAAGGGCATGTGAACTCTTAAAGGACATGAAGAAGAAATAATAGCACGTGAAGAGGAAAACAGAGTCAGAATCATTAGGGGACTGTCATGAAAGAGGAGTCATAGCAAAGAAGCGAAGACTGCTGTATTGTGCAACTGTGAAGTATTGGATACTTACCCTGTAGCAGGGATCTGTCTGGCCCCTCTTATATGCTTTGTCAAACACTAATTCCCACCACTCCTGGGGAGGGGGGATATAACTGTGGTTTTAAAAATAGAAGGCTTTTACTAAACACACTACTATATTTGTTTTAATTTCATCATTTTTAGAGAAATAACTCTTGGCAATGGGATGATTCTACCTCAGAAAGAATATCTGGAGGAGAGATTATTTAGGGAAAATATTTTGCTAGATCTTGTTTTATGAAAATATAGGTGTTAGCTTAAAGTTGAGAATTTGGTGCATGATATATTTGCATACGTTGCGTGCTTACATAAATATAGAATGCTTATCCAGTTTATGTTCAACCTGCGGAAAAACACTGCACTGCCTTCCTCTCTTGATGTTCAGTCCCTTGCTGCTTTCTGTCTTGTGTGTGCATCAAGACATCTGCTTAGTGAGTGAATCCCCTGAGACCAGAAGACATGCCTGTGCTTTGATGGGCATCTATTACCAGCTCTTGGATACAACATCATGCATACAGTGAGCACTTCGTTTTCACCAGACTTTAAAAGCTTAAAGTCATAGCAACTTGTTGGTATAATTTTGTTTGCTGGTAAGTGGTAGCACTACAAAATGTTTCACAATATACATTTATTTCTAGGAGCAAAACCTTTAGAGAACCATAACCTTAAAATACCAGTTCTTTACTAAGAGGAGGAAAACAGTGATGGGCACTTCAAGACTAAATTTAGCATGCAAAAAATCTACTTTTCATAGATAAAATTGTTATTTATTTGTAGCTTCAGCTCTAACATAGTTCTTTTAGGCAAAACTCATTGTTTCCACCTTTGTGTTTTCTGTTCTATCTTTTAGCATATCTCTTATTATTTACTATGCTATTTTATCTATTTCAGATCTTTCTTCCTCAGTAAACCATAAGCTCTTTGCAGAAAAGTTCATTTTATGAATCTATATAACTTCAGTTTAATAGGTTGTCTAGTATACTCAGATATTTACTTATTTATGGTCTTTACACAAGAATCGACTTATAGCAGCTTATAGAGTATACATAAAATATAAGATGACATAAATAAGAAATAAATAAGCAAGAAAAGAAAATAATTTTTTATTGGCATAAAATGAGCCAATAATATCAATAATCTAAAAATACATGCTCTAGATCAAGTTTTTTCCCAACTGTAGGTCATGGGCCATTGGGTGGTTATGAGATCAATATAATGGATCTTGTCCAGTACTTTTAAAAAAATAACTAGAATAAAATATAATAGGCTATATTAAAGTATATAATATGTACTTTTTTGTAGTAAGTTGTGTTCAAAAATCTATGAAAATAGTCATAAAGTATTATCTTCTGTATTGTCTCCCAGTTTTGACTCCGTAATTTCTTTAAGCTAAAGCAAAAATAGAATTCTAAGTTTCATAATTCATAATGACTAAAGAAAAAAATAAACCCAGTTAATTGCTCAAGAAATCACAAAAAGTAATTTTTAAAAATTCTATGAAAAGCGTACTTGAAAAAAAAAATTACAAATATTTCTAAAGCTATTAGGTTGGTGCAAAAGTAATTGTGGTTTCAGCATTGTTGATATTGGAATACATTCTTAAATAAATGTGGTTGTGTTATACATCATTTTAATGTGCATTTCTTGATTTATGTTTTTTTGTTAATGACTTATTACTTGTGGTTTATTTTATATTTATTTCAGACTACGTAAATGATGTTAGACAGAAAGCAAATTTGTGCGATTTTCTTATTCGAGTTCAAAATGGGTCGTAAAGCAGCGGAGACAACTCGTAACATCAACAATGAATTTGGCCCGGGAATTGCTAACGAACTACAGTCAGTGGTGGTTCAAGAACTTCTGCAAAGGAGACAGGAGCCTTGAAGATAGGGAGTGCGGTGGCCTGCTATCGGAAGTTGACAACGGCCAGTTGAGAGCAATCACGGAAGCTGATCCTCTTACAACTAACTACATGAGAAGTTGTGACGAACTCAATGTCGAACATTCTAAGGTGGAAGCAAATGAGAAGGGTGAAAAAGCTTGATAACTGGGTGCTTCATGAACCGACCGAAAACCAAAAAATCGTCATTTTGAAGTGTCATCTTCTCATATGCAACAAGGGACTATTTCTCTATTGGATTGTGACATGTGATTAAAAGTGGATTTTATACAACAACCACTGACAACCAGCTCAGTGGCTGGACCCAGAAGAAGCTCCAAAGCACTTCCCAAAGCCAAACTTACACCAAAAACAATGTCATGGTCACTGTCCGGTGGTCTGCTGCCAGTCTGATCCACCACAGCTTTCCGAATCCCAGCGAAACCATTACATCTGAGAACTATGCTCAGCAAATCGATGAGATACGCCAAAAACTGCACGCCTGTAGCCGGCATTGGTCAACAGAAAGGGCCCGATTCTTCTCCACGACAACGCCCGACCGCACGTCGCACAACCAACGCTTCAAACGTTTTGTAATGGTTCCCATTTTAATTAATAAAGATGTGTTTGAGCCTAGTTATTATGATTTAAAGCTCATGGTCTGAAACTGCAATTACTTTTGCACCAACCTAATACAATCAACAAGAGATTTCTTCTGAGGATATCCATAAAGAGGAACCTGCATAAAGTAATATCCCATATCTATAAACAGATCCTTTTGCTTGTCCTGTTTTATACATAATATTAATAGTTTCTCTGAACAGAAGTCCACACAATCACACACAGACCTAGCAGAGTACAGCAAATCCACTTCTATAAGACGTCATAGCAACGCAATGCGAATGATCTGGCCTGTGTATCTGACTGAATAACAAGAATGAAGAGAACAGATGCCAAATATACTCATAAATGAATAGATAGGCACATGGATGGTTGGATTGAGTATTAAATATTTTATTTGTATGGATTATATAGAAAGACACAGTATATAAGTTACTTAATTGTGACACATGCAAAGTTTATAAATTACACTGTAAGCAATAACTGCTAACTGGTTAAAGCTCTGCTTAGGGCTTTCAGTTTTAGTTCATGAGGATTTTGTGCAGTGAGGGAATTTATTTATTTCTCTAGTAATCCTGAAATACACACACAGCACAACTACATTCTTACAAATTGTGTTCTAGGAGAAAGAAACTAAGGATTCAATAGTATACTGAAAAACATCTATAGTCATTAACGATTCAATCTGTACATTAAACAGCTTAATATCTGATTCATTCAAAACAAGCGATAGTCATAGGGAATCTATAGGAATATTAAGCCTAGTTAGCTGTAACATTAGCTCTCATTGCTCTCTTCCTTTTGGCAAAATTTTCACAGGGGTATAGAAGGGTCGAGAGGACTTGGAAAATCCAACCAGAGACAGAGAGAGAGAGAGAAAGAGAAGGAGAGAGAGAGAGGATGAAGTTAAGCAGATATTTACAGAGTGAGATCCACATATCTGGAAATGAGTTTATGTAAACTTCTATTGTGGATTTTCTCTTCAGATAACAGATAACTTGGGCAAAGTATTTACCTTCTCTAAGCCTCAGATGTTTTGCCTTTAAAAGTGGAATGATAAAGTAGGATGATAGTATCTACCATACGAAGTTGCAAGAGTCAAGATAATGAACATAACTGCCTAGCATAAGGGTTGAAAGAATGCTATAAATATTAAATATAAATGCTAATAATAATTATTTCACTTCCTTTTTCTATTTCCTTTAGATTCCACATTCTTTATTCACATTCTCTTCCTCAGAGAAATCATCCCTTTAATTAATTTTCCTTAATATGAATAACTACTGAATATCATCCCTCTCTGCTCCTGTAAATTTCTGTCTTGCACTTACCATTATCTGGTTAATATCCCAAAGGTAAAGTTAATATGATATTGATATAAATTCAGAAATATCCATTATAAAATAAAGTGCTATAGGGTATTCTTATACCTTTACTCCTTATGAGTCTGAATTTCATCATTTCTCACTAACTGACCAGATATTTCCTTTTGATATTTCAGTTACTTTTCTAATCAACATTGCAAGATACAACTTCTTATCTTTCTTGCCAAAGAAAGCTCCACTCCTGATTCCTTGTTTTTAATATTAATCACAAGGTAAACTTAAATAATAAGTTTTGAACCTCAAAAATTAAGAATTAACAGGAATTAATTTTCTTGGTAAGTTATAATGCACATCTAGAAAACCAACAATTTTTTGTTTTAATCTTTGTTATGTGGAACAAAAAAAATTCGAAATCAAATTTCACATGCGTGGAATTGCTTTACGTGGAGTAACCTGAGGCTTGTTTAGTCTTGTATGGACTAGACCCTCACCATAACTCACTTTACTGTATTTTGCAGCAATTATAGCAAAGCATTAGGAATTAATAAATACAGATGGTATCTTTCCTTCTAGTGAATCCTTCTCTATGAACTTTGAGGAATAATTTTAATTGGTTGTTACTTGCATATTGGATACATGAATTTATTATGAGAGTAGGCATTGATTCCAAATACACTCACAGTGAGCATCTGTTGAGCATTTCCATTAGCAAAGTATAAGAGCCTTTTAAAATCTTTTGTGACTGCCAAGAGGTTTTGAGTTTTTGTGTGTGAATGGTGTGTGTGTTTTGTTTGTTTGTTGTTGTTGTTCCTGATAAGGTAAAATTGTTCTAGGCACGGAAGGCATTATTCCCTCACAGACACCAGCTTGAGGTCATCATTCAGTTTTTATCTTTCCTCATTGCTCATACCCAGTGAGTAATAAATCCTCCTCTCCTGCCTCTTCAGTGTTGGTTACTTTTGTATGGTCCTTCAATTTCCCACTGCTCTAGACATTGGCTGGCTCTAATATCATGACATTGCTCACTGAAACTTCATGACATCGATTCTCTCCTATCTCTGTTATATATTACACACTAATGATAGATTTGTTTTCTTAAAATTTTAGTTATTTTTTACTCTACTTGTTCTATAAACTTCAAATCTTCAAATGACTACAGCCTGCCATTTTAGAACTTCAGTAATCACATGATGTGTTATATTTTTTGTTTAGCTTTATATTATGTAAAATAGCAGAATGCCTGGTTCCTAGCAAGAATTCCATAGATTTTAGTCCTTCTCCCAAAGCTTGTTCCACTTGGATAAAACCACCTACTCCTTAAACACGATATCCCTTTCCTAATATTTTCTTGCTTTTAAATTATTTTTATAATCTTCTGTAATCTGTGAAGCCAAGTTCAAGGGCCACCTCCTCCATGCCCTTCCCTTCTCTTCCTAGCCCTTTTCCTAGAATTAACATTTATTATTTGTATGTCATTAGGCATTTAATTACCAACCAACTTTTAGTGCTGTTAAGTCTTGATGTGTTTCTTTCCAAAATTGTTTATTCTATATTTAGTCAAGGGATATCTACAGGGTGCCCAACTGTATACAGCAAAATAGTAATTTAAGTAGTAATTGTCAAATAAACAATTGTTGAAGTTCAGGAACTAAATAACACTAGTTTTCATACTATATTTCATATGTTATTCTGCATGTAATTGTACAATTGTTAATAACTCGAAAATTATATCTCCTAGATGTATTATGTACCCCACAAATATGCCAGTTTCAACCGTTCCAAACACCTGAGATAACCTGCTTGGTTGGGCCCTAAGAAATACTTAAAACAACTTAATCCTTGTAGTCACAATTCAGATTTCATAGGTTCAATGACCATTAATCTTAAAAAATCATTTATTCCTAAAATAAGATGTCTTTAGAATCTGAGAGTCTCGGTAATGGATTGCATTGTACTGAAATTTTTGAAGATTCTATGCCCAAATAAGAACTTTTGTCTTATTCAACCATTGTTCCGATTAATGCTACCACCACTAATTTACAAGAATTTTAAAAAAATATTCTATATAATTTTATGAATTCTATGGAAAGTCTAATATAGTTACTGAGTATGTTATTTTCTTTTAAAAAGTCTTTACTACATGTCCATAGTACCTTAATCATAGTGATATATCAGTGATATATATGATAAGTATAACATTAAACAATCTGAAAAATGCTATGCTTACTCTGTTCTTAGTGTTAAATTATGCTACAAAACTTTACTCTTATATCATGATTTATAATTCAAATAGGTAGATATGGAATGATTACTGTGTGTTAGGCACTATTTTGTGAATGTAACCAAAATAATACAGGGAACTCAAAACTTAATGAGAGACACAACCAATTATATTCTAACGTACTTTCTAAAATAGAAATCAAAACAAAGAGGACTGAGCGGGAAGAAATTTTACTGATAAATGAAATGGAGGCAAATTGTCCAAAGATAACTTTATAGAGATTGAACACTTAAGCTAAATCTCTATGGATGAGTAGGATTTTTATTAAGTGGAGAAAGGAAAAATGCAGTTTCCTGGAAGAAAGAAAGGGAAATGTATAAAGTATACTCTTTTCAAAATAGAAAATGCCGTGATGGTTTGAGAAGCAAGAAGAAATTCAGTGCATTAAATTGAGTAGAATTAAAGGAGATGCACGCAGGAAATAAAACAGACTCTAGTGATTGGGATCAAATTGTGAAGATGACTTGTTGGCCAGGATAAGAAATTTGCTCTCTGAAAGCAATGTGGTCCCATAAGATCTGTATGAGGAGAGGAATGGTATAGTTAAGGACGTGCATTAAACTTCTATTTTATAGGCAAAACTGACTGGAGAGGGTAAGAAAATGGAGTCAAGGAGATCAGTTAAGATATTATTAGTCAAGGAGAGAAAGAAAAGAGTGTGAACAAAGGTGAGGGTGGTAGAAATGAAGAAAAGAGGACAAATTAGTGAGACATTTGGAGGTGGAACTAATATACATCATCATCTTGTGAGAAGAAGTGCAGAGGGGCTATAGGCAACTTTCTGCTTTTTAGGTTGGTCAAGTAACATAGAGAACGAGAAGAGGTCACTAAAGATGGCAGTTGGGCTGTTACAGCGAACTTTCAGGTACAGATGAAAAGGGAGGTAAATTTATAGAAAAATGAAGGATGTATTCAATTGTTTTCTGAGGGATTGTTACGTATCTCAAGAAAAGGTGAGGTAAAAATCTCATATTTACTCATTTGTCAATTATTTCATAATATTGATTGACTAAAGCTATCTAGATAATGTATAAAATGGATATATGTCTTCTATGCTTATGGGATTTTTTTTTTTTAGTAATTGACAAATTCAAATCCTATCAGTACTTAGAATCAAACAAATTAAGGATGTTTTATAATAAATGATGATGGAATATAACCTATAAGAAATCAAATCTTATTCTATGACTAATTTTAAAATGAAAGAGATGGATAAAAGAAAATTTTCAAACTACAGCCTCCCCAGGCCTCCCATGACCATGAGTTTCTATTACTCATAATTATGATTTATTTATAGCTCCTTTTGCCTCCTGACAGCAGCAGAGGCAAATATTTCCAATCATCTAAACCCTTCTGTGTCTGCACTCATTAGTGCATGCAATTAGTAGAAACCAGGCATTGACTGATTTGATTGACATGTGTTTATTTTCTTTCCCACACACTGTGGAATCACAGCATGAGAGTAATGAAAGAAGAGATGTAATTTGCAACCATGGATAGCACGGCTATTTATTATCATCATACTTACAACTGGACCTGGTGGGCCCTGGGGACCTTCCCCTCCTTTCAGTCCAGGCGCACCCTGAGAAGAGTGAGAAAATAAAGATAAAGAATATCGATGTAAATCAAAAATAAATAAATAAATAGGAGGGTATTTGATAAAATGAGACTGTCTAAAAGTGTTTTTAGGCATAAACACATATATATAATGATAATCAAATGCATATGTTTACATATATCCCCTTAGTTGCTCATGACTTTTTTGTTATGTTCCGAGAAAAACGCGTCTAAGAAGCAATTTAATGCACATGCCTTACATATATTTCCTTTGATCATACCTGAGCTCCAGGAAGACCTCTTTCCCCTGGGAAACCACGTAGTCCTGCTGGTCCATCCTTCCCTGAGATACCTTGAGGACCTGGGTCACCCTAAAGAATATCATATACCTCCATCAACAGAGAGTAATTTCTACACGTTTCTACAAACAAAATTGTTATTACGTCTAACCTACTGTAAGTAAATGGTGAGAATATTGTATGGAATGCCATATACATTAAAATGAACTAACCACTACCAACATTTAAGAGTAGATATAAACGATAACTTCATGGTCAATGGTGCTAATGGGTCTTATGTTATTGTTCAGTAATCTCTTGAAGGACAATAAACTCACACTGAATATTATCCTGACATATATTTCTGAATATTCATTTAAATATTCTGCCAAAAATGTAGAGAATCTATTGACAAGTAGTGAGAAGTAAAGTGAAAAGCAGATGGAATTTTTGAGCCAAGAAAATTTCTGGAGCATGTTGTACCTTTGCACCTTCTTTTCCTGCAGCGCCAGGAAGACCTTGTTCCCCAGGAGGACCAGGAGGGCCCGGATGCCCACGTTCACCTATTGGGCCAGTCTCACCAGTTGGTCCCTAAATTAGATAAACAAAACCAAATTAGATTCCTCGTTTATTTTAAAAAAGATAAGATGAACTCAAAATAAATATTACTCCCTTTCACAAAAGTTTATCATTTTCATCATTCTCATTTATTCTCCTAATATCCTACAGAACACTTTAGCTAAAGCACTGAAAGTAGCATATCTGCTAGGAGTCTGAAAAGATTGCATGCAATCTTGGTGAGAATCTGAGTATAGAAGGAAAATACATGAAGTCCAAAGAGATGTTTTCTTTGCTTAATACCACAATTACTACAGAGTAAGGCCAATTCAAGCATTGTTAAAACTGTGGTTTTTAACTACAATTTCATCCCATCCTTCTTTTTATATAAGGTGTCAAATCAAGTTAGGAGTAAAGAGGCATAAGAGCCACATTGGTGGCTGCTCAGTGAATCACTGCTTGAAAATTAGACCAGGTCCCTGAAAACCCAAACAACCAAAGTGGTTCTCCTTGGAATTTCAAGGGACTGGAGCCCTCCCAACTGCTAATCTATAATCATTTGACAAAGTCTAAGGAATAAGGCAAGGGGATTCTGAAAGCAGTTGAGTTTGGGCTGGCAATTCCTCCTAGCCAAAGGCTATAACGAATAACCAGCTGCTTTAAATTGCAGCAAATGCCAAAGTGAAAAATGTCAAGCCATTTACATGTCCCCTGAGTGGTGCTGTTTTGTGGAGCTAGAATATAACAAGCTTTCAAGTACAGATAGAGAAAGGTGATCCGTTGCTGTCCATCTTCACTTAGAGTAAAGCAAAATGAAGGATTTAAGTCAAAGATATATAAAGAAAAAATTTCTGGATGCTAAGGTTGTTAAACAGAGGAGAGGAATGTGTTATTGAAATTGTTTATGGAATATTATTCTCTGTTATTTTTCTAAAAATGCAACATATTCTTACGTTTTAGTCTTGGAAAAGAACACACCTGTTCCAACTTTAGGCATACATTTCTAAGTTTAAATTCCTTTAATTATGTAATTAGTGAAAATCCTCAACTTACCATTAATGTGAAAATATTTCCCCACAAAGAAATATTTTTCTTAAATGTCTGGACATTAGAATTTCAATCGTAAGGATCATAAAATCGAATAGCTATCACCACTGAGACAAAAATGAGCGGACATTCACATAACTATACAAAGAAAAGAGTAAGTATGAAATATGACAATCCATATTGTTCCCATTAAAACAACTCCTTTGTCCTAATATTAAAGATAGTTACATTTAAAATAGACAGTTTGATTTTCTTTCTTAAAGGGGCCAATAAAAAAATAGCTCAATGAAGATGTATACTCAATAAAACACCTGCTACTGTTATGCCTTAAAGTAGGGGAACAAAAAAGAACACAGGTCTCAGAAGTTTTAGATGTCCACATTAAGCAGAGATGCATTTTCAAAAGGCACGAGGTCCTAAAATATCCAGTTAAGCCCCACAGTGTTTACATTTTAGACAGACTCTAATTCCATTTCCATTCATGGATCTTAAATGTAATAGGGATCATTCTTTTGATTAAATTTCCTAAAGAAAAGAGTTATGAAATTGTTTCAAAGAGCAAAATAAAAGTACATTTGGAGGAAGCTTTCTAATCATTGGAGTATATACATAATTTTTAAATTAAAATTGATGTGCAATTAAAAAGAGGCCTTCATGCTTATACACATGCTACGTTTCCTTTACAAAGAACAAACATTTAACCCTTCCCTTGGCTCAGGATTAAGCTCTGAAACAAAATGATCAACCAATCCAAGAATTCTCCATTTTTGCTTCTATTACATATATTCCTAGAAAGTAGATGCAAGTTTTTGTTTCTGTGTGTAAGAGTTACTATTTATTTTGAGCACTATTTATAGGCTGAGAAAAGACTATTTAAAGCAATTAAATAGTTAAAACACATATTCACCGCTCTTGCTCTTTGCTATAATTTTTCAATAGCAGGGTAAAATTTCAGCTGATCAGACTAAATGTGTTCTTCCCATTCGATATGCTTTACCAGAGAATAAAAATATTATTTTCTGTTACCATAAATTATTCTATAGCTATTTAATACCATAATTCAGGATACTACATCAGTTTTTGAGACTGTTTCTGCCACCTATCTTGAAAGGGATACTTTTCTCAGACCTTATCTCACACATATTTATCCTTGATGTAATTCATTATTATGAAGACAAAAATTTTAAGAAACATACAATATGTTACAAATATTAAATCCTTATTAATAGAATGCTGTGGTATTCTGAGCTTTATATTTCTATTATATTATATTTCTAAATCTAATTTATACTCAAAAACCTGAAGTCATTTTATAATTTAAAATTCTCCAAACGATGATAGCCTATCTATTTATAAAGAACATTTTTTATTTTTATTTTATTTTATTTTATTTATTTATTTTTTTTTTTGAGACAGAGTCTCACTCTGTTGCCCAGGCTAGAGTGAGTGCCGTGGCGTCAGCCTAGCTCACAGCAACCTCAAACTCCTGAGCTCAAGCGATCCTCCTGTCTCAGCCTCCCAAGTGGCTGGGACTACAGGCATGCGCCACCATGCCCGGCTAATTTTTTCTATATATATTTTTAGCTGTCCATATAATTTCTTTCTATTTTTAGTAGAGGTGGGGTCTCGCTCTTGCTCAGGCTGGTCTCGAACTCCTGAGCTCAAACGATCCGCCCACCTCGGCCTCCCAGAGTGCTAGGATTACAGGCGTGAGCCACCGCGCCCGGCCCATTTTTTATTTTTAGATGGTGCTATGGTCAGGCTTTAGTGATAAATTCAGTGTGAACTTTCTAATTTACTTTCATTGCTTATTTTATTCTTCTCTTTTATTGATACAGACAATTGAAGAGTGCTTAAGTTATAGTGTGCTAAATTTCATTTGACGTAGGCAAGCTACATATATTTAAATGTGATGTGAAATAAAAAATACATCATTTGAATCAAAATAAAATGGGCAGATTTTACACAACTTAGGAAGGTAAAAATATAAACAAAAAGAGAAATCTTGTTAGGGAAATAAAGTAAAAGAACATACTTGTGGTCCAACAACTCCCCCTGGTCCAGGAGGTCCAGTTTTGCCTTGAAATCCCTAAGGAAGAAAGTATAATCTATAAAATCCATACATAACACAAAGCATAAATTAAAATTCTATGAAATAGTTGAATATGGCACATTAAAGGAACGTCATCTTTTGGCTAAAAAGCAGTATTTTCAAATGCTTAAAGATGAGTTTTTATATTTCAGTTCTCTTTAAAATTCAAAGTTTTCTATCTTCACTCTTTCATATTATAGTACAATAATTACTTTCAATAAACTTAAAAAAAGAAGACAATAGAATGAAGCTGGAGCAAAAATGTGTGCTTAGCCCTGTCCCACCAAGTCAAACAACATATAGAATTTTAATCTAGTAATGTTATGGATGAAATAAATGATGATTAAGACATTCTTTGAAAAAGTCCACTCATTCTCTATACAGAGATAAATTCACAGTCTATGAAATTAATGCATTTCTCTTTACTGAATTCTAACAATCTCATAAAATAAAACAAGCTATAAAAATATACTTACAAAAATAATGTTTTGCATGATTATCCACGTTGCAAATAAGATAGTCATTAAAATATAATTTGGTTCATGTGAGCAAAATGTACTTACTAAATAAAGCTTTGGGGCATATATTCTTTTTTTTTTTTTTTTTTGAGACAGAGTCTCACTCTGTTGCCCAGGCTAGAGTGCCGTGGTGTCAGCCTAGCTCACAGCAACCTCAAACTGTTGGGCTCAAGGGATCCTCCTGTCTTAGCCTCCCAAGTAGCTGGGATTACAGACATGCACCACCATGCCCGGCTAATTTTTCATATATATTTTTAGCTGCCCATATAATTTCTTTCTATTTTTAGTAGAGATGGGGTCTCGCTTTTGCTCAGGCTGGTCTCGAACTCCTGAGCTCAAACGATCCGCCCACCTCGGCCTCCCAGAGTGCTAGGATTACAGGCGTGAGCCACCACACCCGGCCTGGGGCATATATTCTGATATCTATATTTCTCTAGGCTGTGGTTATTCCTTCTGTATAATTGTATTATGATAGGCATATTTTTTTCTCATGTGAGTTAAGTTATATTTAACTGTTGGAGAAGTATATAGAAAATATTGGGAGAAAAATCTTCCAAAGAAATGAATCAAAGCAAATGGCATTTGCAAAAGTTTTATTCAGTATAACATCTAATCAGACTAGAAATAATAGGGTTAGAGAGAAAAGGGTAGGAACTAATAATCTCACACTTGTATCACAAACTTTGAGATAACTATTACTGAATTATTTTCAATAACAAAATTGTGTAAGTAAATGAAAAGAATCTGTATTTGCAATTATTGTAATTGCTGTTACAGGAAAAGAAAACAGGTTTCTCCTATTTTGAAAATCCATTAAGTCTTAGGACCATCAGGTTCTACTTGAGCTATCATTATCAATAGCAAAACCAATCAATTCTGGGAGAAATATAATTTGTTTAGCATTTTGTAAACAAAAGAGTTTGCTTTAACTTTTCTGCAATTGGTTAGTTTGGGAATCTGTAATCAGATTTACACATTGACACACACATAGAACATATACACATACATATATAAACACACATAAACATACATATGTAGAATGTATATGTGTGTCCCTGGATTATCTCAACAACCTCTGTGAGCACAATTGCTGTCACAATTGCTATTATGATGAACTCCTCCACTCCAAATTATTTCTAAACCTCTACTATGTAAGAGCCCTAAAACTCTCTTAATAAGTGCCTGCTGGAGATTCCAATTATATATCATGCTCTCTCTTCAACATTCTCAACATGGAGCTTGCTGAATGTATCCTCTCTTTTGATTTTCTTTCTATGTTCTGTCCTTTCTTAATAGAGTGTCTTCAGATCCTAGGATTTTCTTCAGTGTTCATACTTAATCATTTAATTCTAGTGTGTCATTTGAGAAAATCTCTCAAATACAGCATCTTCTCTCTTATCCTAGTAGTCCTGTCTTATTCAAACTATAATCACCTCTTTCCTTCACTATTGCAGAGTTTTTCAAATCAGGTTCACTCTCTTGTCCACCTTTGCCAGAATCACCATCTCACAAAAGCAAATCCAGTCAACCTATTGTTAATATATATCAGGCGACATCGGTGATAAAAGTCTTACGATCTGGGCCAAGTCTGCTCCTCTAGTCACCTTTCACTTTGAAAATGTGTCCTAAATTCTAGCCGTGCTGATCTTCTCACCTTTCTCTGAATAGCCACACACCACATAGTTGCATGACCTGTTTACTCTGTCTGGATTACCCTCTTCCCAATTTTTGATCAGTAAATTTGACATGAAGATGTAAATGCAATTCTGAACTTAAAAAAATAAAGGCTTATACAGCTTTTTTTCTTAGTAAACATGAGGACTGGAATAGCACACACACAAAAATGATTGCAATAATAATCATTAAAATTAATTGATTACAAATCAATGCTTAATTGAGGAAAGCTCATGGAAAATTTACAACCCAGATTTGCACTCATGCATCCTAAGGGGAAAGAGGAAATCTTGGCTGCCAGCCCATTTGTGTGGGTGACGGACTTGGGAAAAGCTGGAAGAGAGCATTGCCTATATTTCTGCTCATTCAAAGCATCCAGAATGTTTGTGAGTATTTAACAAATTTGACTCTAGGGATCTTACAAATAAACTACACACAGGAAAATTTTTACAGTTCATAGTGGAGTGCGCTTGTTCACCAGTACCATGTAAGAGACTACATTTGCCATTTAATTTTAGAATAACTTAAGTCAATCATGTTTTTCAAAGTCACTGAAAAAAAATTAATTTGATACATTTCTTGGTAGTGTGAAAATCTACTGTAAGACCCAACAGAATCTCTTATTCTGATTATCTGTCAGGAACTAAACTAATTTTAAGATCAATACAGGATACTTCTGAGACAAATTTGAGTTTTGTCAATATAATAGAAACTATTTCTAAAGCTGTTTAAGGCCATGATGGAAACTTAGAAATAGTTTTTATTATATTGAAATAAGCCAAATAAACATAACATGACAGAATTAACCCTCAAGGATTCATTCAAAATTTAAAGATTTCCGACTCAAGACAAATATGAAATATAATAAAAGAATTTCTTGATTGAAATAAAATAACACATATATAGCAAAGAATACTCACTCCAGCTTCTGATCTTACACAAAGTAATCTTTTGAATCCAGGTCAGCATAGACCCAGGTGAAAAAGAACAGTTTCCTGGCTTTCTGGTGATTCACTATTCTCTTAAAAGTGAATGTGAACTTATGTGCACATATAGTAATAACATTCATCAGGTGTCGGGCAGGTGGTGGGGGGAAGGAGGAGATGGGTATATTCACACCTAATGGGTGCGGCGAGCACCGTCTGGGGGATGGACACGCTTGAAGCTCTGACTCAGGTGGGGTAAAGGCAATATGTGTAACTTAAACATTTGTACCTCCATAATATGCTGAAATAAAAAAAAATTTTTTTCAAGTAAATGTGAAATTAGGAATACCAGTTTTTCAGAAATAATTCTAGCCTCTATAAATGACGAATTACTAGATAGAAACATCCATGCTGGAGGCATTAGTTAATATGCTATTTTCTTCGTCTAAATTTAAATGTTATGCATAAAATGACATAATCGATTTTATAACAGCTATTCTCAAGGTATCCTTCCCTCAAATGACATTTTGAAAATGTTCTAGAGTTATTCTCAGGAAGTTATACAATGACTTCATTACAAAACGATTGGCTGCAAGATTTGAATGAGAATGCATTTGCAAATTTGAGTGTAGATTCTCCTTTAGAGAGTTTATTTTTGCTCCTCATATAGATGTCATTCTTAAGAGGAAACCCACACAATTTATTCTTTGATATTAATAAATCATATCTTGATTCTGCTTTTGAATCTAGGACTTTGAAGTTTCCCATCTGGCTAAAACGAAAAAGTTGTTAAACTAAGAATTGTTACTTGGTGAGCAAGACAGGAATTGGGTTGCTGCTGACAGATTGTTATAGCAGAAAATTCATAATGTTTTCAGATTTGTTATCACGTACTGCTATGCAACTCCAAATTTGTCTTCAGGCTGGCTGAATGCCCTAACATGATTTTGAACCACCTAGTCAGAGGTAGTCTGTGTTGTGGTTTCCTTAAGAAATCTGGATAAACTTAATCAATAGTGAAAACCAAGAATTGATTCCAAGGACACATGCCAACCCATGATGATTTCTAATTAACATAACAATCCATTGGGATAGCCAGATACGTGGTTTTGTAACAGTGGCAGAATAAATAAACAAATACACCTCGATCCTTAAGGCATATTTGGGCAGAGTTTCCCCTCTGCCCAAATTGTTATGATAAATTGTTCAGTCAGTTTGTTTAAGGTTATATTCCTTATAATTTGTAAACAAAATTAAGTGACATTTTCTGATTTACATTTTCCTACTTGACATGAAATAATGCTTTTGACAACGTTCCTGACCAATTATAGCCTATGGTTCAAACATCAGTAAATATTTCATCCTTCGGTTCTAGAGAGAAGACTGTTGTATCACGTGCAAATTGTAATCTGTTTAATTTAGAGAGTGGAGGAGAGAGAGGTATGAGTGGAAAATATCTGTAAACTTCCGTGAAAGGGTCAAGGTAACAATCTTGTTGACGTATCCAAAATAGAATGGTGTCTTCTCTTCCAGCTTATCCCTAAAGTGATGCTATTGACAGTAACAACAATCATATCAACTAACATCCTATTTTCTCAAGTACATTCATTTAGGTACCAACATGGGTCTATTTATGTATTCCTTTATATATTTTATTGAAAGTTTCAATACAATTAATTCCTTCCTTGTCCTGAACCTGGTAATTGAACAGTAATAATAAAGTAGCTTTCTGTGAACTGATGAGGTGCTAACATGGGAAATTTCAGTTAGAATAACAAGGTTACTTACGGTCTCCCCGCGTTGCCCAGGGTGTCCCGGCAGTCCGTCCTTCCCAGGTGGCCCCTGAAATCACAAATATTAAATATCACATGTCACAAATATTCCTTGAATTATTACATAGTCTAAATGTAATAACAATTTTTTTCATATTTTCATTATATATGGTATTTCAATGTTCTGTTGATTTTCAATGGTGGTATGTGCATATATTTCTTTAACATAATTCTATAGCTATAATTGAAACCAAGAGAAAATTGTAGAACTCTATTCTGAACACTTTACAATTTAAAAGATTTATTATATTTTGTTTGCAATCTATATTTTTAAAAGTATATTTGCATAGGTTTGCATTTTTATTTTCGCAAAAATATTAGTTCTTTAGTAGTTAACGAATGAATATTTTCTCTCTTTTTGATGATCTGTTCCTAATTCAATTCCCTGTGCATCAAAATTTGGATAACAGAGAGAGGTAGTGCCCTCTAGTGGTGATCTGAGATTCTAACCCACAAGAACGCAAAAGAAAGACAAGCTCATAGAAACAATGGCATTTTACTTCTCAAGTTGCTTCAGTAAAGGAAAAAAAAATATGTTATGCTCAATTCTAAGTCATCGGGACCAGTTTTTCCCAGTAGGTTTTCTCACATATCCTTTTGGAGGCATAATGTTTATTAAGTAGTGGAGATCAAATCTGTTACCACTTTCTGTAAAGGATGCTGTCTCTGTTATGTCTGAAGAAATAAATGAAGCAATTAACTAAGTACTTAAAGTAAACAACTCTGTGAGGCGCCTATATTTTAAATACTTAGTAGAAACAGATTGCTTCTTTAGTCTGCCTTATAGATTATTCATTCTACTCAGAAACCATTAAGTATCAAGTTCAAATTTCAAAACATGGTTAATAAGTATAGACAGAAATATTCTCACCCTTTTGGATAAATGGAGAGAAATGATCATTTTAATAACAACATTTTTAATGACAACAGACACACCTCTCACTATTTAAATATCTGTTTTCAATCATCTTTTTTTACATGTTAATAGAGAGGCAGTTTGAACAAAAGGCTTTGCTTCAAAACAATATTATTTTCACACACAGCTTTCTTGGAACTGAGGAAGACTTTTTCTAGGTTGGCTAGCTCCTTCAGGAGAAAAGATCTTGGCAGTGCCACAACCATCTCTATTCCCTGATCTCATCTGCACTGACAGCCTGGCTGCCCTGTGAATTACCAGCCCTAATTAAAAACTCTTACAATATTTCACAAGACCATGGCTTGCTCAGTAATTTTCTTATGTTTTCCAGGATCACCTCGGTGATTTTAGTGCCATCCTCCCCCAAAAGACCAAAACTGGAGTGTTGGAGTATTTTCAACCAAGGGCCCCAAACATTCTTGGATGTCATTTAACCACTCCTTCTTTCAAAACATATATTACATACATATGTATTAGTCAATAGTCATATAAGACTTAGTTCTGCCCTCAGTTTAGAGGTGAAAAACAGAAATGAGTAAGTTAATTGACAGTAAACGTCACTGAGGTCCAGTTTTAAGACATAGCAAATAAAAAGCAATATCTGTGCCTTATCACTATTTTGATAACATATATTATAATACCAATAAATGTGTAGTCATTGTGGGCCAGTGATAAAGGTTTCACATAGAGGATTACAGCTGAAGGATAATAAATATGTTGGTCTTTTTTCTCAACATATGTAAGTGTTTCTCAAATGATGTGTTTTGCCATTAGTAAAAGACATGTACACATTTTCCAACAAAGTTGTAAATATAAAAATTAAATATGTCCTATTTGCTGATATAGATAACACTTTCACTGCAAGATAGTCTAATCCTTTAAAATAGTGATCTTACTTCTAAATGACGTCATCCTGGGATGAATGCAACATGAGTTTTAATGGCTTTCTGAAGGAAGCAGGGTTAATGGACTATATACGAAATTGGTATCATTGTTATTTTACCTGATTTAAGTACGTACTTATATCAAGCGATTAATCCTAAATAATAATAATGGCTCTACATTAATATCCAATAAAATAAAACAGACTAATTGCTATATAATTTCAGGACATTTATTTAAAATCAAAAAAGTCTGCCCGTTTGATCTAGTTAGTACAAGTGAGAAGAAATTTATCTAAATGAGGGTGTGCATATACGGTAAAGCAATCTGTGAAAAGACACCTATAAATAACTGTTCAAGGATGTTTTTTTCACTTCTCATTGCCTTTTCCTCTTCTATAAATAGAATGTTTCCCTTAATAGTCATGGTATAAATCTTAATCACCTTAAGTTACTTTTTTTTCTTAAATGAATGAATATACTGCCAAAATATGCTGACATTGGCATGAGATTAACAGAATCTTAACAAAATATTCCAAGCACTCAACCCATATGTGTATTATGAATATATATATATAATTTTTTTTTCCTGGTATAATGAAGATGAGCCAATTAATCTATAGAAAGAGACTGGTTCTATATATCCACCCCAATTTCTTTCTTTATCAAACAGATGAAGGCATTTCTTTCCCAATCTTCATAAAACTATGTACCAGAGAAATGATAGGTATTTTTATTTCACGCTCTAATGTTTCACTTTGTCAGAGAAACACTATAAAAATCATTTTGTTTAGCAGTGTAAGGAATGCTCATTAACAGTGTGTCTTGTCTCTCCAACTAGGATGCATGCTTCTCCAGTGTAGGAATTCATTATATTATACTTCCAATACCTCTTAGCGACAAAATGCATGCATGATCAATGGCTCAAAACTTGTTTAAAAATACATGAGAAAATTGACTGGAAAAGTCTGAGAAAAATAAGTCAAATGGCTTTGACAATAAAATTATATAATATGGGAGAAACAGTTCTTAACAATACATACAAGTATAAATGGTATGATAATGTTGAGGTTATACATATCACTGGATTTTATTTTGCTGAACAATGATCTATGCACATGGCCTAAAAATACTTATGGAAATGTTTATGGAAAAATGTGTAAAATCCCTTCTGGAACTGTGTTTTCACCTCTCCATGAAACTCTGCAGGGACTTAATGTTACATTTGGAGCAAAACAGAGATTGTGGATAAACAATATTACACGCAGGTAGTATCAAGATTACCTTATTTTTAATACTAGTTATTTCTATTGATCCTTTTTAACACACTATAATATGGATAACAATCCTTTCCTGGTATGTCTGCAGTAATATAAAGCAGAACTGTTTAGTGTTAAAATAATACTTTAAATAGTGTCTAAAAATTATTACACAAAGTAAGAGATTGCATCAATATTTAACATGTAAGTAGGTATTTCAAAATAAATAATTCACCGAAATGATTTGTATGTACATTAAAATTTGGGTAGTATTGTCTAGACTAGAATAGAGCAGTAGTTCACACACTTCAACATGCATCAGAACTATCTAGAGGTTTTGTGAAAGCATGAACTAGGCCCCTCTCCAGAATTCTGATTAGGTAAGTGACACTTTGCATTTCTAACGATATCCCAAGTGCTGCTGTGGGCCAGGGACTATATTTTGTGAACCACTATCATAGACAGATGGGTAGGCAGAGTCTAGCTCTCATAAAGAAACTGAAGAGGTTGCAGGAAAAAAAAAAAAAAAAGAAAGAAAGAAAAGAAAAAACCTTGAGCATGCTCTATGTTCCCACAAACATTTAAATATGAAAAAAAGTATTTCAGTTAACTTTGGGAAGATGCTTGAGAAAGATATTGAAAAGAACGTTTCAATAAAGTGTGTATAAACATACTTTATAAAGGGATATGATTCAATAAGGATTATTATTATATTTTCTAATAAGAATACATCATAGAGACAAAAATAATAAAAATAAATAAATTTTAATATGATGTAAGTAATATCAGAATGTTAAATGGGGTTTTGGAAGTGATATTTGAAGGATATATTCAATGATGGGAGATAACAGAGAAATTCTAATATACCAAATATTTAGAATTTGCTAAGAGTTTTTAATGTCATCAATAATATTCATTGTAGTAGAGGAGTAGTTGAGAGAATAATACTCACCTTGTTCTATAGTCTTTTATATACTTTGAGAGAACACTTAATAAGAGATGTTTACATTATACTCAGAAATAATCTACAAAATTTACAAATTGAAAATATCTACATTCCGTGACATTAATTGCAGTTTCACAGGGATTTTATCAATATGATATTTAAAAACTATGTAAAATGTAAGCGATGACTCTCAAAAACTTGAAAACATTATCAAATGAAAAAAGAGGAAGAGAAACTGTAACACTTACAGGAGGGCCTTTTGGTCCAGGGAATCCAACTGGACCCTGAGGTCCTTGAGGACCCTAAAAAAATAAAACGCAGTGGAGAAAATTTAACAACATATTTATACTTGAGGTTCATTTCTATAGATATAACACAATGGAGCATACAGCTTATCACTATAGTGACAAAACTATGGCGATACAACATGATAATACGTGCTAATCTACAAGCAAAATGCATGATTTTTCACACTATTCAGTACTCAAAATTGTATATCACATCAATGTTCTTACCTTAGGAGCACTTTAAATATTCAGAATTCGTATTAAAAAGTAAGTAAAACATGTAAGTATAGAGAAGTTCTGCAGCTTCTTTACTTTCAACATTGGCTAGAAACATTTATAGAAGGAGATATTTTAATTCAATTCAATTCCATAGTCCCCAAAAGAAAAATTACTTTTAAAATTAACTTCATGAGTGATCTGGATCTAGCCATACGGAACTACAAGGAAATATATGTGACTATTACAAAAAGACCATTAGAAGATACCTTTAACTAGTCTCTGTATTTAAGATATATTTATTTTTGTGGATGTCAGTATCTCATTTTACTCATGTATAAACTTCCTTTGTAGATAAGACAAAAAGAATTGTATAATCATTCTTATCAACATTCAGTCCAAATATACATTTATATTATCATTTTTGGCTTGATGCTTAATTAACTATTATTAATCTCTCATATTTACATATTTTTAAAATGTATAAAGTAGACCCTATTACACTATGTTGGTGGCAGAAAAAGAAACTGATAAAAGATAGTCCTTTATATGCTCAAAACATAATTATATTTCTATAAGAAAGATACATAAATGGAAGATAACATACATAAAATTTCTTAAGTAATACAATTAGGTTAGGATTTATATATTTTCTGATCAAAAATAAAGTGTACTGAAGTTGGTCTTTAATAGAATTTACTCTTTCAATTTATCAATCTAGCCTTCCCAAAGAAAATCTCATTACCATTCTTAAGCCAATGCTAGTTCAGAAATCAACACAAATTTTTACTATTATCAGCACCTTATCTCAAAGTCAAAAAGAAACTTCAAAGTTATACATGAAGTTTAAAAAAGTAGATGTCACATGAAATTACCAAAAGTACTCAGCAAATTTTAGGAACTTATACATTTTTAAACTCTCATTAAACTATGAAATTATTATTCTTAAATATTTACCCTAATAACTTAAGAAAACTATAAGCAAAAATTCATTTTAAGTACAAAATTTTAAAAATAGTATTTCTTCAGTTATGTAGCAAACTATTTTCTTACTTTCTTAAAATGTCATTTCTTTGCTTTCTAAAATTTTGCTGCTTTTCAAATAAGATTTGATTTTTGAATTTAAATTCCTTTAAAACAGAAATATTTTCAAAAATCACTACTTCAGAGAAAATAAAGAAAAAAATTGGGTCTTTATAAAATTTCACAAAAAAGCATTTATATGTTCTCTTTGTATTAATGAAAATAATTTCCAGGTGATATAAAACATATCTAAAGTCTCAGTGTAAACATAGTGTTGAAACCCAAGTAGGGTCACAGATGAAACACCCAGTGCCTAGTTAAATTTGAATTTTAGATACATAATAAGTTTTAATATATCCTAAATATTGCAAGGTACATACTTATGCCAAAAATGACTCATTGTTTATGTAAAATTCAAATTTAACTAGGGGTCTTGGTTCTGTGTGTTTATTTTTTGTTTTTGCTAAATTTGTCAACTAACTAAATTTGGTAACTAACTAAAAGCTGTATTAACTAACTCTGTAATAACAGGTATCCATGTCTTAAAAATCTTGATTATGAGGTATTACATTTAATTTGTAGAATATGTTAACAAATATTTATATATATAAACATTTTAAATATAACTATATATAGTAAAATATAAATACATTGTTAAAAAAGGAGTTCATTGAAATGGGCAAAAATAGATATTTCTTTTTCTCATCCAATGGTACTACAAAATTCTCTCCCTGAACTTTCCAACTCATACTTTGGAGAAAATATTTTGTGACATTACTTCTAACATTTTTCAGCTGTGTGCTTAAGACGTTAACTAAATAGTTCACAATATTTAAAAAATGTTGGTAGCAAATGAGAGCACATCAGGGGAAATTTTCTCATCAACTACATGGAACATAAGAAATATGTTCTCCCTGTGTAGACATTGTATAAATGTTTATCGAAAATGGATTTCTAGATTACGCTTAAAAAATTCTTTACTTTGATCCTCAAAATGTAGTTTTCTCACTGTCAAAGGGTTTTTACAATTACAAATAATCAGTATGTTGGTCACATCACCGTATCTCAAATTAAAATGCAAAATCAAAATTGTATTCACTTATAAAGAAATATTGATCATGAAATTTTGGAATATATAAACAAAATGTCAGGAGACAATAGTTTGTGCTTTAAAAATAAAACTGATAGTTGTGCTTTTATTTGTCAAATTGTTCTCTCCATTTAATGATTCAGCCATTTTAATTAATTTAACTGTATCTTCTTATTAAAATGACTTCGACCATAAAATATTTCAAATGTATACATTATTTATGAACTCAAAATGTACAGGATGAATAGACTTAATTTAGGAATAGTTTATCAAGAGTAAGAAACATTTAGTGGAAAGTTAAATTTAATTAAATATGAACCAAAGCCTTAAATTAACACTAATGTTTGTTCTTAGGTCTCATCTACTCATATTTTTGTCACAAATAGAAACCTAAGTTATACTTATTGTTCCTTCTCACAAAAAAATTACTCGTTCTCAGTTTTAAGTTATACCCCATAGGGTGTTTCTGTTTTCTTTTTTGTTAAACACCTATAAATTTCAAAAAATAATATACAAAAATATATTAACATAACAATCTAATACTGAAAATCATATAGAACATGAAGAAATGATTTTAATTTCTTTGAAGATAATACAGATTTTAATATTTAAAATTCTTTCAAGAGAATAGCTTTCAAAAAATCCAGCTAAAAAAACGCTGTATTTTGCCAAAAACCTCAAACAAAAGGCATGCTTGTGCCATCTGTATTTGGTTTTACTTCTCATCAATTAAAAATAAATTTACTAAATAGTTTTTCTATTTACTGGAATAGATGTTTCATCCTGAGCTGAATGTATATTGATTGTGGCTTACTAGCTGGTGATATTTTTCCAGCAAAATGCTTCTGCCAACTTTGTGGATAAAATGAGCACCAAGAGGGAAAGCAAGAGGACTGCATAAGAAGGCAAAGGCATTTTAAGCACATTTAAAATAGAAAATTTACTGTGGCTTAAGTTTAAGAGTTTTACCTTAGGCCAATTACACACATTATTTTTTCTCAGTTCTATAATAAAATTAGTAGCAAATAATCAATTAAGATTTTTATTGATGGAGGGGAGTAAATGAAAGAACAAGAATTTTTTAATGCAGACTAGATTTTGTGAATGAACGTATACCTGTATTGCAGACACATGTATCATTTCCCAGAAATATAAACACTTGCAAAAATATTAATTTTCATTTTATATTTTGTGGCTGTATCATACTTACTCTTTCACCAGGAGGGCCAGGAGGGCCATCACCTCCTGAAGTGCCCTGGCAATAACAACAACAACAAAAAATCAGTTTTGATTCCTTCTCACAACATCCATCTGGAAGAGAAACTTATAGCAAAGCCCAAACGGACTAAGTGCAGACAATACCTTTGGCCCAGGTTTCCCAGTAGGACCTCTTGCACCTCTTGAACCTCGAGGACCCTGTATATGAAAGCAAAAGATGAAACTGATCTACTGTCAAGCAAATCTAAAGGCATTAAACCAATTTTTATTTTTGAAGCAAAATTTATCTTGGAAAAACTAAATACAAAATGAAAAATGCAAATAATGTTTTAAGTCAAGGTACCTACCGTTGGACCACGCTGACCCCGAGGGCCTGGTTTGCCAGCTACTCCCTGCCAAAGACAGTTGAAACAGTTTCAGTATTCATCATATCACTGAAAATTATGAATCTGATGCTGAGAGATGGGCGCTCATGCAAGAATATTTATATTAGATCAGAAAAGTATCCTTATATATCATACCCGTGCACCTTTCTCTCCATTAGCACCTGGAAACCCAGGAAATCCAGTGGAACCCTACAATAATAAAAATGGTAAACAATGAATATGGTAATTAACATTTTTAGATACAAGCTGTAATTCTTTTGGAACACAGTGATTCTGACACAGCTGGTATTATTTAAATCAGCAATATAATTGAAAATGAACTTACAATGACATCTGAAATCCTGGAGGCATTGAAAGCATAAATTGATAAAATATATTTTAGTTTTTCACTTTATAAGTAAAATAATCAAATATTATTATATCTCATAAAATAGCAATGAAAGAACATTTTACAGAAAATATATTTTAACTTCTAATTCTACTTTACTTCAGCTCTAAAAAAATTATATTTTCAAAAGCATGAGTAGTCAAATATTAGAACAGGGATTTTATAAAACATTTTTTTCTGAATTTATATTACTGTATTTGTATACTTATCATTTTAGTTGAATATTTTCTACACTTTTAAAACTGGGATCAAATCATATAGACTAAAAACCTCCCTCCACCTTTTCTATTTGGTATCTAAACACAATTACATCTAACTAAGAGTCTATGTCAGACAGTCAAGCATAATAACCTTTTTTTGGAATTCTAAAGACATAAATGCAAGATTTATGTTTGTCATGCATCAGCTAAGTAAGTTTGATATATCACTTGTCCTCTTCAAGTAAAGTTTTTTCCTCTGCAAAATAAAAGCAATAATATACTTCTTACAGGTATTTTGAAATTTGTGGGAGATTGGAATAAGGAAACGCAGAGTATAAAAATGTTAATAATAGATAATAAATAATGATCTTAAAATGTAACAAGCACATAAAAGCATTATTTCATTTAGTCCACAAATGGCCACATTCTATAGATGGGATACAATATAATCACCAACAATCAAATTCCCCCATTTCATTGTATGCATATGTCTAAATTTTAATCTGTTTAGACAGTTATTTGATCATTTCTGTGATTGTTTTGCCTCATCATTGTATCATGAAATAGACCAAATTTGCGTTCAAATCCTTGCTCCTCAGCTTGCTAACTATGAGGCCCTGCAAAGGGGTGGGAGGAGGCTTCCAAATGCTTACTTTTCCCGTTTAGACTATTTTATGGATAAACGCAGTAATGTGTAACATGTCTAGCAGAGCCAATAGTAATAGGCATGCCAATTGCACACACTTCTCCATGAATGAGGGGAAATATAACAAAGCCTTCTTTGACTTGAATACATTCCTTGCTTTTTTGAATCCACTCATTTGCACTAAACTACCTCTAAAAATAATGTTTCTCCAAGTGATAAATGGCTCCTCTATATCAGGATAAATGACTTCTCTGTATCAGGATAAGCCAGAGTGGCTGCTAAAAATAGGGATTGTCAAGTCACACTCCAGACCTACTAAACTGAAACAGACTCTCTGACCATGAGGTCCAGGAATTTGCATTTTTAACAACTTCTCCAAATGACACGTACTGTGAAGTTTGAGAAGTCCTGGAAGCTGTATTCTTAGGTATGTCCAGTTAGGACAGCCAGGTGTAGAGTATTACCTACATGCAGGAAGTAACCATTTAGCTCTGTTCCCACTTTGAAGGCAGTGACTCTTGCACACTTAGCAGGCAGGCAGGATGCTACCAATTTATATTCCTCCACAATGCTATTAAAGCAGGTCAGGAAACCTGTATGTGACACCTTATGGTCATTGATGGTCAAAATAATAATCCTAACTATGCTGCTTTTAATGACCCTTTTCCCAATATAGTCTGATTCATGACTATAAAACAAACTTGTGATCAACCTGAGGACAATTGTTAGGTTGTGTAATATTCACATACTGGGGGGAAAAGTCTGCAAATTACATTTTTTGAAGGGCTTTCAAAGCCTCTTCTTTTTCTCTACAGAGAAATCAGATGAAGTTATATCTGATCAAATATTACTATGTGACTATTGTGAGAATTTGACAGAGGATTATAATCCAGTATGGAAATAAAAATTTGGGGTGAAACAAATATTTATTTCTGTCCTTATTAGAATAGATAACAAATCATATTTATAGATACCACCTTCAAAAAAATTGCTCGTATGTGCCAATTTTGGTTTTTTATAAATTTATTTTTTTACATAGTTTCTGCTCTAGGAAATTCATAGAAAACATGCAAAAATATCCAATCCACCAATTAAAAAGTTTGTAATACATGGGAATATTATTTTTCTTTTCCACATGAAGAATTACCACCTACATATTATAGGTGGTAATACATATAAGAAGTCACTTCCTATTTTTATATGGAAAAAACAAACAAAAGGCCAAAAGTCACAGGTTAAATGTGAAATGGCTCAGTCAATAAATGTAAATATTTCAAAATTATTTTACATGCTGTTTGAAAAATAAAAGTATCCTACCTTAAAATAGATTTTACTTTATGAAACAGCTATCCTTTTATAGTACATTTGGTGGGTGTCTTTTGAATACCCTTATGGTTTACATTGCTACTAAGACAACTGGATAAATTACAGTGTCCAAGTATAGTCCTTAAACTGCTTGAAAGAGCTTAGCAATCAAATTTCACTTTTAGTACAATAAAGATTTAAATTGATTAAAAATTCACTAGCTAGCACATAGGAAAATAATGTGAAGCTATCTTTGATCTTTGATGTGCTCATCACTTTTTGTTTTAGAACTAAGAAACCTAAAAGCTTTTTGATCATAGAAAAAACTAAGAAAAGCAACATAAAAATAAAGACCAAAATTCCAGGCATTTTGATAAAAGAGTAAAGAAAAATGTTGGATTCCTTTAGGAAGAAACATTCTCTTTATTCTGATGCATTTTGTAAATAAAATCAATTCAAAGAATACTGATCAGAGAATTGACTTAGGAAAAACTGGAAAAAAGTCAGAATTTCAAAGACACTAATAAAATTGTACTCATTCAAGTAATAGTATGAGAGTTTTCTATTTTTAAATCAAAACAAAATAACACTACATTTGCAATTCAATCAAGAATTCATGAAGTAATCTCGGGATAGCTTCAGGTCCTGGGATATGCAATGAATGCCTTCTTTTACTCTCAATATTTGTGAAAATGCTTGACATTTGAAAACAAGGGAACTGGGAGGCAGAGAAATATATTAAGACAATACTTAAAAGTTAAAAATCATTAATTAGTGTTCTGAATGTAGCCAGAAACATTTAAGTGATGTTTGTATTATTTTTAAATTATAGACAGCATGAATCTTATTTTAGAACAGCTCAATATATTTACCCTCTTCTACACAAAGAAATACAGATTTTTTTCAAAGCTCAATGAAAAATTATAAGGCAAAACTACACAGCAAGCCTAAAATAAAAGCCTAAAACATGACAATGAGTAAACACACCTACATGCAGTTCACCTTTGTCAGGGGGAAAAACATTTCATCTCCCATGATTATCTGTGAAACTTATTAATAAACATATGTTTAAGAATATTATATAACCAGGATTTGCCCTGTACACCCTATTTCTTCTGCTTGAATAGGTCAAGTCTGGATAAATAGGTAATAGATTGATATAGTCTCATGTATGTATCATTAAAAGAATGATATAACTACTCTGTTATTCATAATGAACATTTATATATTAATTTATTTAACCACCTTAATGTAACTACTCAAGGCATCAAGTGAAGCCTTAACAAAGTTTTACGATTAGTTTGAGAAAAATTAGTACACTGAGGTAGGTAAACACGCATTTTTAAAACCATCTTTCTATACTTAAAATATGTATATTTCAAATAGCTGAAAATGGTATTTGAGCGATACAGTGAATTGAATGGAGTGATATCTCCATGTCCAGATCTCTGGAACCTGTGAATGTTACCTTATTTGGATAAAAATCTCTTCCCCAATGTAATTAAATTAAGGGTCTTGAAATGAGACCATTCTGGATTACCTAGGTGGTCCCCAAATCCAATGACAAGTGTCCTTATAAAAGACAGAGTGGAGAATCCACAGAGACACTGAAAAAAAACGTGAATATAGAGAAGAGGCAAAGACCAGAGATACGCAGCCGCAAGCCAAGAAACCCGTGAGGCTGCCAGAAGCTGGAAAAGGAAATGACGGATTCTTTCTCAGAGCCTTTGCAAAGAGGGGGGTGGCCTGCCACTCCCTGATTTCCTACTGCTGGCCTCCAGAACTGTGAGAGAAGAAATCTGTGTTGTGTTAAGTCATTACATTTGTGGAGACTTGTTACGGCAACCCTGGGAAATAAATACATATGGAAATTAGGGTAAGAGAGGTATGAAATTTTTTCTAAAAAAAAAAAAAAGGAAGTGGTAATTCAAACCCTTAGGGTAATAAAAAGGAAATCAGAAGCTGTTATCCATTATTACATCCACTTAAAAACTTGCAGATACACTAGAATAGTTCTACTTATTCCAATTCAAGGAAGTAACAATTATGCCTTCCTTTCAAGATCTTATCTCCTCAAATACTCCAATCATTAACCATCTAGGCTCTCTGAGCTCCCCCACTCCAGGTACCCATTCACTCTATCATTTTCCCTAGTGAAATTATATTTTAAGTACTCATCATCTCTGTGGTGCAAACTGTAAGGTAATCGTATGTGATTAATTTTAAGTGTTTTTACACAATGTTGATAAACCATAAAAATCCAGCTAATTGTTTTACCTTTGGACCTTGTCTTCCTGGATATCCCGGCAATCCTGGAACTCCAAGTTTCCCCTAAAGTTAAAAAAAAAAATGGTAATAAAAGTACTCTAAGTTGAATTAAGTTTAAAAAGATAATTTTAATCACTTTTCTACATATTTGAACCCCACATTTGCTAACTCGAAAGGAAGATTTGCAAGTTTTTACCCTACTTTACTTTCGCTATATTTCTTCATGTGAATGGAAAAAGAAAATTGCTGCTTTCAACATATTTCTGATGCTATAATGCTGCCCAATTTCACCTATGTTGTATAAGTGACAGTGCCTTCTTTGGAGACATAGAACCTTGAGCTAAAGAGAACTCTAAACTCCTTGGTGAATTCTGAAGCACGACTAAAAAATATTCCTTAGCTTTTTCAACATTAAATACTACTTTAAGTTAGTTGATGTACTTGGAACAACATTTAGATTTTACCACTCTAACTAGACTAAATTTTTTTGATAAAGTCATTTTGTATATCCCAGTCTAAATATAAAGCAAGTGATCATGAGCTATTTAACTTTTTCTCAATGAATAATAAAATTTAAATAGATATACAAAGAAATTTGGAACTAAATTTTTTCTTTTATGCAAATATCTGGGAATATCTGGACTAATAAATATAATATGTCTTGAGAGCTATAGTTAATTATAGAGATATTTTTGCGTAGTGTTAATTCCTCCAGGTGAGTACTTGAATGTACAACTAATTTTGTTCCAGTGCAATGAAATTACCTCTTACTTGAAAATGCTAGAATAAAATTGTAAGTTATAATGAAGTACAATAATGTATAACAAATACTAAGCAGTTTAAAACATTATAATAACAAAATTAGCCTCTCAAAATTTCTTTCTGAAGAAAGCATTAATAAGAAAATACAAGTAGAAAGATAAAATAAATTAATTGAATAAAATATATTTGTGGAAATTTCCTATACATTATTTTCCTTTATAAGATACTTATAAAAGCATATTTCATTTATAAATTATTTATTAATGTCTCAAACAGTAGCAAGCATAAAGAATCAGTATTCCCAATGTATATTCAAAAAAATAAGGAAAGAAACAAACATAAGTCCAAATTAATATATGTAATGTTAAAAGATGAGTAGAACTTTATGACTACTTTACCAGATGAAGAAAGGCAAGAAATTAAGAACATATTTTATGAGGTTTGTTATTATCTATTGAACTAAAGAGTTGTCCGAGTCACAATCAACACTGCATAGATAAGTAGTCTTCAGATTGAAAATATGCAAAAAAACTCTTAAGAAGCATACTTTTAATGATGTCCCCTTGGATACATCGAGTCATCATAACTTGTTTTACGCCATCAATTTCAAGGTTAAGGAAATTCTCTAGCTATGATCACAAGCTATTGTGTTCTGTGCTAGCTACTACATTAGAATTATACTCTTATTCATTTCAGAGTCATTTTAAAATAAATGCAGACAGAAAATTTATATTTTCAATATGATGATAGGCACCTACCATAAAGGGACAAATACCAAGGAAATATCATAGAGTAAGAATTGTGAAGCAGTTTAAACTCCTGATGTCTCAGAATAGTTTATGTGAACATTTACACATAATAAAGAAGGGCTCAGACGGCAGGAAAGTCCCAGAATAACTGGCAACTGAGCATGTTAAATGGAAGGGCCTAAAGGACTAGGAAACCCTCGTTTGTCCCTGATTTTTTCACCCGCTGCTTATACACGATGACGTTGTTCATCAATTCACAAATGACAGCTTTGTCCAAGTGTGAAATTCTAGAAGTTTCAAGGTGTGAAACTGTATAAGAACTGTCACATCAGATAATAATGACATGAGGAAATATTTTTATATTTGTCTATTCACAATCTCTATATACCTATACCTATATACCACATACCTCTCTATAATACCTATATAATATATTTGCTTTCTGGGATTGAATGCCAGGAAGTGGGCAAAATTATACTTTTCTTAAATAGCAAAGAATTCATCTTGTAGAATAATGACATGATTACTGTAGAAAATGGAAACATATATGTAAAAAAGGGGAACCATTCAAATTATACCAGCAAAAGATTATTATTATTTATATTTTGCTTTAGTGTACATAATGGGATAACACTTGTCATAGACATTTATAGTTTTTTTTTCCTTTAAAATCACAGTACATTACCAATAGTTCACCATATCACTAAATAGTCTATGAAGGCATAATTGTAATGTTCTTTAATATTATATTTAAATGTAATAGTGGCAAATATTGTTGACTTAATTCATAATGCCCAGCGTCTCTCAAATCAATGAATATTAGAATTATCTGGGGACATCTGAAAACATAATGATGTCTGTGTCAACACAAGATTAAAATTAAAGTCTTTTGAAGTTGGGTCTGATGACAGTATTTTTTAAAACACCTATCCTGTGAAAACAGATGTGTAAGTGCAAAAAATAGAAAAATGTATATTTTCGTTTGAGGGGCAAAGATAATTTTACTTGGTCCAAAACCCTAAGTAGATCACTTCCATTTATTCTTTCATCTTTTAACCACACTCAAATTCTCCAGAGCTGTAAGAGTGGATTCTCCTGCATGGCCTAGGATAGCAGAAGAGACTAGAGGGGATAAGTCCAAAAAGATAGATGTACCCATCTCAGCAGTTTTAATAGAAATTTAATAGAATCCTCTAGATTTCTGACATCAGTGATTGAAACCATTTTAAAATGATAATGGCGCATCACCTGCCAGAGGACCTGTCCACGTGAAGTCATTTACTAACCTTTTCTCCTGCCTGACCAGCAGGACCAGGGTCTCCAGTTGGGCCTGCTCGACCCTTGGGGCCTTCGGGGCCATCTTCCCCTCTGGGGCCTAGTTGACCAACTTCTCCCTACATAACAGAACAGCATTCTTGTAACTTACAACATATCTGGAGATGGAAGGGCATAGAGTACATCATATCAGAAAGTCAGATTCCTCAACTCTTGGTCTGTTTACCCATGTTTTGTTTATGACAAAGAGGTTGCATCGCTCTTTCTGTTATTGAATAAAGAACTCAATATAGTCTGATATTAGAAAACTTACAGAAGCCTGATGCTACCATATATGACATTAGTTGCTTTTAATACATCTGTGTTGCATGGTGTATTAAATATGATTAAATATGATATTAGTTATAAAATAAATCTTCCCCAAAAAGTATTTAATTTGCCTTATATAACTCATATTTTGTTTTCCAGAACTCATCACCGGAAAAAATATACTATTTCACACTCAAAAATTCAAGACCACCATATAATGAAAATTCATGAAAGTTTCAGACATATAGTTTCCAGGCAGCATAGCTCACTATGTATGAACAAATGTTAGAAATAGCTACTTAAAAGAAATAACGTGATCATAATTTTCTAAAGTTGTGTGTAGAAACAATAATACATGTGGGTGTGCATACACACGTGTCAGTTATGGAACTTACGGAAATAAAACACCTAAAAAACAATTAATACTACACCATCTCCACAAAAATTTAAATGCTCACTCTATATAAAAACCTAAACGCGGGGAGGGCAAAGGCAATATATGTAACCTAAACATTTGTACCCCTGTAATACGCTGAAATTAAAAAAAAAAAACCTAAATGAGCAAAGTCTCACATAGAACTAGCTTCTTTATTTATCCTGTGCTTGGTATATTGAAAGATAAGAAAAGGAAAAGAATACACACACACGCATGCGTATATAATTTTATGTACTAGTGCATTTTTTTTACTTACTCTATCACCTTTAAGACCCATGTCACCTTTGAATCCAGGAAAACCATCTTCACCCTAAAAAATATAAGGAATAAAATAGTTTAATCTGTTATTCGGAATAATCTAAAACATGGCTAAATAAAATATGAGTGCTGATAATTACGGGAAATGGATTTTGAGTCATGTAAATTCTAGTTGTGTAACTTCTCCATATTCCAACTCCTGCCACATACTCTCATCTCTACTATCCATAATTATTGGCTATAAATTACTCTGGGAAATTCTTCACGAATGTGTCCATTAAATCTTCTCTTTTATAATCTTTTATAATAACATGCATTCTGTGCTATTTGAACAAAAAAACACAAATATTTTTTAAATAATTATTACTTTAACTTTGGGTTACAAGCACTTTGGACTACCAAATAAAATGATGGTCCCCTTAATTTAATAATTTATATCTATGAATTTTATATCATGTATTTTTTATCATGTACTTTCAATAAATGCCTTCTAGTGCAATTTGCTTTCTGTCTTACAATCTCTTTTCAGATGAAATTAATTATTAAAAAATGCAATTAATAGCATCCTTTACATTGTGGTACTATACGCACAGAGCTATGATGCTGAACACTGGGCATCCCTTAATAAAGAGAGAAGAAATTTTGGCTATGGAAATATTTCCTACTGTTCTTAGTGAAATCTGGACTTTTAAGTAAGTAAGCTTCCTAAACAACCTCACTCGCTCTTAATTTCAAGAAAAAATTAAGTGCCTAAGGAATAATCATTCATGTGTTCAATAACATTAATTGAGCAATTACTCTGTTGAAAATGCAGTGAAGTGCTTTGAGACTTTTGTTTACTAACAAAAACAACGTGGAACATTTGTAATCACTTTGGTACAGATGATGCAGAATAGGTGTTCAGAGAAGACAAGATGATGATGATAAAGATGATGATGGTGGTGCCGGTGGTGCTTGTGGTGAGGAAAGAACTGAATGGGGAAAGGTTTGTTGGGGGAGTTGTTACTTCAGTTGGTGACAGGAAATGGATCTGACTTGCAGATTTTCAGGAAAGAACACTGAGTATAAAAACAAAGCTAGGAAGGACAGGCGCATATACCTGCACATCCTGCTGTAAAAATGACCCCTCTAAAACACAAAACTGATCGTATCTATTTTTACTTTAAAATACCTCAATGGTTCCAAATTGCTAACAATTTATATAATTCCCCTCCCCGCCCTCCATGTCTAGCCCTTCTTCACCTCTTTTTAGTCTATTGTCTTGAATTCCCCTTCACCCCCACCCAAGACTCTGGGATTGAGTTCTAGAAAAACAGGATTATTTGTGTTCTCTTTTGTGATACATCTGCAAATCCTTTCCCTTCCCTGTCCATCTGGAGATACTTTGCTCTTCTTTCAAGACTCAGCTGATAATTCTGCTATTAAGTTTTCCCTGACATCAATCTTATCCTCCTAAAATTAACCTCTCCACCCTGTGTACCTCCATCAAACATTTATTTTTGCAACAATATTCCATAATGCGTTTAGTAGATCATAGATAGGTTGCTTTGCTTCTCCTAAATGGTAGAAGAATCATGCCTAGTTAACCTTTGAGTCTCCCAGTGCCTTAATACATTTTTTACTTTCGATAACTATGATGTTCAATAAATGTTTACTAAATGCCTAAGTGTGAGTTTGGCAAGGTATACTAAAGTTCAGAAAATACAAAATACAAGGTAATTATGGATATATGAGCCCTAAAACTGGAAAAGGGATCCAAACTGGTATCTCATCTAACTCAAAGAATTCTGACTGGCCTAGAATTTTTCTTCAAGAGAAAAGCATGATGTTTTCAATATTCTGGTCATAAAGTACCCTTGCAAGGGCCAAGATGCTCTCTGCACTGCATGCAACTGGGCAATGGCAGAGGTTGGACAGCTGAAAATGACCACTTACTTCCTGTTGACTATTGTCTTCATTACCTTCTCACCAGAGAGAAACGTAATTACACAGTTGCCAGGTTTAGTTTAAAGAATACTGCGCTCTGTGTCTAAAAATCACTAAGAGTTTTTAAGATTGTTTCAGACAGAGATTTCTTTATTTATTCGTTTATTTATTTATTGAGAACCCAGTGGACAGGACGTTATTTCTGTCTTGTCTTTCTTTTCAACATATTCACGATTTAAAAAATTAATTGAATGATTCAAATTAGGTATATCCTTACAACAGATGTCATTTTTTTAACAAGTGACATATCATGTTATTGATATTCTCAGTACTAAAACGGTCAGATCTGAAGTAATCTGAAGGATTAAAAAAAACAAAGAAATATAGTTTTAGAAGATGTGTAAAAGAAGAATTCACCTATGCCATTTGGTTTATCAGGCTGTGTTGCTTCAGGTTTAAAGGACAAATCTGAGACTAAAACATGGAAAATTTTAAGTATAGGGTACTAGCTTGCTATTTCATCTTTAGTTAACACGAACATCATTGTATATTTTTTAAAAATTTGAATTCCTTCTTTATCTCTTATGAGATAAATAATCATTTATCTTTCATACTAAGAAAAACAAAATAAATAATGTATACTAAAAATTCATCAGGACTTGATCTTTCACAGAGTTTGAAAATAGGGAAGATTCTTACCATTAAAAATTTTCCATTAATATTTATATAGAATTTCTCTAAATCTGTAATTTGGAGATCCAAACTGTATTCTGTAATACGATGCCATTGAGTACTTAATGGTATATTGGATAGAAAAAAAGGTATAGCTGAAAAATACCTTGGAGATGTTCTAAGGGTATCTCTTCATTTTACAGACTTAAAAGGAGGCTCAGAGAATGTTATCTTTTGTTTTACACATCTAGTTAGTACGAGAACCTAGAGCTTTTGATTCTCAATTTAAAATTTTAGTTATTTCCCTTTATATACTTGTTTCTTCTGAGACCATACATACTGAAACATGTAATCTCAAGATGTTTTCCTACATACAAGCAATATATGTTTATTTTTTCCCTGTTTCTCCTCACATATGTCTCATCATCTGTCATTTTATTTACCTCTGTCCCTTTGCAACTATCCCTCCTCCCAGCAAATTCACAACATCCACACCACAATTAAACACCTTTCTTTTAAACACTGTCCCTGCCCCACTGAAACCTCTTGGTGGGCACTAATTCCAGAGAAAAAAAAATTAATTGACACTTAAATGTCTTAACTAAAAAAAATTCTAAACTAAGACAGTATTTTTTTAGTACAAGCAATCTACAAATTAGACGTTAAACCCTCCCTGAACTACCATTGTGCTCAGCTGTCAACTCAGCAAGACACTGGCAGCCCTCCCTTGGTATCCTGGAGGGGTGACTGATCCCAGGGCCACTTGCAATTACCAAAAGCTATGGATGCTCAAGGCTCTAATACAAAATGGCATATTATTTGTGTGTAACCTGGTCACATCCTTCTGTATACTTTAAATCGTCTCTAGATTACATGTAATAAATACCTGATACAATTTAAATTTTATGTAAATAGGTGTTATACTGTATTGTTATTTGTATTACTTTTATTGTTGTATTGTATTTTTCTCTTTTATTGTTTTCAAATATTTTTGATCTGTGGTTGGTTTAATCCGTGAGTGCAAAACCCACAGATACAGAGGGCCGACTGCTATTATGAAGTTTGTCTACTAATACAATAACCAGTATGACTTGAGATTTCCATAAAGTAGATGAGGTAATACAAAACCTATAACATTTTTCATATAGTAAAACTGACAACATAGTTGTATACCTTTAGTGTATCCCAGTAGCTTTTTTTTATATAAACAAATTATAATGGATATAATAAATCCATCCCTCCTTGTTTCTCATTCCCTATTGTTACTAAATCTAAACAAGGGGCTTTTCATAGCATTATAACTATGAAAATCAATGACTGTCCTTGATATAAATATTAATCATATTAACAATAACAATAAAATTACTATTCAAATATACATGTATCTCACCAAATCTACTAACATCTATAATATAAACCTATATGTTGTTTTAAATTTTGTAATGTCATTTTGTAGTAAGAATTAATCCAATACTGATTCTTAGTAATACCATTCTCTTTGCATTTTAACATAATATTTAAAGGATTTGGGGCTCTAAACTCATATTAAACATTTACCTAAAAAAAAAAATCTGAATTTCATGTTTTTTGGACAAGGCTAATTAAATTAAAAATGCCCTATCCATTCATAGTCTTAAATACATTCTTTCATATATCTCTGATTTTAATTTTTATCTCTCTCTTATTAACACTTTTACGTTATGTGTAACATCACATAGGAAGACTTCTTCTTTTCCCAGTTGGTTTAGGGTAGTACTTCTAACTGTCATGTTTTGTGCTGCATTTCCATTTATAAATTTTGGGGATTTCAGTAGAGAAAAAAGGAATAAACATTCCTCTGTTATGCATCTAACTGGATAATGTCCAAACCCTGTAGCAAATCCACTCATAAGGTCAATCCTATGATTTATTAAAGTTAAACACATGTAAAAAAAAATGGGGTAGGGGGGCAGTAGGCATCCAGGACTAATTCTGCTTATGATATATTTTAGTTTCTATTTTATAATTTAGTCTTTACCTCATAATACAAGACATTGCGTTTTTTAAAGTTTTTAAGTTTCCAGAATACAGGGTTCAAAATTAGACTACCATTGTGTAGTATGAAAGTGATCACTCCATATATTTGAGAAATGAAATATCTGTTGAATAAATTTAAATTTGGGTATAATAGAGACACAAAAACTTAAACAATTATATTTTACCTTTTCACCTTTAGATCCCTTGAGACCTCTGACACCATCTGCTCCCTATGGAATAAAGTAGAAGTATTAAATAACTATAACATTTCACATTAAAAGTAAATAATGTGAAAACAATTTAACAATTACCTTTACTCCCCGGGGGCCAGGGTAGCCAATAGGACCCTGTGGGCCAGGAGGACCCTGAAAAAGATTCATTGCAACTTAAACATCTAATACGTTGAAAGAGCTACTAATTCATGTACCTTAATTTTAGCAAATAATCAACAAAAATATGGTATTTTTCTACTACTAATACTTGGTAAAGATTTCTTGGGTAGTTTTTCCTTTGTTTCTAGAGTCAGATATGGTGAACAAACCATGCGACTAGCACTACCCACTCCAAACTTATTAAATCATATATTCATGCTAAAAATAGATATTTAAATGAACTGAGACAAATATAAGTATGTAAAATAATATAAACAATTATATAATTAATAACTAAGGTTTTAACCTGAAAAATATGCTATGCTCAATGTCTACAGTAGACAGTTATTGATTAACCAACAGCATCAATAGTTTCTAATAGAAAATTTGTATAAATTTATAGAATTCACATCATCAAGAATATGATCAAAATTATATATATTTTCCAGAGCTGGCTTTATTTCTCTAGACTCCCTAAAGGCAACATTATATAAAATATAATTTATAATTTCTGCAGCAATGCTGAGACTTTTAATGCTATTTTAAACGAATCCCAAACTAACAACTCTAAACAAAAATGATCCTACCCCTGCTACTGTAATCCAAAGTCATCCTAACAGTGAATACGCTTTTATCATATTTCACTTAGATATTTTAAAAGCTATTGTTCCTAAATGTAATGTCCTCTCAGCTAAAGGATACCAGAAAGTCATAATCAATAATAAAATTGGGGTAATAATAAAATTACCTAAGCAGTTTAATGATATTTGATAATTCTTGTCCAATTTCATTGTTACATGATGTTATCATATACTCCACATATAATATATACACAGAATGTAGATCTATTCCTGATCATGAGGATATTTTAAAAAAAAGTAAAAAACACAAACTAATTTATAAAATTATTAACACAAAATTAAAAATTATCTGAGGCACATGTGTTTATTATACAAAAAATATAACAATTTCTATTTAAATAAGTTCTTTAGAAAGCAGACATATATATAGGTAGAGATAAAATATTTTCTAGTGTTTATTTTCTATTACATCCCTAAGTGATCAAAGAAGAATATATGTACTATAGAGATGACCAGATTAACTCAACTTTCTCTTAAAGATAAGTTGACAGGACATTGAAATGGATACTTTGGAACCTACCAGAGCACCCTTTTCTCCAGACTGGCCTTCTTTTCCAGGATGACCCTATATTTAGCAAAAATATATACTGATCAGATGCAACATTAATGGTATTTGATAAAACTATGAAATGGTTCCTTTTAAGTCTATTTATATCTTATTCTTTAAGTTTCAAAAAATATTGAACACTTTTGCATCAGTATATATGGCTTAAAATAACATTGAAAACTGTGGTATTTGGAAGTACACATAATAAGCTTATATTTGATGGATGTATGTTTCATCAAATTCATAACGCATTTGAGAAGGCTTGGAAAAAGTACATAAAACAATACATACCATTCGTTAACAATTCAATCTGTCTCAATTAGAGTCTTACATAAAGGTAATTAAATTTCTCTTATGTTTTGCATATTGATCAAATTATTTTACATGCACCTTCAAAAGGAACCTAAGGCATGTATATGGGACATCTGAAAATATAGCAAGATTATAAATACTAATAGTGTTAATAATCAACTTATTGAGATTCAGTAAATAAAAATTTACAGTTATTACAATTATACTCAATAACAAGTAGAGGCAGAGTGAAAAATTTTGTCTCCTAGCTCTCAAAAATCTACATAGTTTGAAGAGAAAAGAAATCCATAAATCACAATTTTTTAAAAATAACAACTATAGAGATTACATAATTATATTATTTATTACTATGTGAGGAGAAATAATAAATGTTGCTATATTTCCAGAAAAGGAGGAAAGGCTGAGGAATTTTCATGGAAGATGTCTGAGGAAATTTATGAACGGTAGGGAATTTCACCTGGACTCTTAGAAAGAAAACAGGTACTTGGGAAAGGAGAAGAGGTTGGAGTTGGGATTTCTATGGAAAAAAATAGACATATGGAAAGGCATAGTGACTTAGAAAACTTAGAGCATGCTGAGAAAATGTGATTGGACATATTTCCTGTAGCTATTCATTCTTGAGGCAGTAGGAAAATATGAAATTCTGGAAAGGTTCTGGCCTGGAGTGCCAGATTGCGTTTATGCAAAGGCAACTGTGGGCTCATTAAAGAATTTGCAATATGGAAGTGATGTAATGGTATTTTAGAGAGATCATTGTTTAATTACTGGCTCAATTTGTTTTTACTACTAACTTCATACATTCATTTCTAAAACATAGGTAAAAATCTATTTTTGAAGATAACGTTTAGAAATTTTAATAACTAGGTAGCTGTTAACTTACAGGAGGCCCATCGGCACCAGGAAGTCCACCAAGCCCTGGTTTTCCTTGTGGTCCCTTATCAAATAGAGAAACAGAATATTTTATTTAAAAAAAATGAAAATAATGAAAAATTCTGATTTGTACATATACTGCTAATACAATTCTTGAGTCACTAACTACTATTTATAAGTGACAAAGACTTAAGTTTTAACATTATGTGGAAGAAATGGTATACAAAGATAATTAAAAATCAAATTTAAACATGCCAAAAATATGTCTTTTTAGTCTGCTTAGTAGTCATAAATGCATCCTTTTTTTAAATTAGTTTTTGAATATCACAATAGACTAGAGCTTAGAGAATAAACAGGAAACAATATATGTCAGAAATCCATTGATTTATATTGTTGAAGAGGTAACCATTGGATATTTCATCTATATATCAATAAGTGCAAATTTAAAAAATTATATAGTAACATTGATTTAAGAAATATGTTACAGTGTGATAGTTATCCATAGGACATGAAGAAAAATAAATCTATTTGGATGTTAAAAGAACATTTCCTAATATGCAACTAACAAATAATAACAAAGTACCCAGTCAGCAGATCACTCCAATCCCTATTTAATCACAGAGGATTTCAAATCTCATTTAACTTTCCCAATGCTAACTTTGGACCATGGCAAGAAATGCCATTTCAAGAAGTAGATCCTTTCTTGGGAGAAAAGTAGGCAGTCTGCTGAGAATATTAACTTTATCACTTCCTCAATACCAAAAGCATTATTGTTTACTGGTCAAGTTATCAGCCAGGATTTTGAAACAATAGAAAGGGCAAGGATATTTCAGCAAGCATAAATGCTCGGCATGGTTTAAAGTTTTTCCATTCTCAAGGAGTATTTAGGATAAGCATTGTATTCACCTTGGCTAATATTACAGAATTTTACAAGAAAGCCTCAATTAAATCAGTATAAAACAAACAAGCAAAAACCCTTAAAGGTAAACTTTAAATTGAATCAATTCAGATTTATAACTGAAATTAATTATATTTCTTTTAAAGAACTTAAAAATTTCAATCTTCTTCACCAGTCAGCAAAGTCATATTCAGTCAAGTAACTTAATACTGTGTAATAATTATTACACAACATTAAGTCTTTGAGGGCATCATTTTGCCTGTCACTTACATTACTTTTTGTTCTAAAGACAATAGATTTATTTCTTCAAAACAAAATGCAATGCACAAAGAACTATTACATTAATGATGATGATCAGCAGATGTGATATTTTTATGGCAATAACCTTGTGGGCAATACTACACAAATTTTTTTGTGTTGTTATATATTTGCGGGTAGACAAGAAATGTTAAAACTTTTGTACTATAACATGATTTTTAAGTCAAATTAAAATCGATTATCTCTTTTAGAATAGAAATTCATGACAACAGAATGGTTTGTCTGCTTCCTTAACCGCTTGCTGTTTCCGTGGAGAGAGAGGAATAAAACTGAATGAATGTCATAGTTTTTAGATTTTAACAAAATAGTAGAAATTATTGAGTGCATCTATGCACTATGATAAACAATTTATGTATTATCTACATTCTCAAAGAGTTTCTTGAAACATTATCATCTAAGAGTTTAGGTAAATTAAGCAATGTTAATGTGTGAGAGTGTTGCAATCTGAATGAACCCAGGCATGCACCCAGGTCTTCAAATTCCCTTCCTTTAACTAGTATTTATTTTGTGTCCTGCTATTTCATACTGGGCTCGTAGAGTTATGCAACATCATTTGTTTTCTGTAAAGCAATTAATATATGAATGATATAAATTTTGAACTCATAAATAACAGAAAATATTCAGTATGTTTATTTTTAAAATAAGGTGAACAATGATTTTGTCACATATGCACTAGATTCAGAAAAAAACAAATAGGTGTCTTATCCATTTTCATTCATTAACTTAAACTTGATGAAATATTTTATCACAAATATAATAAAAGCATAGGCTATAATAACTTAGGACAAAATGCATAAAGTTTTTGAATATTAAAAATATATGACATTATTAAATTATATTTAGTTTTATATCATGATATAATTTTTAAAAATTACTGTTCCCCAAGTCTTGGCAGACAAGATTGTTGAGCCAGAATAAATAGATCATAGAGTATCATAAACATATAAAAGTAATAACTTTTTAATATAGATACAATAAATATAAAATATATACTATAGATGCATTATAATTAAAAGATGTTTCCCTCATGTTCTTAAGTTGCTTTATCTTTCTGATGGAAATAGATTGTCTTTGAACCTACAAGCTTAATATGTTCAGATCAAAGACAGAAGCAGTATATACTTAGGACAGTTCTCTTCTTACCACCATTAAGTGCTGTGAACCAGATCCTATATTTTACCTCTGGCTCAGCAAAGGGAATTCAAATATATCAGCTTTCCCTAAGAGAAAATTCTTCTTAATAATCCAGTGCTAACATGACAAAATCATAGTGAAAAATTTAATGGGTGCATGTTTCAAGTACAATTTATAATAAATATAGCACGCTTATGATGAGCTAATCTAAAATATTAGATTGGCCCAGATTAACATCTTTGATCTAAAGCAAAGATTTAAAATCACCGTTAGAACCAAACATCTGCAACTATATAGAAAACATTCCAGAAAAAGGTACTTTAATGAGCACTTAAATCTGGTACATCAACTCTTACAACTCAGTAATAAGATATTATTAGAATATTACCATAGAATTTGAATAAATATTTTACCAAAGAGGTTATAGAAATGGCCAATAAGCACATGGAAAGATGTTCAAATCACTAGTGATCATAGGGAAATGCAAATTATAACCACAAGGAGTTACCATTTCACACCAAAAAGAACTGACATAATGAAGAAAACAGACCATAACAAGTTATTAGTGAAGATGTGGAGAAACCAGTACCCTCATCCATTGCTGATGGCAAGGAAAAAATGTGCAAAAACTTTGAAAAACAATTTTGGAAACTTCTTAAATTTTAAACATAAGTTTACTATATGACCCAGGAATTCCACTTCTAAGCACATACCAAAAAGAAAAGAAAGCATATCTACACAAAGCCTGGAATGCAAACAGTCACAGCAATACTATTTTATGGACAATAGCTAAAAAGTATAAACTACCCATGTGCTAGCAACTGCTGAATAAGTAAACAGAACCTGGCGTATCCAGTCAATAGAATACTATTAGGCAATAAAAAGGAGCAAAGTACTGATATATGTATACTACAACGTGGATAAACCTCAAAAACATGCCAAATAAAGGAAGCCAGATATAAAGGTCACTTAACTTTATTCATTCATCTGATTAAAACCGTGTATTAAATTCATTCAGATATTTCATTCACATGAAACATTCAGAAAAGGAAAATCCATAGAGACAGAAAGTAGATCAGTTGTTGTCTACATTTGGGGGTGGAAACAGGGACTGCAAATTGACACAAATATTCTTCTGGAGTGGTATAAATAGTCTAAAAGTTAGATTGTGGCACAACTTTGTAAATTTACTAAAAGTCATTGACATGTGCTTTTAAAACCAGTGAAATTTTACAGTATGTAAATTACACCACAGTAAAGCTGTTAATGGTTTTTAAAAAGTTGATATGTTCACAGAAATCAACAAAAATAAGGCAAAAAAAAAAGTGTTAGAAAGAGCCAGCTACCAATTGTGCTGTAACTACAGGAAACAACATATTACTCAGGGAATTTGGCAGAGGAGAGCAGGGAAAAGACATCTCTTTAATTAAAAATTTATTCCTGTTTTGATCCAGACATTGAGTTATTAACAAGAACATCATTTGCCATTCATACATGAGAAATGGTGACAATGACAACCTCACAATTTTCCCTTAATCAGATCTTGCTATGAACCCTTTGTCACAAGCAAACCTAATTACATTTTTCAAATAATGAGAAAGAAAAGAGAACCAAAATAAAGACAAAACATCCACTCCTACCAGGACGTTTTTGAAATTAATATAGCTGAGAATGTCACATTTGGAAACTGTCCAAAGAGTAACTCTGAAATTTTATCACTCATAGTTTAAAGATGTATGAATGAATTCTCCCCACACCGTACTCACATGGTTTAACTCCAGATTAATTTCTTATGTGCTGAGCCATCTAGATATCTTAACAGAAACAGAAGGCAGGCCTTACACCTGCCTAAGGTTGTTAACCCTGGACTTGTTTATCAGGCATTACCAGAACAACAGAGTAACTTACTTTTTCACCAGGGGGACCAATGGGACCTTGTGGACCAGGAAGACCCTATTTTAAAAGAATTTATTTCATATGTCAGGAATCACATCACAAGAATACACTTTTAAAATAGTAAATTATTAGCTCTCTATTGCATGTGACATTAATTATAAAAATCTATATATATCCCCCACACTCCCCGAAGAGTTTTGGAACACTGTGAGGAGCTTTACATGAGCTACTTTTTTTGCAAAGGGACTGCAACGTGATGCTATTCAGAACTCTCCGGTATACAGGTGTGGCTTCTTGTCCTAGCATTCCCTAAACACTAAATGACTCATTTTTCTCTTGGAAAAAAAGGAGGCTCTGTAAGTTTGCTCAAATTAAAAAAAAAAAAAAAAAAGGAAAAAATATATCTTCCTATGGTTACATTTTAAACATTGTTTTCCATACACAGAAAATTTTGAGGCTGTCAATTTTCTTTTGAATAGATAACCACTTTACCCCCATGATTTCAAAGGAGCTCCAATGGGTTGACTTACTTGAGGTCCTGGATTTCCTTGCTGACCTGGAGGTCCAGGCTCCCCTTGGGGACCCTGCCACAGGAAAATATACAGAGTCTTTAATAGGGCTATTTCACAAAATATGTTTTATTTTTTCTTCACAATTGGGAAATAGCCATCGAATCAGTTTTCCCTCAAAGGAATTTGGAAAATATTGCAAAATATTAATGCTAGCAGTAATTAACATATTTACCAAAATGTAAGAAATCTTTAGATTTAGCATCAAAATGGTTTGTTAGTACTCAGATTCAAAGATGAATTATGTCATGGACATACTACATGCTACATGCTACATACCATGTTCCCTTTTGGTCCTGTGGGGCCATCTACACCAGCCATGCCCTTCAATGAAGAAAATAGTATGTATGGTTGTTTATAAATTTAGACGCTAAAACAGAAAATCAAAAAGACTAATCTAATAGCATGACATCCACTAGCCTAAGATGACTAAAAATTATTTTAGGATTTAATGGAAACATGAAAATGACAAGAACTAGCCTCCGCTATCCATGTCCACATTGGAGACAATCTAGCAACATTTCCCATCGCATGCTGGAGATTCAACATGAAATCAATAAGATAGATAACCAAGAGGAAAAAAAACACAAATGGGGGAGAGAATGATCAGTTATGCAACATCATTAGATCTTAGAATATTACAAGGTAGTAAACTCTTAGCTGTCTACTGAGAACTTAAACGACCTATCAGCTTTAAAGAGTTTGGCAACAGTTTTTCCCTAGAAAATCCTGAATGTCTCTAGCAATACATACAGGCTGCCCTGGTGGTCCCGGAGTTCCCCTTGGTCCCAGCAAACCTCGTGGACCCTAGGAGGAACAAGAGAGGATGTCTTCATAAGAAATAGCCTCAAAACATGCCTTTTCCTCTGAAAAAATTCTAAAGTAATGTTTGGAGTAAAAATATTTGCATATCTTCTCTTAACACTCTGAAAGTGATATTTAAAACACCATGTTTATGAAACATAAATATGTAGTGTTTATACTGATCCAAAAGCCAAAATAGATTAACAGTGAGTCTTTGGTACATAAACTGTGTATCTTTTAGTCTATAAATTTACATACGCATCACCAAGGAAATGTTTAAAATAGAAAATAGTTTAATACTTTAAGGCACTTTTGAATGGCAACACTGAATCTTAGTATTCAGTCAGATAGACAACACAAATAGAATAGTCTGGAATCTCATTTATTTTACATTTAGGCAAATTCCATCTTGAGATAGCATTCATTGAGGGATAGAAACAGACAGCTGGATAACTAAATATGCAGGTTAAAGAAAGCATTCTTGAGAGAAGATTTCTTAAATTATTACTATTTACACGTCCTCTCACCTCCTCTTTTCATTCCCCCTCCTCCACCTGCTTACCTTCTTTAACTTCTTTAGAAAAGTCAATACAATAATTTACTGTCTCTCCCATTTGCTTGAACTTATTTGACTTTTTAACTAAAGATGTTACATTCCACATTTTTCTTTCAATTTTCTAAGATTTTTCTCTATGACAAAAGAGGAGTTCTCTGTATTTTTTTACATGACAATTATCTGGTTAGCTTAGGCAAGACTGCGACATTTACCTGAGCTTATTATTGCTTTTATATGTGTGATACCAGACACAATTACTCAAAAACAGAAATATTGTTATTTAAAAAGAAACAAAAAAAGTTGCTTACAGCTTCACCTGGAAGACCCCTTGGTCCTATTTCTCCATCTTCTCCCTGTCATTGACAAAATGAACAGGAGGGTAGAGCATTTAGACAATGTGCCATTTCAGCACGATTTTGTTCTCTTATGTTTTAATTTTAAATATTTATTTAAAAAAATGGCAAAAAGTCTTAATATACCCTCATTCCATCATCACCAGGAGGACCTGGAGGACCTTGGGGACCTCGTTCACCCTATTAAATAAATATGAATATGATTAGCATATGAAATAAGCAGAATGTTTACAAATCTATCAGGTAGCCACCCTAACCAAATATAACAGGGCATTTGGCAAGAAAAACTTATATTTTCTTTGCTTGCCTCAGAGCACTTCGCAGATTAATTATAATTTCACAACTTCAACTGGCTTTACATATTGGTATGCTAGGAAAAATATTCCCTCAATTTTCAATGCAAAAAGTTTATAAAAAATAAACACCTAAAATGATTTTCAGACATTTAGTTATTACAAGCTAAACCATTTAGAAATTATTTTGCTAAAAATTGTTTTAAACATGGAAACACTTTGGTAATTTTACCTTAAATATTCTCTACTTCTAAGTAATTTATATTAAATCAGCACAACTCACAAGTACTAAAGGAATTTTGGATTTTTTAAAAAAGACAAAATTATATATTAATCTTGATGTCTTAGGCATACACTAGATATCTGGCTAAACATTCATAGAGTTCTCTTTTCTTTTTCCCTTTTTTTCTTCTCCGATTTACTTGAAGTTTGTCTTAACTTCATTCTTAACTTCTGGTAAAGAAAGCAGTGAAAATCCAAAGCTGATCTTTCCTTGAGAGATTGTCTCTTTAATTCTCCACTAAATATATCTACTGGATTACTATTCAGCATGGTGCTTTGTTTAGTCTTAGCAAATTATAAGCTCTGGCATTGGACTGAAAGCTCATATCATCAAAAAGAAATTATATAGTGTCTAGTATATTATTATATTAATGACAGACTGACTACAGATGTTTTCTTTTGAGTATATTTCCACAGACAAAATGTAAAAGGGAAATTAAGACAATTATCAAAAAACTAGAGCAAAATTAAATATCCACAGTTGCTCTTCTAGTAATGTGATATTTTCCACATACATGTACATAAAGATTCTACCTCAATTTATGTTTGTGTACTAGGAGTACTTTAGTGTCTAAAAATAATCAAAGAACTTACATTGATGGCACATGTATAATTTTGCCTTTCTCCAAGTATCTATTAGATATTATAATTTACTAAATGGATCCACAAATGTACAAATTAATCTTCTTCTTCTGATTTCTTAAAGTGTATCAATTTTAAAATATTTCATAACATCCCAATTATCAATATCTCTGGATAAAAAGTAATAGATGTATCTTACCCTGTGACCTTTGTCACCAGGCAGACCTGGAAGTCCATCAAATCCTCGATCTCCCTGTAAAACCATAATTATCGTCATCATCACATGCCCAGTCTAGATATGTACCGTAATTTAAATGCGATGTATTCTTTCATATTCAGAAATTTTATCGTAAAATATAAAATTTCCCAGGGTGGACTGACATAAAAAATCTGAATATGCAAATCTATGAGCTCCTGACCTTTGCCCCAGGTTCTCCTGGCATTCCTCTTCCTCCATCAGCACCTGGACGACCCTGATAATGTCAAGAACATCATTAAACAAAAGGGATTCTTACCAGCAGAGAGTAAAAGACAACAAAATAATTGCTCATTGCAGATGCCCTCAAAATACACAATGAAAATAAGCCATACCCTCTTTCCAGGTTTTCCCGTTGGACCAGGAGGACCCTGGACACCTCGAGGGCCCTATATCAAAAAATCATAATTAAATCATATTATAGATTTCTTAATCAAGAAATTCAATGACATTAAGAGAGCCGGTTTTAGAAAATGTTATTAATATCGTCTTAACTTCACCTTAATGATTTAGACATAGGAAATTATTTTTGTGTAAAAGTTCAGATAAAGCAAAAAAAAGGCATCCGTTTTTCTAAATGGCATCTTATAAAGAAAGATCATATTACTTATTGAGTCCATATGTAGACATGTGATTACGTTTAAATAAAAAAGTATAATGGGGTATATTAAGCTTTAAAAATATCCTCAATTACTCATTTTATTCTCAAAATCTTGGGGTTTTACATGTTCCTTGACAGAACACACTCTCAAGCATCCATCCCATTTCTCTTCTCTTTCCAATCCCCTTTCCTTCACCTTTTTCTTCATGTTTTGGATATTCTCTCCTCGATACTTCTTCTTCTTTGCACTTATCCATGTTGGATTGCAATTGCTTTTTCTTATATATGAATCCCCTGTTAGATTGTTAACTGCTACAGTCTTCGGCTAAATCTGTTTTTTTTTTTTCCCATTATATGCCTACAATTTAGCACAGTGACTGGTACATGTTTCTTCTATCATTTACAAAATGCTGGAGGATAACTTGTCAATCCCTAAAGCAAATATTGACTGACACCATGCTATATCATATTGAAGGTTAAAAATTCTCAATGCATTATTTTTGTCTTCAGTAGCAGTACAACATAATGTATCAAAATACACCTTATGTGGGGATCAAAAGTACATGTTTTAAAATAAAATTACACAGCTAATAATAGATCAAATGTAGTTCCAGTATAAATATTATTACTATATAGGCCTTTATATTTAACTAACTGCATACCCCTTTTAAAGTTAATTTAAACGATATGCATATAGTAGCATAGCAGAAAAATGAAACCCACATTTGAAAATATAGATTATTTTTATGACCACCATAATCTGTTCATTCTAGAAATAAAAAATAAGCATTGTCTAGGAATTACAGATTAAAGAGTATAGTTTTTATTTTTTATTTATTTATTTATTTTTCTAGACAGAGTCTCACTCTGTTGCCCAGCTAGAGTGCCATGGTGTCAGCCTAGCTCACAGCAACCTCAAACTCTTGGGCTCATGAGATCCTCCTTGCCTCAGCCTCCCGAGGAGCTAGGACTACAGGCATACACCACGATGCCCGGCTAGTTTCTTCTATTTTTAGTATAGATGGGGTCTCGTTCTTGCTCAGGCTAGTCTTGAACTTCTGACCTCAAGCGATCCTCCCGCCTCACCCTCCCAGACTGCTAGGATTACAGGCATGAGCCACCATGACAAACCAAGAATATAGCTTTTAAAAAAATTATTATAGTGAGGAGATTCTACCCTGAACTCTAATTGGAAAGCAAGGGGTAATGATAAAAGGACAAATGTTTTTAATTTTTAATGAAAAGAATTCTTCATTTGACACCACATCTCTTTCTTTGCATTTAGGGAGTTAGGAAAAACTGCAAAACCCAAGAAAACTACTACAGCAGGTTTTCAGTTTCATCTGTGTTATAAAGAAAAGACTTTAATCAAAAAGTTCACAAACTTTGCAAAAGAATAAGCTCCCTAGATTTTCATGTAGTGTAATTTCAATATTTTTATGCAATTCCCAGTTAACATCCAAATGCTTTCCATCCTTTTATACTAATGTCAATCAAGCTTAAAAAATAAGGCGCCACATCCCGCATCACCCAGATACCTTTATCAGTTTTCTCTGGATATCTTTCGTTTCAAAATAAATTGTGGTGCATACATACAAGAGAATACTACTAAGCAACAAAAAGAAAGCTCTATTGGCGCATTCATTAACGGTGATGAATCTCAAAGACACTATGCTGTGTCAAAGAAGCCAGTCTGGAAAAATTACATAATGCATGATGTTCCTTTTACGGTATTCTTGAAAAGATAAGACTGTAGTGATAAAGAATGGATCAATGGTTACCAGGTGTTATGGACTGGGGAAAATATCACTGTGGAGGGGCGACACCAAGAACTATTGTCTCTACTGACAGTTGCTGTGATGATTATAAAGAATATATACACATATTTATATAAATGTCATAATTCAATTTTCTTATAATTTTTCAAAAATAAAATTAATTTGAAAAGAAGAAAAGAATTAGTGGATGGCCACTTGAGAGGCCCAATCTGAATTTATGTTTTTTTAATATATCAACAAGCATCTTCATTTAAAAATAAATGTATGTTAAAAATACATTACTTGGCCGGGCGCGGTGGCTCACGCCTGTAATCCTAGCACTCTGGGAGGCCGAGGCGGGTGGATTGCTCAAGGTCAGGAGTTCGATACCAGCCTGAGCGAGACCCCGTCTCTACTAAAAATAGAAAGACATTATATGGACAACTAAAAATCTATATAGAAAAAATTAGCCGGGCATGGTGGCGCATGCCTGTAGTCCCAGCGGGAGGCTGAGGCAGTAGGATCGCTTAAGCCGAGGAGTCTGAGGTTGCTGTGAGCTAGGCTGACGCCACGGCACTCACTCTAGCCTGGGCAACAAAGTGAGACTCTGTCTCAACAAAAAAAAAAAAAAAAAAAAAAAAAAAATACATTACTTTTTGTTTTTCTGTTTTGTAGAATAAGTTATGCTCCATAATGTGATGGCTCTACCTACTTACCATTATTAAGCAAAAAAGTAGCATTTTTTAATTTGGCACCACGAAAATATAATCTAAGATTGTTTCTAAAATTTCAGCTTAAATGTTCACAATTTCTCTTAATTTCCTCAGTTCTATGAAGGTTCCTTTAAGTATATACTAAACATCCTTTATAAGATAACGTGCTACATTTTCCCTCCACAGAAAACATGGCTGTAAGGCAGGACTGGTATAAGTACAACCACAGTTGTTTTGCTCTGCTCTGCACAATCTCCTGCCAGTACAGAATTCTGAAGGTCTATTTCTTTCAGGCCCGTCCTACTCTGGCTTATTATCTTCTTGTTGTTTAAATTAACTAAGTTACTAGCAGTCAATTGGCCACTCAGGATTTTTTAATTTAAACAGGTGATGTGGGTTTAAAGATAATGTAAATAATTCCACTACTCATAAAACAGATAGGAGATACTTCAATTGCCCTACTAGATAAAATAAAGAATAAAAGAACATTTGTTTTTTCTTTTTTTTACCTGCGGACCTGGATCACCACTCTCACCTTTGGCCCCAGCTGAACCAGGTCCCCCCTGTGGAGAAAAAGTCAGGATATAATACTTTAATTTACCAATTCCCTAACCACTTTTATCCTACCACTTTCACATGAAATAAGTAAACATTTAAAATATATTTAATCCTATTAATACAATAAAATGTTCAAGTCCTTTGATTAAAGTCTATCTCTTCTCAGCATACTAACTGTATTCCAGTCTGTGAACTATATTTAAAGGTCTATATTTTATGTTTAACTATACACAGAATCCAAACTCATCAAATCATATTGAAATTTTCTTTAATGTATATCCCATGAGACACTTATGATGATACCTAAGGTACTGTGGTGTAGTACTAGAGTAACACATTTTTACCAAATCAGGTATGCACTGAATCAATTTATACTATACAATAAGAATTTGACAAAATGTTACTGTTTTTATACTCAGATATTTCTTAGACACTGAATTGTATAGCAATAAAATGGCAAGAACAAATGCTTTTGCTATCATTATAATTGTCCTGAAATAATGTCAAAGCATTTTTTTCCCAGATTGGTTTGTTTTTCCTTCCGAGAATCAGTCTTTATAACAAACATCTCTTAAAAACATTTACATAATTTAAAAGTTGCAACTAAGACGTGGCACCTTAACTAAAAAAAATATATAAAATTGCTTTCTAAAGGAGTTGTGAGTTTTAAAAATAAATACTAGGCCATTCATATCCCCAAAACACTTTAGAAAATTAAAAATGAACATGGTGATTATAGTTACTTCATGCTGAAGTACTATGTGTGGTTAAAACGTTTCTGATTTATTTAAATCCATACACTTTCTATTAAATTGTGCATTGTGTAAATGTATTATATAACAAAGATTAAGTTATGCTAAGTTTGGAAATGTTACCATCTATAGACTTCCAGTGGCTCCAAAGTAAAAAATAACTGTTGACATGACTCCCAAGAAATACATGAAGTCAAGTAACATGAATTTTCTAATCTTAAAAATTAGAAGAATGATGATTTTTAACCTTCTAATCACAAATTCTTGCAACTAAATTACTGTAAGAGAAAAACTACATTAAATCAGATTATTACATATCTGAATTGAATGCAATTACAGAACACTCGAATTTATTTTTAATTAACTGCATTATACCCTCTGTATATAAGCACTACCTACTCAACATTATTACACAAATAATTAACATATTAATGATAAATATATAAATAAAAATACTAATAAATAATAAAACATTAACACTTAATTACTGAAAATAATTACTTTGCCCAAACACTTATTCAAAAAATTGTCACACAAACTTGACAGTAACAGAACAGGAAAAACATACTATTTTCTACATTTCCTGTATATTTTATGTTATAGTCCTCCATTTGTTTGTAAAAATAATTGTATAAAATAATTTTTCATTGGAAAAATGTACATTTTTATGTCAAAGTATTGATGTAGACTTTCTTTTCTAAGTCTGAATGTATAAAATATTTTTAGACTATATAATTAACATATTTGAAAGACTAATAATTTGATATTTTGACATAAACATCAAATATGCATGTTTTGGAAAAAAATACAAGAGAAAATGTTGAAAAAAATTTGACTTTTTTCTCTCAGTACCTACCTTTCATATTTAAGGAAGCTAAAACTTTCCATAATGAAGAGATAAGTAGAAAAAATTAATCTTGGCTATAACATTGAGAACGTGTACACAGTTGTCAATGTTTTTTCTCTTTGTCAACGTACTGTGGAAAATTGGCCCTTAATGGCTGTTTGGTAAAAACAAGAACTACTAATACAATGTGCATCTATTAGTTTTGCTTATCACTGCTCTTAGCCTCTATAGATCCATTTGCTTGTGTTGTTAAGACGATAAATAATGAAATTCCTTTGGATAATACAGTTTCAGAGATCCTTGACTGATATTTGAAATTCTATAATATACAGCAGTGTTTCCCAAACATAGTTGGCCATAGGAATCAACCTGGTGCATGCATTAAAAACATAGTTCCTAGTCCCAAAACTGAGCCTACATCAGAGTCTCAAGTTCAGGGCTCCAGGAATTCTTATCTTTAATAAAATACCAAGATAATTGTTCTCCCCCTAAATTTTATAGAACAGTAGCATACTGCTTACTTTCCTCAATTATGTAAATTTAAGTCACTAACAAGCAATTAAATGTTGACTCTATTTCCTCATTTGTTAAGTGTCATAGAATCTTTCATATTCCTTATCATATTTTGAAAAGCAGAACAGTAAAAGTACATGATAAACACTTGATAATGTGTTTAGAACTGTGTGTAATTTAAATTATGTGAAACATCTTATCAGAACATATGTCCTACATGAACTCATATGATTGAATGTAGCGTCCTTCAAAATACACAGTGTTATGAAATTTCAAGACTGAATTAGGAAAATATGTTTATGGAGAACTACATATCAAACGCTTGAATAAAATACATTAAGAAAACTATCTGTCCTCCCAATATGATCAGGAAAGCAAATTAAATGATTAGAAGACTAAGTAGTTGATTAACATTTGAACACTATAGTTTTAAATGTCTACTAAGTACATCACAGATAAGATTTTAACTTTCAGAGTAATACAGCCTATAAATAGATTTATTTGCATAAAACATACTGAAAGCAGATGAAATCGTATGAAAGTATAGTAGAAACAGCTGTTTATATTGAAAATCAAATACTTTAATTAATGGAATAAATAAATAATTCTGAAATACATGAGAATCCTTGTTTGAATCCTACCATGTTCTTTCCTCAAGAAAAAATATGGTTTCAAAAGTATCATTGTGTTTTCCACGTAGTTTAATGTTTGGTGAATTTCAGTATATTTGAAGATATTTTAGAAAAACTGTTTGAATTACCTCAGCTTGTTATCATGCTTGTCAGGAAACGATAATACATTGTCATTTTACAAGAGCCTCTAAAAGAAAAAATAATTTTTCTAATATCTGAAGCATCTCATGGCATATGGAAACAATTTGCAGTTTAAACCAAGTATCTTGCTTGTCCCTAAGATTGTGTGATGATTTTCCCTGTCCTCAAATATATTTTTAAATGAAAATTCTGTTTAATATAATTAAATCTCAAGAATTTAATGTAAAATTACATTTTGGTAACTGGATTATAGGCAAATAATTGATAATTGTAGTTTGAGAAATTAATAGGTTGACATGGGACTCAATTATATTTTGTATTTTATTTACTTGATTTAAAACTTTTCATTGAATCCTTTTCATACTAAAGGAAACTTAATTGAAAGAGATTTTTTTTTAAATGAAAGCAATAACATGAATAGATATAGGCATACTATTTTTCACCAGCCAGAGATACGCACAATGCCTAGCAGAAGTTGTACAGGGAACTACTAATGTGGAAATTTTAAAATACATTATGTTTTTTGGGGTAACCTACCACAGGACCTGGTCTTCCAGTTAGACCCATTGGGCCAGGTGGGCCCCTCAGAGCAATCTAGAAAATAAAACATATCAAGTTCAGTGATGTGCCCCTGGAAGAGCATATTAAAGCACAATATTCATCTGCACAAGCTGTCCTTAAATAACACATGATCAATACAGGTATAATAGCTACATGCTAGAAAGAGTGCCAGGTTACAGAAGAATTACAAGTTTCTAGAATGGCAAAAGATCTAAATAAGGATCAGACATTTTTTACAGTGTCTTAACTTATATACAATATTATAACGTATATAGTTATGATTTAATCAATAATAAACATTAAGAGATTTTAGAACAAATCTGACAATATTTGATAATTTTCTATTCTGAATTTACTTCAGAATAATATATAGTCTCTTCCTTTTAAATGTATAGGCACAATTCTCATATAAAATATTTTTAGAGGTGAACAATTTGAGGAGGTTTAAGTAAAATTCTTCTAGGAATAGTTTAGGAAAAATTATAATAACGAAATCCAGACAGCACAAAGCAAAATTGGTCAGGATGTGTTATGATAATATGTGCCTTTAACAAATCTCAAATGTAACGCTATATAGAAGAATATATTTATTTTGTATAATCATAGGCATAATAAACTGATGACATGCACTATTGTTACACTGAATATTAGAAATGTGAAATTAGCATACTTGAAAAGCTGAAACACACAGTACAAAAGATAAAAATTTGATAGATGTTAAATTAGTATGGTGTGCTATTTTCAAATATTAGAGAGTTCAAAAGATGAATACTTAGATTTATCACAAAAGATATAAAAAATAATACTGTAATAGAAATAAATGCAAAATCATATTAGAAAAGTGCACAAGATGAAAACAGCAGGATCTCCAAAGTTTCACTACTGACTCACCATGAGATTTTTGACAATACACTTCTTAATCCTTGAGATTAAATATCTGAAAAATTGGAATTATAATGCTTGCTACCTATTTTTCAAGTAGGTTAAGAGGACTAATAAAATGAGGAATTCAATGGCCTCATAAAATATTTAAGTTCAAATAATTTACCTTAAAATTGTTCAAAATAATGCAATTTATAAAATGAATGGTAGAAATAATTAGTGAATTATTTTAAATATTTTTAGATATCTACCATGCCAAGTTCTAATAAATAAATATTGAAATTTTTCATTACCATCATGCATGATGTAACCAAATAATGATATCTTTTTAGATTAACAGACTTAGGAAATACATATACAATATTAAGAGTGAATTACAGTCTTCACTTATGTTTTCAGATATTTTATACATGCATAAATTCATGATGATGAATAAAAAGTTATTGCAGAAATGATTTACATTGGTTAGGAAGTGGATAACCATATCCATACCAACCATATATCCTTCATTTCCTTCTTCCTTAAAAGGAAAACCAATACTATGAATAAAAGTATTATATGACTTTCAATTGCTTTCTCGTCCATTCTTAAGTTTCCTATGTACATTTTAGTTGCAATGAAGTTAATTAAAAGACACAAATGTAATTATATGTTTTATAACTCCACAGATAGTGGAAGCTTTCAACTGACAAAGAGTTTTAAACTGAAGATGTGTCCAAATTAACTGAATTTTGAAAAAAATGTTATAGATTATAAGTATTAAAGTTTTGGATATACATTTTAAGGTTACTTTCATATACACAAAGCTCTAAGATATTTATAAAAATTTTCTGGATTATCTGAGATATCTCAAATCATTCAGAAAGTTAAGAGGAACAAATTTATTTCAAACTTTATTCTCTTAATTTTCTCAAGTCATCAATTATTGACATGCATTAGCAGAGTAAAACTAGATGTGAAAGATAGGAAGTATTAGTTGTAAATCATCAATTTTGAAAAAAAAAACAGAAATTTTGTGTGTTGTGGTGGGAGACTGCCAGAGTTATATATGGTAATATTGCAGGTGTCAGTTAACTATAATATTCAATTAATAAATACCACCACTGGAAAAATACATATAATTTTAGCATGTTTCCAATTATATAATCAGTATACTATTCAAAAATAAGTGTCCTGTTCATAATGGTAGTATCTTCCATACACACACACACACACACACACACGCACACACACACACACACACACACTGACACGGAGTCAGTTTACAGTAATACATCTTTATCCTTTCTTACCCGAGCTTGCTGAAGAATTGCCTGAGCCTGAGCTTCCTGAGCAGAGATGGTTGGTCCTTTGGAACCATCACCACCATAACGAAACTTGAAAGAGAGATAACATAAATAAACTCAAAATTAGCTGTTACCAAATATGTCAAATTTGGTGCCTTGATCACTAGATAAAAACCACTTACTTGAAATGGTGGGCTTTTATTAAAGTCCAAAGTCCATAATGTCATGAGACCTAGATTATTTTTAATTTTTCTTCTACCTCTTATAGAAGTTTTCTACCCTATATGTTTTCATTTGTAGAAGAAGAGACTAGAAATTCTTTTCCAATTTTAAAATCTATAATCTCTGAAACTCTGGAATCAACTTTCATGCCTTATCTGTACAAATGTTACCCACATTATTGATTCATTTGTAAACATTCTAAATGCACTAAGTTCAGTTATGGTTATAGATCAATCTCTATTTTGTTGATCAAAACTTTTGGAATCTTCATGAACACAGATGAAATTTTCCTTGAGATATGTTTATTTTGTTCATCCATTCTTAAGTAATTATATTATAAAATAGATCCTTGCTATTATTATTCCATAAAATTCTAAAGATCTATTCTAATTTTAACTCAAAACGCAGCATAAGTCATTTTTTCACTCTAAATAGTTATTTCTTGAAACTTTACTTCATTTAAACTGATAAATACATTTTTTCCCAGAGCACTAGCCCAACAAAAACTTTGCAAAGAAATCTTATGGTAAAGCAAATAAATTTTGAGTGATAAAAACTGACACAATAGATACATCTTCTTTAAAAAGATTCAACTACAGTCTATACAGTGATAAATAGTATAGTAATATTTTGTAAAATAACATATTAAATTCATGTTAATGATATAACTCAGAATAAACCACATAACTATTAATATTAAGAAAAATTCTTGGCCGGGCGCGGTGGCTCACGCCTGTAATCCTAGCACTCTGGGAGGCCGAGGCGGGTGGATAGCTCGAGGTCAGGAGTTCGAGACCAGCCTGGGCAAGAGCGAGACCCCGTCTCTACTAAAAAAATAGAAAGAAATTATATGGACAGCTAAAAATATATATGCAGAAAAAATTAGCCGGGCATGGTGGCGCATGCCTGTAGTCCCAGCTACTCGGGAGGCTGAGGCAGGAGGATCGCTTAAGCCCAGGAGTTTGAGGTTGCTGTGAGCTAGGCTGATGCCACGGCACTCACTCTAGCCAGGGCAACAAAGCGACACTCTGTCTCAAAAAAAAAAAAAAAAAAAAAAGAAAAATTCTTTTGCCAAAAGTGTAATCAAATAATAAAACCTTAATTCTAATGTATAATAGAGTGATGTTTCAGAATTTTGTTTGATAAAATTTCCTTTAAGTTTCACAAGCTCAAAGGCTGCTTGATTTCAAGTATCTCTACCTTATAGAATGGATTTCAGTTGATTGCTTTGTAATATAATTCAACAATATTTTTCAGAAATAAGATGACAAGATATCAAGTCATCTTTATAACAATAAAAAACATACCGGTAGCATCAACATAGTACCAGGAGGACCAGGCAGACCATCAGCCCCTGGTAAGCCAGGACGTCCTGGGGGGCCCTAGATAAATAAATGAAATAATCAAAATAAGTAAAAATAAAACAATAAAATTTATTAGAAGTAAAATAATTCATAATAACACAAGTCTACATTACCTAATTTGCATTTACCCTCTTCACCTAATTTAATCTCCTTTTAGTGAGTATGCCTAGAAAGGATTGTATTTCATTGAACAAGCTTTAGATAATTTTAGTAATGCTTGGTTATTAACGTATAATCAAATCATGATATGAATCTTGCTCAGAGATTATTTATAGCCTCAAACTGTGTAACACAATGAGTTCCTACATATTTGGGGGAAATCAGTGTGAGAAAAACAAGTAATTCAAGTTTGGTTTTTACAGTTAGATAATAACAGAATTTAACTAAATAATAAAAGTTTTATTTAAAATTAAGGAATACGTTTAAGATACATATAAGTATTATTTAAACAGACACTTAAGTATATTTATTTAATAGATTATTTAAATAGATAATTTAAGTATCTATTGTCAAGATAGATACTTGAAAATAATTACTAATCTTCACACGTTAATTTCAATCATAGATAATCATTAATTTATTCTGAATGCTTACTGATGAAATACACTCAGAGTGTGTATATGTGCAAGCATATATGCATGCTCATGCAGAAGTTTACCCGTGACTGTGGTGTCTAGAAATCCAAGTTCTGTATGTGACTACAGGGATTATTAAATATATAAAGTATGCACCTATGCATGAGTATGTGACTCATAGATACAATCAGTCCTTCAATGTAAGGAAACATTTCTATATAGCCCAGTCATTCTTGAGAGAGAGGGGGAAAATTCTAAAATTAATCAATAACTGGAAACAAAAAGATACAACTCAAACCATGCACTTGATATAAAAAAAAAATGCAGCAGGACTTTTCAAATGTGAATTTCTTATAAAAGTTAATTCTTCGAAAAAAGCTAACATTGATTCTAGACTTGTAAGATTATATTTCACGCAAAATATTATATAGAGAGATTTTCTACAGACTTTAAATAACTTTTAAAGTAAGTTCCAAAATGGCTTCTATAAACAAATCTCTGTGCTAAATACTAACAAATCTAGCTCAATAGGTAAAATTTCTCTTTAATAAAATATTTTCTAAATATGTAACATCACTTGTATATATTTGTTAAGGCACACTGTAAAGAGATGAATTTATAACAAAAAATAGGGTTTAAATTACAGAATACAAAGAGGTCATGAAAATATGGTGGAATTTAAAAATAAGAAAATATACACTGAAGTGACTGATTACAAATAAATGTCTCTGTCAAATTGTATAGGTGAGAGTAAGAAAGCAGACCATGTAAGAAAAACTAGTCTTATAAATTTTATTTTAAATAAAAAATTATGCAGTGTTTGCATAATATCCTACTTATGTCCTTTAACTTTAAATAGCTCTCAGCCAGACCAGAATTTCTGAAATATTTTAAAATCTTCCTTCCTTAAAATTTAAATTATAAAGGCTTTTTGCCTTCTTTAAATTGAAAATATATAAAAAGGATAAGCCATTTGCATCACTGATCCTCTATTTTTAAAAGAGCAGAAGAAAAAAAACAGCCCAAAGTTATTGGCTACACAAAGATGAGGAAAAAAGGGGAAAATATTTTACAAGGAGAGTTTGGAGAGACTCAAAACAATGAGATATTTCACCAGGTAATCCAGGACTTGACCTTCAAAGTAGACTTTAGGTTGATTAACTCATTCTAACAGCATCAAGCTAAGTATCAGTGGGAATGCCTGGAAAGTATGTCTGGAATTCAAATTTGAAGAATGGAATCTATTAAGTTCCTATCAATAAGAAATCAGCTGAGAACAAATGTTTGCTTACTAATTCTACCATGATAAATGCACATTTTTTACCCTCACTCGAAAATAATAGTTTAAAAATTTAACCGAAATGTGCAACTTTGATTTCATAGCCTTCTCATCCATACCCCTCCCACCTCCCAAAAGGGTAACGTGTTAAATTCGTGGAATATTTTTAAAATCTTTTAATCTGTGTTACATGTTTTTGTAATAAGATACCCTTTCACTCACCCTATCACCAGGATCGCCGGGGGGTCCAGAGGGGCCTTGGAGACCTGGAGGACCCATAAGACCCTATAGAGAAACACACCACAAACTGAGTCAGATTCCTAATCTCACTAGTTCTCAGGCAAATTCATCTTACTAAAATCAAATAAGAATTCATTTATGTTCGTAAATATACACTTGTCTCCTAAACAACTGCCCTATTTCTCTTCCTACGAAAAGACATCATATAGAAATCACTTTGTAGCTAGCTCCTCCTCTCAGAAAGGAGGCAAACATTCCAAGAAAAACAGGAAAGGAGAGCATGCCAATGTAAAGTCCCTGAGTATTGGGACTGGGGATTGGTTCCCAGTTCTTACTGAAGAAATGGTACACTCATAAAATTAGATCTCAAAAATAGATAGCAAAATTGAAAATGTAGAAATCATTTAGCTTGGAGCCATTTTTATATTTTCTTTTATAAGTAAAAGTATTTAAAGGTATCAGTATCATATGTTATTTCAGGTGACAAGAATTTAATTGATGCCACAAAAAGAGGATGTCTTACAAGGTCCGATCAGCACAGTCACCTGAGAAGAAACACACCGAGTAACATCAGCCTCACCAGGAAATCACAATGGAATCTGATAATCCCTCCATACAGATGTACAGAGGAGGCAGCTACAGTCTACCTAGAATTCCCAATTCCATTCATTGAGCTGTAACCATACCTCTGCAATATAAATGAGCACGGCTTTTCTTCATTTTTACAATTTTCAGGTGGAAAGATGAAAATGAGGTTAGAAGATGCAGAGATATTTAAGCAACAAAAATATTTAAAACAAAATTTAATTCCAGTGCACTTAAAAGAATATCACTTGAATAGACATCTTAGAAGGCAGTTCAATGCTACCAGCTCCTCTGAATCAATGTTTCCTCTATAGTACTCAAATTAGTCTAAAATATGCAAATTAAAATGATGTGAAAGAAATCTTATATCTGAATATAAAAAAATAAAGATAAAAGCCATCATAAAACATTTACATACTGCAGGTCCTGCTGGCCCTGGTGGTCCCTCAACAAGCATCCCCTATAATAAAAAAGGATAAACATCTTTACCAAGGAAATATAACCCTCAATTTATTAACTAAGTCACTGTAAGAAAGAACTATATCATTGCATGTTGAAAAGTGAATTGTCTCTTCTTACCATATAAAATCAATCACAAACATTTTTGCATAGGGAAAGGAAGAAATTTAAAATGAGGGAAAACATACTCCCTGTCCTCAGAGAATCTGTGAACTAACTGAAGAGAAAATAAATATTATGGTAAATAATATTACAGAGGAGAATATACAAAGTGCTCCCAAGAGGGGTAGACAACACATTCTCTCAAGTTTTCCCTAGCACCCAGAATAATCCCTGGCACAAAGCAAGAGCTTAATAAATATGTGCTGTGTGAATGAATGAATGGAAGTGACACCTAAACACTTTAATTCAGGGAATTGGAAGAAAATTCCCGTTAAAAGAAATATAGATAAATGTGAGATAAGCTCTTAATAAGCAAAAGAATATAGTACTCTTTCAGTTCTAAAAGATTTATGATTTTACTGCAACCTTAGACTGCCGAAAATTGTAAAGTCATGTTAAAAGGTGGTTGTAAAATTTTATAATAAGAACTGATTCATCCTTAAAAAATATGTTTAAAGGCATGGCATGATTTTGGAATATGGAATAGATACTAATCTGGTCCTTAAAACTGTATCTTTTTTATCTTTATATTTATTCTCTCTCTTTTTTAATTTTTATGCCCATGAAATTTCTGAAGTGTTTTTCATGTTGACCATGAAGTAAACTGTTATATAAATATACTACTTTTAGTTCTAACACAGTTTTCCCAAGTTGCTGATTAGTGGAAAGCAATAGTAAAATTGTTTCCTAGTAAGAATTTTTCCTTGCCAATATCATGAATAGTAATAACATTAATATAAATTTTAAAGAATCAATTTTGGAGTGAATAAGAGTTTTTTTTCCATGGATTAAAAGGAAGTGAATTTTAAAAAATATTTTTATATTATTGCAGGATGCCATTTGGATATGTAACAAATACGTATCTATGTCAGATAACATATTTCTAATAATGTCAAGTTATACAGATTAGAGGGAAAAAAATCATTGAATTGAAAGCTAGAAAAGCTAAATTCCTATTATATATTAATGGCCAAACATTTAAAACCTCAAGAAAGTTATTAAAACCCTCTAGATCTCAGATTCCTTAGGTTTAAAATGAGAGAATTCAACAACAACAAAAAATCTTAGCCACTTTCAAATTCTGAAATTGTGTATGTCTATAATGTTTTGGGTTACTGAAATTCCACTTCTCTAGAAAGGGTCTTATTAACTTATTTATTTGTGGCAAATTATAAACATTTGGAAACCAGGATTGCCAATGTTAATACATGAACATACATAAAAATCGAATGTGATGATGGTTCATAATATAAATTTAACAATTTTACCAACCTTTAAAATGCATTCACACCGGTACTTACGGGCTCAACCACTGCTGGCTCTCCTTTCTGTCCTTTTTCTCCATATGCACCATGGCCATTTATCTGTTGAGTGAAAAATTCAAAACAGCCTCAATCTCTGTAAGTAAATAAGGCCATTTCAATTTTTAAAAAGGAATTTTAGTAATCTAACCATATTTAAAACAACCTATTAAAAAGTGTTTTTTAAAATAGAAACGTTTTAAAGGTTTAAATAGGGGAAAAAATAAAAAGGAAAGCATAATAAACATTAATACTGAATCTTGAAAGAGATTCTGCTTCTTAAAAACACACTACAAAAAGATAAAGGTAACTATCGACCTCAATCATTACTCCAAAGCATTAAGAAATGGCATCAAATTAAGTTTAATGATATAGTCTAAAAATCAGAAATTAGACTTGCTACTCAGAATAACAATGACTATATTTTAATCTTATTAATGCTAATAAATTTTTGATGCAATTCTTTTTAATATTATATTTTTCCAGTAGTATGGCCAGATATACAACTGCTGAAGATTTCCACGTGGAAGAATCTATTAAGGTGTTATGATGAGTGACAAGTTTTCATAATTTACATACGAACTCAACCTAGATTTTAACCCTGAAACATCAAGATGAACATGACAATATCCCCAAAATAAGACACACAATGACACAGAGCGTAATGTCAACTTACACTTGTTTCTGTAATATCAGTTTCTGCCGGTACACCTGGACCAAATTCTTCATTAGGGGGGCTTGTCGGTTTATCTTCATATTCTTTATATTCATAAAAATCATATTCGCCTAAATCTCCATCTACCAGAAGATCAGAGTCCCTGCCGTCTATTTCTTTGTTTTCATATAGTGTATCCTCTGAATTTTTCCTCTCGGAATCATAATCCTCTCCAGTTAGATATTCTTCAGCAAATACTTCATCAACTGGATTTGGCTATTAATTTAAGTTGCAAGGAATTGGAGAACACGAAGTTTACTGTTAGTAAAGCAAGGTAAGCACTTGGAATTACAGTTTGATGGCATGTGATGAGAAGCAATTGTATTCAAGCGACTCTAAAGGCCTAGAAGGGTAGGCTTTCAGTATCACTGAAAGAAATACATTTGTACATTGGTATGTACAAAGAGATATTGCTTTCAAAGCACGTTTCCCAATAAACTGCAAATATTCACATGGAGTCAACATGTGTATTTGCTTGTTCCATTGAAAAAGAACTTGTTAGTCAATTTGATATTTACTTTAGAGTTTAATATTTGAACAACAAAATATATAGAAAAAGCTTTGCTTAATTTTTAAATCTCACAGAATATTATTATATAATACACTTACTCTAGGGATAAGCCAGGTAAGTTTGACGCTCATCCTATTAATAAAATACTAACGCAAATATAAATTGAGATTTATCATTGCAATGATCATGCAGACTATTTCACCTATAGGGATGTAGTATTTCGCCAAAGCAGTCTTTAAAGTAAATAAAATATAAATTATAGTTCTCAAAATTTAAGACAATGAAATATAAAATATCACTGTACAATCTTATGAAGAATAGGGAATAAATGTTAACTTAAAAGTAAAACTTATATATGAATAATACTTCCTCAGTGATATAGAAAATAAACCTGATATAATTTTCTTTTTCTCATAAGTAATTCCTCATCAATAGAATAAATTTGAATCATATTTATTATGTTAATTTTGCTCTTATTTTGATTCTGATGATGTTTAAATCAATTTATATTGCTTCTTTTTAAATTCCATTTTGAAAGTAACTTCCATGATATAGTGAGTCTAGATCATAGAGCAATATTGAATAAATAAGTAGTACAACATAAAATCATGTGAATGAAAATATGTGGCTAAATGATTAATGTAGCAATTTTTAAAATAAAATGTCCAATAACCATAATATTGCTATTTTAAGACTCTTAGATAAGGAATATATACTATCTATAGAGGTTACATATTTTCTTTCATCAGAATATTACTATAGTCATTGCTGTGAACTAAAAAGCTGGATGAATTTGAGTAAGTAGATAAACATCTCGAATCAATATATTCATTTTTGGAAGATTACTAATTTAAACTAAAAGAAACTTAAAATCCATTCTCACCCTAAATTTTTAATATTCTAAGTTTTGTGTTTGCATGTAAAGCACTATGTTTATTTATCTCATTGGGACACATTTTATATAAATTTTCTGATAACTAAATTACTCACATAGTCATTATATTCATTTTCTGATAAAATTATAAAGAAATGTATGCCAGATAATTAACAAAGTTAAATTGAATCAAATGCTGATTTTTTTTAATGATCAGAATGCATGTGCAATATGAAATGCAGTAAGATTTATTTTTACCTATACATATTTAAATATTTTCATAGAAAATAATAGCAAGGTTAAGATACATTTTAACAATAATTAACATTACAGTCATAACAAGTTTGAAAATGTAAGCAGGATGAGGAGGCTAATGCCTGTAATCCTAGAACTCTGGGAGGCTGTGGTGAGAAGATTGCTTGAGGTCAGGAGTTTGAGACCAGCCTGAGCAAGAGTGAGATCCGTCTCTACTAAAAATAGAAAAAATTAGCCAGACATGGTGGCATGCCCCTGTAGTCTCAGCTACTGAGGAGGCTGAAGCAGGAGGATCGCTTGAGCCCAGGAGTTTGAAGTTGCTGTGAGCTAGGCCGATGCCACGGCACTCTAGCTCAGGAGACAGAGTGAGACTCTGTCTCAAAAAAAAAGAAAAAGAAAATGTAAATAGTTATTAAAATGCACTAATGCTACATTTTCTCCAAATGCTTGCTGTCATGAAAATGCATGATTATTTGTCAGATGAAATAAAATTTTAATTGTATCATTTCATGATACAATTTTCACTTTAGAGGATTCTTCTCACAGAAGGATCATGTTGTGAACACCCTTCGTCACAACATGTTGAAAAGCTTGCTTAATTCCAAGAGCAATCAACAAAATGATGACAAGCCAATTCAGTCTGATCAATTTAGCATTTGCATGAAGCAAAGAGTCATGCAAAACCTGAATTGAAACTGATTTCAAATGAACTGTTTTAATAGTGAACCAATGCTATTGTTTCTCTTAGTAAAAGAAAAAAAAAAATCAGACGTTTGAGAGATTATAGATTCTTCCAGAGTGAAGTATATTAAAATATTATTACACACTTTAAAAAATTGGCCTGTGTTTTGATACCATCTATGTGTATTACCTCATTTGATCCAGATACACGCCTAGGAGCTTCTGTCTGATAACTTTCCATTGTTCCATAGTTGTAATCTTGAAAATCATCAACAATATTTGCCTAATGATAAATTCAGAAGGAAGACAATTAGTAAACATGTAAGGTAATCCCAAATATATGGAAATCATGATTTAATTGGGTTATAGTATTAGCCAAATGAGTATTTATCTAGTTGGGTTAAGACTATGACTCATCATCAGAGATCTTCCAGCTTATCTAGGATAGATCTTGATTGCTTTTTCTTGGCTACCTTTACCCCTAGTTTGCCTTTTGCTGATGCTTGATAACTTTTCTTCTTCTTGGATGAAAATTTTTCAGATTTGGGGGGTGTAAACTTTTTGGACTTTTCCTTTGAGTTAGTGGCCACTGTCCTCGTCTTCTTTTTGAAATTGGATTTCTTTTTCTGTAAAATGTGGTGAAAGATGGAATGGAAAACATAAATAAAGTGAGAAGGGAAATAAAGAGCATGGATGAAAGGAAGGCTAAGCAAAAGTGAAACGGGCATCGTTCTTCAGGACAGCTACTGTCAAATAAAAATCAGTTATTGGTTCAGAGGAGTAAGACGGATGAAAGGTTTATGATAAGTTTGAGGAATAGTCAAAATAAGGAACCAAGGATGATGAACAGCAGGACACCACAGACAAAGGCACGGCTTTGTTTTTACCTCCGTTTGTGCTATTGTCTCCTCAGTTACAGGAGGTCCCTCTGTTACACTTTCAGCCTCTTTATATTCTGCTTCCCCATACTCATAGTCATATTCGATTAAATCCTCAGGTGCATACTACATTGCAAAGGAAAAAATATCAGGCAATGTTGTTAGTCGCAAGTAATACTATTAACAAGGTAGGAATCCTCTTAACTTTTACTTGGTGTAAAAGTTAAGAGACAAGGAAACACTGTTATTTAAAGTTATTTTATATTACATAGAAGTATTATACTGTCTTATACAGAGTATAATAACATAGGAGTAACAAAGCACGCGTCCTATGTGCAGAATAGTGGTTAGGATCATGAGAAAACTAAAAGTTTTGAATAATAATTCAAACTTTTAATTACTGAATGTTAATTCAAACATAGCAATTATGTACTTGGACATAGTTGTCAAATATTCATTTTATTTTTGATTTGTGAAAATTCCTACCCAGTGTTCCCCTGTGAGTTTTTACAGTCATTTCAATGGACACGTTTTTTATTATTAAACCACATCTTTGAAAATAAAATGTGGAAAGTATTCTTTTCAAGTACAAAAGGACTTTCATATCTATTATGAGATGGGAAAGGGGAGAGAGGGAGGGAAAGAGGAACATGAAATAAGTCTAGATTCCATTTGAAACTGTAATCAATGGGAAAATAAAATCTTAAATGCATTAAGCAATCTCTAAAGTCCTACAGACTTATCTAAGATCAAAATGTGCACAAAATAATTGAGACATTAAAAGATTTAAAATTAAATATGCTTATAACTAACACATTATTTCTATCTTTGAAATTATTGCTTTTTTTCTTTACTGAAAAAAGAAAAGAGAATACCACTTGGGTATCTCAAACTACTTAAACTGAATTCGCATTAGAAAATAGTATTTTATATTAGATTTTTTGGTATTGAAAGAACAAAATTAGGGAGAGGTATGTTTCCTAACAGAGGAAGGTAAAAGATAATCATACCTATTGAATGGTAAGAAAAACAATATGTTTACCTCCAAAGCTAAATATCTTTACAAAAATTTTAATTTTTAATCAAGAATGTAGATATTATGAAATATAAATAAATCTTGTTTCAATCAAAATAGCTAAATACACTAAGATCATATATAGCATAAAAAATTAAGTAGCAAACAAGCTAAACCTCTAAAATATATACATATAGATGCTAAAAGCAACCTATATATATATAATTCCTCAAGTACTGTATTTGGTAATATTCCAATTATGTCCCAACTGGATCTCTCTCCTCTAATCTCTTTTAATCTGTCAGCAAAATAATTGTTGGCCACAAATCTTTTAGAAAATTGTGATCACAGTGTCCTCTAATAAACTCTATTAGGTATAGCAATGAAAATGAATGCAAATTTCACAAAGACATAATGATACATATCCAAAACTGATCCTGTGGCAACAATATTATACATCTTGTCCTTCGTGATATCTCCCCACTAGAGTGAAGTTTTCTAGATAATTCAGCTGAAGGTCATATTGATATATTAACTATAAACAAGAACTAGTGTTCTTTATCATTGTAAAAACTCCAATTTAATATAATTAATAAACAGATTTATAATTTTATCCCTCTAGAAATAGCTTCATTATCAATGAATATACATTGGAAGTAATTCAACAAAGCTTTATTTTTATTAGAAATTATATAGAATTTGGTAAAATAGAAAAGTGTATATATATACACCACTTTAAGTATTTCCATTATATCATACCCTTTCAAACAAAACAAAATGCCAACTATTTCTAGGAAATTTAATTTAAGCATTATTAACATTATTAAGTAAATGAAACAATTAAGTACCAAATTTAGCTTCATATTAAATAGACATTTACGGAGATTGAATATTATCTACTGAGTAATTTTTCTGAGTTATAGTCACCAATATTGGAATAAGAAATATCGGATTTCTATAACTAACAGCTGCCAGCTTGCAGTAAAATAATGAAAAAAAAAAAAGATTTTCCAGTTTATTTTATGCTTTAGAATTTTAAAATTAGGCAGACTTTCAGAATCAGGTATATCTATAATGAATTTTACAAACATAAAAGCAATAAGTAAAGGTATAAAGGACTAATTTTAAATATGGACAATTTAAATGCATTTTAATTGAAGTTGCCATCTAGGGATATATATAAACTTGCACCAAAGTAGCCAATTAACTTTATATCATGTTTTTCTCTTGCAGGAGGAAACCTCTTCTAATCTCCATAATTCTCTTTTTTATTTGAATGCTTTCCAAATTAAAACAAACCAGACTGGCTGTGGAAGAATGGAGGAAATAACATGCTCACCTCCTCAGGCAGTAAAGTGAATCTTTCTCTTAAAGTTTATTCAGGAGTCAATGAAAAGATCACTGCTTTTGTTCTCCTGTTTATCTGCACAGCCTCCCTATTTTGATGGTAGTGAGTATACTTAGCGCATTGCTTGTCTCCATGAAGCCTTAAAACCTATTTTTGGAGATGATTCTCCCGTCTCACTATGGAATTTTGAGGATGGCTTAGGACAGGTAGAGAAGAAAGAACTAGCTATAATCAATCAGATGAATATATGCAAAAAGACATGCAGTAATGGAGTGATTTCAACTTTGATTTGTGAGTAGTCTAGCAGAAATCAGAGTACATGAGCAGAAAGTATCTTCTTCTGGAAATGTCATAAGGTCTGCCCTTACTTAATTTGTTAGAAAAATAGTTACGTAAGTAAAAACCTGTGCATATATAATAAATTTTAAGTGAAAAGACAATTAAGGTAATATATTTGGGGAAGTTAATTATTTTAAATTCCTTTATAAAATATTATCTTTCTTTGCTTTATTTTTCTCTTTAATCCTTTATAAAAAAGGTATCAGTTGCCTAATACATATAAGGCATAATATAGTATTGTGATACAATAGGAAGGGGTTATCTATAGATTTAACTTCTCATTTCTTATAGGAAGATAATTTAACTTGATGAAAAAATCCCAAAACCATCATAATTTTAATTAGTCTTCTATGTAAATGGCATGTGTGTGGTAAAACAGAATTAAAATTTAATGATGTTATCACTAAAATGAAAGCTGTTTACATTATACATCTCTCACTCTATTGAGATGATGCAATGTTGTGCCAAGCATATAACCATTTGAATCTCAAGAATGGATTAGGATAAGTTATTTAAAGGATATTAAGTAGATAAGATTACAAGTTGGAAAAAGCATACTTGGATTAATTCATAAAAGAAATTGACATATTTATTAATCCAAATTAGAATAATAAATATGCAGTGTCACAAATTAATAAAAAATTAAGCAACATAAAGTACACGTATGATGGATGCTCCATATTACACTTTATGTTCTTTATTCACTGGCAAATAACATTGCATTGCTACTTTGTATATGTAAAACATCTGAAGATAAAATATTAAAATGTGTATTTGTAATATAACATATTACCGGATAGAGTTCAAAGTTAATATAAGGACTGCTTACTAATTTGATTAACTAGTTGTTTATACTAGTGTAGAATTGTTATCTTATTATTGGAGCATCGATATAATTTAGAGTTAGGGGAAAAAGTGAGAATTAATTCTTTCTTAAAATAAAACTTTTCATTGTGACACATTCAATATAGAAATCTGTAACAAATGCTGTTTATTACTGCATTAACCAACCAGATTGTCATGCAGTTTCTATTATAGATAGCAGTGTTTCTCCCATTAAATGCTTCCAGTAAAAGCAAGTTGCATCTCAACAGCATGTTAAATATACATATCGAACGACTAAAATTGCAAAAGGCCAGTTCACTTTTAAATGAACTTAACAAGATGGGTAAAAATTATCCTGATTTAAAATAACTGAGCTTACCTGACATAATGGCATTAAAACATGGGAACAAAAAAACTCAAGGTGGTATATTAAGAATGTAATCTTTCTTTCTTCCAAAAATCAGAGCCATATCTGTTGCTAAAAAACATAAGCCTTATCTTTCTTTAAAGAGCAAAGGAGCAAAATAAATCTCATCAATCTTGAACATGTACACTAAATCCTACAAATTTTGAAATTAAGTCATCAAATAAAGCCTCAGATGTAAAAACATTAAATCTGATAGGTATTGTACCTATCATATCAGAATTCACAGAAAACATATTTAGTGAATCATGAGGAAATTTAAAAACTGAAGCACTTGAGAACTGTGAAACAGGCAAATAAAATATCCAAGTAATGTCTCTTTGCTCTCTCATATTTACTTTCCTCTCGGCTTCTTAAGACTTAACCTGTTTAAAAAAAAAACAAACAAACTAAAATGAAGTCATGGGAAAGATTTGTGCAACAGAATTCACTATTATACCTTAAAAAGTAACATAGTGTCAAAACATATTTCTGGCATTTAAATTGCAAAATACAACCTGAATTTACAGGCAGAAATAACAATAATTTAAAAAATAAGGTTAACCTATTCCAAAACTGAAATGGTGGCATCTAATAGCATGTTTAAAATGGAAGAAAAATAATATTTAAGCTATTTTTTGAACAGTCTTGATGTTTTTTAAACTTTTACCCCTACTTCTAAAATTTAACACTCTAAGTCTTGAGGAAAGAAAAAAATCCAAAAATACAGTTTTGCTTCCAATTAAAGCCTAAATCCCTTCCAGTTCAACTACTTTATAATTTCTCTATGTGAAATTTTTTAACTCTCTCTAATTTTCAACATAGTCTAAAAACTTTAAGATAACTCTCATATCACTTTTCCATCTGCAAGAATTGCCAAAGGTCTAGGGAAATGGTAAGCACCAGAAGATAAGTTAGTCTTACCTTACAGCTGTGTTAATTATTTAAATGCTGAGGGCAGACATATAGCTGTCAAAATTATCTTTTTCTTACCTCCCCCTAAAATGAAATATCCTTACGTATACAGTGTCCAAGTAAGGGATCTCTATTTCTAATAAATTTAAGTAACAAAATGCTTAAACAAGAGGAAAACAATACCAAAGATCTTCAAGTCACTTCTTCCTAGAAATATTAAGACACTATTAAATACAAAGTACAGTTTAATTAAGATTGAATAAATAGGTGTAAGGCCCCAAACTGTAAGTCTACGTGCACATCATTGCAAACAGAAGACCTGCTCTGATCTTGTCCTCCTCACCTCATCTATCTGAGGTTCCTGAGCCTGAGCAGCCTTGGGAGCTGAAGAGTCACAGTCTGGACTGTAATGCTCACAGTAGTCATATGCTGCCTTGGGGTCACCTGTGATCAAAAACTGCTGGATGTCCCCCTGCAAAGAAACAGACATGGATGTCGTCAGCACACTCAAAGACACCTATATCCAGCGCAAGATTTATTCAAAACAATTTATTTTTAAGTATCTGAAGAAGAAAAATCACGAAGATTTCAATGTTAAGAATAGCCTTACAGGATTAAGAGAGAAACTCAGACCTATTTTACGTATCATCGGTAAATATTAACTGTTTATTCCACATTATTTTCTGGTTCAGGATATCTATGCTATATGCATCCATGTGTCAAAACTCAGTTTTACTGCATTCACAGTTTAATTCTACAGGGTAGAAGACAAATGAAATGTAAGTAAAAGGATGATAAAAAAAAAGTCAATACATCTTAAAGACTGCAAATATATAAAGACAATAATGTGATTCTAACACTAAATAATTAAAAAGCTCAATTAACGAACTGAATTGTTATTGTTAGGCAAATTTATAAGAGATTTTTAAAGTAAAAGTATAGATCCAATTATTGTGCTTTCCTAGAGGAATCAGTATTGAAGGAAATTACTATCTACAAACATGAATAAAAAATACCAACATAGGAAAAATCCAAATTGTAAACAAAAAAAACATAGGTTTGGTGCATTTTTATTTTAAAAAAGGACTTCCTAAGCATATATTAAAAATCACTCATTCTGAAATCTGTATGATTTTAATAAAATGACAAAGATTAGTAATATTTAATAATAGGATTATCTAAAGAGTTTTAATTTCAGGAGCTTTTGCAACTTGTGTAAACAAAAGAAAAATCCAAATATTCTCCTCTCAAAGCAATCTGACTGCTTCCACCTGGATCTATTTCAACCTGAAACAAGTTTGATATAAACTTGTGGGTCATGACAATATTAATTCAGAATTATACCTGGGCTCAGAGGAATATCTAGGCTGGTACTCATTCAACTTAGAGATTCAAGTCCCTGTAAGTTTGAGCACATAAATCTAATTCACAGAACTTCTAATTCCATTCTGAATAACTTCAAAGTCATTCCAGCTTGCTCTCTATCTTATCAACAGGATTTATTTAGGACCTGATGAATATGTGGACATAAAATTACAAAAATCTGTAAAATCGAGGATCAGGAAAAAATTCCTACCACATTTATATCACAACATTCACTTACTCATTAACAAAAGTTTACTGAAAAATTATTATACACAAAATATTGAACTTAGTACAGCAGGTACAGAAACATAAACTTGATGTAATCTCTGCTCTTCGGGGAGTGCAATCTAGTGTTTAAGAATATTTAAAACTGTAATAAAATGTGTAATAAAATTCATAACTTGAAAAGATATAAGCAAAATGGTATGTGAAATGCCAAGAAAGGAACATAAATTATTTAATTCTGGCAGTCAATCTTTTATTAAATACTGTGGTTACTACCTGTGGTATAGCAATATTTTTATTTGCATTGTTCTTTCTTCTATCTAAAAAAGTATTATATTCTCATCCTTAAAATTAGCGTTTATTCTTATGGTTCAAAAATCTGTACTTCCATTCCTACATTTCTCTTTTAAAAAATAACAGCTTCATTGAGATATAATTCATATATAAAATTAATTCTTTTAAAATTTACAATACAATGGGTTTAGTACATTCACAGTGTAGTACAACCATCACACAACCTAATTTCAGAAGATTTTATCACCCCTTTTGATTTTTTGATTATGATATGCCTAAGTGTAAGTTTCTTCAAGTTTATCCTACTTGAAGTTCAGAGTCTTGAATGTGTAGATTAACATGTTTCATCAACTTGGGGAAGTTTTCAGACATTTTTAAAACACGTTTTTTGCCCTTTATTCTTTCTGGGATTCCTATTATGCCTATGTTGGTATGTTTGATTGTGTCCCAAAGGTGTCTGAGGTTCTGTTACCCTTTTTTCATGTTTTGCCTTTCTTTTTCTCGTACTTAATTGATCTATCTTCAAAAACACTAATTCCCTCTTCTGTCAGCTCCAATCTTTCGAGCTCCTCTAGTCAATTTTTCATTGCATTATAATAATTTTTAACTCCAATACTTCTACTTGGTTCTTTTTTTTATAATTTCCATCTTTACTGCTATTCTGTATTTGGTAAGACATCATTATCACACTTTCACATTTAGTTCTTTAGACATGATTTTCTTTAGTTTTTTTTTAACATATTCATACTTGCTGATTTGATGTCTTTTGGGGGTGAGTACAGTGTCTGTGCTTCTTCAAAGATGGTTCTTACTGTTTTGTTTTGCTTTGTTTTTACTTTGTACAGTACATGATTTCCTGTTTCTTTAGTTACCTCATAATATTGAAAGTTTTGTGTTGAATGTCGAACATTTTAAATGACAACACCAAAATCAGATTCTATCCTTTTCTCCCCTAGCCTCCTATTGTTTTTCTTTGTAGTTGTTACTTGTTCTTTAGTGACTTTCCTGAAGTAATTCTCTAAGTCAGTATTTTTTGTTACCTATAGCCACTGAGGTCTCTGCTTGGTTAGGTTAATGGTAAGCAAATGATTAGACAGAGATTTCCTTAAATGCATTGAATCAATTAGTATCCCAACAGCTTTTCTGTATGCCTTGGAGCACACTTCTAAGACTCCTAGAGTTTACAGCTCTGCCCTAGCTCTCATTCCTTGCTGTGCAGAGCCTCAAAGTCAGCCATATGTGAAATATTAGGACCATCTTAGGTCTCACCTGGACAGTCACACAGGTCTTCTAGATCATGAAAATAATGCTGGATTTTTTCAAAGCCCTTCATGGATATCTCATTTTTAACCTTTTTCTTTTTGGTGGTTTTCCCTGCCCCATTTTTGCTCCATATTCTTATATTTAAATCACCATTTACCAATTACGTGCTGGTAATATTCATCTAGAATGTCTCATTGTCACCAGAAAAATGATCAAAATTAAAAAGTCAAAAACACAAATCCACCAACAAAAAATTCATTGACATGAAATACTACAATGTTTAGTCATCCTTGTGATAGATTTTGTTGAACTCAGAAATTTCTTCACTAATCTTTCAGATTTTGTTAAATTTATTCAAGTTATTTAGTCACATCAGTCATTAATTCATTCATTCACTCAATCAAAAAGTGTTTTAAAAGTACGCGTAACATGGTATTGTGCTCAGGTAACAGTCAAATAAGGAAATACCTACTTTATTTCCAGTGAAACATGAAATAGAGCAAAAGTAGAAAATATCCATACAGGAAACTACATGGTTTATAACAATCATTATTGTTATTAGAATTTCCAACCTGAAAATATTTATTTTCATATGTCATGAGGCAATATAAGTAATTGATCAATCAAAATAGGTTGTTTCTGAGATTTTTTCCAACAATTTTGTAAATACGAGAGTGTCTCATATTGTCTAATACCTAATTATTTTAAGCAGCCTCAGAGCAAATGAATACAAGTTCTTAAAATATATTGATGGTATTTTTCAAACACCAGCTGATCAATTTAGAACACTGAGTAAACACACCTGAATTGTTATAAATGAATAATAACAGGTAACAAAAAGAAATTTAAATACACAATTCTTCTTTCTGATGTTTAAAAAAACAATAATGAGGTGTCATTGAGTATATCATTGAGTAATGGAATAACTGAGGGTTTCAATCAGAAGCCCTGCTTCCTAAATTTTCTCCCAGGTTTGCCATTAACTACTTGGAATTGTGCATCACCCAACCAAATTTATCATTTGTAAAATGAATGCTTTGAGAGATCTAAGGTCTTCACCAGGACTAAAAATTCTAGAATTCCAAACTTAATTATATAGGAATAACAAAGGACTGAGCTGAAACACAAAAAATTTGCCTACTTTATAATTTTAAAAATAGTAGATTTTTAAGAATACTATTGATTCCCCAAGTACCTCTTATTCTATTTACAGTACTTGACTTCATGAAATGGAATCCTGACAACTTTTCCACTATAAATTCTGATTTCAGGTGTTTAATAGTTAGCCATAAAATATACTACGGGAAAGAAACTGGAAAATTCAGTTAAGAAATCTACAGTACTATTTTCCCCAGAAGGCATTTTTTAGTGTTTTATGTTAATCATAATGACATGCTGTGAGACAGTAGATAAACAAAAACATTGCTGCAGGTTGAATTAACTGTAAATATTTAGATTCAATAGTTACATAAAATTTTCCACAGGTGAAAAAAAAATGAAGTTGCCAAAAAAACTGGCATTTGTAGACATGAAAAAGTCATCCTTCTCTACTAATGATCAACAAAGCCAAGATTAAGGTTGAGTTGTTACAATTACATAGCGATCTACAGCTGTGTCAACTGGGTTTGTACTATAGTATAGTTTGTACTATCGTATAGTATAGACAATATTGGTATAGAGGAGGAAAGCAAAGCGAATGTAAGAAAATTAAATAGAAAGTGTCTATATAGATGAGTTTCTTCTGTCCCATGCATGGCAAAAGGATCTCGCCACATTTTTTATCAATACCAGTTATATAAGTTATAGTTTATGCTTCTTTTAAAACCAAAAAATTAATGCATGTGTTAACAATTTTTGGTTCCTTTTTTTACTTTGGTTTGCATATAACTGTGCGTAAACACGCATACATTCACATTTATATACACAGAGAGAGAAAATCTTTTCAAGGCCTAGCTATTTCTATTTTCTGTGCTATAAGTGTAATTGCATAATGTTCTATGAAATACACAAGTAAAAAGAAATTTAGCTTTGTGTGTGTTTGTAAAGAATCACATTTATTGAAAAAGTATGGTACATAAAATTGGTCTAATATCTTATGATCACATGTCAACGTGTCGATGTTAAGCGTATAAATTTTCTGATTCAACTCCTGGTCCTATGTGAAGCCAATCAATGCTTGGTTCATGTCAGTTCCCAATCTGGGCATCCACTGAACTCTATCTACAGCACAGCAGCTGACTCTAGAGAATGAGCAATGGAAAACCAGGCTCTGATAAGCTGTCGTCTTCAATTCCATCTGATTGAATAATGTGACCTATGGATGGATTATGTGCTTGGAACATAACAGGATCAGAAGAAAAGCAGAAGAAATTCAGATACAATTAAAATAGCTAGTGCAGATGTTGGATCTATGTTCAACTATATCTGAAAAACAATGGTCTCTTTTGAATGTCAATCTAGCAACTAATGACTGTACAATTCCATAAGGCTTTCAACTCCCTTCTAAATCTTGGAAGATCTAAACTTTTGGTATTAAAACTTGGAAAGTTTTTATATTCCAAGTGAACAATTTACTTTTGGTAAGATCTGGAAAAGAAGACTTCAAAAATAATTGTTGACTGTATGCCTCACTAAATTTCAGAAATTTCTAAGATTAGATATTTCATTTCCCCCAACACTGGAGTAAATCACATAGCTGCAATTTTGTTCCATAAAATCATCTAGCTTCCAAACTTCCTGTAGCACATTCTTGTCTCCATTAACTTGCATCATGTGGGTACATCAACAGGAATGAACACATTTATGAAATGGTTCTTGAAACAATCTTGATGATATTTTATGAGCAAATAGGAGTTAGCTGCATGAAGAAGATGGAGAGGAAAATAGCACTAAACAGAAAAAGCATTTTAAACAAAAGTTTTGAGTCATGAAACTGTATGACAAAGGACATAGTGATGATGAAGAGTGAAAGAGTGGAAAGAGATAAAGATTTTAAAAAATAATAAGTAAGGAACCGATTTAAGACACACCCCGTGGGTGAACTGAATCTTGAAAGTTATGGCGTGTCATTCAAGGACGCTGATCAATGAAACAAACTGATCTCTGTTGTATATTAACACAATCACTTTGACAACAAACAGAAGGATAATTTAGAAGCATCCAGTCTGGAGTCAGGGGAAACAGCAGTCTATTTCAATAAAGTGTTGAGAATTGAAACCAAGTCAGCAGTACCAGGAATGGAGTAGATGAGAGAGATATTAATAAAAAGCATCTGTGAGATTTGAAGACTAGGTGCCAGTGATGGAGTGGGATGGGAATGACAAGGAGAGATGGAGGAAAGTGTGCTAAAGGGGAGAGTAGGGCAATTCTGCAGGTTCTGGAGTAAGCAATGGCAGAACGGCACAGCCATTCACTCAGATAGAAACATAATAAATGTGAAAGATTTTGGGGGTCAACCTCTGAAGCCTAATAAGGGAATTGATAAATAATGGTCATAATGATAAATAAATTTCTGGAATAAGTTCAGTTTTGCATTTAGGAAAATAATCTTCATTTACTCTTTAATTGCGTTCCTCCTCTGCCTGCAGATTATCAGGTTTTGTCACTGAAGCCAAACCAAGTTACAAGAATCAACAAGAATCAGCAGTAAATTTCCCTTAAACCTGACATCCCATACTCCTTTTTATAGCAACCTTACCACTCTTTTTTTCACTGATAACCAAGGACAAGAAGAACTTGTCCAGACTGGGTACTAAAGGCTGAATTCTGTCCGCCAAAATTTATATGTTGAAATCCTAAGCCTCAAGTACCTCAGATTGTGACTGTATTTAGAGACAGGGCCTTCAAAGAGGTAATTAAGGTTAAACGAAGTCATTAGGATGGGCCCTAATCCAACCTGACTGGTCTCCTGTAAGAAGAGGAGATCAGGACACAGACACAGGGAAGATCATGTAAAGACACAGGGAGAAGATGCACATATACAAGCCAAGGTAAGAGGCCTCAGAAGAAAGCAATTATGCCAACACCTTGATCTTGGACTTCTAGCCTCCAGAACTGTGAGAAAATAAATTTACGTTATTTTAGCCACTCAGTCTGTGGCTAAATAATTATGGCAGTCCTAGGAAAGTAATACAGACTGAGTTCATAATAGATTGCTTTTATTCCTCTCAAATGTTGTCTTTATAACAGAATAAAAGGCACTGCAAAAAAATAAAAACAAAAACAAAAAACAAAAAAAAAACCCTGAAGATTCCAAAACAGATTTTGTTTATCCATAATAGAAATAATAACTGGCTATTTTCAGGGCCCAGTATTAAGTAGATGCTGTAGAAATACTGGCTGATCTAATTTGGCAATTAGCTAGAACTCAGGGTAATCAGAGGTTATACATTTGACAGTATCATCATCATAAATATCACTCAGTCCATTAGAGATAATGGAAAGTAAAAATGATAACAAAGCATTTGACTCCAAGTATAAGCAAAGATTTCAGAGGCAACAAATTTTTAAGTATACTTACCAGAGGTTTCTAAAAACTATCAAATTAAATTATGCTAGAGTTGATACTAAGTTTAAACATCTACTTATATGACTATTTTTTAAATACATTTCATTGTGCTAGTAAAAGATTAAAATCATTCTTGGTTGTATCATCAGTTCCATATTAATCAAGTTATATTCTAATCCTACTTCATGTCAACAATGGAAAAGAAAAAAGTTAGAAACAAATCACCATATCTGAATTTTATGTGTGTGTGTGTATATATACACCCTATATATATCTCAGAATGACACTTTTTTGTATTTTCATTTCATAATCACTTCATATTAATGTAAATCAAGACTAAAACAACATACTCAGTTCCTTGTTGATTTAAGAAAATTCTTATGTAAAAATTTAAATTACAGTTCTGAAAAAAACTAAGAGATGATTCTCAAATTACAAAAGGATTTTTCATTTCAATGTTTCTTTAAGTAAATAACATTTAAAATTTGTCACCACAATTTGATCCCTGCCCAAAATAAATTCATTCAATGCTTATTATGAACATCTACTGTCCAAAATAATATAATTGAAAATAACATTTAAAAAAACTAAAATGAGCATTATAAAACAAAATGGAAAACACTTTATAAACTTATTTTTAAAAATCAACTTGAAAAAAATATTCATATGAAAGAAAATATTAGTTATCACGTAATATTTTTATTTTTAAAAATTTTTATTATAAATTTTGCTTAACTCAATATGTCCAAAACATATAATTAATTTCAATGTGTACTTAACATAAAAAATATTAATTATTATTCCTATTGTCTTTGAAAGGTGGTATATATTTTACATTTACAGCACATCTCAATTTGAATGTGAATTTTTTATAATAAATTTCTGATCAGCATTTACTTTTTATATGCTTTTTTACTTATTTTTAAATTTTTAATTGACAAGTTAACTTTAATAATTAACTTGTATTTTAACATTTAGACTCAAAGGAGAAGTTCATATAACTAATATCAGCATAAAGGTCTAATATGACCTTTTCATTAGGTATGACTTTCACTGCATGTCACACAAGGTTAACAGTAGAATTTGACACTTATTTTATATTTCAAAGTCATTGACTTGGCAGTAAATTTTAGGCTTATTTTTAAAGTAATTATTGTCTTTGGAATATGAAAAGAAATTATAGACTATTTGTACCATTTCATGAAGAGTTTACCAGTTGAACTGCCACATTTATTCCTTCAACCCAACACTAAATATTTGCGGATCAATTTTTTACATATCAATTTTCAGTATCATTTGTTTTGCTGCCTATTGTTAGATCCCTTAGAGAAAATGTCTGTCAGGGAAGGAAAAGAAGTAATTGGTAACAGCATTTCTATACATTTATTATTCTAAATTTACCTAAAATGACACTGTCCAAGAACTAACACACTTCTCAAAAATATTTCCTTATTTTCACTCTGTTGCACTCCTCTACCATCTAACAATGAATGAAACATCCTTTAGTGAATGAAAATATCATTAAATCAAAACTGGCCATTTTGCCATTATAAATATATAATTATAAAAGGATTTTAAAAATATGTATATACATATATATTATAAAGTAACTGATCCACCTTTGATTCTTTTTTAAAGTTGAAAACAAAAATGTTTTCTTAGTGTCAAATGTGAAAACTTCTTTGCTCCACAGAATATAGTCAGTCTGTACATTCAACTTGTAATGTCTATTGAACAAAGATAAGTGGCATGCTCAAAATTGAAAGCTAGAGCTCTCTACTGAAATGAGAGTATTTGGAAAATGCTATATTTTGGCTGAAGGCAAAAACAAATCTTTTAAACAACATTCCTACATTCAAAAGACACCATACGACATCATTTTAGGACAAGCTACATTTTTTTCAAAACAAAATATTTTTCTTTTATGTATGGTCATGATTTAATAGGCCCAGATACATTATAAAATAAGATAATAATTATATTTCTTCTGTAATTTTTAGTTCTAAGTTGCACAAGGAATTTAAAAAGAAGATTGCTTTCATAATCAATCATTCTCCCTATCCATTTATTCAACAAATATTTATAGAGACAGAGTATCATGCTGACACCATGGATAGGAGGAAAAGGAATACAGGGGTAAATCAGAAACAGATCCTTCTCTCAAATAGCTTATAGCCTGGTCACTGAGATTATTATACACAAACAACATATAATAAATATATTTCTTTATCACCTACTATATTCCAATTATGAAGAAGAAAGAAATTTGGAGGAGATAAGGAAACAACTTTCATCTAAAAAAAATCAGAGTAATTATCTAGAAGTGCTTGGTTGGCATAAGTGAGATAATTTATAAGAAAGTGTTCAGTTTTCTTTTACATAAAGGGACACTTGGTATTCTCTGTTGATTTCCCGAATCCTATTACTAACACTTCCATCCCTTACCCTGTGCCCAAAGAATCTCAGGTCTGTAGCCTCTATCACCAGATGCTCTTGCAGGTTGATGTCCAGTACAGACAATGGAAGTTACCACCTGGAGTTTGGAAGGTGGGAAGAGAAAAGGGCTGGGTAGTTTTCCCCCACATGTTCCTGGGTTGTCACAGTGGTCTGGAAACCTTAATACAGCTGCCACTGGTGGAAAGCATTTCTGCAGGACTCGCGCTCTCACTGAGCTCTTTATTATTTCTGCCCTTTGCCCCTTTAGCCCTGGAAAGGTAAGGCTAAGTTTCTTAGCCTCCCTGCTGACAATTCTGAAGCCATCTGAGGATAGTTCTATTTCCTGCTGGAACCCAGAGTGAACTCAAAAAGAATGTGAGAAGTTAAACCAAGAACATATATTCGAAGGCCTGAAAATAGCAATTGGCATCTTCCATATATTTATTTTTTAACTAAGCTTAAAGATTCAAATAACCAGTATGTGTGTCATTTGCCAGGAAAGCACAGCATCTCTTCTAGAAGACAAAAAAGGTATAATTTATAGTCTGGGGTCCTCTACTTAACAGGTCAATCTATTTTGTTCAATTAAATTCACTGGAATATAAACTTCGTGAGAGCAGGGACTCATCTGTTTTGTCTGAGGCCTCCACAGTTCTTAGATGAGACCTGCATACAGTGGGTACTCAGTAAGGGTTCAGTGAATGGATCTCCTGGCAATAAATTTATGCACCACTAAAAGACTCTATGTCAACACCTGTAAATTAAGAATACTACTACTTGTCTTGTATTTCCTCTGAAATTCTAAACACAAATAATACAGACTTAAGCTGTGTTTAAAGAGGGAAGTGTACACAGATATAAGCTATTTTTATTCCAGTATTTGGGGAAAATTAAAGAACACTCCTTTGAATGGTAGACTTCTAGGCAATGAGTATATCAGCACTGTAAAATTTGAGGAATGTTGCTGCAGAATCCAGTTACAATTCTTCCAAAAATAAGTTCCAAAAAAGTTTAGTTTCAGGAATCCTAAAGTCATTATTCTATAAATCAAGTCCATGAGGAAAAAAATGTATTAATAATACAAAAGAAAGAAAAATACACTTAGCTAAGCAGTCTAGCATACACCACTGTATAAGCAATAGCTTACAAAATTCTATACTATTTCCATAAGATACTCCCTAGACACTAAAGTTTCTATTCACATTTGATAGTAGAGCTTTGACCAAAAGTACGGTGGGTCTTGGCAGAGGTTTTTGATTGTATATCCAGAAACAAAGCTGAAATTAAATCTTAAACATGGCATAAAATTCTTAAGAAGTAACTACCATCATCAGAAGATTAATTGAAAACCTATGCTTCCTGTCTACTCATACTTCTGAATTTGCCAAGGCATTAACTCTCATCACAGTTTTTTTTTTCCCAAACATTCCATACAGTTAATGACTCCTTCTCAACTATTTTGTGTGGTAAAGGAAAGCTGCCAAAATGCTTAGAATTTTAGTGTAATTGAAAAAGGCATCAGAGATTGCATCTGAACCATAATTCAAAGGAAAGAATGAGGGAAACCACATAATCACAGACAGAACTGCTACCCACACAGCACTTTTATTACATAGAATCCCAAAACCAGCTTAAGAAACCAGGTTTAAGAAAATAAGCAGTGTTCTATATTACTTGAACAGACTTCTATTACCAAGTGTTATAAAAAATGCCTAAAGCTGGGTAAAACACTACCAACAAAAGTGCACATTTATGTTACAATTTCTAAATTATCAATGTTAAACAAGGATTCTTACTAAAAACTACCAATATGGCTTGACTCCATCATATAAAGAAATTAAATTAAAGAGTTAGAAAGGGGTAACAGATCTTGCCTCCTGCTTCCTTGTTTGCCATAGATGATATACCCTTTATTCAAATGAGTGCTAGAAAATATATTTATTCATTCATTAAAAAATTATTACATGTCAAGCACTATTCTAGATTTTATGGATCCAGGCACAAAGCTCCTGCACTCTTGCAGCTTATATTCCAGAGGAAGAATCAAAACGAACAAAATGTAGTACATCAGAAAGTGAAAGATGTCATAAAGAATACAAGACAATAAAGGATAAGGGCTACATGTCAAGAGGTAAGATGCTGTATTATAGAAGTGGGATCATGGAAAGTTTCACTGATTCAGAGATATTGAGGCAGGAACACCTGAGGAACTGAGACAATAAAAAATGTAGATATCTAGGCAAAAGGCTTCCAGGCAGAAGGACTAGCGAATGCCCAGTCCTCAAGGTATAAGCAGCCTCAAGGCAGGAGCATGCTTGCTACATTTGTTCAAGGAACATGGGCCAAGAACCCACAGGGAGCAACGGGGAGAGAAGCCAGTGATGGAGTCAGACGAGGAGCAGAGGGTGTGGTATGGATCACACAGGAGCCAGCAGACTATGGAAAGAAGGTTAACTCTCAATGAAATGAAATGCTGCGGGAAGGTTATGAGCAAAGAGATGAGATACTTCCTTCACTTATTAATACTTTCAACCAGGCACTACTTGACAGGAATAGACTTGCTATTCTAGGCTTTCTCCCTAGAGAGCAAATTAACAGATGGAAAAGACAAAAGCAGGGAGATCAATTAAAATGCTCTTCCAATTATCCAAGGAATAGATAATACTAATAGTTCTAACAACAGACAATACTTAGCACTCACTATTTACCTGCCAGTCTTCTAAGTACTATGTACAGTCATATTATAAACAGAAATAAACTCTGGACCATGCCTTAAAAAAAAATCAAGTTCTAAAAAAAGCTTAAACAATCATTTAAATAATATCAACATTCTCATTATACTTCTTTTAACTAATAATAATTTCACATTAACTGCGTATTTACTATAAAACTCAGGAAGTGTAGATGAGATGGTGAAATAAGATGCTTTTGTCCAGGATGATCTCATGGCCTTTGATTAATTTGAATCTTTGTTAAAAATATATAGTTCATAAATCACAAAAAAGAGAGTTAAAGCCCTTTAAACTTAGCTAAAATTCCAAACAGTCCATGTCTGCAGGAAGTAAGCATCACCTATTTACGACCCATGTGTCAGTGCTAGAAGCCTAAAGTGTTAAGTCTCTCCCACGCTCAACCCCATATATCCTAAGAGTCCCCAATACCTGTGAGCTCCACCCCACATCAGCATCTGAAAGTAAGCCCTTCTGTACATTGCTGTCACCATGATCTCATCTCTAAGTATGATACCTTTTATTTGAACTAATAGTCAACATTTTATGTTCTCATCTTTTCCATCAGATTCTTCCAATGGTAGACTAACATCTTCACTTCCACAAAAAGCATTTTTTAAAAAATGTGAATGCTTAATTCCTCTTCTTAAGGAAACTTCTCGTGGCCCACAGTTTAAAGTTCAACCCCCTTAGTATAGTGTGAAAGGCAAACAGGTCTTTACACACCAACCAGGTAGTCTCCCAAGTGTCCCCAAACCACGTTACGTTTCACAGAACTGCCATGTTCATTCTACACTTTCACCTTTTGCATATGTGTTCTCATCTTTAAATGTTCGTTTATTTTTCAGTATTATGGATCCAGCTATTACTCCCTCTCTTGAATATGTGTATGTCTTTATTATGTAACACAATCATATTTTATTGCAACTATTTATGTATGCCTCTTTCCCTTATTCAAGCACAATATTTTACATTATAATATCTGTGGGGCTTCGACAGAGAATAATCATCACTTAAGTAAACACCCACCTTTCAAATGACAAATGCTATTTTAGGGCTATCACCACCCTTTCTACTCCCTGACACCTCTAACAAAGCCTTAATCATTTCCAAGTAAAGTGTTCATTCATGCATTTGCTGGTCTTCATTAACTATGAACATTGTGCCCAACTTTGCACTTGATGCAGCTCCTGGAATATATAAATTAACAAGATATAAATCCTGCTTTCAAGGAATGTATAGTCTAATAAGAAAGCTATACGTTAACAGATAATTATAAAACAACATGGTAATACAGATACAAAAACAAGAACGTAAATGCAAGATGGCTTATTCTTTGAAAAGCCAATAAAATACTACTGACTAATAATAGACCTTACAAAGGAAAAAAAGGTAATCTAGACAGAGACAAAATTTATACAAGTGACAATATAAAATGTGTGATACTTTACGGTGTATTGCTGGCAGATCCACTACTCAACAAAATAGAAAACTGAATCAAAAGGCAAGGCTTCTTTTAGAGGACAAGCAATATCCTGTATACAGTGGTACTTTGGATTTGCATAGAGTTCTGAAATCTGAGATTGCCTCAAATGCTTCATTGAGTTTCTTGAAATAGTTTCAGCCATAGACCCTACTAAATATATAATTATAATGGATCAATAAAGTCCCAACCAGCAGCCTATTATCTGCATATCACAATCCATGATGCAGATCTGATCCCAGATGGTCTGACTGGGAACAGGATACTCTGAGGCTATTGTATAATAAGGTACAGCATCTAGAAAGGAGAACTGAAGAAATGAACTACAGAATCACTGAAGTGTATCGTAAATAATGTGGTACATTTTTGTGTGTTGTTCTTCACCACACTTGCCAGGCTAAGTAGGTGTGCAGCAATAAGGAATGTGATTACACATCAAACAGCCAAAAACAGATGCTCTTTTAAGTTAGATTCTCAAAAAAGGATTAAACTAATGTGGCTTGATCTACTCCCATGCATGTGGTCAGTAGTGGAACTTAAATATCTCCTAAAATCAAAAAGGTTAAAGGGGAAAAATTCATATTTGGAATCTCAATTTGGTAAATAATTGATTAACACTAAGTCTGAATAAAATCTGACAAATGCTAAACTTGCTACAGTAAGAAAAAAATCTTATGTTTCATAAAACTACTGTTATAAGATACTGTCATGTAGATATGTTTGACTATTTCTTCATGAAAGCCATAAAATCCCCTTTCATAAAAGAACAGCACATACATATTGTTGTCCTATATTAGAGAAATTCAACATGTTCATGAATCCAGTGAGTTTTTAAACTACTGTTGCTGCTGAATTCTAATATTACCTGGGACACTCCCCTGGGATTTTAACACTAATTTGCATTAAACTTGTGTTTGTTACATGCCAATTTGGACTTGGATTGTGTTTGAACATCAAATCTACCAAATTTTACCTCATATTTGCTATTCACAGTTTGTTATTTCTCTTAAAATTATACATTATTTCTTAGCCAGGCGCGCTGGCTCACGCCTGTAATCCTAGCACTCTGGGAGGCCGAGGCGGGAGGATCGCTCAAGGTCAGGAGTTTGAGACCAGCCTGAGCAAGAGCGAGACCCCATCTCTACTAAAAATAGAAAGAAATGATTTGGACAGCTAAAAATATATATAGAAAAAAATTAGCCGGGCATGGTGGCACATGCCTGTAGTCCCAGCTACTGGGGAGGCTGAGGCAGGAGGATCGCTTAAGCCCAGGAGTCTGAGGTTGCTGTGAGCTAGGCTGATGCCACTGCACTCTAGCCAGGGCAAAAGAGTGAGACTCTGTCTCAAAAAAATAAATAAATAAATAAATAAAATAAAATTATGCATTTCCTGACATCTAGAGAATAAATAATTTTGGTGACTTAATACATTACAAAAAAAAAAAAAAAACATGAATCACAACACTGATTCCAGAAAATGCTTTCAATAATTCCAAAAAAGCCACAGCTACATTCTCAAATGTACATGTTAACCAAAGATTTACAGACAAGAACAAAACTAAACAATCATAAGTAAACTCAAAGCTTTCTTGTTTTTCTCTTTTGCTTATTGTATGCTACTACAGCAAAGTAGTAAAGTACCATTGTAGAATAACATTTTATTTTTGCTTTTAGAGAACTAAGTCTCTTACGAAGCCAAATGTAGCTCCTATGTTAACCGTATCTGCTATTTTCACCTAATTTCAGAAATAATCAATGGGAAAAAAGTTCATTTTTTAAACAAACACTTATAAAACACTCAGTATGGCAATGCACAGATAGCAATACTTTATAAACTTTAACTTGTTTAATCTTCAAATGATGCTATGAGATGCGTAGCGCTGTTATTCCATTTTACAGATGAGAAAAAAGGGAGGTGCTGTATCTTGTCCATGATCTGCAAGCTGGTCAAGTTCCAAATGAAAATATGAAGCCATGGCTGTGTGATTCCACAGTCAATATGGTTAACTACCACCATGCATATGATTTATAAATCCAAACACTTAATTATCATTATCATAATCTTTTTCATTCCACCATTCCTGCACTTGTTAGAAACTTAATGATGCCTCTGCTTTCATCTTTCATTTCTCAAGAAAAACCATGGAAATTATATTGTCATGTGTGCCCACTTACTTCCGCTATTCTGTTTGTAAAGTTCTTATTTTATGAAAGGCCTTCTATGTATTTGTAAAAAAGTTTATTAAAAAGAGTTAAAGAAATGATTCATGGATACAGCTTTCTATTTTAGAATCTAGATGGGGAGCATATAATAATAAATTTTTAAAAATAGTAACAGCTTATTTTTTTTCCTCTTTCTTAAGTAAAGAAGTTCCACAGAGAAACCAGGGCAAGAAGGTTTTAGAAATGAACTGTGAGATAACAGAGTTATACCAAAGTCAGAAATCTGAAAGATGAGACTACAGCAAGTAATATGCTTAAGTAATATGCTTAATGGTATAAATTTTTCCTGGTAAGAAATTAACACTTCTAAAATGTTTTTGTCTTGCGAATGTCAATACTCCTATGGCAGTGAAAACTCCATACAGCCCAACCTTCTGCTGATGACAACTACAAACTCTAAGCAAAATGCCATAAACAGCTACCTTGAGAACTACACAAAAGCAAGCAGATTATGGGGAGAATCAAAATTTAGAGACGTGAATCTACAAGTGGTAAGTTACCTATGGTTTGTACTGTTTGGTTTCATATTTTTTCTAGGCTTTGCCCCAAGGGGGAATCCAATAGCTGAGCAATACAACAGTGCCGTGGCTAAAATTTTCAAAGAAACCCTGTGTTTCTGGACAGAGGAACCAGAGGGGGAAAACGCAGGTTAGAGAGTATACAGGGAATCTGAGATGAGGGAAATCACCTAATTTTGGTATAAACCACACAAGCCTCAGATCATCCTCAGATCATCCTCAGAATTAAGCATATGTAACAGACCCAAACCAATGTAGGAAAAACTTAGACAATTGAAGTGAGATTAATTCTACCTATGCAAGTCACAGAATAGCTCTTGCACTTACTTTATATGAGACAAACAAAACCAAAATTCTGAGAGTTAAAACTCCATGGGGACCCAGTCAGTCATGGAGGACTCCAAATTTTGTGAGTTTTACTTGGAGGAGACCTATAAGGTCTTGACAGTGAATGTCAGAAAAAATATCCCCTCACGCTTCTAGAAAGAGGAGGAGAAAAAGGAAGTATTTTAAAAGTCACCAGAACATTCTGTTCTTCTTAACAAGGCATGCCCTCAGGAGAAACTATTTATTTAGAATCTAATCTACTGGGATTTCATCAAAGCTTAACCTAACTTGAGAAAGAAAAAAACAGGCATACTTAGGAGATAGGGTAAGTTTGGTTCTAGACTACCACAATAAAGCAAATACTGCCAATAAAGAGAATCACACAACTTTTTTGGTTCCTCAGCACATATAAAATTCATGTTTATACTATAATGTAGTCTATTGAGTATGCAGTAGCATTATGTATAAAATTAGAGTGCATATCTTAAAATAAAAATACTTTATTGTTAAAAAATACTAATGATCATCTGAGCCTTCAGCAAGTCATAATCTAATAGTTTTACTGGTAGAGGGTTTGCCTCCATGTTGATGGCTGCTGACTAATCAGGGTGGTAGTTACTGAGGGTTGTGGTGGCTGTGGCAATTTCTCAATTAAGATGACAATGAAGTTTGTCACATCAATTGACTCTTTCTTTCATGAAAGATTTCTCTGCAGCATTCAATGATGTTTGATAGCATTTTACCCACAGTTGAACTTCTTTCAAAATTAGAGCCAGTCCTCTCAAACCCTGCCACGGCTTTATCAAGGAAACTTATGTCATATTTTAAATCCTTTGGTATCATTTAACAATGCTCACAGCATCTTCACAAAGAACAGATTCTATCTCAAGAAATCACTTTCTTTGCTCATCCATAAAAAGCAGCTCATCATCTGTTCAACTTTTATCATGAGATTGCAACAGTTCAGTTATTAGGTTGGTGTAAAATGAATTGCAGTTTTAGCATATTGAAATTTGCTGTTTGATATTAGAATATATTCTTTAATAAATGTGGGTATGTTATACATCATTTTAATGTACATTTCTCACTTTATTTTTTTTTTTTGCAAATGACTTACTACTTGCTGTTTATTTTACATTTATTTTAAATTATGGAAATGATGTTAAATAAAAATTAAATTCGAGCAATTTTCTTATGTGAGTTCAAAAATGGGTCCTAAAGCAGCAGAGACAACTCGCAACATCAACAATGCATTTGGCCCAGGCACTGCTAAAGAACGTACAGTGCAGTGGTGGTTCAAGAAGTTTTGGAAAGGAAACGAGAACCTTGAAGATGAGGAGTGCAGTGGCAGCCATCGGAAGTCGACAACAACCAATTGAGAGCAGTCATCGAAGCTGATCCTCTTACAACTACACAAGAAGTTGCCGAAGAACTCAAGGTCGACCATTCTACGGTCATTCAGCATTTGAAGCAAAATGGAAAGGTGAAAAAGTTAGATAAATGGGTGCCTCACGAGCAGAACGAAAATTAAAAAAAAAAAAAAAATCATCGTTTTGAAGTGTCGTCTGCCCTTCTTGTAGGCAACCACAGCGAACCATTTCTTGATTGGATTGTGACATGCGACAAAAAATGGATTTTACACAATGACCAGCTCAGTGGTTGGACCAAGAAGAAGCTCCAAGGCACTTCCCAAAGCCAAACTTGCACCAAAAAAAAGGTCGTGGTCACTGTTTGGTGGTCTGCTGCCAGTCTGATCCACTATAGCTTTCTGAATCCTGGTGAAATCATTACATCGGGAACTATGCTCAGCAAATCGATGAGATGAACGGAAAACTGCAACACCTGCAGCCGACACTGGTCAACAGAAAGGGCCCAATTCCTTTCCACGACAATGCCTGACTGCATGTGGCACAGCCAACACTTCAAAAGTTGAACAAATTGGGCTATGAAGCTTTGCCTCATCCGCCATTTTCACCTGACCTCTCGCCAACCCACTTAGACAACTTTTTGTAGGGAAAATGCTTCCACAACCAGCAGGATGCAGAAAATGCTTTCCAAGAGTTCCTCAAATCCCAAAGCACAGATATTTACGCTACAGGAATAAACAAACATTTCTTATTGCCAAAAATGTGTTGATTGTAATGGTTTCTATTTTGATTAATAAAGCTGTGTTTCAACCTAGTTATAATGATTTAAAATTCAAGATCTGAAACCACAGTTACTTTTGCACCAACCTTAATACACCTTCAGGCTATACTTCTAATTCTAGTTCTTTTGCTATTTATACGACATCTGCCATTATTCCTCCACTGAAATCTTAAGTCCCTCAGAGTCATGAATGAGGACTGGAATCAATTTCTTTCAAAATCTTGTTAATGTTGATATTTTGACCTCCTCCATTTAATCACCAATGTTCTTCATGGAACCAGGCATGGTGAACCCTTTTCAGAAGATTTTCAATTTACTTTGCCCAGATTTATCAGTGGAATCACTATCTATGGACAGAAATAGCGTTATGAAATATATTTCTTAAATGATAAGACTTGAAAGTCAACATTACTCCTGATCCATAAGCTTCAGAATGTAGGGATAGCAGGTATGAAAACAACATTAATCTCCTTGTACATTTCCATCAGAGTTCTTGAGTGACTAGGTACATTGTCAATGAGAGGAATATTTTGAAATGAATCTTTTTTTCTGAACAGTAGGTCTCAAAAGTGGGCTTAAAATATGCAAGAAAACTTTCTGTAAACAGATACACTATCATCCAGGCTTTTTTGTTCCACTGATAGAGCACAGGCAGAGTAAATTTAGCATGATTCTTAAGAGCCTAGGAATTTTAGAATGGTAAATGAGCACTGGCTTCAACTTAAACTCATCAGCTGCACTGGCCTCTAACAAGAGAGTCAGTCTGTCCTTTGAAGCTTTGAAATCAGGTATTGATTTCTCCTTTCTAGCTATGAAAGTCCTCAGTGGCATCTTCTTCTGATAGAAGGTGGTTTTGTCTACATTGGAAATCTATTGATCAGTGTAGCTACCTTCATTAATTATCTCAGCTAGATCTCCTGGATAATTTCTACAGCTTCAACATCAACATTTGCTGTTTCACCTTGTACTTTTATATTACAAAGATGGCTTCCTTCCTTAAACCACATGAACCAACCTCTTTTAGATTCCAACTTTTCTTCTGAAGCTTCCTGACCTCTCTCAACCTTCACAGAATTGAAGAGAGTTAGGGTCTTGCTCTGGATTAGGCTTTGGCTTACAGGAATATTATAGCTAGTTTAATCTTCTAGTCAGATCCTAAAAGTTTTTCCATATCATCAATAAGGCTGTTTTGTTTTCTTATCATCCATATGTGGACTGGAGTAGTACTTTTAATTACCTCCAAAAACTACTCATTGGCATTCATGACTTGGCTAATTGTTTGGCAGAAGAGGCCCACCCTTTGGCCTATCTTGGTTTTCAACATGCCTTCTTCATGAAGCATAATCATTTCTAGCTTTTGATTTTAAGTGAGAGACCTGTGACTCTTCCTTTCACTTGAAAACTTGTAGACCATTAGAAGTTATCAGTTGGCCTAACTTCAATATTGTTGTGTCTCAAGGAAGACTAGGTAGGCCCAAGAAGAGGAAGAGAGTCAGAGAACAGTCAGTGGAGCAATCAGAACACACACAACACTTATCGATTAAGTTTGCTGCCTTATGTGGTCACAGTTTGTGACACCTCAAAACAATTACAAATAGTGAAATTAAAGATCACTCATCATGGGTCACTATAAGAGATATAATAATAATGAAAAAGTTTAAAATACTGCTAGAATTACCAAAATGTAACACAAAGACAGGAAGTGAACACATGCCGTTGGAAAAATGGTGCCAATAGACTTGCTCAATGTAAGGTTGCCACAAACCTTCGGTTTGTTTTTTAAAAAAAATATCGGCAAGACACAGTAAAGTGAAGCACAACATAACAAGGTATGCCTGTACCTAACTCCATGTATTAGCCTTCGGTGTGACAGAAAGGAAGTGCCCAACTACAGCTCCCTCTATCCTTCCATGTAGAAGAAGGAAATACATAACCCCATCCCCCTCCAGCCACCCTATTCCACCTTGGATGGGGTGGAGGTCTAAGAAGCACTGATAAAGTTCACAGTTCAGAAGCTCAGCCTCACCTAAATGCCAGAGATCAAAAACACTGTAACAGAAATGAAGAGTGCCATTGAAGAGCTCATTAGTAGACTAGACACTGCTGAAGAAACAATATGATTTTGAGAATCTGACAATAGAAAATTCCAAAACTAAAAGCAAAGAAAAAAGATTGGGAAACAAAACAGAAAAGAATATCCAAAAACCATGGGACAACTACAAAAGATGTAATATACACATAACGGGAAAATCAGAAGAAGAAAGAGAGAAAAGAATAGAAGCAACATTTGAAGCAATAGTGACTGAGAATTTTCCTCAAATTAATGTCAGACAAAAAAAACTACAGATGGAGGAAGCTCAGAGAATATGAAGCAAAATAAATGCCAAAAAAAAAATTACATCTAGGAATATCATATTCAGATATCATAAATATTAAAATAAATTAAAAATCTGGAAAGCAACAAGGGGGGAAAAAAAAGCACCTTACCTAGACATAAGCAAAGATAAGAATTATATTCATCTTCTCCTCAGAAACCACACAACGAAAAGAGGGTGGAGTGAAACATTTAAAGTGTTGAGAGAAAAAGACCGCCAACCTGGACTTTTGTAACCTGAGAAATTGTCTTCAAAAGTGAAGGAGAAATACATATTTTTTTCAATTAAAAAAAGTTGAGGAATTTTTTGCCAGTAGACCTACCTTGCAAGAAATGTTAAAAGAAGTTCTTCACAAAGAATGAAGATAATATAGGTGAGAAACTTGAATCTACATTAAGAAAGAAAAATGATTAGAGAATGAATGAGTGAAGGTAAAATGAAATTTTTTTTCTTAATCTGGATTGAGCTAAGATATAACAGTTTATTCAAAGTAATAATAGCAACAATGTATTTAATTATTTATATATGCTTATGGTAAGCTTATGTATAAGTGAAATGAATGACAGCAATGACAGAAAGAACATGAGGGAGGCATTAGGAATATTTTGTTTTTATAAGGTATTTGCACTACCCATGAAGCAGCATAATGTTATTTGAAACTTGGCTTGGATTAGGTATAAATCTACATTGGAAAATCTGGGGCAACTATCAAAAAAATGTTCTTAAAAAAAGTATAATTGATATGCTATGAAAATAGAGAAAACAGAATCATATAAGATGCTCAATTTAAACTACAAAAGGTAGAAAAATTGTGGAAGAGAAAAACAGAAATGGAGACCAAGAAAAAGGAATAGACAGTAATAAATATGGTAAACCGTATGTCAACTATATCATTAATCACCTTAAAATTCAATGATCTAAATAAACCTGTTAAAGACAGAGACTGTCAGAGTGAATCAAAAAATAAGATCCAACTACATGTTGTCTACAAAAGACCCACTTTAAATATAATGGCACATACAGAGTAAAGGTAAAGGTATGGAGAAAGGTATAACATGCTAGTACTAATCACGAGAAAGAAGGAGTAGCTAAATTAATTTCCAACAGAGCAGACTCAGAAAAAGGAAAGTTATAAGGGATAAAGAAGAATATTACATGATAATAAAGTGTTCAATACTCCAATAATACATAACCATCCCTCATGCGTATGCCCCTAAAAACTGAGTATCAAAATACATGAGGCAAAAATTCATAGAACCACAAGGAGAAATAGACAAATCTTCTATTACCTTTGGAGACTTTAATACACCGCTATCAGAAATGAACACGTACAGCAGGCAAAAGTTAATAAGGATATAGCTGAGCTAAAAAGCACTGTCAGTCAACTAGATACAACTGACATCTATAGACTACTACATACAACAATAGAAGATAACTCACCATTGGAAAGCTCACATGGACATCCACCAAGATAGAATACATTCTGGGCTATAAAAAAAGCCCTTGACAAATTTAAAAGAATACAAATCATACAATGTCTGCTCTTAGATAACAATGAAAATAATCTAGAAAACAACAAAAAAAACAGGTGGAAATTCCAAAATACCTGGACATTAAAATGCACATTTCTAAATAACAAATGGGTCCAGGAAGAAATATCAAGAGTAATTAAAAATATTATGAGAAAAATGAAAATAAAACTTAGAGAGAAATTTATAGCATTAATTGTCTATATTAGAAAAGAAGAAAGATCTAAAATCAATCATCTAAGCTTCCATCTTAAGAAACTACACAAAGAAGAGCAAACTAAATCCAAAGTAAACAGAACAAAAGAAAAAAAAATAAAAATTAGAACAGAAATAATAAAACAAACAACAGAAAGTCGCTACAGAATTATCACTAAAACCCAAAACGGGTTCTTTGAAAACATTAATAAAAATGATAAATGTCTAGCCAGGTTAACTAAGGAAAAAATAGAGAGGTTACATAAAAATTGCTACTAGCAGAAATAAAAGGGACATTATTACAGATCCCATGGACATAAAAAGGATAATGAAGGAAAATGAAAAACTCTATGCCCACAAATTTAATAATTTAGATGATGTAGATCAATTCCTTCTTAGATGCAATTTGTAATAACTCGTACACAAAAAAATAGAAAATCTAAAAAGGCCTCCATCCAATAAAGAAATTGAATCAAAAATTAGTAACATCCCTAAACAGTAAGCACCCAGTTCAGTGGTGAATCCTACAAAAGATTTAAGAAAAAAATTAGACCAAAACTCTATAATCTCTTTCAAAAAATAGAAGCAAAGAGAATAATTCCTAACTCATTCTATGAAGCCACATCACCCTAATACCAAAACCAGATGAAGACACTACCTGACTTCAAGACTTACTGTAATGTTACAGTAATCAATACAGGATGGTATTGGTGAAAGAATTAATAAACAGATCAATGGAACAGAATAAAAAACCTAGAAAAGATCCATATAAATATACTAAATTGATCTTTGACAAAGGATAAAAAAATATAGTGAAGCAAAGATAATTTTTTCAACTAATAGTGCTGGAACAACTGGACACCCACATGCAAAAAAAAAAAAGGAAAATAGAAACAGACCTTACACCCTTCACAAAAATTAACTCAAAATGTGTCATAGACCTAAATATAAAACACAAAACTACGAAACTCCTAAAAGACAGCATAGGAAAAAACATAAATGGTTTTCACAGCAATATTAACCAGAAAGTATAGAGAGTTCTCAATATTCTCCGCACCCTACCCCCAACCACACAACCTTCCCCACTATCAACATCCCATACCAGAGTGGGACAATTGCTTATCAAACACTAAAATAATGTGTACACAGTAGCATCTCTCTCTCCTGTCATTTTTAGTTTAATTTCTACCTACATGTTCACTTGTAAAGATTCCAAAGTCATATAGGCACCATAACACAAACCAAAATGAACAGAAAAAATACTACAGAAAATTTTAAGAAAAAGATATATTAACATCAAGTATTCAATAGAATGAACTAATTTCATAAAAGAAGCGAGAAATTTTTATTCTGATTTAAAACTGTGATTGAATGATTTATTTTCTTCCAGCTCTATTTTTTTTTTTTTTTTTTTTTTTTGAGACAGAGTCTCACTCTGTTGCCCAGGCTAGAGTGAGTGCCATGGCGTCAGTCTAGCTCACAGCAACCTCAAACTCCTGGGCTTAAGCGATCCTCCTGCCTCAGCCTCCCGAGTAGCTGGGACTACAGGCATGCGCCACCATGCCCGGCTAATTTTTTTTTTTGTATATATATATTTTAGTTGTCCATATAATTTCTTTCTATTTTTAGTAGAGACGGGGTCTCACTCTTGCTCAGGCTGGTCTCGAACTCCTGACCTCGAGCGATCCACCCGCCTCGGCCTCCCAGAGTGCTAGGATTACAGGCGTGAGCCACCGCGCCCGGCCCCAGCTCTATTTTTAAGTGGAAAGAGACCAAATTGTTCTTTGAATTTTATATATCCATATGATAATACAATTTAGGAAAAGAGATCTTAATCTTACGTCTGATGACTGCATGTGTGAACTAGATAAATACAAAATTTCATCCATTTCAAAGAATCTTGCTCTAAAGTCTTCTCAATATTTTATTAAGTAAAGATAGTTTCTGTATTTAGCTGGTAGAAGATAGCAAAAATAAACCTGATAGTGAAAATTTCTGTGTTCCTTTACATTTAAAAAACAAATTTCACTTCATAGTAAATAAATGTTTTATATACAACTTCATAAGTTTTCATAAACTCTAAGACTCAAAGTAGCTTAATAAACTTATTTTCTACTATTTACTGTCATATGCACTACAGGTTTCATTAAAGAATCTTTTCAAAATTTTTTTCTTAATATTTTAATAGCTTTTCCAAATAGACAACTGAAATTTCTCTAGGACTTAAAATGTAGGATATGGTTTCATAAAGTTAAGACTTTTTTTTAAAAAAAGAAAAATTGTACTAACATTATTCTTCCATATTACTCATTTATGTTCCTGGAAAATAAGGTTGTGTGGGTTACAAAGATAAATTTGTCTGTAAAACTGATGTTTATGAATAGTTTTATTTTAAAATAAGACTTGGTCAGACTAGAAATTGTAGTAATTGTTTGTAATATTCATTCACCTAATAAATAAATAGCTTTGTTTGCTGTCATGTATGTGCACTCAATGCATGACACTAGAAGATCTGAGAGTATATTACTATTATATATTACCAGAATCAGTTTATCATTTACATAATTCAGTATGATATAATGAATTAAAATATTTTATGTAGATATAAAGGCTTAGGTACACACTAGGGAAAAAAATTAGAAACAAATAGCTTCCCAAATAAATAACCTGTAAATGGCACAAATGTCAATTATATTTAAAATTATGCTGTAAGTTATGTTTATAAAAATAGGAATGCAGTATTCTAGCTTATGCTCCGAATTTACATTGTTCTTTTTATGAAAATATATACTGTCTCTGAATATATGTGCTTATATCTATGTATATGACACGTGTATATATGTTCACACATCAACAAAGTATGGCCAATCTCCCATGTAAAACATATATATTAATCTGTACTATATTACACAGCTTTATTTTGTTGCACCTTAAAAAATAAATGACTTAGAAAGTGTTTGAAAACAACCACCAAAATAATGAATATCTCAGGAGTGTATCCCTTAATGGAGTCAGGACTTGGCTCTGTTTCTTCTGTTAAAAATTGACTAAAACTAAAGCATAAGTTACCAGATCCGATGATAGAAGGATTCTAAGAATGTGATTATCATAATTAGTGAAATGTATTTGGAAGGAAGCTTCTTACCATGACCTTCATATTATTTTTTTTAAAGTGATTTAAAAACTTAAAGTTCATCTTTTGTAATAGGATCTCTATTTTACCTTGGAAATATTCACAAAGAACAGAGAAAGGCAAATGTATGACTTGTACATTTTTTGAAATTAATCTCCCAGAGAAGGAAGTGAAGAAAATGTTCTTTTCTCCAAAGAAAATAATACAAAGTACTAAGAGTGAAGCCGTTTGTCCTTTCCAGGAGAACAGCATGCCTGTGTTCAAATCAACCAATCCCTGTAAAGGTTTCCCAGGAGTTACAGTCACCATTGTCTCGTCATTCTCTTACTGAACAATAGAAAACATCACCCCTACACCCGCAGAAGAAGAAAGTAGGTCACCCTTTAGAGTTTTCAACTTTGCTTTATAACATATATTGAGCGTTACTGTTATTAACCCAGTTGATCTGATTTAACATATTCAGCTTAAATTAAAGTTTGTTTTTACCTCAAAAACTTCTTCATCCAAAATCCTTGTTCCAAAAACCGTGATTCCATTGGTATCAACAATTGCTTTCTCACTTCTATCAAGTGGTTTTGTGGTTTTCTTCTTACAATCAACAATCATTGTCACAGTTTTCTTCTCCACGCTGATTGCTACCCGATGCCACCTAAAAAAGCCAAGTAATTCTTTTGTAAGCTTCAAAGACATTGGCTGCCAAACCGTTATTCATGTTAAAATGTTGTGTATTTTAAATTGTAAAAGTGAGCTGAAATCATACAAAAATGTAGGCTTATTTATTAATCAATGGGTTAATAGGTGGCTACTTACTGTTCACCCAGGACAGTGCTAGATACTCAAAAGGACACAATCAGCATAAAAGACACAGCAGAATTAACTGTCCATGCTGATAAGGATGTGCCCATCCTTGGCTTCGCTTTGTGTTGTAGCAACAAAAGCTTAACCTCACTGTGTCCTGATGAAGGTATCTGATAGAGATTAGGGTGGGATATGGGGTAAATAATAGTTTCCATGTACGTAAATGCTTTCTTCCAAAGTGGAATTCCACTTAAAAAAAATTCTGCTCTAGTAATCCCCTGAGATTGACTGCAAAAGGGTTATGTCTACTAATTGAATGACTGCTCCATCTGGAGCAAATGAACATTCTAATTGTAAAACACAATGTGCTGCTCTGTCTTTATTCACATTTATTTCAAGTGCTTTCATTTTCTTTTTCCACTTTAATTTCAAGACAGTTATAGATCACTGCTGTGGGCAGCATCCAAGACTGAGACACAATATCTCTCCTTCTTTCCAGAGTTGGCAGTAAGTGGGAAAACAGAAAGAAAGCATAGTCAACGCATGTGTGGAATGAGAGTCTCAATTCACTCTGCAGCTACTGCTGCAGCTAATTCAGGGCAGTGATGACAGGCTTGGCAGAGGAGACATGGCCAGAACTTTGGAAACTACATTCCCTAACCATACTGTAAAACGGTGGGTTTTATTGACAATATATGGTGCTAACATAAACCACTAAATGAAGCTCACTTGGATTCTGCAAGCCAGTCTGGTTTATATTTTATTTTATTTTTCCAAATTAAAACTGCTAGATTAATATTCCAGAAGTGCCTAAGACTAGATCCATAAAATAAAGTACCCAAAAAGTTGCAGAAGCCTCTCTAAAATGTCTGTTTCATGTGACTTGGCATGGCTGCTGATGAGGACCAAATATATTTCCATATACCCTTACTCTTTGCTCTTTCCACTAGCACATTCAACTGGCATAGGTGTCTGCTTGCTCTGAATTCAGCAAAGATTTATATAAGGAGCTACTTAATACAGTGAGAGTAAAATTTACACATACTTCATGCCAAGAAGCCTGTATCTTCACTTAAACCATTCCTAGTATTTCTGGGTATGTGTTTTTCATTAACAGAAAATAAAATTGATTTTAATAGTTAAAAGCTGATTAGAGCCCTAAACTTGATATTTTTGTTGACTTAATTTAGGCTGTGATAATGATATATCATAATCATGGTATCAGAATAATATTCAAAATACTAACAGTCTTGGAGTCATTCTTAATTATCTCTTTCTCTCAAACTTATACATTCATATTATCAGAAAATCCCATCGTTTCATATATTCAAAGTATAAACAAAATCCAGTGTCCCTCAACTTAGTTCAAGCTGCCATCTCTCTCACCTCGACTCCTAACTGGTCTCTGCCTCTCCTCTAACGCAACCAGAGTGACCTTTTTAAAACCTAAGTCAGATCAAGTCTTTGCCTTGCTAAAAAATCTATTAACTACAGTACAAAAAAGCTGAAGTCCTCATTCTACTTCACAGGGGGGAGGTCCCCTGACCCTCTCTGCCCTCATGTCTGACTTTTTGTGTTCTGATTCCCTGCACCCCAGCCACAAGGCTGCAAGTGTTGTTCACTCTGCCTGGAATGCTCTCCTTCCATCTACCCACATGGCTATTCCCCCACTTCCTGCGTGATTTTACTCAATGCAATCTCATCAAAGAGGACTGGCCTATCTAAAATAGTACACCCTACATACCTTGCCTTGATTTATTTCTAGTCATATAACTATTAGTACTTTGCATGGTAAGTATTTATGTGTCTATTGTCTGTCTTTTCTAATAAAATTTGAGCTCCAGGAGTGGAAGGATTTCACCTGGGTTGTTCACTGCTACAACTCTTGCGCCCTGAAGACTGCCAGCCAAGTGATGGCTAGTAGATAAATCCTTATGGAATGAATGACCATTCATGATGAATGTCATGATTCTTCTTAACAAATGGAAGTGTGTTTAAATACCAATCTTTTTTGCATTTAAATTGTTGTATCAGTCGAGCTCAACAAATACGTCACATTTTAACAGTCTCAAGTGAATAGTGTAGTGCCTGGCACATGTTAAGCATTTAATAAATTGTCATTAAAAGAATATATGAATGAAAAAAGAAATGAATAGTACTAAGTATTGATTTTATTCAATATATTGTCAAAGCAATATTTTACTAGTTTGATATATAAATATAACTACTTATTCTGTTGGATAATGAATAAACTATTTATTGAGCATTTCCCATGTTTTATTTTAATGATTTATTCATACTAAACACTGCCTATTATTTTCAAATAAAATACAGGCTGCAATAAATTGATTCTTTTTTTTTTTTCAGTTAGAAGAGCAGGAAATTAAGGAAAATAAGATTTGGATAACAAAATGAATTAAAAATGTTTTCTACAATTACTAAACATAGCCTAAAATTTTAGCATGAAGTTTGCTAATAGTCAGAAAAAGAAATACAATGTGAAATTACATTTTATTTGTTTATAGGATAATAATGTAAATTACTTGTGAAAGCCTGGTTTTTCCTGGCACTGAAACTTAAAGGTTTCCCTGTGGTCCTGACAAAGATATTACAATGAATATTTTTTTTTTCCTTCCATCTGCACTGCTATTTCCTTCTTGAATTTACACCCAAATGTCCTATGTTACTTACTTCCCATCAGCGATGTTAACAGTTCTGAAGAGTGGATAGTCTTCTGGGGCAGGTTTTCCAGTGTGGTCTTCAAACAGAAAAACAGGTGATCTCCCAACCTCAACACCAACTTGCTGAATACCATGTTCGTTATATATAGATAAAAGGAAAGACTGAATTCCTTTTTTGGGTTTTACTGTAAATAATATTGAAAAATCTTCTGGAAAAGTTCCACCTGAGAAGAGAAGGCCAAAGAATTAGAAATTCCCAATTTCCAAATTGTTCTTATATAGCTATATAATTTTTAAACTTTCTATGTGGCCTTAATAAATCACTTAAGTTTAAACAGTAAACAGATTAATAAAACAAATGGGGAGGGGAACTCTGTTAAGCCTTCCCTGCAATATTGATCCAAGCTATATTCAAATTTTAAAGCCACTCATTTAAAGCACAAAGATTACATGAAATTGCATTCAAAGTTAGAAAACAAGATCATGGTACACTATCAAACACATAGCAAGCATTGTTAAAACAGTTATTTAAGTACTTCTTTTGGTACAAGGTTTGTGTTTTCTGGCTTTGTTTAGTCTATAGGCATATATTCTCCTTTTAAAAAGAGGCATTGTGATGACATAACATACATAGATATTCTTTTCATCACCCCTTCAAAAGCTAAAAAGTTTGTGGTCAGTTATTCCTATCACATAATGCAGTTTCACTAGTAAAAAGCATACGTCATTATAAATCAGAACTATTGAGTAGTTGGCTAACATTATTCTAAATTCAAGAAGGCAGACCATTTTTTTTCTTTTCCCTCTTGCAATCATATCCCAACATACAGCCTAATCTACATAGACGCTCACTAAGCATCTGTTAAATATATCAGTTAAATGATTACATTAAATATATCAGTTAAATGATTACATTAAGTATATTTCAAATAGTTAAGTAATGACTACTTATTATATTATAATTTTTTTTACTAAAATACTGAAGATTAAACTGTGGGTTTATTTTTCAAAATAGTTTTAAAAATATATCTCATTTGATCCTCTTACTACACTGGCCTAAAAATATTATTTGAAGGATGAGATTCCTTCCGATAAAAAGTTGTCCATTTGCAACACTGGTGTGCATACGCAATCAACAGTATCTAGGCCAACATCAAGACCTTCCATATTCAATCCATTCATTCCAAATGCTATTACAGGGAGTAGTATAAAATGATAAATGCATTATGAATATGACTGTCATGGATTCAAAGTCAAAAGATTACAGGATATTTGCAATCCCACTTCTATGAATTTATGGGGAAAGGATCCTTACATGTAAAGATACTATGCTGTCAATTCATCAAAGCACTATTATAAAAGTAAAATGTTAAAGTGAGCTGCAATGGTTGAAGCTGCTGAAATAAAATACAAAATATCTAATAAATGGAACCCTATATGCAGCCACTTAAAAGTAGTAAAAACATGTTTTATGAAGTGGAAATTAATAAAAATGTACTATAAAAGAAAAAAAAGCAAGAAGTATGATACATTGTGATGCTACAAATATATGCATAGAATGTTTAACTAGAAGGCAGTACAGTATCTCAATTAAAAGTTCTGTAACTTGTCAGATTATTTGGCTAAAATCTCAGCACCATCACATCCAAATGAAATTACATCAAACTAAAAAGCTTTTGTACAAGCAAAGGAAACAACGAACAGAGTAAAGAGACAACCTACAGAATGGGAGCATATATTTGCAGACTGTACATCTGATAAGGGGTTAATATCCAAAATATATAAGGAAATCAAACAACTCAATAGCAAAAAAACCCAAATAACCCAACTAAAAACTGGGCAAAAGATCTGAATAAACATTTCACAAAAGAAGACACACAAATGGCCAACAGGTCTATGAAAAAATGTTCAACATCATTAATCATCAGGGAAATGGAAATCAGAACCACAATGAGATATCACCTCACTCCAGTTAGAACGGCCCTTATTGAAAAGTCAAAAGGTAACAAATGTTAACAAGAATGTGGGGAAAAGGAAACCCTTTCACACTGTTGACAGAAGTTTAATTAGTTTAGCCATTATTTAAAATAGTATGGAGCTTCCTCAAAAAATTAAAAATAGATCTAGCAATCCCACTAGTGCGCACATATTAAAAGGAAATGAAATCAGTATATGGAAGAAAGACCTACAATCCAATGTTTACTGCAGACTATTCATAATAGCCAAGATATGGAATCAATCCACCACATCCTTGCTATGTGCACTTAGCAAATTATTTAAAATCTCTTAACTGACCTTCCCATTCATTGACTGGGCTGATAATTTAACCTGTCCACAGAGCTCTTGTGAAAATTATATGAGAGTATGTCACTAAAAAAGCAGTCAATTATTTATTGACTATTTGGCTCTTATCCTTAAATACATATATTTAAACAAAAATTAAACTAAACTCCAAATTAAAAAGCATTAATTTTAAAACATTCTCAATGCTATCACAGCTAAATATATGTGGGTATATATATAATTTTGTTCAATTTTATTTGTATCACAGAGACATCTGATTTTATATTTATGAAAATCAGAAGAAAAATAACCAAAGAAATAAAGTGGAAAGGTAAAGAACATCAATTAACAAAATGCTTTTTATCTGCTTTTATTATAAATATAAATCTAGATAATTCAGCTTATTGTGGAAAAAGGTCCATGGCAAATAAATTTTTCTTCAAATGAGTAGCTCAGAATGCTGAGAATCATAGGAATTCATACCCTAAAGGTAATTCAATTTTTTAAAGATCTCATACAGTGAAAGAAAACAGTGCTAAAATATCATGAGCTAGGGGGACACAATACCTTTTCTCTTTTGCAAAAACATTATGAAAAAACATCCACATAGAGACACTAAGGAAATGAAGAATTTCAGCAAATAATGTATTCATATGACTAAATGATTTATTAAAAATTTTAATTAATCATCTAATTTGTACAGCATAACTGGAAAAATTCTAACTTTTAACTACATTAATGACTAAAATCTTTCAATTATAGAAATTTTTCCCAATTTAAATGAACAATAATATTTTAATTATGATCATTCAGCGATGATCTTTGAAAAAGAAAATTTAGCTATCTAAAAAAGTATAATGATGACAGAATTTTCAGTCTAACCTAGGCACCCTACCTTAGTTTCATTCCTATAAGATTCGAATCAATGTTGTTCATAACGGAATGAATTTATCAGACAGAATTCCCTACATTAGTTCAACAGAAATGAAGCCTCTTAAAATATAAAATTTTATCTGAAATAGCACTGATCAGTATATTTGGAATAGATAAAATGTGGAGTTTTTCAATTTAATTCATATTCTGAAATATATAAATATAAATTAAGAATAAATCATGTTAAATGACTATTGTTTAAAAATGCTATTACTACCTTTGCTATGTGTGTATATATAAAGTCACATATGTATGTAATAATAGCATAACAGATTCAATAGTGATTCTGAAAATGGGCTTTGAAGATCAGTAGTTATTGCATCCATGAACAAATTTGATATGAAAAAGGCACAAAAACTTGGTTATTTGATTTTGATTTTTTTCAATTGTGTCCAATGCTTTTCCATGCAGAATATATGTCTAACTGAAATCCCTTTCTGATGTTGCTGGAAATAAATCAAAGCTGTTGATTAGTGTTGGATGGACATTTGTGCCTACATGAAAATATTCAACCACTTAGACCATGCTCCACTTATTAAGATCTGCACCCAGGTGCTACCTCTGTCTAGACGCAAATTTATCTAATCTCTCCAGGTTACTTTGTAAATAAGCAGTAGCCCAGGAAAGAAGTACCATTATACAAACCTGCCAGGTCAAGTCTAAGAAAATCTCTAGTCCCTGAATTCCCAATAACTGTGACAGCTGACTTATTACATTTCAGATAAGAACAGCATGCAAAAATAATGCAAAATTAACATCTACCAAGAAAGTGTTACCTTCAACAAAAATGTGTACATTAATTTTAGGAAAACATGCACTAAGTATGTCTAAATCCGTATTCCCATTAAATTAATCTAGGTAGTCATTAAGGGTGAAGTTTCCCTCCTATCTCCATCCACAATCAATATATTCTACATGATTATATACAAAACTGTGAAACATGTAAAATGTTGTTTGTCTTCATATGCTATCGTGTTGAAATAAGATAATGCATTATTTAAAAGTTCAAATAAGTGTGTTTTCTGTGATTGTGCTGAATTAAGATTGGCAATTATCAAATTATTGGTTACTTTCATTATATCACTTTGGTGACCACAATGTATTTGGTGTTTGATATATGAAAGAATTATATTCTTCCTTATAACTGGGCATTATTTAGCATGATAAAAATAAAAAATAATAATTAACAAAGAAATAGTAAAACTAGTAGTAGTAGTAACAACAGTAGTGATAGCAGTAATAATTATAATAAAATGAACATACCTGGAAATAACTGTTTTGTTGGGGCACTGAGTTGTGCTTGCTTTGAAACTCTGTAAGCAGTATCTGAACCTTTAGAATTCTTTCTGTTTGTGCAAAATCCTGTTGTTTTTGATATTCCCTCTGGAGAATTGTGAAAATCTAATGCTTTTAGTACATCAACTGGAGCAGCTGAAAAACAAAAAATAAGAAAAATATAACTGAACAAATAATCTAATATAAAAATGAGTATTTTTAACACAGGAAATATTATGTAATTCTATCCCTCAAGTCTGTTTATCACTTGCCATGCTTCTCTAACACTGGGTGGGGGTTTGGGGCAACAGGTAGTAATATAAACCATAACAACATTCCCAAATACAAACTATCTCAAATCTGGATTCAAATTATTGATAAGCAAAACAGAAGGTATGTGTATGTATGTGTGTGCACGTACGTAGGTGGGTGCATGGGTGTATTTAGAATTTCATATGGCCTATATATGAATTTACAAATATTCAGATGCATTTCAATCACAATTTATAATTTTTTTAATAATTCCAAGTAATAACATTATTTGGAATTAAAGTGAAAGTCAGCATCTGTAAATAATTCCATTATTTTCTAATAAAATGACTATTCAACTATTTATAATCTAAACAAAGGTGATTTTGAAGATTCAAATTTACAATGAATATTATACATAAATATTATAAAATGTGCAGTTACCAAGCCATATTTTATACACAAAGGGAAGTTGAAAAAAAGATGCTAAAATATAATAGGCAACACCATAAAATGTCTTGTTTTGAGTGCTTTCCTATGTTAGTTATGCACACAATATATAAAAGTACATATATGTGTGTGAAGGTGCATGTATGCATGTATGTATCTATATAATTTGTTGATTTTTACTCTCTAAATTTGCCAGTTACTTCATGGACATTGCTCCAATGTTTCACAATTTATATTGAAAGTCCCTAGAGATGAATAATCAAGTAATTGTTCCCCCATGCACTTGTACGTAGCCTTAGTGCATATAAGTAACACAGGCCTATTTTTTTGGTGGAAGCATAAATTTCCCAAATCCAATTCATTCCAGCTACTTCCAGCCACTGTGAAGTGGTCAATATAAAATAAATTTGGAACCTTAAACTTTTTGTTTTAAGGGTGACCAGTTTGTATAAACATCTTTATTATCCATTTATCACCCATTAAAAGGGTACAATTCAATGATTTTGGGTATACTACACTTAATTTTTTTTAATTGTGGCAAATATATATAACATAAAATTTACCACTTTAAGTATTTTTAAATGTACAACTAAATAGCATTAATTACACTCACAATGTGCAATCACTACTATTTCTAAAACTTTTTCTTCAGCTCTAACAGAAACTTGGTGACCATTATGCAGTAACACTCCCTTCCCCCCTCCTCTTAGTCCCTGGTAACCTGTAATCTACTTTCTACCTCCACGAAGTTGCCCATTCTAGAAATTTCATTTAAGTGGAATCACACAGCAGTGCGACATGACCTAGCAATTGCATTCCTATGTATATATCCAGGATAACTGAAAACTGGGAGTTGACCACATAGTTGCACACCCTTGTTCTCCCCAGCAATATTCACCATAGCCAAAACGTGGAAACAATCCAAGTTCCCACTGACAGATGAATGGATCAACAAAATGTAGTGTATGTGATATAATTATTCATAAAAGGAAAGACGTCCTGACATATCTTACAACATAGATGAACCCTCAAAACATTACACTGCATGAAATATGCCAGATAGAAAAGGACAAACTGGATTTTTTTAGACCCTCAAATTCCCTGGTCCATAATTACATACCTATTTAATTTAGCAAGCAAGTCAAGACATGAATACTGTGGTGCAAGTATTGTTACAAAAACAAACTTTAGAACCCATATTACCCAATATGGCTTGAAGTCCTCACTTAGCATCGTGGATAGGTTCTAGGAAACTGTGATTTTAGGTGAAAAGACTTTAATGAAACCGATTTTACCATAGGATAATTGATACAAGCAAGAGTCACGTTCCTATGGCATATTTCTGGTCACAAAAACATCACCAAACTTCTCAATAAAGACCCAAAACACTTCTAATTTTTAGAATTGAACTAAATGTGAATTATACAGACATTTAAGAAAGATTCATAAAAACAAGTAAGACAATTATTTACTCCGTTTTTGGTGAATCAGTGAGTGACGGCAGTCATAGCGGCGGCGGGTTAAATCGAGGAATGAATGTCTGCAAAGTGAAAATTGTGAAGAGCCCCTCCTACCACCAAGCAGTTCAGAAACAATCACAAACGTGGGTGCTGTTCTCAGATATCCCTTATTGTCGAGCATTTGGATGATTACTGTAGAGTTTATAAATTTTTATCTGACGATAATATTTATTCATTCATTCATTTTCCAATCTGCTTAATCCAGTTCAAGGTCACAAGTGGCTGGGGCCTATGCAAGCAGCTCAGAATGCAAAACAGGAAACCCCCTTCACCAGGACGCCATTTCATCACAGGGTCCACCCACACCCACACTCACTCCTTGGGACCATGGAGACAAGCTAATTCACCTAACTTGCACATCTTTGGGATGTGGGAGGAAACTAGAGTCCCCAGAGAAAACCCACACAGACAAGGGCAAACCTTAAACAGACAATGGCCCAGGCTGGGAATCAACTTTTTTTTTTTTAATTAATGTTATAAGAAAATGATGTGGAAGTAAACAATGTTATTTAAGGCCTGCTGTTCATATATTCTATTGTCTGTCTATCTGTATTCAAAAATAAACTAAATATTCAGAGCAGGCCACGTCCTGGCCAATGTATCAAGCAGCATGCCTGAGATATAAAATTATAATGGTATTCGAGAAGATATTTTTCCTGTTTGCAATGGATGACTTTTTTTTAGGCCAATGTGATATTTGACCATTTTTACTGTCTTCTCTTATCTTACAACTAAGAAAATAATTATAATAACTGGCATGGCCAGAGAGCTTAATATGTGCCGGTCACTGCCACGTCCTTTATAGGAATTAACCCTCTCAAACCATATGTTCTTATTCCCACTGTGCAGAGGAGGGAAGTGAGAATCAGAGAGCAAAGGAAAATTACCCTTAAGGTCTACGTAAATATCAACTCTATGCTCTTTCCACTTCACCACCCTCACTGCTATACCCTCAAATTAAACCTCTGCAAAAATAGACTGAAAACATTGCTATAATACATTAATATTAAAACTATCTCGAACTAGTTAATTGATGCCTGATGTTTATATTTATTTTAAATTAAACTCAATTCATGTTAGGATATAAACGACTTTGAAGGAGAATATTTCTAAAAGCCACAGCATCTTATCTGCTTATTTTATCTTCTTTTCTTGCTCTGAAGCCATTCTCAAACGTAAAACTGAATAAAGACTCCAGGACAGACATGAACACAGCTATAAAGGCTGTAATTCTTCTGGGAAGAAAAGAATGCAGCCCCATGGTCATGGTCACAACTGAGCACAGGTCAATAACACATAAAATGGACCACAACTCTCCTTTTCTCCAAAGTGTCTTTCAACACGGTGACCTTTTCCAAGAGCATACTCCTTAAAAAGACAGTAAAATAGGGACATAGAATAAAGATTTCAAGTATTTTTTTTTTCTAAAAAGGTATACCAAGTTACAGAAAAGTAAAATTCAGTTCATCAAGTCTTAAATTGTTTTTCTTTCAAGTAAACTAAATAATAAAGTAAGCCACTTGGAAATTCTGCTCATTACTTGATCTCATAATCCTCATAATCATAGCATTTAATAAACTGTCACAATATAGATTCTATTGTTTTGCATACATACACATATGGATGGAGGAAAACTATTTTTTATATTCTGCTAACTGCAACTATTTAAAGATTAAAAGCGGTAATTTATTATGGCTGAATGTAATATATCAAAAAAAGTAAAATTTCCATATTCAAAGCAATTCTTAAATGCCTTTAATATTGTCATTGTTTCTATGTTGCCAACTGGTGGCACAGACCATGATTAAGCATTTCAGATGTATCCAATTCAGCACAGTATTTTTTTCAGTAATATTTTCTTGTATTTTATTGCATACTTATAGGTTTATTACGTGAGACAATAGGATATCAGTGCCCAGTCTGCTACTTCATGGCCATTTAACTGGTTTGCGTGCCCTTGCCCTTCAATCTGCATGCCACAGCTTGACTGAGCTTCCAGAAATCCATACCTCATGTCACTCTGCTGCTTCAATTCCTTCAGAGAACTGGGCTGACTTTCGGAAGGTATTCACATTCCTCGCATGCACAATCTTGATAATCTGGACACACCCATTCATCCTCCCAGTCTACCCCCCACTGTACGTCCATTCTTATCTCTCATTACCCCTAATTCCCTCCTCACTCAGTACTCAATCCAGACTGAACTCAGACTTCCCAGAAACCACCACGTGCTTTTGCCTACCTCTGGGCCTCTGTAAGCCCTACTCCCCTCCCCCCCTCCCCCCTCCCCCGTCTGAAACACTTAGTTCCTCCTCACCTGAAAAATGAGTAGAATATAACTGATGTGTTATCTTCTCCAGAAAGTATTCCCTATCTCCCAAAGCTATTCATAGATTAGATGCGCCAACCTCTATTATAGCACCTTGCATTCTTGGTTTTAATTATTTGCCTACCCTTGCCTTTTTCCCTTCAAAAACATGCATACACACACACACACACACACAACACAGAGTATATAAAACGTGAGTAGAATGTAAAACACAATAATGTGAAAATAGATGGGAGCAACTTCTTCTGAAGTTCACGGGGCTCTCTAATGTTGAAACAAAAATTTTTGAGGTCCTACTGTGCATTCTCTGTTGTATTCTGTTGACCTTTTGAATGCCACCACCCATTCGCTGATCAGTTTGATCCCTGGTCTTTGATCCTTTCTCCTCTGTTGCCTTCATCATCCACATGGATTGCTGATCTAGTACCTCACAATGCTTTGACTGTTTCATCTCTATTTCTCCTCCAAGCATCTCTGCTAACTCCCATGACCAGTAGGGAACAGCAGCATTACATCGCAAGCAAGACTGCGTCTGAGTTCCACCCCTCCCACTTAGCATCTGTGTAATCTGGACGGATTACTTAACTTCCCTGTGCCTCAGCTTCCACCTCTGTAAAATGAGAATAGGAAAGCTATTTACCTCAAAGAGTTTTTATCAGAACTGAGTTGGTATGTGCAGCAATGCCTTAGAATGGTGGCAGGGAAAACTATGCCTATAGGCTAAGACCCCCTTGCTGCCCATTTTTATATGGTACGTGAGATAACAATGGTTTTACACTTTTAAACGGTTGAAAATAATCAAAAGAAGAATACTTTGTGACACATGAAAACTGTATGAAATTTAAATTTCAGCATGCATAAATACTTTTATTGAAACCCAGCCACACCCATTCATTTATATACATCCATAGCTGCTTTCGTACTACAGTGACAAGAGTCGCATGGCTGCAGCAGAGAGAGTGTGGCCCACAAAGGCTAAAATATCTACTATGGAGCCCGTTTAAGCTGAGTCCTGGAGGATGAATAGGCGTTCATTAGTGAAGAGAAGAGGGAAAGAAACAGCAAATATGGCAGCACAGGTACAAGAGAGCACAGATTTCAAGGAAAGCAGTCATGCTTGCCAACATATCAATACTAAACAAATTTGGTTTTCCAAATTCCCCCTGGATGCACCATGGCCGCTGAAGACCTCTGGAGAAAAATCCCATCTTTGTCAGGAATTCACTGCCACGAACTCCAAGAAAGCCATCTACAATAACACCTGTCCACTTGCCCACCTGCCAAATTTATTGCACCGGTTAGAATAAACTTCTGTCAGTTTCGGAAATGTACCTTGCCCCCTTTATTTGTCTTCCCTCGATTGGTTGAGGACAGCTGACTGATTTTTCAACCCTGTCGTTAGAATAACCCGGAGAGCTACTAAGGCATGTGGATGCCTGGGTCTCACCACAGATCTAATAAACCAGAAGGGCTGGGATGGAGCCCAGGCATATCCACTTTTTCTTTCTTTTTTTTTTTTTTTTTTTTGAGACGGGGTCTCGTTCTGTCACCCAGGCTAGAGTGCAGTGGTGTCATCATAGCTCACTGCAACCCAAATGCCTGGACCCCAGTGATCCTCCTGCCTCAGCCTCCAGAGTAGCAGGGACCACACGTGTGCACTACCACACCCAGCTAACAGGCATCCACAATTTTTAAAAGTTTCTCAGTTGAGTCTAATTGCAGCCAGGGATGAAATATGGTGGATTCAGATCTAGCCACAATTTGGTCTAAACCTAAGCATGACTTCTTCCAGGAATTTTTTCCTTATCCCTCCCAGGTAGATTATGTGACCCTCTCTTATGATCCCACGTGATCTGTATTCCCCGTGGAAAGCCCCACACTCTATTTTGTTTGCTTGCTTAATTATGTCATTCTGGCACTAGACCATAGGCTCTCAGGCACAGTGTGTGTCTAAATGATGGTCATGATTTTCCTGTTACATATTTACATCACCTAATCTATCTATCTATCTATCTCTCTCTCTCTCTCTCTCTGCTGAGCATGTAATTTATTGTTTATCATCTGCCTTCCTTGATAGACTGTAAACCCTTTGAAAGTGAACATTAGTGCTATTGATGTTCACTGTTATATTTCCAAGTCTTAGTGGCTAAAGCACAGTAAATGATCAATGAAGACATGCTTAATAAATGAATACAGGAGTAGCTACATCTGGTTGAAGCATCTTTCCCAACAATCTGAGAAGGAAAAAAGAGAGCTGGAAGTGACCTTTACCAACAACTTGTAGAGCTTTCCAAGTTTGGTTGTTTCCATTGTTTGATTCAGGTATGGCAAGAACACAGGCATGAAGTAGCCTTTCTAATACAGATGCTTTCCCAACTCCTAGAAAGGCACTTACCTTCACCTTGTACCTCACATCAAAGACCACATAAGAAGCATACCATTAGGGAAAGAAATAAAAAATAAAATAAAACAGAGAAAAAGTTCTCAACCATTATCTATCCAGTCAAGAAATGCTTTATGGCTCCAGATGAGTATCAAAAAGCCAAGATTCCTCCTTTGAGCATGTAGTAGTGGGATATAGGACTGACAGAAAAAAGACAAAAGAGAAGTGACTATTTATTACAATTTACCTCCTGCCAATACTTGCTATATTTCAAAATCATGACTCTTAATAAAAAGTCTAAAAACTATAATATGGCAAGCACATAAACAACAAATAACTCAGTTTCTGTAGTCAGAACTGCCCAACTTTGAACTCAAATTCAGTATTTATTATCTGTATGACTTTGGATAAGCTACTCACCCCTCCAAGACTTAGTTTCCTCAATTTAGCCCACTTTGAGAATTAAATGCAATAAGGAATTTTAACCTTCAGATAGTGTCTAATACATAATAAATATTCAAAAAATAATACTTATTAAGTTATTATTCCCTAAAAATGTCAACCTTTCTGAACATTTTCAACAGTTCCAGCGAGCGCCATCCACATCTCCCCAGAGCTATAATTAATTCGATTCCTGTTATCTGTTTCCTCCAACTACCTTGGGAAGCCTTTTTGCAGTACAGTAGAATACTGAACAGTTTTCATCTCTAAAATGTTCATTAGATATCATCCACGAAATTTATGTACTGTTTAGCAATCTCTCCCACACGCTCATATGTTATTCCAGATACACACAACCTCAGGAGGTTTCCTGGAACTTAGCTTAAGCAACCAAATGGGCCTCAAATCTATATTTTCATGTTCACCACTCACCCTGTGGTATGATCTGACATTAATACACTGATATGATTAGCATTTTTCTCTTTTCATACTTTTTTCTTTTCATTGCAGAGAAATTGATATATACCTTAAACACAGTAACCCTGATAGTTATATATTAAAAGGTTTAAAAATCTAGTATAGTAGGCTCTTTCCTCTGACTCTATTCTTTCATTTATTTTAAATACATATATGCCACATACCAACCATGTGTTATAAACCAACAGGAAGTACTAGACAATTAAACATATTGACCTAAATTCTCCCATATTTAAATAGGTACAGGAGTTCATCTTCAAACAATGATGTGACGCAAATAATGCCAATAAAAATCACATATTTTTCTTACATCACAAAAGAATCATTTTAACTGAAATTACCATACATTTTATTTATATTTTGCAATCTAATCTTTATAGTTAAAAAGTAAATATGAGAAAAATTAACTGCTTAGATGTATTAGTAAATTGTAAATTATATAAGAAACCACTATAGTTGTATAGTTCACATTAAATCCTCCTGGACATGGGCTGTGTTACATAATACTATTTAGAGATCAATTTTCCCAAAAAATGTTCTATAATCAGCTAAAATATATTGCCATTAATAATACTATGTCTACTTAATATATTTCTCTACACATACACATAAATAATGCAAATAAAATAAATTTAAGTATCTCAAGGTTCAAGATTTAGATGGACATTACTGAAAAAAATTGAGTATTTCATATTTGAACAATTAATAATATTAAATTGAGAATGACATGGACAAATACAATATAAACCAATAACCTGGAGTTTTAGGAATTTTATATTTAATTTCATCAAACCAAGCACCTAACAAGCATATTGGTACTATCTGTTTAGAAAATAGAAACCTAGGCCAGGTGTGGTAACTTATGCTTATAATCCTAGCACTCTGGGAGGCCAAGGTGGGGATTGCTTGAGACCAGGAGTTCAAGACCAGCCTGTGCAACATAGCAAGCCTGTCTCTACAAAAAAATTTAAGAATTAACTGGGCATGGTGGTCCACATCTACAGTTCCAGCTACTCGGAAGGCTGAGGCAGGAGGATCATTGAAGCCCAGAAGTTTGAGGTTGCAGTGAGCTATGATGATGCCACTGCACTCTAGCCCAGGCAACAGAGCAAGATCCTGTCTAAAAAAAAAAAAAAAAAGAAAGAAAGAAAGAAAAAGAAAAGAAAATAGAAAGCTAATGAACAAATGCAAATATACTTTCTTACAACTCTGTGAAAATACTAGCTTAAAAAATCAATTGCATAATAAAACCCATAATTGTAAAGGTTAAGAAAAACACATAGTGAAATATTCTGAAGTAGAAAATGGAAAAAATGTGCCCTCAATTAAAATCAATTGTATTCACATACCATTGTTGACTGTTTATGATTTTAATACTGCCTTATTTAGGGATTATGAGAAATACAGTTGACCCCAAACAAAAGTTTGAACTGTGCAGGTCCATTTTCATGCAGATTTTTAAAAATAAATATATTGGAAAATTTTTTGGAGATCTGTAACAATCTGAAAAAACTGCAAACTACATAGCCTAAAAATATCAAAAAAATTAGAAAAAGTTATGTATATCATGAATGCATAAAATATATGTAGATACCAATCTATTTTATCATTTGCTACCATCATTGACTACCATAAAATATATATAAATATAGTATGAAAATTTAAAATTTATCAAACTTATGCACACACAGACCATACATGGCACCATTTGCAATAGAAATGTAAACAAATGCAAAGATGTGGTATTAAATCATAACTTCATAAATTTAACTGTAGTTCTTACTATACTGTTATAATAATTTCATGGCCACCTCCAGTTGCTATTGCAGTAAGCTCACGTGTTGCAAGTATTCACTTAAACCGCTTTGTGATGCTAATCATAGTTCATCTCTCTAGTAAATTGAGTATCTCAGAAAAAGGCATCTCTTGCAGTTCTCATGTACTTTTCATTTGTGTTTAGTACAATACTATAAACTTTGACTAACACCATGGGACCCATATGAAGTACCACTAATGGTCTAGAAGTGCTCCCAAGAAGCAGAGAAAAGTCATAACATTACAAAAAAAGTTGAATTGTTTGATATGTACCATAGATTGAGATCTGCAGCTGTGATTGCCAGCCATTTCAAGATAAATGAATCCAGTATAAGGACCATTGTAAAAAAAAAAAAAAAAAAAAAAGGAAATCCATGAAGCCATCACTGCAGCTACACCAGAGGGTGCAAAAACCTTGCAGTTTTTGCAAAAATACCTTTTTTTATTTTGTCTTGAAAATGCTGTTTTTATGTGGATGCAGGATTGCCATAAAAAAGGCATACCAATAGATACTAATATGATGCAAAAAAAAGCAAAGTTATTATATGACAACTTAAAGCAAAAGGAAGGTGAAGCGATCTAAAGCTGGAGACTTTAATGCAGCAAAGGATGGTTTGATAATTTTAGAAAGAGGATTGGCTTAAAAAATGTCGAGATAACAGAAGCAGCTTCCACTGACCAAAAGGCAGCAGACAAGTGCCAAGACACCACTAAGAAAATCATTGAGGAGAAAGGATAAGCGCTTGAACAAGTTTTTAATGTAGACAAAAGCTCCCTCTTCTGGAAAAACGCCACAAAGGACATTAATTAGTAAGGAAGAGAAGTGAGCATCAGGATTTAAGGCAGGAAGGGATACGCTAACTCTACTGTTTTGTGCAAATTCTGTCAGGCTTATGATCAGGACTGCCCTTATCTATAAATTTGCAAACCCTGGAGCCCTGAAGGGGAAAGATAAGCGCCAGCTGCCAGTCTTTCGGTTGTACAAAAAGAAAACATAGACAACAATATTCCTTTTTCTGGATTGGTTTTATCAATTCTTTGTCCTTGAAGCCAGTAAGAAACCGCCTTTTAAAGTTCTTTTAATATTGTACAATGTCCCCGGCCATCCAGAACCCCCTGAGTTCAAGTTCGAAGGTGTTGAAGTGGTCTACTTGCCCCCAAACATTACATCTCTATTTCAGCCTCTATATTAGGGGATCATAAGGTCCTTTAAGTCTCATTACACACTGTACTCTAAAGAAAAGACTGTCAACGCTATGTAAGAAAACCCCGTTAGAAAGAACATCAAGAAAGTCTGGAAGGATTATACCATTGAAGATGCCAGAAAAAGACATGAAAGCCATCAAGCCTGAAACAATCAATTCCTGCTAGAGAAAACTGTGCCCAGATATTGTGCATGAATTCTCAAGTTTTATGACAGAAAGGAAATCATGAAAAACACTGCTAATATGGCAAACAAGGTGGGGGATGAAGGGTTTCAAGATATGGGTCTTGAAGAAATTCACAAGCTAATAGACACCACACCACAAGAATTAACAGAAGACAAATGGATGGAGAGCAGTGCTTCCGCACCAGTGCCCGAAGATGAGGAAGAAGACATAGATGAAGCAACGCGAGAACACAAATTGACGTTAGACAATACGGCAGAAGGGTTCTGATAATTCAATACGCTTTTGACTTCTTTTACAACATATGCCTTTCTATAATACGGGCATTGAAATTAAAGAAAACAAGGGAAAAAGAACTGATACCATACAGAAACATTTTTAGAAAGATGAAAAAGCAAAAAAAGTCAGACAGAAATTATGATGTATTTCCATAACATTACACTAACTGTGTCTGCCTCCCCTGCCTCCCCTTCCACCTCCTCTACCTCTTCCTCCTCTGCCACCTCTGAGACAAGAAGACCAACCCCTTCTCTCCCTCCTCCTCCTCAGCCTACTGGACATAAAGATTGTGAAGGTGAAGACTTTTATGATGATCCACTTCTACTTAACGAATGGAATAATAAATATATTTTCTCTTCCTTTTGACTTCTTAACATTTTCTGCTCTCTAGCTTACTTTATTATAAGAATATAGTATATATACATATAACATACAAAATACGTGTGAATCAACTTTATGTTATCAGTAAAGCTTCCAGTCAACAGTAGGCTATTAGTAGTTAAGTTTTGAGGTAGTCAGAAGTTATACACAGATTTTCAATTGTGTGTGTGGTTGGCTCCTATAACCCTCGCCTTGTTCAAGGGACAAATGTACATAAAATTAAGGATCCTGAATTTAGCCTTGATTAAGAACAATAAATAAATTTTCTTTGAATATTAACATATTTATACATTTCCTTGACAATATCTATTCTATAATTGCTTTTTAGTTCTGCAGCTGGGAATATCTCCCATTTACTTTCTAGATAACCATCATCATTGCTCTTAAACTAATGAAACAAAGTGTAAACTCTCATTACCATTCCTACACAGGTATAATCTCTTAGAACATCTGGATCAATATCCATAGTGTCCATCAAATAAGAAAAACACTTTATTATGTGGGACTTGGTAGACATATCAACTATGTGCAAATAGGTAAAATGAAATGAAAAACTATGGGAATTATTGGATACATCTGGCCTAGATGCTGCTAACATCTGAAAGCTTAAGTAATTATCTAATTCTCCAAACTTATCTAATTCTACATTTTTATTTTAAAACAAAATCTGTATCTTTAATTTAAACACATCATTATTTTCTATTTGCACTATTTTATTAGTGCTAAGGAGAAAAATAAATCACAAAAAGAGTACAGGAAGGGTTGCAGAGGCATGGATTATAATATTAAAGAAAAAGAACAGGAAAGGCCCTAATAAGAAAACGATATTTGGGCAAAGTCTGGAAAGTCAAAGGCGGCTCCTCTATCCTGATCTTTTTGCAGAATATGATTCTAAGCAAAAGGAACAACAGGTGCAAAGAACAATAGTTGGCCCAGAATGTTGAAGGAAATGCACAGAGACAGATCTCTCTCCAGCAAAGGGACTAAGAAGGATGTAAGAGACGAAGTCAGAGAAGTAAAGGTAGGGTATACTGAAAGCAGACTGTCGTGCGGGATCTTCAAGGAGGCTGGATTTTATTCCAAATGAAATGGAAAACCATTGGAAGGTTAAGAGGAGAAGGATGATGTGAACCAACTTACTTTTTATGGATTTAACTTTTTAGAGCACTTTTAGATCCACAACAAACTTGAGAGGAAGGTGAAGAGATTTCCCATTCAACTTATTTTTTCAGACCACTGGGGCTGTTATGTTGAGGACAGACTATAGGAGCACTGGAGTGGAATAAAATGTTGCTCTCTTGGACTGAGAAATGAAGTACTGGGGCAGATTCTGAACATATTTTGAAGGTAAAACAGACAGGAGTTGCTGATAGGTTGGATATGGGGTAGGAGAGAAAATCAATCAAAGCTGACTCCAAGGTTTTTGGCTTCAACCATCATGATCGATTTTGCTGCCATTAAGTGAGATGAAGAAGACTCTGCGAGGAACAGTATTCAGCAGGAAAGTTCTGCCATTCAGTTTGGGGCATACTAAATTTGAGATGACTTAATAAATGTCATTAGGAATCTTCAAATAGGCAGTCAAGTATGCAGGTCTGGAGTTCAAGAGAACTCCAGGCTAGAAATAAAATTTTAGAAGTTGACAGCCTACCAATATTATTCAAAACTACAGTTAATTAATAACATGATTACTTTAAAACTCTATGTGATATAACTTCCATACAAAGAAAACTTTAAGACTTAAAAAAATAACAATAAACAATTTGTCCTCTCAAATAATAAAAATAGAGATCACGGTCCAATATATTAATCCTCAGAAATGAAAATCACTATTTGCAATTCTTGTTCTTATAGATGCTATGATTTGGGTGATAACAAGAACAATCACCTAAGGTTTAGAAATGCTAAGTTACTACTTTGTCTTGCAGCAAATTTGATAAATACATAGACGTATTTGCTTCATGTACTCTCTTATAAAATAGGAAGATCATTTATTTATATATTTTGCAAGTTTATGATGACCATAATTCATATAAAGTATAACTTTAAAAAACTGCTTGTCCTACTTTCATTATAGCATCAAAAATATTTTATGACAAATATTTCAGTTTGTAAACACTGTGTGCTTTAGGATGTTATGCAAAACCAACCGCCCCAGTCTTCATGGTTGAAGAGAAATATTTCTAGAGGAGATAATATACAAATTCTGAATAAAAAACAATGTTTAGCAGAGTGGCAGAGTGCTTAGGGTAGAGGTCATAGCTTGGCTTCCAGGTAAAACAGAGAGTGATATTTTCAGGAAATCACAATAATATCAGCAGAAATAGGTTCAAGATACTTCTGTAGTCATTGACAGTAACGGATAAGCATAACCACATATCACTTGTCAGACTGTTAGGCTATTGACAAGTCATTAGAGCTGTCACCAACACCCTCACTTCATTCAACAAAGATTTTTCAAATGCCTAGTATGTGACGGGCTCTGTTCTAGATGCTCTGGACACACTGAATAAAACAGATAAAGATACCTGTCCTAGCGATTTTAGTGTGACTAAAATATACAATGGATAGGAATAAAATATAAAAACTATATAACTTTGTTCAAAACAATTTTATAACTCTCTATTAATCTCATGAAGCACTCAAAGCCTTATACACTTCTCATTTGAAGATGATACTTCATAATATAATAACACTAATATACATAACATACAAATTAATTTCTAAGAAAGAATGAGTTTATTAAAATAATCATAAAGCAGACAAGCCACTACTTCTATAGTTGTCAAGCAAACTCAGACAATTAATCCCCAATAGCACAGAAAGCTGAGATAAAAAGTTCAATAAATGAATACATTTTTATATAAAGCATTAAAACAAAATCTGTATCTTTAATTTATGTTACAGGAATATTTCCAATTATCACTTTTACAGATTATAATTCTTAGATTAAATTTGCCCTTCTTGCTCAGCAACAGAAAAGTGAAACAATGATTTATGCTTCCGTCAAAACAAAAATACCACTTCCTATCTTAAAGTAGAACACAATTTGAGAGGTAATATAATTAATCATGAGCTGCAAATATTCAGAGGCATCTTTGGAGAGAACATGCAAAACTGTTTTCCAGATGAGAAAGCTAAACTCCAACTTATTTACATTTAGAGTAAGTTAAAAAGGGGCAGGGGGAGCTAATCACTACTAACAAACTTTCATTTCACACCATCCCAAGTTAGCTCTATTTTTATCTTGTTCCAGTCTGCTGGGTAAAAGCAGAAGATAACTGATCATCAAAATAGTGACTACACCAGATACTGTGCATTCTGGCACCATGGTAGACACTGGGAACACAAATAAAACTAGATTACAGTCATTACCTTCCCAGCATTTCCTAGACCTAGAGGAAGACTGACATGTACATGAGTACTTCTTAAAATAATGATAATGTTTTATTTATTTTTTTTGCAAACCACGTGCCTTCTAATAACATTCTCCCAGTTGAGTACATTCCAAATAGCTTTTAGGTAATCAGGTCTGACATTTTTATACTGAAACTCCCGTACATCAATCTCAAAAGTGGAATGAGACCCGATGTTCCTTGCAATGGAACCTAATTAGAACTAGCAGTGATCTGTCAGGGTCCTTGTTATTTAATGAAATCAAGACAACCCCAGTTGAAACCTTGAATGCCAATGGATACATCTGTCAACTTCTCCTTAAGTTAGTCAAAGGAACCAAAGTAATATTTGATGGCTTCCAGCAACTCTCCTTTAAGTTCCCCACCACCACTGAAGCTTAGGCTTGTCCCTAACATGGTAAGAGTGATGTGGCCTCCATCATTGAACTTCAGCGCAATCGAAGAGCCACCTGAATTATAACATCACCCTTGGCCAAGGCCTCTTCATATTTGGTATATATAGGCCTTGGTAGCACTCAAGTTTTTCACACAATTGATGTGATGCTTTCTGTGGTGCAGCTAAATGATTTGTGTATTAATGTTAGGCCACAGGGCACCATAATTATAACACAAATCTAGAAGGCTCTGTAGAAACATTAGAACACCCAAGAAAGTAAATATGAACAAGTGATCAAAAGCAAGGGCTCTGGAGCAAGATTGTCTGTGTTCGAATTCTGGGTCTAACACTTACTAGCTACGTGACTTTGGGCAAGGTAATTAATTTCTCTGTTTTTCAGTTTTCTCATGAATAAAAGAAGTATTTTGATATCAGCTTACTTCCAGGACAATTATCACAATGAAATAAGATTCTATATAAAAGGTGCTTACAATAAAACCTGGTACATACTAAGCATGCACTTAGTATTAGCTCTCTCTATTATATCTGCCTGGAGCTATAACAGAACGTTTTACGGAACTGTGACATTTGAGTTAAATTTTGAACGATGAAGTACGAGAAGGTGTTTGTTGGATGGATGAGGAGAGAACAGATATTCCAGGGAAAGTGTTCAAAGACAGGTGAGAATACAGGCAAGAGGTTGAACGTGAAGTGCAGAGTCCATGGGAGGAGGGCTGAGAAGGTTTGAAACAGCTGGTCAGGAGCCTGGACATACAGAGGGGGCCACATCCTGAAAGCCATTCTACATCATGCTAAGCCATTTAGACCCGCAAATGTATCCTCAAAGCCAGTGAAGTACTGCCAAAACTCATTAGCATTCAAAAGGAAGAGTGACACCAGGAGCAGGCAGTGCTCCACTGTGAGACTCCAGTCCAAAGAGGGAAGTAAAGGAAAGATGTCACTTTAATATTGATGGCTCTTCTTTTTCTGCAAAGCTCTCTAAGAGCACCAAGGATGAAAGCGCACTAGAGCTCTCACTGGCCTCGTCAAGGATTGCAACTACAGATCTTTCTGGCAGCCATCCTTTCAGGAAGTCGCATGTGAAAATCTGTATGAGGAAGGAAAGCCAACTACCTCACACAGTCTAAGGGTCACTCCTCTAAGCCCGGATGTCAGTTTGCCAGTCCCACAGAGGAAAGACACTTCCACTGATACTCTATGCGCTCAGGTTCTATGAATAGGGACCTTCATTTGCCTGTACAGTACAGGGCCATTCAAGAGCAATTAAATTTGGTTAAAATAAGAAAGAATTGCTTTTTAAGGAAAAAAAAAAAAAGAAGAAGAAGGTTTGAGGGAATTGCAAAAGTTGATTGTGCTAAAGCACTTTTACACAGGTTTGTTTTAGTTCTCAATTGTCAAGTCGTATTTAAGCTGGTCTCTTACTCTGAAATATGATAACCTTTCCTTTCTCTGAGTTCTTTCTCCTAAATTAATAGCACTGTCTCTAATTCCATGCGCAGCAAGCAAAGAGTTTATTTTACCAGATAACACTAGGTCTGGTGATCAGCCAATGTCTAAAGAACCACTAGCCAACTCAGTAGCAGGCCAAAGACTGCAACTGATAAATAGATATAACTCACTAAATCACTTTAAAATTGTCTTTCATCTTCTCTACAAGCTAATATTGTTCATGTTGAGTTCTGACACTTCTGAAAGTAGGAAGAAAAAAAAAAAGATAGTTGCCTATAAAAATAAAATCACTTAGAGTTTTGAAAGAAGAAATAAATATATTAGGTGCAGTCTAATATTAATAGAAGGTAGTTTAAAATTAAAAAAGAAAGAAAACCTTCAGGTTTTAAATTAAATTACAAGACAAATTAGGGGAAGAATGTCTAAAACTAGAGCATACTAAAAATTATGCTGAAAATTGCATTCTTCAGTGAGAGAATTTAGGGAACATTGCAACTCTTTATAACATCTGTGTATATGTCTCTTTCTTCTTTGCTAAGGAACAAAACATCCATGGTCAAAAAAAAAAAAAAAAAGTTTGGTTTCCTCTCACCACTCCTAGCTCAGGTCACATTTCCTCAGTATTAAATGAGGGAAGTGGAGGAGTAAAAGGAGAAATGCAGACCAGCTCTCAGTCCCCTTTTTGCAGTTGCCTTGAAGTCCTAACGATTATACCAACTGCCCTTAATCATTTCTCCAAAGGTAGGGAGGAAAGAAAAATTTATTTAGGATCCAATAAAATTCTGGCTTTTAAATACCTAAACATAATCATTAACAATTACACAAAAGGATAGAGATGGCTCAGTATTTATAAAACTCCATGTTTATATAAATTGTTGGAGCTAATCCTAAGTATAACAATCCATGATAAATGCTTCCATGGTATCATCTTCAGGACCCTAAGAACATGTATTGCTTTTCCCTAAAGATAGAAAGACTCTTAACTTGGTAGAAATAGTACACTTGAAGACTGGACTTCTAGAAATAAATGTTGAGATATAAAATTGAATTCTTCCTCCCTTACATCCTCACTATTTCACATGTGGTAATAAAATTTGTCACGGTTGTTGACAGCGCAACAGATATCATTGGTAACCCATTAACACTGAGCATTTTCTATAAATTAGAATCATTGATTCCTGAAGGGAAAAGTATTTATGTAGTTTCAGATGCTTTGACAATCCAAAATAACAACTTTAATTAGAATTTGCAAGTTCTCTTTTTTTAGCCCTCAAGTTTGCCACTTACTTGGAAAAAGATTCTTAACACAAATGAAGTGTGTCATAATGATTACCTGACTTACTAATGAAAACGATACTATATATGACACATATCACCCAATCAATTAAATTAACATAAAATATCAGAAATTTGTCATTATTTTCCTTATTTGAAATAAATATATAATATTCTTAGCTTCTAAAAATTCAAAGTTGACCCTGGTCTTCCATTAACAACCTTAGAGAGAATACAAAAGTACCCTATTAATCCAGCAACAAATTTATAAAAAAAAAAAAAAGGAAATTATTATGCTTTCTACTCTGATGCAGATAATCTTATAGAATCGCATAATTATGTATACAAATGATCAAAAATTACCTTTCTCCAAATTTATGACACTGAAAAATTTTAAAATGCATTCTATAACCCTGTTATCCAATTTTCTTTAAATCAAGCGTTTTCACTTAATCTGCCTTCTCACTAATCTAAACTTCAGTACATACACATTTAAGTACTATCTGGTAATTTCATCAAGTCTTAGACTTCTATTATTTAAAGATTTTTTAATCACTATTATAGTCTCACTCAGAAAACCCGTGAATACCCTAAGGATATTATTATGTCTTTATGAGAGTATTCAGCTGTTTCCTCATTTACTAAATGAGAAGGTAGGATCAATTAGCAATTTCTATCATCTTTAGCACTAGCATTCTCTTTTAAAAAAATTCATCTAAACATCTTTTTTTCTTTTAAAAACTCAGCTTTTTATTGCACACTCTCTACTAAGCTTGATTTGAGTCCTTGCTATCATTAAATAGGCAGTGACTCAATAAATTAACCAGAGTGAAGAGAATTTATTTCAGAAAGAATATTTTTAGAGAGGTGACTATTTACTCCTTTTTGTCAGATAGAAATCCAACACAAAAATTTGAAAAGAGGTGATGTATGACTCCCTGTACCTTATTGATAATGTAACTTGTACACCAATGTGGTTCTTCTATTTCAGTCACAAATTGAGAGATAGAATCTAAAATATGTAATTCATTTATAATCAATCACACTATCTATGTAAATACATTTCTCATTTTGCAACTTCATAATTTTGTTTAAAACTATGCAGATACTTCTTAGAGAGTAACTTTTATAAAGTAGCAAATTATCGCTTTAAGATATTCATAAGCCTAATTTCAAAACTAATAGGCAACTAAGTGAAAGAATCTATAGTAAACTGACTATATGTGTGCCACCTAAACTGAGGCTATGTGTACAAAGCCCACAGGAAGGTGTTTCTCATGAGCAATCTATTATTCTTCATTGTTTCCCTACTACAGACTTTGTCAATTTTTAATGTAAAAAACGGAAAGACACAGTATTAATAATCTTAGTAAACACTGCATTTGTTATCAGAGGCATATCTGATCTTTTAACTGATTTCTGATTAAATGACCAAAGGGACAGATTTGATCTCTTTGCAAGGTTGGATTAGCACATACTCTGGAAGCCAGCACCATTTCACCTGCTGATCCCGGGCACTCAAAACAACACTCCTGCAGAGCTTCCTACAGATTGCTGACTAGCTTACAAAGTGCCTCCCAAAACTGATCAACAATTTGCAAGACACAGTATTGGCTTAATTGGCAAAGGCTGAATATCATTTTAATTAATAAAAGGACAATTCAATTAGATACTATTTTTCTTAGTACTCAATTATTGCTAACTTTTACTTAAACTGTTACTAAAAACCCTTTTATAAAATCATCTCTCTTAACAGGATCATAATGTAGTCACAATGTATTCCAGGTAAATCCCAGGTCCTATGTATAATGGACTAACTGCCAAACAAACAAAAACCCATAAATTCCTGAGGTAAATCATTTGTTAACCATTGGCAAATACACAAAACATAAAATTGAAGTTAATGTAATTAAATATTTATAAAAATTACACCTAAACTTTTTATTCTAAATCATAGTAAAAGTTGAAAAATTTTTAAAAGTATGGTAAATATTTCCAAGTTATAGTTTGAATTTTCAAAGTAAAATATGACTATGTGTTGGCATAAATCCTTAATCCATTCACATCCAAGAACCTTTCTCTGTATTATATTCTTGAGAGTCTAACTTTATTATTAACCCTGAACTTTTTAAGGCCTTAATGTTTTAATTTTATATGAAAATGGGCTCTATCTTAAATTATCTTTGGGTTTAGCAACCAAATCATACCACTGCACCTCAGTGAAATCAACAGCAAAGTATCATGCTGAGAGATAATACTTTTATTTAGAAACTAGTATAATATACCACTCATTACTTCAACTACAAATCTAAAGGCTAGTATTAGAACTCGACACTGGGTTTATTTTTCCCTCCTGGTGACTCACGCCTTGAAAGCCAGTGTTCTTGTTTTAAGCATTAATACACTACTGTTTCCTTTTTGAAGTTTATTAGGAGACAGGAATGTCTACAAAAGTAGGTTTAAATAAATATGTGGCCTCTCATTAAGCAATAAGCACCAAAGCAACTTGATAAAACAAATACCCAAATCTTACAATACGCATATCTAAACTATCGCATGACTTTCAAAACTTTTCGTCAGAAAAAACAAGCAGAAACCCAACAACATCTGATCCTTACACTTTGCTATTTCTCACATCACTTGGCTTTATAACAATAGGCAAAGTTATTTTTCCATTGTTTTGATGTGGTACTGAAATGTTTATTTAAAAGTGTTTCAAGTACGTAGCTAGACTGAAAATAGAACATTATGCATTAGAAATGTAGAAATTTGATTTTTTATATTCTTAGAGCTTTACAGAAAGGTCCAATATAGAAAAGAACCATAAATATCTTCAGTGAAATAATCCCTGAATTCATACAATGGTGTCACTTGAGCTTATATTTCATCTGTCACTAAAAAAGGAAATCTCAGTTTCTCTATTTTTAAATAAATAATCGCCATTACAATACTCTTGTCTGTGTGTGTGTGTGTGTGTGTGTGTGTGTGAGACATGCTGAAAAAGAAATGGTATATCCATGCTTCCTTCATCAAGTGTCTTTTTCCAGCATCACTGTAGTTAGAGGGACATTAAGAGGCCTCAGGCACTATGGCAGAAGCCTGAATTCCCAATAATAAAGAAAACCAGCAGAGGGCAGAACTGCGGACAGCATTGAGCAATCCAACCGGTGACCAGGTACCAAAGGTAAAATGCAAACTCTGCGATGGACCCACTTTCAAAGACTTTCTCATTTATCCTTGAAAATGTGAAAATGAATGACTCAACGTAATTAACGCAACTCATTTCAAAATTCAGATACGGTCCTAATGAAGCTCAGACCGTATCCAACAGGAAAAATCACCCGGAGGAATATAAGCTAGCGCTGCCTGCTACTCAGGACGGTGAAAGCCAGTAAGCGAGCAGAAGGAATACACACCTGGTCGCAGAGTTCGGCCCCTGGGAGGACGAACTCCCATTAGAGAACTCAGACCTTGGCATCTAGACCCTGGGCCAGTCTCAGGTTTCTGCTAACGGCGGCGCCTGCGGGATGGACAACTTTTTCCTCCCGTAGCCTGTCTTCCCCACCCTCCTTCCTATCCCCCCGCTTCTCTCTGCACTCCCTACGAAGCCCGCTCTCCGCTCTAAGCTGCGCGGGCTCCCCGCACTCCAGAGGCGGTCGCCTGCCAGCCGTGTCTACAGCACCTAACGGACCGCTCCGGCCAGATGCCTTTTCTGGAAAGGGCGGGGGAAGAGGAGGGAGGAGGAGGAGGGAAGTCGCTCTCCCTCCTTGGGTACTGACGGGGCTGCAGACTTCCAAGCAGGTCTGGTCACTGAATATTTGGTGGTGCCACGTAGGAACTTTCCTTACCTCTCTCCTCCCGCCTCCCCCCACGCCCCCTCCCCTCCCCTCCCGATCCCTTTTCCTCCCCCCTCCCCCCACCCCATTTGCTCGGCGACTTTCATCATTCTCCAAGTGACCAGCACGTCCAACCTGCAAGAAGAAATGGGGAGGGGGAAGCGACTCATAGAGGGGAGGAGGGGACTGAAATGCACGGGAAGGTGTTGCCCCTACCTTGAACACGTTCCTAATAACCTGCCAATTTCTGTCCACTTAAAATTGCTTAAAAAGCCAACCCCCACCCCCACTCCCCCTACACAAAGTGTTCTTAATCGTCTAGATTCATCCCCCTGGTTTCTCTTATATCCCCAAAAGTAAAACAGCCTGTTTCTCACTTTGTTGCAGACAAAGAACTTTATCAAGGTTCATTTTATACCCTTTCTCTACATTTTCTCCTCGGCTCACCCTTAAAAAGATATTCCCATTAGTTAGAACCAGAAGAAACCAGAAGATGTGTTCAAAGGGCAGCCTGAGGACTGTTCCTCAAACAAAAGCTTTGTATAACTGCCCTTGTGTTCGAGGTAATATTTTCCTCTTTGCAAAGAGGCTGAAAAGTGGTGGAGGGCATTTTCAGCAGGCTCTGTGCCTGACAGGTCTTTTTTTTTCCTGCTACCTACCTCCTCTCCCACTATTGTCCCGCCTACATCCATCTCTCTCTGTCTCTCTCCAGTTTCCACTTCCAACCTGGTAGCAGCTACAATCTGGATTTTATTTAAGGGAATTTTTTTTTTTCCCCTTGGGGGGCGGGGAGGAAGGGTAAAGAGGGGGAGGGGCGCAGAAGGAGAAAGACCGACGGCAATCTCCCACCACCCCAAATCCGTTTTTTTTTTTTTCTTACCTCCTCTGACCTCTCTAGCTTGGAAGAGGAAAGTCAACGCGAGGGTTGTTAGGGTGAAATCCCAGAGCCACCGTTTCGTTTTCCACCTAGAGGACCAAGGCTCCATCTCCGAGCCCCGCACACACAACTGTGAACTCAACCCACGAAATTGCGACTGCAGACCAACTTCGTCCCTTCCAAGGTATCGCCGGGGATGTTTGCTACACAGCCATTGGGGACGGCGAGGGGGGGGGGGAAGTCAAGGGGCTTTTTCTTTTGAATTTGATGGTTTCCTTCCTTCCTGTCTGTCGCCCCCTCCTCTCCCTCTCGGTGGGCCCCGCCGGCTGGGACCCTCCGATCCGTCCTCTGCAGGGCCCTGCCTTCAGACTGAGGGCGGATGAGGGGCTTCAACCAACAAGCGGAGAGCACAGCGTGCCCCTAAAGGCTGCATGCCGTCAGTGGGCCGGACGAGAGCCTCCGGGCAGCCCCCTCCCCCGCCCACTCCCCTCCCCGCTCCCCCGCCCCCCCCCCCCCACTCCCGGGGCGAAACTGACAAGCAGGCTGCGGGTCAGACCCAATCACACCGCGCCCGGGCGGCCCCGAGCCCGCCCCCCTCTCTCTCTCCCGGCCGGAGAATCGGGACTCCGGGCAGGCCCAGCCCACCAGCCACCCCCCATCTTCCCACTCCTCTCCTCCCGCCTCCCCTGCCCAAATGCCGGGGAAGAAATGGGAGGGAGTTTACGCGGGACGCGTGCTTGGCTCCGGCGCCCTGGGCATGAAAGGAATTGCAGGAGAGCCCCGGAGCGCACGGAGTTTTCAAGGAGCTTCTGTGCTTAATAAAAACAGCTACTTGTCTGCTTGCGCTCGTCTGTTAGCCTCTTGTTCGTCGGCGGGGGAGGGGAGGAGCCCAGCGCCTGATCTGCCACACACCGCTGGAGTCCTGGGCTGGCAGCCGTAACCTTAGCCTTGTGCAAAAATCTGCTTCGTCTGGCAGACGTGGAACCCGCGGACTTCTTGCGCTGCCTACTCCGAAAAAGTATTTCGATTCTTTTTTAACCTGATAATTAGAAGAAAGGCATGAAAGGGGCACGGAAGGGACCCTAGAGGTCAAAACCCATGAGTTTGTAGGGAAGCTCTCCTTGGAGAGGTTTCTCTAGTAAACGTTTAAATTCAGCCCCAGGTTCATTCCGGGGCTTTGCCTCTTACAGAGCTGAACTGTACTCTGAGGGCGGAGGAGAAAGAAATTTATGGGAGCTGACATTAAGGGGGTGAGTAATTTAATTTTCCAGCTGATTCTACCCTAATCCTGGATGAGGGAGGCAGAGGAGGGAGAAGAAAAGGCAAGGAAAGCAACTAGCAGAAATCTTCCGAGCCGCTAGGCCCACAGTCCTGACCCTGAGACCCAGGAGCTGAAAGTGTGGTCACTCCCCAGTGAAAGCAATGAGGAGAGGCAGGTTCCTAAATTCCCTCTGTACTTACCCCATCCTCGAAGTAATCCTCTTAAACCTGGAATATAGAGTCCCAGGTCATTTTTTCCACGTTAAAATTATTCCATCCTATTGACTCCTTTGTGTTCCTTAATATATCCAATGATATTTCTCTCAAAGACTTTCTGGAACAGTGCCCAACAGGGTGCCAGCAAACATTAGCCACGCAGTAGAGATACGTTGAATGAATGAATACATTTTTCTGTTGACAAAGACTACAGGCGTTGGTCAGGGCCTACTTTGAGTCCTCAACTAAGTTTATTAGGTACATATATCTAATGCTATGGCTGCCACTAATCTTTAGGAGCCCAATTTTCCATTTGTCATCAAAATATGCCTCATGATCCAATAGATTATATCACATCTTCTTTTCATGTGTCTTAAGAGTTAGAAGAAAGGTGATCAGAGACTAGATTGAGCCCCAAGATGGAATTGTTTAATAACATCAATAGAGGCATATAAAATTAGGAATGCAAGTAGAAAATACCTTCAACATGAATGTTACTTTCTGGGACAAAGAACCACTCTCTCATCAAGTCTATCTATTAGAGTACAATAAAGGTACAAAAAATACTTTGTAATGCTGCTGGCAGAAAATTTGGGATGCCTTAAATCAGTTGCAGAGAAATATCACTAGCTCTTCAAATTACAACCTCAAGTTGTAACATAATTTAATAAAATAACTTAATATCATGTTGCATTTGCACCTGGAATGTACAATTAATTACAAAATAAGAACCTTACAGTGGAAATACAGGTAAATTTACTAACTTCATTATCCTTGATCGTCTCACAAATAAAAAATCTGTTTGTCTTTGCAGTTTCCATACTTTTTTAAAACATGATTTTTCTGTCCAATTCTTTGTATATTTTAAAATTAATTTCTAGGTCTTCTCTTAAATGTAAAACAGTGAAGTGCATACAAGTTTAGAAATACATATTTGTAAGGCTGCCAGAATCCTAAATCAATTCAATAGCTAGAGAGAGTTACTGTGCTTGCAGCAACGTGTAGAAATGGTGTTCCAAATTGTTTCTTCATAGCTCTCCTGATTTATTAAGAGTCCCATGGCCTGATACTCTTCTGGAAGGTAAGAAATGATGCAGTCAATCTCGCAGGCCCTACTTTCTGGTCACATCTCAGACCTACTCACTGCAGTGAAAGGGTCCTTTCAGGCAAAGTATCTTGGGTAAATAGAGTTATTACTACCTTATGCTCTCTGTACTCTGTGGTCTGAATTCCTCTGGCCACTGCCCAGCTAGGCATAACCTGGTCTGAATTAATGCCTCTGGAAGGAAACATAGTAGATTCATGGTGAGGAATAATTATGAATGCCTCCATCCTGTAGCTAGCTGCCAGATCTAGAGCCTCCCAGGAACCTGCCCATGGATTTACAGGAGATGAACTCAATGAAACAAAAGATAATGCTAAACGACAAAAGGGAGTAGCGGAAAGCCGGAAGAGATCCACCTTGGCAACCTTCGACTTCCCACTGGAGGAACTTCCAGTGCCATTATTTCCTAGACCACCTTTCAGCCAGTCTTTGTAAAATGTTTATACATAGATTCAAAATGTAATAAAATATGACAGTTTTCCTGACATAAGTCTTCAGTTTAAAGCACAATTAGTGATATTTCTTTATTTGATCACACTAAAAAACAATGTTTAAAGATATTTTTCTCAACTTTGTAGAATTAGTTCTAATTTGCAAACCTTTCAAAAACAAGGTGGAAGAATCGGGCCAGTAATTCTAGCACTTTGGGAGGCCAAGACACAACGATGATTTGAGCTCAGGAGTTAGAGACCAGCCTCAGCAAGAGCCACCCCATCTCCACTGAAAATAGAAAAATGAGCCAGGCATTGTGGCAAGCATCTGTAGTCCGAGCTACTCGGGAGGCTGAGTCAGGAGGATCACTTGAGCCCAAGAGTTTGAGGTTGCAGTGAGCTATGATGAAGCCTCCGCATTCTACCCACGGCAACAGAGTGAGTCAGGAAGGAAGGAAGAAAGGGAGGGAGGGAGGGAGGGAGGAAGGAAGGGAGGAAATATAGTCACTTCCTTTGTAGCAATATTTTATATTAACCAAATATCTATATTGGCTTGTCATAGAAACTGCGATAATGATTTGACGATTAAGAGGTCAGATTAGGGAAACTTAAATGTTCTAAACAATCTTCAGTGTCCATGGAGCTTTATTAAACATTGTGAAAAGTTCATAGATTCCCCTTAATATCTTCACAAATCTCTGGGAATCAGGGGATCCAGATTCAGAATCAATGTTTGAAATATTGAAACTTCAATAACCAAAGGGAGACTGAACACACCTTGTCCCTAGTTAAATGCCCGTAATACAAGCAGTATTAGAATATCAATTGAATAAGCTCTATAATAGTCCTTAAATTACAATAGGTAGAAATAGGGGAAAGAAGAAGTAGATTAGAGAGCAAGATTTTAGAAATGATGTATCATCTTTTAGATCACTTGGCATTTATTTGCCTTTTCTCATATTGATGTTTTAGCCTTCCTATTTTTGATATAGATAGATAGGTATAAGTAAAGATAGATATAAATTAGACATTTTCTCTAAACACTTTACTATAATTAAATTACTGCATCAAATTTTATTTACTAAATGAGAAGTTATGGGGGAGAGGACTCTTGTACACACAAGAAATACTTAAAATATTTAAAAGAAAATTTCTTTTGAATGTAATCCCTCTTTTACTGTGCCTAATGGTTTGCCTGTCTTGCCCTTTTCTGAACTTTAGGTCAATTATTTTAAGAAGGAAATGACTAAGCAGTTTGACATTCATTTTACGGTTTTTCTAATACATGAGTGGCTAAAAATTAGTCTCTGTTTAAAAGTGGAGTTAGTCCGTCTTACCTCACAGATGGACCATTGTATTGTAGAAAGTGTGGGTGGAGAGGGGCAGAGAAGTTTATTTCCATAGTCTAGCCTAGCTCACAAGAACCTCACAGTGATTGCTGGGTATTTTTTGGCAACTTTACTCTGAAATAACTTACAGAACTTCAGAGGAATCTAAATTTAACCCAGTTTGCATGATACAACAAAATCTTCAGATGAAAATTTTGTTCTGTTGGAGTATTGAAAGAGCCAACTCAGAGATGACAGACCCACCTGTTTAAAGGAACCTAAAATCAAATCAAATCTAAATAAAACCCTAATAGACAAGGAATATGGTCTTAAATGTTAATGTATATCTCTCTTAAAATTATCCTTTAATTAGCTATGCTCACAGTAAGCTATCAGAGTTCCTTTTCATAATTGTCCAATCAAAGATAGAAGGGAAAAACAGAGAATAGAATGATTCAGGATAAAAACTTCAGTATTTTTTGACCTTTGTCAAGACATCTTTACTCTCTGTATCCTTTTTTTTTTCCCCTTAATTGAGTGGGTTTGGTATTTATTAAGCTCTTGGGATATCCTGAAAATATGTGTGTCAGCAAAACTATAACAAGACTTTTTACAAAGTGGTATAGGACAGCACCAACAATTCTACCAGTAGAGGTAGATGAATGGATTTTAAACATTTCGGTGAACCACATGCCATAGTTAAAGGAAGTCACATACTACTAATATATAACCATGATGTTTTACTGTATATATTATACCAGCTATCACTTGAGTAATATTGTCTTGATTCACACTGGCAATTCCTAACAAAATCAGGTTTGAAGGTAGGGATTTTATCATTTTTAAAGGGATAATTTATGCTTGAGAATTTACTCATAACAATTTCATAATTTTTTAAAATTTAATGTTGCTAATTAAATGAACATATACAACTAATTTTCCTTTGACACTCTTGCATAACTAATAAAATACAAGATGGCAAGTACACCATTACACTTTTTGAAATAATTGGATCCTCTCTTCCACTGCTTCTTCACAGATAGATCCACACCAATAGCACTGACAGTATTCTTGACTTTAAATGAAGATTATTTCCAGACAGCCATATCTAAGTGGTTTGTATCTCCACCATTTGTACCAAATCATTTAAGTCTGAAACCAAATGCATGTGCTTTAAAACTCTGAAAACTCACACAAAACAGATATCCGAATCATATGCAATATTTCTGTTATTTTTTATATGGCAGTCTTATACATTCCACAACAAATACCAAACATAAGGTTTAAGGCTGGTGAATATGCTTAAATATCAAGATAGATCTGATTTTTAATACATCTGTATTAAATAACTTCAACTTAATATGTTTTACAGATTTTCAGTGTTTCATAACCCTCCCAATATTATATTTTCTGCCAGTACTGGTATGGTCAAAGTATTGCACATTCAAATGCTGAACAAACAATAGATACTATTTCAAAACTTTTCAAAACCTAGTCTGCCAAGACTGAAAAGTGACATATGGATATAAATTGTTGCATTGCAAAACAGAAACATTTAATATGAGAATATTTTGTTAAAAATAAAATGCATTTGTCACTATAGGAATATTCTCTTTTTTATTTAAAATACTTAATGTATTTTTTTTGTTAGTCACCATAACATCTTCATGAGGCAATTGTGGCAATTTTAATAGTTTCATTTTAAGGTTGAGATCTGGGACACTCAAAGTTCACACTAGAAATAAAGAAACAGATGGAATATGTGAAAAACATTTATATTTTTACACATCTGTTCTCATTATTAATTCTGTCCTTAAAAATTATGCATTTTTATAATATAGTTTATATCCTTATAGGTTAACTTTGAAATGAATGATATCTCTACTACTGTAAATCTTTAAATAAGGAAAGGTAATATCAGTGACCAAATTTAAAGCTTTAAACATATCTATGAATGTAGTTAAAGAGTTACATCTGTGGATGCATTTCTATTAAAAAAAAAAAAAGCGCTGTTTTTAAAGATAAATAATGGTGAGTGATTTTTATCTCAATGCCAACCCTCTGGTTTCACTCCCTCCTGAGATTTTAAAATCACTTTATATGCTCTGCAAAGAGAAAAGGCTACTAAAATTAACCCCAAGTTATTTTAGACTTTCCAAAAAGAAAAAGAAAAAAATAATGATTTCAATGTGTTAAAGAGAAGAAATATAATCATAGTTCTATTAATATTTTGTAAATACATGAATATCTTGAAAGCCATAAGCACTATGCCAGAACTTCTAAACCAAACATAAAAACTTTGAGGCGGAAGGTATATCAAGCCTAAGATAACTATTTCTTTCTAGACTATAACTTCTTTGAGAGCAGAAACCCTCATTCTATACTGTATCTTCAGTGTCTGGTTTCCCCTTCTCATTATGCTCCACATAATTTTGATGACATTTATCTTAACTTCTCACTTTAATTCTGATTTAAAGCACAAATGAGTCAATTTAAATGATTTTTCCCATTACTTTAAAGCACTGGACCTTCAGGAGTGAATCACTGTGTTCCTGAGGCCCAAGCTTGAATTAGAAGCCCAGGATGTCTCTGGTAATGCACGAGGCCTCTACCTCCCTGGAAGGAAGACAAAACAGCTGCACCACCTGTGAAACTCATCTTGAGATGTGAACAATCAAGACAAGTCTGACATTTCATGTGGCACAGTTCATTGGAATATTTAACTAAATCAGAGTTCAAAACTTCAAACAAATCAGTTCTGTTTAGGTAAGTCTCACCAAATTAAGATCTCTTCCTCATCTCTACCATCTCATGACAATAAAAATCTTGCATCATTTGTGTCTAAGTTTGTGTGAATTTTGATATTGACAACCAAAAAGCACTGCTTCCTGTGGTCTCCACTGTCTTCTCTTGTTATTTTTACACAATAATCCTTGAAGAAGGATATCTGGATAAATTTTTGATAAATGAGTAAGGATGGAAGGAAAACAATATCAAGAAATTGATACTAGGATTTCAAATTTTGAGATTATAAGTAATAACTCAAGGATGTTTATTTTATATGCAATCACATTCACATTATAGTAACAGCAAAAATAGTGAGATGAGTTATCCTCAAAAATATGTCATATACATAGATAGCAATTTCATAAATATTTGAATACTGGCCTTAATTTTAGAAACTTATTCATACTCCAGTACAGAAAGAAAATCTATTAACAAGTCAATTAATTACCTAAGAGATTTATTAATTAGTCAACTAATTACCTAAGAAAAAAAATCTCTGTAAAATTGGAAGCAAATTGTGATTTCTTACAGAAAGTGATTTTTGTACAAAATCTACATTCTTTAGAACTGTCTTAAATAGGTCATTGAGATTTTAACAAAATTTAATCATGTGCTGATCATAAATATTTTAAACACACACATAAGATAAGAAACACTTATCTTGTTAGCTTAAATACACTACTGAAATGTAAACATCCAGAAATTTGATGATGAATATTATAATGTTTAAAATTAATACATAGTGTCCTATTCTATCTCTAACCATGGAATAGAAATAATACTTGTTCTTTTTTTAAAATCCTTGTTTAGTCTCTATTCCAACCTAGTTTTTAGCAATATTCCTGAGGAATATTCATAAAAATCTCTTTCCAGCCATATATTCCCACAGCTTATGAAGAGCTTTGCTTCCATTTTTATTCCAAATCTATTACAAAGATATTTTCCTGAATCTTGTATTGCCAGAGAACTTTATTCCTCAAAATTTCTGGGATTAGGTTAGGGATAAAAGTGTGAGTGTTTTCTTCAAGAAAAGCAATTTCCTTGGGAGAAAATTACACCTCTCAAGGGAAAATGCTAGGGCATTGGTAGAAGAAAGAGATGAGGAGAGGTAACACGGAAACAGAAAAAAATGAAAACATTGTTAGCCGTCTTTTTAAATGAGAAGTATAGAAGAAAGGGAGAGTTGTCTAAGAAAGTGTTTTAAAGCACTGCTCTGTGATGCATTTTCTTAAGTATACCCATTCTTTTGCTTCAGGGAGAAACACTTAGTTGCTGAATAGTTTGGCCACCATAGAACTTGAGCCTTCCTATTGGAAGAAGGTAACTTTGACTAAGAGTGGAATTATATAATACCATAAAATATAAAAGCTGAGTAGGGGTTCCATAAGCAGCCAGCTGGGTATGGATTACCAATGTCAAAGGAATTACAAGTGAGAAATTCCCAGCACCTGAGTATAAAATAACCCTCAACAACATTCTGTGTCAATTAGCTAAGAAACATGACAAACCAACCCATATCTTAGGGATGTACAACATTTTTTTAAAAAATTTCTTATGATTCCGTGGTTCTATTAGGCTCAGCTGAGCAGTTCTGCTTACAGTGGTGTTACTCAGGGTCACCCATCCAATTGCAATCAATTGGGAGTTTGGCTAGTGCTGAAACATAAAAGATGGATTTATTCACATGTCTAGTGCCTCAGCCAGGGTGGCTGGAAATGCTGGATGCTGACTGGACCCTTCTCTCTAGGAGGCTAGTCAGGATTCCTAAATGTTAGTTCAGGGCTCCGATAGAGTAGAATTGGAAGCTATAGACCTCTTAGACTAAGCTCAGAATTGGCACGATCTCACCTCTGCTGTGTTTCGTAGGTCAAAATCAATAATAAAGCAATCCCAGATTCAATGGGAGGAAAAGAGTAATATACAAGTACAGGCATGATAGGAATTAATAGCAGCCATCTTTGTACATAATTTAACACAGCCCTCCTTCTGGCACCCATACAAAGTATACCGACCTCCTCATAATCCCCCAAAACCTCATCCGATTAGGTCATCAGTCTTAAAGTACAGAATCTCATGATCTGAATAAGATCCAGATGAAAATGAGGTATAGAGATGGATCTTCTCTTGATCAGGAAACCTGTGAACTAAAAAGACAAGTTATTTGTCTCTTATAGTAGACACTCTCATTCGCAAAGGGGGGAAACAGAAGGCACAGAAATCACTAGTCCATAAGAGTTATGAAATTCAGCCAGACACATTTTGCCCATAATCCCTGGGAATTGGAAATATTCTTTGCTTACGGCCCAATTATGCTATCTAAGATGTAATTGGTAATGTGTTATTCTCTAGAGCTCTTGATTCAGCCTTCTGGGTTATGTTTATGCCTTGTGAGATACAATTCTTTTCCCACAAGCAAAGGTCCATGTTTGCAGCTGATAGCATTCTAAGGCTCTCTCTCCAGATAGGTAGGATCGGAACCGTATTAAATTGTAAGAACATCCAGTTGGTATCCATTGGAGAACTGATTGCTTCCTTGGTGTGTGTGGGAGGGGGCCGGGGGAGGGCAGAAATCCTACACATCTGGTATCAAATGTACTGTGTTAAGAAAAGATACTTTGGTTTTTCCTATATGTTCTCACCGACAAATCGTTATCTCTTCCTAATTACAGAAGATGATGGTCTCACTAATTTTCCACCATTACACAGCCTGGATCATCCTTTCTCCAGCTTCCCATAGCAATTTGTTCACTGGCATTTTAAGTTTAGTAGATAGTTTCCTTACTATCCTTCCATCTTTCAGCTGACTGGTCCTAAAGTCAGCTGAAAGATGCCAGATATTAATACTTTAGGTTTGTGTTACCCAGCACCCCACTTTAAAGTACTAATTAAAATCAACCATACTTACAGAAAACAAGTGCCAGATTACAAATTTTTGGATTATGTGAACATTTTCAGTCTCTTTTCACCTGTATTTCCATCTTTAAAATCAGAGAAAGCCTATGTAGCAGCTACTGAGAGGGGCAGGAGGTAGAATGAGAGATTGAAGCAAACCAGATGCCCTTCATCCACTAAAAGTTTCCCAGCCTGACTTAGGCCTGAGCTGAATAAGTGATTAGCACTAAACTGAATGAGAGTTTGAAGTTTTAATAATCCATAATGCTGAGTTTTTGATAACTGAAAAACAAGAAATTAAAGCTATGTGTAGTTTCCAAAGATAAAAGCTATGAACTGAGAGTATATTTTTAGTTACAGAAAGAATAAATTGGCTTTATAATTGCATCTTATCAAAATCTACTTCATTCAAAAGAGTTAGACACATCACTGACAATGTCCAAATACACCCAAATATAAGACTTAAAAATATCAACTCCTAAAATTTCAATTTTGTTCTGACTCTCTATTAAGCATTTTCAATTTTATTTCCCTTAACACTATAGCAATTTTCTACTTTAAGCAAAGCCAATTTTTTATTACTTTTGATTACCTTTTAAACTTTTGATATATTCAACTGCTCTAAAAACTCTTCCTGAAAGATTTGATATTATTCTCCTTTCTCCATATCACCCAAAATATTTATTTAAAAAAAGACTTAAAAAGAACAAATATTGGTTGAATGATGCAAAAAAATGAATTAAAGAGCACACATAGAGAAATCAATATTTATAAAACAAGTATTAGAATCATTAAATTATTACTGCTCCATATATAATTACACTATAATGACAGTAGAATACAAAGAAAATTTCACTACATTGGCAAATGTAGTACAAACAGATATTCTACTCTCCAAAGTAGTATTTGAGAAATGATGTACAGCTGTATGATACAGATGTAGCAATAGATTTATATTCTAGTTCTATTCTACCATTAACAAAAGAATTAACAACAAAGCAAAATTTAAAAAAAAGAACATTTTTTATTTACAAATAAAAGAGACAGGGATATGTATGTAATTTCAAGTAAAACTGCAATGATATGCTTTGCTTTTGTTGATAAGGAATTAAGAGAATTTTGAAAGAACAATGTCATTTATTGTAGATATATAGCAAAGTAAACTGGTCATCTTTTGGGTTCTCTTGTAAGATATCCTATAGTACATGCATCAGTCAAGTTCATTGAAACCTATGTTTACTGCTTTTGAATGGTGATCCTTGCTGATGAAAAGCTTAAGTTATTTCAATTTTCCAGGCACGGTAAATTAAACATCTATAATAGAAGAAAAATCTCCAGTTTTGTCAGAGATGTTTAACTTCTAATGATAATTATGTAATTACCAAAAGTTCAACAAACCCCATGTTTAAAAACCACTTTTGATACTTTAAATTTAATAGTTCAAGGCAAAAACTCACAGAAGGATTACAGGAGGTTAGCAAAATGGCAGAGCAAAAAACTCAAAGGCCTGTCTCTTTATAGAACGATCAAAAAATCAAGCAAAACTGTCAGAACCAACTTGACCAAAACTCTGGAAAACAAAGTTTCACAGAAACAAGAGAATGCTGAATCAAGAAAAAAGATAATATGAAAATGATAAGATTAGCTTTGTGACATTTTTATTTTCTTTTTCCTCACCCCCTTGTTGGGTTAGCAATGATCTTAAAGACCACAGCGTGCATTCCCAATGTACCTGGCAGAGGGAGCAGAATTGTCTTTATTTTCAAGGAAATAATGTGTGGGAGATACTTGAAGAATTGAAGAAAAATGTTACTCTTTTTCTTGTCTAACTCAGAACGCACACTGGACAGACAAGCAGCAGGCTTTTCTTGACCACATTATAAGGTAGAGGAAAAAACTGAAGCTGCCTAGGGCAAAAGATTAAGGTTGGAGAATAGAATAGAGTGTCCAAAGTCTAGGAGGAAAAGCTGAGGAAAGAGTTTCTTTGGGAAATTAGAGCATTTGAAAGCAACCCTACATATGGGAAAATTTAGAAAGACACAGCATATGATTAGAGCAAGAGCTGAGAAAAAAGACCTGAGAAGACCTTAACCTTTTACACATCTGGCTGATACCTCATCCCAGTGCCTGCAGGAAGGGAAGGCTAAAGCAGATGTAAGTGGCCTGGCAAGCACTAAGGAGTTCTCCAGTACAGAAGCAATCTGCAAAGACTAGGACAGGGGTATTCTCAATTCTCTCTCTCCCTCTTCCTCTCCCTCTCTTATCTTGGTTTATCAGGAAATCTCTACCAAAACACTAGCTAAACACAAGCTGAAGAAACAGAGACTTTAGAGACCCACGTAAAGAGGTTATAGACTTTTAAAAAGAGTTTAGGAAAGGCACTAAACAAATAGCTAAAACCTGTGTTAAAGAACAAACAAACCCCCCCCCCAGAAAGATAAAAATCTAATTTACACAGTAATCACATCATAAAGTGCCAAATTTTTGGTTTTCGGCAAAAGTTATAAAGCTTTAAATAAGTAAGAAAATATGACCCATTTAAAGAAGAAATTAATAGAAACTGTCAGTGACAAAGCACAGACATTAGACTTATGAGATAAAACTTTAACTGTGTTAAAAAGTACTCAACAAGCTAAAGGAAATCATAGAAAAAGAGCTCAAAGAAACCAGGAGAACAATGGAAGAACAAATGCGTAATATTAGTAAAGATACAGAAATTATAAAAAACAGAAATTCTTAAGGTGAAAAGTATAATAGTTTAAATGAAATACTCGGTTCCAACAGGAGATTTGAGTATGCAGAAGAAAGCATCAGTGAACCTGAAAATAGGCTGAGTGAATTTATATAGTATGAAGAACAGAAAGAAAAAAATGAAGAAAGATGAATAGAATCTAAGCCATCTTTAGGATGCCATCAAGTGTACTGATACATGCACAAAGGAAATCTCAGAAAACGAGAGAGAAAGGAGCAGGAAGGATATTTTAAGAAATTCTGGCTGAAAACTTCCCACATTTGGAAAAAATGCATGAATCTACACATCCAAGAAGTTCAACAAAATTCAAGATACATGCAAACAGATCCACCCCTAGAAAGGAAGGAGCAATTAAGACATTCCCAAATGAACAAAAGTTGAGGGAATTTATTGCTAGTGTACCTGCCTATAAGAAATGCTAAAGGAAATACTTCAAACTGAAATAAGAAAACACTGGACAGTAACTCAAAGCCATGCGAAGAAATAAATAGGTCTGACAACGGTAACTACATAGGTAAATATAATATCCAGTATTATTGAGTTATTGGTTTGCAAAAAAAAAAAGTTATCCAAACTGGAAAGAAAAAAATAAAACTATCTCTATTCGCAGATGATATGATTCTACATATGGAAAATGCTTAAAAAGTCCACAAAGAAACAACTAGAACTAGCAAATGAATTCAGCAAGTTTGCAGAGTCTAAGAGCAACAGAAAAAATAAGTTGTGATTCTATATACTAGCAACAAACAATTCAAAAAGGAAATTAATTCATTTATAATGGTATCCAAAGGAATAAAATACCTAGGAATAAATTTAACCAAGGTGATAGACATATATACCGAACACTATGAAGCATTGCTGAAAGAAATTGAAGAAAAACTAAATAAATAGAAATAACATGTCGATAGATTGAAAGATTTAGTATTGTTAAGATGGCAATCTTACTTGAAGTGATCTACAGATGCAGTGCAATCCCTACCAAAATTCCAATGGCCTCTTTTGCAGAAATGGAAAAGTTAGTCCTCAAATCCATACAGAATTGTGAAGGGTCCTCAATAGCCAAAACAATATTGAAACAGCAATCAATGTTGGAGGACTCAAACTTTCTAGTTTCAAAATTTACTACTAAGCCACAGTAATCAAAACAGTGTGGTACTGGCAAAAGCCTAGACATATTGACCAATAAAATAAAATGGACAGTCTAGAAATTGACCCATATGTCTATGGCCAGTTAATTTTTACAAGAATGCCAAGACCCTTCAAAGAGGAAAGAATGGTCTCTTCAAAAACTGGGGCTGGAACTATTGGATATCTATGTGCAAAATAATGATATTGGACCCTCACCTCATAGCATATGCCAGCATTAACTTAAAATAGATCAACTAAATTCACCAGCTAAAATGATAAAGCGCTTAGAAGAACACATTGGAGTATTCTTCATGATCCTGGATTTTCCAATGCAATCTTAGATATGACAGCACAAGCATGAGCAGAAAAAGAAAAAATAAAGAAAATCCCACTTAGTCAAAATAAAAACTTTTGTGCATCAAAAGACACAGTAACAAGAAAGTAAAAAGACAACCTACAGAATGAGAGAAAATATCTGCAAATCATATATCTGATAAGCATCTGGTATAGAATACATAAAGAACTCTTACACTCAACAACAAAGTAAAACAACCCAATTTAAAAATGGGCAAATGATTCAAGTAGACATTTCTCCCAAAAATATATACAAATGGCCAAAAATCACATACAATTATGCCCAGCATCATCAGTCATCAAGTAAATGCAAATCAAAACTATAAAATGAGGTATTCCTTCACAACAATTAGAATAGCCACAATTTTTAAAAAATACTAAGTGTTGGCAACAATGTGAAGAAACTGGAGCCCTCATACTTAACTGGTAGAAATGTAAAATGTTTTAGCTTCTGTGGAAAATACTTTGCTAGTTCTTCAAAAGTTAAACATAGCATTTATGTATGACCCAGCAATTTCACCCATAAGTATATACAAAAAGAAATGAAAAGAGGTAGTCAAAAACAAAATTTTTTTTGTCACAGCAGCAATATTCACAATAGCCAAAAGGTGAAAATAATCTATGTCTATCAACAGATGAATGGATAAATTGTAATGCATACATAATATGGAATATTATTCAGACATAAAAAAGGAATGAATTCCCAATATGTTACGGTGTGGATGACCATTAAAAACCTTATGCCAAGTGAAAGAAGCCAGACGCAAAAGGTTTCTCTATTACATGATTAATTTACATTAAATATCTAGAATACTTAAATTGATGGAGACAGAAGGCAAATTTTTGGTTTCCCAGGGCTGGGGAGAGAAATGATGAGTTACTGCTCAATTAGTATGGGATGTTCTTTTGGGGTGATGGAAATATTTTGGAGCTAGACAGATGTGGTGGTTGTACAACATTGTGATTGTGCAAAATATCACTAAATTTTTCGCTTTAAAATAGTTGATTTTATGTTATATGAATTTTACCTTTGTTGAAAAAAACTCATACCATTGGATAAACTTTTTTTTTCCTCACTGTACTAAAAATTGATCAAATTTTTCTAGGAAAACAATATGGCACAAGGACTAAAATATATTTACTTAACAGCAAGTATGTTAGAAGAAACAGAAAATACTGCCAGAAATTTGGAGAAAAAAAAATTAAGGCAAATTACATAGCACCGGAGGTTTTCTGTTGAAGGAAAGAACAGATGTTTCTAACATGTCTCAGGTTGTGATTGTGGTAGATGAACTGCCTTGGTAATAAAACAGCAAAGACAATTTTTACTTGTGTGGTCAGTAAAAGAAAGATGTACTGGAAAAATTTAAAAGAAACTTTAATAAAATAATTTTTCTTGGAAAAAGCAATTTAACCATTTCAGTGAGCCTACTATGATAGCAATAAAGAAAAAAAATTAGTTATGTTAAGAGATATTACTACATAAATATTCAATCCCCAAACTATTCACAAATACTGCAGTAAAGTAGTAGTAGCTAAAAGTCACAAGGATGTCATCAATTTGGATACTTTTATTTTAAAAAATACTTTTAAATACAGTGGGCTACAGAATATACCATCTCTTCCTCTCCTTTGCTTGCAGTGTATACAAAGCAAACCTCTTAAGTCATCCAAACATGGAGGGATAAGAAAACCAAAGCCCACCTGTTTTTATAAATAAAGTTTTATTTGAACATATAAAATTATAGCTTATTTATTATACTACATAATGAGAAGGGAAGTAACCATAAAAATACCTTGTGGCAAAGTTTTCAAGAGAGCAGTGAATACAATTAAAATTATACATCTTTCTGTTATCACCACCTCAAAAAATCTTCTAAATTTACTGAACTTTTTTTGATAAGTGGCTGTTGGTATTGTTTAATCTAATAAATATTTTAATTAATTCTGCATATTGAAATATTTCTTCAAAGTCAAGAGGACATTTTATTTTTTTTTTTTCTGTTATTAATTTTTTTTTATTTAATTTTACAGAATCAAAGAGTCTAACAGTATATCTTGTTAGATACAGTATGTCCTCATAATGTATACATTATTTCTTGTACAATGATATAAAATAATATGGGAAATGTTCATGATAAATTATTAAGTGAACAGTGCAAGTTAAAAACAATAGTTTCATATTTTTTCCCCACCCCCCCTTTCCCGAGTCAGCACCTTCAAGTGTTACCACTCCCCAAATGGTGCGCAATGCACTCATTGTGTAGGCATACCCCCATCCCCTCCCCCACCCCCCACCTCAGTCTGATGTCCAATTGGTGTCGTTTCCAGATTTGTATTTAGGTGATGATCAAGGAAATCAATTTTCTGGTGAGTACATGTGATGCTTGTTTTTCCATTCTTGGGATACTTCACTTAATATAATGGGTTCCAACTCTCTCCAGGAGAACCATAGAGATGTTGTATCTTCATCATTCCTTATAGCTGAGTAGTATTCCATGGTATACATATACCACAGTTTACTAATCCAATCATGTATTGATGGGCATTTGGGTTGTTTCCACATCTTTGCTATTGTGAATTGTGCTGCTATAAACATTTGGGTACACGTGCCTTTGTTACAGAATGACCTTTTTTCCTTTGGGTATATGCCCAGTAATGGGATTGCTGGGTCAAATGGCAGGTCTACTTGAATCTGTTTAAGATACCTCCATAATGCTTTCCACAGAGGTTGCACTAGTTTTCAGTCCCACCAGCAGTGTATTAGTGTTCCTGTCTCTCCACATCCACGCCAACATGTGTTGTTTTGGGTTTTTTTGATAAAGGCCATTCTCACTGGGGTTAAGTGATATCTCATTGTGGTTTTGATTTGCATTTCCCTGATGATTAGAGATGTTGAACACTTTTTCATATGTTTGTTAGCCATTTTTATATCTTCTTTTGAAAAATTTCTATTCATGTCCTTTGCCCACTTTTTGATAGGGTTGCTTGATTTTTTCTTGCTGATTTTCCTGAGTTCTAAATAGATTCTTGTTATCAGTCCTTTATCTGATGTGTAGTATGCAAAAATTTTTTCCCATTCTGTAGGTGGTCTGTTTATTCTCTGGACTGTTTCTTTGGCTGTGCAGAAGCTTTTTAATTTAATCATGTCCCATTCATTTATTTTTGTTGCTGCTGATTGCCTTGGGGGTCTTCTTCATAAATTCTTTGCCTAGGCCAATGTCTGTAAGAGTCTTTCCTACATTTTCTTCTAGAATTCTGATTGTATCACGCCTAAGGTTTAAGTCTGTTATCCACCGTGATTTGATTTTTGTGAGAGGTGAAAGCTGTGGGTCCTGTTTCAGTCTTCTACAAGTGGCTAACCAATTCTCCCAGCACCATTTGTTGAATAGGGATTCTTGTCCCCAGAGTATATTCTTTCCCGCTTTGTCGAAAATTAGGTGACTATATGAGGATGGTTCTATATTTGGATTTTCTGTTGTGTTCCACTGGTCTGTGTCCCTGCACTTGTGCCAATACCAGGCTGTTTTAAGAACCACGGCCTTGTAGTATAGTTTGAGGTCTGGCAAATTAATACCTCCCATTTTGTTTTTGTTGCTTAAAATTGCTTTTGCTATACGGGGTCTTCTTTGATTCCATACAAAGTGTATAATTATTTTCTCTATGTCTGGAAAGAATGATGTTGGTAATTTAATAGGGATTGCATTGAATCTGTAGATCACTTTGGGTAGTATAGACATTTTAACAATGTTGATTCTTCCGATCCACGAGCATGGTATATTTTTCCATCTATTTGCAAGTTCTGCTATTTCTTTTCTCAGTGTTTCATAGTTTTCCTTATAGAGGTCCTTTACCTCTTTAGTTAGATATATACCTAGATATTTTATTTTCTTTGTTGCTATTTTGAAGGGTATTGAGTCTTTAATTTGGTTTTCCGATTGACTGTTATTGGCATATATAAATGCCTCTGATTTGTGTATATTAATTTTGTAGCCTGAGACTTTGCTGTATTCGTTAATCAATTCCAGTAGTCTCTTGGTTGAATCCTGGGGGTTTTCCAGATATAACATCATATCATCAGCAAAAAGTGAGAGTTTGATCTCTTCCTTCCCTATTTGGACTCCCTTGATTCTGCTCTCTTGCCTGATAGCTCTCGCAAGGACTTCCAATACTATGTTGAAAAGTAATGGAGACAATGGGCAGCCCTGTCTGGTTCCAGTTCTAAGTGGGAGTGCTTTCAGTTTTTCCCCATTCAGTATGATGTTGGCTGTGGGTTTGTCATATATGGCTTGTATCATTTTTAGGTAGGTTCCATCAATGCCTATTTTGTTAAGCGTTTTTATCATAAAAGGGTGTTGAATTTTGTCAAATGCTTTTTCTGCATCTAATGAGAGTATCATATGGTTTTTGTTTTTGCTTCTATTTATGTGGTGAATTACATTTATAGATTTACGTATGTTGAACCACCCCTGCATCTCGGGGATGAAGCCCACTTGGTCGTGGTGGATTACTTTTTTGATAAGTACTTGGATTCGATTTGCTAGTATTTTATTGAAAATTTTTGCATCTATATTCATGAGGGAAATTGGTCTGTAGTTCTCTATTTTTGTTGTGTCCTTTCCAGGTTTTGGTATTAATGTTATATTGGCTTGGTAGAACGTGTTAGGGAGAACTCCATCCTTCTCAATATTGGAGAATAGTTTATGTAGGATGGGCACCAGTTCTTCTTTGTATGTATGGTAAAATTCAGGTGTGAACCCATCTGGACCAGGGCTTTTCTTTTTGGGAAGGTTTTTTATTGCTGTTTCGATTTCAGTTCTTGATATTGGTCTGTTCAGGTACTCTATTTCTTCCTGGTTGAGCCTGGGAAGACTATGTGTCTCTAAAAATTTGTCCATTTCCTCCACGTTCTCCAGTTTGTGTGCATAAAGATTTTTGTAGAATTCATAGATGATATCTTGTATCTCTGTAGCATCGGTTGTGATTTCTCCTTTCATGTTCCTAATGGAGGTTATTAGAGATTTTACTTTTGTGCTCTTGGTTAGTCTAGCCAGAGGTGTGTCTATTTTGTTTATCTTTTCAAAGAACCAACTTTTTGTTTTATTAATTTCCCTTATAGTTTCTTTGTTGTCCTTTTCATTTAGTTCTGATTTGATCTTAGTAATTTCTCGCCTTCTGCTGGGTTTGGGATCGTTCTGTTCTTCTTTCTCCAGTTCTTTGAGTCTATTCGTTAGGTTGTCTATTTGCATGTTTTCTGTCTTTTTGATATAGGCATTTATGGATATGAATTTTCCTCTCAGGACTGCTTTAGCTGCATCCCATAGATTTTGATAAGTTGTATCTCCATTGTCATTTAATTCAAAGAAATTTTTGATTTCCATCTTGATTTCTTCTTTTATAGAATAATTATTCAGGAGAAGGTTATTTAGCTTCCAAGACTTTGAGTAAGAGTGAGGGTTTCTGTTTGTGATCATTGTTACTTTTATTCCGCTGTGATCTGAGAAGATGCATGGTATAATTTCTATTTTTTTGAATTTTTGAAGACATGATTTATGTCCTAGGACATGGTCAATCTTAGAGAATGTCCCGTGAGCTGATGAGAAGAATGTATATTCTGTGGACTTTGGGTAGAATGTCCTATAGATGTCAGCCATGCCCATTTGTTCTAGCATTCTATTGAGGTCCATTATGTCTTTGTTTATTTTCTGTTTAGAGGATCTGTCCTGTACTGTCAGTGGGGTGTTAAAGTCTCCAGCTATTACAGTATTGTTATCTATCATTTGGTTGAGATCTAGTAGGGTTTGCTTTATGAATCTAGGTGCACCTAGGTTGGGTGCATATATATTGAGTATAGTCATGGCTTCTTGATGAATTGTGCCTTTAATCAGTATGTAGTAGCCATCTTTGTCTTTTATTATTTTTGTTGGTTTGAAAGCTAAGTTATTGGAAATTAAGATTGCCACACCAGCTTTCTTTTGGTTACCATTTGCTTGAAATATCGATTTCCATCCTTTTATTTTCAGTCTAAATGCATCTTTGCAGGTTAGGTGAGTTTCTTGAAGACAGCAGATACTTGGATTGTATTTTTTTATCCATTGGGCCAGTCTATGTCTCTTGAGCGGGGAGTTCAAGCCATTCACATTTATTGAGAAAACTGATAGGTGAGACAGTTTTTTGTTCAGCTTGTTGGGTAGAACTTCATTGTGATCTTTTCTCTCCTGGGCCATTGTGGTATCTGGAATTTCATCTTTAGCTCTTGAGTAGTTTTACATTCGTGGATCTTTCTTGTGCTGATCCGTGTATAATTCTCTTTTGAGTACTTCTTGGAGGGCTGGTCTTGTCTTGGTGAATTCCCTCAACCTTTGTTTATCTGAGAATGTCTTGATTTCTCCTTCGTATAGAAAACTTAGCTTAGCTGGGTACAAGATTCTAGGCTGGGCATTATTCTGTTTCAGAAGCGTGAAAATGGGGCCCCAACCTCTTCTTGCTTGTAAGGTTTCAGCTGAGAAATCTGGCGTAATTCTGATGGGTTTTCCTTTGTAAGTTACTTGTTTCTTTCTCCTTACAGCTCGGAGAAGTGACTCTTTAGTGGATATTTTGGTCAGCCTGATGACTACGTGGCGTGGTGTTTTCTTATTTGCTATGAATCTCCCAGGGGTCCTTTGAGCTTCTTGAATCTGTATGTCTAGAGTATTGGCAAGGCCTGGAAAATTTTCCTCGATTATGTCTTCAAATAGCTTGTCCAACCCTTGCTTGTTATCTTCTTCACCCTCAGGAATGCCAATAACTCTCAAGTTAGGTTTCTTCACATAATCCCACATTTCTTGAAGACTCAGATCATTTCTCTTACTTTTTCGATCTATCTCTGTGACTGACTTATTTAGTTGGAAGGAGTTATCTTCAATTTCTGAGATTCTTTCCTCTGTTTGATCTACCCTGCTCTTGAGACTTTCCACAGTGTGTTGTAGCTCTCTGAGTGAATTCTTCACTTCTAGGAGTTCAGTTTGGTTTTTCTTCAATATTTCAATTTCTTTAGTGAATTTTTCCTCCAAATCCTGTATTTTTTTGTGTTTTCCTTGTGTTGTTTATCCATTGATTCTTGTATATTATTCAGCTTGTTTATAATCCATAATTGGAATTCTTCCTGTGACATGTTGGTGTTTTGAGTCTGGTTTGTGTCAAATGGTTGGGAGCTGGTATTTCTCTTTGGGGATGAGCTTTCCATTTGATTCTTTTTGCTCTCCGTGTTTTTTCGCTGGGCCCTTCCCATGTAGATTTGTCATTGGATCTTTACTTATAGGTTTAGTCTGGTTAACAGGACTCTTTGTGCTCTATTCTTAGGCTGTGAAACAGTCTAGGTATGTTGCTTCTTTTGGCAAGAGGGGGAGACTGTTGTGTATTGTTCAGAGATTTTTCTGTTTCCGTTGGGGGACTGCTTCCGATGGGTCCAATCCTAGAGGATTGGAGTGATCCAGGACCGCTTTGGTGAGTTAGGACACTGTGTTGTGGTCTTTCAGAAGGCAGGCAGGGTCCACACTAATAGTAGACCGAAATTCTCTTTGTTTGTTTATTTGTTTGCTTCCCTTTGGTTCTTCCTCTATAGGGGAGGTTTCTGACTCTATCTGCTGGCAAGATACTAGCTATGGGGAGAGGACGGTGACTTTGCTTGCTCAGCGCCCCAGTTGCTGTAGCTCCCACGGGCAAAAGTCTGTCTTGGCCCAATGTCCCCAGGGATCAGGTTCCACACTCTCGCTTCTGGAGAAGTATTCAGTGTTTACACTTGGGCAGGGATCCTATATAAGGTCCGTGGACCAGGGGAGAGGGCCGTCCAGGGAGCCTCTTGGTACCCTATTGCTCCGCAGTGACTTGGCTGTGGGCCCTAGAGTGGCGATTGCGTGCCCGCAGATCTCCGGCCCTGGGGGTGACTGCTCAGGATCCAGTATGTACCAGAGCCAGGGACCTGGCCCGTTCCAAAGCTCACCGTCGGTCCCCAGTTAGAAGGCGAAAAGAGAGGAGAAAGAGAAGAGAAAAAAAAAAAAAAAAAAGAAAAGGAAAGAAAGAAAAGAAAGAGGAGAAAACGAAAGAGAAAAGAAAAAAAAGAAAAAGAAAGAAAGAAAAAGAAAAAAAAAAAAAAGAAAAAGAAAAGAAACGCAAAAAGCCAAACCAAAAAACACCAAAAACGCCAACAAAAATGAACAAAAACAAACTACATAGCACTTCACCACACCGCAAGGCAGAAAGATACACAAATCTGAAGTATATAATTCAGCGACTCAATGTTTTTTTGTTTGTTTGTTTGTTTTACGCCTTAGCACAGCTCTGCCCCTTCACTTCCGCTCGGCTGGGTCCGGAGCGGCCATTAGATGTTTTTGTTTTTATGCCTTAGCGCAGCTCCGCCCCTTCACGCCCGCCCGGCTGGGTCCCGGGCGGTTTCGCAGTGGATTTCAAGATGACGTCTGCGCGCCCGCACAGCTCCGAGGGTGGTGGGGATCCAACCTCCGCGCTCAAAAAGGCGCGGCAGCCAGAGGCCCAGAGGGCAAAGGTGCCCGCCGAGGCTGTCCGCCGCCAGAAAAAAAAAGAAAAAGAAAAGAAAAGGAAAGAAAAAAAAGAAAAAACCCAAAAAAACCAAAAACAAACACAAACACAAACAAACAAAACCCAGAAGAAATTTACCAAGAATAAAATATACAGTTCGGCGAGCCTATTCTTCTTGTTCGTGTTGTTGTTTTTTTTTTTTTTTTTTTTTTGCCTTAGCGCAGCTCTGCCCCTTCACCCCGAGCGCGGCCCCGGCATATCCCGCACTCCTGGCGTTGGTTCAGAGACCAGCGGAGGGCGCCGGGCAGAGAGAGCCGCTCGGCACTTTATGGTTCCCGAGCGGTTTCGCCCTCGCTTTCAAGATGGCGCCTGCAGAGCTCCGGGGCTGGAGGAGACCGGCTCCTCGGCAGGCAGAGACCGCCACTGCCCGAGGGCTGGCCAGCAAGAACGCGCACCAGGGGGTCACCGGCTGGAGAACCGCCGAAAAAGGCAGCACGGGCAGAAAGAGCCGCTGGGCACTTTTTGGCTCCCGAGCGGCCCCGCCCTCGCTTTCAAGATGGCGCCTGCCGAGCTCCGGGGCCGGAGGGGGCCGGCTCCCCGGCAGGCGGAGACCGCCACTGCCCAGGGGCTGGCGAGCAAGGACGCGCACCGGGGGGTCACCAGCTGGAGAACCGCCGAAAAAGGCAGCACGGGCAGAAAGAGCTGCTGGGCACTTTTTGGCTCCCGAGCGGTTTTGCCTTCGCTTTCAAGATGGCGCCTGCCGAGCTCCGGGGCTGGAGGGGACCGGCTCCCCGGCAGGCAGAGACCGCCACTGCCCAGGGGCTGGCCAGCAAGGACACGCACCGGGGGTGACCGGCTGGAGAACTGCCGAAAAAGGCAGCACGGGGTACAACGCTATTTGCTGTCCGGGAGTCTTTTGTGTTTTTCTGCCCTGGGGCAGATCCGTCCCTCCTCGCCAAGCGCTGTCTCAGCTGAGATCCCCCAGGTTCTAAGGTAATTTCTCAAAAAAAGCCTCCTGTCTGCAATGCGCCACGTATCCCTCAGTGATTCTGCGCTGGCCTGGGTCAGGGCTCCGTTCAATTGGGAGCGGAGGGCCAGCCGCTTTCCCGAGAGGCTGCACCCGCCCCAGCTGGGGGCGGGTGTATCCGACCCGCGCTCCGCTGGCTAGTGTCTGTCCCGCGTTCCCAATTTTCGTTCACCTCAGACCTCACTCGCTCTGTCTGTCCCACGCTGATTCTCCGTGGATTCACACCGCTGTTCCTGTGTGGGAGCGGTCTTCTAGCGTTGTGGCAGGTCCGGACCGATGCCTTCCCTCCCAGGAGCGCAGATTCAGGCCGTCACCACCACTCCGCCATCTTTAAGGGGACATTTTAACAATGAGCAAAAAAGCAATGAATTTTCAATGGAAAATTATAATATGGAGACAGCATTTTAAAAATGGACATTTGAAAATAGTCCTGTCATTATGCAATCTCAATGCCCAAAACCACATGGGTTACCTACAAAATTCTCATATCTGCATTCAACAATAAAATGGGATGCTATCTAAAACCTTCCAAATAAAAATTTTCAGTGGGTTTGAAGTCATTTTTTAAAACATACAGCTTTACACTTCTGAAATTTGCAAAAACGTTACCAATTTTTAGAAAAACACTTAGGTTATGGATAGGACTGAGGAGTTAATATTATGATTTCTTACAGAGAGTAGACCCTTTCCCCTTAAAGCCATTGGAACAAAGTATCAAGATATAGTAAATGTAAAACCATATCTTTGATGTTTTATATATCAATATGGTAAGTCAAGATTTTCAAAAATAATGAATCAATTTCAATGACATGTCTCTCACTGACAATACTGTTAATTTTTTATATTTTAGAGACCAAATATCAAATCAATAGCAAAGAAATTTACCATTAAGAAATAATGAAACTTAATTTTATTGCTTAGTCTGTTTAATCCCTTTCTCTACATTTACTTTTGTGTATATTCAATATAGAATAAATAAACATACAGTATTAAGATTGATATACACATATATGTATATGTGTATACATACACACATCACTAGATCTGTGCACATATACTGACATGGCTCAGCAGAGGTCAATTCCAAGTTGGTACCTTAGCTGTTACCTTCAAAAGGCTATTCCATCACTCTCTCAGGCCAGCAAATTTAAGTAATGTAATATGTGTAGAACTGGTGGATTTCATTGTCATGTGTTCATTGCCAAATTTCCTTTGCTGCTATAAAGTGAATTTTTAGTCTGCTATAATGTTATGCATACTGTGTTGGTAAATCAAACACTCCATAATCTAGCTGGTGCCAAGTAGGCAGGAAAGACAAATTTTTACCTATGGATGTGATTTGATACAGTCAAGAAGATGATTCGGGCTTCAGTGTACTGGTGCCGCTGTGCTGCAGAGCCCATGTGGTCCATTAGCCAAGATGCCTGAGGAAACCCAAACCCAAAACCCACCGATGGAGGAAGAAGAGGTTAAGACATTTGCCTTTCAGACATAAATTGCCCAGTTGGTGTCATTGATCATCAGTACTTCTCCTTAAACAAAGAGATCTTTCTGAGAGAGCTCATTTCAAACTCATCAGATTGGAGCCTATGGGTCATGGAGCAAAGGCTATCCTCCGTCTGAAAGAAGACTGAACTGAGTACTTGGAGGAAAGAAGAATAAAGGAGATAGTGAAGAACATTCTCAGCTTATTGGCTATCTCATTGCTCTCTTTGTGGAACATGATAAAGAAGTCAGTGATGGTGAAACTGAAGAAAAGGAAGACAAGGAGGAGGAGAAAGAAAAAGAAAGAAAGGAGTCTGATGACAAACCTGAAATAAGAAGATGTTGGTTCTGATGAAGAAAAGAAGAGAAGGATGGAGGAGGAGGAGGAGGAGGAGGAGGAAGTGGAGGGGGAGGAGGAGGAGGGGAAGGAGAAGGGGGAGGAGGAGGAGGAGAATTAAGGAAAAGTACATTGATCAAGAAGAGCTCAACAAAGCAAAGCCCATTTGGACCAGAACTCCTGACGATATTACTCCTAATGAAGAGTATGGAGAATTCTACAAGAGCTTGACCAATGACTGGGAAGATCACTTGGTGGTGAAGCACTTTTCAGCTGAAGGACAGTTGAAATTCAGAGCTCTTCTTTTTGTCCCAAGACATGCTCGTTTTGACCTATTTGAAAACAGAAAGAAAAAGAACAACACTAAATTGTATGTATACAGAGTTTTCTTCATAGATAACTGTGAAGAGCTAATCCTTGAATATTTGAATTTCATTAGAGGAGTGGTGGAGTCTGAGAATCTCCCTCTAAATATTTGCCATGAGATGTTGCAGCAAAGCAAAATTTTGAAAGTTATCAGAAAGAATTTGGTCAAAAAGTGCTTAGAGCTCTTCACCAAACTGGCAGAAGATAAAGAGAACTACAAAAAGTTTTATGAGCAGTTCTCTAAAAATATAAAGCTTGGAATACATGAAGATTCAAAATGGAAAGATGCTTTTAGGGTTATTATGATACTACACATCTGCTTCTGGTCTTTGTTCTGCCATAAACTTGAAAGAGATGGTAGTATTTTATTTACTAGGAAGGAGGCCTTCTGGATTTTTTGCATAATTGGTTAATTGGTGACTAATCATCTCAAACCTAGATTTGCATTTTTTTCTAATATGTAAATTACATCCAGCAACAAGCCATCCAATTTTGTAATTCTTCTCCTAAATGTCTGACATACCTAAGATACTACACCTGTCTGTGTGTTCGCTTCTACCAATACCTCAGCCTAGTTTATCACAGGTGAAAGTTTTAACAAATACAATATTTACATCATGCCACTTACTATCAGTAATGAGGTCCTCGTTACCAGAGAACTATCTGGTGGTTCTACTCCAAGATACCATTTTGGTTCCCAATTCCTTGAACCATTCTGATATCAACCTTCTTAGGTAAGGTTCCCAGGAACAGACCGAAACAGAGATTTGCTTGTAGGGTGCTTGCAGACTGCCTTCAATATAAACACTTGTGGAATAATGAAAGCTTTAAGATAGGACTGGCAGAGTTGTTAAACTGCTGTCCAATTGCAACAAAGAACGCAGATAATTCTCCAGGGAACTCTGGAGCTGGGATATACTTTAAGAAGTGCCTAGAATTGGAATAGTGTCACATTTACATCTCTGCTGTATCAGCATCATTGGATGCAAGTTACCCATGGAAAGAGGAGCTCTTTTATGGGTGTCAGAGAGATCATGACTTCAAAGAACCTCAAGAATTGGCAGAAATCTTGCAAAGCACATATGATTACTACAGGGTATGCCATAAAGCCTCATTCTGAAACCTTAGGGTCATGGAAATCCCTGATGATATATGGATTGTATCTATTTCCCTTTTGATGTTTTTGAATTCTCAAGTGTACTTGAAGAAGAGATATATTATTATTATTTCCTTATAATTAACATTATTTTAGCAACTTCAAAGAAAAACATCTCAAAATCAGGTCTCAAATAATAGCATTCCTTGTAACATGATGATATTTGTTTGTCCAACTCCCATAAAAACAACCTATGTGTATATTATAATTAAGTGTATATCATAATTCTTTGGGGGGAACCATGAAAAATCTTTATCTACAACTCAGATACAATTCAGATTTGAAGTATGCAAAAGAATTTCATACTGAGAAAGGCTACAAATTTCTAAACATTGCCTTCCATTATGTTATTTTTTTCTGCATATAAGAGAATAAATGTCTCAATGAGCTTCAAGGTGGCAGGCAGAGAAATTCAGCATGAAAGTTCATAATGGACCCCAGATTTCCTGCTTCCTGTCCACATGTTCCAATAACTGGATTTCCCTGGTTTCCAATGTGTCTTAATAAGCATTAAATTGTTTTAATAAATACAAATTGCTCCAAGATTTGAGATAAGTCCATTAAATCATTCTGACAACATTTGAAACTAAGTAGTTCATGTTTTTAAATTCTTTAATTCTTATATTGTTTTAAGTAGACTGGTTTTAAATGTGCATAATGAGCAAAATCATGCGACTCCCATATATTTTTGGATGGATAAGAATAAATTGTATAAAAAATGTAATTATTAGTCCTTTTTATTTCTTTTTGGTTAAAAGTTCAGTTTACGTCTATTGGAGATTCTGGGACTTTCTGTTTTCTTCACAGAGGCTTTTTCCACTTATCAATACAGTCACACCTTAGTGTTTACTGGTGTGATGGTCTAATAGTAAGAGTAGCAATATTAATAGTAGTAACACTCGTGGTAGTATTAAAAGAAGTAAAGTAGGACTAAGGGTCCTAAAAGTTACAATTAGTGCAGAAGCAGAAGTTATTGCCATGTAATGAGATTTCCTCCCACTTCCTATTTTCTAATTAGTATTCAACAGCAAAACAAAAGTTATTAACCTTTGTCAATATAGAACTGTTTTATGAGTTCTAATGGTTTTTCAGATATGGTGGGTTTTCTGAAAGTATAGCATCCTTTCCAAACCTGTAATCCTTTTTTTGTTTGTTTGTTTGTGCTGGTTCTTGCCAGCTTGCCTTCAGATCCATCCCTTTAGCTGTTCTTTGTTTCACAGGATGAATGGCTCCCGTAGACACCATTTCTTAAGATCCTGTATCAACCAGCTTCTGACTGGTACTGTCAATGGTAGGCATTAGCCAAGCTTGGAGGATAAAATATATGGAGAAGCCAAGGTATTTTTTCTCCCCTGTCTGTGGGTATCCCTGGAATTAGAGACAGCACCATCAGTGGCTGCTAATCTCTGGGATGCCTATTGAGCTTCACAGGTCTTCCATCCTTTTGTAATCAATTTCCTGAGTTGTATTCTCTCTCTTTTAAATATTCAAAATGGTTCTGTCTTATTTGTTAGACTCAGATTGACAGAGTGTTTGGTATATTATTGCCTTGACTAGAAATATTTAAACAATTTTAAAGTTGTGCTGGTTTCAGTGTCAATATCTATATTGCCAAATTAAGTTCCACCCAAGCTAAGTTTGCAGAAAATTTAAGGGAAATATGTAAATATTTAGAAATGCATTGTGTGCCTCAAATGCTTTTTAGAAACAGCCAGGATATGAAGCAATACACTGTTTCAAGAGGCTTTAAGTGGTGACTGTCAAGCCACTTATGAATGGCATTGAATTTTACTCGAAATCATTTCAATCATGCCATAAGTGCATGAGAAATTATTAATACATGACTTTTGATATTCAAGTTGATTATTATTCAAATTTGATATGTAAGTAACTAAAATTCTTCCATAAAGAGAGAGTAAAGAGCTTATTAATGAAATCCACAGCTTTTTGCTTATGTGGAAGACAGCAAAACCACTAGGAAGGTTAGACAAATACGACAATAATAAAAAATGTGAGCAGTTTGGGGATGCAGGCAGCAAATACCACATGAGATAAGGCTTGGAAAAATCTGCACCCAAATTGTGTATCTCTCATGCAAGAATCCTAGATTTCCAATTGAAAACCAAGTTTAGAAAACAAAAAACCAAAATGAAATGTAATAACGAAATAAATGAAGGTAACTTTTAAATGACTCAAAGAAAATAATCCATTTCCTCTTGGGACTTTATATACCAAATAAATATGTTATAATTGCATTGCCAGTTACCAATATCTTCTTCACAAATTTAGGGGTGTTTCTGGTATACAGAATAATGTTTGAGTTCACGTCTATTTCCCTAGAGCAGAAACAACTTTCGCAATTGTCAGAGTCATTACCTGAGTGGCAGTTGTAAGATACAGACACTGAAAACTTGAAGAAAGTTTCACTCTATGGAGAAAATTGATAAAACTTTGGACAACGAATCCACAAATATAACAACCAATTTAGGTGTTTATAAGAAATATATAGTGAGAAGTATGAGAAGAGACCTTCAAATGGGTAGAAAAAAGGCTTCTGGGAAATATTTAATGAGATAATTCAAATCATATCTGTAGATGAAACACTGAGGTTAGAGAGAATGAAATTTTATTTAAATGCTTATTAATGAAACAGAAAATACTATAATAAACATTTAAAAAAATTTAAAAAGAGTAAGACAAAGTTAAAAGTCTTTACAAGCAATTTTTGACATTCAATTTATAATTTTATATTATAAATTTTATTTTTAGAGTATTACATTTCACTATTTCACACCTACTTCACCTGTCATGTATGTCCATAATGAAACATTGCTTAATTCAAAAAAAGAAGAAATGTTTAATCTTTAAAAATAACAACTGTCACATAGAGAGGGTATATTTATCCAACATGCTCAAAGGGATACCAATATACCTGTCCATTTATTAGAAAGAAATCAGCTCTCATTCTCTTTCCTTGTGCATGCGCACACACACACACACACACACACACAAACAAGCACATAGATTTTTCAACCTGAGAAGTCCAGCTTAAAAAGACGAAGTTGTCTTGTACCAGATTAATATTTAAAAATTATACATATGATTCAGGTTTCTCAAAGACAACTTTTATATTCTGTATAATTTCAACAAAATCATCTTTGAATCTGTCCACAGAATGTTCTTAGGTATAATGATACTAAATATTGTAGCATGCAGAAAAAGAACAATTTGTGCTCTATTTCTTAGAAATAAAAATGACCTTTTCACTGAAATGTCCAGGTACTGTCATTCCAAATTTTGGAGAAGCTTCTCCAGAAACTCTCAGGCCTTTCTGTTGAACTGTATCAATTTATACTATCTATGTATTCATGTTAGCATTCAAATATACAATAGCTCAGTATTCATCTATACTAATTCATTTAATGTATATCCAATAACTGTATCTAATCTCTATCACTATCTCTATGTTCTTGTCTCCCCCTTATAATGCTCCCCAATGACAGAAACCACATGTAATCAAAACACTATAAAGTTACTAAGTACCATGCACCATAGAAGTGTTCATTAACTTTCTGTAGATAGGATAACAATTTTCAAAATTATAAAGCGGACACTTAGCTAAACTTAAGATTTCAGATGACTGTTACTTAAGAAGTAGCTGTGACAAGCTTGTCAGCTTGAAAAGGGCATGGGAGAAACACTGTCTGAGTAATCATTTTCCCCTAGAAAGAGAATTGAAGGATTCTAAAGAAATAAAAGAATAATTTAGTCAGAATGATTTAGTACTTTGAGCTTGAGTTTAGCAAGATACTGATTTCTTTTCAATGGTTAGAAATCTGAATAAAGGGCTTTGTTTCATTCTACCATTTATTCAAGTAAAAGCAAAAATTCTAAATGTATGTTTGTTAGCCATTCTTATATCTTCTTTTGAAAAATTTCTATTCATGTCGTTTGCCCACTTCTTGATAGGGTTGTTTGATTTTTTCTTGCTGATTTTCCTGAGTTCTAAATAGATTCTTGTTATCAGTCCTTTATCTGATGTGTAGTATGCAAAAATTTTTTCCCATTCTGTAGGTGGTCTGTTTATTCTCGTGACTGTTTCTTTGGCTGTGCAGAAGCTTTTTAATTTAATCAACATCTCTAATCATCAGAGAAATGCAAATCAAAACCACAAGGAGATATCACTTAACCCCAGTGAGAATGGCCTTTATCAAAAAGTCCCAAAACAACACATGTTGGCGTGGGTGTGGAGAGACAGGAACACTCATGCACTGCTGGTGGGACTGCAAACTAGTGCAACTCCTGTGGAAAGCATTATGGAGATACCTTAAACAGATTCAAAAAGACCTACCATTCGATCCAACAATCCCATTATTGGGCATCTACCCAAAGGAACATAAGTCATTCTATGACAAAGACACCTGTACCCGAATGTTTATAGCAGCGCAATTCACAATTGCAAAGATGTGGAAACAACCCAAATGCCCATCAATTCATGATTGGATTAGTAAATTATGGTATATGTATACCTTGGAGTATTACTCAGCTATAAGAAATAACAGTGATACGACATCTCTTTGGTTCTCCTGGAGAGAGTTGGAACCCATTATATTAAGTAAAGTATCCCAAGAATGGAAAAACAAACATCACATGTACTCACCAGAAAATTGATTTCCCTGATCATAACCTAAATCCACATTTGGGAATGATACCAATCGGATATCAGACTGAGGTGGGGGGAGGGGGGAGGGGATGGGTGTATGCCTACATGATGAGTGCGTTGCGCACCGTCTGGGGAATGGTCACGCTTGAAGGTGCTGACTCGAGGAGGGGGGATGCGAGGAGGGATGGGTGTATACATACACGATGAGTGCAATGCTCACTGTCTGGGGAATGGACACTTCTGCAGCTCTGACTTGGGGGGATAGGCGGTACATGGGCAACGTATGTAACCTGAACTTTTGTACCCCCATAATAAGCTGAAATTAAAAAAAAATTCTAAATGTAAATTTAAAGTGGAAACATTTTCATCCCCATAGCTCTAATAATGAGCTCCAACTACATAAAGGATCTTAGGTCTTTTCCACTAACAACCACTAATGTTCTATTTCTTAGGGAACAACAACTATGGTTTTTTTCCTTGTGACAAAGTTCATACTGCAAAAGAAACAACTCATGTTCTTCTCATGTAGAGCATTCCAGAGCCATTGTTACTCCATTGCCAAGGAAAAAAATTTGACTACTAATGGACTTTTGCACTACATCAGAATTACATTCCACTTTTGAAGATATTATTATTTTACTAGGTCTGTACCTATCCTAAAGTTCATGTAAAATAATATTTTTAGTAAATACAAAATAAATACTTGTCATAAAAAATTCACACAATAAAATAAAAATCACCCATAATTCCACATTCTCTACCACTATTAACTTTTTAGTGTTTTCCTTACATTTTGTTTCTATGCATGTTTGTACATAAAGCTGTAAATTGTTTTTAAATAAATTTTGACAGATATTGTACAAACTAATATAACTTACTTTTTGACTTACCAAAATGTTTCCCATGCCATAGTGTATTTTTCTTCAATAGCATTATAGCTACTACACATTATCCCATTATTTCTGTGTGCCAGAATTTATTTATTCAATATATTATGGACTATTGATTATATCTTTTTTAAATTTTAAAAAATATTATGTAAAATATATTTATAAAACTGAAAATCATAAGTAAAAGGGTAAGATCATTAAACAATATTTTCTTATGTTATTATCAAGAATCCTCCAGACATGAAAAGACACTACCACCAATTCTGTCAAAGAGAGCCCCGTTCATTGTACCCACAGTAAAAGTAGATATAGCCATGCTTCTATTAAGACTCTTTATCATATTGGTGTGTAAAAAAAAAGAGTAACTCAGAATTGTTTTAATTTATAAATCTTTGGTTAGTGATAAATTTGATCAATACCAGTGTTCACATATTTATCAGTCTTATTTCAACTTTTTAAATTATTTCTGTTTGCATCTATTGCCCAGTTTTCTCAGAGAAACTGGATCTTTCTATTGACTCATAATAAGTTCTTATAAACTAACATTATTAACCTGTATTCTTTCTTAAATATTTATAAACATATTCCCAGTTTGTCTTTCTTATTACTTTTGCCCATGATGTTCTTAACTGAACAAAATTTAAAACTTTTATACAGCCAAATCTATCCATTATTTTTTTGTCCATGGTGTGTCCCCAAAAAGCCTACCTCATCCCAAGATCAAGATTCACATATATGAATATTAACTTCTGCAGTGGTTTAATTTTTAAACAATTTTTCTCTTTATTAGATTTCATAATAGTATGATATAAGGTGAAGATCTAACTAAATTGTTTTTAAATAATTATCTATTATCCAAATATTTTTTATTCCTTAGTGTTTTTTATTTGAAATGCAACCTTTATCATATATTCATAACTTAAATATGTTTGGGTGTGCTTGAGGCTTTATATCATGTTTTATTACTTACATATTCACTTTTATTTTTAAAATTTTATTCATTAATTTATTATTCAAATACAAAGTGCCTGCTGTGTAACAAGCACGATTTTAGTAGCTTGAGATAAGTCAGTGAGCAAAACAAACAAAAATTTCTAAGTTTCAGGGAATTTATAATATACTTTATAACGTATTAGAAAATCTGTTAGTTCTTAGTAATGTTGATGGGCTATGCTGTATCATTCTTAATTTTCTACTTACAGTTAATGATGTAAGCAATGACATATATATATGTAGAGAGAGAGAGAGAGAGATTGAGATTGACTTCAACAGATAATCCTAAATATAATTTATAAATATTCATAAGCTGGGTAATTATTCTGTACACAAAGTTATACAAGAAAGTAATTGGTTGAATGATGACTATTTAGTCTGTGTATGAAAAAATATTTAAAACAAACCCCAAACTGAGTCTATTTTATTCAGTAAAACATAACCTTCTAAGTATTAAGTGGTTTATAGAATGATTTTATCAATGTTAATGATCAATTGCTCTCCATTTTCATAAATTACAAGGTAAAACAAGAGATTTCAATTTTGATAAGTTTTTACATAAAAGTTGTGAAGCACTAGAATACATCAAAAAGATAGGAAAAGCTTACTGGAGATCATTAAGCATGGGTTTAATAAACATTTATGAAATTATTTGGACATATTATGAAAACAATGCAAATTATTAAACTACATGCTCTTTCAGTGTACCTAAGTTATGATTTCAGTTTCTTTCGGTGTTCACTTTCTTTTATTTTTTGCCATTATCTCAAATAGTAGTTGTTGAATATTATAGACTCCCCATAACTTTTTACCCACCCTTCAATAAACCATATTTATAATCTAATAAGGAATGTTTCTGTTGATAAGTTTACCATTTTGCTGATAAGGTTTAAGTTTCCTTTCTTTTTTTTTTTTTTTTACTTTTTTAAAAAATTTATTTATTTATTTTTTCAACATTAAATAATTTATTAACTTTCTAATTCATCTCATTAACAGATTAAAGGAGAAATCACATGTAAGCTTCTCAATAGATAACAGAGATCAAATAGCAATCTGTGATACAATCTCTTACCCAAACTAGGAATAGAAGGGAACATCTCTAGTCTGATGTAGCACATTCACAACAATCTATAGCAAACATAATATTCAAATGTGAAATGTTATTAATACAAAACTTATTTTAAAATAAAATAAACACTACAAGGATACATGCTAGCACCACTTCTTTTTAGCATCACCTTGATTATTTATTTATTTATTTTTTGGTTACATTTTATGTCTTTGCCTCACCCAAGCGAGGTTTAGAGGCATGCCCTTCCCCTCTACAATGCTCACCGTGCCCATTAGCTGTGACTTTACCCCCCCCCAAACTCCCTAATCCCTGGAGAATATTAAAATACAATAAAGATAACATTTAATTTCAAAAGTCAAGGCCCCCGGACATAATTTAGACCAAAGAAGAATAGGCAGAAAGTTAACTTGGTCTTCCTAATGGATCTACAGAGATGGGGTAGCAAGTCTCCCTTAGATATTTATTTACTGGGTGAAAATTGATGTTAACACTTGACACCAGAAAGGAGAAAGAATGGTGGAGGCCTCAGCAACATAATGGCGGGCAGGTGATGGGGTAACATCAGGCAATATTACATTTCTCTGTGGTGGAAATGGTTCAGGAACTTTAAAAAGACCAGGATGTATAATATTCAACTTTGATGTGGAAAACCCAATATTCCCTAAAAAATTGCTAATCATAGCAGCCAATGAGGTTTCTCTAGATAAACCAATCATATCAAACACCCTCTAAAACACTAAGTGATGTTAAAACACATTATTATATATTAAATAAATAATAAATTTTAGCAGAAAAGCTTAACATTGTATAAGAAAATTAATCCTTGAAATGGTTAAACATCATCTAATCCACCAGGGAACAAGCAGAATATATTTAACGTCACAGGATATACAACAGACTCACTGAAAATCAACCCTTCTCTGTAGATCTAGGCTAAAAGAGGTACAGTTTCCCAGATAATATTATCAAATTTTGGGAAACCTTGATCATATTTTTCAGAAAAGTATCACTTTTCTGTAGTGATACTTTTTAAATGAGCATATTTTAAAAGGTTTACTGCATTCTTGTAGTATAATTTGGTCTTTTTCCTTTCGGTCAGAGTGTATCTCTAGGCTTATAACTGAAGTTGGTACTTCCTAACTACATTTAAGGAAAACCTGCCTACAGTGACATGATGGGTTTCTCCCACCCCTTTTGCCAGTGTTTGATGGACGAATGAAAAACTATGATGGAGCCACGTAGGAGTGACATGAATGTGAATATGTACGTACAATACATTTACAGCTGGAGCTACCAATATCACAGTTATCTTTTAATGAGATAAAAAATTAAAGTTTTCTTCTCACATTTTCCTTGGCATGTTCACAAATATGTCTTAGACTAAAAAGACCGAGAGACGCTGATTTACAGTCATGGGGAAACTAAAAGTAACCATATTTTCTTCAGGGTTTTACTCTCATGCAGCCACTGGGAAAATGTGATTTAAATAAAAGCAACTTATTCCTGTAGTTATTTTTCTTATAAAGATGTGTGTGTATATGCATGTGTCTGAGGTAACTTTATGTTTGCTTTGCTAGTTTGTGACAGGGAAAGAAAAAGATTTTCCCATGGTAGAAGGTACACTAACATGGTTTTAAAGAAATTTGGATTCTAATTCAGGCTCGTCAATTTAAGTTGTTATATAAGTGAATTTCTGCAACACCATTAATTAATCTAATGCTCATTCTTTCATTTATAAAATATGTTAATTGAATTTTCAAAATCTTCAATATTCTTTTAGCTCTAAAATTCTGTGAACACTGTAAATTCTTTTGTTTCCAATAGCAATCAGCACAAGAATGGTCAAATGCTACCTTCTCAAAATGTCTACTTTAAAAAATTATAGAAACTTTTAAAATTTGTTATTCATTCAAGTATTCAACAAATATTCATTGAAGATTTACTACTATATGCCACACACTGAATTACCGCCTATAGATAAAAAGAATAGGAAAACAAAATCTCTGCCATTTCAAGTTCACAGTTTCTTGATATCCTGCTTGGCAAATTAATTTTAACATAGTCAGAAAATCCTTGTCAAAATACATCACAGTTGAAAATATTACAAAAGCATAAATTACAATGGAAAAATTATTTAGTCTTGAAATTAAATGTATCCGTAAGAATGGATAAGCCTTAAAATTAGCAAAGTAGAGTTGTTACCAAACTATAGCATCTAAGCAGGTAAGGGGATATGGAAAATTCCACCCAGGATGAAACGAGCCTAGAAATTTAGTCTCATTGCTTCAAAGATGAATTTTTATGGGATAAACCTAAATATGGAGGAAAAATCTTGATCATGAAACCAAACTAACTCTTTCTTTGTGACTAACATTCTATTTCTGGAAAATATGCATTTCAAAGCATCATGGAGAGCTGAAATTATGAAAGAGGAATTCAGAAGTTTGAAAGCTCAGCTGGTCTGAGGTGAGGAAAAGAATGTGAGGTCTGAAAACCAAAGTAAATTACTCTAAGCATGAACTCTGGGAAATCAAGGGCCATACCCTGGAACGACCCTTTTGGGGTTCAGCATGCACTGAATATTACTATTTATGATTGTTAGACTTAAATTTCATACCCTTTATTTTTTAATTATAGTGTTTTTCTTCTTTTGAGTGGAAATATCTAGTTTGAAAAGACTTCATTATTTTTCAAAAAGGAAATGCATTACAATTTACTAGTAACTAAATTCTTGATCCTACTTAGTATTAACATAAGCATAATTACAGAAACATGATACACATTTTAAGAATAAAAGCAACGGTATGCAATAAAGAACCTTTAAAAATATCACAGTCTCTCGGAACACTAACATGAAATTATTGGTGTTTGGTATTTTGTTGAAATTTAAAAAATTTATATTTAATCACTTGTTCCACCTGTTTTCAAATAGTGACAAATATATGAATGATCATAGAGAATTTTATTTTGAATGGTTAGCCTTGAATTAGACAAATATTTTCAATTAGTACTCCAGGAGTCAAATTGCCTGCTTAATTTAAATTGGCATCATTAAAGCTATCATCTCTGTCAGAAAAAAAAATTAAAGTTAGCACATCTACAAGGCAATGCAGCTCACCAGTCCCACTGTCTGCAGGCAGGCTGCCCACACAAACAAAAAGTAAATAAATAAAATAATTAATGTCACTTTTAGCTATTTGTGCTGAAGCACAGTACTACTCTTTGCTTGAATGGTGCTAGTGGAAGGAGTTCGAAAACAGGAAATAGAAGTGGAAAAAAGAGGCTCTTTCATGAATTACTGAAGCTCTAGACACCAAATTCCCTTAACCTCTGAATTCTCTGCTTGGAAAATGCTAATTTACCTTTGCTCTGGAAAAATAAAAAATATGTTATACATTAATAGTTTGATATAACTGAAAATTTAAAAGTTATGTTTATCTTTTTAGTAATTTTACCCTATCAAGGCTTGTCAGGGAATCTGAAGCAAATAGGCTTCTCATTAACAGTGACTCCCTAAAAAATACAATTTCTCAAAGAGATGAAAAATAGTCTGATTTCATGCACAGATAAAAAGTGTCTACACTTCTTTTTTAAGAGCTCCAATATTAAAAAAAAAAAATAGACTGTTAGTAGAAAACTACATTTTTGATTTCTAATTTCCATGAAATTTCTTATTATTTTTTTTAAATTTCAAGGTCCTTAAATGGAAGAAAAAAATGCATTTTTTTAGTACATGGCCTGTTTTTAATTTTTCCTTGCTACTTCAGTTGACTACAAGCATGAAAGGAAACCAAAAAACTATTTCACACTGAATGTACTGTAGGAAGGGAGTGGTGTTAGTGGTTAGAGAGTGGGACTTGTAGCTCAATTTTTTGAGTTCTATTTCTGGCTGCATTCCTGGCAAATCCTCTGGTTTTGTGATAGTTTCTTATATGGTCATATATGGGTTTGCCTATCTGAGAACTGGGTGTTGCGAATTCTTTGCATTTCTAAGTAAGGTTACATAGAGTCTTGCATTCAATTCCCTACACAATTGGAACTAAGCCTGTATTTTATACTGGTCACCTGACTCCACCTCTTGCAATATAATCCTTTATGTTTTATTTCCAGGTTTCTCTTCATAAAATTCTCTCATACCTATCATGTGCAGCAACTACCAGGTATTGAAATTACGCCCATCCTTCCATATTCAGTCTGTAGCTCATTGTACACTAATTACTAAAGTTCATTTGTTTGTTAGAAATAGGGTTGTCCTCTAGCTAACTTAGATCACAACAGAATTTATTTGAAAGGGTTTATCAGTATCACTCAGAATCTTAGGAGAAATTGACCAATCAAGCATTAGAAAACATGGAAATTAGAGTAGTTTCTGGTCCTTAGCAGAAAGAATGCATGAATTGTTTCACCGGGGCACTGTCAACAGTATGATTCTGATTCCATGATTCCATATGCCCTTTTCTCTCAGTTCCATATTCCAACTTCCCAGAGAAAGATTGTGCAGTAATATGCAGAGTCCCATCTCTGGATTAGTTCTGTGAGGTCTGGGATTAAGATTTTTTTTATGTAACAGAATGGCCGTCATAGTAGCAGTGTGTATAAAAGCAAAGAAAATTCTCAGAAGTGAGTTGTGGAGTCGAAAGCATAGGTCTCCATTATACTCAACATTTACCCACTCATTCGACAAATCTATCCACTTCTTAGTATGAACCTGTTAGCGAGATAAGGGTTTAGAACACAAAAGTAAATATAATGGCATTCCTGCCTTCAAAGAATGCCTGGTCTATTGGGGCAAGAATAAATAACAATACGTTGTATAACTACTGTAAGACAAGTGTGAAAAAAATTTGAAATGAAAAAGTATAAAGAGGGGAACAATTAATTCTCCCTGAGGAGAGCATGAACATTATATCAGCTAGAATTATCTCAAGTTGCAAGTAACTAAAACCCAAACTACAGCCACTTAAACAAATGAAAGTAGCTTTTCTTAAACCATGTAGTAAGAATTCTGAAAGTACATGGCTATTGACATTAGGTCAGCAATTCAGTGAATGATGTCAAGCTCTTTCCCTCATAGTCACAGGATGGCTACAGGAACTCAGCCTAGAAGTCAGACAAATCTGTTTCTTTTTATCAAGAAAGCAAAAGCTTTCTCCAAATACCCCAAGCTGGCACATGTTTATTTCTCATGGCCACAAGATCAACTACAGATGTAAAGGAGGCTTAAAAAAAGAAGTGACTATTTGGCTTCCTTGAGACCTTTACAGACCGCACTACTGATACCCTATACATAAGGGGACCATTGAAACTGCTTCTTCTAAAATCTTGCAGGTAGTTTGACTGTATGCACTTCCTATTCCAGTATCCTCTGCTCATTTGCCAAGTTGCATTCATATCAGTGATCAATTAACATCATGCATGACGTTTCTTTGCATGACCTCCAGCTGCTCCTCTCCTTCAGTCTCTACATCATGTTTATGCTCTTATGAACTCTATTTTCATGATATGAGAACTCTCCTTCATCCTCAACCTCTATACAAAATGTCTTTCTCTCTTTGCCTGACTGAAATCAGGTTTCAGACATTTCCATGCCTTAGGACCAGGAGGGAAGGTTAATTTTCCCTTAGTTTCTCACTCATTGCTTGGAGATCATTAATTCTCCATCCTAGCATAAAAAACTCATGTATATTTGAGGCTTTGACTTTATAGCTGTTTCGGCCTCTATTGCTGCTCATTGTTTTTCTGCTTCACACCCTGATTACTGAAGATACCACAATTAATTTAGGATTTTCCTCTCCACTTTACTCTCTGTCCTCATCTTGGAAGGATTGTAAGATCCAAACGAATAGCCAATCTAATACATTGGTCTCAGTTTTCTGTTTTTCTCTTCTTTAATAGTATAATAATTATTACAATTAATATAATTTATAGTATTATATAATATATAGTATTAACATCAATATCATTACATGAAGTTATTTTCATAAAGTATGAATATTATGTTATAATAATACCAAACTCATAAAAAAAATTTAAGAATAGAAAAAACATAATAAATATACTAAACAATGTACCTGCTACATAGGCAAAAATAATGTTAATGCTTTTTTTTTTTTGATCCCTAGATACCTACTTCATGGCTCTTAGACCTTCTAAATGTGCAAAGCTGCTCACTTTTTGAAATGTTAAATTTAAACATTTCAACTACAAGTTCCTGTTTTCCATCTACTTCCTAAAGCTACTGTTTCTACAATTTATTGTACTTTACAGAAACTTTGCATCTCCAGATCTTCATATTTTGTCTCCATTAATCCTTTTTTGTTCATCCTAATTCTCCCCTTTCCAACTTAAATTTCATGGTTCTTTATCTGAGCCACACTTTCCAATATTCTCAACACTTTCTCAATTTTTTGTGTCATTCTAGAAAAGACATAAGCAAAGATTAATACAAGTGTCTAGCCTCTTGCATGTCTATAACAACTTTAATTCTGTCTGAAATTAATATGGCTACTCCAGCTTCTTTTTTGATTAGTGCTACATAACATCTTTGTCCATTTCTTTACTTTTCTTCTTACATGTATCTACATTGAAACTGGGTTTCTTATAGACAACATATAATTGGGTGTTGTTTTTTGCTCCACTCTAACAGTCTCTGTCTATTAATTGGTGTATGTAGATCATTGAAATTCAAAGTGACGATCGATATACTTTGATTAATATCTATCATATTTTTGGTGATTTTTCTATTCGTTGCCTTTCTTCTTTGTTCTCACTTTTTTTCTCCCATTGTTTTTATATCTTTTGTAGTTTTAATTGAGCATCTTATGTGATTCCATTTTCCCTCCCTTTTTTTTTTTTGTTTTACTCTTTTAAGTGACTGCCCTACAGTTTATAATATACATTTACAACTAATCCAAGTCCACTTTCAAATAACACCACACTGCTTCATGGGCAATGTAAGTACCTTGTAAAAACAAATATTCCTAATTCCTCACTCCTGTTCCTTATGTCTTCACTGTCATTTGTTTTACTTGTATATAAGCCATAATTATTGAATACATTGTTGTTACTACTGTGAACAGTTATCTGTTAGATGAATTAAAAATAAAAACATTTTATTTTACCTTCACTTATTCCTTTGTAATTCTTTTCTTTCTTTATGGAGATCCAAGTTTCTGACCAATATCATTATTCTCCTCTCTGAAGAACTTCTTTAAACATTTTTTGCAAGGAAGGTCTACTGTTCTCTCCATTTTTGTTTGTCTTAGAAAGTCTTTATTTCTCTTTCACTTTCGAAAGATAACTCTACAGGATACAGAATTCCAGGTTGGCAGACTTATTTTCTCTGAACAATACATATTTTGCTCTACTCTCTTCTTGCTTTCATGGTTTATCAGAAGAAGTCAGATGCATTTCTAATCTTTGCTCCTCTATGTATAAGGTTTTTTTTCTTGCTAAGATTTTTTTCTTTAGCTTTTTCTTTTCTGCTGTTTGAATATAATATGCTTAAGTGTAGTGCTACTTTATTGTGATGTTTTGTTTTTATCTTGCTCACTGTTCTCTGAGCTGCCTTAATCTTCAGTTTGGTATCTGACATTAATTTAGGGAAAATTCTCAGACATTATTGCTTCACATAATTCTTTTGTTCTTTTCTTTCTTCTGGTTTTCCCATTATGCATATGTTATATATTTTGTAGTTATTCCACAGTTCTTGGATATTCTGGGGTTTTTTTTTTTGTTTTTTCAGTCTTTCCTCTCTTTTCTTTTCAGTTTCAGAAGTTTCTATTGACATGTTTTCAAACTCAGAGACGCCTTCCTCACTTGTCTCCAGTCTACCAATGAGCTCATCAATGGCATTTTTCATTTCTGTAACATTGTTTCTGATCTCTAGCATTTCTTTTTTATTGATTCTTAGAATTTTCATCTCTTTGGTTATGTCATCCATCTGTTCTTGCCCATTGTCTACTTTTTACACTGAAGTCCTTAGCATATTAGTCATATTTGTTTTAAATTTTTAGTCTACTAATTCCAACATTTCTTTTAGATCTGATTCTGGTAATGATGTTTACTCTATCTCTTTAGCTGTGCTTTTGTTTTGCTACTTGTTTGTTTATTTGTTTGTTTTTGCCTTTTAGTATTCCTAGTGTGGAGATTTATGTCAATCTGGGTGAGAACTGGCCTGTTTAATGTTTGTTATAACTATAGATATGGGAGGTTTCAAACTCCCCTTGTGTCTTTGTTTTGGCCTCCTGTTTTGGCTTTGGAACTTGCTGTGTGCAGTTCCATAGAGACAGTCTGTGTAATCCACTGTTATTATACCAGAGTCTCATTAGTGCAACAGTAGGTGTAAGGGATGGAGTGTGCTCTACAATCTCCTAGTTAACTTTAACCTTTTAGTGGACTCTCTCGGGCCTTCACATGTCTTTTTTTTTTTTTGAGACGGAGTCTCTCTCTGTCACCTCAGCTAGAGTGTATAGGTCTCATCGGAGGCTCAAGTGATCCTTCTGCCTCAGCCTCCTAAGTAGCTAGGACTGCAGGCATGTGCCACTGAACCTGGCTAATTTTAGTAGAGGCAGGGTCTCACTCTTGTTCAGGCTGGTCTCGAACTCCTGACCTCAGGGGATCCTCCTACCTCAGCCTCCCAGAGTACAAAGATTACAAGTGTGAGCAACCGCACCTGGCCTTTCACATGCCTTTCTGTCCTGCCTCCTGTGTCATACCATTTATTTTTGCTCTTGTACCTACTCCTTTACTTTTCTTCAGTGTTCCCAGTCTATTTCATTGGAGCCTAATTTACTGTTGATTTTATTTTTCTAATTAAGGAATGACCAAAAGGCTAGAGGGGTTAAAGAGGGGAGTAATTCCCTTCCTTCAGATGGTAGAAGGTTTCAGATTGTGCTTTGGTGAAGTCTTTTCCCCTGAAAAATAGACCTTTGTTTGGAGAAAACAATGGATGTGTTTAACAATGCTTACTCTTCCCCCTACTCTGCCAAGGACACCAGGGGATCTTTCACAAATTCTCAGTGAGAACCCAGTAGAGTTCCTGGAGAGAAGCCCAAGAAAGAGGGTTGGACTCCTTAAGACTGTGCACACAGGAGCTTCTCACATTCATGCTTGTCCACTCTCAGTCTTTGATTGTCAAAATTATCATTTAGGTTTGTTTGTTTCTTAAATTATCACGTAAATGTGTTTCTACAAGTTTGTGACACCAGTGGTTTCTATTGCAAGAAAGCAAGTATCAGTTGATTTATCCTTCCAGATGTGCCTATTGAAAGAAATTAAAATATTTTATTCCAAAATATATTTTTTATACATTTTAGGATGGTTGTCAGAGAGTCAATGAACAGAAGTAGTCCTAGAAATCTGTCTTTTGTGGGAAAAACTTACATCTGTAGAGAATCTACACTGATACAGTCAGGTCTTTCCTTGCCTAGATTTAGAAAAAACTTAACTAAAAGGCTGACACCTTTAATGGTTAAGAAGAAAAAAAAAACATTTGCCATCTATTCTCTCCAAGAGCTGTTACCTGTGAGGTTTTATCCATACAACAAGACCACTTCCGTCAGCTGTATCTCCTGTCTCCCTCTTATAACCTGTCTTGCCACTATAACCTAATTTACCACCATAACCTGTTTTTGGTCATACCGCAGGCCCACAATATTTCTGTAATCTCAAAATGGTGTATAAGCTTCTACACCATGTGGGGGTGTGGGTAATCATTCTGTGATGCTCCTGTGTACATGCTAACAAATTTTATATATCTTTTCTCTAATTCATCTGCCTTTTGTAAGTTGATTTTTCAGAAAATTGTCGGAGAACAAAGGGGAAGATTTTTCCCCTGGCCCTTACAGTTTTGGCACGGTGAGCAGGATCACCAAAGCCATGCCGGTCCTACGGAAGCTGCAGTGAAGGGAACCCAGGGCCTGATCAGCTAGCAAAAGGGTAGGAATTTCTTACCTGTCTTCCAGCCTCTCTGTCTCTGGACAATCTGCTTGAACAGATGATAAAAATCACTGTTTCCTCTACAAAATTTTGGTTAATGAGAGAAAAGGATTTGTGTGACTAGTCTTGGTATAGTGACTATAGTGCACTTCTTGGTACTTTGTGTTATAAATATTCATATTATTTGATCCTTTTCCTCCCAATAATGTGTTTTTGTTTCTCTTTGTCTTGATTCAGTATTGTTCTGTCATAAAGAAGTGTACTGGAAAAAGTCCCCTCTTGTTTTATGTCCTTGAGAGCTTGACTTGTTACCAAGCACTGTGTCTTGGTCTTCACCATCCAGGGGATGTTATTTTTGGGTATGTCAGATGGCCAGTAAGAAAATGGCTGAGCCTGAGTTTTTTTTTATTGCGGTGTGTCATGCTCTAGGGAGGTTCATAAGTCTCATCTATAAAGGGCCTTTGTAGTCTCAACTCTGTTGGCCAGTCAGTGCTGAGAAAGTCCAATCCCAAGAGAGCCTACCCAGTGTCACATATTAATGGGTCTGTGATTGGTAGCTCCCTGCAAATTTGTGGGTTACCAGAGACAGACACCATCCTTAACCATCTGTGACAAGAGGCTTTTGCTATTTTACCTATTCCTGGGAGTAAATTTTTGGGGTGGAAATTTTTTGGATTGCTTCTGCCGCTCCCTCTCCAAAAAAAAAAAACACCTCTTTTTCTAAACCTAAGAAATTACATCCTGGACTTTCCATAAAGAGGCTATTAGATTGAGTCACTATTAAAATAAGTACATAATTAAAAAATGGCCAGAAGATGGATCCTTTAAATTAGAATGCTAACTTAAAAAAAAAAAAAAGATTTTAGATATCTCTTATTCTAATAATTGCCTAATTTATATTTTTGAAAAGATCACATTTTAAAAAGATGCATAATAGTGTCATGACTAGCCTTACAAATTCTCTTGACTAAATTAAAAAAAAAAAATCTGACCTGAAACAAAGTTAAAATCCTGCTCAAACTGCCTACTTTAGATTCCCTGTGGGATTCACAGCAAAGCCTACTCCACTTTATAATCTAGCTAAAATTCCACTGTTTCACCACAATAGCTTGTGTTCAACTCTCCGTCAGGGAATCAGTCCTTTCTAGTTTGATATATGTGTGACTTCTGGCTTTTTGGGGGGACCCATTCAACTCTCAATACATTCCTTGTATGTTCTTAGTTAAGTCTTAACTTTAATTAAGGCTTATCAGTTTCACTTGAGAGGGTACCTCTGGGTTAAAAAAAAAAAAAAATCAAAAGCCAGAATATATCAGTTATTTGTCCCAACTAAAATATAATAAAAAATTTTGAAAGATTAAAAAAAGCTCTATAGTTAAAAGTCAGCTTAATGAAAAGCTGATATTCAAGTTGTGTGTGTGTGTGTGTGTGTGTGTGTGTGTATGTACACATATATATAATTTAAAAGGCCTTTGTACTTTTTCTCTTTAAATTCTGCTTTTAAAATGTTTTTAGTAGACTAAAACCTTTTTTTGAAAAAAAAAAAAAAAAACACTTTATATACTTAGGTCCTATACTCACTTCCTTTCTTAAAAATGTTTCCGCCATGTACTTCTACTTCACCTCATTTTTTCTTCCTATTTACTACTTTCAATACCACATAAAAAGATCCAGAGGGGACATCTAATTACTTAGATCCCTTGAAAAACAGAAAAGGAATCGCTCATCACCTTTTTGGGGTCTTCTGTCTTCTTGTAGAGTTTAAAGGGTCATAGACAGATTCCTCTTAGGCCTGAAACTCTAGTCTCTTATATCACATTACCTAACCTATTTGGTTTTAGGGGTACCAGAGATAACTTTGTACTCTAAAAAAACATATAACCTTTGCATGTGTTATGACTGGTGGGTCACTGATGAAAACTAGAGTTTTAAAGGTGACTGACAATAGTTATTTACAATAAATAATTATTACTACAGGGGGCTGGCTACTCATTTCTTTGTGCTTTTAAATAAAAACAACACAAACACTTAATAAAATGTCTTTAAGTATGCTATAAAAACATTACATGGCCAGGTTTCATGGTGTTTTCCTCTTATGGTTACCCAAAATTCAGTATAAAAATAAAATTCTTAATTTTTAAAAACCTAAATACTCTGCCTTACAACTGTGTCTACTTTTCATATATTTAAATTATTAGGCTTTACTTTGTCGGCCTAATACTTTGTTGGCCCTACTCCTTAGTGGACTCCATTCTATGCTAAGTTGTCCAATTAAAACACAGAGAATAAACTGAAACTACTTATCTAACAAAATTAGTCTACTTATAAAAATCCTTTAATAAATTCTTATCATTTTATATTACTTTAACATCCAAATATTACTTGTACAATATTACTTGTAATCTTCCTCTAACACATCCAAACTCCTTAAAAATCTTAAATTCTCTCTCTATATATGCTTTAAAATATAAATTACTACCCTATTTTCTCTAAAACTCATTAAAGGGCTTGACCACGTGTGACAAATTAACTTGTTTCACTTACAAAGACACAGTTTAAATCCAACTGCCCTTTTAAATTAACAAATTTTATGGGTATCATGACTAAAATTTTAAAATCAAAACTATAAATCTTTTATTTTTGTCTGTCTATATTGTTATGCATACTTATATACATGTCTATGTTTCTATATTGTCTACATTATAACAAATTAACTTATAATAAATACTCATTAAACAGGCCTACTTTTCAAATCCACACAATTTTAAAAATCTTTAATAAGTAAAAATATTTTTAAATTATGAAAAGAAAAAAATATTTAAAATTTAATTTAATTTAAGCCTCTAAATTCTAAAACCTAAAACAAGTGACCATAGTGAGGTCTGGGGACAATACTTGGGCCCCATCCTCACTGGCCCAATTGTGTCTCTTGGCCAAAGTGAGAGGAATTAAATCCTCCAGACCCTCACAGCTCTGTCATTTGTCCTCGACACTACATCTAATACATAATTAAAATTACTTACTTCCTAAGGTTTTCACTAAAATTAAGGGTTACCAAAAGTTAGTATTTATTATAATTAACATATGCAGTTAAAACTTAATATGAAAAACAATTCTAGGCCGGGCGCGGTGGCTCACGCCTGTAATCCTAGCACTCTGGGAGGCCGAGGTGGGCGGATCATTTGAGCTCAGGAGTTCGAGACCAGCCTGAGCAAGAGCGAGAACCCATCTCTACTAAAAATAGAAAGAAATTATATGGACAGCTAAAAATATATATAGAAAAAATTAGCCGGGCATGGTGGTGCATGCCTGTAGTCCCAGCTACTTGGGAGGCTGAGACAGGAGGATCCCTTGAGCTCAGGAGTTTGAGGTTGCTGTGAGCTAGGCTGACGCCACGGCACTCACTCTAGCCTGGGCAACAGAGTGAGACTCTGTCTCAAAAAAAAAAAAAAAAAAAAAAAGAAAAACAATTCTATATATAAAATATATTAAAAATAAAATGTTTTGCCGGGCACGGTGGCTCACGCCTGTAATCCTAGCACTCTGGGAGGCCGAGGCGGGTGGATCGATTGAGGTCAGGAGTTTGAGACCAGCCTGAGCAAGAGCGAGACCCCCGTCTCTACTAAAAATAGAAAGAAATTATCTGGCAAACTAAAATATATATAGAAAAAATTAGCTGGGCATGGTGGCACATGCCTGTAGTCTCAGCTACTTGGGAGGCTGAGGCAGGAGGATTGCTTGAGCCCAGGAGTCTGAGGTTGCTGTGAGCTAGGCTGACGCCACGGCACTCACTCTAGCCCAGGCAACAAAGCGAGACTCTGTCTCCAAAAAAAAAAAAAAAAAAAAAGTTTTAATACAAAAGTTATTAAAAAGACATAAAAATATAGTTTTTATTAAATATAATTTCATCTAGTTTAATGAAATTTTTAAATTGTTTTAAATTTTAAAAATAAATAAAACTAAATAAATATTAAAAAGTTAAAAAATTATGAGGTTACAAAAAGGTTTATAAAAATCTTATTGTGTATGGTCAAAATGAAAGTTAAATAAAGCTGTTTATAAAGTTTTATTAAAATTAACTTTAACAATATATTATGCAAAAAATAAAATTTAATTTTTGTTTAAAACAAGACTTTGTTTTTTTAAAAAACAAGACTTCTATATATATTAATAAAAAATAATAAAAAAATTTTGTTCACCTTTTAAATAAACTACAAAAAAAAGGAGGAAAGGGGGAGAAGGGAGAGGGAGAGACAGATTTTGTTTTCCTTATGGTGTCTTTATTAGTTCTTATGATGTTTTGGGAAACAGTCTCCTCTCTATCAAAGAATAAAGGTTTTCCTTTTTAAAAGTCTTTAAATTATCACTTTTGCTAAATAAATGACCATTATTTTACAGTGACCTGTGATCCTATTTTGAACAAGTATTTTAAATCTTTGATATTTGACATATTTTCCAAAATCAAAATTTCCAACTATAAAGCCTTTATGACCTCAAACTAACTTTCTGGATATTAGGGCCCCTGGAAATTCAAGAGAGACAACTTAGGCTTAATTGGTATGTTAAAATCACATGGGAAGCATTGTGCAATGAGAAATGGACAGAAATAATCAAATTTCCTTATCAATTGTGTCTATAACCATGACTATCCCAGGACACTTGTCATCCATAGACAATTATTGTTTTACTTTGATTCTTCTCAAAAAAGTCAGTTTATAATTGACTACAGTCCAAAATTTGCTTCTTCAAAAAAATTCATAGAAGGATCCTGACAAGTACTCCCAAATACAGGTTTCTAATAACTTTAGAGGTCTTACCATTGGACTAAAACTTCCAGAATTCTAATTAAAAAGCTGATATGAAGACATAGTTAACATGCCAGAGCCCCTGAAGAATGGGAGGGGCTTAGGGAGCCCCACCTTGTCATGTACCATCAATAAAGTTCCCTGTACACACACACACAAAATAAAAAGCTGGTATGTTCATGAGAATTACTAACCCAACATCAAGCAAAGCAAGAATTAATTTCATGGGACTAAACTAATAGAGGTCTAAAATAAATTTTATGAATTTTTTGTTTAAAACATTGCTATTTTTTATGTTTTATATTCCAGCATCAAAAACTCTTTCCTTTTGATCTATTTGTAACTTACAAAAATTAGGTAAAATATACCTTTGTGAACAAAATTAAAACATTTGCCTTTCTTTCTACCTGATTTCTTCAAAATCTATAAACTATTTATAAATATTCTTAATTTATGACAATATAATTGTTTATATTAATTCAATAAAAATGTTTTCTTTTGTAATAGGACACAATTAGAGATACGGGTTATTTTACCAAGACTTTGACCAGAATGACATATTTTCAAATATGACCAGACTGCTTTGAGGAACTGAGCTTGACTTTATAGAGCTGATAAAAACCCCTTAAAAAGACTGGCCTGGTACCTGTCCACAGGGTTCTTTTATAAGGCTCCTGACCTGTGATAAGTAAAAAATGTCACCTTCTGACAGGCCCAAGAACCTCAAGTTATTTTGGGAGCTCGAAGAAAGTGGAATTAAACCCATTCAGACAGGTATTACAGGCATAATCTAATGACAAAACGTTGGCTTGGCTTTTTAGCCTCCAGGTTTTAAAAGTCTAACCTGAGCTTCCTCTTTTTTTTTTTTTTTTTTTGTTGAGACAGAGTCTCACTTTGTTGCCCAGGCTAGAGTGAGTGCCGTGGCGTCAGCCTAGCTCACAGCAACCTCAAACTCCTGGGCTTAAGCGATCCTACTGCCTCAGCCTCCCGAGTAGCTGGGACTACAGGCATGCGCCACTATGCCCGGCTAATTTTTTCTAAATAGATTTTTAGGTGTCCATATAATGTCTTTCTATTTTTAGTAGAGACGGGGTCTCGCTCTTGCTCAGGCTGGTCTCGAACTCCTGACCTTGAGCAATCCACCCGCCTCGGCCTCCCAGAGTGCTAGGATTACAGGCGTGAGCCACCGCGCCCGGCCTGAGCTTCCTCTTTATAAAAAAGTTCCAACAAATCCAATTTAAAAAGAGCCTATATGGCCAATAACTATTCTTATTATACTTTATACAAATAATCAGACCAGGTATACTAAACTAAAATTTATTTTATAAATAAATTAGTCCTACTATGATTGGTCTTTGGTAAAAACAGAAGACTAGAGAAAAATATATGTTTCAAGAAAAATGATAGTACTCCTGTTATTAGATTCTAGCCTTGTCCATTGTTTTTTTAGTTTTTATTATTTGACTACAATTTAGACTAAATCCTAAATTGTTTCTTGACTACAAGTCTCCAAACTAGTATTTTCAAATTTTTCTTACTTAAAATCACTAAAAATTAAAACTGTGCTTTTCTTGAAGCCTTGCAAACTAAAACTAGGTACCTTTTGGGAAAAATCAGAACTTTCATATATAAACAGCCTCTGTGTCTGCTAGTATATATAGACTACTCAAAAATTTCACTTAAACACCTGATACAAACTACAATCCAAAAAAATCTGTCAGATTGCCACTGCCATCTGGAGATATTTCAGAGACTCTAAAAAACTGGTCTATAGACTACTGCAGACATTAACCTTTTTTTTTTTTTTCTGTTTTCATAAAGAATACCTCTTATTAAAGATGTTTGCCTATACCATATATAGAGACCTAGCCTATCTACAATATCACCTTCTAGAATGAGACACAATTGTTTAACCAAGTTATTCTCAAGGCTAAGAGACTGATCCAAAAATATCTGAGATGATATATTTAAATTTATTCTTTTCTACTTACCCCAATTTATTTTCTTCACTCTTTTTTCTAACTCTGATAACCTCTAATCCAAATCTCTCTGAAGCTATCAGATTGAGTTTTAATATACAAAATTTTTTAATGTTTCAAAGTGGAGATGGAAGGAAATCAAAATATTTTACTACAAAATATATTTTTTGACATATTATGAGATGGCTGTCAGACAGTCAACAAACAGAAGTAGCCCTAAAAAGCTGTTTTTTTGTGGGAAAAATTTACAACTTTAGAGAATTTACATTGATACAGCCAGTCCTTCCCTTGTCCAGATCTAAAAATACTAACGTGAGAGTCTGACAGCATTAAAAGACTGACAAAAAGATTTTTTTTTCCTGAGGGCTGTTATCTGTGTAGTTTCATCTACATGACAAGACCACATTTGCTAGCCAGTCACTTCTTCTCTCCCTCTCATAACCTATCTTGCCACTGTAACCTAATTTACCACCATCACCTATTTTTGGCCATACTGCGGGCCCTCAATTTTTCTGTAATCTCAAGATGGTATATAAGCTTCTGTACTTTGCTGGGGAGTGGGCAATCACTCTGCAATGCTCCCTATATTCACATTCATAGATTTTATATGTCATTTCTCTAATTAATCTGCCTTCTGTGAGTTCATTTTTCAGCAAATGTCCAGAGGACAAAGAGAAAGTTTTTCCCTTGGCCTCTATACTATCATTTCAAATTTTGGGGTGACAGTTTGCCTTGTGCACTCGGTTCAGTCCAAAAAAAGTTTTTAATTTTCAGGTGGTGGTTTTTTTTTCTTGTTATAATGGGGGAAATGACAACTTCTAAGCTTTTTATGTATTGGAGCTGAAATTGAATATTAATGTGTTTTTCATCTCACATATTTTAGTTTTCATCTCGTAAAGTTTGACTTGGATCATTTTTATGTACTCCATATCTCTAGCTAGTTTTGTAAACATTTGAGATACAGTATCTAACAATTATTCTTATCTGCTCGTTTTAACATTTGCATCAATTCTGGCTTGGTTTTGATTTTTTTTATTTTCTTTCTTATGATAACTTATGTTTTTTCTGCTTCTTTGCATTTCTGCTAATGTTCAATTAGATGCAAGAGCTTATGAATTTTATAAATTTTCAGTTGTTGAAGATATATATATATTCTTGAGTTTTGATTTGTGCCACAGTTATTTTGAAACAGTTCAAGTATTTTAGGTCTTGTGTTTAAAATTCATCAGGCAGGATGAGATCAGCATTTAGTTTAGGGTAAATTATTTCCCCACAACTGTAGTGACCAAATATTCAGGTTTGTTTGGGACTGTCTTGCCACCTGTTGTAACAGGGGGTCTGTTCATTGTCTGTGGTGAACGTACGTTGCTCTTACTCTGCAAACCTATATCTTGCTCTTACTCTGTAAACTCATCTTGTCCTTCCTCAATGAACTTCATTTCATGCTTGCCTCGCTTTTGGTGTGTCTGGTCATTCTTCAGCCAAGAGCACACCAAGAACCAAGAACACACTATGATCCAGCAACTGTACCACTACCAAGATAAGATACTCTCGCATGTTCTACCCAATGTCCCATGGATCTAGGTTTCCCACTCTGGCTAGTGGGAACAGTCACTTTCTCTCTGACTCTCTCTCATCTCTAGCCTTCTGTCTTCTGAATTCTAGTGTCATATTCTCTGTGGACTCTCAACTTTTTTCCTCAATTTACTGGAACTTCCTCATTCTACCTGTCTTTACCCTTTCATGACATTACGTGGAAACATTCTCCTAACAATTATAAGAAATAATCATAAACCATACTTCATTTGTTTCCATCTTTCAGGGATCACTATCCTTTGTTGCCTGATGTCCTAAGTCTTGAAAACTTTTGCTTCATTTATTTTTCTAGTTTCTGATTGATTCAGGTAGGTGAGTAAATTGGATCCTTGTTGTACCATCTTGGTTGAAAATGGAAATCACTCTAGTGCTTTTTAATATAATCTTTGAAAGCCTTGTTCACATTGATGCTCACCATCAAATGATTCAGTCTTCAAGAATAACTTCAAACTTGTGTCACATGGAAATATTTCTATTTATACTCATTCCATCAGTTAGCTTTTATAAGCTTCTCAAACTAGCATTGGATGATATCATTCAGGCAGGATCAGGCCTAGGGTGAGGCAAGGGAATCACCTACAGTACAAAATTTAATGAGGTATTCAATCTCAAGGTTATATAAGTGCAAAACCTGGAGAGTTAATGGCTTTTAAGATGGGTATGGGAGAAATTGATTCTTTTATAATTTCTTATCCAAATATAAGGCAGGTACCTGTTCATTGGAAGTCCTGAAAGCCCTATAGAGCCATATAAGGATCCCATATACTGTTATGCTTTTAAGTGAAAATTGGGTATATATTTTTTCCAAAATTATGACCTGCAAAGGTAGAGAAATATGCTTTATTTACCTTCTGCAAGCCTGGATTAAATTTTTTTCCCAGCATCTGAAGATTACTGATTTTGTTGTTGCTATCATTGGTACTTATTTATTCCAGCAGGAAAGGAAGAGAATAAATTTAATAGTTGAGATAGGCAGCTTAATTTTCAACTTTATTTGAAGTGTAGGAAGGCCTGAACATAATTGGGCTAGGCTTGGTATGACGTGACTTGGAATAAACTGTAAATTCTCCAGGCTCTGAGTACATTGGATTTTGGGAGTTGTATTGTCAGACTACTGTCCAGTCCAATAAACACTTATGATTTTGGGGTCAGGGCCTCTAAAAGAAGGTACTTCTGGCAACAATTTCAAAGGCTTCAGAAATAACTTGCTAAATGCCACAGCTCAAAAACTTGTACTGCATAGAATTAGAGATGCCTTTTCAAGCAAGAGCCCAACGATAAGTGTCCCTTTCATGAGACTAGAATTGGTATATCTTCAAGGAATATTAATGTTTATTAACAAATAGTTTCTACCCTGAACCATATAGTCAAACAGGCTCTGGATGTCAATAAATGTTCAAGAGACACTGCGAATGCCTTCATGGAACTTATGGTCTATTAGAGAAAGAGATCTCCTAAAAATGCCATGCAATAAATGTAAATGCTATGCAAGAGATGTGGCTGTTATGATAGCTAAAAAAAATGGAAACATTTCCACTGGCCAGGGTAGGTATCCCTAGGAAATGATATTTAAAATGAAATCCAAAGTAGGAGTAGGAGTTACCTAGGCAAATGAACAGGAATAAAATTCCAGGAAGAGAGATCAACACATTGCTGGAGGGAGAAAAAGGATATAAAGGACTGAAAGAAGACTGGTGTATCTTGACTGGGAGAGAGAGAGGGAGGATATGGGGCAATCAGGCTTTGATAATACCTTAGGGATGAATTATGTGAAAGCCTCTTGGTCAAGTTATTATAAGAGCATGGAAAGCCAATGAAAGACTTCAGATGGGGTGTAAAAATAATCTTGCTTGCATTTCAAAAACTTTGCCATGGATGTGGTATGGAGAATCATTTAGAGGTGTGCCAGACTGGGTGTTTGAGACCATTTAAGTAGTAATTGAAGTATCAATGTCAGAGATAATGTGAGCTGAAAGATAAATGCTAGTGAAAAGAAAAGTAAATGAATAGATTCAAGATCTGTTTTGAAGGCAAGAATTGAACATTTTAACTTATTTTGTATTCATAAGTTAGTGAGACTGCTGACAAAAGAATTACACATATAACTGAACCTCTATGGAGGGAATCTTTGTGAGAATATATATATTTTTTTCAGTACTTCATGGGGAATGGAGGATTTTGACATATAATCTGGGACCAATCTTGAGTGTAGCCCAGACCAAATTCACAAGTAATTTAGGAGATATATCAAAAAATACATGGAAAGAGGTAGACAGCAAGATGAGGGAAGGAGGTTTTATGACATAGTTTTTTTAAAAGAACATTAAAAAGCGTAGAATTTACATTCAAAAGACTCAGAATCAAGTTCTCCAGCTACCACATACTGGCTCTAAAGTCTTGGGAAGATCAACTAACACCTGGGTCTTAACTCAGAGATACATGGGAAGAGACTCAGAACACAGTAAAATAATTAGGAATGAATTTAACGAAGGAGGTGAAAGGTCTGTACGCTGAAAACTGTAAGACATTGATGAAAGAAATTAAAGAAGACATAAATAAAGGGAATGACATCCCTTGTCCATAGATCAAAAGAATTAATTTTGTTAACATAGTCTTCCTATTCAAGGAAAACTGTAAAGTCCATGCAATCCTTATCAAAGTTCCAATGGCATTCTTCTTAGAAATAGATAAAGAATTCTAAAATTTGTATTGAACCACAAAAGATCCTGAGTAGCCAAAGCAATCGTGAAAAAAAACAAAGGTAGTGACATCACATTTTCTGATTTCAAAGTTTATTACAAATCTATAGTAATCAAACCAGTATGTTGCTGGCATAAAAAAAGACACATAGAACAATGGAACAGAGTTGAGAGCCCAGAAATAAACTTAATCGTACATGGTCAACTAATATTCAACAAGGGCACCAAGAATACACAGGTGGAAAGGATAGTCTCTTCAATAAATAGTGTTTGGAAAATTGGATATCCATAGGCAAAAAATAAAATTGGACCCCTCTCTTACACCACTCACAAAAATTAACTTGAAATAGATTAAAGACTTAAATGTAAGCCCTGAAACTATAAAACTAGAAACAAAAAATGTATGGAAAAATCTCCTTGATATTGGCTTTTTGGATATGACACCAAAAGCATAAGCAACAAAAGCATGAAAGAAATAACATGCACATGTGCAGTTGAGCTCCATGCCCCTTCATAGGTCTCATGTACAAACAGATGATGGTGTTAGCATGATCCAAGGGTGGAATTTTTGGCCCTTTGATGTCAAAATGTGGAGCAGAGGACAGAGAAACCCTTTGTGCACGTCCTCCACAGGCTGGTCAGAACTACTCCATGATCAGTGGCCTCTTACCAGGAAGGAACGCTGGTCAGTTTTAGTGCCGAAACCATAAAAATGGAGCAGCAGCATCAGGCAGTTGACTGAAATCAGCAGTGGAACAAGTCTTTCCAAAAGCTTGGTTCTCTTTAAACCTTAGGGAAGAAAGCCTAATGGCGGTTATCAAGAGAGAGGTTATAATGAAAGGTTCCTGACACCCCCATCCTTTCATGGCTGGGAACTCAGTTTTAAGGTTTCTCTGGGGTCCCCTTGGCCAAGAGGAGGTCGATTCAGTCAGTTGGGGGCCTTAGGATTTTATGTTTATTTCTCAATGGTGATGACTGCAAAATTTTGTGAATATACTAAAACCTCTAAAATTGTATACTATAAAATGGTTAATTTTATGATGGTATATAAAAAGCATTAATCAGAAAAAAATTTAAGACAAAGTGAAACTTTGATTTTTCTCTGTGGTTTTGGTAGACTAAAATAACATTTGTTTGAATTGGGGGGAGAATAATCTATTAGGTTTTTAAAAACTTATTTTTACTGAGTAATCCAATATTATAAATTCATCACCATCTATGAACTAATCAGCTTTTAAAATAGTTTTATAAATCATGTCTATTCAGTCAATTGACTGATAATTGCTATTAATGTAAAAAGCAGCCATTAACAATGGACTAATTAAAATGTCAAAAATGTCACATAAAAGTCAACGTATTACATTCCATGAAGAAACATTCGAATAAAATGTATTTATTTCTAACTTAACTAACATTTTGCATGTAGTAAATATGTAAAACATAACTTCTTATTATATTGAAATTATATTAAATCTAGAGAAAATTAACTCTGCCAATAATATCTCTGCCATTGTCTCATCTTTCTTAGAGTAAAAGAATGAAATCATCTTATAAAATTATATTAATTTCTATAATGGTCTTAGAAAAACATAGTTTTTGTTTCCTGAGACATACCAACATTTCCAAGAACACAGAAATATAAACCTGATGTTGAATAATCATTAAAAAAATTGATCATCTAATGAAAATTAAAGACCCACTTAATTTAGAAAGGAGCCTTTAAAGATTTTTGGTGTTTATGGTTTCGTTATTTATTCAAATCAACACAAAATTTAGTATGATGTCAAATAGCTTCAATAGGTAGGAATTTAAGGTGGACATTTTAAGTTCAATACAAAGGTCTTACCAAGAACAATCTAAAGAATAGTATTAAATAGTATGATCTTGCTTCAATTTTTACATGGTAGTTTTTTCTTAGGCCTAACAGCTAACTTTTGTGATTCCTGAAGCATCCCACCAAGTCCCATGGTATAGGCACAGACAAAGTCTCATCAGAGCAGAAAGCTTTATTTGGGGTTTTCGTACAGTACTTACATTGCACTCAGCCAAGGTAAGCAAAAATGTGTTTCATTTCGACGCTGTGTGTTCAGCTTAAACTGGCCGCATGGCTCTCTGGCTCCCATATTTGTGGTCTGCCATCCCTGTAGCTGCAGCTGGGCCTACTCCTCTTAGCTAATAATAGAAGGCAGGTCAACTATAAATTTTGCTATTTGAATGGAATCAGCTTTTGCTAGCTCAGGGAATTAATTTTAAATAATTTCTTTTTCAAACTAGCTGTGATGAGGCTTTAGTGTCAACTAAAATTAAAGGTATATGCCCTCAAGACGTGTGTACCCTCCGTTCTCCCCTAGACCACAGTGAACGCATTGGTAAGTAGGGGCTTCAGTGTGGCTCTTGTCATCCCAGGGGGAAAGCCTGAAAAATTTAAGGATGCCAAGCCTCAAATTTAGCTTCAAGAGATCTGTTTGTTTTATTTTATGTATCTATAAATATAATGTTCCAAAAATATTTAAAGAAGCATTTTATAGAAATGCATACAATACATAAGAAATACTTTAACTGTAATGGTCCAGTAAGAAAAAATACATGCACACGCACACAACACATATTTGGAAGGGAGAACATATGTTTTACTTCACTTCGCTCACTTATCCATATATATAGCAAACCACTTGCCCAGCCCCTAGGCCCACAAAATCTTTGAGAGACTTAGGTAGAAAGTCTTTAGCAGAAAAGATGCTCTAGCAGTCCTGAATGACTGTTCTGTCCTCCATTTTCTGTGAAACTGGTGCAAAAGCTTTCTTTTAGAATTAATAATGGGAAATGGAAGCGGCCATCTCAGCGGCACAATCTCAGGTATGAGAGATTCCTTCCAGAGCAAAGTCCGTCTCACCAGGCATTAAGGTGTTTCAAGGTTGCTGAGAAATTGTGGTTGTCTTTTCTGGTAACTTTGCAGATTTTATTTTATTTTATTTTCTATTTTTAAAAATTTATTTTCTTCTTTTTTATAATTTTTTATTTTTTTTATTTCAGCATATTAACGAGATTACAAATGTTTAGGTTACATATATTGCCTTTGCCCCACCTGAGTCAGAGCTTCAAGCATGTCCATCCCCCAGACGGTGAGCATCACACCCATTAGGTGTGAATATACCCATCCTCTCCTCCCCCCTCCCACCTGCCCGCCACCCGATGAATGTTACTGCTATATGTGCACTTAAGTGTTGGTCAGTTAAGTCAGTTAATATCAATTTGATGGTGAGTACATGTGGTGCTTGTTTTTCCATTCTTGTGATACTTCACTTAGTAGAATGGGCTCCAGCTCTATCCAGGATAATACAAGAGGTGCTAGATCACCATTGTTTTTTTGTGGCTGAGTAGAATACCAGCTGACTAGTGCCTTAACCCTGTAACACAGGTTCTTGCTTAACTCTAAATCCAATAAGTCTAGGATAAGAGAGTTATTTTTTGGTTTCTCTTCCATTGTGTCTATGGTAAGCTAGGTAAGATGGTTATGGAAATAAGAAAGCTTCACTAGGAAAGACCATAAACAGTGACTGAACTTTGTATCTTTTAAATAATATTGATTTGAAACTGTAACATTAGATTCTACCTACCAGAATGGAGAAAAAAGAACTGGACTTAAAATGTAAAAATGAATCTATTTTTTAATCTCAATCATGCTATTTACAATTAATTGTGTCCTCTAAGCCTCTGTGTCCTCATATAAAATGGGAGTAATAATATGTACCTTGGTATGAATAGTAAATGGAATAAAGTGGGTTAAAATAATTTTTAAGATTCTATGTAAATATTAGTGTAGTATTATCTTTTGTTCCTACTTTCCTATCCTAAATCAACCAGGCTCATTTTCCTTTCTTTTGTCTCCCACATGTTTATATGTTACACTTTTGCCATAATCTTTGAAAGACAAAACCTAAATTTCATGCTCAGTTATAATAACTACATAACTATAGATTTTGGTCTTTCTTGATCATTTTTTTAAAAAAATATCTTTCAATGGTTTTAACATGAGTATATTGAGTGTAAGTTGCCTCCTTATGTATGTAAATCACTGAGGTCTGAATTAAAGAAATGCCACTCAGAGTAATTTAATTAATGTCAAAAGGATAATAATTTATGAGTGTCAATTTTATAATTGTCTAGTGGCTTGGAGTTTTTCTGATTTGCCTGATAAAGTAATTACTTATAAATTCATTTTATGATTTTTGTTGATATTTCTAAAACCAGCCTTATGTCTTGTACCGAGCAAGTATAAAATAAATTTATTAAATAAATATTGATTTTTTATACTTGCTCCAAAAATATTTAAAGCATTTTTATATAAATACATACAATATTTAAGAAATATTTTAATTGTAATGGTCCAGTAGGGCAAAAAAAAGACCTGTTGAATCAGTAAATGAATGACAATGAATTTACAAGTGTCAAGTAAACTGTAGGGATTATTCAACATAAGAGGTACATTTAAACCTATTAAAAAATTTTTTAAAAATAAGGTACTGCTATGCAAACCTCATTAATAATAAATAACCTTTCGACAGTAAAGCAGAGACCAAATCCAAAATCAGATTTGTAGAAATCTGTGATTTCTTTACCAAGGCAATCTAAAATTCTTCCCTTAATAGTCTATGGCTATATTTACATAAGCAAATGAAATGAAAGTTGAATAGGTCTCTATTTAATTCAAACTGCATAGATCAATAATCCGATTCATCATGTTCTCTTACCTGTTTTTATGTGGAAGTTTACTATTTCATTTATAAAGTTTAATTGCAAGACAATAAAATAATTTTAATTTTTCTCTACTGTTTCATATTTCTCCATCTGGCATGTCTTATGAATGTTTTATCTGGGAGGTGAGTATAGCATTAATGAAAATTATTTACAGACCCATGTTTATGTGTTTATTACACACATAGAATCAGCCAGTGCAAAATTATTTATTGTTCACCTGACCATGCCAGGACTCTTCCAGGTGCTGAGGATACAGCACTTAGCAAATATTGTATATACTTCTTTGAAAAAATATTTCCAATAAGAAAATGCAACACCACATAATAGAATGCTTTTGTTTATGTACCATCTTTTCCTTAACATGTTGAGTTTTCACCACAGACTGTAATCAATTATAGACCCTCTAAAGTCATTTACTTCTTGATTATATTCTCTTATATCCATTCAGGCTCCGTTAGTGTTTCTCATAATTTTAACATCTCAGAATTCTAGCTCCCCCATTTCAAATTTGATCCCTCGTAAGTTCCGTCTCCACTTTGCTAAATTGCTGCTGGGCTCTTGTGTCTGAATCTTTTCTGGAATGCTCCATGATTATAAAAATATAGTGACCGCACAATGTGTTTTGGCACAACAAAGAACTATTTTTTGTGGTGTTCTATGTCAGTTTAGAAAAGCAAACGTTCTATTTCAATACATTACTTTGAGGTATCATAGAATCGCTCCATTCTCTTACTCTGTGACCACACAATTACAGGATTTTTTTAACATAATCTTATTTTAATTTAAATAAATGGCATTATTTGTCACAGTAATGAAGAAGTGGAAACAAGTGGATCGCTTGGAAATGATAAATATACATTTATTAGAAGGAACGTTTTGAAGCCATTAAAATATTTATATATTTATTAGAACTTTAAAGATGCAAGAATCACCCATGACACAAATATAGATATAAAACAGGAAAAATAACTATATAAAGTTGTACGACATTAGAATAAGATACACCATAACAGTAATAATTTATATTATATCATATAAATTTATCTTCACACTTTCTAATATTTACAAATATTCTGCAACAGGCATATATTAATATTATTGTACAGAACCCTAATATTATTTGCACAATAAATAATAATCTAAAGGTCAAATCATTGAAAATATATTCTTTTATAACTAGTGGCATTTTTGAATAGGAAAAGGTGCTAGTTAGGAACCAATCTGTAACCAGTAGAATTTTGACTTAACAATCAGTCTATCTCATACGAATATTCGTTCATTCAACAGATGTTTACTAAGTGCCTACCATGTGACAGGCACTATTCTAAGTGTAAGTGTATACCAATAAACAAAATAAATAAAAAATATCACAGAACCTATGTTCTCATAGAGGGAAAGCAACAAAAAACAACTGTATAAGTAAAATACATAGTGTGTTACATGACAATTAAGTGCTCAGGAGAACAACCAGAAGAAAATAGTAGACAGGACTATAGTGAGGAAAAGTTTGGAAAATCTAAGCAGGGTATTCAGGGAAAGCCTCAACCAAAAAGTAACATTTGACCTAAGACTTGAAGTAAGGTGCGGTGGGAACTGTACAGCTATTTGAACGAAGACTATTCCAGGTAGGGACCAAAAGCCCAAATCCTGTGGGTGAAGCGTGTCTAGTATGTTGGCCAGCATATTGGTTAACTGTGGATGGAGCAGAATGAGGGAGGGTAGCAGTAGGAGATGAAGGAAGAGGGGTGAAAGGAATCAGAAAAATTAGAGCAATATATCCACTATATGGACTCTTATTTTTACTGTTAATTAGATCTGAGTTCATAAGAGGAGTTAGGATAGATAAGTGATGTGATATGACTTACATATAAAAGGATCACTCTGGCTGTTCTATTGGCGATAGACTATGAAACTTTGGAGAATTTCACAGGGAATTAAAAAACTGAAGCTATATTAAAGCATGAATGATGTACTCTATATTAATTGTTTACCTAATACAGATATTGCACATACAAATATGATTATATGTTTTAATAATAAAAATTGATATAATTATGATATGAGTCTAATATTATTTACCAAAACTTTCTTACTATGTGAAATTTTTCCATACTAGTTCTAGTGTATGTATTAATTTTACTGTATTTTTTTCTCTTCTTAGATTGGCTTCTACAATGTCTACCTTGTTTCTGTCTGATTTGTGCTGCTTATTTACTTGCAACAAGAATGATGAATACACTGCCACAAATTCTAAGTCTCCCTATCTGCAATTGTACCAGTCAGAACCCTGTCAGAAAAAAAAAATAGCATTCTTCGAATAGGTAACTAAAGAGTTTAAAGGGCCATTTACAAATGTGAACCCAGGTGAAGTGATTATCAGCCAGGATGTCAAAGCACCCTGCAGTAGTGACAGCGAGATGTTACCGTCCCTAGGCGTGAAGACAGAAGGGGAGGCATCAGTTGAAGCTGTAAGAAAGAGATGATTTAGAAGATTCTAATGTTAATAGACATACGCAGCTGACCCACAAGAACCCAATACTTTCCTTTTGCCCTCCATTTTTTTGTTACTTCATCCTCTGGTTTAATCCAAAACTGCCAGGAAACAAGAAAAGGCATCCATGTAGTCCATCATCCCAAATCCCAGAGAAGGTTACCAAAAGGTGGAGTGCAGAACAAGTAGAGCAAATTTAAAATATCTAGCAAACAGAGTTTCTAGAGATTCTGTTTCTATCAGTTGCATTTCCCAACTCTAGCCCTGTCACCTTGTGCTGTTATAATACATAATCTGAAAAATAATATGCAGGTGAGAAAATAGTTGTGATACAGCTCTCCTTTAATTCAGGTACTATAACATTTATTATATAAAACAACAACTGTGCCTTTTTTAGCACAAGGGTGAGAGGGATTTTTTTGGAATGACAAACCATTTTCTGGTTTAATACTACCTAAAGAATCTTGCTCTTTTAATAAAAAAGAAATTATTGTCTTGTGATACAACCTATATCACTTGGTGTTTAGCTATTTAGCTGCATCGTGCCACATGTCTGGGGGATTATTGCCATAATATATCTTTATTACAAAAATTAGTCTTTTCTGCTTAACATTTGTATTGTATATGTATAATACAGAGCCTGGATTTATTTTAATGTTTATTTAACAGGATAACTGCAAACTTAAGTATAACAGGGGAACACTAGAGAAAAACTAAGGGTCCATGAATAAGTGAAAGAGTTTATAAAATTAAAATACAGGCTTGCTATAGAATTCTAAGCAGCCATTATTTTTAGCAATAATCCATTAATTTATGTTATAAGTATTTATATTGAACTTCTATTTCTAAGCTGTTTGGGGCACATAAAATATGTAACAATATAATTAATGAGCAGGAAATAATAATTATAAAATGCAAGTTATCAGATGATACATGTACATCAACTAACATTTTTTAGGGTAATAAACATGTTATAGAACCTGATTTAAACACTGGACATATATTATACTATTTTTCCACAAGAACCTTATAAAGTAAGTGATATTTTTATCTATGTGTTACAGAAGAGAGAACTGAGACTTAGAGAGGTAAGGTGACTTATCTGAGGTACTAAGGCTAGTAAGGTATGGTACTGAGATTCCAATCTAAATAGCATGATTTCAGAGCACATATTTTATAATACAATATCACCATACAGTAGAATCCATTTTTGTTAAAACAAAACAAAAACAACATACACACAAAACAATAAAACAAACAAAAAAATTTGTGTTTATAATTTTTATATGAAAGCAGAGTTTTCAAAATATGCACATCAAACTTTCAACAATAAAATCTGCACAGAGGAAAACAAATGAATTTTAAGTACCCAATAATTTTTCATGAATGCATACACTCATGGAGTGGTGTGCTGGTAAATCTACTCTCTGGAAGAAATAAACTAAACAAAGCAACCAACAAACCCTTGATCTGTAGTGTTTGCCGCTTTTCAGGTGCAAACTCCCACCAAGTCTGATTTCAAGTTACTGACAGTTTAACAGTCAGCTCACAAAATTTCTAAATATTTAAAGATCACCTCTCACAAGCCAATATGAAACAACTCCAGCATACCACTGTGACTCTTTTAGCAATACCCCAGACCAGATTCAGAATATTTCTATCACCACAAAAAGTTCCCTCGTGTCCCATTTTAGTCAATTTTTATCCCTACTTAAAAAACAAACAAAAAACTATTCTGAATTCTATAACAAAAGATTAGTTTGTTTTTTGAATTTCATATGAATGGAATCACAGAGTATATACTCATTTTTGTCCAGTTTCTTTCATTCAATACAGTGTTTTCAAGACATTTTCCTATGTGTTACATTAGGTTATTTCATTTTATTGCTGAATAATATTACATTGTGTGAACATATAATAATTTGTTTATACATTTTCCTACTGTTGAGCATGTGAGTGGTTTCAGATTTTTTATTATTATGAATGATACTGCTATACTATTCTTATGCAAGTCCTTTTGTACGCATGTGTTTCCATTACTCTTAGGTAACTATCTAACTGTAAAATTGCTGGGCCTGAGAATATGTATGTTTATAAGAAAGTGTCAAACAGTTTCCAAAGTGTAAAATTTATATTCCTGCAGCATTGTGTAAGAGTTTCATACTTTACATTCTCACCAATATTTTGTCTTCTCAGTTGTTTCTTTCCTTCTTTCCAATTTTACCCATACTGGTAAATATATGCTGGTATACTTTACAGTTTTAATTTATGTTTCCTTGGTGACCCATGAGGCTCTGCAGGTTTTCATACGTTAATTGGATACTTGTTGGTCTTCTATTTGTTTAAGTATTTTTGGCTACTTTTTGGGTGGTGGTGATGCTGTTTGTATTTTTATTATTAATTTACAGGAGATATTTAAATATGCTCTGGAGACAAGTATTTTTGTCAGTGGTATGAATTATAGATATTTTCTGTCTATTTATGGCTAAATTTGTCATTTGCTCATTGGTGTTTTTTAAAAGGTTAAAAATTTTTAATGTTGATGTAATTTAATTTATCACCTTATTTTTCTATGAATAGTGCTTTTGGTGTCCACTGTGTTTTAACAAAGCCCCAAGGTCACTAAAATGTTCACCAATATTTTCATGAAAAGCTTTATATTTTAAACTTTTATAATTAAGACTATAATTCATTTCAAAGAGTTTTTTTTTTCCTATATGATGTGAGGTAGGGGTTGAGGTTCATTTTTATTTTCTATGTTCCAATATCACGTATTAAATAGGCCTCCTTTGAATTGAATTGCCAAGGCATGCTTGTTGAAAATCAGTTGACTCTGTATATGTGTGTCTCTTTATTCTGTTCCACGGACCTATTTGCATATTTTTATGCCAATTCATTGTTCTTATTAAGTAGATTTTTAGTAAGCCTTGAAATTACACAGCATAAGCTTTTCAACTTTGTTCACTTTTTCAAGGTTGTTTTATTGCTTCTAGTTCTTTTGAATTTTAAAAATAAATTTAGAAGTGACTTATCAACTTTCATAACGAACGTCTTTGTCAGTTTTAATTGAGATTGTGTTATATGTGTAAACCAACTTTGGAAGAATTGAAATCTTAACAATATTGAGTCTTTTAGCCATCAACATGATATATCTCTCTACAATTATTTAGTTTTTTAATTTCTCTCAGCAATATTTTGTAGTTGACATTATAGAGTTTATAGTTTTTTTATTATTTTATTCTTGACTACACTTTCATTCTAAGGCAAATGGATTTTTAAAATCCTTTTCTTAATTGCTTGCTTCCAGTATACAAAAATAAAATTGACTTTTATATTGTTCATTTTTCCTGTGATCTTGACAAAATCACCTTTAATCTAATACATTTTTGTAGATACCTTTGGCTGTCTATGTAAACAATCATATCATCCATAAACAGAGAAATGTCTCTTCTTTTTTAATCCTTATGCTTTTACTTTCTTTATTGCATTGACTAAATCCTCCATTAAAATAATGAATAGAAGTTATAAGTACAGAAACCTTTGTCTTTTCCCCAATTTTAAAGAAAAGAGTTCAATATTTCATAATTAACATGATGTTAATATAAATTTTTTATAAATGAGCATAATCAGAATGAGGAAATTCTCTGTTTGGTTTTCTGATATTTTAAATTTTAAATCAATGTTAATTTTTGATAAATGCATTTACTGCATATGATTTTGTTTTCCTTTATGCTAGTGCTCTGATGAATTAAATTGGTTAAATGTTAAACGTTAAACCAATTTTGCACTCATGGGATAACATACAGTTATTCAAAATGAATTGTGTTTTTATGTATTATTGAATTTAACTTGCCAATAATTTGTGGATTTTTTTGTGTGTTTATGTTCATAAGGGATATTTACCTTTACTTTTCTCTCATTATATCTTTTTTAATTTTTGTTACCAGGGTTACCCTGGCTTTATAAAATTATTTTGAAAGTATTCTCACTTTTTTTATTTTCTGAAAAAGGCTGTGTAAGGATGGTATAACTTCTTCTTTAAATATTTGATAGAATTTATGAGACAATACATGTGTTTGTAAAATGTATTTACGGGAATGCTTTTGATTATAAATTTATTTAATACATATAAATTTTTCAGATTTGTATTTCTCCTTGTGACAGTTTTCAAACAACTTTTCCATTTCATTCATTTAAAAAAATTATTAGAAAACATCTTTTCACAATTTTTAATGACTGGATTTGTATCCTTTTTTCATTTCTGATATTTTTCTTTAAATAAAAGGCTATCTTAAAAAGAGATTAAAAAAGAAAGGATTACTTTATTTCCAGGACTTTTCATTCTTTTATGTAGCTCCAAAATTACATGAAGGGTGTCATTTCTCTTAATCATGAAGAATTTCTTTAGCATTTCTTATATTCAGATATGCTGAAGACAAATTATCTGAGCCTTCCTTCGCCAGAATATGTTTTATTACACTCTCCTATTTGAAAGAAGCAACTCTCTAAATGATTAGGGTAAAGTTTTGCTATTGTTTTTTAAAGCATGGGATGAAGTACACTTGGTCGTGATGGATTATTTTTTTGATGAGCAGCTGAAGTCGATTTTCTAGGATTTTATAGAGAATTTTTGCATCTGTATTTATAAGGGATATTGATCTGTAGTTTTCTTTTTGTATTGAGTCCTTTCCTGGCTTTGGTATCAGGATGATGTTGGCTTCGTAAAACATATTGGGGAGGATTTCTTCCTTCTTGATGTTGTGCAGTAATTTCTGCAGGATAGACACCATTTCTTCTTTGTAGGTCTGGTAAAATTCAGATGTGAAACCATCTGGTTCAGGACTTTTTTTTAGGAAAGTTTTTTATTGGTGCTTCAATTTTGGTACTTGATATTGATCTGTTCAGGAATTATAATTTTAATATTATATAATTATCCATAATGCAATGAAGTCCATTCTCTAATATTGAATTATTTAAAGTATATAGATCTTCCATTAACTTTGAAAATTTTGTTGATTTCACAGACTTTATGTTTCATCAAAATGACAACACTTAAAAACTTAAAGTAGCAATTTGAAAAAATAGCTAATTTGTTATAAATAAAAGTCAATATTTCCTTTTTATTTTTTTCTTAATAGTTTCACCCATCAAAAACAACCTTATATTCTGGGTGTGGTGACTCACATCTGTAATCCTGGCACTTTGGGAGGCCAAGACGGAAGGATTGCTTGAGGCCAGGAGTTTGAGACCAGATTGAGTGAGACCCTGTCTCTTCAAAAAATAGAAAAATTAACCAAGTATGGTGCTGCATGCCTGTAGTACTACCTACTCAAGAGGCTGAGGCAGGAGGATGGCCTGAGCCCAGGAATTTGAGGTTGCAATGAGCTGTGATCATGCCACTGCACTCTACCTCCTGGTAACAGAGTGGGAACCTGTCTCAAAAAAACAAAAAATTCTTATAGCAATGTTGACATGTTCCAGTTCAAATGCAATCATAGACTTTCAGTTGTTGTATCAAATTATGACAGATTTGCAAGTCTGAATCTTGGTCAATTTTGGCAAAAAAGAAATAGTTATTCATTTTAGAATCTTCAAAATAAACAGAAAATGTTTTATCGTATATTTTTATCTATCTGATGATATTGTGCTATAATCACATCAGGGGTCATAAAGGGTTACAATGCACCTTAAAATAATATAATTTCAAATGGCTACTAATTGAAAGGCAGAAATTACCTTCTATTATCTTATTGTATTTTTCTCTTTATTATGACTCTGAATTTCTGTGAGATATGATGATAATATTTTGTTAATATTTGGGAAATTAATATTTGATAATATTAGATTAGGATATGAATTTAAAATTGTTTAAAATGTAACCTAATTTCTTTTCTAAGGCTTAAGCAGACGTCTGCTAAAATAAATGGGTTGAATTCTGCCTCCGTTTGGTTGCATTTACTATCCATAGATCAATCATGGATGCATTCCTGACTCTATTAAACAATCTTGAGGTTTAAAACTTGAGGAATTTTTTTCTTTTTAAAAAACTTTGGATATATTCATTAAGAGCCTTCCATATGCTCTTCCAGATATTGACGTTACATCAGTGAAAAAGACCCAAATCTCTGCACTCATGGGGATTTTATTTTATCTGAAAGTAAAAATTTCCATAGGTTTTTTTTTTTCATTTAATTGGTGTGATTTTTTTTCCCACACAGAAATGGTCTATAACAATCCACAAAATAAATATTCTCAATCTCAGGGTTTCTTCTATTAATATTTGCTTTAATAAACTAATATTTTTTTTCTTTTTCAGTCTGAGTAAAATAATTATTTTCCCTATATGTTTACTATTTTTGAAAAAACTGTAGAAGATTAATTACACCCATCTCCTCAGAGCCTTTGTTGAAGCACATTTTAGTTTTTAATCTTTTCTCATAAATCCATCAACCTCAAGTCTATAATGATTCTCATTACTTCTCCCTAAACTCTAACCAGTTTTTCTACATACTTCTAATAATGACGACCTTAGAAATAAATTCCATAATCCAGGTGTGAGCTCAAAATACTCCTGCAGACAGAACCTGTCATTCTCATATTTTATGACATAAGTTTTTTGCCAAAGGAAGAAGGTTCCTTTACTTCTAGTCAAATTTTATATTTTGGTTAATCACATTTTAGGCCATGAAATGAGTTTCAGCAAATTTAAAAAAATCAAAATCATACCATGTATCTTTTCAGATCACTGTGGAATAAAACTAGAGATCGATTCCAAGAGAAACACTCAAATCTACACAAATTTATGGAAATTGAGCAACCTGCTGCAGAATGTTCCTTGGGTCAATGATGAAATCCAGGCCAGAGCAATTAAGGCAAGAGAAAAAAATAAAGGGCATCCAAATCAGGAAAAAGGAGGTGAAGCTATCCCTGATTGCTGATCATATGATCTTGTATCTAGAAAACACCAAAGACTCCACTAAAAGACTGCTAGATTTGATAAATAAATTCAGCAAATTCTCAGTTTATAAATCAATGTAGACAAATCAATAGCATTTCTATATACTAATAACAGTCAAGTGGAGTGTCAAATCAAGGACTCAACACCATTCACAATAGCCACAAAGAAAATAAAATACCTAGTAATACACTTAACAAAGGAGGTTGAAGATCTCTACAAGAAGAACTACAAAATACTGATGCAAGAAATCACAGATGACATAAACAAATGGAAAAACATCTCCTGCTCATGAATTGGTAGAATCAACATCATTGAAATGTCTATACTGCAAAAAATAACTTACAGATCCAATGCAATCACCATTAAATACAAGCATAATATTTCATAGATATAGAAAAAATAATCCTAAGCTTCATTTGGAATCAAAAAAGAGCCTGAATAGCCAAAGCAATCTTAAGTAAAAAGAACAAATCTGGAGGCATCATATTATCTGACACCAAAGTATACTACAAGGCTACAGTAACCAAAACAGCATGGTACTGTTATAAAAGTAGAGACAGAATAGAGAATCCAGAAATAAAACCATCTACCTACAACCAACTGATCTTCAACAAAGCAGACAACAACCTACACCGGGGAAAGGAAACCCTGTTTAATAAATGCTGGTGGGAAAACTGGAGAGCCACATGCAGAAGAATGAAACAGGATTCTTATCTCTCACCATGTAAAAAAATTAATTCCAGATGGATAAAAGACTTAAATATAAGCCATGAAATGATAGGAATTCTAGAAGAAAATTGTAGGAAAAACTCTATTTTAGACATCAGCCTAGGCAAAAAATTTATGACTAAGACCCCAAAGGCAAATATAACAACAACAAAAATAAATAAATGGGATCTAATTAAATTAAAAAGTTTCTGCACAGCAAAGGAAATAATCAACAGAGTGAATAGACAACCTATGGAATGGGAGAAAATATTTGTAAACTATGCAACCCACAAGGGGCTGACATCCAGAATCTACAAAGAGCTCAAACAAATCTGCAAGAAACAAACAGCCCTATTAAAACATGGGCAAATGACATACCAGAAGTTTTTTGAAAGAAAACAGACAAATGGCCGACAAATGTATGAAAAAATGCTCAATATCACTACTCATCAGGGAAATGCAAATTAAAACCATAATGAGATGCCACTTTGTCCCTAGTAGAATGACCATTATTGGCTGGCATGGTGGCTCACACACCTAGACTGCTGTAATCCTAGCAGTCTGGTAGGCCAAGGTGGGAGGATCACTTGAGGACAGAAGTTCAAGACCAGCCTGAGCAAGAGTGAGATCCTGTTTCTACAAAAAAACAGAAAAAATTAACTGGGCATGGTGGCACCTGGCTATAGTCCGAGCTTCTCATGAAGCTGAGGCAGGAGAATTGCTTGAGCCCAAGAGTTCGAGGTTGCAGTGAGCTGTGATGAGACCACTACCCTCTAGGCTGGGTGAGAGAGCAAGACTCTGTTTCAAAAAAAAAAAAAAAAAAAGAATGACCATTATTAAAAAGTCAAAAACAATAGATACTGATATTAATGCAGAGAGAAAGAATGCTTATACACTGTTAGTGGGACAGCAAATTAGTATAGCCTGTATAGAAAACAGTATGGAAATTCTTCAAAGAAATAAACATAGACCTACCATTTGACCCAGCAATTCCACTGCTGAGTATCTGCCTGAAGGAAAAGACATCATTTGATCAAAAAGACACCTGCACTCGAATGTTTATCACAGCACAATTCACATTTGCAAAGATGTGCCCAACCTAAGTGCCCATCAATTCATGAGTGAAATGTAGTATGTATATACACCATGGAGTATTACTCAACCATAAAAAGGAATGAAATAAGTTGTTTGCAGCAACTTGGATGGAACTGGAAACTATTATCCTAAGGGAAGTATCTCAGGAATGGAAAAAAAAAACACCACATGTTCTCATGTTCAAACTAAGGGTACATACAGGCACAAAGAGATATAAAGGACATTGGAAACCAAGAAGGAGGAGGATGGGATGGGAGGCGTGAAATAAAAACTTACCTATTGGGTACAGTGAACACTATTCTAGTAACAGGCCCTATAAAAGCCCTGACATACACGAGGTATCCATGTAATAAAAACATTTGTACCCTTTTAATATTTTAAAATAAAATAAATAAATAGATAAATAAATAATAATTTTGGGGGCTCCACATGGCTTTGATCTGGGCTTTTCTCTTCTTTCTCCCTAGTACTATTATTTTCTATGACGTCAAATATCATTCATACGATGACCACTTCCAAATTTGCATCTCTTCCATAAACCCCTCTCTGTACTTTATATAACAATAATAAAAAGGGGAAAACAGAGGGAAAAATTCTTAAAATTTCTTGAGTGCTCACTATATTCTAACCACCTTTCTAGATAATTTATATACATTAAATTAGTTTCAAATCAATTATGATAAAGGTGCTACGATAATTTTTATTTTATAGATGAAGGAATTGACACACAGGTGAGTAATATTCTCTGAACTGGTTTCCCCATAAATAGCGATATACTTTTTTTTTTAATGAATTTATTCAAAGAACAGTCACCTTTGAGAAATACAAATTATTTTCTTGACAGTAGTAATTCAATGGTTTCCTTTGTCTATTAGGCCAAACTCTAAAATTCTCAACATTGCATAAAGGACCCTGGGTGCACCATGAGAGCATTATGGGAGCACCATGAAGTAGGGACTTTGCATCTCTGGTTTACTCTTATATTCCCCGAGCCTAGAGTAACGTCTGACCTCTTCCTGATTCTAAACAGTCTGACCCTTTTGTGCATCCCCATTTTGAATTCCCCTTTTGAATTTCTGTGTGCTTATCCTTTACGCTCCAGCTACTTTCTTCTTTCAGTTCTTCAAACAAGGAAATTCTTCCAGATTCAGGACTTTTAACATTCTGTCTATTCTTCTAGACAGCTTTTTATTCCTATCATTGTTACTTGAGTCAGACTCATCCGTCAGCATTCAGTTTTAGTGTCACTTTTAGGGAAGCCCAGTACTGCTCAAGGGCCTGCCTGTGCCACGTTGCAAAAGTGGATTATGTTCATTTCTTCCCAACTCCAAGTGTAATGACATCACAGAATTATCTTTGAATTGACTACTGGGGGCATTTATACCACAGAAACAGGCAAATGCTATAAATCAGAACTCACGGCCTTTCCTGCTGCCAAGAGCCTATTGTTAAATGTCTACTGAGAAACCACTGAGGGAGCTTTTCCTAATTCTCTCAATGAAGATTGGTCATTTGTTATTCATTTAATACAATTGTAAGTATATAATCATTCTATAATAATTTCAAATATCATTAAATATCCCCCATTAGAGCATATGAATTTTGTCTTTTGCACTTATTATTATGTCCCTAGTAACTATAACAGTATCTGGCATTAATTAAATATTTATGGAACGCAAAAATGAATTATTGCCTTATGTCTAGAAATTACTACACTCAAACTTTAAGAAGGTTATTACAGAATAGTTAGTACTTAGTTACCTATTGCTGCATATCAAATTGCCACAAACTTAGCAGCTTAAAATAGCATACATTTATTATCTCAGAATTTTGGTGAGTTAATAGTCCAGACACAGCTTAGCTGAATCTTCTGCTTAGGATCCCACAAAACTGCAATCTGAAATTTCATTTAGAGGAAAGAAGCTTGGAAGAATTTACTTCCAAGCTCATTCAATTTGTTTACAGAATTCATCTCCTTGTGGTCTTAGGACTTCAGGCCCTGGCTTCTTTCTGTTTGTCAGCTGGAAACCCCTCCTCAGCAACTGGAGGCCTCCTGTCGTTCCTGGAGGCCACCTGTGCTGCTTGTCACATGAGCATTACCCCCACGGTCCCATATTTCATCAAGGAAGTACGAAGAGTCTCTAGAGTGAGTCTGAGTCTCAGATGGTGTAAGGCCATCACAGGAGTGGCGTTCAGTTGGCTTTGCTGATGCACTTGGTTAGAAGCAGTCACAGATCCTGCCGGCAGTGAAGGGGAGAGGATCACACAAAGGTGTAAGCACCAGGAGGCAAAGATCATGGGGAGAATAATAAAGAGCTATTTGCTTAGGAAATATAAAAAAGCTCATTATAGATTGTATCTAATTACATAATAAACGGCTATAAAATTAGATGCGAGCATATAAAAATGCCCTAAATACCAACTATAGCAGAGCTACTTTTAGGACTACTTGATTACTAGTTCTTTTAACAACCATAATGGACATACTTCATTAGTTTGGTTTGGTTTCCATTCAATGAATAGAAATTTAACTCAAATCTCAGTTTGATGTAAAAGATAGTGTTTTAAATAAAATTACTATTAGATTCAAGATCCCAATATAAAAACCTCATTTTTAGTTTGTAAGGCCCTTCTATTGCATTAATAAAAGGTTGCCAGCAACTAAAAGCTGGCAGATGTTTATCCATATTGAAGATGCATAATCTTCTTGATCTCAATTTCCCTGGTCTATAAAAGATTTCTTCATATGAAAACCCAAAGGCAAGAAATTTGACAAGAGATGTTTGCCTTATTCATTTTTAAACTGTAGGCAATGAGGTCAATTTTTATTCAAAGCTATGTCCACTGTGCTTATCTGCATTAGGTGCTCAGAAGTATTTACTGCATGTTTGTTCAAATGTATCCAAACCCTGGTTCCTTTGCTCCGTCATCAACCCTTCAACCTTGCCTGTCTCAAACAAAGATTGTGAACAAACATAAGAAGTCGAGAAGAAAAAAAGTAAAATAAAGTAGAAAACAATACTTTCTTGTCTTGATTAGACTTTACTAAATGTCTATCTTATGTTTACTTTAAAATGCCAAAAATAACATCTACTTTTTCTTACATCAGAGTAATCACAAGATATAGGCTATCTATTTAAAATTCAGTATAGAACACTTTATAATATTATTCTAAATTCATTTTTTACCTGTTTTAACAATTATATCTCTAGGCAAATACAATACAAAAACACTCATTCTGCTCCACCCCACCTATGCCAAGTAAATATTGCACCTTATCAGAATTGGCAAGAGCTGAAAGCAATGAACCATTTTGTAGTGAATACTTATCTAAACAACAAAAAGAAAAAAAAAACATAACAATTCCTGCAGCTCATATCAGTAAAGTGAAAACAGTTTGTAATAAGAAATGAGAAACTTGTGCATGATATGCTTTAAATCACTTTGCCAAACTCCGTTAACATCTGCCATGACTGCGCGGTATTCACGAAATTTTCATTTGCTTGAGTAAGTTGATAACCATGTGGTAATGAGTCTGTCAACTGATAATGCTATATTGATCAGGCAGATGAAAGAGCCTCTGCTCTCCAAAACTCAATTGCCATGTTTGCTTTCCATGCTTGAATTACGAGAAAACATGTTTCATCTGTGATTTTTCTCAAGCTGAATTTCATAGCTTGTGATAGAATTGTGAAGAAAGACATTGTTAGAAAGAGCCCTTAAAGAGCTATTTTTAAGCTGCAACTTCTGCATTTCAGACAAGGTGCTGAGTTTTGTGTCCATGACTGGGGGCTGTTGCAAAGAAATATCTTCTGCTGCAGTATGGACATTTCAGTTCCATTCATCCAACCTAATGAGTTCTTACTATGTGCGGGATATTGCGGTAGATGCCAGTGTTGTGGGACGCAGCTTTGCCTGCCTGCCACCAGAGAACCAGACAAGAGAGATGAGTGTTGGTGAAAGAACAGTGGTTTATCCAAGTGCTGGCAGTCCGAGGAGATGCAGAATATTGTCTCAAAGACCATCTCATCTCTGTTTACCAAGCAACTTATAAAGGGAAGGGGTAAAGGAGGTTGGTGGCAGAAAGCAAGCTTTGTGTAAGTCATCATGACTTGCTGGATGGTTATCAGCAAACAATAGGTCATCTGGTGGAGCTTGTCATCAGCTGTCCGTGGTTGGCCCTTTCCGATTCTTGATCTGTTTTTCCTCAAGGTCATTTTTCTAATCTTGTGCTGGACAGCTGTGTAAGCAAGCAGCAAGGTTAATTCTAAACTTTTAAAACAGAACACACCGAAAGCATACTGAAAGGAAAGGGCTTCCCTTTACCCAGGCTAGCCTTATAGTCTGAATGGCCCTTGTGTGCTTACACCAGGGCATCTAAAATGGATCAAGTACAGAATCTTCTCTAAAGGAATGTCCCTTGTGGCGAGTGAGACAAATACACAATTTCTGTAAAGGAGGAAGAACTGATTTTTGCATGAGTGCCTGTTGCTGCTCATAGAATCAGTGATTTCTGAAAGATAGTCATTTCAATGTAAACTTCTGAACACAGAATTAAATTCTTATAAAATTAGCAACTCAAGGCAATTTGCTAATTTATGAAAAAGAAGTATTATTGTTAGGTAGACAGCTAGGGACCTGCTGGCCCTCCTGGGGATAAGATGGGTGACTGCCACACCTGGGGGTGGAGGGATTGTCCTTCCAATCTACCAGTCAGAACTGAACATACCAGCTGCAAAAGAATGCAGAGGACTCTCTAGCCCAGCAGCCAATCAGCACAGGTACAATAGAGTCTGGAAGGTGACTTAGAATAACCTAAGACTAATTATCATGCCATTAGCTCAAATCTGCATTGTGATTCACCCTCCCCAATAGGCTTTCAGAGAGGCTCATGGGAGATTCACGTGTGCAGTAAGACTCAGGTCATATAACTCCCAACTGTCCATCAAAGTATCTCCATGATGACATCTGAACCACGGGGAGGTCCCTATCTGGATACTGTAAAACCCATAAACAAGCTCTCTTTTGCTCAACAAGGGGTCCAGTCGTTATCTGTGGTGTATGTATCTTGCTCTGTAAATCTATATCTTGCTTTTGCTCTATAATCCTATCTTGCTCCCCCTCAATAAATTTTACCTTGTGCTTGCCTTGCTTTTGTGTGTCTGATCATTCTTCGGCCAAGAGCACACCAAGAACCAAGAACACAGAATGAAATTGCCAAACCCAGCATTATTGAGGGGAAATTAATAGAGCAGTTTTTCCAGGGACTAGTATTGTGCAATGCAAATGTTCCTTTGTCCTATTTTGTTAAATGTGACTATTTCTCCTGAAATATGAGATTGCTACTTTCTTAATGTTAACTTAGATAATAAGTGACAGAATATGAGTCACATTCAATCGAGGTTTATTAAGTCAAGATTTTTAGGACACACCCAGGAAAAGCACAGCCCACAAAGTACCTGTTGTGGTCTGGGCTCTCCAAAGGAGAGGTTGAGAACTTTCACATTTAAAGGAAAATGGGGTGCACAGGAAAAAGGGAGGGGTGAAGGAGGTGAGCAGTGAGGTAATTGATGGTATTCTTGTGAAGTTCTATTTGGTGCTGAGTAAATCTATGTAAGAGCAGATGAACATTCAGAAAAAGGGGATAGAGGAAATAGTCAATGTTGTGATCTTCTCAGAGTAGGTAGAAGAGTAGTCGTATGTCTTCCTTGGTTTGCATCTGTGGAGATAAACTTGTAATGGACACGTAAAAGTTTATTTAGGCTACAGTCCTAAGGTTATAATTAACATGCATTCACTTTGTAAGGAATGTATATCTTGAAGGTTTTTTTTTTTTTTTTCTTTTTTTAAGGGTGGAGGAAATAAGAAATATTTTACTCCAAAATACATTTCTTTGACAGATTTTGAGACAGCTGCCAGGAAACAGGAATAATGCTGCAAGGCTGTGTGGGTGGGGAGGCTGGGGGAGAAATTTGCATCTGTAGAGAACTTCTGTTAAATTCAGCCCGACTCTGCCTATTAGATCAGGGACAGGTTTGCTGAGAGTCTGACACTCTTAAAGACTTTGAATAAAAACATTTCCCTGAGGGCTGTTTTCCTGAGGCTTATCTACATAACAAGACCACCGCGCCAGCCAGGCTTCCTTTCTCCCTCCCATACCCTATCCACCAAAAAAAGCCCGGTTTAGTCATTTTCTGAGTCCCTTCATTTTTTAAAAGAGGATCCCTGTACCTCAGCTGGGAGAGGATGGCAGTGCTTGTGTGACTCAGTTCTCAGGCTCAGTTCTCCCTTTTGGCATAATAAATTTTGGGAGGGGATCGTAAGATTTTTATTTTCCATATACATCTCCCCTGTTCTTCAAAATCTTTTGGAGAAAGCATTTTTGCAGGAAAAGGAGTCTCGTCATGAGTTTGATCTGATCCCTCATCACTAGGAAAGCTCATTCCTAGGGACTCATGTCCCACGTTGCTAGGAAGGCTTATTCCTAGAAAGTCACGTGATCGTGCAGAAGGAGAGAAAAAAAGGAGGGTGAGGATTCAGGAAAGAAAATAGAGGACCAAGGCTGAATTACTGCAACAAAGGGAAGAAGTAATCTTGAGAACCAGTTCAGGCTATGCGACTTCCTCCTCAATCAGAGCGATTCTTTGGGCAATCGTGACTCTGACTCTCAGTTGCAGGCTGGCCCAGCTGCAGACAGATACTGTAACATCACTGTAGACAGAAGCATAATAGAACACAAACTTATTATTGTCACTATCATGAGTAACAGCTTTTGCCACCAAGTTCCCCAGGACCCAAACCAACTGCTCAACCAGTCGGTTAGTGAGGGTCTTGGATCTGAAAGGTTTGGGATTGCATGTCAGTCATTAACTGAGTAATGTTACTTCACTCACCTGAGATAGAAACATAGTGTTTGTTTTTAATGATGGCACAGGTCCTCCCTTGGGCTGCAGTGAGTATGTCTGAGGTCATATAATTTTGTAGCGCATCTTTTCTCGTAAGTGAGACTTCATTATTTAATAGTGAGATGCTCATGGGACTGTCATTAAGAACCTTTGGGGTATAATTTGTTAATGCCTCTATATGCCATATGATGTTTTCAATACCTATTTGTGATATGAAGAGAGAGATTAGGTGATTGTATCAATGGAACACAGACCGTGTCCAGCGAGATCGTAAATGAAGAAGATTTGTAAGAGAAATAAGGGTCTGAAAAAGGGTGAGGGATTTTAACTTTAAACCCCTGTATTTCTGGTTAAGGCGGGGCGGGGGGGGGGGGGGGGAGGTGATGATTCTTTAAGATGGGAGTCTGCCATCTTCCTCATTTGCCAGCAAATTAATACACTTCTCATTCCTTTTCCTCAAACCACTTGTTTTCATTCTTCATTCACTTCAGGGATAAGTACCTAACTTTAGGTAACAGTAGTGTCCTAGCTAGTGCTACAGAGAGTAGAACACAATTGTTATTTTTGACTACAATAACCCTATCAAATTGTAGAGACTGACATAAAGTTTATTTTTATTCTTTAAACTTGTAGGAAGCACTAAACAATGAATGCCAGAAATCATTAAGTAGCGTAGATTTCATATGCATTCAAACATGCGCTCTCTTATATACTTTTCACATGTGTGAAATACTTTCACATAAAAGTATTTCACATTTACTGGCCTGTAATTTTTGACCAAAGTATATATATTTTTCAAATTACAGCTTTCCAAATAACCCATCACTTATTAAAGACAAAATTGTCATATGCCAACTAGCTATATCCTACACTGAATTCCTCTGCCACTTCTGCCACTTGAAAATAAGGCAGCTACCTTTTCAGTACTGAAAGCATACTTTCTTTTAAAGCTATAAATCTTCTGTATTAATAGAATCCCAAACATTCCATAGTGGTGGCTCAACATGCTGAAATGTGAGTTCAGAAAGCCCATTTTGATCTAAACTGTTTATTCTGATTTTCAGCAGGGGATACTGAACAAGTGGCCACAGTTCAGTTCCTGAAACTGTAGTCCAGTTAGGGAACCACAGGGAGGTTAACTGGCAGCTTTCTGAATGCCAGGGAGACAGGGCAAAGGGTTGTTCCTGACATTTTTCAAATGACTTTCTAAACAGAACTCTTGTATTAGAGTTTTTGAAAGGGGGTTTCAGTAGTTACAGAGTAAGATCCAGAGATGGGGAGTTTGCTATTGACATGGTGGGGGAAAGAATTTGGTGGGATGATCAAGAATGAGAAGGAAAGAGAGGAAAGGGAGAAATGGAGAAAAGAAAGGTATAGACTAGTGAAAAAATGACAAATCACATTTTTTATCAGGAGTGTCTTGCTTGATAGTTTATACAAAAATTCAAAAGCAACATATTAATACGATGAGCTTTTTACGATATAAAAGAAAAAATATGTTATTAACATATTTTCATATTATTCATATTTTGAATAAATTATTGAAATACTGAATTTTACCTAATGTAAAGATTCCACTATGAGGAATATCCTCTGAACTGCATAGTAATAGAGAAACTCATTTTACTTGCCAGGTCATTGAAAACATTTATAAAATTTGGTCTATATTTCAAAGTTTCCATTGAGCCTACCACCTGCAGTCCTCAGGACTTGTGCAACAGACCGAGTGCACAATTATTCTTGTGCAACAGAATAATTAAAACGCAATTGACTAAATTCATGGAGGCATTTCAACTCCCCTGACCCAGAGCACTCCCTCTGGTGCTACTTATACTCTGATCTACCCCTTTTGGAAAACATCAACTATCCCCATATGAAATTATGACAGGAAGGCCCATGTATATGGGATCAAACATAACCAAACCAATTTTTCTCAAAGGAGATGTTTTACACTCTTGCAAAGGACTTATTCACCATCTCAAAAACACCCAAGTTTTTGGTAAAAGATTCTTTCCACAGTGCTCTCCTGGGAGATTTCTGGCCATAATCTACAACCTGGAGATTTTGTCTATTGGAAAAGACATTTTCCAATAAAATAAAGACTCCCTCCAACCCAGCTGGAGAGGCCCATCCCAGGTACTATTGACTAATTCATGTGTGGCAAAACTAAAGAGTGTAGACTCACAGATCCACATCTCTCAGCTTACAAAGAAAGGCACAACTCACCGAGTGGACTGTGACTCCTACCAGCCATCTTTGGCTTCACTTTACTAAAAATCAGACCCTGCAAACCAGGCTCTAGAAGCAGATGACAACTGAAGGAGACTGCTCAGAACCCAAGACTTCAGACCAGGCCTGCATGCCAATGAACGCTTATACCTATTTTGTGCTAGCCATCATAATTATTGTCCTCAGGGTACTAATATTAATAATTGTTACCATCTTATGTAGAGCCAGACACTTACCTTGCCTTTTCAAATGCCCTTTGAGAGTTAAAATGACTTCTATGACCTCCTTTCTATTTATTCCCTGCCTCTATGTCTTCCTAACACTAACACTCACTGCTCCTGTGAAGCTAACTTGTTCTTACCACAGGCCCAAGGTTATGCAGATAGATGACAACGCGATGACTGCTGGATATGTGGCCTCATTCCACTCTCAAGTGGCTCTGGCCTGCCAAAGTGTGTATCCCCCTTCCAAGGTCAATACTAGAGAGATAGATCAGAAACTTATTGTTTCCCAGAAACAGTCTGATGTCCTTCGTACTGGCATAACTGAAGATGGTGTATACCACTGGCCCGTTAATAGCACTCTTCTAAGAAACAAGGAGCATGGAAAAGCTTTTCTTTCTTTTTTTTTTTTTTTTGTTGAGACAGAGTCTCACTTTGTTGCCCAGGCTAGAGTGAGTGCCGTGGCGTCAGCTTAGCTCACAGCAACCTCAGACTCCTCGGCTTAAGCGATCCTACTGCCTCAGCCTCCCGAGTAGCTGGGACTACAGGCATGCGCCACTATGCCCGGCTAATTTTTTTCTATATAGATTTTTAGTTGTCCATATAATGTCTTTCCATTTTTAGTAGAGACGGGGTCTCGCTCAGGCTGGTCTCGAACTCCTGACCTTGAGCAATCCACCCGCCTCGGCCTCCCAGAGTGCTAGGATTACAGGCGTGAGCCACCGCGCCCGGCCATGGAAAAGCTTTTCAATGGAAGAGACTCATTTATTACCTCTTACATCAGTGTCACCTCAATTAGAGGAGAAAACAATGGCAATACCATTCCCCCAGACCACAGCCCATTTTCAAAACAGATTAGCACAAATTTGGGATGGGGTTATTTGGCTCACCCCTTTGTTTGGCCAACACAGTCAGAATGCCCCTTTATGCTGGGAACAGAAAAACCACACCAAAGATGACTGGCCAAACAGCACTAGAGATATGGGATGGATACCCAGAGAATGATGTGACCATACGATCATTTTACAGAGTACGGACTGTCATGCCACTGATCGGATACAGTGGCTTGGTATTTATTGGATGGCCCCGAATGGAACATACTGGCTATGTGGCCCCAACTTATGGCCGTAGTTATCTGGAGGGTAGTTAGAGAGGTGTACTCTGGGTTGTGCTTGGGCACAAGGATGAGTGATTACAGCCCTGCCAAAACCAGCAAATCTGTTACTGAAAGTTCGGTACTTGTCTCTGAAGCTGAACGAAGAATGAGGACAAAATGGTTTGAAGTAAAGGAAAAAGAAGTTTATTAATTTGCCAGCAAATGAGGAAGATGTCAGACTCTCATCTTAAAGAACCATTGTTCCCCCCTTTAAGCAGAAATACATGATTTCTAAAGGGGGGTTTCAGCTTTAGGCTACTGCTGTTTAACTATAGCATCTCCAGTGAGGGCAATCTCATGACCTCTATCCAGATAATTCTGTTGAGCCATCTCTTGGGGTTTAATATACTAGAAAACAAAGAAAAAAGAACACTCCTCTGCCCCCCTGGTTACTGGCCTCAGGCAGGAATGCAGGTTTTAATTCCTCAGAAAGGGTGAAGGGTTTTAAAGAGACAACTTATAAAACATTTTTCCCTTTTTCAAACCCTTACTTCTGTTACACTATCACTAAAAGAGTTTCGGTAATGCATTTCAGCAATGAAGAAGAAAACTGTTCCTGTTTTGTATTCTAGCATATTTTTCCAGGTGTCTGCTGTTGGAAGTCATATTCCTCCTGAAAACCTCTCTTGGCATTTCACTTATATAGCTTTTATCATACTTAGAATATAGATTGTGTTATGATGCTAATCTTATCTCCCTTGCTAAAACTGCCAGCTTCTTAAATGACAATACCACAGCTCATAAGCTGTATTGAATAAATGCTGGGCCAGAATCAAGGATTATCCAGAATTTTAGGCAAGTTATTTACAGAGATGGGAATACAGTCCAAATCTCCAATATCCCTCTTTCATTGCACAGAGACACTGGCTCACACTCTTGAGCAGATATGTATCCTCAAATGTGTAGTATTAGAAACAGTGGAAAGACAAATGATGAGAATGCCAGATACTATGACAGAATATACATCCCAGTTATGTGCAAAATATTCAGGTTTCTGCAACACTAGTAAGAAGAATTCAGAGGTATAGAAAAAAAAATCCTTGAAAATTTATTTAAGAAGAAATATAGATCGCCATTTAGGGATGGTCTTGAGTCTATGTTTACACACATACATATAATTTTTAGAATAAGATATTGGCAGGCTGATTGTTTGCTTTGCTAACCTATAATTCAGTTAATATGGGAGAAGAGTCTAAGCATTTTTCTAAATGTAATTTTCTAATGATAAGGATCATGTGGACATTATTTCACGGAATAATGTAATTAAAAACAGAGGATTGATGACTTTGTAAGGAACTGGATCTATGCTAATGCACTGATGTGACATATTCACTGAATTTTCAGTCTTCTATTTTACAGTTGGAGAAAGGGAGGCACAGGGGGTGGAGGCTGCTTCCCCCACTGCTGAACTTTCTTCTGGTGGCTGCTTTGCACCAATATTGATCTTCACTGACTACTCTTCTTCTGCCAGACTTTAAATATTAGGGTTTTTTTTAGAATTTTGTCTTTGCCTTTTCTATAAAACAGTTTATATATTATGGTAACTAATGTTAATTTGTCTGTTTGTATACTAGTCTGTGAACTCTCTGGAAGGCAAATACAGTGGCTTGTTCACTTTGATTTTATGGCCCATAGTAGATTTAATGGGCTGTACTTGTAGGAGTAAGTAAATTTATAGAATTTAAAACCAGACTTCAGACTGGCAATGTGCCAACATGGGCCTTTTGAGACCAATCAGAAGTACTTCAATAATCTGGCCCATCTCTGGGCTAGTGAGAGATTAGTGGGCAAGCCCTAAAGCTGATGTGGTTTACTTTAGTATGGTCAGTGCTGAATTGGGATTGAATCATAACTTCAGGAATAAGTGAGATGGGAGAAAGATGTATTTTGGAGTAAACATCCTGACTTCTCAACGTTAGATCCTCACATCTCTAACCCTGTTACTTAATCTCTGAATCTAAGGAACAGAGAATAGCTGAGACAGGTTAGCCAATGTACTCCTTCTTACCCCAGGAACCTAAATTTAGTCAGACTAACCCCGTGGTTGAAGAAATAAGCCAACACATAATTTGAAACGTAGACTGATTCATTAAGCCAAACATTTTACATTAAACCATCTTGCTTCTCTGAAGCAGAATAACTTAAGTCTCAGTGCCCCAGATTTGCTGCATATCACAGTATGTGATCATCTTGGGTATTCTAGGGTATGTTCGATTTGAGAAACATGATTTGAACATTTGTTTGTCCCAATGTTAGAGAATATGTAACGATAGCACTGCCATTTATTTCACTCTTCGTAAGAGCTGACTGTTCTTTGCAACAGTGGATGAAGTGGCTTTAGAGATTTTTTTTTTTTTTTTACACTGTAGCTATTTATTTATTTCTACCATTCTCTCTTTCCTTTACTACACTTTGGAGTTTGTACATATGCTACTGCATGTGATTCATTGCCTTATTGTTACCATACCATTTCAACTCTGTTATTTGATCTTTCATTTCTTTAAAGGACAGACCTAGATTTGTGAGGTGTGTGTCTTGTGGTGCCCTGCCCAAATCATGAAGGTGACCGATTGATTTAACCTGTCACCTGAAACTTCCACCATATTGAAACCATGTGGAAGCCATTCTTCTGTCTGTGTCCATCACTCTGCCTGCGGGGTTACTGGTGTGAGACATTCCAACTAAGCTGTTCAGATAGGAATGTGAGTTAGTCTGGGCAGGAATTATAAACCTATGGGTGTTTTGCTCTTATTAACCACAGCATGTACATCCTGTTTCAGAGTCTTATTTGAACAAATGTGTGTGTTCACTTGCTCTAATTTCCTATTTCCTTCCCAACTAAAATAAAGTGGCCGATGCCAGAGACTAACAGCTGGATAAGGACGAAAGAGGTTGAGCCACATTTCCTTCTGCATCACTTACTTCTGGTGTGTCTGGTCTTACATCACATACTGAAAAAATATGTGCATGGGTTCATTTAATCCAAAAGCCTCCTAGTCCGCTCTTCTTCAAACACAACGTTTCACATAAATTCAATTAAACCCTGAACTTCTAAATTCAGGATTCCCACCCATTGATTATTTCTTTAAAATAACCCGGGTTTATAATTCTGCCCAGACTCACTCACATTCCTGGCTGCAGAGGCCTAATTGGAATGTCTAGCCTTAGAAATTCACATTTTGTACAGTTATTTCTATCTCATATATTTAACCCACAAAGTGAATATAGTTGGAAACAGCAGCAAGTCTGTTTCAAATTAGATGGAGCACTACGGGTATTAACAAAGACCATAGGAAAAGCACAGAGGCAGAGGTACAGACTTGCAAATACAAAATAAGAATCAGTAAAAGGGAAAACACCTTAAATTTCCAATCACCGTTAATAAAATTTTTGCAGAAATCAGTAATTCTCCAGGGATTTTTGAAAAACTCACTCAAAAGTGAGTTTTAAACTCAAAGTTACAGATTTGATTTATGTGAATTATTCCGAAATAGTCAATATCCAGGAAATTTTCTTATGGTTTCTAACAAGCCAATTTACATGATGCCTAATGGAGCAGGTAATATGCATTTGCATGAGTGTATACAAGTACTACTGTAAAATACATAACTATTTTATTCCACAGAGTACCAGGTTAAAGTAAAATAGTCTGAAGAAAAGAAACTAGGAAGTTCAGGAATCCAATAATATTAATTCCTTGTGACATAGCATGCCAGTTAGTTTAACAACAAATTAAATAGTTAAAATTAAATTGGATTGCTATCGTTTCTTGGGGAAAACATCAGGGAGGTTTTCATGAATAAGAACCAATAAATCAAAATCTAAGGAAACTGACCATACCTATCTCAGGTAATAGGAGCTGGAACTAGAGATTTAGTAACCTAAACCATGCTATAGGAATATCACCAATGATTTGCCATAACCTTGCAACCATCTGCAGCAAACAAATAAACAAACAAACAACCCCCAAAATAAAACAAAACAAAACTAGCAGACCTCTGCAAGCTTCCTTCAGCATGCACCCACCCACATTGCTCTAGGAACCAAGCCAAAGGGACATTTGTATAATGGAATGTGTCTTTTTCCTTTCCTTATCTGTGGTTTCTTTGTGTAGGTGTTTGCTTCCATTGTTCATAAGTGGCGTATCACAAATGCAATACCCTTAAGGATATCAGATAAGACAGGCTTTTGTCTGAGCCAATACAAGAAATTTCTAGGCAGAAGAATCCCTTTGGCCATTTAAAAATAATCCAGAGATCTCTGCTGTTCATGCAGGATCCTATATAGTTAGCTTCTCAACTCTTTTACTTTTTAAACATTTAATCTCACCATTTATTTTGTGCATCATAGATCAGAATAGCTCTTTTGTTGAGTTCTGTATGTTTCATGTAGGTGACTTAGTGAATAACGTTAGAGGAGGCTGACAGCTAAATCAACAGAGGTTTTTTGTTTTCTATATGCAAAGCTCTGTTGTAACTTAAATTGTGCAGGTCGCAAACAGGTAAGACTGTCTTTTCACTCAACATCAGGTAAACTAGTAATTTAGAGAAATGGTAATATTTTTATGAAGTTATTAATGCATGTATTATTAATATCACATATTGCTGTAAAGGGTAATATGGCATTTTTGAGAATCCTTGTGGCAGAGTTAAATATCAATTTCTCAAAATAAAATCTCTGAACTTAAACAAAATTATCTTCATGAACACCAGCACAGTTGACTACATTCACTGATCAGACTGCATTCTATTCTAAAAATATTTTTTAAATTGAGAAGTTGACAATATTATTAAAGTGAATGTCTACAGACTAGCGAAGACAAAATTATACTTGTGTATTGTTTTGAGTAACTTTGTGGAAATTACAACGTGAAAACAGATCCCACAAGAATAAACATTTGATTTCAATAGACATTGTAGCTGTCTCTTTTCCTAAGAATCTTAACAGCATTTCGGTTAATGTTTATTTCTAGGTCTTTTTTTCTTCATGGGCTAAGAGGCTAAGAGGTAGTCATTAAATGTTTATATCAGAATAAGAAAACAAATCAAAAATTAAAATTTTTAAAAGCATTTGTCCCATATTTCAAGTTCACAATGATATCCTTAAAAAAACTATTAAAATAATCATATATTAAACTTAGCTTTTCTGTACCTTATATAAAACAGCAAATACTTCATAGAAGTTCCTTCTCTGTTATGAAACCTAAAGGTATGCTAAAGCTGTAAGTTCAAGAAGAATGTGGTAAATGTCCAAGGTAACAGTGAGAGAAAACGTTGATTATGTTCCTTCTTTGCAGTGAGAAAGCGATCTAAGAAAATTTGACCAAAGGGGGGAAAAAATATAGAGGAGAAATGTGACATGGCATAGTGTGGTGGTTCACAACTTGGGAAGAGTTCTTTCTTAGATTACATGTGAAGATCATTTTACATTAACAAATACCCTAGTAGTGAGTGAAATTGGTATAAAGAATAAAATTGGAATTTGACTATTCTAGCAATTCTGATTATGTTGTGGTAACCAGTCCACACAAGCCCATAATTATTCTAGAAGCCCTAATGATATCTTACCATTTATTTATGGGGTTGTTCATAAATTTATTCACTCCTATGCATTCATTATGTAAAGTATGTGTCTATGTATCAGCAGTTGGATACATGTTGATGACAAAGGCATGTTGCTCAGATACTACAGAGATTGACTTGTTAAAATAATGACAAAATGTTACTAGTGTGGGGGTGAGGGGAAACTTCCCTTTCCCCTGAAAGTTCGATGAAAGATCAACTTACAATTAAGGCAAATTAATAAGAGAGAGAGGTTTATTTACCATGCACACGGGGAGAATAACTCCGTGATTACCCAATATCCCAATAGGATCCAGGTATTTTTACACCTGTCTTTTACAAGGGAGGGGGAGACGAAGAGTATAGGTAATTCTGTTTAGGGGCAATAAGTGGTTGCTGGGGAGGATGAATAGATATTTGGGAGAATGAATGGATGGAGGAAAACAGATTGACTTGTAAATTAACCTGAGAGACGGATATTACCTTTAAAATGACTTGGGCCAGTTCTGGTTGACTTCTTGATTTTCTTTCTTGACATATATTGAGATAACGGGGAGTGGAAGAGAAGTGCATTATCCTTTTGATGGTCGGTCTGGTCATGCAGAGAGAGGGAAATTCCAAGGGCCTGTTCATCTGTAAGGGCCTGTAATTCAAAATACTCTTTATATTAAGGAGTCACATTTTGGGGTGAATTTTCCTGAGTTCCTTCACTAACGAAATGTTATTATGCTGACACTAGGGCTCTGTTAGCAGAGATCAGGGAGAAAGTTGCTGTGTGTTGGGTCTTGGAGGATGTCCAAGAATTTTCCTAGATTGGGAACATTTTATGTTAACAGGCTAATACAAACCAGCATATATTAAGAACAACTAGATGTCACATAAAAAAGGTGTACAAACTTAAGTATGTTTGACAAACACTGAGTTAAACAAAGGTAGAAAGATTCCTTCGTTATAGAATTCTTGAAAACTTTTAAGTGTTTCTCAAGTTTTCTTGATTATAAAAATTCTCTAGATCACTTAATAAAAATAGAAATTTTGTGACCTGACATCGGATATATGATTCAGAATCTTTCTTTAAATAGTCCTGAGAATGTATGATTTTTTAAAAATGCCCTAGGTGATTCCTATACTCTTGCTTAAGCGATTATACAGTCAAGATCTTCAGAAGAAGAATGTGGTATATACCATTTTTCAAATTTACCTGACCCTATAACTTTTCTTATTTGCATGTAACTAATTCTTATTTGCATGTTACAAAATAACTGTTGTACTAAGAGCAGAGCATGTTTGAAAATATCAACACAAATATGAAGACACGGCAAGTAGAAAAGTTATTAATATAATTTATTCTATGACTCCTTAGAAATCAAATGTTCTTGAACACAGGGTGGTGGGATTTGATACTGAAAGATTTTGGAGCCAGACAATGCAGACATGCCAAGGTATCTACACTTTATGGTAAGGTTGATGAGGAGGAGTCCATAAAGATTGTGGAAGCCAGTAAAACAGGTTTGGGTATGTGCATGGATGACTTCATTTATGTTTTATCTTGTGGCATGACACGATTCTGGAGTTATACATAATACAAGACAATAATGAGAACAAATAGACAAAGAACAAGAAGGTATCCTAAATGGAGTGAGCCAGTGCACAAATCCACTTGTCAGGTTTCGGTTCAAAATGTCAGTTCTTGGCACGCTTATGGTCAAAAAATGACCAGACGCACCAAAGTAAGGCAACCACGAAAATAAGGTTTATTGGGGAGAGAAAGATAGAATTATAGAGCAAAAGCAAGACACAGGTTGACAGAGTGTGATACATATGCCACAGATGACATCTGGACCCATTGTTGCAATGCAGTGACAGCAAAAGCAAGGGCCTAGTTATGTTCTGTGTCTTGTGTTATAGCGCCTGGACTGGGACCTCCTCATGGTTCAAACGTCACCATGGAACCACTTTGATTGGACAGTGGGAGTTATATGACCTGAGTCTTACTATTGTCTATGGAAAAGAAGCCAAACTCTGTAAACTAATTTTAAAGAGATTTATTCTGAGCTAAATTTGAGGACCATAAATGAGAGCCACACCTAAGAAGCCTTGAGCAAGTGGACTCATTGTGGCTGGGTTAGTTTGGTTTTATACATTTCGGGGAGACAGGGGTTACAGGTAAAGTCCTAAATCAATACATGGAAAGCAAACGTTAGTTTGGCCCAAAAAGGAGGGACATCTTGAAGTGGTGGGTGGTAGGTTGGGGCGTACAGGTTATAGGGGGGTTTAAAGATTCCTTGACTTGTAATTGGCTAAAGACATGAAGCTTTGTCTAAAGATTTGAAATGTTTTAAGATAAGGAGGTCTGTTAATCAGAGACAAACCACCAGACATACATTTGTTGTGTAAATTGGCAACCTGCAGGTTTGTATTGCATAGCCTTAAGCCTGTTAATGAGTTACAAAGGATATCTCTAAGAAGGGAGGGGGGCAGGATGAGGCACGTCTCACCTCCCTCCTCCTGACAGGCAATTTAGTTTTAGGATATCCACTTGGCCATGACGAGGTCCATTCAGTCAGCCGGTGGAGGGAGCCTTAAGATTTCATTTTAGTTCACACTAAGTATGCGGATCTCCCATAAGCCTCTCTGAAAGCTGGCTTTTTGAGGTCACTTTCCAGACTCTATAGTAGCTATGCTGCTCAGCATATGGGCTAGAGAGTCCTCTGCATTCTGTTGCAGTTAGCGTGCTAAGTTCTGATTGGCAGATTCATAGGGTGTTCCCTCCCACCCCAGGTATGGCAGTCACTGGGGACAGGTTTAAGGTGGGACAGGACCCAGATGGGGGCCCGGGGCTCACCTTTGTCCTTCTTCCCAGGTGGGGCAATTGCACCAAAGTAAGGCCCCCACTTCATTCTTAGAACACCTGGAATCCCTCACTCTCTACCTAACTCACATTTACTAATAGGTGGTCTGAAAAGAAAAGCAAAAGCAAATTTAAGCTGATAGAATATGTTACTTGAATATTTGTTGAATGAAAACATAAAAGTAAAAAACTGACTGAATAATTGAATGGAGATCTGTTATATGAAGATAATTCTGATAATTGCATGAAAGATGAAAAGTTAAAGTCTTATGGCTAAATCATAATAACCTAAGAGATAGGTAGTTTGACTAAGATGACAGTAGTATAGATTGATAGGAAAAGTCATATTTTAGGAAACAATTTTGAGACTAAATTGCCAGCTTTTAGCAATTGATTTGGTGCTGAAGAATGAAAAAAAAAAAATGTAATGGGAGTTAAAGATGATTAAGGGCTTTCTAATAGATGGTGTATAGTATTTAAAAAAGGTAAAAATCATAGAAGGAGGAATAACTTGAGGAAAGGGGTGCTCAGAGATGAATGATAACGAGTTCAATTTGGGATATATTAAGTTTGACATTTCAGTAGGCTGTTGGAAGTATATTTTCTGGAACTCAGGAAAGACTGTACCAACTAATATAGCTCAACTAGGGGCATTTCCCATGCTATCCTCTAGGAGGATGCTAGGGAGAAAAGAATTAGAATAATGGACAGTTCATGTAACTTTTTCGAAGGCAAACAATAATATTAACAAGAATTTCTCTTCTTTTCTTAAAAATAATCTAAATTTGCAATACAAAGATACTGGAAAATGAAGATAAATGTTTTCAATATACTAGAATATGAGTATGAAAACTCTATCAATCAATACAATTATGATTATTTAAAAATATTAGAGGTAAAAGATTTATCAAAGTGTGTCCCTTCTTTTAAGGATTAAAACAATATTAGTTTTTTAAGGATATCATTTTGAACTTGAAATATGGGCCCAGCATTGTTTTGATTGTGAAAAAAATGGAAGACCATTATTTGATAAATTTTGGAACTGGGAAGAACATCTAACTTAAAAATTCAAATTAGTATTTTCCATAATTTTCTCATAGAGGAAACAAAGCGGGAGTAGGATTTTAACAGATTTTACTGCTTTACTAAGGTGTATTGTCAGAATCAAGAAGCAAACAAAGATGTGGTTTGTAAACAACACAACAAGCAACCGAGTAAGCAAGCAACAAGTATTTTGTTGTGAGAAAATGCAGGGATGAAAATGTAACTGTGGCTGTCAAAATTAATTTTTTCTCTAAACAGCCTCAAGGGCTCAGCATGATATGTCATAAATAAAATTATTCCGAGTGAATTTTTTAAGAAGAAAAGAAACTTTTTACAAATCTTTTATAGTGTTCATTTGTAACATATAAAACCTCATTGGGACATGCTCCAACATGACTACTTGGGAACACTTTGGTGCTATGTATCGCTATTAGATCTTAGGGAAAAAGGGAATTAGTAATTCTTTCTTTGTTTTCTCAAGCTCCATGGGGCATTCCCAGGTGAATCGCAGTCCTGGAACAAACCTGTCAGGTTCTCTAATTCCAGGCAAGCTGAAGTCCTGAGCTGTCATTCCCTGGGGTACAGAGGGGGGCTGGGGAGGAGATGCTTAACTGCCTGGGTGCCACAGTACCTGTCATCAAAATGGGTGATCCCAGGGGAACTATTCAGAGGTGAAACCAAAACCAAAATTTGAGTTGAATATCAATATTATTTGTCAACTTCAAGGGAAAGAGAGGATCAATGCATAAAGACCCTGGATAGAAATAAGAAAAGTTTTGAATCAGTGAATGGAAAATGGAGCCTAAAGGAATCTCTTGGTCTGTATGAATGGGGCTACTGGTGTTTTTCACAGAGCATGTGAGTGACCTTGAATAAGGAAGAACCACAGGAGCAATTCTCAACTCGGTGATTGAAGTTGACCATCAGTGACTGCCTGCTCAACAAAACTCAAATCAGTTACTGCTAAAATGGATTCTAAGTACCTCCAGATTAATTCATTCTATTCTACCCCCAAATTAGTTTATTTAGTGCTCGCTAAATAAAGGAGCTGCAAATAAAGCAATGAATGGACCAAGTCTCTGCTCTCAAAGAACCTTTTAGGGCTATCAGAGTCCAAAAAAAGAGTGACAACAAAATTAATTTAAATTCATATAATATTCATAAACATATTATTTAAAAATCTTCTGGGAATAGACAAAAGGAATTTTGTATAACCAAACAAATTATTGTAGTGATCTGTAACTCTGAAGAGGTTACTGAAGCTGAGTTTCAATGCTACGCTTCCTCAGAAGCTTTTTAGATCAAACAGGCTCACATTTTGCTCCTTTGGAAAGTTCTTTAGGTGTAAGTGCTCACTCAGACAGTTAGTGAGGTCTCATTTAATGAGCCTCATTATCTCTGTTTTTGTTCCATCCTGAGTTCTCTCTCTTTACTACACAGTCCAATTTGGAGGCATAACTATCTTCAAAGCAGTTGACTGATTTGATCCCTGGCCAACATACCGAACATTCTTCATAGGAGCTCATAATGTTTAAAACCAAAATCTTTGGAAGCAAAGTGGATTACATAGGTACTCTCTGCCCTAAACTGCTACAGTCCTCATCTGGACCACACAGTTGTGCAGTTGGTTAGCTACTTATTAGCAACACTATAAATACTAATTGACTCATCAACTGTGTGTGGGATTTTATTGTTTGCTAAATGTTTGCCCTCTATAAGTCATATTTCCCCTGATGGAATATAAACAACTTGATGTTCAGGGCAACATTGTTTTCTCTGTTTATATGTTACCCCTTAATTTTCTGTTCTAAAACGTTCAGAAAAGGGGGAAAAAACAAACCTTCCTTTTATCTTTCATTGTGATAAAATTTGCAGAGAGGTCTTGAGATCTCTCCTCAGATCTGCAGAGAGATGGTAAATGGATGTAAGTAGGCTGCGTGAGAAAAAAGTTGTAATGTCAGGAAATAAAGCCAATTCCAGTTTAGAATTGTAACATTTTTTATGTCTCTTTAAAAGAAGTATTGAAAAAAGAAAGAAGGTTAGTGAGGAAAGAAAGACAGGTGAGATTTAGAGGAGTTAAGTGAGGACCACATAATTCAGAAAAAAAAAAAGTGATATATGCTTGAGGTAGAAAAAGAGAGAGAGGGAAGAAAGACCTTGTTATAAATCACAGATGACTGCAAAACAGCTTTGTATACATGGGATGGGATTTGACTTGCATTATAAACAAATGCCTGCCATACTTAAATGATGAAAAATAAGGATTTATATATTGTACAACTAGAAATATTAATTTTAGAGTTGAATAACCATCATCTAATTTATTTTACAAAAAGTAGACACTGAAACTGACTGGATTATGTAGCTTGCTGTTAGTCACTGCCCAGATTAGTAATAGTAGTAGAACTGTGTCTAAAACTCAGATCTTTCATTATTCACACCAGTATATTCACATGACTAGCTTTGGTACATAAGATTGTTTTTAATCACATTTTATTTTACCAAGATAAAGCAGATAATGCTACATATCTGATAAGGAAAACTCCCATCTATTACTTGGCACATCGGCCACCTGAGACCCCCACCTCTCACAGAAGACCCGCATTGGCATAATACTAACCTATTACCTGGCACATCAACTAACCTATTACCTGCCGGGCATTAGCCACCTGAGATCCCACCCCTCGGACCACCCCACCTTAATAAAAGTAGGAAAAATTGGGTAGACGGGACTCAGAATTTGGTGGCGAGACCCCTCTGAGCCCGCCGGCGAATAAACTTTGATTCTCCATCTCTCCGTGTGCTGCTCGGTTTGTCCTCGGGACCACCGGCTGTGACATATCCGTATAACTGGGTGTGCGGCACTCTGACATATTTCAACATTTTGAAGCACAACCTTCTAAGAAGTAGTAGACCAAAAGCCATATTTAATGTTTTTACTATATTTTTGTATGATAGGAACATTATCAAGAGATTTTTGAGAGTAATAAACTCTTTTTTAGAGCACTATTTAGAAAATATTTCCCCCAATTAGTATGAATATTGTTGAATGCTGAATTTAATAAAAGGCAAAGAAAGTCAAGAGTAAGAGTAGGATAAAGGATGGTCTTTGCCTTTTGATGCTTTCTAAAGTGAAACACACGTTTCAAAAGCATTCAAAAAACATAATTGTAAACATGAATATTTTAAAATTTTGAATAAATCTAATTTAATATTGTTTTAATCTTTTAAAGAAGGGACCCACTTTGATGTAAATCTTTCCACTTCTGACTGCTTATTCTTTGCCTACTTGTAGCCTGTGACTTTTCTTTTAACTTCTGTCTTTTTTGGAGGATTTACTTTGGTTCTATAGAAACAAAATTAACTCAAAGTAAATAAAATATACAGTCCAGTCTTCCTCTTGAAGTAGGAAAGTGCTATAAAGATATAAAATAGCAAATAACAATCAGAGACTTTTTTTTTTTTTGGTCAATATCCACCCCATCACATTTCTGTCCTCATTCTTCTTATCGGCTTACCAGAGACAATAATCACCAACATTTGTATAGTGCATTCCAGCCCACTGACTGCCTTTTCATAAGCATTGACTCATTTAGTCCTCACAATAAGTCTTGTGGGTAGCTATTGTTACCATCACCACGCTGTAGACAAGGAAACTAAGACTCAAAGTGGCTAAACAACTTGTAAATAGTTTTCAGAATTCATTATATTCTTTCTACAGCCATAAAAAACAGTATTTTGATGACAAGTTAGTAACATGGGAAAATGCTCATGACAAAATTGTCTTTAAAAAAAAAAAAACTCCATAAACTACATTAAATGAATCAAATTTTCTCCCTCTTGTATTTCAAATGTTCCACAAAAAGCATACACTAATTTTCACAATATGATTAGACCCCTAATAATTTTTATTTTGTAGCAAAATCAACATTAACCCTTTATTATATTCAGTGCCACCCGCTGACCACCAACTTGCTTTCAGAAAAAATATTTATGTCTTAGCTGTATAACCGCAAACATAATTTTGCAAAGAATGAGCTCGAGTTTACATATGAACAAGTTAATTTTGTAGTAAAATCATCAGTGCTTTGTTCTTAATTATTATTTTCCCAAAAGCCATCTGATTGTTTGTGAATAGAAATTGACTAACCAGCAGGTATTCACTGTCTTCGGGAATCTTATATTTCCCTATTTTCCTGGGGGATATACAGGATTCAAAATAACTAAGATTTATTGAGTAGTCAGTTATTTTGTGCTAGATTTCATAAAATACTGTGCATAGATTAAGCCACTATATTTGGTGACATCTCTACAAAATGAGTATTATTTGTTACCTACTTTTTTAAGCTGAGGAAACTGAGAATTGGAGATGTAAGATGAATTATCCATGTTCATGTCAAATAATTGGCAGAGATACAACAACATAAACCCAGATATTTCTTTCTCCATGTTCTTAAGCTACTAATCCTGCTTTCTTTAAATTGAAGAATGCGTGAGTCACCTTAACCTCTGTGGCCTGAACCATCGTTAGTAATCTTAATTCACTAGCTCTTCTTGCTACCCTTCTTCACTATTTATTTAAAATTTTAGAATCACCTTTAGTTCTTGGTTCTGTTGTTTATCAGCTGGCTAATTGTCCTATAGAGATAAATTATAAGTGCACATTTTTGGTGGCTTCTATTAACTAGTGCTAGAAAGGCCTGGGCATTAAACAAAATAAACAAAAAATTCACCTAGTGATGAACTTACAATTCTTTGGGCTTAACAAATCTTAAATTTTTAAGTCACTGGATTTTCACATCTCAATTAAATTAATACTGTGAAATTTATAAATAGAAAAAATGTTTTCAGACAAAAAAAAATCACTTTAGTCACCAAATGCTGCAGATGGTCCTTTTTTTATACTACAGAAGTGGGCCTTTCTGACAATGGGCTGCATTTGAGTTTTTAGGTAGGTGATAGGTTGCCTTGACATTTATCCAAACCACATTTTAAAAAGTGAATTACTTCCTTATCTTGTGGCAATGACTTCTGACTCTGCTAAACTTTTTCAAAGGTCATAGGTTTAGGACTGTGAAATGTGAAGATAAAAAATGTCAAATGTCATGCAGGAACTAAAATGGAGCAACCAAGGGAAGTGACCAACCTGGGGAAGAGCATTTTTCATGCAAAAACACATTTTATCACTTTATCTCATTTCATATTTTAGTGAATCATTGCTTTCATGTGATAATCTATTTTTCTGTTCTCCACATTCAATTAGGTATAATCATGATAAGAATAATTTTAGAATTGATGACATGTTACTGAATATTTTACTTACTTTTTTCTTTGCCTTGGGGAAGCTGGCTGTGATCACACCTGTTGCTCCTTCATATGCATTCTCTCAAGTAGAATAACATCAGTTACCCACTTTTATGTTTTATAGAAATTGTTTTACTTGTATAAAATAAAACGTGTGCTATACTCTGAGAATATTGGGGATTCAAAACTGCAAATGCAGATGTACAAAGCTATAAATGTTCTCATTTGTGAGCATTCTTCAGTTACAAAGTAATTCACCATAGGTTCCATTAAAGATTATGCTTCTTCTGTGTGTATACTTAATATTTTTGAAAATTAAACCTTGGAAATCAAACGCAAAGTATGTAAAAATAGAAATAGTCAGTGTAAATTATAGCAAATGTGTCAATGAAAGTATTCATTGTAGATAATTTCATTTTTTATTACAATGAAAATATTCATGTTAAATCTATAGAATACTTTTAGGAGCCAGATGTGTAGTAACAGGGAGGCTACTGAAGTTAGAGCCAGAAAATCTGGGTTGCTGTTTTTTCCATTATTTTAAATATTACCAAGAACAATAATATTCCTTTGAATGAAATAATTATCTGAAATTTGTTATTTTTATTGAGTTGATACTAAATTTATTTCCAAATGTACACTGCAGATTTGATTTCTTTTTTCTGGGGAGCAAATCTCTGTCTAGCCTCAAAATTGTTATTTTGCTTTAACTAGTTTCTTTAGCCTTATCTTACTATGAGCATTGTACCTGTTCATTTTATTCTCTTTGCACTGATATCAAAGTATTCTAGAGTCACAGTTCCTAATGCACCTATAGCCACCCTACAATGCCTGGCATGAGTTTTGCATACTTCTGTTTTAACTTTATTGATTTTATTTTGTCATGGTTTTTTATTACTTAGTGGCTTTAAAAATTTTTTTCTTTAAAGATAATTGTAAATTTAATGGAAGACACAAAAATAGTAGCAGGGTCCCATGTACCTCTCACCCAGTTTCTCCCAGTAGTAATATCTAACATAACTATAGTACAATATTAAAACCAGGAAATTGTCATTGGTACAATCCTCAGACCTTCTCCAGATCTCATCAGTTTTACATGCACTCAGTATTTTTTTGCATGTATACTTATATGCAAATTTACCAAATGTATAGATGTGTAACTATCACTAATATTAAGACAGAACTATTTCACTGACACAAAAATTTCCCTCAAGCTATTATATTAGTGACAATCACTAATCTGTTTTTCTTCTCCACAGTTTCATCATTTCAAGAATATTATGTAAATGAAATCATAGAGTGTGTAAGCTGTTGAGGTTCACATTTTTTCCTAGATGTAATTTCCTTGAGATTAATCCAAGTTTTTGAGTATATTAATAGTTCATTCACTTTTATTACTGAGTGGTATTCCATGGGATGGCTGTACTACAGTTTCAAAAATATTTGGGTTCTTTCCAATTTTAGGTTAACTACAAATAAAACTGCTATGAGCACTCATGTGTATGTTTTTGTGTGGATATAAATTTTTATTTCTCTGGGATAAATGATCAGGAGTGGGACAGAGTTGCATGGTAAGTATATATTTTTTACGAAAATTCCTATTGCTGGGTGCAGTGGTGCCAGCTACTCAAGAGGCTGAGGCAGGAGCACAGCAATTCCTGTCCAGCCTGGGCAACATAACGAGACTCCATTCTCTAAAATATAAAAAAGTGAAAAAAAGACAAAGAAAATTCCTAAGCTATTTTCCAGAGTGGCTGTACCATTTATATTCCCACCAGCAATTTCTAAATGTATGGTTTTTCCACATCCTCATCAGATTTGATATTGTTAACTATTTTTTTAACTGATCTAATATTTGTGTAGTAATACCTCATTGTGGTTTTAATTTATATTGCCCTAAAGTTTAATGATGTTGAACATTTTCATGTGCTTTTTTGCCGTCTGTGTACCCTCTTTGCAGAAATGTTTGTTTAATGTCTTTTGCTCATTTTGTTCATGAGAGAGTGTGAGCATTTATGTTTGCTGCTGTATTTTGAGTTCTTTATATATACTAGATGAGAGTCCTTTCTTCAGATATATGATTTGAAAATATTTTCTCCCATGCTAGTTTGTCTTTTTCATCCCCTTAACAGGGTCTTTTCATTTTAAGTTCAATTTATCATTTTTTTCTTTTATGAATTGTGCTTTTAGTATGACATTTATGAACTCTTCAGCTAGCCCTAGATCCTGAACATTTCTCTATTTTCCTCTACAAGTTTCATGGCTTTATGTTCTACATTTAAATCTTTCATTCACATGAATTAATATTTGTATGAAAAGTGAGTTTTAGACTGCCTTTTCTTTTTTTTTGGCCTACAGATATCCTAATAGGGCTAGCAATTTGTTCGTAAGACTACCCTCCTCAACAAATTCTTCCACTGAACAGCTTTAGTGCTGTGTGTAAAAACTAGTTAAAAATAAGTATGTGACTCTATTTATATTTTCTTTATTCCATGCTATTAATATATGTATCTACTGTTCTATTAGTACCACACTATCCGATTACTATAGCAATATAGTAAGATTTAAAATTGGTAGAGATTTATCCCGCTTTATTAACTTTACTAATCTTTTTCAAAATTTCTTTGGCTATTTTAGTTCTCTTATCTTTCCATATAAATTTAAGAATAAGCTTTTTAAATATCCACAAAATATATTATTGAGATTTTGATAGGAATTGCATTAAACTATAGGTTAATTTGGGGAAAATTGTCATCTTTGTTATGTTGAATTTCTAAGTCATAAAAACAATGTCTTTTTGTTTTAGATCCTCTTTGTTTTCTTCGTTAGTGTTTTATAATTTTCAACACACAAACAATGCATATGTTTTGTTAGATGTAATACCTAATTTTTCATTTTTTGAGTGACTATAAAAGGTATTGCTTTTAAATTTGGCATCCATATGTTTATTGCCAGTGTGTGGAAATGTAATTGATTTTTGTATATTGATCTTATTTCATGTGACCCTGCTGAACTCCTTATTAGTTCTAAGAGTCTTTGGTTTGTGTTTCAGTGTTTTGCTAACTCCTTGGGATTTTCTGCTTAGACTACATTGTCGTCTGCAAATAGGGTAAGTTTTATAGCTTCCTTTCTTATTTGAATGTCTTTTAGTACCTTTTCTTTCTTCATTAACTAGCTAGGAGTTCTAGTGCTATGTTGAATAAGAGTGATGAGAGCTGATATCCTTGCCCTGTTTCTGATTTGGGGGTGTGCACTCAATCTTTCACTACTAAGCATGTTAGTTATAGGTCATTGTTTTCTTTTTAAGCTTCGTTTTGAAATACTATTACTTTATTGTAAGCATCTTTTTTCTAACAAGCTAATGTTAAGAATTCTTGTTCTTAAATTTCAGATGTGAGGATTATAGAAAGTTACTCACCTCATAACAAAACTTGTAGTTTCATTCACTTCCTGATGCTTGGTGGTTCCCTAGTTTCAAGCGAGACACACGACAGTGGAATGGTTAAGAGTTTTGAACGCAGAGTCAATCTGTCTGTATTTACCTCACAGCTCGTATCACCCGTTTTTATCTCTCAAGAGGGATTAAGACTCAATCTCTGATCCTGGGAAAGTTTGTGACAGTTAACCTTGCCTGAGTAACACTGCATGACCAAGGTTGTGATGTACTATAATTGACATAATTTGGGTCAGTTATTGAAGCCTGAAGGATAGAAGAATGAAAAATATAAATCTTTACCCTGAAGAAAAAACTTTATTCAGAATTTCCTCCAGTGGTATGAATGAAAATCTCCATGCCCTAAAAAAAAATCTCCCAAATACAGAATTACAGAATATATGCAGAGAGAGAGAGAGAGAGAGATTCATTGGATTTATAATTTTATTGAAATTCAGTAAGGTTTTAAATTTTTTTTTTTAATTTACAGATGTTCATCTTAAATTTACAGAGATATGTATGGTTTAGGTAAGCAAACTTAACTTATGTAAGTATCAAATACAGTTATGGTTGTAGAATCTCTTTTCCTCATCAAAAAGCTAATGCTGTTATTTGGCTCTAAATAAAATGTCTTGAAAAAATGTATTAACTTCTCTTTGTCTTTCTCTCTGTCTCACTCTCTTTTTCCTTCTCTCTCTCTCTCTTTTTTTTTTTTTTTTGGTAGTTTTAGGATGTAATTTTAAAAGCTTTAATCAATTATGTTCACGAGAAAAGTTGTTAGAATTAGGATACAATATTTGATTTATGATAATATAGACCTGTATTCAAAGTGCCTTCTAGATAACATGGAATTATCTTTTGTGGATTATGAGCTATTCATCTGGCTGGAGGTTGACACTGAAACACAATCTGTCAAGCCTTTTTTCAAGACTCTAACTTTCTGATATCCACGTACAATTTTTTCCGCAAGGTAAATATTTGGTGAATACAAGTGGAATTAAACAATGCTTTTTATAGTTGTGTAAATATTTGAAATATAGCAAAAGATATTAATTCTAATTCTAATCACATGTATGATTACTGTGTGGAACATTCTAGAAGGCATAGGACTTTTAGAAATCAGAAAAATATTTGTGGTCATTCTGTCTCTCCTACTAACAGAATGAGTCAATATGGAGAAGGCTATGCCCTGCACCCCCAAACCAGCAAATAACTGCATGCCCTTGGGAAAGAAAATTAATTTTCTGGGCCTAGTTACTTTAAAAACTTTGAAAAGTTTGAACCATAAAATGTATTGTTTGATACTCTTCAATGGACCATGAATTAAAACTTTGTTATATGAAAATGTTTTTCTGCGAGGTTTAATAAATCTGTAAAATATCTAAACCATATCTGTAATATTATAAGTCCTTTGATTTTCTAACTAAATTTCTATACTTCACATCAGTGAGATACTTAGAGTAAGTCATGGTAATATATTCACGAAAGAAACTTGACATAAGATGAACTATAAAGTAAGTGTAAACAAATTCTACTCGTAGGTGAAGTCTTTTCTTTCTTGCTTGCTAATAACAACATTGTATGCTCAATCATAACACTTAATGGAGAATGCTTCCAGATATTTACTATATTTCATAAACACTATGCTAACACGTATGTAGATTATTAATAAATTCTCAATAAACATGTGGTAGCCTTCCATGCTATACCTAGTATTTCTGGATCTTTGCTTTCTAGAAACATGGTAAGAATGCTCTTTGAAACTCCACCAAGTTTGGGTGGGACCATATGATGAGTGCTGGTCAATCCATTGTGAGTAGAAGTGACATGTTTCATTTTTGGACTGAAGTGTTTATTTATGGGGGCTCTTTCCCTTTGTTTCCGCTAATTACAGCTTTTGATATAGTGATTTCTCTATCAGGCTATGCCACAGAGTGAGAAGATATTATGGAAAGCCCCACCAACTCATGACAGACACGTAGCCTGAGTAAGAAAGAACTTTTCTTTTTTACATGCCAATAAGGTTTATCTGTTATTTTTTACTGCAGCCTAACCTAGACTAGTATTAACTGCCCCACTTTAAAGATGAAAATAAACTACACAGCTAGTAGTAGTAAGAACTGAGACATAAACTCAGGTCTGTTGCCAAAATGTATGTTTTTCTCTACGACATACAGTGCCGATTTGCACCCCATATCTTTTTGCAACAACCCTTGGACTTTCATTCAGTAAGTTTTGGAGCCCTTGGGAATATCTTAGGTGTTTTGGTACCGCTATAGAACATTAAGGGCATTTCTCTCAGAATGCATTAAAATGTGTTATTTATCTAAGGCTCAACTTCATAACTCTGCTACTGTTATGATTTTGCATAAGGAGAGCATTGGAAATTATGTAGAACAACATTTCATGGTTTTGATGTTGCATAACTTCCAGCTGCTGACCATATGAAGGAGCCATATAAAGAATTGCAAACACACAATGGAGAGCTTTATTAAAAAATGTCAGCTCTGAGAATGTTCTACCATTTGTGCAAATTCTTAAATTTTTTTCTTTGATTTAGAATATATAATAAACACTGGCATCAAGAGCCTAGTTATAATGTACAATTCCAACATTTTTGTTTATAATAATATTTTCATAATGGAAAGGCATTTCATTGCTTTTTATACATTTTCTATTAGAATCAAAAGTTGGAGGAAAAAAGCAGACATTTTATGTGTTATGTCAGTGTTAGCAACACAATACTGTTTGTGTTAGTTTATACATATTCTTTATTCATTTTGCACTGATATACTACACTAAATAATAGATTATTAGATGTTACTTAGAATGCATAATGATCCAATTTTCATGATATTTTATAAAATAAAAAATAAAAATTGGAGTTTACGCTCATAGCTCTTACATAGGTCAAGTAATCATTAAAATTATTTCCTATTTCAGTTTTGTATTGTACCTGTAATTACAGGTTTCACTGATCTGTAATGTGTTTTGGCTTCATGCAAAATTATTGATTTTATTTGCACGAGTGCCAATAGAAAGTCATTAAGTACACCTTAATTCAAAATCTAGAGCGAAGAGACTCAGTTAATACGTTAAATTTTCCGAGAGCTAAACTATTCGAATCCAGCCTTCATACCAAAAAAAAAAAAAAAAAAAAAAAAAAAAAAAATCTTTATTCTAAAAGGAAGTGTTCTAAAAATGGTGTTGTAAACCTAAAAGATAATTTGGATTTCAAAAACAAATCTGACTGACTTTGGAAGTGTCTTTTACACTTTAAGTGATTTTTTTCCTTCCTTAAAAATGTCATAAAATATTATAATAATATCATCTGCTAGCATTATTGTGAACATCAAATATAAATATCCTTGGGAAACTAAAAAGGACTGTAATTATAACTATTCCATTTTGAAATAAAAATTAAAATATTAAGAGAAAAAGACAAAACATAATATAGGAAGAGACAACACAAAATATATAACCAATGAGAGATTAATATTTAGAACTTATAATGGACACCTACAAATCAATATGATGAAATGAAGGCAACTCTAAAAATGAGAAAATCTGAACAGTACTTATGTAGAAGAGAAAACACATGTCCAATAAACATAATCATGGAATTTCAAATTAAACCACGATAGATACAATTGTTTACTTACTAGTATTAGAACAAATTGAAAAATCAGCTAATATTATATATTCACAAGAATGTGAATAACAGAAATTGATGCACATTGTTGGTGGAGTGTAATAACCACACTTTAAAAACACAATATGGCATGATTTTGTAAAATTAAACATGTATACATCCTTCATTCAAACAATTTAGTTCTAGATATATACCATAGAAATCCTCCAGCAATATGTTCTAGGATACATGTTTAAGACATCTCTAGGAGATATCTGGGTGGGGCATGCTGGCTCACACCTGTAATCCTAGCACTTTGGGAGGCCAAGGCGAGAGGATCCCTTGAGGCCAGGAGTTCGAGACCAGCCTGAGCAAGCATAAGACCCTGTCACTATAAAAAATATAAAAATTAGCTGAGCACAGTGGCTTGTGCCTATAGTCCCAGCTACTTGGGAGGCTGAGGCAGGAGTATCACTTGAGCTCAGGAGTTTGAGGTTGCAATGAACTAAGATGACACCACTGCACTCTAGCCTAGGTGACAGAGATGTTGACTCAAAAAATAAATAAATACATAAATACATAAAAATAATATCTGTGGAATTGTCTATAATACCAAAAAATTGGAAACAACCCAGAATATAGGTCAACTTGAGAATGGATAAATACAATGTGCTAGAGTTATACACTGTGATGCAAAATAGCAGTGAAAATAAATGAGCTTCATCTAGACATAGTGACACAGCTGCATCTTATAAAATGTAATGTAAAAAATGTTGCATCAGAATACATATTTTCTGATGTGATTTAAATAAAGTTAAAACACAAGTAAGCTATGCTATGTACTGTTTGCAACATGTATATATGTTAAAAATATAAAGAAAAGTATGAGAAGGAGAAAAATTCGCAATAATATTTTCAATTGGTCAAGAGATTAGGATCTAGTTAAATTCAGAGTCATTATTAATGTTGTAGTTCCTAACATAGGCACCTATAAAGTATTTATATATATTTAATTCACAATAACTAATAGAGAAACATGAAATGCTGAACAACAGGAACTTATTCTCTTGTAGTGCTTCAGGTTACAAGTCCACAGTCAATGTGTTGGCATGGCCGTCCTCCCTGCAAACCATCTAGGGGATTTCCTTTCCTCTTATAACTTCTGATAGCACCAGGAATTCTCCAGTCTCTACCTCCATTGTCACATGGTCTTATTCCTGTGTGTCTGTTTTCTCTTCTTTTGACACCAATTTTATTACATTAGGGCCTGCCCTAATGATGTCTTCTTAACTTGATTACATCTGTGAGGACCCTATTTCCAAATAATATCACATTCACAGGTACTGGGGGTTAGGAACTTGCACACATTTTGGCGGGATCACAGTTCAACCCACAACAGATGCTATTAATTTTCTGGTAATATGGACACCAAACATAGCAAGAAAAGGTTATAAAACTTTTAATCTTTACTATTAAAGACTATTTAATCTTCACTCTTATAGACCATTATGCCAAGTGGAAAGACTAGCTATTATTATCACCATTCTTTATACTCATAACTCCATTGACATTTAGTTTGATTCATATTTTAGAGTTTCAAAGATTGGTGGGTGAATTATAATCGTATATCTTTTTGCTCGTTGCTTTATAGATTAACAGAAAATAACAATTATTTTCACCCATTTTGATATTTCATTGGTAGTGCTTCTACCATCATGACTTATAGTAGCAACTCAAGAAACCTAACCTCATCATGCCATTAGAGTTTTTCAAAGTACCAATTTCTCTTTTAGATATCTGTATTATCGAATTTCCATTTATAGCTGGTATCCATTAACTGTCTATACCACAGGGATGATATATGTTAAGTGTATTATTTTTCAGCTCCCTTGTCACTAAAGACAGCCAAGTGACACTGTTCTGGATAATGGGGCATAAGAGGAATTCTGTTGAGGGGTTTCTGGGGAGAATTTTATTTTTCTGTTACATAGGCACTGCCTTTTCCTGAATTCCTCCTTCTATCTGTCTTGATGACTGCAACTTCAACATCATCTTTTAACTCTTAAGGAAAGTCCAAGAACTGATGCTTAATGTATGTCAGCACCACCTAACTTTAACACTGGACTGTAGGTTTATGAGAGAAACAAACGCTTATATATTTAAGCCACTGTCGTTGAATTTAAGAAATTGAGTAAAAGGCAGATTTATCCTCCCTGAAGTTCACATAAAAAAATTGAAAAACTTATGTATGCACCAGTCCAAGTGACCTTCTTCAGGCATATGTTTTCTGAGTCCTAGAGGAGACGTAAAAGAATGTATCGCTGCAGATAAATCTATATGAAGTATCACAGAAGCATAACATTGCAACACTTTGATAAATTCTTTCACATCTCATACTGAAAGACATCTTGCTAATATGCATTTTCAGTGACCATTTTTGTGCTATGATTTAGGGCCATGAACTAAATTTCTAAGTATATTACTAATTTTTAAAATGTAATGTAAATTTTCTAAAAAATCAACCAACGTTTCCTATGTAATTTAAAGGATTGCCTTATCTTATATTTCTGTAATGGGTCCTTGAATAAATAAATTTTATTTATTTCCATTTTGTGTCTGTGCATAAATGCTTTTAGAGTTAATCTCTCACCTATCCCGCTTGCCCAAGTCTGAAATGACAATCCAAGTATTAGTATGCCAAGGATTCTGATGCCTTCCTGGACCAAGCAGGTATCTTCTCTCTCCTCAGTTACTCAGAGCCTCCTGGCTGGTTTCTCTGCTTCATCTGCCCTTGCTGTCCTTCAGTTTTTTCTCAACACAGAAGTTAGAGCACTTAGATTAACACATAAATCAGATTATGCCTCTTCTCTGCTAAAATTCTCCAGTAGCTTCCGATTGTAGCCAAAGTCCTACAGTGACCTTCAAAACTCAACATGAAGTTGGGTTCTGTTCTCTCTCTGAGTCGTCTGCCCTTTGCATTCATCATTCTTTTCTGTTTGCACTGGCCTTCCTCCTATGTTGCCAGGCGTGCCCCCACCTCGGGGCCTATACCCATGCTGTGTCCTCTGCTCAAAATTCTCTTTCCACAGGTCTGTGTAAGGTTTGTTGACTTTAAGTATGTATTACTTTTGTTTCCAGAAACACTGAAAAAGACCAATCAAAAGGAAGATTTTTCTTTTAAAAGACACACTTAAGAGAATAGGGATGGAGCCTTATGTATGTATCACATACATAATACTAAAATTTTATTTTCTTGAATATACTAAATCTATGTAGAATGTAACCTCCTTGAGGGTAGGAATTTTGTTCATTTTGTCCATTGGCCCTATTAGTAAGTGTTGCTGTTGTAAATGCTGCTTAAGTAACAAATCTCTCTGGAACTAACAACAAATCTTTCTTTCTTTCTCAGGTTCCATGGGGGCAGTGCCTCACCTAAGGGTCTGGTGGGTCCTGCTAGTTTCTGCTGGGCTGTCTGTATTTTCTCTGACCAGGTGGGGAGATACAGGGAGGGCGTAGCCATTCTCTGGGAAGTGCTTTTTTGTAAAAGCAGGGAACATGGCTAGCATATTTAGTAAAGCTTTTAAAGCTTCTGCTTGGATAAGGCACATACCAGGATCACTCACTACAGTTTGATGAAGTTACATTCCACCTACAGGGATGCATGGCAAGTCTGGGCAGGAACAATTTGCCTACAGAGTAGGAGTGGATAATTGGAAATACTAATACAATCTATCACACTAATATAACTCAAGCAACTAAAACAATATCCGTCACATAAATGTATGTTGAGTGAATATTATTAAAATTGATCAAGATTAGGAAATGTATGTTATATATGTGTAAATATGCTTTTTTGGATTAGGAAAAAAAATCGAAGACTGCTGCTGATCTATAATACTAATACTAGATTGGTCTTCAAATTTGAGTATGAATACCTGTTAGGATATAAGAAAACTTTTCAGTGAGTATGGTGGACATCAGTAGCATCAAAGGAATTGATAATCAAATCCTCAACTTCCCCATGATTCTTTCCTAATATTGTTCTTTCTAGGTAAGTATTTTTAGTCTGCCAACCCTCTTTTCCCAATTGCTCATCTATCACACTTGAAAGCATACTCCCCACCCGTGGAGAATCTTTTCAGCCCAAGCTCCCAAAATCTCCAGGGCACCAGCCAAAGGAATGTGTTTCCCAGTGAAAGCGAAGCAAAGAGCTTCACGGACTCTCTGTGTAATGTCCTTGTTATCCACTCTGGGCAAGGTTCTTTGCCATTGCCCCTTCTGTTTCATTTTCCCCCTTAACTACTTAGTTTAGGATTGTAATTCAAAAGTGAGAAGGTTTTCACATGGATGCGTGTGTGTATGTGAATTAAAATAATACATATTCGAACTTGAAAATAATATGTAGGTGAATTAAAAATAAACTCTGACATTTCTGACAGAAAGCAAAATTGATTTGGCTAATTGACTTGACAATTGACTTTGCCAATTGGATTATATGCTAGACATTTTTCATAAATTCAATTAGCTAAATCTGATATAGCAAAATATAATTAAAACATTAAAGTTTGCAATATGTAATATATAGGAAAACATATCCTTCACTATTTTTTTTTTTTAATTTTTTTTTTTTTGAGACAGGGTCTCACTTTGTTGCCCAAGCTAGAGTGAGTGCCGTGGTGTCAGCCTAGCTCACAGCAACCTCAAACTCCTGAGCTCAAGGGATCCTCCTGTCTCAGCCTCCCAAGTAGTTGGGACTACAGGCATGCACCACCATGCCCGGCTAATTTTTTCTATATATATTTTTTAGCTGTCCATATGATTTCTTTCTATTTTTAGTAGAGATGGGGTCTCGCTCTTGCTCAGGCTGGTCTCGAACTCCTGAGCTCAAGCGATCCGCCCACCTCGGCCTCCCATAGTGCTAGGATTACAGGCGTGAGCCACCACGCCCAGCCTCCTTCACTATTTAAATAAGTTTTTATACCAAATTTAAAATGAGTGAGTTTTTCAAATTTCTAATATTTGCTATGCAAGCAGAAATGTTTAATTTGGAATATGAGGACAGAGGTGAAATGAGCTGCCAGTGTAACATGTAGACATTGAAGACATATTATGTCTAATCAATGACTGTATATGTTACAACATATAGTCATATATAAAATATATATATGTGTGTGTATATATTTATATAACTTGCAAAAGGCTAAGAATTTCTAATAAACTTCTAAAATCTCCACACTTGAAACCAAACATGTAGGTTTTGCAATTGATACCTTTCAAGGTTTTATTTTGATGAGCTGATATAAGAGGAGTTCTCCCAGCTACTGCAAAATAAGCACAGGAAACGCAACATAATGATAAGTATCTAAATGACATAATGGTTATTCTTTTGCACCTAAATTATGTAGTCACTAGTCATTCATAGAGTCTGCATTCACACATGGTAAACCACAAATGAGGATGTGGAAGGGTTTGTTTTGAGGGTGTAAAATAAATCATTTCAGGGCTGTAATGATTGAATTGCTGGGCTCAGCACCACCTGCTTGAGTTATCAGAGCAGACGAGGTGAAGGCACGGTCAAACACAATCAACCTTCTGAAAATTAAATATCTAAGAAAGAATTACTGGCTGTAAAGAAGTCTGAACTGTATATATATTGTAAAGTTGATTGGCTTAGACTAGTGGAACCCCTGTCAGATATTATCTGGGTTAGTATACAAACTGTGGTGTGAATGAGTCCATGGATAGGATTAACTATAGTTGAATTTGAAGAAAAATAATGATTAGTTTAATCACTCATTAATTTATTCACATATTTAACTTTTATTTAATGATAATTTGCTAGATAACCAACACCATTCCAAATGCTGAGGACACACCAGTAAATAACATACTTTTATCTCATTCATTATGCTTATATACTATGGATATAAATGAATTAATCTCTTCTAGCTACTTTACATTAGTATTTCTAATTTTAGCTATGTGTTTTAAAAAATCATAATTTTATTTTCGCTTATATCCATCATTCATAATATCATTTTCTTAGCTTTTGTATCAACAACATCCATTTTAAACTGTTCAGAAGGAAATTTTTATTTATATAAGTAGCCTTAATAAAGGTTTGAAGAAAGCAACCTATATGATCAATGTACTCAGAAATAATAAATAAAGAATATAATTTTAAAAGTACTTCTCTGAATTCATAAAATTTGGAAAGCTACAATTTTAATGCACATGGATAGGCATAATTCTTACATTCACTTGCACAATACTTTTCTTGAAAGAAAAAAATAATTGAAGGAGACCTCAAGTAAAAATGTCATATTGGAGTTTTTGATTTGCTCCTAATTTGCTCTTAAATAATCTGTGATTTCCGTTTGCCTTTCATTACTCTTTTGAGCCTTTCGGACTATATGAAGTTGTTATAGAAAATTCTAAAATAAATAAAATTTGGGGTTTGATGCTGTTTATTACTATTTTAGTGCTCTTTGCATCTCCTAATAAGATATTTTCTAGTGAGAAGCCAGCATAGTGTTATTATAAAAGAAAGATTTTAGACAAATAAAATTTAAGAGTTTATTTTAGCAAAGAACAATGCATGAATCTGGCAGTACTCAGAACCAGAAGAGGTTTGGAGAGCTCTGCCCAGCAGCATAAGCAAGGAGCTTTTATAGGCCAAACACAGAAGCAAAGTAGCGAAATCACCTGATTGTCTACAGCTGGGCATTTGCCTTAATTGGGCATGATGCAATCAATTGGCTGCCTACAATTGGCTGAAGCTCAGCTGTTAGGGATTGGCTGAAACCTGGCTATTTGTTACAAAAAGCATACTCCTAAGTTAGATTTTCATGAGTTTACATACCAAGTTAAGTTGTAGGGTGTTTTGCTGTTGTTGTTTTGATTTAGTTTTTTTCCTCTTCAGGAACTGAAAGTATAGAGAGAGTCTCAGGCTAATGGCCTCTTGTTTATTTAATTTAACAAGAAGAAATAGAAATATTGCAACTTGGGTGTTGGGGCCTACTGGGTTTGAATCTTGAGTCTGCCACTTACTAATTGCACATCTTGATACTTACATGTCTGAGGAAAGGGTCGGGAGCTGAGATTGTTGTTGAGAAAGCAGTTTGAGAGGATGCCGCCCTGTTCCTGTCAGCCTCCCACGGCTGCTGGGCTCCTTTGAGAAGTCCAGAGATACCAGGAAAATTTGGGGCACCAAGACAAATTTGAATTTTTAATAATAATTTTTATTTTGATAACTAAACCTCTTTTCTCTTTCTTTCTTTTTTTTTTTAGCACGGTGTTGAGAGCTTTAAAGGAAAAAAAAAAAAGATAAGCTTTTCTAGATTTTCTAGGAAGTGGTGTGTATCTCTTCTCTTTATTCCCACCACACAACCTCACTGAGTTCTACTTAGCAGGTATCTCAGGAAAAGTTTACAATGCATTAAGAAAAAGTGAAAGTTTTTCTCTGAAGGTGAGGTTTTCCAGACCAGCTCATTTACTTTGTGGCAAAGATTACCATCACACGTCCAGGGCTTTGTTTGCCTGGAGTCAATTCCTGTGGTTCCTGTAGTTGGAAGGCAATCAGAAGAAGTGGGAAAGACAGATGTTGGTTGGGAGTTACCATTATTCAGCAGCAGCAGCAGCAGCAGCAGCAGCTTCATGTGTTTGAAATCACATTGTGGTTTTTTCAGTTTGATTTTTATTTTCTGTTTGGCCTAAATACTGGCCACTCTTGTGAAGCTAAAGGTAATAAAAAGCGGCGTTCCTTAACATCACATTGCTTTAATACCTCATTGTTATAATTAATGCCAGCCAACAACTCTTTCAAAAGAAGCAACATATTGTAATGGTACTCAGAAAAAGTTCCCAGTCCAAGGTCCCTTGCAGATTTTAAAGAAGACCATCCTTAGAGTTTCACTGGCTTTAAAGGAAGGTACAGCCTACCCTTCTGAAGCAGTTATAGGGAATTCTTAATAGTCATGCCAGTGAAAGCCTGATATATCCCACATGAACGTGATACACAGATAAACCCCAGTTTCTAAATCCTTTTTTACCAGCAAGTTTCCCTTATCAAAAGAATTAATTCCAACTCTAATAGCATATCATTTTTGAAGTTGGAGTAAGGTCCACATCCAGGCTTTACTCTCTAGTAGCTGTGTAACCTTGAACATATCATCTAATCTCACTGTCTTGTTTTCTGATCTGTAAATTTGTAATTGTCAAGAGTTGTGAAGGAGCTGATATTTTACCCTAATGGCAAGCAAAAGCATCAACATGCCTCGTTTTCACAGATGCTGGCAGAAGACACAAGACTAGTGGGTCTGAGAAAAAAGACATTTTATTACTCACAGCAATACCAATAGGCAGAAGATCATCATTTTCTTGTGCCAGTTCCCCTAGCCTCAATTGCCACAGAGCAATTAGGAATTTTGAGAATCCTGAGGTAGAAGGGACTTTTGTTTTGACATTTACTTAATCATCTAGTATTATTTTTTTAAGAACAGTGCTTCATGCCCATTCTCACTTTTCGCTTTTATCTCTAAATACAGAGATTGTCTTGTTCAGTATTTTCATATTCTTTTGCCAGAGTTGGTCAGGGAATTTGCCTATTTTTTCAAAGGGGGGAAAGGTTCAGAGGGTCTAAATATTTCTTTTTTTTTTTTTTTTTTTGAGACAGAGTCTCATTTTGTTGCCCAGGCTAGAGTGAGTGCCGTGGCGTCAGCTTAGCTCACAGCAATTTCAGACTCCTCGGCTTAACTGATCCTCCTGCCTCAGCCTCCCGAGTAGCTGGGACTACAGGCATGCGCCACCATGCCCGGCTAATTTTTCTATATATATTTTTAGTTGTCCATATAATTTCTTTCTATTTTTAGTAGAGACGGGGGTCTCGCTCTTGCTCAGGCTGGTCTCGAACTCCTGACCTTGAGCGATCCACCCGCCTCGGCCTCCCAGAGTGCTAGGATTACAGGCGTGAGCCACCGCGCCCGGCCGATAGTCTCATATTCTTGTTAAAATATGAAGATCCACCGTAGATAGAGGACCTTTAAAAGAAACTTACCAATGCCGAGGACCTTGCTCTCTGTTCTCGTCCATTCCATTAACATGTTGCATTCCAGTATTTTGTCAGCTTTTGAAGTTTATGTAGAATTCCATTTTAACAAATACCATTGTAACGTCCAGTTCTCCAATAGGGAATATTTTCATGTTCTCAAACACATGTGTAATATATGTGTACACATGCGCAAATACATATACATATACATACACCACAGATTCTTTATCCATTCACCTATCAACAGACACTTAGGTAGTTTCCATGTCTTGGCTATTGTGAGTAACGCTGCAATGAACATGGGAATGCACATATCTCTTCAAACTGCTGATTTTGTTTCCTTCAAATACATACTCAGACATGGGATTGCCGGATCATATATGGTAGTTCTATTTTTAATTTTCTTGAGGAGCCTCCATACTGTTTTCCACAATAGCAGTACTAATTCACATTCCCACCAACAGTATGCAAGGGTTCCCTTCTCTTTACATCATTGCCAACATTTGTTTATCTCTTATCATGTATCTGTAGGTCATTTGTATGTCTTCTTCAGAGAAATATCTATTCCATTCTTTTCTCCATTTTTAATTGGATTATTTGTATTTTTTGCTATTGAGTTGTATGAGTTTCTTGTGTGTTTTAGATATTAACCCATTATCAGATATATGGTTTGCAAATATTTTATTTTATAGGTTGCCTTTTCATTTTGTTGATTGTTTGCTGTGCAAATGATTCTTACTTTGATGTAGTCCCACTTATTCATTCATATTCATGACCCCTCCTATAGCTTGTTAAATATGTATATTTGGCCACCCTGCTCAGAATAAACTCCTCTTTCCAATCCTTTCCTTTGAAGTAGATGCTCTTGGCATCTGCCCAAGGCTATGCTTCCCAGCCTGTCAGAATGGCCACACTGCAGGCTGCAACCTTTTATGAGAAACAAAGCTCTCCTTTCCAAATTTATTAACCCCGTCATTCTTCAGTTGACACCACTATCTAATTAAAAAATATTTTCATCACTTGAAAAAGAAACAACATATCCAACAGTAGTCAGTCCCCAATCTCCATACTCCAGCTCCTGGCACCCACTAATCCACCTCCTGCCTCTATGGATTTGCTGATTCTGGACGTTTCATATAAATAGAATCATAAGAGGTGATCTTTTGCATCTGGCTTCTTTTACTTAGTATAATGTATCATTACTTCATTCCTTGTATGGCTGAATGATATTTCATTGTATGAATATAACACATTTTGTTTATCCATTTATCAGTTAATAGATATTTGAGTTGTTTCCACTTTTATGAATATTCATATACAAACTTTTGTTTGGATTTATGTTTTCAATTCTCTTGGATATATAACTAAGAGTTGAAGTCTTGGGTCATGTGGAAACTCTACGTTTAAATTTTCAAGGAATTGACAAACTGTTTTCTCAAAGGGCTGTACATATTATGTTCCTATCCAGCAACATGGTTCCATCTTCTCCACATTCTTGCCAACACCTGTTATTTTCCATTTTTTTAATGATAGCTATCTAATTACATTTTTACACTTATTACTTCCAAAAAAGAACTGCTAAAACTTAGGTATGGGAGAAAAGAAGTCCAAGATGACTTGAATGTCATAAGTGACCGGGAGAAAGAGAGGTGGTGTCATTACTGAAAGCGGAGCAGCAAGTCCAGATGATTTGGAGAAGAGGAAAATAATTGTTAGACTGTGGAAGACATCTCATCATTGGTAATAGCAGGATGAGAGATTAGAAATATAATTAGAGTTTATGATGAGTGATTTTCAAACGTAGTAAAATTAAAGCATAGAATCTGGAGCCACTTGGTCTGGGTTCATACCCAGCGTCCTCCAACATTTACTACCTGTAGGACCTCCAGCGTCTGATATAACCTCTTTGGTCTTCACCTTCTCTGTTGTAAAACAAATATTACAATAACTGTGTGTGCCTCAAAAGTTGTTGTGAGAATTAAATAAGTTAATACATTCCATGTGAAGTGCTTAGGAATATGTCTCTCACATAAATATTAGCTATTATTAAACTGATCATATAATTTATTGTCTAAAGCAGAGTACTTTCACTATCAAGAGTGTCCTGGTTTGGATAATAAGTAAGTATTGTCTCAGCCAAACTGAGATGCATAATCTCCCTCTCTATTTTTATTATGAGCCTTTGCGGCTTCCACTGAGCCCTGAAACAACCTTGGCAAAGTGCCAAGAATGGTTGCCTGAGTAATACTTTGTTGCCCCTCTTGCTTCAGCTAAAACTTTGAAACAGTTAAAGAAAATTACTGAAGTGGTGACATTTTGCTCATTTATTAGGTAATTAAACAAAAATGCTATAATAATAAAAATGATCACAATTAGAAATTATTTGTCTTAAATTTTAGTTCTGTAATTTACTATGTCTATGTTTTGATAAATTTGTCCCTCAGACTCAGTTTCTTCATCTGTAAAATGGTGATGATACATAAGTTTTTTGTAACTGTTGTAAGGATTAAATGAGATAGCATATGCAAAAGATCATTTAAAACTTAAAGACCCTATAGAAAATGTAGGTAGTTATTATAATAAACTGGATGTCATTTTTATTAACAAAAGAGTAGTACAAATTACTTTATATCTTTCATCTATAATTCATAAATAACTTTTCTAGAATATAGAAGTAAGTTTATCAAACACAGTGAACAAGGTAGCGTGGCTACTATAAAAAAAACAGAAAACAGTAAGTGTTTCACTAAATAATTAAATTACCATGTGATTCAGCAATTCCACGTCTGGGTATATACTCAAAAGAATTGAAAGAGATACGTGCACACCCATGTTCATAGCTGTATTATTCTCAGCTAAAAGGTGGAAGAAACCCAAGTGCCCTTTGATGGATAAGTGGAGGAGAAAAATTTGTTATATATACACACACAATGGAATATTGTTTAGCCTTAAAAAGGAAGCAAATCATGACACATGCTACCACAAGGGTGAACCTTGAGGAAACTAAGCTAAGTAAAATAAGTCTGTCACAAAAAGACAAATATTGTATGATTGCACTTATTATAAGATATCAAAAGTAGTCAAATTCATAGACACAGAGGGAGAATGGCTGTTGCCAGGGACTGGGGCGGGTTGGGGGTGGGGCTCATGGAAATGGGGAATTATTGTTTAATAGGTACAAAGTTTCAGATTCACAAAATGTAAAGAGTTCTAGAGATGGATGATGATGATACAAATAATACGAATGTATTAACACCACCGCACTATACATGTAATCGTTAAGATGGTAAATTTTATGTTGTATATATTTTACTATAATATTTTAAAGTGGGGAAAAAACTGAATGAGAAATTAAAATCTTTATGCTTCTTTCCAACTCTATTATTTCTATGCTCAATTATAGAACCAAAATAAATGGTTAATTTTCTAAAATGTTGACTGTTTGCTGGATAGTTTGAATCAGGAAAGGCTGAGACTGGGAACTGCTCCAGACCAGATGGGCAGTGCCGTGCTGGCCGTGTGTAGGCTAAGTTACAGGCAGGAAGCTGGTCTGTATATAAAAGATACATGTAGTTATTGTGAGAGCAAAGGGGAAACTAAATCAATGTTGAAGACCGGCTAAGACTAGATGGTGATATAACAGGCCATATTATAAACAAATGAAGTGGGATCCATGTCCAGATGCCCAGTGGGATCAGGGATCAGTGTCAGGATAAGTAAGTTTGGGAATTGGTTTTAAATCCCAGTTCCACTACCCACTAATTATATGACCCTAACCATGTCACTTAACCATTTTGTGTCTCCATTTCCTAATACATAAAATAGAGGTATATAATGTTATCTACCCAAAGAATTGTTACAAGTTTTAAATAAGATTGTATGTATAGCATAGTTAGGTACCTGACCTAAAGTAAGTGCCCAACATATGATAGCTATTAAGCTATTATCAGCTATAATTTTGGATAGCCAAGTGTAATAACTCTAAATTATAATTAATGATTAAACTATCCATCGATAATATCCATACTTATCCATCAATGATAGGAAAACAGACAGGGAACAAAGTTTCGATTGGGAGTTTAAAGAAAGTATAACAAGATCCAGATTAGAAAGTGAAATCTACATTGATATTAATTAATCTTCCTATTATATACAGAGAAACAAAAATGGGAGTTCTGTGGTGTAGGAAGAAATGGTTTTTGGAGCATAGTTATTCTAGAAAGGGCGAGCCTAGAGAGAGCATCAGTGAATAGAGGTGGCTTTGGAAACCTAGGGGTCATCTTAGAGAATCTGTACTCCTGCGAGTGGGCATGGAAATAGGGGATGGGAGCAGATGGGTAAAATAAACAGCACCTGAGAAAGAAGAAAGTAAGCAGAAAGCACCTGGGAAAAAGTTCGCTGACATTGCCATTTTTCCCACAGTTCTGGTGGAGACCTAGAAATGATTTTGCTAGATGCTTAAGTTGCAGAAGCCTGACCCCAATATGAACAAGCTCTTTGTGACCAACCTAGATATGACAATGTCAGAGAAATCTGTAGTCCTGGCAGCTGATTCACTATGATAATCATACTGAAAGCCATGTGAGTCAGAATCTGATGGCATAGTTGGGCCTATTTTATTTCAGATTCTTTTGAAAGAAAAATGGTAAATCCGTTATAGAATTTCTTCTATAGAAATAGAAGGCAGAAAATGGGTAAATGAGTGATTTGTAACTATTAAGTTACAAATAAAAATTACAATAAAATTTTCTTTCTTTTTGTGGTGTTGTTACATTCGTTACATTAACTAGAGATGGGTTTATCCTCTTTTTTTAAAGTCTCTAAATTTCTGGCATTCAGTAGATTTTCAACTAATAATTGACATGTGTTCTTAAAATGCTTGTCCCGAAGATGAGATGTAGACTAAACAGAATCAGACTGGAATCACTAGTTTGGCTTAGCTGAATTGAAAACTTAGGTTTTTGGAAAATCATCCTGAGAATAACGAAATAGTATAATATCTATTGTCATTCACTTCTGGTTCTTAATTTGAGTTTGAGTTGGGGAGAGCATCCGACTAGCCATTCAGAACTTTTTGGAAACAGTAAATTTGTGTCACTAGGAAATACATAGAACAGACTATTCCTCCCACTGAGGGATTTAGACAGCAAGGATTTTTAAAGTTGAAGCCAAACAAAATAGTAAACTTAAAGTTTTGTTTTTCATGATCCTCAACCTTCCATTTTTCTCTCCTCTACATAAATTCTTTTCTGCTTGTATCTCTCAGATCAAGGAGAAACTGCATTTAATCAATCTAATTAGAAACTGGCTGTATTTGTCTCACCTTGCCTCCTTTCCCTTTTGTGGGAGATACACACACACACACAAACACACACATATTTTTTACAAAAGGACCCATGATGAATAAACTAAAGCAATCATCCCTAACTAGTTTTATTCAGCATAATATTCACTGCTCTGAGAGCTCTGGATAGATATTATTAAAATATTACATTGTTTTTCATTCATTATCTTATTATAACATAAGTAACAATTGCCTCTTCTAAAATACAAAAATTATTTGTCATTATTCAGTGACCAAACTCTTGAGAAGCTAATGTGTAGTTTATCTATCTTTAAATGCAAATTTTATAGGAGCAGATTTTACTGGTTTGTCCTTGTAACAGAATCAAAGCAAACGAACTCATTTTAGTTATTAAGCATCATGTTAAACAAACACAAAATACATGACACATGTTTAACATTTCTTACAGTAAGAGTTATAAGAATTTTTTAGTTTAATTTTTAACAGATGAAACAGATTTTAACATTAATGAAACAGATTAATTATGCTTACAAAGTCAAATAAATCTTGTATGATTTATAAGTATACCTGCCATCCATCAACATTAGAATTTGATTGTATGTGCTTGTGTGTATGGTTGTTGGCATATTTTATTGACTATAGCAATTATTTAAAAATCATTCTCAGTCAGTTAAACCTTGGAGAAAAGCAAGTAGTCATTTCACATGGGGAAAAAACGGAAGATAATCCTCTGGGGTTCTCAAGAAATGTTAACAACTTTTCTCGTCATCATCTTTATGAGGAAGGGGGTGTTGATAAGGGTCCCCCGTGTTTGAAAGTATGAGAAGAAGAAAGTAATGTATCTGATATGGTTTGTGACTCCACACAAGTGAGTACATACCTAGAGTGTCCATGATTTTTTTGTTTCTGCTGTACTGCATAAGCCCAAGGGAAGCCCTGCTCTTCAAAAATGTTTAGATATCATAGAAAATTCTACGTTGCTCATATAATAGCTGTTTTTACTGAAAGACTGAGACTTATTTAAAGTAATGCAAACTAGGAGTGGTGGCACATGCCTGCAGTTGGTTGAGCCCAGGAGTTCAAGGCTGAAGTGAGCTGCGTTTGGGCCACCGTACTTCAATCTGGGCAATAAAGCGAGACCCTCATCTCTAAAATGAATAAATAAATAAAATAATGCATTATCCTTGATACAAGTAATAGCCGGCGTAAATTAGGGAAGATTCTGGGTATTGGCTCTTAGAAGAGGCCAATATGTTTCCACATCACAATGACCAAAAAACTAAAACACAACAAACAACCATAACGTCAACAAAAAAACAAGGACACATACTAGAACCAAAACCAATACAGTGAAATCCTTCCTAACTGGCCCAATCTAAAGATTCATCAGATTCTTAGTAAAGTCACAGGTGTCGTTTAGGAGGTGACCTTGCCGAGCATCTTTCTCTGATGTTTCACCTCAGTCACGCCCCACCTGTGAGGCAGGACTAGCACGACACCCTTCCCCCGTTACTCTTACTCATCACCTACTACATAGTTCTCTGTCTTCTGAATTCTCCCTTCACAGAACCTTTCATTCCTTCTCAGAGATATTCATCTGAGCCTACAGCATTCCTTCTTGAATCTCACATCTACTAATTTGACTTTGAAGCTGAGCTTTTCTCATGTAGGCTTTGGCACCTTCTGGGAAATGTTTGGCCACATTCAGCTGCAGTCACGCATCCCCTGACAACTGAAATACGTTCTGAGATACGCAGCGTTAGGCAATTTTGTCGTTGTGTGAGCACTAGGGAGTGTACTTACACAAACCTAGGTGGTATAGCCTACTACACACCTAGGGTGTGTGGTATAGCTGATTGCTCCTAAGCTACACACCTGTACAGCATGTTACTGTACTGAATAGTGTCGGCAATTGTACACAAATACAATGGCAAGTATTTGTGTATCTAAGTATATTATAGAAAAGGCACAGTAAAATTACGGTATTATAAGTAGGTATTCTTATGGGACCACCATCGTATGTGAGGCCTTTCATTGAACAAATTACAATTATGAGACACATGACTGTATTTATTAATACATTAATATATTATCAAATTATAATAAAATAGCTTATTAATAGAAGTTTTTAAAATTAATGCTATTTGTGATAGGGAATGAAGCTATCCAGAGACATTATATTGAAATGGTATTATGCCCAGCCATATTTAGGCAGAGGAGTATCAGCGGAAGTTAGCAATAATTACACAGCACAATATATTGCCTAATACATCTGTATATGTGTAACACATCCAAACAGGGACAAACTTTAATAAAGTAGCATTTGGTATTGCTTATCTATTTTACCCACTTGAATACTGGAAATTTAAGTGATTGCTAATGTTTTTATCTATAAGAACATCTAAAAGAATTCTTCATTTTGTATTTCTCTAAAAATAAAATGATTAAAAAAGCATTATGAAATAAACTCTATACACATTGCTTAATAGTTAAATGTAATTCTCACAGTTTCCTTGAGGCTACAATGCATAGTATTGAAACAAAAGTCTTCATCAAACTTGTTTACATATTCTGTGATCATAGAGTCTTTAACTTTCATAGAGATGTAGGAAATATAAAACCAGAAGGGATTCTCTTTCTTCCTATTTGCACTATCTGCAAAATGCTGACATTACTGTTGTCTGTTCTTCCTAAATACGGCTTGGGTTTACACCTCCCTAGTATATATCTCTTTTTCTGTTTCTCTCTCTGGAGTATTAAGAAGGAATTTTATGATCTTGACCTTTTAGAGGAAAAAGAACAACTACCATTTTAACACACACTCAAGAAACTGCATGTTTATGTGAAGTCATTAATTGCCATTTGAACGATGATGGTAATATCTGGAATAGAAACAAAGAGACAAATACAAACACTTGGAACATAGCTTAGTGCAAGTGAAGTCCTATATAGAAAGTATTTATCAAATAAATAAATACGATCAGGCTAGACCCTTTGCAGACTGAGCCATGTAGTTAATTACAGCTTTCCTCTACCTCGAAGGTCTTCTAAGACAGGGAAAGATAAATATTGAGAAGAAAGAGATGCGGGCATGGAAACCTCTGAGAGTGCAAGTCAAGGTGAAATGAATCTTAAAATAAGTTATTTCGGAGGACCAGATGCTACCGGGAGGTTAAGGCCTGAGACTGAGAAAAGATACCTGAACTGGGATTGATAATCAGTAGATCTTTGGGGCCTTCTGGAGAGTGGGTCTATCAGACGGATAGAAGCAGATGCCAGACACCAAGCCATTTACTGAATGAGTTGATGGTGCACAAAGGCAATGAATATGGATTACTTTCCTTAAAGAAAATAAAGAATCTCCTATTAAAGAAAGGAGATTGAAATTTTATCATATTAACAATGTTATCAGATTAAAAAGACCTGAGCACAGTACATGCCACAGGGGAAGTATTTAAGGAAGAAAGATTGGAAATATAAGAGAAAGATTAGGTAATTGCTAGAACCAGGTCCTGATAAATGTAGGAAAGAATGAGACTCACGTAGAAAGTTTCACCTTGGAATTAAAAGGAGGAGCTTGAACCTTTCTGCAACTGGGGGCTTAAAGGAGAAAGAGGTGAAGATAGCAAGGATTGTGATCAAATTAAAAATATGACTTAGAGGGCCAGTGCTGGAGGATCTCCATCTCCCAGAACCACGGCAGGAGAGAGCTCCACAAAGCACAGGGGGTGAGGAGATGGAAAGCTTTGAGTGAGTGAGAAGCATTTTGATTAAATGCTAAAGAGAAAACAACAAGCATATAATTAGAGATGAATATAAATATTACTAAGTAGCTACAGGCACCTAGCTGAGATTGGGCTAAAGAAGATAGTTAGATTTCATCCTAAATGTCACTTACTCAAGTAAGTCCTTATTGATCAAACTCTTAGGAAATGTTTAATTATCCCTGCTGTATGCTCTCATTGTGTCCTGAATTTCTATAATTATTTTTGTTGTATATGTGACTTCCTTGCTATAACGTAAGCTTTTTGGAGGCTCTTTTTTGTTCATTTCTATACACACATTCAAGATCTGGTACACAGAGGATATTCAATAATATTTTGGTTTTAATAAATGCCTTTTATTTTTTAGAAGCACTATGGGATTAGGAAGGATCTACTCCAACCCTGTGGCTTTAATTCTATTAATGGTTGAAGCATCCACCCCAATTCTAGCAAAACCAATTTTGTTTTGTCCAAATTAATAAACCCTTTTTCCTCTTTCTGTCTTACATTTACTCACATGTCCCTCCATCATCTGTCCTGCTCTTTACATCTCATTTGTTTCTTCTTTGCAGACTGTAATTATTCCTCCAACTTGAACATCACAGCACTTCTTCACTGATCCTTTGCAATTATCCTTGAGTGCAATTCTTGATGTTCTTCATGAGCATCCTGTTCTGATTCCTTTCTTACCCCATGTGATTCAAATTGACCCAGAAGCCCAGAGTAAGGCACCCTGCTTGGTTAGCTCTTCTGCATGAACGTTGGGTCTGGCAACAAGGATAAAAAAAATGAGCAAGGAATAAGAAGATTAAATCATTTGGCTTATTAAAGGTCAGGAAAGACCTAATTTGGAATAGAAGAAAGTCTAGAAGATTCAGGAGTCAAAGAGGTATATAAGGTTGGATAGCAAGTCAAATGATATTAAAAGATAAGTGATCTTTTATAAAAATAGACATAGATGGAGGACATGATTGTCCCTTCCTTTGAACATTTATTGAACAACCACTATAGTCCATAAATAAATTAAATTTCAGATCAATGCCGAAGCTTTATGTCTAGATTTGGACTTTTTTACAAGTTTTTAAAAAGAAGATAAATTAAAATTATACAATATTTGCTATTTTTTATAGAAAATCTACTCTATGTCAACTACTATGCTTGTGTCTTTCTTATCTATGTGCAGAAAAATCTATGCAGACTACTTCTTCAAGTCATCCTGTGATCCATTTTATTTAATAAGCTCTTGTCTGGTACTTGCTATGTATCAGCAACTCTTCTAAGTGCGTTAGCAAAGTTAACTTATTAAATCTTATGATTTGGCATTTAAATTTATTTTTTTCCTAGTAATTTAAATGAATATCCTAAATAATGACTCTTCTGGAATATATGTGTTAATAATGTGATTTAAAATACACATACAAGAAATAAATATATTTAAGTAGTGAACAAATGCTTCCATGGTGGATATACTGATATTTACCTCTAACAGCAGTCTCTTTGTATCTCTCTTGGCACAAAAAGGACATGTACAAAGAGATTCACCCATTCATTTATTTATGCATACAGGTATAACTTCACTCATTCAATAAACTTTTACTGAGTGTTTGCTATGTAAAAGCAATGTGTTCAGTGATTTAAAAAGATCGGACATTGTGTTCATACTCAAGGAGTTTATAAACTATTGACATCATTAAATATGAAATGTCCAATGTGGAATCAAAAGTTTAGTTTATTATATCTCAAACAAGAAGCAGTACAATTAATCAAAATATGTGCCTAAACTATCAACACAGTTTTGCCATCTTAGTGATAGCTTGCTTATACCAGCAGAGAAGAAGCCTGGAAAGGGAGTGGTGATGAAATCGTGAAAGGCGTTTTCCACAGCTTGTTTTTTTTTTTTTTTTTTTTTTATTTTTTGAGACAGAGTCTCACTCTGTTGCCCAGGCTAGAGTGAGTGCCATGGCGTCAGCCTAGCTCACAGCAACCTCAAATTCCTGAGCTCAAGGGATCCTCCTGTCTCAGCCTCCCGAGTAGCTGGGACTACAGACATGCACCACCATGCTCGGCTAATTTTTTCTATATATATTTTTAGCTGTCTATATAATTTCTTTCTATTTTTAGTAGAGATGGGGTCTCGCTCTTGCTCAGGCTGGTCTCAAACTCCTGAGCTCAAACGATCCGCCCACCTCGGCCTCCCAGAGTGCTAGGATTACAGGCGTGAGCCACCGCGCCCAGCCCCACAGCTTGTTGAAAATTGAATATTTTTCCTTGCAAGAAGTGGTCCAAAGCCTGAAAGAAGTGGTAGTCAGTTAGTGCAAGGTCTGGTGAATATAGTGGATGACAGAGAGTTTCCAAGTCCAGCTTCTGTAGTTTGAGCAGTAATTGTTTGTGCAACATGTGGTATAGTGTTTTCTTGCAAAAGGATTGGCCTGTCTCTGTGGACCAATCTCCACTGCTTCATTGCAAGCATCTTCATCATTTCATCTAATTGGTTGCAGTAGATATCCACTGCAATCGACTGACCAGGTTTCATGAAGCTGTAGTGGATAATACCAGTGCTGGACCACTAAACACACACCAGTAGCTTTTTTTGATGAATATTCATTTTTGGACTATGTTTCAGCACTTCTTTATCCAATCATTGTGCTGAACACTTGCGATTGCCAGAAGGAATCCATTTTTTATCACACAAAACAATATGGTGTAGAAATGGTTCACCTTTATGTCGTGACAGCAAAGAAAGGCAAGCTTCGAGACGATTTCTTTTCTGCTGCTTGTTTAATTCATGTGGAACCCATCTATCCAGCTTCTTTATCTTGCCCATTTATTTCAAATGGTCCAATATTATTGGAATAGTAATGTCAAACCTTGCTGCTTATTCATGTGTAGGTTGAGATGGATTCACTTCCACCACAGCTTTTAGCTCATCATTATCCGCCTTGGTCTCAGGTCACCCATATGGCTCATTTTCAAGACGAAAATCACCAGAATGGAACTTCAAACCATCAACGTACTATGTATTCATTGGCCACATCCTTCCCAAACACTTCAGTGATATTTTGAACTGTCTGCACTGCATTGGTTCCACTATGAAACTCATATTAAAAAATAACATGAATTTTTGACTTATCCATGGAGTCACAAAAATTGCTCTAAAAATTTTTTTTGAAAGATAATCACAAGCCAAAATGTGTATTTCAAAGAATAAGGATGTACTTTCACAGTGTCAAAGTGAAATGTCAGACAAATCAACTTTCAAACTTAATACTAAAGGAAATTGGACATTCCATACTTATCAACTTAAATATAATAGGTATGTTGGGGCAAAGAATTCAGATAAGACAAGAAGACAAATAATGACATACAATACATGGAAGCCTGAAAAGAACAAGCTCCATATAAATATAAAAATAAAGCCCAGGGTGGATTGTGTAAGACTATAGAAAAGGGAGAATTTAAACTGAATATGTGCCTTTTAGGTGATGGAAGTCTTTACTAACATAAACCAAGAGGGTATAGAAATATGGATGGACTTCAGGTGGATCAAGCTTTACCTGGGCAAAGTGATATGTTAACAATTGTTAGGAAAAAGTCATTTGCTAAACTGTCGATAAAATGCAGCCTCTCCAGTAAAAGTAAATTTTGTCTTCTAGTTTCCAGAGGAAAATAGTCTACCAGTCCTACATTTTTTGTTTGTTTTACTGTTTCTGAACTTTGATTGCTGTAAGAACTAGAAATATCTTTCATCTCCAGCTGGCAATAAACTACATCCCGTTTTCCAAGTTGGATTGCTATAATCCTTCTTAATGAGTCTACCATAGCTTACCTTCCCGAGCCTCCAACTGCATCAGAAAATAATCCTCAGCCAAAGGAGCAGTAGAACACCATGGTCTCTTCATCCTAATGCGATGCTTTTTTTTCAATTGTTGCTACTTGATTTCTGTTTCGAGAAAGATGTGTTTTGAAACACTACATAAAAGATGAACCTTAAGCAGGATTCAGACTACAATATAGCTGTATAGTGCTGTGTTGTTGTTCCCCTTCCTCAAAATAAAGTGTTTCTTTACTATACCTGTCTGCTATACTCTTGCAGCAGCCAGGGACGCTTGGTCTCATACATGCTGAGAAGAAAAAAATAAAAAAATAAAAGATGAACCTTGAAAGCCCCTGAACCTTGTCTTCTCTCTACTTTATGAGAATAAAAACACTAACTCTGTTCTTAGAGAAGGACAAATGGAAGGTCCCAAAATATTGGCCTGATATAATCAGGAAACAGCAATCATATTTTTACAGATGACATCATATAATGTCTTCTCAGACTAAAGGAATATTTTTTGGCCTCAAATATTAAAACTAGTAATAAATGAATTATTGAATGAGGAAGTGGTAAATAATTAGGTGGGTTGCAAGTTCTGAAATTGCATAACATCTGTTCTTATGACAATAACGTATGAATGAAAACTTTCTTCTCTCCTTTCAGGAATGTTGTTAATCTTGCATTCCATACAAGCAAGTCTGGTATTAATAACATTCCAAAATAGACTGAAAATGTCATCTTAACAAACATCTCATGAAAATCTAGTTAAAATAGATAATCATAGCCTAACCTTAAGAAAAACAAAACAGTGTTTGTATTTATCATAATTGAGTGAATATTTCCATGTAATGATAGAAGAAATGCATTCACACATTCACTGTGTGTAATTATAATTTTTCCTTATTCAGACATTCAATGTAAATGACTGATGTCAAATTATACCATTTGTAGCACTTGTAGAAGCTAAACAGTAGAGAGAGAGGAGGTCAGAAATTGTAGATAAAAACTGGCTATAGATGTAGATGTGGAATTTTGTCTTGGAGCAGTACAATGTGTGGTTTCTGATTTTTCAAGGATTTCTATTTATTTTTCTTCCATATCAAGACCGAATTTATGTAGAAACTGTGGGTGTTCATGGTGTTTTGACACAATAAAAATCAAGTTATTAAAGGAGTGTTTTTACAATTTTACACATTAGACCAAATGTAGAAGATAAAATATTCCAAAGCTCACCTCAGCAATGTTACAGATTCCTGCAGTCTGACTCTTTAAACCAAGCTTGGCAAAGCTCAAGTTATTTACTAAAATAAAGCAAAACAAAACAAGAAAACAAAACACACCAAATCAGCCTGAATTTCACAGGAAATTCACAGGACCAAAATGACACTAATTGAAATTTAAAGTGGTGCCTGAGTGGTCAATTGGCAAGGAAACTTCCAGTGCACAAAAAAGGACAGTTTTAGTTCACACCCTTCATAGCTTTTGAAATTTCAAACATACTCATACAGATACAGCATGGTAGCTGTACCCAAACTGAATAGGCACATCTTGAATATTTTAAATCAATATTTAAAACAATGTCAAATGTTTTTAATGAGAGATAATTCCCCTAACGTTCTCCGTGTTGGTTATATTTTGTGTGTGTGTTAAATTTGATCAGCTAATTTTCTTCAGATTTATTATCACCAGTTACATAGTATCCCATCAAATATATAAGATTCAGGCCAAGTGAATTTTTTAAGGCTACATAGTTACTAATAAATAGAATATATTAGGTCTCATTCTCATATCCATCCATTGGGTGAAAATGGTGGATGAGAGGAGACTTTAAAAAGGCAGAAAGAAAGGAAGGAAGGGAGGGGAGGAGGGAAGGAAGGAGGAAAGGAAGAAGGGGGGAAGAAAGAAAGAAAGAAAAACAGGATTAATACATTAATCCATGCATTAAAAGTCCTGGTAATGATTTGCCAAGGACCATATATGTGGTAAAGCAGTAAACCAAGGGTAGAATCACGATTCGGGAAGAATATCACATTTTTATTCAACATTTACAATATTTTGGTGACTGTCAACTGAGCTCCTTTTTTATGTTTGGTAATTCTTTACCTTATAAATCTTGGTGAAAGATTATTTCCACTGAAAATTCTGGCATTCCCAGCTAGCATATACCCATGTGACTTAGGATCCATGAATCAGAAACACCCAATGTAAGCTTAATTTTGGACCATGGATCTCTCTTTCTGTCTCTGTCTCTCTCTGTCTTTCTAGTGGCTGCAGTAGCAACTTCTGTAAGACCAAATTCCCCCCATACAGGAGGTTTTGTAATTTATTTTTCAGTTGGGAACTCACATTCCTTGGATCTTTGTGGGAATTCTTTGAGGCCTGGGTAAAGGATGTGTTCCTTTGAGAGGTTACAACACAGTCTGTTTCCACAGGCACAACCTTGGTAATAATAAAGTGAGAACTGCCAAGAAATCAGTTGAACTAATCTGTTAAATAGTGCCTTAAATAGGCTTGTATTTAAAGAGCCATTAGCATGTCTTTTTGGCATATGTCCTGCTGGTCAGTGATCCTTATTAAAAGTTTGGGATTAGGCTTGTTTAATAGTACTTCAGAGGTAGGAATGAAAAATATTAGGCAACAGGGAACTATGGTTGCCAATATGTACTTTCTGATATTTAATGTCATTTATTGCTTAGCTGAAGTCTTTTCTATATTTGTTAGTTACATTTATAGAATTTTTTTCCTTCAGAGTGACTTTTCAAATTCAATCAAATGTAAATTCTAATTGATGGTATTTCCACATCTATTATGTATCATAAAACAAATTCATGTTTCATCCCCTTTTGAGAAACACATTTTTTGTACTTATCTTTTCGTGAACGAATGTGAGAATTTATTTTGAGTATTTTACTTATGACTGGAATTGCTAGATCATGTGGTTTCTTATTGCAAAAGTTTTCTAAAATGTTTGTTGTACCAGTTTATATTCCGAGCAGTGTATGGTATCTAGGTCATGCCACATCTTTATCAACATTTAGACTTTTCAGCCTTTTACATTTTAGCCATTGTGATTTTAATTTGCATTTCCTTGATGAAGATGAACACTCTTAATATGTTGATTGGCCTCTTGGATAACTTCATTTACAAAGTGCTTGTTCCTTTATTTGCCTATTTTTAATTGGGCTATCTGCATTTTTTTATTTGGGGGGAGCCCTTTATGTACTGGATACTAGTTCTCTGTTGATTATATTTACTATACAAAACTTTTATTTTGTGGCTTGATGTTGATTAAACAAAATTTTCTAATTTTATTTTAGTAAATTGCTTGGTATAACTGCTGAGGTTAGAGTTTTTGCGATCTTAGTTAAGAAATCTGTGCCTACTTGTGAAATATTGAATATATTCTCCCAGAATCTACCAACAATTGATTTTGTGTAGGGTGCAGAGAAGAGTTGACAATTCATTTTTTTCCACATATATATCCAGTTAACTCAGGACCATTTTTTGGAAAAGAAAAAAACCCAACATGTCTATACTGCTCTTCAGCGCCACCTTTATCTTAAATCAAATATTGTTTTATGTGTTCTGTCCTTTCTGCTCTATTCTATTCATACATTTGTGCCAATACCACAATGTACTAATTTTTCAATTATTGTAATAAATCCTGTATTGGTAAGAACTCCAATTGTGTTCTATAAGATTGTCTTTGAATTTGAATATACATTTTAGAATCACCTTCTCAATTTTTGACAAAACAACTTGCCAGAATTTTGATGGGGATTGTATTGGATCTATAGATCAATTTTGGCAGAATTCACATCTACATAATATTGAGCCTTCTAATAATTAGCATATTAAATCTTGATTTTTTGGTTCTTTTTAAGTTCTCTCAATAATGTTATAGAGATTTTTGTACAGAAGTTTTACACATCTTTTGTTAGAATTATTTCTGTTATTTGTTGTTTTCCGAAGCTGTAAATAAAATATATTTGTAAATTCTTGTTTTCCAAATGGTTGCTCTCAATATATAGAAATAATTGACTTAATTATCTATTAAGATATTCATACATTTTTGTTTATTCATTAATATGATAAAGTGGTTGATTTTTATATCAAGCTAACATTACATCATTAGAATATACTATACATTTTTGTAATGTATTATAATTTTATACAGTACTGGATTTTGTTTGCTAACATTTTGTTTAGAATTTTTATGTCTATAATCATGAGAGAGATGAATTATTCATTGTTGCAATATTTATGTAAAGTTTAATACTAATGCAACATTGACTTATTAAAATTAGTTGGAAAGTGTTTCTTTTTTCTTCTTCCTTTTACTTCCTAGGAGATTTGGGGTAAGCTATGTTAATATATTACTTTAATGTTTGAAAATTTTACCATTGACACTATCTGGGCCTGGAGATTTTTGTTGGGATAGTTTTTAATTAGGATTCTATTGCTTTGTTGGATTTAATAGATACTCTATTTTTACACATGTCAGTTATGATAAATCTTATATTTTCTAGACAATTGTCAATTTTATATAGATTTTCAGAATCATTTTCTAAAAAATGTTTATAATATTCTCTTATTATCTATTTAATGCTAACAGGATTTGCAATGATGCCACTTTCTCATTTAATTTATTGATTATTTATGTCTTTGTCTTGCCAGGGGTTTATAAAATGTATTAATCTTAGGTGCTATAGTTTGGTTGTTTGTTCCCTCCAAACCTCAGATTGAAATTTGATCCCAATGTTAGTGATGGGGGCCTAATGCGAGGAGTTTGAGTCATGAGGGTAGACCCCTCATGGATAGATTGATTAATGCCCTCCCAGAGGGTAGGTGTAGGAGCGAGTGAGTTCTAACTCTATTAGTTTCTGCAAGAGCTGGCTGTGAAAAGAGCTTGGCACCTCCCTTCTCTTTCTTACTTCCTCTCTTGCTATGTGATCTGCATATGCCAGCTCTGCTTCACTTTCCTCCATGAGTGGAAGTCGTGTGAAGCCCTCATCAGAAGCAGAAGCTGACGCCATGCTTCTTGTACAGGTTGTAGAACTGTGAGCCAAATAAGCCTCTGTTCTGTATAAATCACACAGACTCAGGTATTCCTTTATAGTAACACAAAATAGACTAAGACATTAGGTTAATTAAACACTTGTTAAAGAATTTATTCTGTTTAATTTTAATGCTTTGATATTTATTGCTACTTACTTTATGGTACAGCATATCATCAACTCATATATATATATATATTTATGTATACTCAAAAAGAATATATAATCTTCAATGTGTGGAAGCTATATATATATTTTTAATATATATATAAACAGTTTACCCATATAGTCAAATTGCTATTTAAATGCTATTTTAATATTCAATATCCTTATTGATTTTGTGCCCACTTGATTTATCAGTTACATGAAGAGGTTTTAAGATCTCTAATCCTAACTGTATATTTGCCTATTTCTCCTTTTAGCTCTATTTTTCACATATTCTGAAGCTATGATTAGGTACATGAATATTTAGATTGTTAAATCATAGAAAATTGGTCTTTTCATCATTACGAATTGTCCAATTATGGATAATCATTATATTGAGTTTTCTATAGAAATGTAGCAATTTTCTTTTGGTCAGTGTGCATAGCATATTATTTTCTATCCTTTTATTTTCAATATTTTATAGTTAATTGGTAACTGCTTTGTGAGTCTAATTTAGGGAATATTAAGTACCCAGGGATTACTCTCACCTCCTTGTTTTCTAATATGAGTTTGGTACTTTTAAATAATTGTCTCATTAAAAATAACTTTAAACAATTACAAATATATACTAAAATTTTTAATTAGAAATGATGGCCCTAATAGAAGTCAATAACCATACAACTATAGATAATCATGAAAAGAATATGTGAGGCACATAGAAAAGAATATGCTGAAAAATCCAAATGATATAGGAAAAGAAGCAATTATATTTCAATATTTGGCTAAGGATCTTAAGCAATTTCTTAGATGGGAAATTTAGCAGGTATCTATATGCTTACTCAAATGTTCCAAAATTACTGAATATAATTTCCTTTCTGCAACACATGGGACATTTTCCAAGATTGATCACATCTTAGACCACAAAATGGTCTCAACAAATTCAAAAAAATTGAAATCATACCGTCTATGTTCTCAGATCCCAGCAGAATAAAACTAGAAATAATTCACAAGAGAAACACTCAAGCCTACACAAAGACATAGAAATTAAACAACCTGCTGCTGAATGATTATTGGGTCAAGGATGAACTTAAGATGGAAATAAAAAATCAGGAAAATCAAAAGATTCTTTGAACTGAACAACAAAGGGGACACAATCTATCAAAATCCATGGGAAACACCAAAAGCATTCCTCAGGAGAAAATTCATAGCCTTAAATGCTTACATCAAAAAGACAGAAAGATTACAAATTAACAACCTAATGTCACACCTCAAGGAACTAGATAAGAAAGAACAAACCAAACCCAATGCCAGCGCAAGAAAATAAATAATGAAGGTCAGAGCAGAACTAAATGAAATGGAAAACAAACAAACAAAAAATACAGAAGATCAAGTAAACAAAAAGTTGGTTCTTCGAAAAGATAAATGAAATCGACAGACCTCTTGCTATATTAATCATCAAAATACCATGATACAACACAGACCTAGAAAAAAAAAATTCTACACTTCTTTTGGAAACAGAAAAGAGCTTAAGTAGCCGAAGCAATCTTAAGCAAAAAGAACAAATCTGGAGGCATCACGTTACCAGACTTCAACTATATTACAAGGCTTTCTTAATCAAAACAGCATGGTATTGGTACAAAAATAGAAGCATAGACTAATGGAACAAAATCAGAGATCCAGATATAAGACCACCTACCTACAGCTAACTGATCACTGACAAAGCAGACAACCAGGTACACTGGTGAATAGAAGCCTTATTCAATAAATGGTACTGGGAAAATTGGATAATCACATGCAGAAGAATGAAACAGGACTCATACTTCTCACCACTCATAGAAATTAATTTAAGATGGATGAAAGACTTAAATGTAAGACATGAAAACATAAAAATTCTAGGGGAAAATGTAGGAAAAAGTCTTCTAGATATCAGCCCAAACAAAGAATTTATGAATAAGACCCCAATGGCGATTACAGCAACAAAAAAATAAATAATTGAGATTTGATTAAAATACAAAGCTTCTGTACAGCGAACGAAAAAATCAACATACAGAATAGAAGAAAATACTCACAAGTCATACATCTGACAAAAGGCTAATAACCAGAATCTACAAAGAACTCAAGCAAATTAGCAAGAAAAAAACAAAGGACCCCATTAAATAGTGGGCAAAATACATGAACCAAAGCTTTTCAAAAGAAGATAGACAAATGGCCAATAAACATTTGAAAAAAATACTCTACATCACTAATCATCAGGGAAATGCAAACTAAAACCACAATGAGATAACACCTTACCCATGTTAGAATGACTTATATTAATATTTCCAAAAACAAAAGATGCTGGAGTGGATGCAGAGAGAAAGGAACACTTCTACACTGTTGGTGGGACTGCAAATTAGTACAGTCTCCACGCAAAACAGCACAGAGATTCTGCAAAGAGATAAAAGTAGGCCTACCATTTGATCTAGTAATCCCACTTCTTGGTATCTACCAAAAGGGAAGAAGTCTTTTTATTAAAAAGGCATCTTCACTTGAATGTTTATTGCAGAACAATTCACAATTGTAAAGATGTGGCGCATCAATCCAAATGCTCATCAGTTTATGAGTGGATTAATAAAATGTGGTATATGTATACCATGGAATACTACTCAGACATAAAAAGGATGAATTAATGCCTTTTGCAACAGTATGGATGAAAATGGAGACCATTCTTCTAAGTGAAGTATATCAAGAATGAAAAACAAATATCACATGTACTCATTATTAAATTGGAACTAACTGATCAACACGTGTGCACAGAGGGAAGTAAAACTCAGTGGAAAGCAACCACAGGGGAGGGGAGAGAACAGGAGGGGCAAAAACCTTCCTAATGGGTACAATTAACACCATTTGGGTGATGGGCACACCTATAGCTGTGACTCAAGCATTACAAGTGATCCATGTAAACAAAAACATTTGTACCCCCTTAATATTTTTAAATAAAATAAATATATAAAGGAAATGTCAATTGGAGATTGCTTCATTTATTCATTAGTTTGCTTATTTTAAAATATTAATACATGAGGATGTATTGAGGCATTTAGGATAGAGGAAAATATTTAGTTATATAATTAATTATTATTAGTTATTAATTACCTACCTACAGGGATTGCTTTTAATCTTAATAACAGTGGTTTATAGATCTGCTCATGTCAAATAACTATTGTGAACATCTAAATATTAATAATACTTCTCATTGTGTGTCTAGAACATGTCAAACACTTCACAGATACTATTTAGTTGAGTTTTCACAATAAAATTATGTAGATACTTAGATTTTTATCTTACAGTGAGGAAACTAAGCCAATAGATAGCAGTGTCAAAATTCAAACCCAGGTTTCTTTCTCTTAACCTAAAACTGATAAATGTTTCACTTTGTCACATATTCATGCAATGAAGATTAGATTCTAAACTTAAGCATTTAAATTCAGATGTTTAAAGGAACCTTAAAACATGAGCTACTTAAAACATTTCTCCACTTTTGATATTGTAAATCTAGTATTTACTTTTCAGTCCACTGTATTAGTCACTGCCTGAACATAGCACATTCAACCCTTACCATAATACTTAAACAAGCGGGGTTATGTTTTAAATTTTCAATCAATGTGATCATTGTGATGTAGTTAACCAGTAAGATGAGATCTAGTCATTGATGACTCAATACTCTGATGACAGGGTAAACTTTGCCACAAAACTGCTGTTGGGGCAATAGAACCCAGGATATGATGCATATGTACATGAAATGCTGTCAACCAGACTTTTAAGAAAAAAGATTCATAAAATGTAGTCATAGAAGGAACACCCAGGAGTTTCTTTATAAGTTTCTGATGTCATCAAGCTATCCGCTGAAATTACACTCTGCAGTTAGAATAGTAAATCTCACTAACAGATTTCTTATTCACTTGGGTTTACAAAAAAAAAAAAAAAAAAAAATTAAGAATATCTATTATTGGAAAAGTGTTTCATTTTATTTTACACAAATTAGATAAATGTGTTCCCTTTTAAAAGAGCATATTATTTAGGGTAAAATACTAAATTGAAGAAAATAATATTCTAAGGCACTTAATGCCTTGAGATACTTTAAATGGTACCATAAAACAGGTAATTTAATCAACCAGAATCAGTTTGAATAAACTGGCCTAAAAGAAAAGTTCATATGTACTATACAATACACGGGACTATTTTAAATCATTAATTAATATATTAGGCATTATATATTTTATTTTTTCTCTAAACTACCTTAGGTATTCTTTTATTCACATATACTTTTAGTAATGTTATTTATAGAAGCAAAATTAATATTTTATTTAAACATTAATATAGTCTTATATTGCAAAATCATATTTGTCAAACTGTAATTCCACCTTCATTTTCTAAAGCCATATCCAATATGTATCTATGTAGTTACTTTAATAACTTTAAACCCCAATTATTCCACGGCGTTCCATAGAGTTAGCTGTATGCATACCACTCTGGGTTTTTGAAGTGTTAATAGATCAATTTATCATTGTTCTTTTATAAACTTAGCTTCGTGTTTACTACACCTATTTTCCAAATTTTATTAAATATCAAGGTAGGTCCATAAATCATCTGTACCTAATTGCTGAACAAACCCAGATATTGAATACCGATAAAGACTATTAGTCAGCTATGTGTCTTCATCAATTTTGGATATCCATGATAATTTTATGTAAGGAAAATAGAAATTAGAAATTAGCAAAGAATCTACTTTATTGGAGTTGGGAAGCCCTTAGAGGCAAGAAGAGCCTGAGGATCCACCTCTGAGCCTAGCAGGAGCCGGTATCTGGAGAGTCCAGGCAGCCTAATCTGCAAAAGTAAACATAAGAGAAAAGCTAAAATAAAACAAATCAAAAGAGAAGCAAGCAATAAATCAAAACAACCACCACAACAGTAAACACCTATATAAAGACTCTGTGTCCAAAATAACCAACACTTGCTCTCAAATTAGCATCTGCAATAATAGAAATAGAATTTCTTGATGAAAGAATGTCTTATGAGACATAGGATTGAACAGTCTTTTGCGACAGGATCCTTCTTCTCAGACCTATATTACTGGCAAACCACTGAAAGAAAGCCCTTACACTGGGCGGGACCAGAGGCACCAGCCTCATACAGGAGACAAACATGTTTTTTCATACCTGGGAAAACAAAACAAAAGATAGAATTAAAGATAGGAAACAGAGATGCACATCTTGCTCTCCAGACTTAGTATAATCCTTAAGACAATTCTCCAGTTGGGCTTCCCTTAACAGGGGTTGTGCACACCCTCGTAGTCCAAGGAGCACAGAATTGCTTCTGATGCCTTAAGACTCTGCCTTCTTTCAGCTAGCACATTTCTTGCCTTGGCTGACAATAACAGCTATAGATTTGGATTGCTGCCCACAGGAAACCAATAGCCCTGGTATAACAAGACCGGGAAGAAAGATAATTTCTCTTGAACTGCTGACAGATGCAGAAGAAAAGGATTAGTTAAAATATAACAATCTGAAATGACTTTAAGCTTGAAGCTATCTGCTTTTCTGTTCTTAATGTAATACAAGACTTCCATCAACAAATATTTGTTGAGTATATAACTTGTGCTAAGGCATAGATTTTAGGTGCTGAGAGTTTAGCAGTAAACAAAAGAGAAGTAAATCCTTGTATTCATGACACTTAGATTCTGTTGAACTTGCTTTAGGCCTGTTTTACACAGCCTGAAGCTATCTTTATTTATTTATTTATTTATTTATTTATTTTTAGCTTCATTGAGATATATTTCACATACCATACAATTTATCCATGAAAAGTGGTCAATTTAATAATTTTTGGTATATTTGCAGAGTTGTAGGAATCATCGCAATCTAATTGCAGGACATTTTCATCATCTCCAAAAGAAACCTCATACCCATTAGTAGACCCTGCCCGCCGTCCCTCTTCATCCTACTAGTTTAAGGCAACCAGTAATGTAATTTATGTATATATAGATTTGCTGATTCAGGACATTTTATATAAATGGACTCATAAAATATGTGATCTTCTTTCCTTTGACTTATATTTTCAAGATTTATATATATTGTAGCATGAATTAGTATTTTGTTCCTTTTTGAAGCTATCTGCTTGTATAGTTACTAATGTAAAATGAGACTTGTCCTGGTTTATGAACTTTTAGACTATCTCATACTCCACAGAAAATTTCAGTTCTAATTGAGCACAATGCTTTGAATGAGATGGCTTAATTTTAGAACTAGAAAACATTCAGAGAGCATCTAGTCAACTTACAGATAAGTAGATAGATAACTACAAAAACAAAGTGGTTTGCTGAAGGTCTCATAGCAGAGATAGGCCTGGAACTTACCTCCTCACACTCCTGGCTTGACTATTTATCACAGGGCTTAGTTGGTATGGATTTTGATAGTCTTTTATTTATCTTTAGGATTCTGCAAACTCTTTAAATTGAAGAAAATGATTTTAATTCCTTTCAGTTTATAGACTATTGGATTTTCCTATAAGAACAAATTTTTATTTGCTTCTCTTCTGTAACATGAGGAAAGAAACTATGTAAATATAGCAAATAAGATTTTCCTGATCATACCATAATGACCATTTTATATCATTCTTATAAAAATTATTACAAAAATAACTCACCCATTAAATTGTACACCTCATAATTTTCACTAGAACCTTCTCTCTCAATTTAATGGGCCACCCATTGAATAAATTTTAAAAAGGTAGCAGCCAGTAAAATAATATCTATCATCTATATCTATCCGTCCATCTATTTTTCTAGCTTGCCTGAAATCACACAAAATATATAGTTTAAAAATCATATTGAACAGTGCTTGAGATTATACTGTTGGAAAACAAGATTAAAGTTTTTCAATCTTTTCAGAATCTACAAATAAGCTCTTTAGCTTCCAGAGGAATTAAATATAGCAGAGTATAAGTCATCTAAACAGCATCCAACACAGTTTTTTATGAAAGTATTCAGCTTCCACATAAGCCCACATTCCTAAAGTAAAAGATGTATTTGAACAACTTTATATCTGATTACTCAGAAGTATCTAAAGAAATTCCCTGAAATTTTCTTGAACTTTAACCCTAATCTTAAAGTTGTCTTATGGTCCTCATATTTATTTTATATTTTATTTTCCATATGGTTTCTGCTGTGGTGGCATTTTATTTTCATTTAATTTCTTTCAACTGAAACCTCTTCTCCTTTCCCCAAGAACACCAACCGTTAGAATCCTTAGTGTATTTATGTGTTATGTTTAGATTTTCATTCCTCTGATTACTGTAATATAGTGCAGGTATCATGTTCAGAGTTTATATTTCAAAATTACACCTACCTCTCCAGACTGCTGGTAGGTGCCTGCCTCGACATGTGCTCAGAATTATTTATGTGGTATTCATTTGAACTGACTTCCTATTTCACCACTGAAGGTAGAACTTGAGAAGTTTTAGGAATTCCATCTAAACATTTGGCTCCATCTGACATATGTAAAAAGTGCAGGAATCTCTTACCTATATATTGATACAAAGTTGAATCTAGCTATTATTTATGTTGGTTATTTTTCCATATCTAATATACTCTTAAATTCTAACATATATCTTAAGATCTATTTTCATCAGTTCTTCAGGTATATGTTAAGAACAAGAAAAGGTGATGTGGTAGAGAGAGATAAAGAGTAGATTATCTGAGAGAGACTTGAATGCACATTTTTTAAGTTTTATTTTATTTTATTTTATTTTTTAATTTCAGCTTATTATGGGGGTACAAAAGTTCAGGTTATATATATTGCCCATGTCCTGCCCATCCCCCCGAGTCAGAGCTTCAAGCGTGTCCATTCCCCAGACAGTGAACATCGCACTCATCATGTAGTTATACCCCATCTCCTTCCCCATCCCTCATCCCCCCCCCCAAAACAGAACATTCAAGCCCGTCCTTGAACGCACATTTCAAAAGAGTTAATTGTCTTTTAATTGCAGCAAGAATTCCCAATATCTATGACCTCACGGACAGTTTTTCCCTGTCCTTCTTATCAAGGCCTCAAGATCTAGCACAACTTCTCAGGCCTAAGGCGTATGGAGAACAGAAGTGCCTAGGCCAACTGAGCTGTCTGGTGCTGAAAGCTTGGAAGGGCTCTGATTCACGGGAAATATTTATTTTACAACAAAAACCTGTTCCCATTGGGTCCAGCAAAAAGCAACACATAACAATAAAATATATTTTGGTTGGCAAGCTGGGGCTAAATCTGAGATTGTTTGCTTGGATTTTAAAGTTATCTTTTCTGCTTTCTGGAGAGTCACCTCCCTAGTGTCTCCAGGGGTCCAATGTGAATACTTGGACCCCAGCAACATTATTAGTGTTCTCTCTCTATAGTTCCCAAGCCTGAGTCCTTCTTCAGACTTTTTAGAAGTTCCTGAGAGACCCCATAGGTTCTGTGACCTCACAACTAGACATTAAAATTTTATAAATAAATGCATTGGATTTCCATGGTTCTTTTCTTCTTATTTTTTTAACCACAGCAAAATACTTATATTTTATTCTGGTTTCTTTAAATAAATTTTATATTCATATTTTGATCACCTTCAATTTTATAGTACTATATAGGAATATTTATAGTAAAAGGCTTGATATTATAATAAATATTGTAAAAGGCTTGATATTATAATAAATATTTTCTGTAGCAATGACCAAACTGTTTTTGTAGCATGAAAACAGCCATAGATGAGGCAAAAACAGGAGCATGCTGTATTCCAATAAAACTTTATTTATGGATGCTGAAATTTGAATTTCATATAATTTCCATCTGCTATAAAGTATTGTTTTCCTTTTGACATTTTATTCCAAATATATAAAATTGTAAAAACCATTTTAGCTCAGAAGCCATATAAAAACAGCTGGTGGGTCCAATGTGGGCTTCAGGCTGTAGTGTGGCAATCACTGCTCTGTATGATCTGTGCTTTTCTCCCCAGATTCCATTACTCTACCACTTGCACTCTGTGGACCTCCATGTACTCTGCCCTCTGTGCTGTTCCTTGCACACAAAAAGCACATTCCCATCTCAGTGCCTTTGCCCAGGCTATGCTCTTTACCTAGAATCCACTTTCTTCTAACCTCTGAATAGCTGGTTTCCTTTACCTTTTAAAACTAATTATTCTCTTATTATGCAATCTAAAGCATCCTTTCCTGCACCATTCCTCTCTGTCCTCATGCAGTGCTGTATTTCTCGTCTAGCAACTTATCACTATGCACTATGTTTCAATGGTTAGTGTAGGGATGGTCCCTGAGCAAGAATTGGCTTGAGCTCAGAGTCAGCGAAGCTGGACGTGCTTCTTGGGTCCATTTGGCTCTCATTTGAAATATTATTTAGAGGCTCATGATTGGGAGCTGGTCCCGATCTGTCAATTCCGATCATTTGGAAGTTTCTTCAACCTCTAATATTTTTTACATTGTTCTGCAACATGATTGTTGCACAAATCTCCTCTCTGCTCGTGGTAAAAATCTTCAATCTGGCAGATCTATATTCAGTATCATTTTAACTATTAATAAACTTCTATAACTCTGAAGCTAAGGTAATCCTTATCTAATCTTTCTAATCCTCGTGTCTTATAAGCGAACCGTGGTGCCCTGGCCAGCTCCCCTTACTGTGTCTTCTGGGTTAGCTTTCAGGAGCTCATAGTTGCTCTACGTTTCCAGAAAATTGCCCTCAGCTGATGGGAAGCACCTTGGTAAGGAAGTTATTCCTAAGGAAGTTTCCCACAGCCAATAACTAATGACTAACAGGGAATAAACACAAAAGGTTAGGCCTCTTATCACAGGGAGATCATTCTAAGGTATAGTTTTGCTTAACTCTCTCAGAATTTTCTCTATGAGCACCCCTTAGTAAATCCTGTCCACCTGGATCTTTATCTCTGGTTCTGCTTCTAGAAAAATGTTTCAACTTTACTAAACCCAACAACTCTTACACAGTCCCTACAGTAAATAGGTGTGCCAAGATCAACACTAACAAACTCAAGACTATAGCATTATGACATGATTGGATATAAAGACCTCACTTTTATAACACACAGTAAGATGCCTTCCGTTACTGATAACCCTCTTTTAGAATGTAGCAGCAGCAAAGGCGGATTAAATTATCATATGCAATTCTTGTGTTTAGCAATATGCAGCCTATGCTCCCATTAACAGATTTTGATGCTCAAATGAATAGCATGTTTAAAACTACATTTAATAATATAGATTCAAATATATATATTTTTATATATGGGCTTATATGTGGATTAGGATACACACACACACATTGTTTTCACTAAGAGGGCATAGAAGCAATGACCCCTAATAGCAATAAGCACATCTTATCTCTAGACCTTAGTTTCTAATATCATACTCCAATAAAAAGAATCAGGGCTTTTTTGGAGAAATGACTGATTCTAAGACTAACAACAAGATGAACCTGTAGCATGTTGTAGTGCAGAAAGTAAAATGACCACAACAAAAACAAACCACCAAAAAAAACCAACAATGGGGGTATGTCTAAGTAGCACACGAACCACCGGATGGACTGCCAAATGGCCAAAGCTGGAACGACCTGGGCACCAAAGTAAATAAAATAATGTTGGAATACAACCCAAAGCATAAAATAAATATCTCTGAATTCATACTGATATAACAGACATAAGCAAATGAAAGAGAATAGACAAATCTCCTCTGCAGAATTTCAAATATTTTATGTAGATACTCCCTCCTCAAGGAGATACTCTCCCATCTCTTAAGTGTGGGCTATGCATAGGGACTTCCTTCCAAACAGTATGATATGGAAAAAGAGAAAAAAGAAGTGTACAGTGAAAAAACCTGGCAGACCTTATCTCAGTCAGATAATCGAGGTCAACATCATCGGTGATGCTATGTTGATAGTATGTTGATAGCACTTAACCTCTGTGGTCTTAGCACATGAGAAAAACATCAGACAATTCCCAATTCAGGTACAGCCTACAAAGTATCTGACCTCCCAAAGCTGTCACAGTCATCAAAAATGAAGGAAGTCTGAGAAACTGTCACAGCCAACAGGAGCCTAAGAAGGCATGAAAACTAAATATAATGTGGTATCTAGGCCAGACGCAGTGGCTCATTGCCTGTAATCCTAACACTCTGAGAGGTCAAGGCTGGTGGATCGCTTGAAGTCAGGAGTTCTAGACCAGCCTGAGAAAGAGCAAGACCCCCACCCTTAAAATAGAAAAATTAGCTGGGCATGGTGGTTTGTGCCTGTAGTCCTGGCTACTCTGGGAGTCTGAGGCAGGAGGATGGCTTAAGCCCAGGAGTTCGGAGTTGCAATGAGCTATGATGACGCCACTGCACTCTAGCCTGGGGCGACTGAGCAAGACTGTGTCTCAAAAAAACCAAAAACAAAACAAAAAAAAACAAATGCAATGTATCTTGATGAGATTCTAGAACACAAAAAGGACATTAAGTAAAACCTAAAGAAATGCAAATAAAGTACAAACTTTAGATAATAATGATGTATCAATTTTTGATTTATTAATTGTGACATACAGACAATACTAAAGCTGAGCGTGTGAAGTACAGGAACTTTCTGTATTACCTTCACCACCTTTATATAAATCTGAAATTACATAAACTAAAATTTATTTAAAGTTCTTTAAAAATTAAATTTAGCATCACAACCTTATGTTGTTCAAGGATTTTTAAATTTGAGAGAATGCCTAATCCGCCATAGAATAGCTTGACTATCATTCTGCTTATCACTAGAGGAAACCACTTTGAAGCTTTTAAAATAATGTTAATATTATTTTATATACCCAAAGACTTTAAAGTTAAAATATTTTCTGGCATTAAAAATATTCAAAGAGTTTTTCATCAAAGTGAAATTATTAATGTTTTCAACAATCCTTTAGCATTATCTTTTACATTATCTACCATGTTTGGTTAAGAACCAAAATATTTATTGTGATGTTGTAAAAGTTCATAATACTCTATGATCATAGAAGATTTTCATTGATTTTTAACATATCTGACCTAAGTATTTTATATGTGTCATAGGGAATAGAATTTGGTAGGATGAAAACTAACATTTCTTGAGTATTTGTGCTCCGCCATGCTTTAGAATCTCGTACCTTGATCCAGTTCCTCCTTGCCACACCCTAAGTGATCCATAGTTTAACACATGTTAAAGAGGGAGAGATGACTCAGTGATGAGAAGGCAACCCTAGAGACACCAGTAGAGCACAAAGTCAGATGCCTTCCAGTACTGATAACCCTCTTCTATTTAATAGAATGTAGCAACAGCAGCAAAGATTCATTAAATTATCATATGCAATTTATGAGATATCTTGCATAACTGACAAAAGGCAGATTCTTTATCTATGTTATTCACTATTGTATCCCCAGAACAGCAGTAGGAAAACTGAAGACCCCTATAAAATACATGTTAAATAAGTGGATGAGAATAGATGGCCTTATCTAAACTGATACAATTACTCAGAATAAAATCCAAAGTTGTTAATACTACCCTTGTCTACAAGGCCCTATCATGAGTTCATCTCATGGCAGGTGAAATCCCAGCTGCTCTAAATAAGAAGCCCTGAAGGAAAAATCTGTGGGAGTCCATGGCCACCCAGTGCAATGCCCTTAACACAGACGGTATCAAATCGTTAAATCTCCAATGAGCTTATTAATGGGCCACAAATAAAAGAGAAATTTAGACAAATTGGGAAAAGCATTTAGATTTTCTTAGATTTCATTCTCCTGAGTAAATTATTCTGCTCAGAAGAATTATGTAAATGAAGTTTCTGATTTTATAATGTATGCAAACTCCTATTTTTCAAGAGTTGATTTGATCCATTCATTGCATGGTTTTCCTATTCACCAGATTGTACAGTTTTTATGCTGACTGTAACACAAGGAAAAAAAATAATAAAGCACCGTGCTATCGAGTGACTTCATTGACAAATAGCTTAAAGGGAAACATAAAAATAGAAACCCAAATGCAGACATATTTTGAAGCAATACTATATAATTACCAGTGAGTGCAAAGAGGAGACAGTGTCTCTGATATACATCAAGCAGCAAAAAATAAGTTCTGTCTGGAAATTCCATTTTATTATGCAATGTATTTTAGGGGTATATGGGGAGTAGATTGTAAATACAGAGTCTAGATACAAGTGTTACATAAATGGAATTTTCATTACTGTGAAATCACTGTTTTAGCACTTACATACTTTAAAAAATATCATAGAACAAAAATTTTTATAGCATTTAAAGTTAGTCATTTTTTAGTTCACTAAATTTCCTCTTATTTTTAAGTTTAAGCCTATTCTAAAGTCATTTTAAATAAGTACGTAAGTGTAAAGTTAATTGCTTTGAAAGTGTTAATTTTTTATCAATGTTAGTGGTATTCTTAATTTTTTTAGAATTAAGAATATTTACAAATTATTCAGGTAATAGCCTATTCTACTAACACACATTAAGGTTGAGTATATGGAATAGAAATCCAACTAGAAAAGATTAAACTAAACCAAAATAGATATCTTAATGCTTACATCTTTCACATGTTTTTTTTTGTACCTTTCTTTCCAATTGTTTGTATCTGACAAAGGGAATTTTCTTCATTGACCTTGCTGGATTAAAAGCTAATATCATCAGTTTCCCAGCCTCCTTATTTTTTTGTTTTGCCTCCTTTTATTAAAGTTGACTCAAGGACTTGAGTTAATGATACGCTGACCTCCTGCTCTGCTCAACTTCCCAAGATTGGCAGCAGAAAGCATAGAAAGCAGGAAGAAATCCCTTCACAGCCTGTTATGCCCATGGATATTAAACAGACCTTTCTTTCCCCACCTTTATATCTGTTAATTCTGTCCCCTTCAACCCACAAGCAAATTCTGGCGGCATCCAAAAGAAAACCTTTTTGCTCTTGATTGGCTAAAATCAGACAAAACATGTTTGGAAAAATAACTCACAGTCTTGAAAGAGTTGGTGGTGACACAGGAAAAAGCTGAATCTGCATCCACAAATCTCCAAAGAATAGAGAGGTGTACTGAATTCGGCAAAAGGACATTTCATAGGGCTAACATTACATTAAGCAGAGGCAATGAGGGAGATGCTTGCAGCCATCTACTCATGTACACTTACTGAGCAGGTACTGCGTTAGGGCTAGAGACACCTCAAATTCCATGCCCTTTTAGAGTTCATATTCTAGTGGGAAAATGTAGGAGACTGACTAACAACAGTCAGTCAATAGCACTTGAGAATAACAGTAAGAATGAGAATCCTAATATCAGAAATAATAATTGCCATATTTGGAGTGTCTGCCTTATGTCAAGCACTGAGTCGTATTTTTCATCTTATTGCTCTCACATCAAACATTGGAGATGATATTTACAAATGAGACAATGATGTGAAGAAATATTAAATAGTTTACCAAAGGTATGAAAGGTAGTCAGTGTTGGAGTCAGGATCTGAATCTTTGGTCTGTCTCAGTCTGAAACCTAGGCCTTTAACTTCCTTAAACGGCTTTTCAAAAATAGCCGACAATTTAAGGTGGAAAATAAGTCCTTTCCTAAAAAAGAAAAACATTATGTCTCATTTCTAGAAATATGATATCTAGAGGGAGGATGGCATTTACACACAAGGAGACTTAATATCATTGTGGTTAATAACAAAAATTCTGGAGTCAGACATTCTGAGTTGAAACCTAACTCTGCCACTAACTAGCTGTGTAATGCTGGACCAATTACTTAACTCTTCTCTACCTCCATTTTTCTCATCTATAAAAAGGATTATAACAGTACCTTCTTTGGCTTCTTATGAACATAAATTAGTTGATACATGTAAAGTGCTTATAACAGTGCCTAACTATAAACAATCAGTAAATATTAAGTATTGTTATTTTTATTAATCTGTACTCTCTGAACTAATTGAACAGACCTAAGTGGGCACCTTACTTTTAAGAAAATTTGTTAAAAATCCTGCTATCTCTCCCTGAAAATTTCAGTTTCTTATGTTCCTGTGTTTCCTCCACTCTGAGTAAATAGTGGTCATTGACATGTTTCTTCTTCATTTCAATGGCTTCTCTTAACTTTTTAATCTTTCATTCTTATTCTTTTATCATTATGTTCTTTTCTTTTTTTTTGCTTTCAATATATATTAACTTACTTTTTATTTTTATCACAATGCCATAAAGTAAGTTTTGTTATTACTTTATTTTACATATAAGGGAACTGAGGGCCAGACAGGCTAAGTCACTTACCGAAAATTAAACAACTATTGGTTTGCAGAGCCAGGATTTGAATCAAGGCAGTCAACAGAGTGCAGACTCTGTCTTTGAGAAGCACCCAACTCATCTCCTGGCCCATAGTGAGTACCCAATATATATTTATCACATGTCCTTTTACCAGGTTTTGTTGTTTGGTTGACTTTTAACTGCTGAGACTCATATGACACTTTCCCCACTTTTACTTTGACATTAATAACTCTATGAGCACTAGGACCCATAACCATGGTGGAACACAAATCTTTCTATAGCTACACTAGGCAGCTAGCCCCAGAAGCTCAGATTCTGTTCAGCTTAACTAATCCCACCTGCTAACCTTTTTTTTTTCCTTTTTTTCTAAATTTCAGAATATTATGGGGGTACAAATGTTTTGGTTACATGGATTGCTTTTGTACTGCTTGAGTCAAAGTTTTAAGTGTGCCCATCACCCAGATAGTGTACATTATACCCATTAGGTATGATTCCACCCATCCCCTCCTCCTCCCTCCCACATGCATGATTTCTGTTGAGTTTTGCTTCCATCTGTACACGTGAGTGCTGATTGGTTAGTTGCAATTTAATAGTGAGTACATGTATTTGTTTTTCCATTCTTGCCATACTTCACTTAGGACGATGGTCTCCAGTTCTATCCAGATTGTTGCAAAAGGTACTAATTCATTTTTTATGGCTGAGTAGTACTCCATGGTATACATATACCACAGTTTATTAATCCACTTGTGAATTGATGGGCACTTGGGTTGATTCCACATCTTTGTGATTGTGAATTGTGCTGTAATAAACATTCTAGTACAAGTGTCTTTTTGAAAAAATGATTTTTTTTTTCCTTTGGGTAAATACCCAGTAGTGGGATTGCTGGATCAAATGGTAGTTCTACTTTTAGTTCTTTGAGTTATCTCCATACTACTTTCCACAGAGTTTGTACTAGTTTGCAGTTCCACCAGCAGTGTGTGAATGTTCCTTTCTCTCCACATCCATGCCAGCATCTATTGTTTTGGGACTCTTTGATAAAAGCCATTTTCACTGGGGTTAGGTGGTATCTTAGTGTGGTTTTAATTTACATTTCTCTGATGATTAGTAACATTGAGCATTTTTTCATATGTTTATTGGCCATTCGTCTATCTTCTTTTGAAAAGCTTCTTTTCATGCCTTTAGCCTACATTTCAATGGGGTGGTTTGATTTTTTTCTTGCTGTTTTGCTTGAGTTCTTTGTAGATTTTGGTTATTATCTCTTTATTGGATGTCTAGCATGCAAATATTCTCCATTCTGTAAGTTGTCTAATTTGCTTTGTTAATTGTTTCCTTAGCTGTGGAGAAGCTTTTGAATTTTTTAATCTCTATATTTTCACTTTTTTCTTCCCTTGTCTCCATTTCAAACTTTTAAAGTTGATTTATAATTTACACTATAATTTTTACATTATTTTTCTTACACTGACTCTACAACTCTTGCTATTTAGTCAGCATCTTATGTTCCTTTCTTCCATTTTTTGAGGTATCAGTACAGCATCTAGCACAGAGCTGTGCACACAGGCAAGCAGTGCTCATTTGTTGATTAGGTGAAGGAGCCTTGTGTATCATTATTTTGCAACTTTATATCCACCTTTCAGAAGAGTAAGTAAGAAGGTAAGGAGCAGTAAGTTTTCCTTTATTTTCTACCTTTTTTTCTTTCCTCCATTTTATTTTTGGACTCAAACTTTTTCTGTAGGAGCCTTATTATATTGTACTATGTTACATTATATTGTATTTTATCATAAATGCTGTATGTTCTTTCATTTGGGGAAACATTTACTTTGATTTGCATGAACTCTATTCACCTTCAAATTTCTCTTTTTTTCACCATCCTTTGGACACATTACAAATGAATGTGAACATTCTCTGAACTGTAATCCAGTGCCAAGGTGGCGTGGGTTCTTCTGACCACTACATTGTTATAACAAAACTCACACCGTAATTTTCCCTCAAATGACATCACAGGATTTTCTATCCAAAGCACGAATATCTTTGGGTAAAGGAGCCAACCAGAAGTGAAAATAGATGTAGGAAAATTATATATTATGCTTTGTAAAGTTTGTATTCAGCACATTTTAACCCAACATCCGTCCCTTAGAGGTAGTCACACATACCTACGGATCTTTAATAATTGGGTATCAAAGCCCAAAATCCTTTGAAGCAATTGATTTACAATCAAAAGTCTTTGAAATTCCATAGAAATAACAATTTTTACTTCAGATGGTAACAGCCTATTATAATTTTACTTTCATAATAGAATAAAGATATATTCCAATGTACCATCTAGGTGATTTATACTATATGGAAAACACCTTCCTCCAAAGTCAACATGAAAATCTCTATAATTAAGGCCACATTCAAGTGCCAGCTGAAATGTGTCACTCATTGTATGTTATCCATCATCTCAATACTACCCCAGGGAAAGCATGAGGGCTAAAAATAAATAAATAAACCCCAAACAAAAAACAGCAGGGCCTCCCCAGGCTGTCTCCTTGTCCGCTATCTGAAGCATGGTCCTCAGACCAGAAGCACCAACATCTCCTCTTGACCAACACCTCTCAGACTTGAGTATGCTTGTGAGTCAACTTTGATTCAGGAGCACTTCTATAATAGTATGCTTCCTGTTAACACTAAGGCTATGGCCACATGCTCCACACTTTGAGTAGAAAAGTTTCTAGAAAATTGGCTAACTACTGTTGATGTTGCACTTTACTACCTACCCACAATGATGTTATCTTATGACAGCACAAACTTCAATTTGTGTATCTATGAAGTATTCTGAAAATAGTAAATATTTATTGAATACACATTTATGAAATAAAATTCAGAAGCAAAACCTTCTTTTTTTATTTCAACTTATTATGGGGGGTACAAAAGTTTAGGTTATGTATATTGCTCATGCCCCCCCTTCCCCCCCCAGTCTGAGCTTCAAGCGTGTCCATTCCCCAGACAGTGCACATCGCACTCATTATGTAGGTATACACCCATCCCCTTCCCCCACCCCCCACATCTGTCCAATATCCAATTGGTGTTATTCCCAAATGTGCACTTAGGTGATGATCAGGGAAACCAATTTGCTGGTGAGTACATGTGGTGCTTATTTTTCCATTCTTGGGATACTTCGCTTAGTAGAATGGGTTCCAACTCTCTCCAGGAGAACAAAAGAGATTCTATATCACTGTGATTTCTTATAGCTGAGTAATACTCCATGGTATACATATACCACATTTTACTAATCCACTCATGTATTCATGGGCATTTGGGTTGTTTCCACATCTAAAACCTTCTTATTAGAGGAAAGAGTTAACTGATGTAGTTTTCTGAAGCATGAAAATCACTGTGGAAAAAAATCAGAAGAATTTTTATCAGACTACTAAAAGGAAATGCATGTATTCACTGAAAAATGGCACACATGGTGTTAAGGCTATGATTTAATTCACAATTTCACTCAATAGCCACATCCTGCTAATGATTAAAATTTTTTTATGAATTCCTCAAGAGTTTGAAAAAAAGCACTTGTTTTTAAGTGTGTATGAGTAGCCTCAATTTTTCCCCTCACAAGGGAAAAACTAGTAAAATCAAAACATTTGGCAGTTACTAAGGTGTCAAAAACTTTGAAATCTCTATTTTAATACATTAAGAATGTACAATTGTTTTGACAATTCTACTCCCTACTATGAATGAAATAATTTTTACTACCTGATTGATTTAATACCTGGTAGGTGTGGTATATCCTGCTAGGCAACATTTTGTAAAATGAGATATTGTTGAGTCAATAAAATATCTGTAACACATTATACAGGAGATTTTAGAGTTTTTAGAGCTGCAAGAGTCCTTGGAAATTGCATGGTACATTTCTTGCATTTTACTAAGGGGAAAATCAAAAGTTCTATAAAGCTAAGTAGATTTATCCAGAGTCCCACTCAGCTAGCAAGTAGTAGAGCTAGGAAGAGAGCCCAAATCTCTTGATGCCTGGGACTTTTTTCCATAGTAGTTTGAATTTTCAGCTTATCTGTGTTCAGTTTTTCAAAAGCCCGGAAAATAATGATGATGATAATGATAAATGGGTACACCATAAAAAGAGCCCACGCCAGAATTATATATTTTCTCAATTTGTCCTGTTTCTGTTTACATAGAATTAAAAATATTTACAAAAATATGCATTGACTATGAAAAGAAATAATTCTGACGGCAGGTTTTCAAATAAGTAATGACGTATATATATTGGAAATGACTTATCTTCAAAAATTAGAGGGCATAGGGTTTAAGTTTGAAAAATAAAGTCAGAAATTCAATGCAAATATTTGAAGTACAGATATTATTTTTCTTGTTTTGAGTGTCGTAATTAAAATAACGTTCACATATTTAAAATTATGACAACCCTGGATTTTCATCCGCCCCTCATAGCAGAAAATCCAGCCTTTCTGCAGTATACCAAACTATTCATAAGGATCCCAGCCTTGCTTGCCCTGGTTTGTTGAATTCATCCTTCTCCTTGAGGGCCTGCTAACATGCCCAGAGACTGAGAACTCAGGTGGACTTCATCAAGTCAAATTTATGCAATAGTTGGCTTTCCCATAGCCTCTCTTTGTGGTTCATCATTCTCCAGTTCCGAAATTGTTCCCCTGGCTAAAGTTCAGAGCAGTTCAGATACCTGGTACAGGGCCACGAACAACAGAAATTGCCACAAAGCTGAAGCTCTGTGTCAGGCCGAAATAAAAGTCCAGAAGTCAAGTTGGCTGTAAGGCAAGGCCTTTTCCAATGCAGCTGCTCATTCTTTGGCGAAGTACCCCTCCCAGTATTAGGTTCATTAAGGAAGTCCCACAGAAAAAAGAATGTCCTTGAGCCGAGCCTTAACTATGACAGATTTAAAGAACAGATTTCTCAATTTGCCTATTTTTTAGTTTGTCAAGCTTGTCCACATCACAGATCAGAGTAGATTCCAGCATAAACCATAATTATGCTCAAATGCAACCCTCCCTAGGACAACATCAGGCTGAAGTCCCCAGTCCAAAATCTCTCTTCCATATTGGGAAGTGTCTTCTGCACATGGACATGCCTGCTGATCTTGATGATAGCAATCTCAATGGAACCCTCCCTGGTATTCAAGATATTTTAATAATTCTCAATCTCAGGGAGAAAGGCAATGGTTCCACTTCCCTCACAATGAGAAGTCTCTTTAGCTCTTAGGTAAAAATTTGGCTGTAAATACTCTTGACAGTGGGGTACTGCCTAAAACCACACACCACCAGCCCATAAACCCTAGACTCTTGAAATGCTCAAGTATTCTAACATGTTCTTTTCAAAATAGCATAAATACATATTTTCCTCACATCTGTCGATATAACTAAAGGGATGGGGAAATCTGTTTCAACGGTGAAAAGACCTATTTCAACAAAACGTATTATTATTAACTTTTAAGTATCAGTTCCACATCTAGAAAAAAATAATTTAACATTCCATATTCACTGCAGATAGATACAGACAAGAATAGCTATAGATAGTTCTTTAGAAGACTGAAATTAAATTTGAACAATTGATAGCAAGAGAAATCCAGTATAACAGGAAAGATGAACATATAACTATTATGAAATATTTTTTTTGTTTCCTTAACTGGTGATTGACTTATTCATACATTCAAAAAGGCTTATTAAGTATCTACTCTATAATAGAAAAGACATTTTCTTCTTTAATTAAAATTCTCTATGTGTATACTTTTAACTATAATAAGCTCTTTTAGTTGTACTAAACATTTCAAATTCTCCTTATTGCTTTTATGCAATTTAGGAAAGCTAGGTTAATTGACTTTGTGTAATGGACTAAAGAATGCATTACTGTATCCTTGAATTAAAACAATTTGTTAAAAACTCAAAATATTTCCATATTTTCACCAGTTTATTCAAAAACTAAATTTGGCATCTGGCTGATAACATCTTTCACCAAAGACTTCATACCTTAGAAAACTGGGTATGATTTCACTCATTTGGTGAATACTTACTCAGTATCAACTGTTGCTTTACACTGATATAACTGCTGAGATACAACATAGAGTAAGACACCTGCAGCTATTAAAACTGAGATTCAGAGATGGCTGTAGCCCTCACTGAATTATAAATTTCAGTGTCCTATAGGATTTACAGTGTGTGTTATGTAAATTTCAAACTAATCATAATTACTCAGCAATCTTGTATGGAGTTTTTGGTACGTTTGTTTTTCTCCAACTACACTATTCTAGTTATATCTGGCAGGAATACAACAATTAAGCAAGTAATGAGAGATAATTTAAAAGATATTCAGAACATGATTTAGAGACCTGAAACATCAGTTTAATAAGTTTAGATTTTATCCTCTAGCAAATGAAGAAACTCACTCCTTTAGGTGAGTTAAACAAATGGCCTTATTTTATCTATAATGGCTAAGAGAAGGTTCCAACTAGAGTCAGAGAAAATTGTTAGAAGTTTATAACACACAAGAGGAATGCTGATTAGGGCCTGACCTGGGTGATAATGGAAGAGTTAAATAAAAAGTAATGGACGTGAAAGATTGCCTCCATCTTTATTCCTATTAGCTCCCTTGCTCAGCTCCGTAAAGCAGCGGCCTTACAGGCACCAATTCCTGGGCTTCTATGTCACTGGACTTCTATTAATAACTAGGTTAAGCCAACAGAAGGCTAAACTCCTTCCCTCTTTCACTGGTGTCTCCAAAAGGAGCTGCTTGTCTTCTGTGGCTCCAGCCTCCACTGAACAAGCCTGCTGCAATGTCAGCTTCTGGCCGAGCTACGGTAACTCTGCCTTCTCCCTCAGTCCCTCCAGTCTAGAGGTGAAAGCTACTTCCCGCTGCTGCTAATCTGTAGGTTCCTTCACTCTTCCCTCGTTGGTTTCTCGGCCTCTTCCATTAGCTACATGATGAATATTCTGAATTGAATTCTCTGTATTTTTAAGATTCTGAATGATGTTTTTGTTTCCTGATTGGATTCTGATTGATACACATATGCCGTGTGTTCACTGCTTCTGGGTTAACATGTTCTTGTGCTAATGAGGTATCATTTAAATCGACTGGACAGTTGCCTTTTGTCAAAAGCAGCTGTAAGTGGACCTTTTTATGGCTTGTACATCAGATTGTCTTGATGGAAGCTCTTTTAGCCAAGCAAGAGAAACTCACTCCTATTAGCTTAATCCACAAAATTTGTGGGTGGCAGAATGATAGAGTTAATAGAAAAACGGGAAGGCAGGAAATAAAGCTAACAACCTGAAACTGTAACATCATGTATTATCTTCTTAGGGTTGCCTTAACAAAGTACCAAAAATTAGGTGGCTAGAAACAACAGAAATTTATTGTCTCATAGCTCTGGATCCTAGAAGTCTGATGTTAAGGTGTTGTCAGGGCTATTGTTCCTCTGGAGGCTTAGGAGAGTCTTTTCCATTGCCCTCTCCTTGCTTCTCATGGTTGCTGGCAATCATCGGCATTCCTTGGCTTGAAGATGCATCACTCCGATCTCTGTCTCATCTTTGCATGGTTTTCTCTCTGGTTATCTCAATGTTCAAATTTCCCTCTTCTAATAAAGACATCAGTCATTAGATTGGGGCCCACCCTAATCCAGTATGACCTCAACCTGTTGACATCTGCAAAGATCCTCTCTCCAAATAAAGTCACATTCTGGGTTCCAGGTGGACATGAATTTTGGGGGGACACCTCAATTGAGTACATATTAGTAACTAAGGTTATATTTGCATTATAATAAATCCCAGTATTTGAAAGTAATCTGGGATAGTCTTTTCCATGTAACTTTGACAAATACAATGGTAAAGAAGTATATTTAGCTTGAAGTCATTTATCAAATATTCCAACAGTGTAATCCTGTACTGGGTTTATAAAATACATTTTGGATATTAAATATATTATCTCTACATTTATTTTATTTTATTATTTTATTTTATTTAAATTTATTTTTTATTTTTTTATTTTTTTGAGACAGAGTCTCACTCTGTTGCCTGGGCTAGAGTGCTGTGGCATGAGCCTAGCTCACAGCAACCTCAAACTCCTGGGCTCAAGCAATCCTCCTGCCTCAGCCTCCCTAGTAGCTGGGACTACAGGCATGTGCCACCATGTCCAGCTAATTTTTTCCGTATATATTTTTAGTTGTCCATATAATTTCTTTCTATTTTTAGTAGAGACGGGTCTTGCTCTTGCTCAGGCTGGTCTCGAACTCCTGAGCTCAAACTATCTACCCACCTCGGCCTCCCAGAGTGCTAGGATTACAGGCCTGAGCCAACATGACCAGCCTATTTCTACATTTAAAAACAAAAAGTGACAATGAAACTTTCAGAGAACAAAAAGCGTTTGTTTTAGCTATACAATTTATCTTATACTTTTCTACTGTGAACCTTGGAGATAAAAAATTAAATATAATTTTAAAATTCCGTATTAACCAAGTAGAAAATTTCTTATATCAAATAGTCTATAAGTATATTTGAAATGGTCAGGAAACAGAATAAAATGCTCTTAATATTTTCTTCTGAGGAGTCTCTATTCTCACTTGAAAATGATACTGATTTCTTCTCAAATTTGTTTTTCATTGTCAAAAATGGTTTGGCTAACCCTACTAAATATTATTAGTGTTTTTAGTCTCCTAACCCCTGCCACAATATTTTATTCTTGATATTGTTTTTAAAAGCATGAAGAAAATATTTTAAAATTTTATAAAATATTTATAAATAATCTAGAACTAAATTTTCACGTTACTATTTCAAAATAACTTAAAGTTGTTAAAAGTGCACAGCTTCCAAGTTATTTTTTGTTCAAATTTTCCTTTTAAAAAAGCATGCTAATGTATAATTACAAATATTTGTGACATTATAGACCCATCCTTATGTGATTAGAGTAGTAAAAGGACAATACTGATCTGTTCTCAACCTCTGTTCTTTTGTGGGTTTTTTTTTGTTTTGTTTTGTTTTTTTATTTTGAGACAGAGTCCCACTCTGTTGCCTGGGCTAGAGTGCTGTGGCGTTACCAATTTTAAAATACATATCTCCATAATTACTTTGAAAAAATATTGATTATACTGCACATCTACCTATAGATCTATATATCCAGAAAAGAGCACTGATTTTTTCCTGAGCATTTGTGTTTTGGGAAACCTCAGGGCTACTATTAAGAAGAGGAAAATCTGGACACAGAGACACAGACACACAGGGGCGAAAGACATGTGAAGACAGGCATAGATTGGAAGGATTCGTCTCTAAGCCAAGGAATGCCAGGACATAGAAAAGGCAAGGAAGAATTTTTCCCTAAAGTCTTTGGAAAGAGCATGACACTGTCAATACCTTCATTTTGGACAGCTAGCCTCCAGAACTATGGGAAAATACGTATCTGTTGCTTTAAGTCACCTGTTTACTGCAGCCCTAGCAAACTAATGCACACTCCTAGGTATTTGCACAAGAGGAACAAAAGCATATGAGCATATGTCCACACAAAGCCTTGAACACGAATGTGTATAGCATCTTTATTTGTAATAGCCAAAAACTGGAAACAAGGCAAATGTCTACCAACAGCTGAATGGATAAACTAATTTTGGAATTCCATTATACAATGGAATGCAAGTCAGAAATATAAAAAAATGAATAAACTATGGAGACATGCAACAACATCAATGAATCGTAAAATAATTATGCTGAGTGAAAAAATCCAGAAATTAAAGAATACATACTATATGGTTCCATTTATATAAAATTTGCAACAATCCAAAATAATCTATCATGGTATAAAACAGATCAGTGGTAGCCTAGGGATGCACAGGGAGGGTGGGGAGGCATAGGAAGAAATACAAAGGGACATGAGGAAATTTTTGTGGGTGATGGAAAAAGTTCATTATCTTGATTTGTGGTGATGGTTTCATGGCTGTGTACATATGTCAGAGCTCATTAAATTATACACTTTAAAATGTGCTGTTTATTGTATATCAATTATACTTCAATAAAGCTGAAAAAATTGAATTCACTGGGATGAATGCCATGAGAAAGGAAAACCCTGAGATATTTTGGAGATGTGCTGGGAAGGCACCTAGTCCAGGCTAATGCTTGGAGGCACAAAATTGCTACTTCAAGAAGACATCATGATTTAACATTGAAGGACGAAGAAAACTTATCTGGAAAAGTGGAACTTGTTACTTGAGAGAACTTCCTAGTATGAAGAAGCAAATTGTACAAAGACGCAGAGGCAGATCACTTTGGAGGAATTCCACAGTCTGAAGTACTTCATGAAGGCTGAAGTAAAGGCTGTCAGGCAAGAGGTGGGGGGAGATGAAGCTAAAGAGGAAACCAGGGGAACACAGAGGAACCAGAGGAAACACAGCAGACCTACATTCCGTTTTAATGAGCTTGAATTTTTTCTTGAAAGTCATGGGGAACTTTTGAGTGTTTTTAAATGTGACATGCTCTATCTATACTACTTCTTTAATAAAACAATCCTGAATAGAAAACTAAAAAAAAAAATAGCTTATTAGTCACAGGTAATAATTGGCATTTCTGAGGGAAAAAAATCAAAAAATTCTGTCATCAATTATAATCCAATTTTGTTTATGCTGACTAAAGTTCTTTGAAATCACCGCATCTGTTTACAGAACATTCCATTGCAGACTTGGAACCATCATTTCAGTAATATAAACATTGGCTAGTATCACATTACAAAGAACAATTTTTTTTTAATTTAGCATAGTTTTCTGTAGTCTGGTTTTTAGATTAAAGACATTGTTCTATTTTATTTTAAATTTTAAATGCCTCTCCAAAATTAGAAACCTGATATCTCTTAACCTCAACCAAAAGAAAATACTAGAATAGTATAGAAGAAATGGTTCTTATAAACCCATTACATTCACATTCCTGCTAATTTCTCCCGCTAATTGTCTCACCCTATCATATTTAATGCTAATACCTGTTATATGTCCTTCCTTACCCTCAAATATATACAATGCATGCATCTCGAGGATTTTGGTACCATTTCCATTTATAAAAATTACATTATATATGCAGTTTGGTTTTTCTCACTTAGCATCATGGACTTTACTGTGTGATATGTATTTCTACTTTTACAATAAAAAATTACAAAACATATACCTCCTGTTTTGCATAAGAATTATGTACAGTCCTGACTTTTAAACGGCTAAAGCTTAAGTTTCTCTCCAGATTTGATACTTCTCAATTATGTACAATACCAGTCAATTCCATCTGCGAAAATCCAAACTAAATCTCTACCTTGGATATTTTGATAACAATGTACCTTCCATCTTGCAAATATTGTATTGAAAATGATGAGTTTTTATAAAGCTGATGAGTTTCTTTTTGGTTGTGCTTCCTCAAACATTTGAGCTCTTCCAGACCATCCCTTCCAAAATTCATGGAAGAAAATTCCTCTAGTTTTTATTCTTACACACTGCAGAGCCTAAGTTTTCTCTGTATTAGCTTTGAGTACTCTGGAAAGTATGAGAGAGAGAAAATTTCATGCAGAAGGCTTACTGGGGTATTAGGCTATACATATATAAATAAGTCTTGAGGGAGGGAGTCTAAGGAAAGTTCCATAGTATTCACTATAATAACCAATTGCAGATTAATAAATTATAAACTAAAATTTACCTTTGTCTTTAGCTCATCAAGTTAGAATGTTCTGAAAAGAAGCTGCTGTTTAAGCGTTGGCCACAAATATAAATGATTAGTGAACACATGTATGTGTGTAAATATGTGTTATAATCCATATACTGAAATGTCTGTCCTTCTAGATAGCTGATTCAGACTTACAGACCACTTAGTATCATTCAAAACTAAACTACCAGAGCTATGAGTAATGCTAATAGAACATCCCTGCTGAATTGGAATAAATGAAATTTGCACAATTATAAATCCTTTATTTGATGAGATATTTTTACTTTGAGATCCTTTTCTTCATGAATCTGAAAAACAAGATAATAGTTTCCAGTTGAGAAAAGATTTGACCACACTTCTTTCCTTACTAAAGTTAGAAATCTGTGTTAGCTAGGCTTTTATGGTTCCAAGGAACACTGAAGCACTTCGGTTAACTCAAATAATGTGAGTTATATGTTTGCTAGGCTCTTGTGGTTCCAAGGAACACTGAAGCATTCAAGTAATTCAAATAATGTGAGTTATAGTATTATACTTACAGTATAAAATATATATGTAGAATATACAATATGAGTTATAAGTATTTTGGTATAAGGACATATGTAGAAATAAGAAAAACAAATATTTCAACCATGGGTAGAGGCTTCACAGAGCCCAAGAAAAGCTCAACAACTAGGCCTCTTTAAAAAAGTAATTATAGTATAGTGATTAAATATAGTAAGTATAATGTAGTTAGGCCTACCAAAAAGGAAAATGGAAAGTAGTTCAGGTTCAAGATTCATTAGTCTTAGCACAACCTCTTGAAATTCCTTCCAGAGCAGGAGAGAGAACAAACATAGATTTTTAAAAGTCTATGTTTCCACTCTGTTCTCACGGTCAATCTGATGAGTCTTTCTAATCTCACTCCAAGTCTACACTTTGAATTCCCAATATTGGTTGAACGATTACCATAATTTTTATTTGAGTACAGACTTGGAATCGTGCAGCCTCATGTATAGGTGTACAGATTAGATTCTGTTGTGTCAGGTGGCCATGAATGCCTACTCCAAATAGCTAAGGACAGGGCTACAATGGCATAATTCAGATATGGCCATATTTGCCAACAGAACTATCTAGAGATATTTTACCAGCTGAGGTATATAGTCAGGGCACTTTCAGTTAAAAAGGGCAAGAGGTAGTAAGTACCTAGTGTCATGAGGATAGAGGAATGCTTAATTACATTTATACATTTGAAAATGAGATTTCCATATATAAGCTATTGCTTGAAGGCATAGATCTGTTCACACACACATGAACACAGGCATGCAAGCACACTGAAACACCTCTGAATAGGCTTTAAAATTTATTCATCACCTTCAGCTGTTTTGATTTCAAGATAAGAGCTCTATAGGGGAAGGATAGCAAGTACTGGAGGAAATAATCAGTGTATTAATGAATGGAATTAATAGGAAATTTTAATGAGAATAAAGCAGCTATTAACAATGACATAGTCTCAGAAGAGAGCTAGATATATTGCCAAGATGAAGGATTCTAGTTTGGACTTGAGGAAAATTTAGTTTTAAGCACCGATCTCAACAAAGATGAACAATCGTAGACCAGTGTCAGAGAGGGTTCTCATTATAGGGAAATTTATAAAGTTTACAAAATAATTATCTACAGTACATTTGTTAATTATGTGATCTTCTTTAGTAAGTTTACAAAACCAACTTTTAAGAAAACTTTTTTGTGCTTAATAATGCAATCACAGCAAGTAATAAAACTTTTATATCGATGCGGACGGGGCTAGAGTTTACAGAGCTCCTCTGTTTGACCTTCATGAAAACACAAAGCAGAGCAAGCACAGAGACTCTGTATTTTTGTATTTAAATCTACTATTCCTAGAAGCAAAAACATGCTCAATAAATGTTGGGTAAATTGATGATAAGTAAAGGAGCTTAGGAGAAGGTGAGAGAATACAGTAAAGCCACATGAGGGGTGAAACAAGAAATAAAGCTTATGTTTTCAAACCTGTGCTTTTCCTCACGTATCACTTTGCCTAGTCTGAATACTAACAGTAATCCATAATTATAATACATAATAGATTTTAAAGTACAATCTTAGAGAACAGTTTAAGCAAATTATATATTGTAGTCTTAAAAAACAGATGTTTTACATAAATACCTTTATGAATATGATATTTAAATTTACCTAAAGGATACAGTTCAACTGAAACTCCCTGTAAGTAGTAAAGCATCCAGTGGGAATAAAACGACAGATACAGACACTAGCTACATTTTTTGATATGCCAAAATCTCATTCTGTTTTACATGAGCCTTCAAGTCTGACAGTAACTCTGCAGCTGAAAAAATGATTTCATTATAGCAAGGCCTCTGTGTACAAAAGCAGTGTGGGCTCAAAAACTAATCTTTTTCAAGTAAAAGAATCATTAAAAATACCACCATATAAGACAATATTTCTACAGGTAAAGAATGCATTTGAAGGAATAGTTTGTTTATATTTTTTGCTCTTATATTTATATTATTTAAAAAAAGAAGATGGTATGTTATTGTTCCAGGGTAAATAATTATAAAGAACTTATGAAAAGTCCATAGGTGGTTTCAGCCAAAATCCCTAGGCAGTGCTTCTTAAATGGTGGTCCAGATACTTCTTACATGGGCATCACAGCAAGACTTGCTAACATGAATATTCCTGGGCCTTACCACAAACCTATTGGTTTAGAATGTCTAGAGATGGGGTGGAGAGATCTGTATTTTAAACAAATAATCCAGGGGATTTTTATATACCCTATATTTGAGACACTGACTTTTAGGACACCGGCTTTCCCTGTCCCCAAGGTGGAATTGTTTTTTTGCTGTGCTAGGACTAGCCATTTAGAGGACAAAATTAATGGGGCCAGAGAGAATCATATAATGTCTATTGAACACGTGTTCTTATATGATACCTCAGAAATCACTGACCAATGTGTTTTAGGTACACAACAATTCATCCTTACTTCTGTTAACTGGGAATGTTTTAGTATTTAATAAGCTATTTTTAGGGAAATTAACCTTAGAAGAGCCAAATTCTTTCTATTTTTAGAAAATCAAAAAAACATTTGAACATATTAGGCATTTTTAAAAAGTGTTTATCTCACTGAATTGTTCATTACTTTTAAGTCTATATCAGAAAAAGCAAGCATATTAGTATTGTTGATTCTAAAACAAAGTAAATCACATTTATTTATATTATAAAATAACTTTGAATGCAATGATATGGACATTGCAAAAGCAATTTAGAAAACAGTATATAATTTTCTAATTTGCATAAAAATATAGTAGAGGATGGATTTTCAAAAACTGTTATTGTTACATGACATGCCCAGGAACATAAAACAAAAGTGCTGAATCCAGGCAGAAGGAATTAGGGAATGCTTCTAGGAGGTAGAGGTCACTTAGCTGAAACCTAAATATTAGTAGCTGATAGCCAGGTGAAAGGGAAAATAGAGGAATCAATACGGTACTTTAGGAACCTACAAGCAATTTAATATGGTTAGTACTTAGAGTGCTTGTGTGTGTCTGTATTTAAGGGAGACTGAATGCATATAAATAAGCAGAAAAGGGCAGGCTATGAGGCCAGTAATGTAATCATGGCCTAGATAATGAAGACCCTTTCAAGCCATGCTCATATACTTGAATTCTAAGTACAACAAGAATTAATTTATAGGTTTTAATTTTTAAAAAATGACATGATCAGATTTGTGTCTTTAAAGAGAAGTGCAAGTGTGATGTAAAAAGTTAGCAGAAGATGATAAGCCAGGAGTTAATGAAACCAGTTAGGAAACTGTTATACTGTACTAGCCAGGTGAGAGGTGATGGTGGCTGAGACTAACACAGTAATAAAGAAAATGAAGAAGGAGAATGGCAGGACTTGATAATTATTTGGATTTGAGGATGAAGAAAAATAAACAGAGTTATGTCTTATTTTCTGGCTTTGGAAACTGAAGAGATGCTAATGTTATTTACAGAGGTGGAGATATAGAAGAAAGAGTCATTTGGTGCATGGAGGAGTGAGGGGAAGGTGAAAAGTTCAGTTTGGGACATTTTAATGTGAGGTGCCTGTGAGATATTCAAGCAGAAATGTCCAGAAAGTATTTGGATATATGTGTCTGGGTTAGAGCTTTGATATGGGGGGCATCATGGTATCAGATGGTTATTGAAACCATGTAAATTGATTCAATCTTCCATGAAAGTACATAGAGGACATAGAGATGGAGAAAGTACATAGAGAAAGTACATAGAGATGGAGAAAGCCCAAGAGACAACTCTGAGATGCCTGAGGCACACTCAGAGGAACCTTTAAAGAAAACAGAGAGAACAACCATAGAGTTAGTAAATAAATGAGACAAGTGGGCTGATGCAAAACAAATGAATTTAAGGAAAAAAATGGTTAAATTGTTAGATACTGCTGTAAGGTGAATAAAAATAAGGAAGTAAAGCATCCATTAGTTTTAGCAACAACTAAGTCATTGGCTTATGTTAATGAAAGCAGTTTTAGTCACATGATAAGTCACAGGGTAAGAACAGAAGATTGTCCTCGGTCAAGGAATGAATAGAAAGTGAGGAAAGAAAGTATTAATTAGACTTTCGAAAAATATGGCTCTGAAGGAGAAGAGAACTATTAGTACATGGCATCAAAGTGTGTATGTATGTGCATGTTTTTTTGTTTTTCTGTTTTGTTTTTTTTTAAATAAGAGGTTGTTCAGCTGCTTTAATCTTCTGGGAATGAACCTAAGCAGAGAGGGAGAGATTTAAAATGTAGACATGAAAAATAAGAGCTAACTTAGAACTTATGTACCTGGCGTGTTGAAATATAATTCAAAAAATTAAAAATTAAGCTTAGGGAAAGGGAGAAGATGGCTGACACAGCTTGCTGGAGAGTCCTGGCTGAAGAGTAGAGGGTTGGACTGAGGAGAGTGGAGAACAATTACAGCTCGATGTGGACCATAGCGAGAGACAGCAGAGAAGGCCGGGGACGCCGCTGAGAGGAGCTGCACAGCTGAGAGACAGGAGGACAGAGGAGAGAGATGGTGGCATGGACCAAATCCAGGGAGGCCTGGAGCCCAGTGAAGAGGTAAGAGAGGCTCCCCTCCCCCACCGGGGTGATGCCAGCCGGCAACAGACCACAGGGCTTTCATCCCCCAGGGAGAGTGCCACGAGGGACCAGAGAACGAGCATTCGTGCATCCGGACACCCAGTTCTCTGCACCTCATCCATTCCTGGCAACTCGGAAAGTAATTTTGGCTCAAGCCAGCTGGTAGCTGTGGCCTCTCCATCCCTATAGCAACTGTGAAGGCCCACTGCATTGAGGGGTCTGTCTCTTGGTGACGGGGGCATGTCCCCGGCCCAGCCTGGGGTACAGCCACAGTTTGTGATCTTTCTGCCCACAGGCAGTTGGCAGGATCCCCCACTGGTGGCTCCAGACAGGTGGGACGAACATGGTGCCCCCTGGTTGTGAGAGCCGGTTGGGGAGACCTAGGGGACAGGCGGCTCCAGGCTTGGGTGGTGAGAGAGCCCTCTGTGACCATATCCAGTGGGAAGGTCTAGAGGGGCACAGAGGAACCGGGGTCTGTGAGCATGCCCCATCCTCCTATCCCTGCTAGAGAACCACCATTTTGGAGAAGACAGGTGCACTCAGACTGAATTTGATTAGTCCCTGATTGCCATGGCAACCAAATTCCTCAGGTGAGCAGGCTGAACCACAACAACGGCCCCTCCCACCACTCACTAGGATAGGGAGTGCAGTGTAATCCAAGAGACCCACAACTGCCATTTCTCCCCTAGTGGGAGAGCGCCCCTGGTGGAGACCGCACACCTTTAATCCCAGCACTTTGGAAGGCCAATGAGAGGATGCCTTGAGGCCAGTAGTTACACCAGCCTTGGCTTTATATAATAGCAAGACCTGTCTTTAAAAAAAAAAAATTTAACCTGGTGTTGTGGCCTGCACCTGTAGTCCCAGCTACTTTGGGGGTTGAGACAGGAGGATCACTTGAGCCCAGAAGTTTGAGGTTACAGTGAGCTATGATCACAGCACTGCACTTCTGCCTGGGTGACAAGAGTGAGACCCCATTTAGAAAATTAAGATTTTATCTTCTTGAGTATAAAGCAGTCTGCCGAAAAAACTTTAAAATGCAAACATTTATCTTAAACACAAAAAAAAATCTTTAAAACAAATAGACACAGATTTATTCAAACAAAAATAATTAATATTTCTAAAAGTTAAAGATAATATTTCTTGTTAGATATATTGTAACTCATGTTTGTTCTGTTTTAACCACCAAAGCATTAACCTTTTCTTCTTCCAACTTTTTAAATTGATTTAGGGAAAATGCTGAAAAAAGACATAGAATACGATGGTAATTTAGAATTGAAATGGTTCGTCATTTAAAAATTTTTTAACATTCACAATATCTAACACAAACAAAATTGCATTCATAACCTAATTTCTAATGGTTTCATAATGTAAATGTTATTATTTTTACCGTGCATGTTGGAGGGTAGTTGATGTGCATGATTGTTGAAGGTGGACACAGATATGATCTGACATGATAAAATTCTAGATTCACACAATGGTTGCCATCGAGGAAATTTTTATAAATAAAGAAGATTTTGTGACAGATTGCTCCACAATTATCTGAATGTGAAAGGAATGTCCAGGAAAAATAATGGTCATTTCTTTTCACTTACGTATGTCTATATTATTAAAATACATGGTATTAACAGCAAAAAAAAAAAAAAAAAATTGAAGCATATTTCCTTCAAATGTTTGAGAACCACAAAAAGATACTTTAACAATTTAAAGCAAAAATATAAATAATAATTTTGCATTCAAAAAATTAAGCTTAAGGAAGTAATTTTTATTATAAAATATGTAACATGAAGCTAAATTCAGAGTGACAGTTTTTATACATTCAATAGGGGGAAAACACCCTTTAGTCAGAATTAATACATGTGCACTACTAGTTGTATCTATCACAGTAGCCCTGAAAAGATGGGAGGGTGGACATAGGTGATTGATTTAGGGAGCTAAAATTAAAAAAAAAATCCCCCCCAGAAAGTTCACACATCCTCCCATAAGTAATATATTTTATTTCCAGAGCAATGATTGATCTAGAGAAATACTAAAGATAACATAACAATTTCTAAACATTTTTAGATTCCTTTCCGCAACCTTCGTGTTACTCATTATAACGACATGTAATCTTAAAGCAAAATATGTGCCTTTAACCTCACTTCGTTCCTCTCTTCCTGATAAAACCTACTTGGCTAATGTCCCATAAAATTTTCCTACTTTCCTTTAGGCTTGTTTATACTGTGGTTTTGCTAATAAATAGTGCATTCACCAACCAACAACACAGAAGCCAATTCAAAAATGTTTGGACTTCTCCTTGAATGTAAAAAAATATGCATATGGTACTTTCCCTATGAGGTGAGCAATAAAAGAAACTTGGCAGACCACTTATTTCTAAAACTCTGATTGTAAATGTGGAAACAGAATTCAATCCACTGTAATCCTTGGAATTTTTATTTGGTTTATTAATTAGTATGCATACATGAACAATTACACTTACTGCCAAGGTGTGTTTATTTGATTATAAAAGGATAAAAACTACAAACATTTTATCATTGTATCAGTGAATAAGAAGAAGTTAGAACATGACCAATTAACATGCATTTTTTTTTTTCCCTGCATAAATCTCAAACTCTGCAACTAGATCTGGAAAACCAAACCAAACCAAAAAAAAAAAAAAAAAAAAATCAAGTAAACACCAACTTAAACAGACTTCCCCAACCTGCTACAGAACACTAAAATAAATAAAAATAATTAAATCTTTTGGAGCTTGGTGTCATATTTTCCAGAGATAATCTCTTTCGGAAGCGATGGGCATGCTGAAACTACCAGAATAATGCCAAAGAGTTAAATTCCTTCTATGTATTTTTTTTTAATTATATAATTTATTTTGTTTTTTCCATTGCTTCTTAAAAAACTCTCTCATAAAATATGAAAACCTGTTTCTTAGCTAAAGACAAGCCTTGGAACTAAAAAGGATATCCTTTTGGTGGTAATTTTCCTCTTTAATAATACTAATTCAGAAGGTAAAATAGAAGAGCTATAATTCTATCTTTGGGTAGAATTGGTCTTTATTCATAAATTACTGCTGTATGTAAAGGTTTGGTCAAACTACTAGAAACTCAGCTTAAGGTGGGCAGGAATTGTCGTTTGCTGGGTCCACTGTTTTATTGCAAGAGTACAATAGAGGGGTTGGCAAAGAGTGGAAGGCAATAAAACTTGTTTAAATGAATGACTTCACTTGATTAATCTTCATTAAAGCAACGGTAGCCTTGGATTTAATTTTAAGCATTGAAAAACTTAAAGATGAGGGAAAATAAACTTTAAAAAGGCACAAAATTAGTAAATGGGAGTTTAATACTCGGACCCAGGTCTCTTAAAACTAACTTGTGATCTTTGACTTTGTAAAATAGGCACTTTAGCTAAGATAGCATGATCTATATACATTATCTTATTTAACCCTGATAATACTCTGTGAGGTGAGGCTTATTATTCCTTCAAAAGGTGATAAAATTAATGCCCAGAGATGACAAACCTCAGTGAATGGTCAACTTGGGAATCAAACCTGGGTCTATCAAACTCCAAAAGCCAGAATTCAGCATATGTTTGAATAATGTGACCATTTGATTTCAAGCTGAAAATATCTTGTTATAGGAGGCAACCGCCCTATTTACCTTTTATCTTTCTAATTTGACAAACCATATTACACTGCCCAATGCTTAGTTCTAATCCATCTGGTCTTGCTTGTGAATGAGTTTAGTTTTGTGTTGAAGGCTCTGAAGTTCTGGTGATATGATAAAAAGAAAGATATCAACTTTTCTTTTATAACTTTTAATCCTCTAGGGTCTTTCTTATCTTTCTTATCTTTTTTTCCTGGATTATGAAGATAGTATTGAAGAAGCCTAAAAACAGACATTTTTTTGTTTATTGCTATAAGAATCGTGTGACTGACTTCCCAGCTGTTAGCTCCTGACCTCTTAAATTTTTATGTTTTTTCAGCTTTATTTTCTCCCAGGAGGAAGCAACATGAGGCAGAAAAGAGACTTTTAAAAGGAGCTTGTCACAGAACATATCAACTGATTTTAGCAGAAGCCAAAAAACGTTCCTTGTCCACTCCAAGGAACGTATATCATTGTGGGGGTATGTTAGGTAGAGGGACCTCTGGCTCTCCTAGGGACAAAAGCAGGCACCCTGCCTTGGTGCTACCTCCAGCAATTGTCGCACCTGGAGAAGAAGGACAAGGGTGGGGACCCCATGGAGGAATGCCTTGCCAATCTACAAAAGAATGCAAGGGATTCCCTAGCCTGTGGGCCAGACAGCCCAGGCACAATAGGATCTAGAAAATGACCTAGAGTAACCTAAGGCTAATCATCCTATCATTAGCTGTCCATCAAAGTGCTCAGTGGTGACCTCGGAACCACGAGGAGGGCCCCAATCCAGACAACATAAAACAGGACCCTAGACCATAAATCCAGCCTCTTGTTACGACAGGGGGCCTGCCTGTTCATCATCTGTGGCGAATGTATCTTGCTCTTGCTCTCTAAACCTGTCTTGCTCTTCCTCAATAAACTTTGTTTCATGCTTACCTTGCTTTCTGTGTGTCTGGTCATTCTTTAGCCAAGAACCAAGAACCTACCTGACAGGTAGACTTAAAAGGTGGCTGCACTCTACTGTCCCCTTCTCTGATGGAAGGCCCTGGCAAAGCAATCGCTGGAATTTGGAGAGCTTGTCGGCACTCTATCTTACCACACTTGCACTTACCCCTACTTTCTGAAGGATTACAGCCTTACAATAGAGACTGGAGAGCTTTACCAAAAATAGAAGTAAAAATAGGCAACCTGACCAATTTAGTCTGTTGAACTTAATGTTGATTTGTTAAACTTATAGGATTAATTATATCATTAAAGGAAGGAAAATAATGTATTTCAACCTGTGGTAGATAAGAGAAAATAATATTTTTCCTCTCTCCTTGCTAAAATGGTTTGTAAATTTGATCATATTTATGACTGCTGAGAAGTTTCGTAGCCTTGTGTCTAAAAAGAGTTTTGGGAGTTTTTTGTGACTTGGAAATATGCTTTTTGGGTTTTTGGATTATTAGGGAGAGGTAGAATTCTGGGGATGTTTATGAGTTTCGGGTACTGCTTGCCAAAGCAGTTTAATGTTGCCTTCTTTAGAGAAGATCCAATTTGTTTTATAGGTTAACTTGAATTTTTCCTACAGTCTATGTCCTGGTAACCTTTACAGAAAGAATTTGGAAAGATAATACAGAAAGTAAAGAAACTTCAATAATCCTATTAATTTAGTACTCTGAATTAGTTATGGAGTATCCATAGGATAAACTACCTAAAAAGTAAGTTCTTAAAAGTTTCCTTATTTAATTATTATTTCAAGACCAAAATGGTTCGGCATAAATGCTTTCCCCTCCATGCCCAAAGCCCTATAAAATGCTAATAAATCTATATTGAAACAACCATCATTGGGGATTATTTCTCTCATTTTACTATTGTTTCTCAAAGCATAGCCAGTAGAAGGCTACATGGGAGCCCTCCCTCCTCCTTGAGACCTGGAGAGGCATTCACTGAGCTGAGAAAAGAAAGGAGTGTTGGATTATACATTTAGAGTAAGGAAAGTGGTGTTTACAAAACAAATGAAACAATCCCTTTCCGTATTTCAAGTATATCAGTAGGCTGGTTGCAACATTTGCCCCCAGTATAGCCTTGAGAATTTATTTTTAAATAAAGGGGAGATTTTTCTTACTCTAGGTAGGGGCAGGGTGGTGGTGGTGGGGAGGTTTAAGGAGGATATAGTTTTGAGGTAATTCTGGACTACCACAAAAGGAGCAGAAAGAAAGAAATGGGTAGGAGAGGTCTAACAACACTCTCCTTACTTTCACAGTAAATGAAGTCCTGAGCCACTGTGGTCCCTCTTTCTGGTCTAGAAAGAAAAGCTTGCATACTGACAAGATTCATGCACTTATAAGGAGCCCAGAGCTCAGCCTCCTCATTCAGTGTGTGTGTGTGTGAGTGTGTGTGTTCAGAGAAGGGCATGTATTTGTAACTTAATACAAAAGCGTTTATTAAGTGTCTACTATACCAGTGTTCTAGACATTAGAAGTATGTCAGTGGATAACGCAAAGTTCTGCCCTCATAGGCCTTACATTTTACATCCTAGTAGAGAAATTGCATTGAACAAACACATCCAATTGATATACTACATATTGCCAAGTGAGAGAAAGAAAAATAAAACTAAAGCGAGCACCTATGGATGAAACAGTGCTGTAGTGATAGATTTATAGTGAGGTCAGGAATGGCCTCTTGAAGAGGTGATATTGAACAGAAATGTAAAAGAATTGAAGGGGAGAGACTTGCAGAGGAAGAATATTCTAGTCAAAGGAAACTGCTACTGCAAAAGCTCTGAAGCTAGAATGGGATCAGCAGGTACAAGGATCAGCAAGAAGGCCAGTGTGCAAGAGGCGTGTGACATGTGCAACTACACAGGAAACCCACAAAAACTTCCTATTAGGACAAACATCATTCCTTGGGTATAAATCTGAATAATCAACCAAGGATCAGGAGACCCTTGACAAAACTAAAATTTTGAAATAGAAAGGCCAGGATGGAGGACATCCAGACCCTGATGGAAAAGAGGATAATATTAGGATGAATTTTTAAAGTTTCCCATTTTAATTGAGATGCCATTACAGTCATAAAACACGAATAGGCAAGTATTAAAAAAAAGGAGCAAGATGGAGATGTTAAAAATGCAACTGTTAAAATAGTGCTTTTTACTTTAATAAATATAATTGTAATATCTTTTTTTAATGAGATAGGACTAGTCAGGGATTCCCAGAAGCTAATAATTGTGGGCTGATCTGAGTAAAAAAAAGCCTAGGGCATAGGTTTCAAAGGAACATCAGAGTATCGGGCATTGTTTTTTTCTTCCATGTTGAGCTGATCTCATACACTCACTCAATTAGGAACATGATTAGGAACTAGTTTTCCATATTTAAAACCGAGTCAAGCTCTTAGTTTTATTCCAGTGAAATAAAATACTGTGTTTGAAAACAAAAGTGACGGTGTTAAAAAGTAAGTATTCAAACTCTCTTTGAGGATTGAATAGATTTTAACAAAGTTACCAGAAGCAAGCATCTCCTTTTTATCTGAAAACCAATGACCACTCTGGGAGGAACAAAAGCAGCTAGAGCAAATAATTAATATTGTAAAAATTAATATTTCTTATCAAAATTATTCTTGAAGTCTATTCTCAGACTTGTCTTGCTCTTGGCTACCTTTGACTTCCTTTACTTTTTACTTTTTCTCTGATTAGCCTTATTTTACCCCAACTTCAAAAATTGGGCCAAATTTTATGTCTCATATATAAAGCTTTCCCAGGCCAATTTTTAAAAAAATTTAATCCAAGATCTGTGATCGAGGTCATGAATTTGTCCATTTTGTAATATGCTATTGAGTTAGGACTTACATGTGGGGTGGGCAAGAACTACGTATTGGCCACAAATGATTGACCACAATATATTTCTTTAGAAATGTATTTCTTTGGAGTAAACATTATTTCCTTCTGTCAGGTGAAGTAAAATGCAAATGCCACCAGGTAAGATAATATATGAAATCTTTCACAGCTTCCTGTCACTGTCTAATCAGATTACCTTCCTCAGTAACAGTAAGAGCAATTGAAGTACCCACATAATTCTAAGGTATTTGTTAGCCTGCAAATGTTTAGGCATGAGGAATAGAAAGAAAAAACTTTGAACTAGCGGCTCAAGTACAGAAAGGGAATTTAGGTATATATATGACAGACCACCTACATCAACATTTTTCAAGCCCCAATCTTAGATAGTTTCTTACACTAAAATTACAATGTCTATAATTTTATCTTCTCTTTGTCTTTTTTGCTGAACAAAATTGCAAATTTCTTTAAGGAAAAAACTACTGTGAGCTAAATGTTGTTTCTACTCTAATATTTAGGCACAGAAGAATTCAGAATATATGCTTGCTTTAAAAACTGTTTTGCTTATTTTTACTTTTTAAAATGTGATAAATAAAATATTACAAGCAATAGACATAATTACTTATCATCAGTATTGCTCTGAATTTTATAATAAGTTACCGTTACTATGTGTCTTAGTCCACAGCGGCTGCCATAACAAAAGACCACAGACTGGGTAGCTTAAGCAGATTTTTCTCTTAAGAGAAAATATACTTAGCCCAAAAGGTGAAAGATCCCTATAAAGAGAAGTATAAAATACTCAGGAAAGAAATTTCTGATGATACAAACAAATGGAAAAATATATCATGTTCATAGATCAGTAGAATCAACATTGTTAAAATGTCCATACTTCCCAAAGTGATTTACAGACCCAGTGCAATACCCATCAAAATGCCAACATTATATTTCACAAATTTAGAAAAAATAATTCTGTGCTTCATTTGTAGCCAGAAAAGAGCCAGAAGAGTGAAAGCAGTCTTAAGCAAAAAGAACAAATGTGGAGGTATCACATTACCAGACTTCAAACTATACTACAAAGCTATAGTAACCAAAATAGTATGGTATTGGCACAAAAATAAAGACATAGACCAATGGAACAGAACAGAAACCCAGACAGAAAACCATTTACCTATAGCCAACCGCTCTTAGACAAAGCAGACAACAATATACACTGTGGAAAAGAATCCCTATTCAATAAATAGTGTTGGGAAAACTGGAAAGCCACATGCAGAAGCATGAAACAGAATCCATATTTTTCACCCCTCACTAAAATTAATTCCAAATGGATAAAGGACTTAAATGTAAGGCATGAAACCATAAGAACTCTCAAAGAAGACTCTCTTCTAGATATTGGCATAGGCAAAGAATTTATGAAGAAGAACAAAATGGCAATTGCAGCAACAACAAAAATAAATAAATGAGTCTTGATTAAATTAAAAAGCTTCTGCACAGCCAAGGAAATAATCAATGGAGCAAATAGACAACTTACAGAATGGGAGAAAATATTTGTAAACTATGTATCTGATAAATGGCTAATAACCAGAATTTACAAAGAACTCAAGTCAATCAGCAAGAAAAAATCAAACAATGCCATTAACCAGTGGGCAAAAGGCATGAACAGAAGCTTTTCAAAAGAAGATAGACAAATGGCCAATAAACATATGAAAAAATGCTCAACATCACTAATCATCAGGGATATGGAAATTAAAACCACAATAAAATATCACCTTATCCCAGTTAAAATGGCTTTTATTGAAAAGTCCAAAAACAGCAGATGCTAGTATGGATGCAGAGAGAAAGGAACACTTATACACTGTTGGTGAGACTGCAAATTAGTACAACGTCTATGAAAGACAGTATGACGATACCTCAAAGAACTAAAAGTAGACCTACCATTCACTCCAGCAATCCTGCTACTGGGTATTTACAAAAAGGAAAAGAAGTCATTTTATCAAAAATACACCTGGACTCAAATGTTTATTGGAGCCGAATTCACATCTGTAAAGATGTGGAATCAAGTCAAGCGCCCATCAATTCATGAATGAATTAACAAAGTGTGGTATATGTATACCATGGAATACCACTTGGCCATGAAGAAGGATAACTTAATGCCTTTTGCAACAATATGGATGGAACTGGAGACCATTATCTTAAGTGAAGTATCCAAAGCATGGAAGAACAAACAGCACATGTACTCACTATTACATTGGAACTAACCAATGAACATACATGTGCATAGAGGGAAGTATAACTCAATGGAAATCAATCAGGGATAGTGGGGAGGAGGGTGAAATCCTACCTAATGTGTACAATGAGCACTATCTGGGTAATAGGCACATTTATAACTCTGACCCAAGCATTACAAAAACAATCCATGTAACCAAAAACGTTTGTACCCCCATAATACTTTGAAATAAAAAAAATATATAAATACAGAGAGAAGAGAAAAAAGATAGAAGTGGTAGGAAAGGCATTTACAATGTATAAGTACTAGTGCTTCATTGAAACAAAATCAAATACTTTTCAAATATTCAACTAATTAATTAATTTGAATAGTGTTCTCAGAACATAAAAACATAGATAAGAATTTTAATTCCTTACAATAATGTACTCTGCCATTCTGACATTAGTTCCTTATACTCAAAATGTTCAAAATATTTTCACTTTCTCTCATTTTATTCTCATTGCTTTTGTAGATTTGGTATTATCCCAACAGGAACATCTTCCAACTGAACAAATAGAATTCTTCTTAATTTGTTGGAGCACTGAGATGTACACTGAAAATAATTTGAAAATAATTCATAGTTTTGGCTCAAACACTAAATAAGATTTTTTTTGAACACTTGCCAATTCCTCTGTACCTGGTTAGTCACTTTTTGAAAGATGTAGTGATTCATTAATGGCTTCCTATTGCTCTTGGAATACATAAATCAGAGAAAGATTAATTTAATTCTTAATTTTTTTAGCATACATAGAAATTAAGCCATGGGTGCGGTCGTTATAATTCTTGCACTCTATATCATTTTGGGATGGGAAATCACTTAAATATGTAATCCCTAGTATCTCCTATTTCAATTTTCAGCCTCAAAAACAGTTCTATTCTGTAATATTTAATCATTGACATAGCTTAAAAAACAGGTCTAGTTAAATAAAAAATAAAAATATTTGCCAGAAATACATCTGGAAACAATGTTAAAGGCATGGATTTCTATGTGCAGAATCTTATAGGAGAGGTGTATTTCCAAATGAAAAAACATACCTTCACTCTATTGCTGTTCCATTTAAGAATCAATTCTAATTTTTCAATGTTTAGCAACAGTTTAATATCAATTGTAACTTTGAGAGAGGCAAGCACTGCCATTGTATACTCAAGTTAATTACAGTGATGGATCTTGGATTTCATTTCTTGGTACCATCCAGTTAAAAAAGAGCTAAATGCAGAATGTCAGTTTATGGAAATCATGTACATAACAGACTGAGGTTTCTTGGTATGTCCCTACTGTAGCCAGTTGAAATGCTTCCATTCCTCCCTTGAGTGTAACAAGAGAACACTTTTTGGGCTTTGAGGCTTCAAATGAAAACCTCTTCAGTTGTCTCTTTAAAAACAACTATCAAATATCTCTTTGGTATGTTCCATTTTTTCTTTTCTACTCAGAATTTTTCCCTTTCTTACATCTTTTTTATTTAGTTTGGCATTCAGCCCAATATCTGTCTCCTCAGCTGGTACCAATTTGATTCCTGGGTTCTCCAGAACATTCTGTGCTTCAGTAAGCCAGCTGGCCACAAGTCTGATTTTTGACAGCTTACTGACCTTATCGGCTGCTGCCTGTCTCATTCCAAGCATGTGGGCTCTCCCTTACCTGGGCATTTACATATTGAGGATAATCTATTATTTTCTGGGGGGCATTCTCTTCTGATTAAAGAGAGAAATCCCTGATAATTTCAATCAATGATGATCTAAATAAAACATACCGTTCTTTTCTGGTTGCTGAAGGAAATAAAAATAATAAATAAAGAGTTGGAAAGGGAACTGAATAAAACCCATGAACTCCATCTATCAATTAAACTTTATGTTCATCCACCTGTGCAACCTTGCCTCCTACCAGAAAGGAAGAGGTCTCCTTCCTCCAAGCAAAGGCCTCTGCTAATCAATCAACTCTATACTCTCTTGCTTATGACTTTAACATTTTTCTCTCCATTGTAATTTCCCCTGTAATGTTAGTATTTATTCTTTCCAATAATAATTATTGTTAACTTAATATTGTCAAGTCACCACCAATTAAAAAAAAAGAAAAACATTTCCTTGATGCCACATCTTCCTCTAAATAATAGCTAATCTTTCCTCTTCTTCAAAGTGCAGATTTTTAAAAGATTTGCTTAAAACTTGCTCTCCTGAGTTAGCTTCAAGTCACCTCTCAACCCTCAGGTTGGAATGCTTTTAGCTGCAAATAATGAAAAAAGAGAAAAGTTAATCAAAAATTAAGTGTTTTTATTACCTCATCTAAAGTAAGACTATAGTTGGGTGGTTCCAGAATTGGTTCATCTGGTGGCTTAGTAATATCAGGACTCTAGTTCCACCTCTCTGTGATTCTCCTTGCTTTTGCCTCATAGTCATCAGAAGCTTTCTGTAGTTACAAGCATCAGGTCCCTATAAATCAGTGTTCAAAGAGGGAAGGAGGAGTAAGACATTTCCATAGGAAACCTTCTTTTTTCAAGGAAGAAAATCATTTCCAGAGGGCCCAGCACATTTACCATTACATTTAATTGGTAAAAACTTAGCTACATAGTCTACCCTACACCAATCATCAAAAAGGAAAATAACCCTAATCTTATCTTTTTAGTAATACTAATTGCTTACCTGATTCATATTTTGGCCTAAATGTCCCCAGAGGCCTTCAAATTTAACATATGCAAAAACTAAACTCATTCTCTTACACCTGGATCTCTCTATATGTTCCCTGTCTCAATAAGTGACACCTATATATATTCATTTCCCGAGATAAAATTTGTACCTCACTGCCCACATTCAATCCAGACAGAAAATTGTAAAGATTCTATGATCTTACTAGTTTTTCAGTTTGTTCATTTCTTTTCATTCCTATGCCATTACTTTGGTATGGGCAAGTATTAGCTCTTGGTTGGATTACTACCCCTTGCTAAATTAATCTCCTGTTTTTCATCTTGCCCTTTATTATACATTTTCCATTTTCCCAGAGGATTCTTTTAAAAATCAAAGTGGATCTTATCATATACACACCTGCATGAACTCACTCAATGGCACCTTAAAAATCAAGTACAAACCTTAGCAGCTATATGCGGCTTTTCATAACTGGGCCACTGGCAATATCTCCAGCCTCATTCTTCTCCAAATTTGACTCCAGTTACACTAAATTATCTGCAATTTTCAAATGCCCGATGTTCTCCCTCGCAACTACAAATTTTTGCTGCTTTCTTGAGAATGATTTCTCCAATTCCCACCTCAACTCCACTAGACATGGCTAACTCCTCCTTCAAGGTTCAGTTTGGAAAACTTTCCAAACTCTCCCTACCTCTTCCCAATCTAGTTGATGTGTCCATTCTCTGTGCTCTCACCACAATATTTTGTATTATCATTATTTACTTTGTCCTTTTTGCTTCTTGACTGTACGCTTCTAGAGGTAAGAGCTGTGTATTTTCTGAACCAAGATGCAGCCTAAAGCCTAAAGGGTACTCAGTAATACCGTTTGAAGACATTGTGCATTATAAATGTTTTAATGCACAATTGAAATATATTGTCCAATACATGGTGAGTGCGATGTGCACTGTCTAGGGAATGGACACACTTGAAGCTCAGACTCGGGGGGATGGGGAGGCATGGGCAATATATATAACCTGAACTTTTGTACCCCCATAATGAGCTGAAATAAAAAAAAGAAAAGAATTTTTTTTCTACAAATATTGATTTTGGGTAAACATGAAAACAGAAAACTTAAATTGTGTTTAATTAATAAATAAAATGAAAATAAAATCAAGACTTTTAGGAAAGTCTGGAATATGTAAATAACATAGCTATACTACAACAAATTATATTGGAATTAATTCTGCCATATTTCTATTATTTTTTCATTCTAAAATTAAATTTAACCCTCTATATTCAATTAATTTTAGCTTTACTTCACTTTTTTTCCTTTTATCATTACTTCCACTTTTTGCTTTTATGTCTCCATCCTACTCTCATTTAGTAAATATTTTCATCAAAATTTATAATTCTGCTTAGTGTAGTTATTTAGGACTTGACTCAAGGCTGAGGACCACTGTAAGTCTTCCAACAGACTGGAAAAGTAGTACAAGGAAAATAGTAAAAGAAAAAGTAGTACAGTATTAAAGAACCCTAGAAAGACAAATGGTAACACTCTACATCATGGCTAAATTCTACCAGTATAATTCTGGGATTAAGGACATCTTTTATATATAAATGTATTGACTAGTTTAAGTAGGCATTCACATTGAACACAGAATTACTTTATCTGAATAGATTTATTTTCCAAATATGATTCTATTTTGCTGGTTCCAAGAGAAGAGGATTTTCATTAATTAGTTAATTCATAGGTAGATATAATCAACAGTCATAAATTAATAGCCTGCTATGAACTGAGCTGTATGTTAAGCATTGAGGTGAAAGATAATCTAGCTAGGAGACAAAAGAATAAAAACAAATATTTACAATGTAATATAATAGTGATACTAGCTTTGGAATCCCATGGTCATATGAATATATGTATAGAAAATTTTAGCATCATTAATAATCCATTATGAGTCTATTCTGTTTTAAAAATGTATAATATTTACCATCAGTACTATTTATTGAAATAACGCATGACACAAGTTTAATGTTCACTAAATAAATTATTACAATTTTAATTATCCTAAATTTTCTTTCCTCAAGCTTTGAACTCCCTATGTTAACAATATTTGTTGCCACATCAAATATAAACTGTGTACGAGGCACTGTGCTAGATCCTTCATTTGTATGGTCTAATTTAATCCTTATCACCATCCTGGAAGAAAATTATCATAATTTCTATATCACATATAAGAAACCAAGTGTCTGTGAGACTAAATTTAACAGCTAAGGACACTTCAAACTACAAGTATCAGAAGCCTCAACTGAAAATGAATAAAACTAAAAACCTCTTCTAGTTTGTCTTCAGTCTGGCTTCACTGGGCAACATAATACTGCATCAGCTCTAGAATTTACATCTTCTCTTTTTAAGCTCAGTGGGTAATTTGAAAGCCTGGGTAGACAAAGCCCTGTATCATCTCCTTTCTGGCCACAATTTTGCAGAGCAATTGTCCCCCTGTGCTGAAGGAAGTACATCACACGAGGTCCTTGATTATTACCTGCCACCTTGCCTCTGATTGTTAGTTTGGGTAGCATTTCCACTATGTGAGACCTCAGATTTCCACTTTCTCAAGCATTATAAATAGCAGCCCTTGACGAACATTGACCTCTTTAAAAAAATTATATTTTCTTTTCTTCCTGCTTCCAGAAAGGCCAGTTTCAACTAAGCTTTTCTGTTTCTTATAGGTCCTTCATAAGTGAAAAATGTAGACAATACACTTTAACATTCTAAATTTTTCCCACTAAATTCTTTATCCTGCAACCTCATTAAGCTCATTGTCTAAATTCCATGATCTAATAGGCAACATTCTCATTAGCTGTTTGGCTACCACGAATAAGACTTGCTAGTCTCCCCGTCCAGGACACAGGGCACTTAACCACATTGTACACTAGTTCTACTCATCCAATGTCAGAATTTTAAAAACTGCTACTTCTAATATTTCCCACATTCTGATATCAAAATCTGATTCAGTGTTATTTAGTTCAAGTACTGAGTATAAAAACCAACCCCAAATGGCTTAAGCAGAAAGAAATTCCCTGGTTTATATTAATATAAATGATAATACTAGAAATAGGGCCTCCCTCTGGCATAGGTGAACATTAGGCAGAATGTCATTAGGACTCACTTTCACACCTTCTTCCAGCCACGCCTTCTCTGAGTGAACTTCAGCCTCGGACCATAGGTAGCAAGGAGGTAGCTGCTGCAGCACCAAGCCTAACACCTCTCGGGTAAAGCCTGGTGATGGGGCACCACTCTGCTCTCATGTTTCTGAGAGAGGCCTCTTTGCCTATTGCTTGCACTGATGATGTCTAAATTATGCCCACGCCTGAGCCAAGCGCTGGGATCTGAAGCGACGCGATGCACCAGTTAACTTTGGACAAGTTCTCTTACTCCAGCTCTGAGCTAGGGATGCACAAAACTGTACAAACATGTACAGTTTTCAGGGTATCTTCAAGATCTTCAAAATGGCAAAGGATATATTTTATTGTGTTGAAATCCAAGTGTGTGGGATGAGAGTGGGGGAGAGAAAAACACCAAAGTAAAGTTGGGGGTTGTTCAGTCCATTCGGGCGACTATAACAAAATGCCATAGCTTGAGTAGCTTACAAAGAAGAGGAATTTATTTCTTACAGTTCTAGAAGCTGCGAAGTCCAAGATCAAGGTGCCAGCGGATTTGGTGTCTGGTGAGGGTCAGTTCTGTCACAGATGGCACCTTCTTGCTGCATCTTCACGTGGTAAAAGAGACAGACAAGCTTCCTTGGCATCTTTGATAAAGCCATTAATCCCCTTCGTGAGGGATCTGCCCTCATGACCTAGTCACCCCCCCAAGGCCCCGTCTTTTAATATTATCCCATTGGGGATTAGGTTTCAACACAGGAATTTTGGAAACATTCAGACTATAGCAGGGGCTTTGAATAGAAAAGGGAGAAAATAAGATGGAAGACTAATTAAAAGGCAGCCACTAAACTAACATTGGATAGCTGGTATGTAACTAGAATAGAATTTAAACTTACATAAGTTTTTAAGTATACACCATACTGTATATCTAAATATAATATTAAAAGGTTTTTATAATTAATCATTATCTAATTCCCTGTATTGTTTATATTTTGTAGACGTTCCCTTTTCCAGAAAAATCTCTTAAAACCTATTTCAAATGCATTATATTATTTTACATGTGATTTTTATCACTGACACTGTTGTGTGGTTATTAACAACGATAAAAGAAAATGTGTTTTCAGTTCATTCCTGTACCTATCAACTTCAAGAAATATAAGGCTTTCGTACTTGTTAACATATTCCAATCTAAAAGAGACAATTGAAAGAGAAAGTGAATCTGTCATGCTCACACAATTTCAGAGGAATAAAATTTACTGAAATAGAAAAACATCTTGATCTTGGCGTAAAGTTCCCTAATGGGACAAAAGAGGTGGGTAATAAAAAGAATTCTTGAAGGTAGAACTGGTGGCATATAAGAAACTTAGATTGGGTTCCAAGGTTGGGTGCTGGGCATTGTTAAAATTTGAAAAGTGTAAACAATGTACCTATTTTTATCAATTACACTTAAGACTTCCTTTGAGAAAAAAAAAAAAAGGCCTTTGATTTCCTTATTAGGATGAGAAAATCTTTTTTTTTTTTCAAGAGAGAGGGTCTCACTTTGTCACCCAGGCTGAGTGCAGTGGTGCCATCATAGCTCACTGTAACCCTGAACTCCTAGGTTCAAGTTATTCTTCTGCCTCAGCCTCCAGAGTAGCTGGGACTACAGGTAAATGCCACCATGCCCAGCTGAGACAATATCTTGAAATTAAAGTAAACCTGAAATGATTTTGGATACAACCATTGCTAATATAGAGAGTTTTAGAAAAGTTGGAAGCTCTGAAAGTTGGTAAAGCATTTTGAATCTGTTTAAGCTCTATAAAAAAGCTCCTTGATTCATGGAGTACAAGAACTAATTAAATAAGCTATCCCTCCAATCAGAAGGAGAACCATTCTCTAAATCCCTAAGCAGAAGAACTAATATTTATATAAAAATGTACAGTTTTCAGGTCATCTTTATGATCCTCAAAATCTCAAGTGATATATTTTATTGTGTTGAAATTTTGTGATTTATGAATTGTTTCTACTTAATTAAAACATTTCATACTTATATTCTAAATATTTTAGTTTTGTATGAAAAGGAGTTTTCTAAACTTTATTTTAGGACTGGATTTATAATTTATAGCATCTGAGAAACTTCATATATTTCTCTTTAACATGTTAAATAATTTAAAGTTACCTTTAGTGAATGCCATTTTAATAGTAAACAGCATGTGATAAAAGACCTTAATAAATTACATTATAAATTCTTTTCTAGCTTTATATTCTCCATCTGACTGCCCACTTAGCACAGAGCTGCACATATAGTGAGTGCTAAGTTAATTTTTGTTAAATATAGTGTAGTAATTCAATACATATGAAAAAAAGGTATAGTACATGCCTCTAGATTTTGCCTTCATGGTTTGAAATCATAACTTTCTAGGCAATGGTATTTACTACAGATAACATAGTTATATTGTATATGCAGGAATAAGTAAACAGAATGTTATAGTAAGTTTAATTCATTCAATAAATACCTATTGAGCTTCTGTCATATGTCAAACAATATGCTGAGAGCTAGAAATATATTAGTAAACAAAGAGTGGACTGTGCACTCAGAAAATGGTGTGATAAGAAATAAGCAATCTCATAATACAGTGCGTTAGATGTTAGACATTAAAACAACATCTAATTTCTTGTTAAATTTCTTTTTTTTTTAATATTATAAGAAGAAAAACAGTATAGATTTCTATTGATCTAAAATGGCTCAATTTAATATAGGCTTCCATTTGTCTGAATTAGTAATCTTAAGGATAGCATGTTTCTCTTAATCTAAAAAAGTGTCCTCATATTTATTATAATGTTATGGTACTATTTCACCAGGATAATAAGTTGCATAATCACAATAGTGATTTCTTCATTTAACCAATGGATACTGGTATTGTTGTATGCTTTAAAATTTCTTTTTTTGTACACCTTTTAGCACTGTTATAGTTACCTTAGAAGATCTATTTGGCTTTTTTGAGACATGGGTAAAACCTTGAAATTTATATATTGTAGTTTATTAAAATTTAATTGGGAAATTGGCACAGAGCAAAATATTGTCTTATGTTTTGCTACAGCTAATCCAAGAAATAAGAAGCAAATAGGGGTGGTTAGATTACTGAGAAGAAAACAGAATTGTCAGTCAGCACTTCTGCATTTAAAACTTAACTAGACCGTTTTTTTTTTTTTTTTTTTTTTTTTTGGAGACAGAGTCTCACTCTGTTGCCCAGGCTAGAGTGAGTGCCGTGGCGTCAGCCTAGCTCACAGCAACCTCAAACTCCTGAGCTCAAGGGATCCTCCTGTCTCAGCCTCCCGAGTAGCTGGGACTACAGGCATGCACCACCATGCCCAGCTAATTTTTTCTATATATATTTTTAGCTGTCCATATAATTTCTTTCTACTTTTAGTAGAGATGGGGTCTCGCTCTTGCTCAGGCTGGTCTCGAACTCCTGAGCTCAAACAATCCGCCCACCTCGGCCTCCCAGAGTGCTAGGATTACAGGCGTGAGCCACCGCGCCCGGCCTAGACCGTTTTTTTAACCTTTCATAGTCACTTCAAATCTCTCAACCTTGCTTTCTCATCTCCAAAAAAGAGAGAATACACCTGCATTATTTGTAAGAGTTGCTTACAGAATCAGTTAGAAAACACTTTGAATGCACATAATTTATAAATGATATATAAAACTTCATGCAAATTATGACTATTTATGGCTTTTTATGGTTTATGTCATTGCAGTTTTATGTTGATTTTATTATATAGAGCTATTATATTTAGTCACTTATTACATTCATACAGTACCTTTCTATGAAAATAAACTAAGTTATTATAACATGAAATATAAATTAATGGCAATGATTTTTCAATTAGTGAGAAGATTATGAAATGGAATAAAAATAGAGTAGGTCATATTTTGAAAAATTACTATGCACATTTTGTATTGTACATGGTGTGTGCCATAGATAGAAAAAGAAAAAAAGAGCCACATTTTTTTCTGTGTATTTCCCTCTGAGATACATTGCTATTTTAATATCTCAGGAAGGAGACAAGCCTAACATTGAGAAACTGATGTCTTAGAACCCACTGTCCTAACTCGACTTTCTTCCCTCCTGGGATTGCTATGGGTTGTGGGGGAAAGACCAACTATTTGGAACTTTCTACACATAGGCTTTTTATTCATTCATTCATTCCACAAATATTTATTGAGCATTTTCTATACACCCACATTCTAGCGAGGGAATACAAAGATGAATAAGTCACGGTTCCTGCCATTAAGTAGCTCACAGTCAAAGAGAGAGAAAAATGTTTATACAACTATTATTTTTTGAGGTGTTTTTCTGACGACCATGTAGAATACCCTTTTGAGCAGAGCACTGCTCTAAGGATTGTCAAGACAGAGATGCAACTCTATTAGAAATAGAGGCATTGGCTGGGCATGGTGGCTCATACCTGTGATGCTAGCACTCTGGGAGGCTGAGGTGGGAGGATCGCTTGAGGCCAGGAGTTTGAGACCAGCCTAAGAAGGAATGAAATCCCATCTCTATGAAAAATAGAAAAATTAGCTGGGTGTAGTGGCGCACACCTGTAGTCCCAGCTACTCAGGAGGCTGAGACAGGATTGCTTGAGCCCAGGAGTTTGAGGTTGCAAAGAGCTATGATGATACCACTGCACAGTAGCCTGGGTGGCAAACCAAGACCCTGTCTCTAAAAAAATAAATAAATAAATAAATAAATAAAAGAAAAAGAAAAGAAATAGAGGCATGGAAATGCTATGAAAGTACAGTAAGAATTAATAATATACAAACAAACACACACAAGAGTATACCATTCCTAAGCCTACATTTATTTTGAATGTACATTCAGAAAACAGTGAGGAGGCAGAAACTCTTGCTCAGGAAACTTTTATTTAAGTCATCTCAATAGCTTAAGATCTGTCCTATAAAATATGTGATATCTGGGAAATAAAATATACAAACATAATTAAATAATGCTGAATATTTCTCTTTCTAATACATTTTGAAAATGTATTAGAAAATTTTTGGATGTAGCTTCAGAAATATTTCGGAAACAAAATAGATCACTGAAATATCTAAATAATTGAATCAAAGGCTGCTTTTAACTCCATTTTGCTGGCTTAGGTCTCAGAATTCTAGTAATTATTATATCAGTGAATTATCAATATTATTATTCTCTGTTAACCTGAATAAGGCAAAAAGGACAGCTCAGGTAGGTGTTTGCTGGTGAATGCAGAAAAGGCTTTTGTCTGTGTATTTATATTGGGCGGAAGAGTTTGAACACTTTTCAGAGAACCAGCAAATCAGCTCCTTGATAATTTTAATCCTGAACCTTTGGAAATGATCCTAACCTTTATATAACGGTTTCAGTAAAGGTTTCTTCCTAAGATTCTGGCCAACAACACTCTTCAGTCAGGTATGCCGGACATTGCTGTGAATACTGGGAAACAACCCAAGAAGAATAAATTATAACCTTAAAATTTAAGCCAAAATACACACCAGTTAAAAATACTTCTCTGTAATGTTTGGCTCATGTAAAGAAGGTATACACTTTCAATTCACTGGAAATAAAGCTAAATAACATTTTTAGGTCATTCTCTGATTAATTCTCATTTCCAGGTGAGGAACAACACAATTATAGTGGTTAATCATAGTACCTGCTTTTTCATGTCCCTCTCCCAAACACTTCTCTTTCACCTACCTTTGACATCACACACCTAGGTTCTTGACCTGAGGCCTCTCATCCTTAATTCTTAATTCTTGAACTCCTATGTGATAAGGTAGTCCATTGTCTTAGGTTGGGTTCCCTAGATGCATATCCTGACAGGATTCCACATAAAAAACTATATATCTGTGTCTATATCATCTGTATCTCTATTTCTATACCTATTTATCTAATTTATCTCTTAGGGAAATAAGAAGAAAATGAAGCCATGTAAGAGTGCAATATCAAGCAAATCCAGTCCTGTGGAAGGTAGCTTTGCCTCAGTCCTGCAGGGGAACTCTGGGATAGGACCAATCACTCATCAGAGTTGTCTTTACCAGAAAATGGAGCATTAAGGCCTTCGACCTGCAGTTGTTTTAAGGGCTATCCCCGAGGGGAAGTAATTTCCAGCACTTATGGTTGTCAAGGAGTATAGACAGAGGTGGTTCTAATAGCCTGAGGGTGGTCCTCCAAAAAGTGACACCCATGCGGGCTGGTGGGAGGGAAAGCCCAATGGGAGCCTGTGCACATGAAAATAACAAAGGTATACAAGGGAACATGGGTGGAGTATTCACAGCGTCTACCTCAGATAAGTAACCATTTTCAAGTATTTAAAAACATATTTTAGATACCAGATAATCAGGATCTAGTCCAGCATTTATTACTAATTAACTGTGACATTAGATTAATATTCTCAGTTTTACTATTTAGAACTCTTCTGAAGTGAGCCAACATGACAGAAACCCAACATGAGCTAATTTAGCCCAATAAAGAAGAATTTATTGGTTCATGTAGTCAAATTCCTGTATTAGCTGAGGATAGAATCTTGCCTTACGGATCAGAGGAACCATGGCTCTAAATAGCAATCAGTACTGCCTTTCTCTCTCATCTCTACTTTGCTTTGTGAGTGGACTTACTTTCTTCCATATAATAGATGACATGGGCTCTGTCAACTCTTGATTGTAAGCCTCACAATTTCACACTTCTTTTCTCATGGTTCTAATTTTAAATTGCATTGAAGAAGGAACTCTAATTGGTCAAATTTCGTGAAAGAATTTACCTCTTCAAAAATTACTTGGTCAAAGAGTGAGTTATTACATTTGTCCACCATGGGACATGCATCCATCTTAGAGACATCTCTGTGGCCAGTAATGTGAGATAATGTAAAATTAGGGCTGTTCTGATTTGGATACCATTGTTAGAAAGGGCAAAGCATAATTCTCCAGAGGTAAAAAGTTAGGTCCAAGAAAAAAGAAAGTAAACTGAGCAAAGCAAATAATACATATTTCTATGCCATCTGGGCTTTTGGTTTCCTAATAAATAAATTGCAATTCAAAATATTTGCTACATTTATTTCACAAAATTATTCCAAGTATTAAATATGCTAATATCAAAAGTGCTTTACTAATTATGTTTTGCTAATGAGCATTATATGCCACTCACATAGGATATTGAAACTTTTCTTATATCTGTTCATCCATAATATGTTTAAGACCCTAGAGTCTTCTATGATATATTTTAGTAAATAAAACCCAGGTATAGTTTCCCTGACAAATTTGGAGCCATAAATCTTAGTAGCATCCAGCTTTTTGTTAAGACAGGTGAATCTTCAATGTGAGAATAGGAAGGAGCAGATAGTATTCTCATTATTATTTTTAAAAATGCTATTAGGCGCATTATTTTAACAGTTAGGAAAAGCATTAGGGCATCAACTTATCAGTTGCCATGGTACTTCCCTTCAAAAAAGCAATTGCCAGGAAGCCATATGAACAATTACTTTCTTCTGAAAAACAAAACAAAAAAGGAAGAAAGAAAAGAAAACATACATTTTAGATGCTTAATTTCCACACTTCCCTTCATCTCTCAAACTAAAATCCTTTCCCAATGTCATCAGTCACAAAATTTGGTTCAATGACATTCATAGGCTTTACTGAAGATTTGCTATGACCTGGCTACTAGTTATTCAATTCAGAGAGAAAGATGAAAACGCAGTTCTAACCCGTAATGACTTCATAGCTAAATAGAGAGGTAAAATGTAAAGTTCTCTCTTTGAATCTGCCATCTTTTTAAATTTTGTGCCCCATCCCCTGTGTTCCAGATCTTTTGGCATCATGCTTATATTATGACATTAGTCTTGTAATTGGTCTTTATGTCTCCAGTGTTTCTTTCAATCTAACACAGATTAATTTTTCTAAAACAATTCTTGTACTGTATCATTTCTCTTAAGAAAACAGAACTCTATGGCTGTAAAATTTCAATATATTTCTTTACTTACAGAATTTTAGAGATGTAGGGAAGCTTAAAGTATTTGCAACTAAAATCAGCTCGACTTTGGATAACTTTTACTCATGAGTAAGGCTAATACTTCATAAGCTGAAAAAAGTTTTTAAAAAAATCCTGGATGGTAGAATTATGGGAAGGTCAGTGGCCTTTATGTTGTAGCACTGAGGTACAAAATTAAAATTTTGAGCAATCACAGAAGCATAAATGAGAAACATAAAATGAAATAAAATTTTAATATATATGAGAAGGCTGGAAGATCAGTTAGGAGGCTAAAGCAACTATCTAGGCAAGAATTAATAATAGTTCAAATTTAAATGATGGCAGTGAAAATGGAAAGAAAAGTGCAGATGCAAAAGACATTATGAAAGATAGATTGACACAACTTGATGACTGAGCCAAGCGAGTGAGAGGGATATGTAAAAACTATTTTGAGGTTTTTGGCTCTGAGAGAATGGTGGTACATACTACGACCAGAAAAGAAAAAATCAAAAGGAGAAGTACATTTGTTGACATTTCTTGAGAGGGAATGATGTGTTCTGCTTTCAACATATTAAATATTACTGACCTTAGCATCTGTTGTTCTATACCAGGGGTTCCCAACCTATGGTGAGTTCTATAATTATTTCATTACATATCACAATGTAATAACAACAGAAATAAAGTGCACAATAAATGGAATGTGCTTGAATCATCCCAAAACCATGCCCCGCCCCTCCCTGGTCTGTGGAAAAACTGTCTTCCATGAAAGTGGTCTCTAGTGCCAAAAAGATTGGGGACTGCTGTTCTATACCATTCACCATTTACCTGGTAACGACAAGTACATTTTCCTTTGGGAAACCACTGCTCCTTCATCCTCAGCTGACTCCTCCCTCAGCTACAGGGATGGGCCATCAGTCTATGCATGAAAGCATTGCACTTCCCTGGACCCACTGATTAATTCAGGGACACACATGGCCCAGTTGGAGGCAATAGTACAAAATGAGGTTTTTCTCAAATAGTTGGGAGAGAAACAAGTACGTTTTCCATTGGCGTTCCAGCAGTTAGTACGGTGTGGCTAGTGAGAATGAAGGCAAGCCAACGAAAGGCAGTGCCAAAAATGGAGTGAGCCTGGTTCCCGATGCCATCCTTTGAACCCCTAATTCCAGTCTCCTTCCACATTTTCAGTAATGAGACAATAAATTCGCCTTGGGTTTAAATAAGTTGAATAGAGACTCTTTCTTGTCTGACAACAAAAAAGTCACAGCACTGGCTTTATTAAAGCAATATACAAAAATGGAATTCCTTACCTTAAAAACAAATCAGAAAGAAGGAGAGAAAAATGAAAGCAAGAAAATAGGAGCCTCCGAGAAAGCTGAAATCTTGTTATTTATGAAAAATACATATTTGCCCATTTTTTAAAAAGCTGAACATGTGTTGAGTTTTTTACAAAATATTTTTCTCATGCCTCTAAGTACATGTCATAGTACTGTGGGGATGTACATGTGCTAAACTATATCATTACATTTATTTTATTTTGTAATCTCCCTCTGAATCCATAAGCAAGCTCTTCTTTGACATGTGTTCTCTCATAAACCCACAAATTACTACTGGAAGGGTAATAGTATATTCCCTCTTTGGAGTTTTGACATTTCCAAGGAGTGCCATGTCTTTTTTGTGTCTTGCCTTTTCCATTAGAATTCTAGGGAATGAAACCCCAGAATCAAGAGCAGAAAGATGAATGCTTGAGTAACTGGCATCATCAGCACATATGGTATGCTTCATTTGTACTTTCTTTAAAAAGTAAAACAGACTGGGTGCGGTGGCTCACGCCTGTCATCCTAGCACTGTGGGAGGCCGAGGCAGTAGAACTGCTTAAGCTCAGGAGTTCTAGACTGGCCTGAGCAGGAGCGAGACCCCGAGAACTGTCTCTACTAAAAAAATAGAAAAAATTAGTCGGGCTTTGTGGTGCTAGCCTAGAGTCCCAGCTACTCTGGAGGCTGAGGCAGAAGGATCACCTGAGGCCAGGAGCTTGAGGTTTCAGTGAGCTGTGATGACGCCACTGCACTCTACCCAGGGTGACAGAGTGAGATTTTTGTCTCAAAAAAAAAAAAAGAAAAAAAAAAAGTAAAACAAACCAGTCTATATTTTTGATAAAAATGGCTGGTTCTTGTCCATTTCAGGGTCTGATCTGTTCTTTCGTTTTATAAAGTCCTGGTATTCTTTTAATTAATTATTTTTTTGTGCTTAAGCAAATTATTTGCTTGCAATCACATCTGTGTGCGTGTATACACATAATTGTCTGTCTCTTATAGACGAGGATACCATTCTGAGAAATGTGTTATTAGGCAATTTTGTCATTACATGAACATCATAAAATGTACTTACGCAAACCTAGAAGGTATAGCCCACTACACACCTGGGCTATATGATATAGCCTACTGCTTCCAGGGGACAAACCTGTACAACATGTTACTGTACTACTATCGGCAATTGTAACACAATGGTAAGTATTTGTGTATGTAAACATACCTAAACATAAAAAAGGTACAGGTACGGTGCAAATATGGTATTATAATGTTATAGGACCACAGTCATATATATGGTACATGATTGAGCGAAATGTTGTTACATAGTGAAGGTCTATATATCCTAGGATAAATTAATGAAGAAAACTGTATTAAGAAAATCTTTTACTTTTACATATATACCATATGCCAAAAAATTTATATGTATATGTTAATATATATTCTATACTAAAACAGATGTCCATGTTTATAGAATTATATCTTGCCAACAAAAGAATGACAATAAATATAGCTTGATTGTTTCTCAATACAATTATCTTTCTCTTCGTGTTTTCAATGCAAAATAGCACTCAATATTTATTTGGGGAGACTCAGCAAATCAGGAAACAAGCATTTAATAAATCCCCAGTTATGTTTTCAGCATCACAAGGAATTCAGAATAAATATATCATAAAGCCTCCTTATCATGGAGTTCAAAATATAGTAATGGAAAATAAATAGCAGAATTGAGGAGGCAACGCTGAGCTGAAGGAAAGGCAGTGGATTGTTGGTTTGGCAAATACCTAATCTGAAACAGGCAACATAACAACCAGCAACTTTTTAAACTTTCCTGCTGGCATTTCAAAGTCAGCATGTGCAACATAGAATTTCTGATCTTTCCTCCAATGTCCCCACCCCCAGCAAAATCTGCCCTATTGCCACCTTTGCCATCTCAATCACTGATGACTCTTCCATCCATTTGCTCATTCGTAGTGCCGCAGTCCCCTCTGCTCTTTTTCTCATGCTCACATCTAATCCGAAAGGAAATTCCGTAGATCTACCTTTGAGTTATCTCCAGACTTTGACCAATTCTCATTCACATCACTCTTTTGTTCCCACCTGGTCTGAGCCACCACATCCTTCTCATGTGTTACTGAAGTTACCTCCTAGCTGGTCACTATACTTCTAACCTATTCCCAGATAGTCTCTTCTCAATACAGTAGCCAGTTATCCTTCTAAATCACATTAAATAGGCCAGGCATCATGGCTCACGCTGCTAATCCTAGCACTTTGGAGGCCAAGGCAGGAGGATTGCTTGAAGCCAGGAGTTCAAGACCAGCCTGAGCAAGAGCAAATATGCCTCTGCAAAACTAGAAAAATTAGCTGGGTGTGGTTCATGCACCTATAGTCCCAGCTACTGGCAGGAGGATTGCTTGAGCCCAGGAGTTTGAGATTGCAGTGAGCTATGATGACACCACTGCACTCTAGCCTGAATGACAGAGTTAGAGACCCTATCTCAAAAAAAAAAAAAAAAAAAAAAAACGAAAGAAACAACAACAGAAAAATAAAACACCATAACAGAAAATTTCACTTCTCTGCTCAGTAATGGTCAAAGTTTTCCCTAAGACCTACAGTGCTCTACAGGATCTTCTACCTCTCTGACCTCTCCTGTGCTTTACTTTCCCCCTTACCACAGTGACCTCTTTGCTGTTGCTCAAACAAATCAGGTAATAATCCACCTCAGGAACTTTATTTTTGTCTTTGCCTGGATAAGCTCCCTCCCTGATCACCTTCCAGTCTTTGCTCAATTATGATTTTTTTTATAACCCCCAGATATTTTCAATCCATCTTCTCTACAGTCTACTTTTCCATAGCACTTTTCACCTTGTTAAAAAATGCTATGTAATCTATCTGTTTATTTTATTCATCGACTGTCTCTCCATGCTCTAATATTAGCCCACAAGGGCAGGAGTCCTTGTCTGTTTTGTTCACTGGCTTATTCCAAAAACCTAGAACAGATGCTCAATGACTATTTTTGAATGAATTAAATGGATATGGCACAATGCCTATAGAGGAACAGGCATAGGTTTGGAGCCACCTTATCTTACCTCTCATTTAAATCTATTTTTGAACATTTTACAGTATTTGATTTAGTCATTACAGGGACATCATATGGTGGATAATATTATCATCCTATTTTACATACGAGGAAATTAAGGTACAAGTAACTGAAGCAAATTTCCCAAGGTCACATAATCTTTAGGTGATAAACCCAGAATGTGAACTCATGTTATCTCAGGCCAGAGCCGAGGATTTTTAATACTCTGTCAGGTAGCCTTTATTGAATACCTTTGGGCAAGTCATTTACAGTGTATGAGGTTCTTTTCTTTCATTGGTTAAATGGAGATGCGAATGACTCCCATACATCATTGTGGTGAGAAGCAGAGCTATTTGTAAGTGCTTGGCAGATGACAGGGAGTTATTAAATGAAAATAATATTCTAGTCCTTCCCACATGATGATTACAATATGAGATGTCTCAAGCAAGTTCCATCTTTATAAGATGGATCTCTGCCCTTAAAAGAAATGTGAGAATCAGGTCAGGGCTAAACATAAAGGTCTGAGAAACATGATCATCTAACTTTAATTTAGACCTGAGGCTAGAAAATCAAAATTATTTCTCAGAGCTCAGACTAGCTCTAGCTAATAATAAAGAATGGTCCATTTTCCAGAGTGTGGCCTTATGCATATTTCCTTGGTAGGGCATTCTGGGTCACAGATCTTGGGGCAGATTCAGAAGTCCCAAGTCCCCATTTCACTTTGCCACTTACCCAGGGTACCCTTGGGCATGTCCCCTCTCTGTGAATTACAGACTACAAATGACACTCAGACAGCTAGTACTCCCATAGAGCTGACTCTGTGCCAGACACTCACCTTGTGCATTAGCTTCTTGGAATGTCCAAATAATGGTCAAATTAAGAAAAAAGGGACATCAGACATCACGGAGGGTAGCTTTCACTAGAAATGACAACAAGGAAGAGCTGAGTCTGAAGCTGACTCATGAAGGACAGAAAATTTGGCTAAGCAGAGAGGCGAGATGAAAGCATTCCTACAGCAGTGGCAGCATGGCTCCATGAATTAATAAACATGCATTGAGTACAGGGTGTCAGGCACCTGCTAATGCTGTGAGCACTCCAAATACACAAGTAAGGCATGATTCTTAATAGAAAGGAGTTTATGTATTCTACAGTCTAGATAGAAATAAAGACAAGACCTTTAATCATTATATGGAGCCAACTGGGACAGATATTATAAAAGAAACTCAACAAAATGGAAAGAGGGAAAGAGAAAGAAAAGATTTTTTTAGTGGGATGTACATATCTACTTTTAAAAAGTAGATGATATATAAATATGAGGGGCAAGCAGAATTTTGATGAATAGGAAAAATTTTAAGGACATTTCAAGCAGAAAAACAATTTGAGTGTAGGCATGGTTGGCTCTGCGAAATGCATGCAGAGTACACAGGATAAAAATGAAGAATGTGTACAAAAAGAGAGTTTCACTAGTGTTATTTTAAATCCAGTTAATTTACTCTGCCATCTCAACTTAATGAGAAACATAAATGGCGAATAGAATGTCTTCCTCGCAGTTCAGGCAATTAATCCTACTTTACAAATACCTTTGTGTGTGTGTGTGGTTGGGGGAAGAGGTACATACTGTCACTGTACACATGGACGCATCTCTGAGGGCAACCCAAGAGCTTGCTGACATTTTCTTTCTCTTTTCTCTTTCTCCATTTTGCCACATCATAAGTACTTTACTTTTAAGGAAACACAGCTAGACTCATTGATCCCACAGTAAAGCAAATTTATTCTTAAAGGACCAAAGTAAACACTGTAGCTTTAATTAGCTCTAAGAAAACATATCCTACATGCCCCCTCCCCCTAAGTGCATTTGAGGCAGCGCAAGGTCTAAGCTTGAGCAGATGGATTTCAGTGCAAGTAATTACAAGCTGCAATATAATTTCCTTAAAACTACACACATACTGGACAAATACTTATTTGTGGTTATAGAATGGGTAAAGTTACTATAAAAATAGGAGCACACCTTATAATAGTGCCATATGCCATAATTTACCTTTGCTATATCTGAAGTGTCATATCTTGTTCCAGACTTAATATTTAGTAACTAACAATTTAATGTACAAATCTCTAGCCTAAGCAACAGAATAATTAGAAGAGGCAAGCCCCCCCTTTTACATGGAAAAATTATAGTAGATCATGTAAAATGCCTAAGGATTATACAGAAGAGGGAAGTAACTTTTAGTCATGAAAAATGTAGGGCAGTTTTCAAATAACGTATAAAGCAAGCAGTAAACTCAATGTAGATATGCAGAAGGGTAATAACAGATCATAAGTGGCAATAGACTTCTCTTATGAAAGTAAATGCCATGAACTTACCCTCAATTTGATGTACCATGTCCTCTGGATATAGAACTAAAACCAATTATTTTGTTAAAAAAAATAGTAAAATTCACATCATGCATTACATCACACAAGTGAGTATGATGACAAAAAATGGTCAGTCATTTCTGACTTATTCTTTGGAAAAAAATTACCATTGTGGCAATTGTCCTTCTGTTTTTTCACCATTCAAAATAAGTCCCTCATTTAACAACAATGACAATAATAAAAAAACAAAAATATCAACATTAACAAAGACATTTTCCTATGCTATTTTTTTGAGCTGTTGGGGTTGATTAAATGAACCCCAACAGTGATTGAACCGGAGTCCCTGAAGTATTCAGCTATTTTTTGATAATTTCTTGGGAGTATTCCAATACATTGGGATACTTTCTTTGAAGTCTCTGGACTCCATTTTACCACAGAGCAAAGAGTAAGAGTCCAGAATTCAGTTCACTTCAAAACATCAGAGCTCGTAAAACTCTCCCAGGACAAAAGTGATTCCTGGAAGTCTATATAAAATCTACTAGTTAAGGCATCAAAGAGGACATTTTGTAAGCTTTTGCAAACTATAACATAGTGTAAAAATGTACTGGGGACTTGCATATGAGAATCATAACTTAGATAATATAAATCAGTGCATACACAATCTATTCCCAATATTCCCTTAGTTTTGATTGTTTTACCATGTATCATTCTGGTCAAAAACTGGAAAAGGGAAATGCACAACCCTAGCTCCTTTCACAAGGTTTAATATTAAAGATATTATGGATGGAAAGAAAAAAACCCAGAATGTTTTTCTATGGACCATGTGTAATAAACTTAACACAAATCACTTCAGGGAGGTAGTAGAGTTAAAATCTCATTGAAATGAATTGAGGGTGACAGTTGGGGAGACAGAGCCAGCAAATGTAAACAAATTTCAGTAAACATTACCGTGAAGGAAAGACAGTAGGGTAGCAGCTAGATTTGGGAAAGCAGGAAATTAAGATGGGAATTAGCCATTCTCCAAATATGGAAGGAAAAGAGAAGATCGGCACTACTATAAATGAGCCTTCAAGACATGGAGGCAGCTATTTGACAAAGTTTAAGTCTAATATTGTATCGTTTCTCTGTGAACTAGAAGTTCATCTATTATACACAAGAAGGACTTTTGGTTCAACATGGTGGGTGGAACATGAAAGTTTAATCTCTCTTCCCTACGAAAACCAACTAAGATTACCATAAAGGAATAATAAGTTGTTTATCAAAGGGCAAAAGAATGAAGAAACAGACAGCAGTAGAAAAGTGATCAAGGAAATAGAACGTCATCATAGGAGACAGTTAGATAGGACTCAGAGTGATAGTGAAGGGAAATGCTAGGACCATAGTTGTGCATAGTTTTAGAAAACAACCAATCGAAGTAGAATCAGGAGGGCTAAAGCATCCAGGAGTGATAACATTGTAGATTAAAGAAAAGTAGATACACAGAGATAGACAGATAGATAGATACATGCACAGAGAGATTATTTGATGTGTTTGACCATTTGGTGATGAATTTTGTAATACTTTCAGAGTTGGAGGGAAATTACAAGTTTTAGTACAAAGAAACTTAAGCAAATGTAATAATGAAGTAATTACTAATTCTAGGAAAAATCAAAGCTATTCAAGGGAAAAAAAGTCACTATGGTTCACTTTGTGGTTCAGCTTAAATAATATTTACATATCGTTATGTAAACACTGAATATTTATTTAAACAAAAATGTAGATAAATTATATTAGGAGTATAGTGTAGGGGAAGTGTGTGTGTGCGCGGGTGTGTGTGTGTCACAGAGAAAGACACGCATACATACAGAAAGAGAGTGTTTTAGAAAGATCATCAGGGTATAAAAGTTTAGGTTACGTATATTGCCCTTGCCCCCCTCCCCCGATATTTATCCCTATTTATGGAAATATAAGAAATCTATTATAAAACATAGAGTTGGAATAAATTAACATAATGAAGAAATAAGCATGGGTATTTTTTTTAATGCAAACACATTTAAATAAGAAGTTTTTATATATGCATTCAATAAAGTGGTTGAACATCAAACATAAAAAAAGAAAGATCATCAGAATGTACTGGAAAGTTAAATACTTATCTTCACAATAGGAAATTGTAGATATAATCAAAAATTTTAAAAAATAGCACCAAAATCTACTTATTTAAAATCAGTGGGTAGAGACTGGTCTCAATAGCTAAAACTTAAAGGTAGTTTTTGTGGCATGGGATTGGGTTTGGGCAGTGGATGGAGCAAGGTATTCCTATTTTCATTATAAGCCTTCAGCTATAATTTGACTTATTAAACTATGTAAGTGTATTACTCTAATTAAAAGTGTAAATTAAAAAGAGTAAAGAGCAATTTCAAAGCTTTTGAGCAGAATATTTAGGGTTTTAAAGTTTTAAAGGATGAGAAGGAAAAAGAAAATACCTTCAAAACTGAAAAATACTTTATCTTGTTATACCTTAAAAACAGTCTCAATCTATGTTTCCAACCATATCTGCCACAGCTTCAAAAAGTATTCCCTAGTATCCAAATATAGGCCATTCCTGTGCCCAAAGATGCCCCTTCTCACTATCATAAAATCAATTCTTCTCCATCTGTTGAAATTTTGTCAATCCTTTAAATCCTATCTCAGTGCCTCTTCATTTACTCCTATCCTCAATCATATGGAATCATTTCCTCTTGTCATTGCCATTGAATTATTTTCCTTCCTTGTTGCATTTACTTTACCTTATTTTATATTCTTGTATGCATTCATTTCATTCTAAGTGTCTTAAACTTTCAGTCTGTGTCATTCATTTTAAATCCCTTGTATTACCTAACAGAGCATTTAGATACATAGTAGACTCTTATAGCTGTATTAAATTAAGTTGAAATTTGACATGCCATCCTCCTTTGTTTTTAAAAGAGTTATTACATTGCCCTCGTTTTAATAATCTTTGGTTTAAATTACTTATAATACTCAAATACTAGTGTAGCATATTGCTACTACATGTAACTTGGTTAAGAAAGACAAAATAAAATTGAGAATCTAAGTCTTTTCCTTTGGATATTTTATCTTAACGTTTTTTTCAGCAGGGCTATGAAGGAAATACTTTTTAATTTTGTTTTAAAATTGCATAATAGCCATGATAATGGCATATAATAACCATAAATTTGACCATATATCACTAATTATAGGTTTCTTTTTGGTTAGAATCTCTTTGGAAAAACAATAAAAAGCAGACTTTAGTCATTGTTAAATTTAAGAATTTTGTCTATGGACATAATAACAAATGCCATTTAAAGTAAAATAATTGTTTTAATCAGTAATGACAATAATTTCACCTTAATTATTAGATACATTGATTTCTATTTTTAAAAATGAATTGGGCAATTAGAGTATTCCAGGTGCTAAGGTGTTTATATTTATTATCTCATGTAATTCTCACAGCAACAGATAGACATTCATAGTACACACAGCACTTACTATATGCTAAACCCTCATCTAAGAGCTTTTTACACACACTAAGGCATTAAGCTTCACGACAACTCTATGAAATAGGTATAAAATTATTACTTTCATTTTACAGTTGAGGAAACTGGAGCACGGACAGGTTAAATAACTTCCCTGTGGTCACACAGCTGAAAGGTTTAATACCAAAATTGAAATCCAGAATCCAGAAATCCGTGACTTAATTGCTATATTAAACAGATATTCTCAGTCTTTACATGAGCAATGTGAGGCTTAGAGATGGTATGTAGGTGGAACTGGGATTTAAAGTCAAGCTTGTTCTGTTTAATAAGCCTTCTGCCACAGATCTAACATTGAAAAAACCTACTATTTAAAATATTGAATTAAGGCAGATAGTAACATTAAAGGTCATATTCTATATCTTAAGGCTGTAGCTATATTTTATAATTATTTATGTGATTCACTCCACATTCACACATTTCTGTACCCATCATCAGAAGTTTTAAGGAATTTAAATCCATTACTCCTTTTTTAGGCCTTTTTGTAAATTAGAAGGCAACATATTCTCAAACACTGACTTGCTTATTCAACTAATATTTTTGCATTTGGATAAAGCAAACTTTTATAAAAATGCCCATGATTCCCTTTTAAAGTACTCTAATTTTTAAACTGCATATTATTTACTATTCTGTTCTGTGCTACATGTTTTGCTGTATGAGTAGGCAGTTGCCATGTGCCACTTCAATGGATTCTTTCTGATGCCCCAAAATAAATCAAATTATACAGCAAGCAGGGATATCGCTTAAGTCTATGTAAATAAAGATATAAAAAATTAAATATAACCTGTCATTTGCCTTGTGACTATTGAAAGTAAAACCATTCATGTTGTTCCAAATAAAACTCCTTAGGGTCACAGTTTTTTCTGAGAGGGTAGTAACTAAGAATGAACACTTTTTAACAGGGAGAGAAAAGGCCTTTTGAAGACCTGGTCAGGCCTATTCCCCAGGATTCCTCTTTGCTTTACCGTGTCCCAGACCTGCTCAGACAGATTACAGGACTTTCTTTCATCAACCCATACACCACTGAGAGTGACTTCAAAGTGAATTGTCACAATAGTGTGCAGTAGTCTGTAAATATAGGAAGCATAATATGGAAGTTGCTCAGTGTGTGGTTTAAAAAAGTTTTCTAACAGACATGGTCAAAGGCATAGCACCTCAAAGACTTTTTGTTCTGTATCTTTTTACTAATCATACCACGATCTCTCAAGGAACCGGTTTTGGGAATCTTGGAGTCTTCCTTTTGTGAATTTAGCATCTCCTGCAATATCTAATCCACAACCAAAGTCTCTGATAAATCTCTCTTCTTCATCATCTCACTTTGGAATTTTTGTAATAATAACTCAATGAATCTTCCTGTCTCAAGGTTTTCTTCTTTTTCTTCTTTTTTTTTTGGTGCATCACTTACTACAATAACAAGTTAATTCTCTGAAATGTACAATTTATGTGGTACAGAGTCATTGCTTAAAAAACTTCAGTTGTTCCCCAATGTCCAAAGAATAAATTCAAATTATTTATTCTGAAAGGAGAAATCTGCCTGCTCACCTAAAACAATCCTCCCTTCTAGTGAAAACTGGTCAATACACCAACATCCACTCTACCTCACTCTACCCTCCAAAAAACTCCAAACTTTGATGATTTATTAAATGATTTAAACCTCATTACTTCTTCCAAGACCACTTCAAGTGTTAGCTCTTCCTGAAGTCTTTTTAAGAGTGCCAGACATCAGGAATTTTTTCATTCTCTGAATTTTTGAAGGTTCTCCCCTCTATTGCTCACTTATTTGATACCTAACAAATGCTGCTTTTTACTGTTAATTTTATTTTTTATTCATGTTTTTTATATCTGAATAGCTTAAAAATTCTTTTGTAGGATGGTCTGTGTTTCATATGTTGTTATATCCCTAGCACAATGCCCTAGAATGAAGTTACTAAATGAAAATTTAATAACGTTAACGATGATTATCTGCCTTGATTTAACCCATTTATCATGCTTATAGAGGTGTTTAGGCCAAAGATGAAAAACATCTATTTAGAACGTTTTAGAGTAAATCCACCATTGTGTAGCTTGACTAGATGACATCTAACATCCATATTAGTCCAATAACTCATAATATTTCATAAGTCTAAACACTTGGAAAGGCTAAAAGTGATGAATCTAACCTTTTTACATATTATATAATGTATGTTATGCAATCCATTCAGTTAAAAAAAATGTTAAGCCACTTCTATACATAATCTTAATAGAAAGAAGTATTAAGGCCAAATCTCTAAGAAATTTAGTCTTATTAGAGATATAAGCTACACACAGAAGTGATCCAAGAACAAAGGCATTTTCTATCTCCTATCTGCTATCTTCAGCAAATGGCCTCTGTGGAGGAAAGTTTTTGTGATGCAGTCCTGCAGTCCTGGGAGTGGTACACCTCACTTTGGTCACATTCCAACAGGTTCAATGAACAGATCCTGGATAGCTGTTCATTTAACAGAATGTCTTTTTTTCCTTTGGGTAGATGTCCAATAATGGGATTGCTGGATCAAATGGTTGTTCTACTTGTAGCTCTTTGAGGTATCTCCATATTACTTTCCACAGATGTTGTACTAGTTTGCAGTCCCACTAAGTGTTCCTATCTCTCCGCATCCACACCAACATTTATTTTTGGGGACTTTTTGATAAAAGACATTTAACTCACTGGAGTTAAATGATATCTCATTGTAGTTTTGATTTGCATTTCCCTGATGATTAGAGATGTTGAGCATTTTTTCATATGTTTGTTGGCCATTAGTCTGTCTTCTTTTGAAAAGCTTCTGTTCATGTCCCTTGCCCACTTTTTCATAGGGTTGTTTGATCTTTTTCTTGCTGATTTTCCTGAGTTCTATATAGATTCAAGTTAGCCCTTTATTGGATGTGTAGCATGTGAATATTTTCTACCATTCTGTAGGTTGTCTGTTTGCTCTCATCAGTTTCCTTGGCTGTGCAGAAGGTTTTTAATTTGATCAGGTCCCATTTATTTATTTATTTATTTTTAATTTTTTTAATTGATACATAATAATTGTACATATTCATGGATTACATGTTACATCTTGATACAAACATACAACAAACGATGATCAAATCAGGGTAACTGGGACAAAATTCACCTAAAACATTCATCGTTGCTTTGTGTTGGGAGCATTTGAAAACTTCTAGCTATTCTGAAATATAATAAACTGTTGTCACCTATAGTAGCCCCATTGTACCAGTGAACATCAGAACTTCTTCCTTTAAACAGAATTACCCCTTCACCAACATCTCTTCATTTTTTACAGCAAGGTAATATAAATAGTATCTGTACACATTTTGAATGGTCCTTTAATTTATACTTTTTTTATTTTTATCTGTCTCATTCCAAAAATATGTTTATTTCTGTAACATGTACTACTTAAGAAAAGAAATCAACAATTTAGACCACGAATTTGTTAGAAAGACAATCGTTAAAATCACTGCTGCTCTTTCTCTCCTTTGAACGGCTAAAGCATTTGTTGCCTGTACCACACAGCATATTCTGCTTCGTATCCCAATTATTTTCTTTTCTCTGTTGTAAACTCCTGGAGGCCACAAAAATGTCTTTTTGTTTTCTTTTCTTCTTTTTTTTCATGACATACTAACATTGAAAACAAATGTCTTAAGTATTTTTATAAGATTCACGACACCTGACAAGGTGCCTTAAACATGATAGCAACTCAGTATAGACTTTTTCAGTGGACAAATAAATGAAAGTTTGGTTTTAAATGCCCTGTACTATCTTTGTAAGGAAGATCAAGAAGATCAAATGTAATTGTCAGTATGCAGATAGACTCTTGGATATACTGTTGTGGTTGGGATATGATGACAAATGATCACTTTTGTTCAAAAAGATTGAATTTAGTTTGGCTTTCTAGAAATGCCAAACTGCAAAAAATTAAGGTATTGCATTTCTCTCCATCTTTTTATATATCTTCAAGCTTTTCCTTCTAATTATTTCTGCACTAGAAGGACAAGGAAGATATTTTCTGTACTTACAGTAATTTATGCAGTGCATTTTGGTGAAGAGAAGACCAACTTAAAATTAAACATTATTAATGTTTACTTACATATATATGTCCCATAATTTAGTGATTTTTATTGTAATGTTTTCTATTAAAGTGTTTTGTTGTTCTTATCTTGAAATACAAGTATTCAGCCTTAAATTTAAAAGAAATAAGAACAAAGAAAACATCCAATGTATAAAGTCTCCTGAATACATATTTTTAAATGGACATAAAATCACAGTTCTATGATCCTTTAATTAACAATTTATTCCTTTATTCTTTCCTTCCTTCTTTTCTCTTCTTTCTTTCCATACTTCCTTTCTTTTTTCTTACATAATGATTTAAATCCAAGTGCCATTAATTAAATCTGAACAAGGCAGACATCTGTGAAGGGAAGGGCAGTGGAGTAAGATGGTATTCATGCAAGGGGGTGTTGTGGCACTTGGGGTGTCAGAGCCTGAAAGAGCTCCAGAGCACAACAAAATGGTGGTGATGAGGGTGGGGAGAGAGCAGAGTGATACTGATGGCAATGGAAGTTTAGTTACATATAGTGAGGCTTGATCATATAAGTATATTGTGGAAATTGGAAACCAAGTGTCTGTCTCACTGTAGGAGAAAGAAGTTACATATGAGAAAGTGGATATAACTATAATAGACTCTGTGCTGCTATGAGACTGAAATTAGTGATACTGTTGTAAACTTCCAGTTTTAAATACGAAGAGGTATATGTAGAAATATAGATGCAGATGTGTGGGGTGTGTGTGAGTGTACATTCATACATTTTGTTAGCACCAAGCGAGTCTGAGAGCAGAGATATCAAAATAACAATAGGTACATGTAGTGACTATATCTTAGTTTCTAAATACCATTCTCTGTTGAAAGCAGCCAAGGATCCATGGAGAAGTGGCTGATTCCAGAGCCATGGCAGGTAGAATATAAGATGAGTCTGAAAAATTTTTTTGTGTCAGAAAGAAGGAAGTGCTCATATAATCATGGAACATGTCAAAAGGACACAAATGCCACCTTAAAAGGGCTTATGTTGGCCAAATCTGAAGCAGTTTGAGAATTTATATAATTCATGATAGTAGCTGGTTATAAACCTATTCAATAAACAAGAGTCCATGCTAATATAGACGATAGGTCCATAGATTATAGAGAGAGGAGGGTGCGAGGGAGAATGGGGAGAAGAAGCTTTGAAAACATTTCCTTATGGTAGAATGACAACTAATATATGTAGAAGGAATAATGGAGTTATTGAGACAGCTGATAAATTCAAACAGGATTTGTGAATTACATTATAGTAATGTTAATTTATGATATTCATGCTAGTTTTCTGATGTAGTTGTTTTTTACACAATGTCCTTATTTTTAGAATGTGCACAATAAATGATTATAGCAATAGGCATCATGTCAATGACTTACACTCGAATGGTTCAGAATTTTAAAAAAATGTTATTTGTGCTATTCCTGCAATTTAAGTTTCAGTTTGGCTATATGGTCAAAATTTAAAGTAAAAAAAATCAGATTAAAATACCAAAAATGACATATTTTTTTTTTCTCTTAAAATCCATCTGGATTCCTAGGTAAGCATCTTTGGAAAATTAATGTAATTTTCAGCACAAAGAAAGGTATTTTCACTTACCAAAGTGCTAACCTGTAAGATCCATGAAATGTCGTACATGTTTGAGATTGGAAGCACTAGAACCTACAACCTGCTCTGTACCTATGGTATTGAAATGAATATGAATTATTTAGGCTGTTGTTAAATTAACAACTTATGAATTTATCCACCACGAAAGTCAAGAGAAGTACAAAGTAATCTGCCTGGTTTGGTCACAAAGATGATGAATAACTAAAATGTATCTGATTTTACAGTCATCTTTATTCCTTAATTATCTCAGTTATATAGTAATTGTACTGACTGTAAGACAAAATAAAAATGTGAATCAACCACAAAATCCTCTAGCTTCTGATAATCTCTTAGAATCTTTCTACTTTTAAGTAATTCCTTTTTTATTGAACAGCTACTACATTCTTAATATTTTCCTAAGAACTGAGAATGTTAAAATAGTCAAAGAATCTGCTTTCAAGGAGGTTATAGTTCTACTAGGGAGAGAAGTTTTACATAGTTAGCAAAAAGAAAAGCTTTGTTTTTAGTTTTGTTCAGGAATTATGGATATAGCAGAGGTTCCAGTTTGACTCTATAATTTAGCATGTCTTGGCACTTTTATAGAACTGTTTCAAAGGGATCAATTTCCAAATGGGTTTCAGGGGTTGCCTAAGAAATATAAGAATGGATTTCATCTGTTTCTTTGGAATTTTTATTTTGCTCTAATTTTGAGCGCTTGGTGTAAAGGAGGAAAAAGAGCATAGTATGTAATATGGGTTTGTCTAACATTCTAATACCACAATACACCCATGGAAACTTCTCTGGGCCATATAGAGGCAAAGGCCGCAAGGAGATTCTGAGTGTGCTGATTTCATTTTACTCTGTAGTCAAGGGAGCACAAGCAATAAATATAGATAGAAGTGTGGCACAAAATAGGAGAGAAGGGCCATATTTCCATATTTTTTGTGTCAAAAAGAGTTAGGCTTTGGTACATCAAAAATTCGTAACTCATAGTGCTGCTCTGGCACTTACCTGTTTACCCTTTTCAAAGTATCAGGAGACAGCACACTTGGCATGGTCAGTGATGTTGTGATTGCACTCTCAATAGCAGCGTTGACGAGACATTATGTTCAAGGGGGTTTTAGAACTCTTTGGCAGGCTAGAGCAAAAAGACATGAGAAAATTAAGTGGCGATCACTTATATAGCCCACGAGAATTAATATTTGGATGGGGCCAGGAACTCCTGCATTTTTTAAATGGGGGCATTGAAAACTTAAAATGATAATTAATGGTAGTAGGATATTATGTCATCATAAATTATATACATATATGTATGTGTGTGTATCTATGTGTATATGTGCGGTGTGTGTGTGAATGTATCTATAATAGTTGGAGACAGTGTATAATC